>NW_028136442.1:0-1397000 GCF_964662115.1 Mustela nivalis | reverse complement strand
ACCAAAGCAAGAGTTCATAATAGGGCCTAGGGGCCTGTCTGGTTCAATCTTCTGTCTCTGCGGATATCTGTCTGTGTGTCTGCATGGAGGTAGTAGTTGCTCAGCTTGTGTCATAATGCCCCTATTTGTCCAGTGCGGCTTGCGGTAGTGGGATGTCCTTGGGGACCTTGAGGTTTCTACTATTTTGTAGAGTTGTGGCCAATGGAATGTGCAGTTTCTTAGGAGAGAGCAGGCACAGTTCTGTGGTGTGGCTCCAGAGACCCCAGCCTGGAGGCTGTGTGGGCCATGGCTGTGCAGACAGACATCCAAAAACCCTAACTCAGCTCAGGTTTGGGGCCGAGGTTACGGCAGGCCTGATCTACAGTCCATGAGGGGAGCTCCTCTGGATATGAAAGAAGGGTGAGAGGGAGGCAGTCGCTCAGGCTTTTGTCTCTGGATGTTTTGTCCACAATGGCCGTTTAATGTAGGAGTTGCCTCATGGGTCGTAGAAGTCTCCCTCTCTGGTAGTTTGTCCAGCCCCCAAGAGTTTGGGGTCATTCTGTGGGAAGGGAAGTGTCCTGTTTTCTGCTTCATGTGTCCCCCCAGTAGAGGGATTCTAGAGCATAGCAGTGGGTACTGACAACTGGAATACTCGCCCTCTGGTTAAGCCTGGGGGCCTATGGATATGACAAGCCCCATATGCAGGATCTCGGTCCAGCCACTGAGAGGCGTTACTTTAATACGGGACTCACGCTGCAGGTCACAATGCATGTCTGTGCCCTAGGCGGCCCTCAAGCACTGGCGTGGCCTTTCGGACAATGCAGGTTTTCCCACATTGAACGTTGGACAACACGCCAACCACAAGGTTTCTGGCCATGGGGAAGGAGGAATTCTAATTTCTGCATCACGTTCACCCCTGGGCAGTGATTGGAGCTAAGGTCTAGGTTCTGAAGCCTGAAAACCGAGGTTGGGAAGAATGACGACCTATAGCCATAGCGGGTCCTATGTGTCCAGGTTGGGGCCAGCTGTCTGGGTGTCGTTTGGGATGTCTTGACCCAGGCTGTGCCAGACAGGGCATTAGTATACAGGGTGGGCTGTATAATTGCTTTACAATCGAGTGGCATGCATTAGAAAATCATTTGGGGTTTCTTATTAGCAGCATAGGGCAAAGTTTTTCTTCTGGAGGGCAGGCTGCATTGTGCTGCATTGTGGCTTCGGAATTCCCAAACTGGAGGGCTTGTGGGCCAGGAGAGTGAGGACAGAAGTCTGAGAACACAAGCTAGGCTTAGGTTTCGGGGCAAGGACATGGCAGGCACACTCTGCAGAGCTGAATTGAGATCTCATGCGTCTGAAGTCAGGTCGAGGTTCAGACTTTGACTCAGGTTTGAGTTTCTGTCCATGTTGGCCCCTTCAGGAAGGGGGGGCATTATGAGGCCATGGGGGTTTTCCCACTATTGGAGTTGTGAGATGCTCCAAACCGCAAGGATTCCTTCTGTGGGACAATTAACATTTGTTGGATGGCTCCAGGACGTCTTATAAGGTATTTTTCCAGAACAGGGTTCTAAGTATGGATGCCTGGGCAGCCAGCCTCACATTCCAATTGTCTCCTAGCAACAAGAAACGTTTGATCTGCTGGCTTGGGGTAGCAACAGAGGGGGCTGAGTTGAAATGGACTTTCCTGAGGATGGTCTTAATGTTGGTTTGAGTCCATGGAGACCTTGGTATGGGGCAGTGGCACCAGGGCCCTGAAGGATTCTCCTAACCAGAGGTTATGACAAAGCTCCAATGAGCAAGTTTTCCATGGGGAGACGAGATTTGTTCTTATTGGTGCCTCAGGAAACCACCATATGCTGGTATTGGAAATGAGGCCTCTGAGGACAGATGCCTGGAAACCAAAGCAATGGATCTGATTAGGGCCTAGGGGCCTGTCCGGTTCAATATTCTTCTCTGGGGACATCTGTTGTCTGAGTGGAGGTAGTTGCTCAGCTGGTTTGAGATCACCCCTGTTTGTCCTGGGCGGCCTACACTATTGGGATGGCCTCGGTGACTTTGGAGGTTTTTCCTAATTTGCAAGGTTGTGGCCAATGGAATGGGAAGAATTCCCTTGAAAGGGAAGCACAGTCCTGAGGTGTGGCTCCAGGGACCCAAGTGTGGACCGTGTGTGGTCCAGGCCTGTGGGGACAGAAGTCTGAAAACACAAACTCAGCTTAGGTTTGGGGATGTATGTATGAAGGCTCGATCTACAGACCGTGAGAATTTTCCGGGCTATGAACAAAGGGCGAGTATGTGGCGCTTGCTCAGGGTTTTGTCTCTGGATTTTGTGTCAATGGTGGCCGTGGAATGTCGGGGTGTCCTCAAGGGCCATGGACAATTCTTTCTCTGGTGATTTGGCCTGATCCCAAGTGGTTGGTATCATTCTGTGGATGGGAAGAGTCCTTTCTGTATTTTTTTTTTTTTTACCTCAAGTGTCCCACCAAAGAGGGATTCCCGAGTAGAGCCCTGAGTAGGGGTGACTAGACATCTCGAACTCTGGTTGAGATTGGGGGACTAGGGGCTTGGCAAGCCCCATATGGGGGCTGTTGTTCCAGTCACTAAGAGGCTTTACATGAGGATAAGGCTCACGCTGAGGGTCACAATGTGTGTTTGTGCACATTGTGGCCCTCAGGGATAGGTGGGGCCTCATAGTCCATGCTGCTTTCTCCTACAATGAACATTGGACAACATGCCAACCACTAGGTTTCTTGCCAAGGCGAAGGAGAAGTTCTGATTCTTGCATCACGTTCACTCCTGAGCAGTGAGTGGAGATAAGGTCTAGGTTCTGAAGGTGAAAACTGAGGTTGGGTAGAGATGATGGCCTAAAGCCATTGTGGGTGTGATATGCTCTGTGTATGGCCAGCTGTCTGGGTGTTGGACTGGAGGTCTGCCCTCAGACTGTGTCAGACAGGGCTTTAGTGCACAGGCTAGACTGTATAATTGGGGTATGGTCGAGTGGCATGCAGGTTGTTACTCATTTGGCGTTTCTGGTTAGCCCTATAGGGCAACATTTTTCTTCTGGAGGGCAGGCAGAGTGCTGCATTGTGTCTCCAGAATTGCCTAACTGGAGGGGTGTGGCCAGGATTGTGAGGAAGGAAGTCTGAAAACACAAGCTAGCATGAGTTTTGGGGCCAAGAGCATGGCAGGCCCACTCTGCAGAGGCTGAATCGAGATCTACTGCACGTGAGGTCCGGGCGATTATCAGATGTTGCCTCAAGCTGGAGTTTGTGTCCATGACGGCCCCTTCCTGAAGGGTGTGGGGGCGTCATGAGTCCAGGGAGGTTTCCCTACGCTGGGAGTTGTGAGCTGCTCCAAACTTCAAAGTTTCCTTCTTCAGGACAGTCGAGTACTATTGGATGGTTCCAGGATGCCCCATACAGAAAGACTCGAGAGCAGGGCCCTAAGCATGGATGCCGAGAAACGCCAACTCACCTTCCCATTGCCTGGTGGAGACAAGGCACGCTCAATCTGCGGGCTCTTGGGTGAGCTACCCAGAAGCCCGAGTTTAAATGGACTCTGCCGAGGATGAGTCATAATGTGGGTTGGTGGCCATGGAGACCTTGGAATGTGGCAGTAGTTAAGGGACTCTGCAGGATTCTCCAACCCGAAGGGCTTGACACAACTCCAACAAGGAAGCTTCCCATGTGGAGATGAGAGGTCTTCTGTCTGGTGCCTCAGGAAAGCCCCGTATGCTGGTCTTCGAACCCAGGCCTCTGAGGAGTGATACCTGGACACCAAAGCAAGAGTTCATAATAGGGCCTAGGGGCCTGTCTGGTTCAATCTTCTGTCTCTGCGGATATCTGTCTGTGTGTCTGCATGGAGGTAGTAGTTGCTCAGCTTGTGTCATAATGCCCCTATTTGTCCAGTGCGGCTTGCGGTAGTGGGATGTCCTTGGGGACCTTGAGGTTTCTACTATTTTGTAGAGTTGTGGCCAATGGAATGGGCAGTTTCTTAGGAGAGAGCAGGCACAGTTCTGTGGTGTGGCTCCAGAGACCCCAGCCTGGAGGCTGTGTGGGCCATGGCTGTGCAGACAGACATCCAAAAACCCTAACTCAGCTCAGGTTTGGGGCCGAGGTTACGGCAGGCCTGATCTACAGTCCATGAGGGGAGCTCCTCTGGATATGAAAGAAGGGTGAGAGGGAGGCAGTCGCTCAGGCTTTTGTCTCTGGATGTTTTGTCCACAATGGCCGTTTAATGTAGGAGTTGCCTCATGGGTCGTAGAAGTCTCCCTCTCTGGTAGTTTGTCCAGCCCCCAAGAGTTTGGGGTCATTCTGTGGGAAGGGAAGTGTCCTGTTTTCTGCTTCATGTGTCCCCCCAGTAGAGGGATTCTAGAGCATAGCAGTGGGTACTGACAACTGGAATACTCGCCCTCTGGTTAAGCCTGGGGGCCTATGGATATGACAAGCCCCATATGCAGGATCTCGGTCCAGCCACTGAGAGGCGTTACTTTAATACGGGACTCACGCTGCAGGTCACAATGCATGTCTGTGCCCTAGGCGGCCCTCAAGCACTGGCGTGGCCTTTCGGACAATGCAGGTTTTCCCACATTGAACGTTGGACAACACGCCAACCACAAGGTTTCTGGCCATGGGGAAGGAGGAATTCTAATTTCTGCATCACGTTCACCCCTGGGCAGTGATTGGAGCTAAGGTCTAGGTTCTGAAGCCCGAAAACCGAGGTTGGGAAGAATGACGACCTACAGACATAGCGGGTCCTATGTGTCCAGGTTGGGTTGGGGCCAGCTGTCTGGGTGTCGTTTGGGATGTCTTGACCCAGGCTGTGCCAGACAGGGCATTAGTATACAGGGTGGGCTGTATAATTGCTTTACAATCGAGTGGCATGCATTAGAAAATCATTTGGGGTTTCTTATTAGCAGCATAGGGCAAAGTTTTTCTTCTGGAGGGCAGGCAGAGTGCTGCATTGTGGCTTCGGAATTCCCAAACTGGAGGGCTTGTGGGCCAGGAGAGTGAGGACGGAAGTCTGAGAACACAAGCTAGGCTTAGGTTTCGGGGCAAGGACATGGCAGGCACACTCTGCAGAGCTGAATTGAGATCTCATGCGTCTGAAGTCAGGTCGAGGTTCAGACTTTGACTCAGGTTTGAGTTTCTGTCCATGTTGGCCCCTTCAGGAAGGGGGGGCATTATGAGGCCATGGGGGTTTTCCCACTATTGGAGTTGTGAGATGCTCCAAACCGCAAGGATTCCTTCTGTGGGACAATTAAGATTTGTTGGATGGCTCCAGGACGTCTTATAAGGTATTTTTCCAGAACAGGGTTCTAAGTATGGATGCCTGGGCAGCCAGCCTCACATTCCAATTGTCTCCTAGCAACAAGAAACGTTTGATCTGCTGGCTTGGGGTAGCAACAGAGGGGGCTGAGTTGAAATGGACTTTCCTGAGGATGGTCTTAATGTTGGTTTGAGTCCATGGAGACCTTGGTATGGGGCAGTGGCACCAGGGCCCTGAAGGATTCTCCTAACCAGAGGTTATGACAAAGCTCCAATGAGCAAGTTTTCCATGGGGAGACGAGATTTGTTCTTATTGGTGCCTCAGGAAACCACCATATGCTGGTATTGGAAACGAGGCCTCTGAGGACAGATGCCTGGAAACCAAAGCAATGGATCTGATTAGGGCCTAGGGGCCTGTCCGGTTCAATATTCTTCTCTGGGGACATCTGTTGTCTGAGTGGAGGTAGTTGCTCAGCTGGTTTGAGATCACCCCTGTTTGTCCTGGGCGGCCTACACTATTGGGATGGCCTCGGTGACTTTGGAGGTTTTTCCTAATTTGCAAGGTTGTGGCCAATGGAATGGGAAGAATTCCCTTGAAAGGGAAGCACAGTCCTGAGGTGTGGCTCCAGGGACCCAAGTGTGGACCGTGTGTGGTCCAGGCCTGTGGGGACAGAAGTCTGAAAACACAAACTCAGCTTAGGTTTGGGGATGTATGTATGAAGGCTCGATCTACAGACCGTGAGAATTTTCCGGGCTATGAACAAAGGGCGAGTATGTGGCGCTTGCTCAGGGTTTTGTCTCTGGATTTTGTGTCAATGGTGGCCGTGGAATGTCGGGGTGTCCTCAAGGGCCATGGACAATTCTTTCTCTGGTGATTTGGCCTGATCCCAAGTTGTTGGTATCATTCTGTGGATGGGAAGAGTCCTTTCTGTATTTTTTTTTTTTTTACCTCAAGTGTCCCACCAAAGAGGGATTCCCGAGTAGAGCCCTGAGTAGGGGTGACTAGACATCTCGAACTCTGGTTGAGATTGGGGGACTAGGGGCTTGGCAAGCCCCATATGGGGGCTGTTGTTCCAGTCACTAAGAGGCTTTACATGAGGATAGGGCTCACGCAGAGGGTCACAATGTGTGTTTGTGCACATTGTGGCCCTCAGGGATAGGTGGGGCCTCATAGTCCATGCTGCTTTCTCCTACAATGAACATTGGACAACATGCCAACCACTAGGTTTCTTGCCAAGGCGAAGGAGAAGTTCTGATTCTTGCATCACGTTCACTCCTGAGCAGTGAGTGGAGATAAGGTCTAGGTTCTGAAGGTGAAAACTGAGGTTGGGTAGAGATGATGGCCTAAAGCCATTGTGGGTGTGATATGCTCTGTGTATGGCCAGCTGTCTGGGTGTTGGACTGGAGGTCTGCCCTCAGACTGTGTCAGACAGGGCTTTAGTGCACAGGCTAGACTGTATAATTGGGGTATGGTCGAGTGGCATGCAGGTTGTTACTCATTTGGCGTTTCTGGTTAGCCCTATAGGGCAACATTTTTCTTCTGGAGGGCAGGCAGAGTGCTGCATTGTGTCTCCAGAATTGCCTAACTGGAGGGGTGTGGCCAGGATTGTGAGGAAGGAAGTCTGAAAACACAAGCTAGCACGAGTTTTGGGGCCAAGAGCATGGCAGGCCCACTCTGCAGAGGCTGAATCGAGATCTCCTGCACGTGAGATCCGGGCGATTATCAGATGTGGCCTCAAGCTGGAGTTTGTGTCCATGACGGCCCCTTCCTGAAGGGTGTGGGGGCGTCATGAGTCCAGGGAGGTTTCCCTACGCTGGGAGTTGTGAGCTGCTCCAAACTTCAAAGTTTCCTTCTTCAGGACAGTCGAGTACTATTGGATGGTTCCAGGATGCCCCATACAGAAAGACTCGAGAGCAGGGCCCTAAGCATGGATGCCAAGAAACGCCAACTCACGTTCCCATTGCCTGGTCGAGACAAGGCACGCTCAATCTGCGGGCTCTTGGGTGAGCTACCCAGAAGGCTGAGTTTAAATGGACTCTGCTGAGGATGAGTCATAATGTGGGATGGTGGCCATGGAGACCTTGGAATGTGGCAGTAGCTAAGGGACTCTGCAGGATTCTCCAATCCGAAGGGCTTGACACAACTCCAACAAGGAAGCTTCCCATGTGGAGATGAGAGGTCTTCTGTCTGGTGCCTCAGGAAAGCCCCGTATGCTGGTCTTCGAACCCAGGCCTCTGAGGAGTGATACCTGGACACCAAAGCAAGAGTTCATAATAGGGCCTAGGGGCCTGTCTGGTTCAATCTTCTGTCTCTGCGGATATCTGTCTGTGTGTCTGCATGGAGGTAGTAGTTGCTCAGCTTGTGTCATAATGCCCCTATTTGTCCAGTGCGGCTTGCGGTAGTGGGATGTCCTTGGGGACCTTGAGGTTTCTACTATTTTGTAGAGTTGTGGCCAATGGAATGTGCAGTTTCTTAGGAGAGAGCAGGCACAGTTCTGTGGTGTGGCTCCAGAGACCCCAGCCTGGAGGCTGTGTGGGCCATGGCTGTGCAGACAGACATCCAAAAACCCTAACTCAGCTCAGGTTTGGGGCCGAGGTTACGGCAGGCCTGATCTACAGTCCATGAGGGGAGCTCCTCTGGATATGAAAGAAGGGTGAGAGGGAGGCAGTCGCTCAGGCTTTTGTCTCTGGATGTTTTGTCCACAATGGCCGTTTAATGTAGGAGTTGCCTCATGGGTCGTAGAAGTCTCCCTCTCTGGTAGTTTGTCCAGCCCCCAAGAGTTTGGGGTCATTCTGTGGGAAGGGAAGTGTCCTGTTTTCTGCTTCATGTGTCCCCCCAGTAGAGGGATTCTAGAGCATAGCAGTGGGTACTGACAACTGGAATACTCGCCCTCTGGTTAAGCCTGGGGGCCTATGGATATGACAAGCCCCATATGCAGGATCTCGGTCCAGCCACTGAGAGGCGTTACTTTAATACGGGACTCACGCTGCAGGTCACAATGCATGTCTGTGCCCTAGGCGGCCCTCAAGCACTGGCGTGGCCTTTCGGACAATGCAGGTTTTCCCACATTGAACGTTGGACAACACGCCAACCACAAGGTTTCTGGCCATGGGGAAGGAGGAATTCTAATTTCTGCATCACGTTCACCCCTGGGCAGTGATTGGAGCTAAGGTCTAGGTTCTGAAGCCCTAAAACCGAGGTTGGGAAGAATGACGACCTATAGCCATAGCGGGTCCTATGTGTCCAGGTTGGGGCCAGCTGTCTGGGTGTCGTTTGGGATGTCTTGACCCAGGCTGTGCCAGACAGGGCATTAGTATACAGGGTGGGCTGTATAATTGCTTTACAATCGAGTGGCATGCATTAGAAAATCATTTGGGGTTTCTTATTAGCAGCATAGGGCAAAGTTTTTCTTCTGGAGGGCAGGCTGCATTGTGCTGCATTGTGGCTTCGGAATTCCCAAACTGGAGGGCTTGTGGGCCAGGAGAGTGAGGACGGAAGTCTGAGAACACAAGCTAGGCTTAGGTTTCGGGGCAAGGACATGGCAGGCACACTCTGCAGAGCTGAATTGAGATCTCATGCGTCTGAAGTCAGGTCGAGGTTCAGACTTTGACTCAGGTTTGAGTTTCTGTCCATGTTGGCCCCTTCAGGAAGGGGGGGCATTATGAGGCCATGGGGGTTTTCCCACTATTGGAGTTGTGAGATGCTCCAAACCGCAAGGATTCCTTCTGTGGGACAATTAACATTTGTTGGATGGCTCCAGGACGTCTTATAAGGTATTTTTCCAGAACAGGGTTCTAAGTATGGATGCCTGGGCAGCCAGCCTCACATTCCAATTGTCTCCTAGCAACAAGAAACGTTTGATCTGCTGGCTTGGGGTAGCAACAGAGGGGGCTGAGTTGAAATGGACTTTCCTGAGGATGGTCTTAATGTTGGTTTGAGTCCATGGAGACCTTGGTATGGGGCAGTGGCACCAGGGCCCTGAAGGATTCTCCTAACCAGAGGTTATGACAAAGCTCCAATGAGCAAGTTTTCCATGGGGAGACGAGATTTGTTCTTATTGGTGCCTCAGGAAACCACCATATGCTGGTATTGGAAACGAGGCCTCTGAGGACAGATGCCTGGAAACCAAAGCAATGGATCTGATTAGGGCCTAGGGGCCTGTCCGGTTCAATATTCTTCTCTGGGGACATCTGTTGTCTGAGTGGAGGTAGTTGCTCAGCTGGTTTGAGATCACCCCTGTTTGTCCTGGGCGGCCTACACTATTGGGATGGCCTCGGTGACTTTGGAGGTTTTTCCTAATTTGCAAGGTTGTGGCCAATGGAATGGGAAGAATTCCCTTGAAATGGAAGCACAGTCCTGAGGTGTGGCTCCAGGGACCCAAGTGTGGACCGTGTGTGGTCCAGGCCTGTGGGGACAGAAGTCTGAAAACACAAACTCAGCTTAGGTTTGGGGATGTATGTATGAAGGCTCGATCTACAGACCGTGAGAATTTTCCGGGCTATGAACAAAGGGCGAGTATGTGGCGCTTGCTCAGGGTTTTGTCTCTGGATTTTGTGTCAATGGTGGCCGTGGAATGTCGGGGTGTCCTCAAGGGCCATGGACAATTCTTTCTCTGGTGATTTGGCCTGATCCCAAGTGGTTGGTATCATTCTGTGGATGGGAAGAGTCCTTTCTGTATTTTTTTTTTTTTTACCTCAAGTGTCCCACCAAAGAGGGATTCCCGAGTAGAGCCCTGAGTAGGGGTGACTAGACATCTCGAACTCTGGTTGAGATTGGGGGACTAGGGGCTTGGCAAGCCCCATATGGGGGCTGTTGTTCCAGTCACTAAGAGGCTTTACATGAGGATAAGGCTCACGCTGAGGGTCACAATGTGTGTTTGTGCACATTGTGGCCCTCAGGGATAGGTGGGGCCTCATAGTCCATGCTGCTTTCTCCTACAATGAACATTGGACAACATGCCAACCACTAGGTTTCTTGCCAAGGCGAAGGAGAAGTTCTGATTCTTGCATCACGTTCACTCCTGAGCAGTGAGTGGAGATAAGGTCTAGGTTCTGAAGGTGAAAACTGAGGTTGGGTAGAGATGATGGCCTAAAGCCATTGTGGGTGTGATATGCTCTGTGTATGGCCAGCTGTCTGGGTGTTGGACTGGAGGTCTGCCCTCAGACTGTGTCAGACAGGGCTTTAGTGCACAGGCTAGACTGTATAATTGGGGTATGGTCGAGTGGCATGCAGGTTGTTACTCATTTGGCGTTTCTGGTTAGCCCTATAGGGCAACATTTTTCTTCTGGAGGGCAGGCAGAGTGCTGCATTGTGTCTCCAGAATTGCCTAACTGGAGGGGTGTGGCCAGGATTGTGAGGAAGGAAGTCTGAAAACACAAGCTAGCATGAGTTTTGGGGCCAAGAGCATGGCAGGCCCACTCTGCAGAGGCTGAATCGAGATCTACTGCACGTGAGGTCCGGGCGATTATCAGATGTTGCCTCAAGCTGGAGTTTGTGTCCATGACGGCCCCTTCCTGAAGGGGGTGGGGGCGTCATGAGTCCAGGGAGGTTTCCCTACGCTGGGAGTTGTGAGCTGCTCCAAACTTCAAAGTTTCCTTCTTCAGGACAGTCGAGTACTATTGGATGGTTCCAGGATGCCCCATACAGAAAGACTCGAGAGCAGGGCCCTAAGCATGGATGCCGAGAAACGCCAACTCACCTTCCCATTGCCTGGTGGAGACAAGGCACGCTCAATCTGCGGGTTCTTGGGTGAGCTACCCAGAAGCCCGAGTTTAAATGGACTCTGCCGAGGATGAGTCATAATGTGGGTTGGTGGCCATGGAGACCTTGGAATGTGGCAGTAGTTAAGGGACTCTGCAGGATTCTCCAACCCGAAGGGCTTGACACAACTCCAACAAGGAAGCTTCCCATGTGGAGATGAGAGGTCTTCTGTCTGGTGCCTCAGGAAAGCCCCGTATGCTGGTCTTCGAACCCAGGCCTCTGAGGAGTGATACCTGGACACCAAAGCAAGAGTTCATAATAGGGCCTAGGGGCCTGTCTGGTTCAATCTTCTGTCTCTGCGGATATCTGTCTGTGTGTCTGCATGGAGGTAGTAGTTGCTCAGCTTGTGTCATAATGCCCCTATTTGTCCAGTGCGGCTTGCGGTAGTGGGATGTCCTTGGGGACCTTGAGGTTTCTACTATTTTGTAGAGTTGTGGCCAATGGAATGGGCAGTTTCTTAGGAGAGAGCAGGCACAGTTCTGTGGTGTGGCTCCAGAGACCCCAGCCTGGAGGCTGTGTGGGCCATGGCTGTGCAGACAGACATCCAAAAACCCTAACTCAGCTCAGGTTTGGGGCCGAGGTTTCGGCAGGCCTGATATACAGTCCATGAGGGGAGCTCCTCTGGATATGAAAGAAGGGTGAGAGGGAGGCAGTCGCTCAGGCTTTTGTCTCTGGATGTTTTGTCCACAATGGCCGTTTAATGTAGGAGTTGCCTCATGGGTCGTAGAAGTCTCCCTCTCTGGTAGTTTGTCCAGCCCCCAAGAGTTTGGGGTCATTCTGTGGGAAGGGAAGTGTCCTGTTTTCTGCTTCATGTGTCCCCCCAGTAGAGGGATTCTAGAGCATAGCAGTGGGTACTGACAACTGGAATACTCGCCCTCTGGTTAAGCCTGGGGGCCTATGGATATGACAAGCCCCATATGCAGGATCTCGGTCCAGCCACTGAGAGGCGTTACTTTAATACGGGACTCACGCTGCAGGTCACAATGCATGTCTGTGCCCTAGGCGGCCCTCAAGCACTGGCGTGGCCTTTCGGACAATGCAGGTTTTCCCACATTGAACGTTGGACAACACGCCAACCACAAGGTTTCTGGCCATGGGGAAGGAGGAATTCTAATTTCTGCATCACGTTCACCCCTGGGCAGTGATTGGAGCTAAGGTCTAGGTTCTGAAGCCCGAAAACCGAGGTTGGGAAGAATGACGACCTACAGACATAGCGGGTCCTATGTGTCCAGGTTGGGTTGGGGCCAGCCGTCTGGGTGTCGTTTGGGATGTCTTGACCCAGGCTGTGCCAGACAGGGCATTAGTATACAGGGTGGGCTGTATAATTGCTTTACAATCGAGTGGCATGCATTAGAAAATCATTTGGGGTTTCTTATTAGCAGCATAGGGCAAAGTTTTTCTTCTGGAGGGCAGGCAGAGTGCTGCATTGTGGCTTCGGAATTCCCAAACTGGAGGGCTTGTGGGCCAGGAGAGTGAGGACGGAAGTCTGAGAACACAAGCTAGGCTTAGGTTTCGGGGCAAGGACATGGCAGGCACACTCTGCAGAGCTGAATTGAGATCTCATGCGTCTGAAGTCAGGTCGAGGTTCAGACTTTGACTCAGGTTTGAGTTTCTGTCCATGTTGGCCCCTTCAGGAAGGGGGGGCATTATGAGGCCATGGGGGTTTTCCCACTATTGGAGTTGTGAGATGCTCCAAACCGCAAGGATTCCTTCTGTGGGACAATTAAGATTTGTTGGATGGCTCCAGGACGTCTTATAAGGTATTTTTCCAGAACAGGGTTCTAAGTATGGATGCCTGGGCAGCCAGCCTCACATTCCAATTGTCTCCTAGCAACAAGAAACGTTTGATCTGCTGGCTTGGGGTAGCAACAGAGGGGGCTGAGTTGAAATGGACTTTCCTGAGGATGGTCTTAATGTTGGTTTGAGTCCATGGAGACCTTGGTATGGGGCAGTGGCACCAGGGCCCTGAAGGATTCTCCTAACCAGAGGTTATGACAAAGCTCCAATGAGCAAGTTTTCCATGGGGAGACGAGATTTGTTCTTATTGGTGCCTCAGGAAACCACCATATGCTGGTATTGGAAACGAGGCCTCTGAGGACAGATGCCTGGAAACCAAAGCAATGGATCTGATTAGGGCCTAGGGGCCTGGCCGGTTCAATATTCTTCTCTGGGGACATCTGTTGTCTGAGTGGAGGTAGTTGCTCAGCTGGTTTGAGATCACCCCTGTTTGTCCTGGGCGGCCTACACTATTGGGATGGCCTCGGTGACTTTGGAGGTTTTTCCTAATTTGCAAGGTTGTGGCCAATGGAATGGGAAGAATTCCCTTGAAAGGGAAGCACAGTCCTGAGGTGTGGCTCCAGGGACCCAAGTGTGGACCGTGTGTGGTCCAGGCCTGGGGGACAGAAGTCTGAAAACACAAACTCAGCTTAGGTTTGGGGATGTATGTATGAAGGCTCGATCTACAGACCGTGAGAATTTTCCGGGCTATGAACAAAGGGCGAGTATGTGGCGCTTGCTCAGGGTTTTGTCTCTGGATTTTGTGTCAATGGTGGCCGTGGAATGTCGGGGTGTCCTCAAGGGCCATGGACAATTCTTTCCCTGGTGATTTGGCCTGATCCCAAGTTGTTGGTATCATTCTGTGGATGGGAAGAGTCCTTTCTGTATTTTTTTTTTTTACCTCAAGTGTCCCACCAAAGAGGGATTCCCGAGTAGAGCCCTGAGTAGGGGTGACTAGACATCTCGAACTCTGGTTGAGATTGGGGGACTAGGGGCTTGGCAAGCCCCATATGGGGGCTGTTGTTCCAGTCACTAAGAGGCTTTACATGAGGATAGGGCTCACGCTGAGGGTCACAATGTGTGTTTGTGCACATTGTGGCCCTCAGGGATAGGTGGGGCCTCATAGTCCATGCTGCTTTCTCCTACAATGAACATTGGACAACATGCCAACCACTAGGTTTCTTGCCAAGGCGAAGGAGAAGTTCTGATTCTTGCATCACGTTCACTCCTGAGCAGTGAGTGGAGATAAGGTCTAGGTTCTGAAGTGAAAACTGAGGTTGGGTAGAGATGATGGCCTAAAGCCATTGTGGGTGTGATATGCTCTGTGTATGGCCAGCTGTCTGGGTGTTGGACTGGAGGTCTGCCCTCAGGCTGTGTCAGACAGGGCTTTAGTGCACAGGCTAGACTGTATAATTGGGGTATGGTCGAGTGGCATGCAGGTTGTTACTCATTTGGCGTTTCTGGTTAGCCCTATAGGGCAACATTTTTCTTCTGGAGGGCAGGCAGAGTGCTGCATTGTGTCTCCAGAATTGCCATACTGGAGGTGTGTGGCCAGGATTGTGAGGAAGGAAGTCTGAAAACACAAGCTAGCACAAGTTTTGGGGCCAAGAGCATGGCAGGCCCACTCTGCAGAGGCTGAATCGAGATCTCCTGCACGTGAGGTCCGGGCGATTATCAGATGTTGCCTCAAGCTGGAGTTTGTGTCCATGACGGCCCCTTCCTGAAGGGGGTGGGGGCGTCATGAGTCCAGGGAGGTTTCCCTACGCTGGGAGTTGTGAGCTGCTCCAAACTTCAAAGTTTCCTTCTTCAGGACAGTCGAGTACTATTGGATGGTTCCAGGATGCCCCATAAAGAAAGACTCGAGAGCAGGGCCCTAAGCATGGATGCCGAGAAACGCCAACTCACCTTCCCATTGCCTGGTGGAGGCAAGGCACGCTCAATCTGCGGGCTCTTGGGTGAGCTACCCAGAAGCCTGAGTTTAAATGGACTCTGCCGAGGATGAGTCATAATGTGGGTTGGTGGCCATGGAGACCTTGGAATGTGGCAGTAGTTAAGGGACTCTGCAGGATTCTCCAACCCGAAGGGCTTGACACAACTCCAACAAGGAAGCTTCCCACGTGGAGATGAGAGGTCTTCTGTCTGGTGCCTCAGGAAAGCCCCGTATGCTGGTCTTCGAACCCAGGCCTCTGAGGAGTGATACCTGGACACCAAAGCAAGAGTTCATAATAGGGCCTAGGGGCCTGTCTGGTTCAATCTTCTGTCTCTGCGGATATCTGTCTGTGTGTCTGCATGGAGGTAGTAGTTGCTCAGCTTGTGTCATAATGCCCCTATTTGTCCAGTGCGGCTTGCGGTAGTGGGATGTCCTTGGGGACCTTGAGGTTTCTACTATTTTGTAGCGTTGTGGCCAATGGAATGTGCAGCTTCTTAGGAGAGAGCAGGCACAGTTCTGTGGTGTGGCTCCAGAGACCCCAGCCTGGAGGCTGTGTGGGCCATGGCTGTGCAGACAGACATCCAAAAACCCTAACTCAGCTCAGGTTTGGGGCCGATGTTATGGCAGGCCTGATCTACAGTCCATGAGGGGAGCTCCTCTGGATATGAAAGAAGGGTGAGAGGGAGGCAGTCGCTCAGGCTTTTGTCTCTGGATATTTTGTCCACAATGGCCGTTTAATGTAGGAGTTGCCTCATGGGTCGTAGAAGTCTCCCTCTCTGGTAGTTTGTCCAGCCCCCAAGAGTTTGGGGTCATTCTGTGGGAAGGGAAGTGTCCTGTTTTCTGCTTCATGTGTCCCCCCAGTAGAGGGATTCTAGAGCATAGCAGTGGGTACTGACAACTGGAATACTCGCCCTCTGGTTAAGCCTGGGGGCCTATGGATATGACAAGCCCCATATGCAGGATCTCGGTCCAGCCACTGAGAGGCGTTACTTTAATACGGGACTCACGCTGCAGGTCACAATGCATGTCTGTGCCCTAGGCGGCCCTCAAGCACTGGCGTGGCCTTTCGGACAATGCAGGTTTTCCCACATTGAACGTTGGACAACACGCCAACCACAAGGTTTCTGGCCATGGGGAAGGAGGAATTCTAATTTCTGCATCACGTTCACCCCTGGGCAGTGATTGGAGCTAAGGTCTAGGTTCTGAAGCCCTAAAACCGAGGTTGGGAAGAATGACGACCTACAGCCATAGCGGGTCCTATGTGTCCAGGTTGGGGCCAGCTGTCTGGGTGTCGTTTGGGATGTCTTGACCCAGGCTGTGCCAGACAGGGCATTAGTATACAGGGTGGGCTGTATAATTGCTTTACAATCGAGTGGCATGCATTAGAAAATCATTTGGGGTTTCTTATTAGCAGCATAGGGCAAAGTTTTTCTTCTGGAGGGCAGGCAGAGTGCTGCATTGTGGCTTCGGAATTCCCAAACTGGAGGGCTTGTGGGCCAGGAGAGTGAGGACGGAAGTCTGAGAACACAAGCTAGGCTTAGGTTTCGGGGCAAGGACATGGCAGGCACACTCTGCAGAGCTGAATTGAGATCTCATGCGTCTGAAGTCAGGTCGAGGTTCAGACTTTGACTCAGGTTTGAGTTTCTGTCCATGTTGGCCCCTTCAGGAAGGGGGGGCATTATGAGGCCATGGGGGTTTTCCCACTATTGGAGTTGTGAGATGCTCCAAACCGCAAGGATTCCTTCTGTGGGACAATTAAGATTTGTTGGATGGCTCCAGGACGTCTTATAAGGTATTTTTCCAGAACAGCGTTCTAAGTATGGATGCCTGGGCAGCCAGCCTCACATTCCAATTGTCTCCTAGCAACAAGAAACGTTTGATCTGCTGGCTTGGGGTAGCAACAGAGGGGGCTGAGTTGAAATGGACTTTCCTGAGGATGGTCTTAATGTTGGTTTGAGTCCATGGAGACCTTGGTATGGGGCAGTGGCACCAGGGCCCTGAAGGATTCTCCTAACCAGAGGTTATGAAAAAGCTCCAATGAGCAAGTTTTCCATGGGGAGACGAGATTTGTTCTTATTGGTGCCTCAGGAAACCACCATATGCTGGTATTGGAAACGAGGCCTCTGAGGACAGATGCCTGGAAACCAAAGCAATGGATCTGATTAGGGCCTAGGGGCCTGGCCGGTTCAATATTCTTCTCTGGGGACATCTGTTGTCTGAGTGGAGGTAGTTGCTCAGCTGGTTTGAGATCACCCCTGTTTGTCCTGGGCGGCCTACACTATTGGGATGGCCTCGGTGACTTTGGAGGTTTTTCCTAATTTGCAAGGTTGTGGCCAATGGAATGGGAAGAATTCCCTTGAAAGGGAAGCACAGTCCTGAGGTGTGGCTCCAGGGACCCAAGTGTGGACCGTGTGTGGTCCAGGCCTGTGGGGACAGAAGTCTGAAAACACAAACTCAGCTTAGGTTTGGGGATGTATGTATGAAGGCTCGATCTACAGACCGTGAGAATTTTCCGGGCTATGAACAAAGGGCGAGTATGTGGCACTTGCTCAGGGTTTTGTCTCTGGATTTTGTGTCAATGGTGGCCGTGGAATGTCGGGGTGTCCTCAAGGGCCATGGACAATTCTTTCTCTGGTGATTTGGCCTGATCCCCGGTGGTTGGTATCATTCTGTGGATGGGAAGAGTCCTTTCTGTATTTTTTTTTTTTTTACCTCAAGTGTCCCACCAAAGAGGGATTCCTGAGTAGAGCCCTGAGTAGGGGTGACTAGACATCTCGAACTCTGGTTGAGATTGGGGGACTAGGGGCTTGGCAAGCCCCATATGGGGGCTGTTGTTCCAGTCACTAAGAGGCTTTACATGAGGATAGGGCTCACGCTGAGGGTCACAATGTGTGTTTGTGCACATTGTGGCCCTCAGGGATAGGTGGGGCCTCATAGTCCATGCTGCTTTCTCCTACAATGAACATTGGACAACATGCCAACCACTAGGTTTCTTGCCAAGGCGAAGGAGAAGTTCTGATTCTTGCATCACGTTCACTCCTGAGCAGTGAGTGGAGATAAGGTCTAGGTTCTGAAGGTGAAAACTGAGGTTGGGTAGAGATGATGGCCTAAAGCCATTGTGGGTGTGATATGCTCTGTGTATGGCCAGCTGTCTGGGTGTTGGACTGGAGGTCTGCCCTCAGGCTGTGTCAGACAGGGCTTTAGTGCACAGGCTAGACTGTATAATTGGGGTATGGTCGAGTGGCATGCAGGTTGTTACTCATTTGGCGTTTCTGGTTAGCCCTATAGGGCAACATTTTTCTTCTGGAGGGCAGGCAGAGTGCTGCATTGTGTCTCCAGAATTGCCAAACTGGAGGTGTGTGGCCAGGATTGTGAGGAAGGAAGTCTGAAAACACAAGCTAGCACAAGTTTTGGGGCCAAGAGCATGGCAGGCCCACTCTGCAGAGGCTGAATCGAGATCTCCTGCACGTGAGGTCCGGGCGATTATCAGATGTTGCCTCAAGCTGGAGTTTGTGTCCATGACGGCCCCTTCCTGAAGGGTGTGGGGGCGTCATGAGTCCAGGGAGGTTTCCCTACGCTGGGAGTTGTGAGCTGCTCCAAACTTCAAAGTTTCCTTCTTCAGGACAGTCGAGTACTATTGGATGGTTCCAGGATGCCCCATAAAGAAAGACTCGAGAGCAGGGCCCTAAGCATGGATGCCGAGAAACGCCAACTCACCTTCCCATTGCCTGGTCGAGACAAGGCACGCTCAATCTGCGGGCTCTTGGGTGAGCTACCCAGAAGGCTGAGTTTAAATGGACTCTGCTGAGGATGAGTCATAATGTGGGTTGGTGGCCATGGAGACCTTGGAATGTGGCAGTAGCTAAGGGACTCTGCAGGATTCTCCAACCCGAAGGGCTTGACACAACTCCAACAAGGAAGCTTCCCATGTGGAGATGAGAGGTCTTCTGTCTGGTGCCTCAGGAAAGCCCCGTATGCTGGTCTTCGAACCCAGGCCTCTGAGGAGTGATACCTGGACACCAAAGCAAGAGTTCATAATAGGGCCTAGGGGCCTGTCTGGTTCAATCTTCTGTCTCTGCGGATATCTGTCTTTGTGTCTGCATGGAGGTAGTAGTTGCTCAGCTTGTGTCATAATGCCCCTATTTGTCCAGTGCGGCTTGCGGTAGTGGGATGTCCTTGGGGACCTTGAGGTTTCTACTATTTTGTAGAGTTGTGGCCAATGGAATGGGCAGTTTCTTAGGAGAGAGCAGGCACAGTTCTGTGGTGTGGCTCCAGAGAACCCAGCCTGGAGGCTGTGTGGGCCATGGCTGTGCAGACAGACATCCAAAAACCCTAACTCAGCTCAGGTTTGGGGCCGAGGTTACGGCAGGCCTGATCTACAGTCCATTGGGGAGCTCCTCTGGATATGAAAGAAGGGTGAGAGGGAGGCAGTCGCTCAGGCTTTTGTCTCTGGATGTTTTGTCCACAATGGCCGTTTAATGTAGGAGTTGCCTCATGGGTCGTAGAAGTCTCCCTCTCTGGTAGTTTGTCCAGCCCCCAAGAGTTTGGGGTCATTCTGTGGGAAGGGAAGTGTCCTGTTTTCTGCTTCATGTGTCCCCCCAGTAGAGGGATTCTAGAGCATAGCAGTGGGTACTGACAACTGGAATACTCGCCCTCTGGTTAAGCCTGGGGGCCTATGGATATGACAAGCCCCATATGCAGGATCTCGGTCCAGCCACTGAGAGGCGTTACTTTAATACGGGACTCACGCTGCAGGTCACAATGCATGTCTGTGCCCTAGGCGGCCCTCAAGCACTGGCGTGGCCTTTCGGACAATGCAGGTTTTCCCACATTGAACGTTGGACAACACGCCAACCACAAGGTTTCTGGCCATGGGGAAGGAGGAATTCTAATTTCTGCATCACGTTCACCCCTGGGCAGTGATTGGAGCTAAGGTCTAGGTTCTGAAGCCTGAAAACCGAGGTTGGGAAGAATGACGACCTATAGCCATAGCGGGTCCTATGTGTCCAGGTTGGGGCCAGCTGTCTGGGTGTCGTTTGGGATGTCTTGACCCAGGCTGTGCCAGACAGGGCATTAGTATACAGGGTGGGCTGTATAATTGCTTTACAATCGAGTGGCATGCATTAGAAAATCATTTGGGGTTTCTTATTAGCAGCATAGGGCAAAGTTTTTCTTCTGGAGGGCAGGCAGAGTGCTGCATTGTGGCTTCGGAATTCCCAAACTGGAGGGCTTGTGGGCCAGGAGAGTGAGGACGGAAGTCTGAGAACACAAGCTAGGCTTAGGTTTCGGGGCAAGGACATGGCAGGCACACTCTGCAGAGCTGAATTGAGATCTCATGCGTCTGAAGTCAGGTCGAGGTTCAGACTTTGACTCAGGTTTGAGTTTCTGTCCATGTTGGCCCCTTCAGGAAGGGGGGGCATTATGAGGCCATGGGGGTTTTCCCACTATTGGAGTTGTGAGATGCTCCAAACCGCAAGGATTCCTTCTGTGGGACAATTAACATTTGTTGGATGGCTCCAGGACGTCTTATAAGGTATTTTTCCAGAACAGGGTTCTAAGTATGGATGCCTGGGCAGCCAGCCTCACATTCCAATTGTCTCCTAGCAACAAGAAACGTTTGATCTGCTGGCTTGGGGTAGCAACAGAGGGGGCTGAGTTGAAATGGACTTTCCTGAGGATGGTCTTAATGTTGGTTTGAGTCCATGGAGACCTTGGTATGGGGCAGTGGCACCAGGGCCCTGAAGGATTCTCCTAACCAGAGGTTATGACAAAGCTCCAATGAGCAAGTTTTCCATGGGGAGACGAGATTTGTTCTTATTGGTGCCTCAGGAAACCACCATATGCTGGTATTGGAAACGAGGCCTCTGAGGACAGATGCCTGGAAACCAAAGCAATGGATCTGATTAGGGCCTAGGGGCCTGTCCGGTTCAATATTCTTCTCTGGGGACATCTGTTGTCTGAGTGGAGGTAGTTGCTCAGCTGGTTTGAGATCACCCCTGTTTGTCCTGGGCGGCCTACACTATTGGGATGGCCTCGGTGACTTTGGAGGTTTTTCCTAATTTGCAAGGTTGTGGCCAATGGAATGGGAAGAATTCCCTTGAAAGGGAAGCACAGTCATGAGGTGTGGCTCCAAGGACCCAAGTGTGGAACGTGTGTGGTCCAGGCCTATGGGGACAGAAGTCTGAAAACACAAACTCAGCTTAGGTTTGGGGATGTATGTATGAAGGCTCGATCTACAGACCGTGAGAATTTTCCGGGCTATGAACAAAGGGCGAGTATGTGGCGCTTGCTCAGGGTTTTGTCTCTGGATTTTGTGTCAATGGTGGCCGTGGAATGTCGGGGTGTCCTCAAGGGCCATGGACAATTCTTTCTCTGGTGATTTGGCCTGATCCCAAGTGGTTGGTATCATTCTGTGGATGGGAAGAGTCCTTTCTGTATTTTTTTTTTTTTACCTCAAGTGTCCCACCAAAGAGGGATTCCCGAGTAGAGCCCTGAGTAGGGGTGACTAGACATCTCGAACTCTGGTTGAGATTGGGGGACTAGGGGCTTGGCAAGCCCCATATGGGGGCTGTTGTTCCAGTCACTAAGAGGCTTTACATGAGGATAGGGCTCACGCTGAGGGTCACAATGTGTGTTTGTGCACATTGTGGCCCTCAGGGATAGGTGGGGCCTCATAGTCCATGCTGCTTTCTCCTACAATGAACATTGGACAACATGCCAACCACTAGGTTTCTTGCCAAGGCGAAGGAGAAGTTCTGATTCTTGCATCACGTTCACTCCTGAGCAGTGAGTGGAGATAAGGTCTAGGTTCTGAAGGTGAAAACTGAGGTTGGGTAGAGATGATGGCCTAAAGCCATTGTGGGTGTGATATGCTCTGTGTATGGCCAGCTGTCTGGGTGTTGGACTGGAGGTCTGCCCTCAGGCTGTGTCAGACAGGGCTTTAGTGCACAGGCTAGACTGTATAATTGGGGTATAGTCGAGTGGCATGCAGGTTGTTACTCATTTGGCGTTTCTGGTTAGCCCTATAGGGCAACATTTTTCTTCTGGAGGGCAGGCAGAGTGCTGCATTGTGTCTCCAGAATTGCCAAACTGGAGGGGTGTGGCCAGGATTGTGAGGAAGGAAGTCTGAAAACACAAGCTAGCACAAGTTTTGGGGCCAAGAGCATGGCAGGCCCACTCTGCAGAGGCTGAATCGAGATCTCCTGCACGTGAGGTCCGGGCGATTATCAGATGTTGCCTCAAGCTGGAGTTTGTGTCCATGACGGCCCCTTCCTGAAGGGGGTGGGGGCGTCATGAGTCCAGGGAGGTTTAACTACGCTGGGAGTTGTGAGCTGCTCCAAACTTCAAAGTTTCCTTCTTCAGGACAGTCGAGTACTATTGGATGGTTCCAGGATGCCCCATAAAGAAAGACTCGAGAGCAGGGCCCTAAGCATGGATGCCGAGAAACGCCAACTCACCTTCCCATTGCCTGGTGGAGGCAAGGCACGCTCAATCTGCGGGCTCTTGGGTGAGCTACCCAGAAGCCTGAGTTTAAATGGACTCTGCCGAGGATGAGTCATAATGTGGGTTGGTGGCCATGGAGACCTTGGAATGTGGCAGTAGTTAAGGGACTCTGCAGGATTCTCCAACCCGAAGGGCTTGACACAACTCCAACAAGGAAGCTTCCCACGTGGAGATGAGAGGTCTTCTGTCTGGTGCCTCAGGAAAGCCCCGTATGCTGGTCTTCGAACCCAGGCCTCTGAGGAGTGATACCTGGACACCAAAGCAAGAGTTCATAATAGGGCCTAGGGGCCTGTCTGGTTCAATCTTCTGTCTCTGCGGATATCTGTCTGTGTGTCTGCATGGAGGTAGTAGTTGCTCAGCTTGTGTCATAATGCCCCTATTTGTCCAGTGCGGCTTGCGGTAGTGGGATGTCCTTGGGGACCTTGAGGTTTCTACTATTTTGTAGAGTTGTGGCCAATGGAATGGGCAGTTTCTTAGGAGAGAGCAGGCACAGTTCTGTGGTGTGGCTCCAGAGACCCCAGCCTGGAGGCTGTGTGGGCCATGGCTGTGCAGACAGACATCCAAAAACCCTAACTCAGCTCAGGTTTGGGGCCGAGGTTACGGCAGGCCTGATCTACAGTCCATGAGGGGAGCTCCTCTGGATATGAAAGAAGGGTGAGAGGGAGGCAGTCGCTCAGGCTTTTGTCTCTGGATGTTTTGTCCACAATGGCCGTTTAATGTAGGAGTTGCCTCATGGGTCGTAGAAGTCTCCCTCTCTGGTAGTTTGTCCAGCCCCCAAGAGTTTGGGGTCATTCTGTGGGAAGGGAAGTGTCCTGTTTTCTGCTTCATGTGTCCCCCCAGTAGAGGGATTCTAGAGCATAGCAGTGGGTACTGACAACTGGAATACTCGCCCTCTGGTTAAGCCTGGGGGCCTATGGATATGACAAGCCCCATATGCAGGATCTCGGTCCAGCCACTGAGAGGCGTTACTTTAATACGGGACTCACGCTGCAGGTCACAATGCATGTCTGTGCCCTAGGCGGCCCTCAAGCACTGGCGTGGCCTTTCGGACAATGCAGGTTTTCCCACATTGAACGTTGGACAACACGCCAACCACAAGGTTTCTGGCCATGGGGAAGGAGGAATTCTAATTTCTGCATCACGTTCACCCCTGGGCAGTGATTGGAGCTAAGGTCTAGGTTCTGAAGCCCTAAAACCGAGGTTGGGAAGAATGACGACCTACAGCCATAGCGGGTCCTATGTGTCCAGGTTGGGGCCAGCTGTCTGGGTGTCGTTTGGGATGTCTTGACCCAGGCTGTGCCAGACAGGGCATTAGTATACAGGGTGGGCTGTATAATTGCTTTACAATCGAGTGGCATGCATTAGAAAATCATTTGTGGTTTCTTATTAGCAGCATAGGGCAAAGTTTTTCTTCTGGAGGGCAGGCAGAGTGCTGCATTGTGGCTTCGGAATTCCCAAACTGGAGGGCTTGTGGGCCAGGAGAGTGAGGACGGAAGTCTGAGAACACAAGCTAGGCTTAGGTTTCGGGGCAAGGACATGGCAGGCACACTCTGCAGAGCTGAATTGAGATCTCATGCGTCTGAAGTCAGGTCGAGGTTCAGACTTTGACTCAGGTTTGAGTTTCTGTCCATGTTGGCCCCTTCAGGAAGGGGGGGCATTATGAGGCCATGGGGGTTTTCCCACTATTGGAGTTGTGAGATGCTCCAAACCGCAAGGATTCCTTCTGTGGGACAATTAACATTTGTTGGATGGCTCCAGGACGTCTTATAAGGTATTTTTCCAGAACAGGGTTCTAAGTATGGATGCCTGGGCAGCCAGCCTCACATTCCAATTGTCTCCTAGCAACAAGAAACGTTTGATCTGCTGGCTTGGGGTAGCAACAGAGGGGGCTGAGTTGAAATGGACTTTCCTGAGGATGGTCTTAATGTTGGTTTGAGTCCATGGAGACCTTGGTATGGGGCAGTGGCACCAGGGCCCTGAAGGATTCTCCTAACCAGAGGTTATGACAAAGCTCCAATGAGCAAGTTTTCCATGGGGAGACGAGATTTGTTCTTATTGGTGCCTCAGGAAACCACCATATGCTGGTATTGGAAACGAGGCCTCTGAGGACAGATGCCTGGAAACCAAAGCAATGGATCTGATTAGGGCCTAGGGGCCTGGCCGGTTCAATATTCTTCTCTGGGGACATCTGTTGTCTGAGTGGAGGTAGTTGCTCAGCTGGTTTGAGATCACCCCTGTTTGTCCTGGGCGGCCTACACTATTGGGATGGCCTCGGTGACTTTGGAGGTTTTTCCTAATTTGCAAGGTTGTGGCCAATGGAATGGGAAGAATTCCCTTGAAAGGGAAGCACAGTCCTGAGGTGTGGCTCCAAGGACCCAAGTGTGGAACGTGTGTGGTCCAGGCCTATGGGGACAGAAGTCTGAAAACACAAACTCAGCTTAGGTTTGGGGATGTATGTATGAAGGCTCGATCTACAGACCGTGAGAATTTTCCGGGCTATGAACAAAGGGCGAGTATGTGGCGCTTGCTCAGGGTTTTGTCTCTGGATTTTGTGTCAATGGTGGCCGTGGAATGTCGGGGTGTCCTCAAGGGCCATGGACAATTCTTTCTCTGGTGATTTGGCCTGATCCCAAGTGGTTGGTATCATTCTGTGGATGGGAAGAGTCCTTTCTGTATTTTTTTTTTTTTACCTCAAGTGTCCCACCAAAGAGGGATTCCCGAGTAGAGCCCTGAGTAGGGGTGACTAGACATCTCGAACTCTGGTTGAGATTGGGGGACTAGGGGCTTGGCAAGCCCCATATGGGGGCTGTTGTTCCAGTCACTAAGAGGCTTTACATGAGGATAGGGCTCACGCTGAGGGTCACAATGTGTGTTTGTGCACATTGTGGCCCTCAGGGATAGGTGGGGCCTCATAGTCCATGCTGCTTTCTCCTACAATGAACATTGGACAACATGCCAACCACTAGGTTTCTTGCCAAGGCGAAGGAGAAGTTCTGATTCTTGCATCACGTTCACTCCTGAGCAGTGAGTGGAGATAAGGTCTAGGTTCTGAAGGTGAAAACTGAGGTTGGGTAGAGATGATGGCCTAAAGCCATTGTGGGTGTGATATGCTCTGTGTATGGCCAGCTGTCTGGGTGTTGGACTGGAGGTCTGCCCTCAGGCTGTGTCAGACAGGGCTTTAGTGCACAGGCTAGACTGTATAATTGGGGTATAGTCGAGTGGCATGCAGGTTGTTACTCATTTGGCGTTTCTGGTTAGCCCTATAGGGCTACATTTTTCTTCTGGAGGGCAGGCAGAGTGCTGCATTGTGTCTCCAGAATTGCCAAACTGGAGGGGTGTGGCCAGGATTGTGAGGAAGGAAGTCTGAAAACACAAGCTAGCACAAGTTTTGGGGCCAAGAGCATGGCAGGCCCACTCTGCAGAGGCTGAATCGAGATCTCCTGCACGTGAGGTCCGGGCGATTATCAGATGTTGCCTCAAGCTGGAGTTTGTGTACATGACGACCCCTTCCTGAAGGGGGTGGGGGCGTCATGATCCAGGGAGGTTTCCCTACGCTGGGAGTTGTGAGCTGCTCCAAACTTCAAAGTTTCCTTCTTCAGGACAGTCGAGTACTATTGGATGGTTCCAGGATGCCCCATACAGAAAGACTCGAGAGCAGGGCCCTAAGCATGGATGCCGAGAAACGCCAACTCACCTTCCCATTGCCTGGTCGAGACAAGGCACGCTCAATCTGCGGGCTCTTGGGTGAGCTACCCAGAAGCCTGAGTTTAAATGGACTCTGCCGAGGATGAGTCATAATGTGGGTTGGTGGCCATGGAGACCTTGGAATGTGGCAGTAGTTAAGGGACTCTGCAGGATTCTCCAACCCGAAGGGCTTGACACAACTCCAACAAGGAAGCTTCCCATGTGGAGATGAGAGGTCTTCTGTCTGGTGCCTCAGGAAAGCCCCGTATGCTGGTCTTCGAACCCAGGCCTCTGAGGAGTGATACCTGGACACCAAAGCAAGAGTTCATAATAGGGCCTAGGGGCCTGTCTGGTTCAATCTTCTGTCTCTGCGGATATCTGTCTGTGTGTCTGCATGGAGGTAGTAGTTGCTCAGCTTGTGTCATAATGCCCCTATTTGTCCAGTGCGGCTTGCGGTAGTGGGATGTCCTTGGGGACCTTGAGGTTTCTACTATTTTGTAGAGTTGTGGCCAATGGAATGGGCAGTTTCTTAGGAGAGAGCAGGCACAGTTCTGTGGTGTGGCTCCAGAGACCCCAGCCTGGAGGCTGTGTGGGCCATGGCTGTGCAGACAGACATCCAAAAACCCTAACTCAGCTCAGGTTTGGGGCTGAGGTTACGGCAGGCCTGATCTACAGTCCATGAGGGGAGCTCCTCTGGATATGAAAGAAGGGTGAGAGGGAGGCAGTCGCTCAGGCTTTTGTCTCTGGATGTTTTGTCCACAATGGCCGTTTAATGTAGGAGTTGCCTCATGGGTCGTAGAAGTCTCCCTCTCTGGTAGTTTGTCCAGCCCCCAAGAGTTTGGGGTCATTCTGTGGGAAGGGAAGTGTCCTGTTTTCTGCTTCATGTGTCCCCCCAGTAGAGGGATTCTAGAGCATAGCAGTGGGTACTGACAACTGGAATACTCGCCCTCTGGTTAAGCCTGGGGGCCTATGGATATGACAAGCCCCATATGCAGGATCTCGGTCCAGCCACTGAGAGGCGTTACTTTAATACGGGACTCACGCTGCAGGTCACAATGCATGTCTGTGCCCTAGGCGGCCCTCAAGCACTGGCGTGGCCTTTCGGACAATGCAGGTTTTCCCACATTGAACGTTGGACAACACGCCAACCACAAGGTTTCTGGCCATGGGGAAGGAGGAATTCTAATTTCTGCATCACGTTCACCCCTGGGCAGTGATTGGAGCTAAGGTCTAGGTTCTGAAGCCCTAAAACCGAGGTTGGGAAGAATGACGACCTACAGCCATAGCGGGTCCTATGTGTCCAGGTTGGGGCCAGCTGTCTGGGTGTCGTTTGGGATGTCTTGACCCAGGCTGTGCCAGACAGGGCATTAGTATACAGGGGGGGCTGTATAATTGCTTTACATTCGAGTGGCATAGATTAGAAAAATCATTTGTGGTTTCTTATTAGCAGCATAGGGCAAAGTTTTTCTTCTGGAGGGCAGGCAGAGTGCTGCATTGTGGCTTCGGAATTCCCAAACTGGAGGGCTTGTGTGCCAGGAGAGTGAGGACGGAAGTCTGAGAACACAAGCTAGGCTTAGGTTTCGGGGCAAGGACATGGCAGGCACACTCTGCAGAGCTGAATTGAGATCTCATGCGTCTGAAGTCAGGTCGAGGTTCAGACTTTGACTCAGGTTTGAGTTTCTGTCCATGTTGGCCCCTTCAGGAAGGGGGGGCATTATGAGGCCATGGGGGTTTTCCCACTATTGGAGTTGTGAGATGCTCCAAACCGCAAGGATTCCTTCTGTGGGACAATTAAGATTTGTTGGATGGCTCCAGGACGTCTTATAAGGTATTTTTCCAGAACAGGGTTCTAAGTATGGATGCCTGGGCAGCCAGCCTCACATTCCAATTGTCTCCTAGCAACAAGAAACGTTTGATCTGCTGGCTTGGGGTAGCAACAGAGGGGGCTGAGTTGAAATGGACTTTCCTGAGGATGGTCTTAATGTTGGTTTGAGTCCATGGAGACCTTGGTATGGGGCAGTGGCACCAGGGCCCTGAAGGATTCTCCTAACCAGAGGTTATGACAAAGCTCCAATGAGCAAGTTTTCCATGGGGAGACGAGATTTGTTCTTATTGGTGCCTCAGGAAACCACCATATGCTGGTATTGGAAACGAGGCCTCTGAGGACAGATGCCTGGAAACCAAAGCAATGGATCTGATTAGGGCCTAGGGGCCTGTCCGGTTCAATATTCTTCTCTGGGGACATCTGTTGTCTGAGTGGAGGTAGTTGCTCAGCTGGTTTGAGATCACCCCTGTTTGTCCTGGGCGGCCTACACTATTGGGATGGCCTCGGTGACTTTGGAGGTTTTTCCTAATTTGCAAGGTTGTGGCCAATGGAATGGGAAGAATTCCCTTGAAAGGGAAGCACAGTCCTGAGGTGTGGCTCCAGGGACCCAAGTGTGGACCGTGTGTGGTCCAGGCCTGTGGGGACAGAAGTCTGAAAACACAAACTCAGCTTAGGTTTGGGGATGTATGTATGAAGGCTCGATCTACAGACCGTGAGAATTTTCCGGGCTATGAACAAAGGGCGAGTATGTGGCGCTTGCTCAGGGTTTTGTCTCTGGATTTTGTGTCAATGGTGGCCGTGGAATGTCGGGGTGTCCTCAAGGGCCATGGACAATTCTTTCTCTGGTGATTTGGCCTGATCCCAAGTGGTTGGTATCATTCTGTGGATGGGAAGAGTCCTTTCTGTATTTTTTTTTTTTACCTCAAGTGTCCCACCAAAGAGGGATTCCCGAGTAGAGCCCTGAGTAGGGGTGACTAGACATCTCGAACTCTGGTTGAGATTGGGGGACTAGGGGCTTGGCAAGCCCCATATGGGGGCTGTTGTTCCAGTCACTAAGAGGCTTTACATGAGGATAGGGCTCACGCTGAGGGTCACAATGTGTGTTTGTGCACATTGTGGCCCTCAGGGATAGGTGGGGCCTCATAGTCCATGCTGCTTTCTCCTACAATGAACATTGGACAACATGCCAACCACTAGGTTTCTTGCCAAGGCGAAGGAGAAGTTCTGATTCTTGCATCACGTTCACTCCTGAGCAGTGAGTGGAGATAAGGTCTAGGTTCTGAAGGTGAAAACTGAGGTTGGGTAGAGATGATGGCCTAAAGCCATTGTGGGTGTGATATGCTCTGTGTATGGCCAGCTGTCTGGGTGTTGGACTGAAGGTCTGCCCTCAGGCTGTGTCAGACAGGGCTTTAGTGCACAGGCTAGACTGTATAATTGGGGTATGGTCGAGTGGCATGCAGGTTGTTACTCATTTGGCGTTTCTGGTTAGCCCTATAGGGCAACATTTTTCTTCTGGAGGGCAGGCAGAGTGCTGCATTGTGTCTCCAGAATTGCCAAACTGGAGGGGTGTGGCCAGGATTGTGAGGAAGGAAGTCTTAAAACACAAGCTAGCACGAGTTTTGGGGCCAAGAGCATGGCAGGCCCACTCTGCAGAGGCTGAATCGAGATCTCCTGCAAGTGAGGTCCGGGCGTTTATCAGATGTTGCCTCAAGCTGGAGTTTGTGTCCATGACGGCCCCTTCCTGAAGGGTGTGGGGGCGTCATGAGTCCAGGGAGGTTTCCCTACGCTGGGAGTTGTGAGCTGCTCCAAACTTCAAAGTTTCCTTCTTCAGGACAGTCGAGTACTATTGGATGGTTCCAGGATGCCCCATAAAGAAAGACTCGAGAGCAGGGCCCTAAGCATGGATGCTGAGAAACGCCAACTCACCTTCCCATTGCCTGGTCGAGACAAGGCACGCTCAATCTGCGGGCTCTTGGGTGAGCTACGCAGAAGGCTGAGTTTAAATGGACTCTGCTGAGGATGAGTCATAATGTGGGTTGGTGGCCATGGAGACCTTGGAATGTGGCAGTAGCTAAGGGACTCTGCAGGATTCTCCAACCCGAAGGGCTTGACACAACTCCAACAAGGAAGCTTCCCATGTGGAGATGAGAGGTCTTCTGTCTGGTGCCTCAGGAAAGCCCCGTATGCTGGTCTTCGAACCCAGGCCTCTGAGGAGTGATACCTGGACACCAAAGCAAGAGTTCATAATAGGGCCTAGGGGCCTGTCTGGTTCAATCTTCTGTCTCTGCGGATATCTGTCTGTGTGTCTGCATGGAGGTAGTAGTTGCTCAGCTTGTGTCATAATGCCCCTATTTGTCCAGTGCGGCTTGCGGTAGTGGGATGTCCTTGGGGACCTTGAGGTTTCTACTATTTTGTAGAGTTGTGGCCAATGGAATGGGCAGTTTCTTAGGAGAGAGCAGGCACAGTTCTGTGGTGTGGCTCCAGAGACCCCAGCCTGGAGGCTGTGTGGGCCATGGCTGTGCAGACAGACATCCAAAAACCCTAACTCAGCTCAGGTTTGGGGCCGAGGTTACGGCAGGCCTGATCTACAGTCCATGAGGGGAGCTCCTCTGGATATGAAAGAAGGGTGAGAGGGAGGCAGTCGCTCAGGCTTTTGTCTCTGGATGTTTTGTCCACAATGGCCGTTTAATGTAGGAGTTGCCTCATGGGTCGTAGAAGTCTCCGTCTCTGGTAGTTTGTCCAGCCCCCAAGAGTTTGGGGTCATTCTGTGGGAAGGGAAGTGTCCTGTTTTCTGCTTCATGTGTCCCCCCAGTAGAGGGATTCTAGAGCATAGCAGTGGGTACTGACAACTGGAATACTCGCCCTCTGGTTAAGCCTGGGGGCCTATGGATATGACAAGCCCCATATGCAGGATCTCGGTCCAGCCACTGAGAGGCGTTACTTTAATACGGGACTCACGCTGCAGGTCACAATGCATGTCTGTGCCCTAGGCGGCCCTCAAGCACTGGCGTGGCCTTTCGGACAATGCAGGTTTTCCCACATTGAACGTTGGACAACATGCCAACCACAAGGTTTCTGGCCATGGGCAAGGAGGAATTCTAATTTCTGCATCACGTTCACCCCTGGGCAGTGATTGGAGCTAAGGTCTAGGTTCTGAAGCCTGAAAACCAAGGTTGGGAAGAATGACGACCTATAGCCATAGCGGGTCCTATGTGTCCAGGTTGGGGCCAGCTGTCTGGGTGTCGTTTGGGATGTCTTGACCCAGGCTATGCCAGACAGGGCATTAGAATACAGGGTGGGCTGTATAATTGCCTTACAATCGAGTGGCATGCATTAGAAAATCATTTGGGGTTTCTTATTAGCAGCATAGGGCAAAGTTTTTCTTCTGGAGGGCAGGCAGAGTGCTGCATTGTGGCTTCGGAATTCCCAAACTGGAGGGCTTGTGGGCCAGGAGAGTGAGGACGGAAGTCTGAGAACACAAGCTAGGCTTAGGTTTCGGGGCAAGGACATGGCAGGCACACTCTGCAGAGCTGAATTGAGATCTCATGCGTCTGAAGTCAGGTCGAGGTTCAGACTTTGACTCAGGTTTGAGTTTCTGTCCATGTTGGCCCCTTCAGGAAGGGGGGGCATTATGAGGCCATGGGGGTTTTCCCACTATTGGAGTTGTGAGATGCTCCAAACCGCAAGGATTCCTTCTGTGGGACAATTAAGATTTGTTGGATGGCTCCAGGACGTCTTATAAGGTATTTTTCCAGAACAGGGTTCTAAGTATGGATGCCTGGGCAGCCAGCCTCACATTCCAATTGTCTCCTAGCAACAAGAAACGTTTGATCTGCTGGCTTGGGGTAGCAACAGAGGGGGCTGAGTTGAAATGGACTTTCCTGAGGATGGTCTTAATGTTGGTTTGAGTCCATGGAGACCTTGGTATGGGGCAGTGGCACCAGGGCCCTGAAGGATTCTCCTAACCAGAGGTTATGACAAAGCTCCAATGAGCAAGTTTTCCATGGGGAGACGAGATTTGTTCTTATTGGTGCCTCAGGAAACCACCATATGCTGGTATTGGAAACGAGGCCTCTGAGGACAGATGCCTGGAAACCAAAGCAATGGATCTGATTAGGGCCTAGGGGCCTGTCCGGTTCAATATTCTTCTCTGGGGACATCTGTTGTCTGAGTGGAGGTAGTTGCTCAGCTGGTTTGAGATCACCCCTGTTTGTCCTGGGCGGCCTACACTATTGGGATGGCCTCGGTGACTTTGGAGGTTTTTCCTAATTTGCAAGGTTGTGGCCAATGGAATGGGAAGAATTCCCTTGAAAGGGAAGCACAGTCCTGAGGTGTGGCTCCAGGGACCCAAGTGTGGACCGTGTGTGGTCCAGGCCTGTGGGGACAGAAGTCTGAAAACACAAACTCAGCTTAGGTTTGGGGATATATGTATGAAGGCTCAATCTACAGACCGTGAGAATTTTCCGGGCTATGAACAAAGGGCGAGTATGTGGCGCTTGCTCAGAGTTTTGTCTCTGGATTTTGTGTCAATGGTGGCCGTGGAATGTCGGGGTGTCCTCAAGGGCCATGGACAATTCTTTCTCTGGTGATTTGGCCTGATCCCAAGTGGTTGGTATCATTCTGTGGATGGGAAGAGTCCTTTCTGTATTTTTTTTTTTTTTACCTCAAGTGTCCCACCAAAGAGGGATTCCCGAGTAGAGCCCTGAGTAGGGGTGACTAGACATCTCGAACTCTGGTTGAGATTGGGGGACTAGGGGCTTGGCAAGCCCCATATGGGGGCTGTTGTTCCAGTCACTAAGAGGCTTTACATGAGGATAGGGCTCACGCTGAGGGTCACAATGTGTGTTTGTGCACATTGTGGCCCTCAGGGATAGGTGGGGCCTCATAGTCCATGCTGCTTTCTCCTACAATGAACATTGGACAACATGCCAACCACTAGGTTTCTTGCCAAGGCGAAGGAGAAGTTCTGATTCTTGCATCACGTTCACTCCTGAGCAGTGAGTGGAGATAAGGTCTAGGTTCTGAAGGTGAAAACTGAGGTTGGGTAGAGATGATGGCCTAAAGCCATTGTGGGTGTGATATGCTCTGTGTATGGCCAGCTGTCTGGGTGTTGGACTGGAGGTCTGCCCTCAGGCTATGTCAGACAGGGCTTTAGTGCACAGGCTAGACTGTATAATTGGGGTATGGTCGAGTGGCATGCAGGTTGTTACTCATTTGGCGTTTCTGGTTAGCCCTATAGGGCAACATTTTTCTTCTGGAGGGCAGGCAGAGTGCTGCATTGTGTCTCCAGAATTTCCAAACTGGAGGGGTGTGGCCAGGATTGTGAGGAAGGAAGTCTGAAAACACAAGCTAGCACGAGTTTTGGGGCCAAGAGCATGGCAGGCCCACTTTGCAAGGCTGAATCGAGATCTCCTGCAAGTGAGGTCCGGGCGATTATCAGATGTTGCCTCAAGCTGGAGTTTGTGTCCATGACGGCCCCTTCCTGAAGGGGGTGGGGGCGTCATGAGTCCAGGGAGGTTTCCCTACGCTGGGAGTTGTGAGCTGCTCCATACTTCAAAGTTTCCTTCTTCAGGACAGTCGAGTACTATTGGATGGTTCCAGGATGCCCCATACAGAAAGACTCGAGAGCAGGGCCCTAAGCATGGATGCCGAGAAACGCCAACTCACCCTCCCATTGCCTGGTGGAGAAAAGGCACGCTCAATCTGCGGGCTCTTGGGTGAGCTACCCAGAAGCCTGAGTTTAAATGGACTCTGCCGAGGATGAGTCATAATGTGGGTTGGTGGCCATGGAGACCTTGGAATGTGGCAGTAGTTAAGGGACTCTGCAGGATTCTCCAACCCGAAGGGCTTGACACAAATCCAACAAGGAAGCTTCCCATGTGGAGATGAGAGGTCTTCTGTCTGGTGCCTCAGGAAAGCCCCGTATGCTGGTCTTCGAACCCAGGCCTCTGAGGAGTGATACCTGGACACCAAAGCAAGAGTTCATAATAGGGCCTAGGGGCCTATCTGGTTCAATCTTCTGTCTCTGCGGATATCTGTCTGTGTGTCTGCATGGAGGTAGTAGTTGCTCAGCTTGTGTCATAATGCCCCTATTTGTCCAGTTCGGCTTGCGGTAGTGGGATGTCCTTGGGGACCTTGAGGTTTCTACTATTTTGTAGAGTTGTGGCCAATGGAATGTGCAGTTTCTTAGGAGAGAGCAGGCACAGTTCTGTGGTGTGGCTCCAGAGACCCCAGCCTGGAGGCTGTGTGGGCCATGGCTGTGCAGACACACATCCAAAAACCCTAACTCAGCTCAGGTTTGGGGCCGAGGTTACGGCAGGCCTGATCTACAGTCCATTGGGGAGCTCCTCTGTATATGAAAGAAGGGTGAGAGGGAGGCAGTCGCTCAGGCTTTTGTCTCTGGATGTTTTGTCCACAATGGCCGTTTAATGTAGGAGTTGCCTCATGGGTCGTAGAAGTCTCCGTCTCTGGTAGTTTGTCCAGCCCCCAAGAGTTTGGGGTCATTCTGTGGGAAGGGAAGTGTCCTGTTTTCTGCTTCATGTGTCCCCCCAGTAGAGGGATTCTAGAGCATAGCAGTGGGTACTGACAACTGGAATACTCGCCCTCTGGTTAAGCCTGGGGGCCTATGGATATGACAAGCCCCATATGCAGGATCTCGGTCCAGCCACTGAGAGGCGTTACTTTAATACGGGACTCACGCTGCAGGTCACAATGCATGTCTGTGCCCTAGGCGGCCCTCAAGCACTGGCGTGGCCTTTCGGACAATGCAGGTTTTCCCACATTGAACGTTGGACAACATGCCAACCACAAGGTTTCTGGCCATGGGGAAGGAGGAATTCTAATTTCTGCATCACGTTCACCCCTGGGCAGTGATTGGAGATAAGGTCTAGGTTCTGAAGCCTGAAATCGAGGTTGGGAAGAGATGACGACCTACAGCTATAGCGGTTCCTATGTGTCCAAGTTGGGGCCAGCTGTCTGGGTGTCGTTTGGGATGTCTTGTCTCAGGCTGTGCCAGACAGGGCATTAGTATACAGGGTGGGCTGTATAATTGCTTTACAATCGAGTGGCATGCATTAGAAAATCATTTGGGGTTTCTTATTAGCAGCATAGGGCAAAGTTTTTCTTCTGGAGGGCAGGCAGAGTGCTGCTTTGTGGCTTCGGAATTCCCAAACTGGAGGGCTTGTGGGCCAGGATAGTGAGGACGGAAGTCTGAGAACACAAGCTAGGCTTAGGTTTCGGGGCAAGGACATGGCAGGCACACTCTGCAGAGCTGAATTGAGATCTCATGCGTCTGAAGTCAGGTCGAGGTTCAGACTTTGACTCAGGTTTGAGTTTCTGTCCATGTTGGCCCCTTCAGGAAGGGGGGGCATTATGAGGCCATGGGGGTTTTCCCACTATTGGAGTTGTGAGATGCTCCAAACCGCAAGGATTCCTTCTGTGGGACAATTAAGATTTGTTGGATGGCTCCAGGACGTCTTATAAGGTATTTTTCCAGAACAGGGTTCTAAGTATGGATGCCTGGGCAGCCAGCCTCACATTCCAATTGTCTCCTAGCAACAAGAAACGTTTGATCTGCTGGCTTGGGGAAGCAACAGAGGGGGCTGAGTTGAAATGGACTTTCCTGAGGATGGTCTTAATGCTGGTTTGAGTCCATGCAGACCTTGGTATGGGGCAGTGGCAGCAGGGCCCTGAAGGATTCTCCTAACCAGAGGTTATGACAAAGCTCCAATGAGCAAGTTTTGCATGGGGAGACGAGATTTGTTCTTATTGGTGCCTCAGGAAACCACCATATGCTGGTATTGGAAACGAGGCCTCTGAGGAGAGATGCCTGGAAACCAAAGCATTGGATCTGATTAGGGCCTTGGGGCCTGTCCGGTTCAATATTCTTCTCTGGGGACATCTGTTGTCTGAGTGGAGGTAGTTGCTCAGCTGGTTTGAGATCACCCCTGTTTGTCCTGGGCGGCCTACACTATTGGGATGGCCTCGGTGACTTTGGAGGTTTTTCCTAATTTGCAAGGTTGTGGCCAATGGAATGGGAAGAATTCCCTTGAAAGGGAAGCACAGTCCTGAGGTGTGGCTCCAGGGACCCAAGTGTGGAGCGTGTGTGGTCCAGGGCTATTTGGACAAAAGTCTGAAAACACAAACTCCACTTAGGTTGGGGGATGTAGGTATGGCCGGCCCGATCTATAGACCGTGAGGAGACCTCTTCGGGATATGAACAAAGGGCGAATGTGAGGTGCTTGTTCATGCCTTTTTTTTTTTTTTTTCTGGAAATGTGTCACCGATTGCCATGGAATGTCAGGGTGTCCTCATGGGCCATCGATGAGGCTCCCTTTCTGGGGATTTGACCCGATCCTAAAAGTTTGGGGTCATTCTGTGGGAAGGGAGGAGGCCTTTCTGTTTTTTTTTGTTTACTTTTTTTTGTTTTCTTTTTTGTTTTTTATTTACCTCAGGTGGACCACCAAAAGAGGGATTCCAGAGCAGAGTCGTGGGTGGGGGCAACTGGACAACCAGACCTCTGGTTAACATTGGGACCTAAGAACATGGCAAGCCCCATATGTGGGCTCTTGGTCCAGACACTGAGAGGCCTTCCTTGAGGATAGGTCTCACACTGAGTTTCACAATATGGTTTTGTGCCCAAGGATCCTTTCAAGTCAGGGCGTGGCCTAAAGTACCATGCTGGTGCCTCCTACTCTGAACGTTGCACAGTATGGGAACCACAAGTTTTCTGGCCATGGGGAAGATGGAGTTCTAATTTCTGCAACACTTTCACTCCTGGACTGTGATTGGATTTAAGGTCTAGGTTCTGAAGCCTGAAAACTGAGGTTGGGAAGAGATGAAGCCCTAAGGCCATGGTGTGTCCGATGTGCTCAGTGTTCAGCCAGCTGTTGAGTGTGGGTTGGGAGGTGCAGGCTCAGGCTGTGGCAGACAGGGAATAAGTGCCCAGGCTAGACTGTATCATTGGGGTGCAGTCGAGTTTCGTGCAGGATGGTACTCATTTGTGGTTACTGGGTAGCCCCAGAGGGCAACGTTTTTCTTCTGGAGGGAAGACACAGTGCCACATAGTGGTTCCAGCATTCCCAAACTGGAAGGCTTGTGGGCCAGGAGTGTGAGGAAAAAATTCTGAGAACACAAGCCAGACTTAGATTTCAAGGTGAAGGGAAGGCAGGCACCCTCTGCAGAGATGATTCGAGATCCCGTGTACCTGAAGACAGAGCTAGGATCAGACGTTGGCTTAGGTCGGAGTTTCTGTCCATGACGGCCCCTTCATGAAGGGGAGGGTGTCACGAGGACATTGAGGTTTTCCAACGATGGGAGTTGTGAGATGCTCCAAACCACAATGATTTCTTCTGTGGGACAGTCGAGACCTGTTGGATGGCTCCAGGACATCCCATAAGGAAGTTATCCAGAGCAGGGTTCTAAGGATGGATGCCTGGGCAGCCTGCCTCCCATTCCAGGTGTCTCATAGAGCCAAGGCAAGTTCGATCTGCTGGATCTAGGGGAGCAACCGAGGCGGGTGTGTTGAAATGGGTGAGTTGAGGATTGGTCATAATGTGCATTTGTGTCCATGTAGACCTTGGAATGGGGTGCTTGATCCGGGGCCTTGAGGGATGTTCATAACCGGAGGTTTTGATGGAGCTCTAAAGAGTATGTTTCCTATGTAGAGAAGAGAATTGTTTTGATGAGTGCCTAAGGAATCTCCCATATGCTGGTATTGGAAACCAGGCCTCTGAGGAGAGATGACTGGAATCAAAAGCAATGGATCTGATTAGGGCCTAAGTGCCCTTCCAGTTCAATCTTATTCTATGGGGATATCTGTCTCTGGGTCTGAGTGGAGTTGGTTTCCTAACTTGTGAAAGATCATACCTGTTTGTCCTGGGCAGCCAACACAATTCAGATGGCCTGTGGGAGTTTGGAGGATTCTCCTAATCTATAGGGTTGTGGCCAATGGAAATGGCAGAATTCCCCTGGAGAGGGAAGCCACAGTCCTGAGGTGTGTCTCCAGGGGCCCCAGATTGGATGTTGTGTGGGCCAGGACTGTGGGGACAGAAGTCTGAAAACACAAACTCAGCTTAGGTTTGGGGATGTATGTATGAAGGCTCGAATTACAGACCGTGAGAATTTTCCAGGCTATGAACAAAGGGCGAGTATGTGGCACTTGCTCAGGGTTTTGTCTCTGGATTTTGTGTCAATGGTGGCCGTGGAATGTCGGGGTGTCCTCAAGGGCCATGGACAATTCTTTCTCTGGTGATTTGGCCTGATCCCAAGTGGTTGGTATCATTCTGTGAATGGGAATAGTCCTTTCTGTATTTTTTTTTTTTTTTTTACCTCAGGTGTCCCACCAAAGAGGGATTCCCGAGTAGAGCCCTGAGTAGGGGTGACTAGACATCTCGAACTCTGGTTGAGATTGGGGGACTAGGGGCTTGGCAAGCCCCATATGGGGGCTGTTGTTCCAGTCACTAAGAGGCTTTACATGAGGATAGGGCTCACGCTGAGGGTCACAATGTGTGTTTGTGCACATTGTGGCCCTCAGGGATAGGTGGGGCCTCATAGTCCATGCTGCTTTCTCCTACAATGAACATTGGACAACATGCCAACCACTAGGTTTCTTGCCAAGGCGAAGGAGAAGTTCTGATTCTTGCATCACGTTCACTCCTGAGCAGTGAGTGGAGATAAGGTCTAGGTTCTGAAGGTGAAAATTGAGGTTGGGTAGAGATGATGGCCTAAAGCCATTGTGGGTTTGATATGCTCAGTGTACGGCCAACTGTCTGGGTGTTGGACTGGAGGTCTGCCCTCAGGCTGTGTCAGACAGGGCTTTAGTGCACAGGCTAGACTGTATAATTGGGGTATGGTCGAGTGGCATGCAGGTTGTTACTCATTTGGCGTTTCTGGTTAGCCCTATAGGGCAACATTTTTCTTCTGGAGGCCAGGCAGTGTGCTGCATTGTGTCTCCAGAATTTCCAAACTGGAGGGGTGTGGCCAGGATTCTGAGGACGGAAGCCTGGGAACACAAGTTAGGCTAGGTTTCAGGGTGAGGGCCCAGCAGGCACACTCTCAAGTGCTGAATCGAGATCTTATGCTACTGAATTCAGGGCGAGAATCAGACTTTGGCTTAGGATGGAGTTTCTGTCTGTGATGGCCCATTATGAAGGTGTGGGGCATCATGAGGAAATGGAGGTTTTCTCACAGTGTTATTGTGTGATGCTTCAAACCACAAGGATTCATTCTGCGAGACAGTCAAGACAGGTTGGTTGGATTCAAGACGTCCCATAAAGAAGTTCTCCAGAGCAGGGTTCTAAGGATGGATGCGTGGGCAGCCCTCCTCCCATTCTAACTGTCTCCTAGTGACAAGGAAGGTTTGATCTGCTGGCTCTGGGTGAGCAGCCGAGGGGGCTGATTTGAAATGGACTTTCCTGAGAATGGATCATAATGTAAGTTTGTGTCCTTGGAGACCTTGGGATTGGGCCATGGTGCCAGCGCCCTGAAGGATCCTCCTAACCTGAGGTATTGACACAGCTCCAAAGAGCAAGTTTCCCATGTGGAGATGAGATCTGTTCTGATTGTTTCCTTAGGAAACCCCCATATTCTGATATTGGAAACCAGGCCTCTGAGGAGAAATACCTAGAAACCAAAGCAATGCATCAGAAGTTGGCTCAGGTTGGAGTTTCTGTCCATGATGGCCCCTTTATAAAGGGGAGCATCTCATGAGGCCATGTAGGTTTTCCCACGATAGGAGTTGTGAGATGCTCCAATCTGCAAGGATTCCTTCTGTGGGACAGTCAAGACCTGTTGGAAGGCTCCAGGACATCCCATATGGAACGGCGCCAGAGCAGGATTCCAAGGATGGATGCCTAGAGAGTCTGCTTTGCATTCCAGTTGTCTCCTAGCGACAAGGCAGGTTTGATATTCTGCCTCTGGGGGAGTAATCGACGGGGCTGAGTTGAAATGTACTCTCCTGCCGAATGGTCATAATGCGGGTATGTGTCCATGGAGACCTTGGAATAGGGCGGTTGCTCCGGCTACCTGAAGGTTTCTCCTAACTGGAGGCTTTTACAGAGCTCCAAAGGATAAGTTTCCCATGTGAAGACAAGATTTGTTCTGATTGGTATCTCTGGAATCCCCCATATGCTGGTATTGGAAAACAGGCCTCTGAGGAGAGATGCTTAGAAAAAAAAGCAATGGAACCAATTACATTCTAGGGGCCAGTCCAGTTTAATCTTCTTCTCTTGGGTTATCTGTCTATGGGTGAGTTGACGTCGTTGCTCAGCTTGTGAGAGATCGCCCCTCTTTGCCCTGGGTGGCCTACACTATTGGAATGGCCTCTGGGACTTTGGAGGTTTCTCCTTATCTGTAGGGTTGTGGCCAATGGAATGGGAAGAATTTCCTTGGAGAGGGCAGGCACAGTCCTGAGGTATGGCTCCAGGGGCCTCAGTCTGGAGGGTGTGTGGGACAGGGATGTCAGGATAGAAGTCTGAAAACACAAACTCGGCTTAGGTTTGGGGACGTAGGTATGGCAGGCCCAATCTACAGACTATGAGGAGAATTTTTTGGGCTATGACCTAAGGGTGAGTGTGAACGCTTGCTGAAGCTTATGTCTCTGGATTTTGTGTCAATAGTGGCCGTGGAATGTCGGGCTGGCCTCATGGGCCATGGACGAGTCTTTCTCTCTGGACCCCAATCACTTGGGATGGCCCAATCCCAAGTGATTGGGGTCATTCTGTGAGTGGGAGGAGTCCTTTCTGTGTTTATTTACCTCAAATGTCCCACCAAAGAGGGATTCCAGAGCAGAGCCCTGAGTAGGGGTGACTAGATGTCTCTACCTCTGGTTAAGATTGGGTGACTTGGGGCATGGCAGGCCCCATATGCGGGCTCATGGTCCAGCCACTGAGAGGCTTTACATGAGGACAGGGCTCAAACTGAGGTTCCCAATGTGTGTTTGAGCCCACCGCAGCTCTTAAGCATAGGCAGGGCCTCAGGGACCCTACACTACCCTCAGGGGCCCTACTACTACCCCTGTAGGCCCTACAGGGGTCCTCCACTGAACGTTGGACAAGATGCCAACCACAAGATTCTGGCGAGAGGGAAGGAGGAGTTCTGATTTCTGCATCACGTTCACCCATGGGAAGTGAGTAGAGATAAGGTCTAGGATTCTGTAGCCTGAAAACCGAAGTTGGAAAGAGATGGCGACCTAAGGCCATGGCGGTTCTGATGTTCTCAGTGTACTGCAAGCTGTCTGGGTGTCGGTTGGGAATTCAGGCCTCAGGTTCTGTCAGACAGGGCATTAGTGCACAGGCTAGACTATATAATTGGTGTACAGTTGTGTGACGTGCAGGTTTATCCTCATTGGAGGTTTCTGGGTAGACCCATAGGGCAATATTTTTCTTCTAGAGGGCAGGCAGAGTGCAGCACTGTGTCATCGGAAATCCCAAAATAGAGGGCGTGTGGTCCAGGAGAGTGAGGACGGAAGTCGGAGAACCCTAGCTACGCTTAGGTTTTGGGGTGAGGGCACAGCAGGTACACTCTGAAGAGCTGAATCAAGATCTCGTGCATCTGAAGTCAAGGCGAAGATCAGCTGTTGGCTCAGGTTGGAGTTTCTTTCCATGATCTGCCTTCATGAAGATTGGGGGCATCATGTGACCTTGGAAGCTTTCCATGATATGAGTTGTTAGGTGGTCCATGCACAAGGACTCCTGTGGGACAGTCGAGACCTGTTGGGTGGTTCAAGGATGTCCCATAAGGAACGACGCAAGAGCAGGGTTCTAAGGATGGATGCCTGAAGAGCCCAACTCACATTTCAATAGTCTCCTAGCGACAAGGCAGGTTCAATCTGCTGGCTCTGGAGTAGCAACCGAGGGGGTTTAGTTGAAATGGACTCTCCTGAGGATGGGTCATAATTTGGGATTGTGTCCATGGAGATATTCAAATGGGGCAGTGGCTCCAGTGACCTGAAGTTTTCTCCTAACTGGAGGTTATGACACAGCTCCATAGAGCAAGATTCCCATGTGGAGACGAGATTTTTTCTGATAGGTAGCTCTGGAAACCCCCTTATGCTGGTATTGGAATCCAGGCCTCTGAGGAGAGATGCCTGAAAACAAAAGCAATGGATCCAATTAGGGCCTAGGTGCCTGTCTTGTTCAATATTCTTTTCTATGGATATCTGTGTAAGGTTCTGATTGGAGGTAGTGGCTCAGCTTGTGCCAGAGGGTCCCTGTATGTCCAGGACATCCTACACTATTGGGATGGCCTCAGAGATTTTGGATGATTCTCCTAATCTGTCAGGTTGTGCCACATGAATGAGCAGAATTCCCTTGGAGAGGGCAGGCACAGTCCTGAGGTGTGGCTCCATGGGGCCCAGCCTTTAGAATGTGTGGGTGAGGACAATGGAGACAGAAGTCTGAAAACACAAACTCGGCTTAGGTTTGGGGACATAGGTATGGCAGGCCCGATCTACAGACCTTGAGAATTTTGGGGGCTCTGAACAAAGGGCAAGTGTGTGGCGCTTTTTCAGGTTTTTGTCTCCGGATTTTGTGTCAATGGTGGCCGTGGAATGTCAGGCTGGCCTCATCGACCATGGACGAGTATTTCTCTCTGTGGATTTGGCCAGATTCCAAGTGTTTGGGGTCATTCTTTGGATGGTAGGAGTCCTTACTTTTTTTTATTCTTTATCTTGTTTTTTTTTTTTTTTTACCTTATGTGTCCCACCAAAGAGGGATTCCAGAAAAGAGCTCTGAATAAGGATGACTAGACTTCTCAAGCTCTGGCTAGGATTGGGGGAGTAGGGGCATGGCAAGTCCCATATGCAGGCTCTTGGTCCAGCCCCGGAGAGACTTTACTTGAGGCCAGGGTTCATGCTTAGGGTCCTAATGTGTGTTTGTGCCCATCGCAGCCCCCAAGCATGTCTGAGGCCTCATTGGCCATGCTGGGTTCTCATATACTGAACGTTGGACAACATGCCAACCACAAGGTTTCTGGTCATGGGGAAGGTGAAGTTCTGATTTCTGCATCACGTACATCACTTAGTTGTGAGTGGAGATAATGTCTAGGTTCTGAAGCCTGAAGACCAAGGTTGGGAAGAGATGATGACCTAAGGCCATGGCATGTTCGATGTGTTCAGTGTGAGGCCAGGTGTCTGGGTGTCGGTCACGAGGTCTGGGGTCAGGCTATGTCAGACAGGGCATTAGTGCCCAGGCTAGACTGTATAATTGGGGTACAGTCTAGAGAATTGCAGGTTGATCCTCATTTGATGTTTCTGGGTAGACCCCTAGGGCAAAGTCTCTCTTCTGGAGGGCAGGCAGAGTGCTGCATTTTGTCTCCAGAATTCCCAAAGTGGAAGGCTTGTGGGCCAGGAGTGTGAGCTGGCTTAGGTTTTGGGGCGAGGGCAAGGCAGGCACACTCTGCAGAGCTGAATTGAGATCTCATGCATCTGAGGTCAGGGCGAGGATCAGACGGGAGTTTCTGTCCATGATGTCCTCTACCTGAAGGTGGAGGCATCACGAGGCCATGGGGGTTTTCCCACGGTGCGAGTGTGTGATGCTGCAAACCACAAGGATTCCTTCTGCAGGACAGTTGAGACCTGTTGAATGGATCAAGGACACCCCATTAGGAATTTCTCCAGAGCAGAGTTCTAACATGGATACTTGGGCAACGAACTCGCATTCCAATTGTCTCCTAGTGACAAAGCAGGTTTGATCTGCTGGCACTGGGTGAGCAACCGCCAGGTTTGTGTTGAAATGGACTCTCCTGAGGATGGGTCATAATGTGGGATTGTGTCCATTGAGACATTGGAATGGGGCGGTGGCTCCAGTGACGTGAAATTTTCTCCTAACTGGAGGTTTTGACACAGTTCCATATAGCATGATTCCCATGTGGCATGCGATTTGTTCTGATTGGTAGCTCCAGAAACCCCCATGTGCTGGTATTGGAATCCAGGCCTCTGAGGAGAGATACATGAAAACAAAAGCAATGAATTCGTTTAGGGCCTAGGTGCCTGTCCTCTTCAATCTTCTTTTCTATGGATATCTATCTACAGGTCTGATTGGAGGTAGTGGCTCAGCTTGTGGCAGATGGTCCCTGTTTGTCCCGGACATCCTACAATATTGGGGTGGCCTCGGGGACTTCGGATGTTTCTCCTAATCTGTCAGGTTGTGCCAAAGGAATGAGCAGAATTCCCATGGAGAGGGCAGGCACAGTCCTGAGGTGTGGCTCCATGGGGCCAAGCCTTGAGGGTGTGTGGGCCAGGACAATGGAGACAGAATTCTGAAAACACAAACGTGCCTTAGGTTTGGGGACATAGGTATGGCAGGCCCGATCTACAGACCGTGAGAATTTTTCAGGCTTTGAACAAAGGGCGAGTGTGTGGCGCTTTTTCAGGCTTTTGTCTCCGGATTTTGTGTCAATGGTGGCCGTGGAATGTCAGGATGGCCTCATCAGCCATGGACGAGTATTTCTCTCTGTGAATTTGGCCCAATTCCAAGTGTTTGCGGTCATTCTTTGGACGGTAGGAGTCCTTTCTCTATTTTTTTTTTTAACCTCATGTGTCCCACCAAGGAGGGATTCTAGAGAAGAGATCTGAGTAGGGGTGACTAGACTTCTCAAGCACTGGTTAAGGTTTGGGGAGTAGGGGCATGGTAATCTCCATATGTGGACTCTTGGTCCAGCCCCGGAGAGGCTTTACTTAAGGCCAGGGTTCATGCTTAGGGTCCTAATGTGTGTTCGTGCCCATCGCAGCCCTCAAGCATGTCTGAGGCCTCATGGGCCATGCTGGTTTCTCCTACACTGCACGTTGGACAACATGCCAACCACAGGGTTTCTGGTCATGGGGAAGGAGGAGTTCTGATTTCTGCATCACGTAGATGGCATGGCAGTGAGTAGAGATAAGGTCTAGATTTTGAAGCCTGAAAACCGAGGTTGGTAAGAGATGACGACCTAAGGCCATGGTGGGTCCGATGCACTTAGTGTGCGGCCAGATGTCTGTGTCCATCATGAGGTCTGGGCTCAGGCTGTGTCAGGCAGGGCATTAGTCCCCAGGCTAGACTGTATAATTGGGGTACAGTCGAGTGATGTGAAGGTTGGTCCTCATTTGGGGTTTCTGGTTGGCCCCATAGGGCAAAGATTTTCTTCTGGAGGGCAGGCAGAGTGCTGCATTCTGGCTCCAGAATTGCCAACTTCAGGGCTTGTGGGCCAGGTGTTTTAGGACAGAAGTCTGAGAACACAAGTTCAGCTTAGAATTCGCAGCGGTGACCTGGCAGGCACACTCTACAGACCTGAAATGAGATCGTGCATCTGAAGTCAGGGCGAGGATCAGATGTTGGCTTAGGTTGGAGTTTCTGTACATGATGTCCCCTTCATGAAGGTGGGGGGGCATCAGGAAACCATGGAAGATTTCCAACTTTGTGAGTGTGTGATGCTCCAAACCACAAGGATTTCGTCAGCGGGACAGTCACGACCTTTTGGATGGATCAAGGACGTCCCATAAGAAATGCTCCAAAGCACAGTTCTAATGATGGATGCCTGGGCAGTCCAACTTGCATTCCAGTTGTGTCCTAGTGAAAAGGAGGATTCGATCTGCTGTCACTGGGGGAACAACCGAGGGGGCTGAATTGAAATGGAATCTCATGAGGATCAGTCATGATGTGGATTTGTGTCCATGGATCCCTTGGAATGGGGCAGTGGCTCTGTTGCCCTGAAGAATTCTCCTAACCTGAGGTTTTGATGCAGCTCCAAAGAGCAAGTTTCCCATGTAGAGACGAGATTTGTTCTGAAACCCCCACAACCTGGTATTGGAAACCAAGCATCTGGGGAACAATGCCTGGAATCCAAAGCAATGGATCTGATTACGGTCTAGGGGCCTGTCCTTTTCAATATTCTCCTCTGAGTGTCTCTGTCTAAGATTCAGAATGGAGGTCACTGCTCAACTTGTGTCAGATCACCCATGTTTGTTGGGGGAGGCCAACACTATTGGGCTGGTCTTGGGAATTGGAGGTTTCTCCTAATCTGTAAGGTTGTGGCAAATGAAACGGGCAGAGTTCCCTTGGAGAGCACTGGCACAGTCCTTAGGTGTGACACCACCTTTCTGGGTGTCATCCAGGAGGTCCAGGCTCAGGCTGTGTCAGACAGGGCATTAGTGCCAAGCTTAGACTGTATAATTGGAGTAAAGTTGAGTGGCATGCAGGTTGATCCTCATTTGGCGTTTCTGGGTAGCCCCAGGGGCAACGTTTTTCTTCTGGAGGGAAGGAAGAGTGCTGCATTGTGGCGACGGAATTCTCACACTGGAGGGCTTGTGGGCCAGAATTGTGAGGAAGGAAGTGAGAGAACACAAGCTAGGCTTAGGTTTTGGGTCAAGATCATGGCAGGCACACTCTGTAGAGCTAAATCTAAATCTCATGCATCTGAAGTCAGGGCGAGGATCAGACGTAGGCTCAGGTTGAAGTTTCTGTTCAGGATGGCCTCTTCATGATGGTGGGGGGCATCATGGGGCTATGGAGACTTTCCCACGATTGGCATTGTAAGTTGCTCCAATCGGCAAGGATTCCTTCTACGGGACAGTCGAGACCGGTCAGATTGCTCCAGGACGTCCCATGCGGAACCACGGCAGTGCTGGGTTCTAAGGATGGATTCCTGGAGTGCCCGCCTCACATTCCTATTGTCTCCTAATGACAAGGCAGGTTCGATCTGCTTCTTTTGGGGAGCAACCAAAGGGGATGTGTTGAAATGGACTCGCCTGCGGATGGGTCATAATGCGGATTTGTGTTCATGGAGACCTTGGAATGGGGTGTTGGCTGCTGGGACCTGAAGGTTTCCCTTAACTGGAGGTTGTGACACAGCTCCAAAATGCATGTTTCCCATGTGGAAATGAGATTTGTTCAGACTGGTACCTCTTGAAGAACACATATGCTGGTATTGGAAACCAGGCCTCTGAGGAGAGATGCCTGGAATCAAAAGCAATGGATCTGATTGGGGCCTAGGTGCCTGTCCGGTTCAATCTTCTTCTCTGGGGTTATCTGTCTAAGGATCTGAGTTGAGGTAGTTGCTCATCTTGGGACAGATCACCCTGTTTGCCCTGAGTGGCCAACACTATTGGGATGGCCTCAGGGACGTTGGAGTGTTCTCTTAATCTTTAGGGTTGTGGCCAATGGAATGGGCAGAATTTGCTTGGAGAAGGCAGGCACAGTCCTGAGGCATGGCTCCAGGGGCCCCAGCCTGGAGGGTGTGTGGGCCAGGACAGTGGGGACAGAAACCTGAAAACCCAAACTCAGCTTAGATTTGGGGACGTAGGTATGACATGCCTGATCTATAGACCGTGAGAAGAATTTATCAGGCTATGAACAAAGGGCAAGTGTGAGGCATATCTCCAGGCTTTTGTCTCTAGATTTTGTGTCAAAGGTGGCCATGGAATGACGGGATGGCCTCTTTGGCCATGGATGATTCTTTCTCTTTTAAGATTTGGTCAGATCCCAAGTTTTGGGGCTCATTCAGGGGATGGAGGAGACCCTTCAATATTTTTTTTTCCTCAGGGGTTCCAGAGCAGAGACCTGAATAGGGGTGATTAGAACTCTCAACCTCTCATTAATATTGGGGGACTAGGGATGGCAATGCGGGTTCTTGGTCCAGACCCTGAGAGGCTTTACTTGAGGACAGGGCTCACACTGAGGGTCACAATGTGTTTGTGCCCATTGCGGTTCTCAAGCATGGGCGGGGACTCATGGGCTACACTGGATTCTCCTACACTGAACGTTGGAAAACATGCCAACCACAAGGTTTCTTGCCTTGAGGAAGAAGGAGTTTCATTTCTGCATCACGTTCACCCCTGGGTAGTGAGTATATATAAGGTCTAGGTTCTGAAGCCTGAAAACCAAGGTTGAAAAGAGATGATGACCTAAAGCCATGGCGGGTCTGATGTGCTCAGTGTACAGCCAGCTGTCTGGGTGTCGGTTGAAAATTCAGACCTCAGGCTGTGCAAGACAGGGCATTAACGCCGAAGCGAAACTGTATAATTGGGGTAGAGTCAAGTGGCATGCAGGTTGATCCTCATTTGGTGTTTCTGGTTAGCCACATAGGACAACGTTTCTCTTCTGGAGGGCAGTCAGAGTGCTGCATTGTGTCTCTCCAGAATTCCCTAACTGGAGGGCTGGTGGGCTCGGAGTGTGAGGACGAAGTCTGAGAACAATAGCTAGGTTTTGCTTCGGGGCGGGGTTTCGGCAGGCACACTCTGCAGAGTTGAATCAAGATTTCGTGCATCTGAAGTCAGGGCGAGGATTAGACGTTGGCTCAGGTTGGAGTTTCTGTCCAAGATGGCTCTTTCATGAAGGGGACGGTGCACCACGAGGCCACAGAGCTTTTCCCATGATGGGAGTTGTGAGGTGCTCCAAAGCGCAAGGATTCCTTCTGCAGGACAGCTGTGACCTGTTGGATGGCTCCAGGACGTCCCATATGGAATTACTTCAGAGTAGTTTTCTACAGATGGATGCCTAGCCAGTCCGCCTCACATTCCAATTGTCTCCTAGTGACAAGATAGGTTCGATCTGCTGGCTCTAGGGGAGCACCCAAGGGCACTGAGTTGAAAAGGACTCTCCTGCAGATGGGTCCTAATGTGGGATTGTGTCCATGGAGACCTTGGAATGAGGTGGTGGCACCGGGGCCCTGAAGGATTTTCCTAGCCGGAGGTTTTGACACAGCTTGAAAGAGCACGTTTCCCATGTGGAGAAGACATTTGTTCTGACTGATGCCTCAGGAAACCCCCATATAGTGGTATTGAAAACCAGGCCTCTGAGGTTCTGACATAGCTCCTCGAGCAAGTTTCCAATGTGCAGACAAGACTTGCTCTGAAGGAGCCTATGGAAACCCTTTTGCTGGTATTGGAAACCAGGCCTCTGAGAAGAGATGCCTGGAAACCAAAGCAATGGATCTGATTAGGGCCTAGGGGCCTGTCCAGTTCAATGTTCTTCTATGGGGACATCTGTCTCCGAGTCTATGTGGAGCTAGTTGCTCAGCTAGTGTCAGATCACCCCTGTTTGTTCCGAGCAGCCTACAATATTGGGATGGTCCCAGGGACATTGGAGATTTCTCCTGATTTATATGGTTGTGGCCAATGGAATATGAAGAATTCCCTTTGAGAGGGCAGGAACAATCCTGATGTGTGGTTCCAGGGGCCCTAGCATGGACGGTGTGTGTTTTCACACAACTGTCCAAACAGCCCTGGCCTACACAACCTACAAGCTCAGGCCCCTGGAGCCAAACCTGAGGACTGTACTTGTCCTCTCAGAGGGAATTGTGTGTGCCCATTCAAAAGGCCAGAACCCTTCTAATAGGATAAACCTCCAAAGTCCCTGATCCATCTCAATAGTGGTGGCTTCCCAGGAAAAACAGGGGTAATCTGAGCCCAACTGAGCACCTACCTGCACTCAGACACATAGACAGATGTCCCCAGAGGTATGAAGGAAAGAACAGGCGCCTAGGCACTAATCAGATCCATTGCTTTGGTTTCCAGGCATCTCTCCTCAGAGGCCTGGATTTCAAAAGCAGTATATAGCTGTTTCTTGACTCACCCATCAGAAAACATCTCATCTACACATGGGAATCTTGCACGTAGGGGCTGTGTCAAAGCCTCTGTTTAGGAGAACCCTTTAGGGCCCCAGTGCCCCCGCTTCATTCCAAGGTCTCCATAGACACAAAAGCACATTAGGACCCAACCCCAGGGGTGTCCATTTCAACTCAGCGTCCACGGTTGCTCCCCACAGATCCAGGAGATCTAACCTGTCTTGTTGCTAGGAAACAATTGAAATGCGAGGTGGGCTACCCATCCATCCATCCTTAGAACCCTGCTCAGAAACATTGGCCTGGAGCCAAACAACAGGTCTCAATTGTCCTGCAGAAGACTCTCTGCAGTTTGGAGCTTCTCACAACTCCCATCGTGGGAAAACACCCATGGCCCCGTGATGCCCCCCCCCCATTCATAAAGGGGCCATCAGGGACAGAAACTCCAACCTGAGCGATCGTCTGATCCTCGCCCTGACTTCAGATGCACGAGATCTCATTCAGGTCTGTAGATTGTGCCTGCCATGGCCTCACCCAGAAACCTAAGCCTAGCTTGTGTTCTCAGACTTTTGTCGTCAGACTACTGGCCCACAAGCCCTCCAGTTTGGCAATCCAGAACTACAATGCAGCACTCTGCCGGCCCTCCAGAAGAAAAACGTTTTCCTCTGGGGCTACCCAGTAACCCCAAATGAGGATCAACCTGCACCGACCTTGGCTGTACCCCAAATACATAGGCTGACCAGGGCACTAATGCCCTTTCTGACACAGCCTGAGCCTGGACACCCTGGACCCTCCCAGACAGCTGGCCGCACACTGAGCACATCGAGCCGACATGGCCTTAGGTCGTCATCTCTTCCCAACCTCGGTTTTCAGGTTTCAGAACCTAGACCTTATCTCCAAACACTGCCCAGGGTTGAAGGTGAAGCAGAAATCAGAACTCCTTCCCCATGGCAAGAAACCTTGTGGTTGGCATGTTGTCCAACGTTCAGTGTAGTTGAAACCAGTGTGGCCCATGAGGCCCCGCCCATGCTCGCGGGCCACATTGGTCACAAACACACATTGTGACGCTCAGGCTGAGCCCAGTCCTCAAGTAAGGCCACTCAGTGGCTGGATGAAGAGATAGCATATTGGACATGCCATGCCCCTAGGCCCCAATTTTTAACCATAGTTCGGGTTGTCCCTTCAGTCTTCCCCACGGCTTGGCTTTGGAATTCCTCTTTTGGTGGGACACCTGAGGTAACAAAACTGAAATGAGTCCTCCCATCCCACAGATTGACGAAAAGCAATTGGGAATCGGGCCAAATCCTCAGAGAGGAAGATTCGTCCATGGCCCATGAGGCCTCCCCGACATTCCAAGGCCATTGCTGATACAAAATCCAGAGACAAAAGCCTGAGCAAGCACCTCAGACTCGCACTTTCTTCGTATCCAGAAGAGTTCTTCTCATGGTTTGTCGATCGGGCCTGCCATACCTACGTCCCCAAAACTAAGCTGAGTTTGTGTTTTCAGACTTCTGTCCTCAAAGTCTTGGGCCACACACCCTCCAGGCTGGGCCCCTGGAGCCACACATTAGGACTGTGCCTACCAATCCATGGGAATTCTGCCCATTCCATGGTCCAAAATCGTACAAATTAGGAGAAACCTCCAAAGTCCCTGAGGCCATCCCAATAGATTTGGTCGCCCGGAACAAACAAGGGCTGTCTAACGCCAGCTGATAATCGACCTCCACTCATATCATAGATGGATGTCCCCAGAGAAGAAGATTGAACCAGACAGGACCCTAGGCCATAATAGGATCCAGTGCTTTGGGTTACAGGCATGTGTCCTCAAAAGCCTGATTCCAATACGAGCATAGGGGTTTTCCTGAGGCACCCATCAGAACTCATCTCGTCTCCACAAGGAAACCTGTGCATGGAAGCCATGTCCAAAGCTTAGGAGAGTACTTCAGGGTCACGGTGCCACCGCCCCATTCCAAGGCCCTCATGGACACAAAAACACATTAGGACCCATCCTCACGAAAGTCCATTTCAAGTCAGCCACCCCGGTTGCTCAGGCAGAGCCATCAGATCTAAACTGTCTTGTTGCTAGGAGAAAATTGGAATGCGAAGCGGGCTTCCCAGGCATCCATCCGCGAACGGTGCTCTGGAGTCATTCCATATGGGATGTCCTGGAGCTGTCCAACAGGTCTCAATTGTCCCGCAGAAGGAATCCTTGAAGGGGGCATCCCACAACTCCCAACGTGGGAAAACCTCAATGGCGTCGAGATTCTGCTCCCTTCATGAAGCTGCCGTCATGCTCAGAAACTCCAACCTGAGCCAACGACTGATCCTCGCCCTGACTTCACATGGATGAGATATTGGTTCAGATATGCAGGGGGTACCTGCCATGCCCCCCCGAAACCCAAGTCTAGCTTGTCTTCTCAGACTTCCGTCCTCACACTCCTGGCTCCGAAGCCCTCAAGTTTGGCAATTCCGGACCCACAATGCAGCACTCTGCCTGCCCTCTAGATAAAAAAATTATTGACTCATGAGCTGCCCAGGCACCTTAAATGAGGGTAAACCTACACAGCACTCGACTTTACCCAAATTATATAGTCTAACCTGGGCACTAATGCACTGTCGAACACATCCTGAGCCCGGACCTCCTGACAAACACCCAGAAAGCTGACCGCACACTGAGCACATAAAACCCGCCATGGCCTTAGGTCATCATCTCTTCCCTACCACAGTTTCCAGGCTTCAGAACGAAACCTTATCTCCAATCACTACCCAGGGGTGAGTGTGATGTAGAAATCAGAACTCCTTTTACCCATGGCAAGAACCCTTGTGGTTGGCACGTTGTTCAACGTTCAGTTTTGGAGAAACCAGCATTCACCCTGAGGCACCACCCATTCTTGAGTGTTACGAGGGCATACACACGCATTGTGACCCTCAGCATAAGTCCTGTCCTCTAGTAAGTCCTCTCAGTGGCTGGACCATTAGATGTCATAATGGTCTTGACATGTCCCTAGGCCCCAATTTTTAACCAGATTTCTTATTGTCCAGTCGCCCCTCCCCAGGGCTCTACTCTGGAATCCCTCATTTGTGGGACACCTGAGGTTAAAAAAGAAAACAACAACAAAAAAAAAAAAAACGGACTTCTTCCAGCCCACAGAATGACCCCAAACTCTTTGGACGGGGCAAAACCACAAGAGAGTAAGACTCGTCCATTTCCCATGAAGTCACCCAGAAATTGCACGACCATGAGTGACACGATATCCAGAGACAAAAACATGAGCAGTAGCCTCACACTCGCCCTTCTTTCAAATCCAGAAGGGTTCTCCTCATGGTCTGTAGATCAGTCCGCCATACCTATGACCCGAAACATAAGCCGAGTTTGTGTTTTCAGACAACTGTCCAAACAGCCCTGGCCTACACAACCTACAGGCTCAGGCCCCTGGAGCCAAACCTGAGGACTGTACTTGCCCTCTCCAAGGGAATTGTGTGTGCCCATTCCAATGGCCACAGCCCTTCTAATAGGATAAACCTCCAAAGTACCTGATCCCTCTCAATAGTGGTGGCTTCCCAGGAAAACAATGGCAATCTGAGCCCTACTGAGCACCTACGTGCACTCAGACCCATACAGATGTCCCCAGAGGTAAAAAGGAAAGAACAGGCCCCTAGGCACTAATCAGATCCATTGCTTTGGTTTCCAGGCATCTCTCCTCAGATTCCTGGATTTCAAAAGCAGCATATAGCTGTTTCTTGACTCACCCATCAGAAAACATCTCATCTACACATGGGAAACTTGCACGTTGGAGCTGTGTCAAAGCCTCTGTTTAGGAGAACCCTTTAGGGCCCCAGTGCAACCGCTTCATTCCAAAGTCTCCATAGACACAAAAGCACGTTAGGACCCATCCCCAGGGGTGTCAATTTCAACTCAGCGTCCTCGGTTGCTCCCCACAGATCCAGGTGATCTAACTCTCTTGTTGCTAGGAGACAATTGGAATGCGAGGTGGGCTACCCAGCCATCCATCCTTAGAACCCTGCTCAGAATCATTGGCGTGGAGCCAAACAACAGGTCTCAATTGTCCTGCAGAAGACTCTCTACAGTTTGGAGCCTCTCACAACTCCCATCGTGGGAAAACACCCATGTCCTCGTGATGCCCCCCCCATTCATGAAGGGGCCATCAGGGACAGAAACTCCAACCTGAGCGATCGTCTGATCCTCGCCCTGATTTCAGATGCACGAGATCTCGATTCAGGTCTGTAGATTGTGCCTGCCATGGCCTCACCCAGAAACCTAAGCCTAGCTTGTGTTCTCAGACTTTTGTCGTCAGACTACTGGCCCACAAGCCCTCCAGTTTGGCAATCAAGAACTACAATGCAGCACTCTGCCGGCCCTCCAGAAGAAAAACATTGTCCTCTGGGGCTACCCAGTAACCCCAAATGAGGTTCAACCTGCACCGACCTTGTCTGTACCCCAAATACTTAGGCTGACCAGGGCACTAATGCCCTTTCTGACACAGCCTGAGCCTGGACCCCCTGGCCCCTCCCAGACAGCTGGCCGCACACTGAGCACATCGAGCCGCCATGGCCTTAGGTCGTCATCTCTTCCCAACCTCGGTTTTCAGGTTTCAGAACCTAGACCTTATCTCCAATCACTGTCCATGTTGAAGGTGATGCAGAAATCAGAACTCCTTCCCCATGGCAAGAAACCTTGTGGTTGGCATGTTGTCCAACGTTCAGTGTAGTTGAAACCAGTGTGGCCCATGAGGCCCCGCCCATGCTCGCGGGCCACATTGGTCACAAACACACATTGTGACCCTCAGGCTGAGCCCAGTGCTCAAGTAAGGTCACTCAGTGGCTGGATGAAGAGATAGCATATTGGGCTTGCCATGCCCCTAGGCACCAATTTTTAACCATAGTTCGGGTTGTCCCTTCAGTCTTCCCCACGGCTTTGCTTTGGAATTCCTCTTTTGGTGGGACATCTGAGGTAACAAAACTGAAATGAGTCCTCCCATCCCACAGATTGACGAAAAGCAATTGGGAATCGGGCCAAATCCTCAGAGAGGAAGATTCGTCCATGGCCCATGAGGCCTCCCCGACATTCCACGGACATCGCTGATACAAAATCCAGAGACAAAAGCCTGAGCAAGCGCCTCAGACTCGCACTTTCTTCATATCCTGAAGAGTTCTTCTCATGGTTTGTCGATCGGGTCTGCCATACCTACGTCCCCAAACATAAGCTGAGTTTGTGTTTTCAGACTTCTGTCCTCAACGTTTTGGGCCACACACCCTCCAGGCTGGGCCCCTGGAGCCACACATTACGACTGTGCCTTCCAATCCATGGGAATTCTGCTCATCACATGGTCCAGAATCGTACAAATTAGGAGAAACCTCCAAAGTACCTGAGGCCATCCCAATAGTGTGGGTCGCCCGGAACAAACAAGGGCTGTCTGACACCAGCTGATAATCGACCTCCACTCATACCATAGATGGATGTCCCCAGAGAAGAAGATTGAACCAGACAGGAACCTAGGCCATAATAGGATCCATTGTTTGCATTACAGGCATGTGTCCTCAAAAGCCTGGTTCCAATACGAGCATAGGGGTTTTCCTGAGGCACCCATCAGAACTCATCTCGTCTCCACAAGGAAACCTGTGCATGGGAGCCATGTCCAAAGCTTAGGAGAGTACTTCAGGGTCCCGGTGCCACCGCAGCATTCCAAGGCCCTCATGGACACAAAAACACATTAGGACCCATCCTCACGAAAGTCCATTTCAACTCAGCCACCCCGGTTTCTCCAGCAGAGCCATCAGATCTAAACAGTCTTGTTGGTAGGAGACAATTGGAATGCGAGGCAGGCTACCCAGGCATCCATCCGCGAACGGTGCTCTGGAGTCATTCCATATGGGATGTCCTGGAGCTGTCCAACAGGTATCAATTGTCCGTCAGAAGGAATCCTTGAAGGGGGCATCCCACAACTCCTAACGTGGGAAAACCTCAATGGCCTCGAGATTCCGCTCCCTTCATGAAGCGACCGTCATGCTCAGAAACTCCCACCTGAGCCAACGTCTGATCCTCGCCCTGACTTCAGATGCATGAGATATTGGTTCAGATCTGCTGGGGGTACCTGCCGTGCCCTCGCCCTGAAACCCAACTCTAGCTTGTCTTCTCAGACTTCCGTCCTCACACTCCTGGTCCCGAAGCCCTCAAGTTTGGCAATTCCGGACCCACAATGCAGCACTCTGCCTGCCCTCTAGAAAAAAAATAATTGCCTAATGAGCTGCCCAGGCACCTAAAATGAGGGTAAACCTACACAGCACTCGACTTTACCCAAATTATATAGTCTAACCTGGGCACTAATGCACTGTCGAACACAACCTGAGCCCGGACCTGCTGACCAACACCCAGAAAGCTGACCGCACACTGAGCACATAAAACCCGCCATGGCCTTAGGTCATCATCTCTTCCCTACCTCAGTTTTCAGGCTTCAGAACCGAGACATTATCTCCAATCACTGCCCAGGAGTGAGTGTGATGCAGAAATCAGGACTCCTCCTTACCCATGGCAGGAACCCTTGTGGTTGGCACGTTTTCCAACGTTCAGTGTAGGAGAAACCAGCATTCACCCTGAGTCCCCGCCCATTCTTGAGTGTTAGGAGCGCATACACACGCATTGTGACCCTCAGCATGAGTCCTGTCCTCTAGTAAGTCCTCTCAGTGGCTGGATCATTAGATGTCATAATGGACTTGACATGTCCCTAGGCCCCAATTTTTAACCAGATTTCTGATTGTCCAGTCGCCCCTCCCCAGGGCTCTACTCTGGAATCCATCATTTGGTGGGACACCTGAGGTTAAAAAAGAAAACAACAACAACAACACCAAAAAAAAAAAAAAACAAACTACTTCCAGCCCACAGATTGACCCCAAACTCTTTAGACGGGGCCAAACCACCAGAGAGTAAGACTCGTCCATTTCCCATGAAGTCACCCAGAAATTCCACGACCATGAGTGACACGATATCCGGAGACAAAAACGTGAGCAGGAGCCTCACACTCGCCCTTCTTTCAAATCCTGAAGAGTTCTCCTCATGGTCTGTAGATCAGTCCTACCATACCTATGACCCGAAACATAAGCCGAGTTTGTGTTTTCAGACACCTGACCAAACAGCCCTGGCCTACACAACCTACAGGCTCAGGCCCCTGGAGCCAAACCTGAGGACTGTACTTGCCCTCTCCAAGGGAAATGTGTGTGCCCATTCCAATGGCCACAACCCTTCTAATAGGATAAACCTCCAAAGTCCCTGATCCATCTCAATAGTGGTGGCTTCCCAAAAAAGACAGGGGCAATCTGAGCCCAACTGAGCACCTACCCTCACTCAGACCCATAGACAGATGTCCCCAGAGGTAAAAAGGAAAGAACAGGCCCCTAGGCACACATCAGATCCATTGCTTTGGTTTCCAGGCATCTCTCCTCAGAGGCCTGGATTTCAAAAGCAGCATATAGCTGTTTCTTGACTCACCCATCAGGAAACATCTTATCTACACATGGGAAACTTGCACGTTGGAGCTGTGTCAAAGCCTCTGTTTAGGAGAACCCTTTAGGGCCCCAGTGCCACCGCTTCATTCCAAGGTCTCCATCGACACAAAAGCACTTTAGGACCCTTCCCCAGGGGTGTCCATTTCAACTCAGCGTCCTCGGTTGCTCCCCACAGATCCAGGAGATCTAAACTGTCTTGTTGCTAGGAGACAATTGGAATGCGAGGTGGGCACCCAGCCATCCATCCTTAGAACCCTGCTCAGAATCATTGGCGTGGAGCCAAACAACAGGTCTCAATTGTCCTGCAGAAGACTCTCTGCTGTTTGGAGCTTCTCACAACTCCCATCGTGGGATAACACCCATGGCCTCGTGATGCCCCCCCCCATTCATGAAGGTGCCATCAGGGATAGAAACTCCAACCTGAGCGATCGTCTGATCCTCGTCCTGACTTCAGATGCACGAGATCTCGATTCACGTCTGTAGATTGTGCCTGCCATGGCCTCACCCAGAAACCTAAGCCTAGCTTGTGTTCTCAAACATTTGTCGTCAGACTACTGGCTCACATACCCCCCAGTTTGGCAATCCAGAACTACAATGCAGCACTCTGCCGGCCCTCCAGAAGAAAAACATTGTCCTCTGGGGCTTCCCAGTAACCCCAAATGAGGATCAACCTACACCGACCTTGGCTGTACCCCAAATACATAGGCTGACCAGTGCACTAATGCCCTTTCTAACACAGCCTGAGCCTGGACCCCCTGAACCCTCCCAGACAGCTGGCCGCACACTGAGCACATCGAGCCGCCATGGCCTTAGGTCGTCATCTCTTCCCAACCTCGGTTTTCAGGTTTCAGAACCTAGACCTTATCTCCAATCACTGTCCAGGGTTGAAGGTGATGCAGAAATCAGAACTCCTTCCCCATGGCAAGAAACCTTGTGGTTGGCATGTTGTCCAACGTTCAGTGTCGTTGAAACCAGTGTGGCCCATGAGGCCCCGCCCATGCTCGCGGGCCACATTGATCACAAACACACATTGTGACCCTCAGGCTGAGCCGAGTCTTCAAGTAAGGCCACTCAGTGGCTGGATGAAGAGATAGCATATTGGGCTTGCCATGCCCCTAGGCCCCAATTTTTAACCATAGTTTGGGTTGTCTTTTCAGTTTTCCCCACGGTTTGGCTTTGGAATTCCTCTTTTGTTGGGACCCCTGAGGTAACAAACCTGAAATGAGTCCTCCCATCCCACAGATTGACGAAAAGCAATTGGGATTCGGGCCAAATCCTCAGAGAGGAAGATTCGTCCATGGCCCATGAGGCCTCGCCGACATTCCACGGCCATCGCTGATACAAAATCCAGAGACAAAAGCCTGAGCAAGAGACTCAGACTCGCACTTTCTTCATATCCTGAAGAGTTCTTCTCATGGTTTGTAGATCGGGCCTGCCATACCTACGTCCCCAAACCTAAGCTGAGTTTGTGTTTTCAGACTTCTGTCCTCAAAGTCTTGGGCCACACACCCTCCAGGCTGGGCCCCTGGAGCCACACATTAGGACTGTGCCTACCAATCCATGGGAATTCTGCCCATTCCATGGTCCAAAATCGTACAAATTAGGAGAAACCTCCAAAGTCCCTGAGGCCATCCCAATAGTGTAAGTCGCCCGGAACAAACAAGGGCTGTCTGACACCAGCTGATAATCGACCTCCACTCATACCATAGATGGATGTCCCCAGAGAAGAAGATTGAACCAGACAGGACCCTAGGCCATAATAGGATCCATTGCTTTGGGTTACAGGCATGTGTCCTCAAAAGCCTGATTCCAATACGAGCATAGGGATTTTCCTGAGGCACCCATCAGAACTCATCTCGTCTCCACAAGGAAACCTGTGCATGGGAGCCATGTCCAAAGCTTAGGAGAGTACTTCAGGGTTCCGGTGCCACCGCCCCATTCCAAGGCCCTCATGGACACAAAAACACATTAGGACCCATCCTCACGAAAGTCCATTTCAACTCAGCCACCCAGGTTGCTCCGGCAGAGACATCAGATCTAAACTGTCTTGTTGCTAGGAGACAATTGGAATGTGAGGCGGGCTTCCCAGGCATCCATCCGCGAACGGTGCTCTGCAGTCATTCCATATGGGATGTCCTGGAGCTGTCCAACAGGTCTCAATTGTCCCGCAGAAGGAATGCTTGAAGGGGGTATCCCACAACTCCCAACGTGGGAAAACCTCAATGGCCTTGAGATTCCGCTCCCTTCATGAAGCGGCCGTCATGCTCAGAAACTCCAACCTGAGCCAACGTCTGATCCTCGCCCTGACTTCACATGCATGAGATATTGGTTCAGATCTGCTGGGGGTTCCTGCCGTGACATCGCCCTGAAACCCAAGTCTAGCTTGTCTTCTCAGACTTCCATCCTCACACTCCTGGCCCCGAAGCCTTCAAGTTTGGCAATTCCGGAACCCACAATGCAGCACTCTGCCTGCCCTCTAGAAAAAAAATTATTGCCTCATGAGCTGGCCAGGCACCTTAAATGAGGGAAAACCTACACAGCACTCGACTTTTCCCAAATTATATAGTCTAACCTGGGCACTAATGCACTTTCGAACACAACCTGAGCCCGGACCTCCTGACCAACACCCAGAAAGCTGACAGCACACTGAGCACATAAAACCCGCCATGGCCTTAGGTCATCATCTCTTCCCTACCTCAGTTTTCAGGCTTCAGAACCGAGATCTTATCTCCAATCACTGCCCAGCGGTGAGTGTGATTCAGAAATCAGAACTCCTCCTTACCCATGGCAAGAACCCTTGTGGTTGGCACGTTTTCCAACGTTCAGTGTAGGAGAAACCAGCATTCACCCTGAGGCCCCGCCCTTTCTTGAGTGTTACGAGGGCATACACAGGCATTGTGTCCCTCAGTATGAGTCCTGTCCTCTAGTAAGTCTTCTCAGTGACTGGACAATTAGATGTCATAATGGGCTTGACATGTCCCTAGGCCCCAATTTTTAAACAGATCTGATTATCCAGTCGCCCCTCCCCAGGGCTCTACTCTGGAATCCATCATTTGGTGGGACACCTGAGGTTAAAAAAGAAAACAACAACAACAAAAAAAAAAAAATCGGACTTCTTCCAGCCCACAGAATGACCCCAAACACTTTGGACGGGGCCAAACCACCAGAGAGTAAGACTCATCCAATTCCCATGAAGTCACCCAGAAATTCCACGATCTTGAGTGACACGATATCCAGAGACAAAAACTTGAGCAGGAGCCTCACACACGCCCTTCTTTCAAATCCCGAAAAGTTCTCCTCATGGTCAGTAGATCAGTCCTGCCATACCTATGACCCGAAACATAAGCCGAGTTTGTGTTTTCAGACAACTGTCCAAACAGCCCTGGCCTACACAACCTACAGGCTCAGGCCCCTGGAGCCAAACCTGAGGACTGTACTTTCCATCTCCAAGGGAATTGTGTGTGCCCATTCCAATGGCCACAACCCTTCTAATAGGATAAACCTCCAAAGTCCCTGATCCATCTCAATAGTGGTGGCTTCCCAGGAAAAAAAGGGGCAATCTGAGCCCAACTGAGCACCTACCTGCACTCAGACCCATAGACAGATGTCCCCAGAGGTAAAAAGGAAAGAACAGGCCCCTAGGCACTAATCACATCCATTTCTTTGGTTTCCAGGCATCTCTCCTCAGAGGCCTGGATTTCAACAGCAGCATATAGCTGTTTCTTGACTCACCCATCAGAAAACATCTCATCTACACATGGGAAACTTGCACGTTGGAGCTGTGCCAAAGCCTCTGTTTAGGAGAACCCTTTAGGGCCCCAGTGCCACCGCTTCATTCCAAGGTCTCCATAGACACAAAAGCACGTTAGGACCCATCCCCAGGGGTGTCCATTTCAACTCAGCGTCCTCGGTTGCTCCCCAAATCCAGGAGATCTTACCTGTCTGGATGCTAGGAGACAATTGGAATGCGAGGAGGGCTACCCAGCCATCCATCCTTAGAACCCTGCTCAGAATCATTGGCCTGGAGCCAAACAACAGGTCTCAATTGTCCTGCAGAAGACTCTCTGCAGATTGGAGCTTCTCACAACTTTCATCGTGGGAAAACACCCATGGCATCGTGATGCCCCCCCCCATTCATTAAGGGGCCATCAGGGACAGAAACTCCAACCTGAGCGATCGTCTGATCCTCGCCCTGACTTCAGATGCACGAGATCTCGATTCATGTTTGTAGATTGTGCCTGCCATGGCCTCACCAAGAAACCTAAGCCTAGCTTGTTTTCTCAGACTTTTGTCGTCAGACTACTGGCCCAAAGCCCTCCAGTTTGGCAATCCAGAACTACAATGCAGCACTCTGCCGGCCCTCCAGAAGAAAAACATTGTCCTCTGGGGCTACCCAGTAACCCCAAATGAGGATCAACCTGCACCGACCTTGGCTGTACCCCAAATACATAGGCTGACCAGGGCACTAATGCCCTTTCTGACACAGCCTGAGCCTGGACCCCCTGGACCCTCCCAGACAGCAGGCCGCACACTGAGCACATCGAGCCGCCATGGCTTTATGTCGTCATCTCTTCCCAACCTCGGTTTTCAGGTTTCAGAACCTAGACCTTATCTCCAAACACTGCCAAGGGTTGAAGGTGATGCAGAAATCAGAACTCCTTCCCCATGGCAACAAACCTTGTGGTTGGCATGTTGTCCAACGTTCAGTGTAGTTGAAACCAGAGTGGCCCATGAGGCCCCACCCATGGTCGCGGGCTACATTGGTCACAAACACACATTGTGATGCTCAGGCTGAGCCCAGTCCTCAAGTAAGGCCACTCAGTGGCTGGATGAAGAGATAGAATATTGGGCATGCCATGCCCCTAGGCCCCAATTTTTAACCATAGTTTGGGTTGTCTTTTCAGTTTTCCCCACGGCTTGGCTTTGGAATTCCTCTTTTGGTGTGACACCTGAGGTAACACTACTGAAAGGAGACCTGCCATCCCACAGATTGACGAAAAGCAATTGGGAATCTGGCCAAATCCTCAGAGAGGAAGATTCGTCCAAGGCCCTTGAGGCCTCCCCGACATTCCACGGCCATCGCTGATACAAAATCCAGAGACAAAAGCCTGAGCAAGAGCCTCAGACTCGCACTTTCTTCATATCCTGAAGAGTTCTTCTCATGGTTTGTCGATCGGGCCTGCCTGCCATACCTACGTCCCCAAACCTAAGCTGAGTTTGTGTTTTCAGACTTCTGTCCTCAAAGTCTTGGGCCACACACCCTCCAGGCTGGGCGCCTAGAGCCACACATTAGGACTCTGCCTACCAATCCATGGGAATTCTGCCCATTCCATGGTCCAAAATCGTACAAATTAGGAGAAACCTCCAAAGTCCCTGAGGCCATCCCAATAGTGAAGGTCGCCCGGAACAAACATGGGCTGTCTGACGCCAGCTGATAATCGACCTCCACTCATACCATAGATGGATGTCCCCAGAGAAGAAGATTGAACCAGACACACCTTAGGCCATAATAGGATCCATTGCTTTGGGTTATAGGCATGTGTCCTCAAAAGCCTGATTCCAATACAAGCATAGGGGTTTTCCTGAGGCTCCCATCAGAACTCATCTCGTCTCCACAAGTAAACCTGTGCATGGGAGCCATGTCCAAAGCTTAGGAGAGTACTTCAGGGTCCCGGTGCCACCGCCCCATTCCAAGGACCTCGTGGACACAAAAACACATTAGGACCCATCCTCACGAAAGTCCATATCAACTCAGCCACCCCGGTTGCTCCGGCAGAGCCATCAGATCTAAACTGTATTGTTGCTAGGAGACAATTGGAATGCGAGGCGGGCTTCCCAGGCATCCATCCGCGAACGGTGCTCTGGAGTCATTCCATATGGGATGTCCTGGAGCTGTCCAACAGGTCTCAATTGTCCCGCAGAAGAAATCCTTGAAGGGGGCATCCCACAACTCCCAACGTGGCAAAACCTCAATGGCCTCGAGATTCCGCTCCCTTCATGAAGCGGCCGTCATGCTCAGAAACTCCAACCTGAGCCAACGTCTGATCCTCGCCCGGACTTCAGATGCATGAGATATTGGTTCAGATCTGCAGGGGGTACCTGCCGTGCCCTCGCCCTGAAACCCAAGTCTAGCTTGTCTTCTCAGACTTCCGTCCTCACACTCCTGGCCCCGAAGCCCTCAAGTTTGGCAATTCCGGACCCACAATGCAGCACTCTGCCTGCCCTCTATAAAAAAAATGATTGCCTCATGAGCTGCCCAGGCACCTTAAATGAGGGTAAACCTACACAGCACTCGACTTTACCCAAATTATATAGTCTAACCAGGGCACTAATGCACTGTCGAACACAACCTAGCCCGGAACTCCTGACCAACACCCAGAAAGCTGACCGCACACTGAGCACATAAAACCCGCCATGGCCTTAGGTCATCATCTCTTCCCTACCACAGTTTTTAGGCTTCAGAACCGAGACCTTATCTCCAATCACTGCGCAGGGGTGAGTGTGATGCAGAAATCAGAACTCCTCCTTACCCATAGCAAGTACCCTTGTGGTTGGCACGTTGTCCAACGTTCAGTGTAGGAGAAACCAGCATTCACCCTGAGGCCCAGCCCATTCTTGAGTGTTACGAGGGCATACACACGCATTGTGACCCTCAGCATGAGTCCTGTCCTCTAGTAAGTCCTCTCAGTGGTTGGACCATTAGATGTCATAATGGGCTTGAAATGTCCCTAGGCCCCAATTATTAACCAGATTTCTGATTGTCCAGTCGCCCCTCCCCAGGGCTCTACTCTGGAATCCATCATTTGGTGGGACACCTGAGGTTAAAAAAGAAAACAAAAAAAAAAAAAAAAAAAAAAAACGGACTTCTTCCAGCCCACAGAATGACCCCAAACTCTTTGGACGGGGCCAAACCACCAGAGAGTAAGACTCATCCAATTCCCATGAAGTCACCCAGATATTCCACGACCTTGAGTGACACGATATCCAGAGACAAAAACTTGAGCAGGAGTCTCACACTCACCCTTCTTTCAAGACCCGAAGAGTACTCCTCATGGTCAGTAGATCAGACCTGCCATAACTATGGCCCGAAAAAAAGCCGAGTTTGTGTTTTCAGACAACTGTCCAAACAGCCCTGGCCTACACACCCTACAGGCTCAGGCCCCTGGAGCCAAACCTGAGGACTGTACTTGCCCTCTCCAAGGGAATTGTGTGTGCCCATTCCAATGGCCACAACCCTTCTAATAGGATAAACCTCCAAAGTCCCTGATCCATCTCAATAGTGGTGGCTTACCAGGAAAAACAGTGGCAATCTGAGCCCAACTGAGCACCTACCTGCACTCAGACCCATAGACAGATGTCCCAAGAAATAAAAAGGAAAGAACAGGCCCCTAGGCACTCATCACATCCATTTCTTTGGTTTCCAGGCATCTCTTCTCAGAGGCCTGGATTTCAAAAGCAGCATATAGCTGTTTCTTGACTCACCTATCAGAAAACATCTCATCTACACATGGGAAACTTGCACGTTGGAGCTGTGCCAAAGCCTCTGTTTAGGAGAACCCTTTAGGGCCCCAGTGCCACCGCTTCATTCCAAGGTCTCCATAGACACAAAAGCACGTTAGGACCCATCCCCAGGGGTGTCCATTGCAACTAAGCGTCCTCGGTTGCTTCCCAAGATCCAGGAGATCTAACCTGTCTGGATGCTAGGAGACAATTGGAATGCGAGGTGGGCTACCCAGCCATCCATCCTTAGAACCCTGCTCAGAATCATTGGCCTGGAGCCAAACAACAGGTCTCAATTGTCCTGCAGAAGACTCTCTGCAGTTTGGAGCTTTTCACAACTCCCATCGTGGGAAAACACCCATGGCCTCGTGATGCCCCCCCCCCATTCATGAAGTTGCCATCAGGGACAGAAACTCCAACCTGAGCGATCGTCTGATCCTCGCCCTGACTTCAGATGCACGAGATCTCGATTCAGGTCTGTAGATTGTGCCTGCCATGGCCTCACCCAGAAACCTAAGCCTAGCTTGTGTTCTCAGACATTTGTCGTCAGACTACTGGCTCACAAGCCCCCCAGTTTGGCAATCCAGTACTACAATGTAGCACTCTGCCGGCCCTCCAGAAGAAAAACATTGTCCTCTGGTGCTACCCAGTAACCCCAAATGAGGATCAACCTGCACCGAACTTGGCTGTACCCCAAAAACATAGGCTGAACAGGGCACTAATGCCCTTTCTGACACAGCCTGAGCCTGGACCCCCTAGCCCCTCCCATACAGCTGGCCGCACACTGAGCACATCGAGCCGCCATGGCCTTAGGTCGTCATCTCTTCCCAACCTCGGTTTTCAGGTTTCAGAACCTAGACCTTATCTCCAATCACTGCCCAGGGTTGAAGGTGATGCAGAAATCAGAACTCCTTCCCCATGGCAAGAAACCTTGTGGTTGGCATGTTGTCCAACGTTCAGTGTAGTTGAAACCAGTGTGGCCCATGAGGCCCCGCCCATGCTCGCGGGCCACATTGGTCACAAACACACATTGTGACGCTCAGGCTGAGCCCAGTCCTCAAGTAAGGCCACTCAGTGGCTGGATGAAGAGATAGCATATTGGGCTTGCCATGCCCCTAGGCCCCAAATTTTAACCATAGTTCGTGTTGTCCCTTCAGTCTTCTCCAGGGCTTGGCTTTGGAATTCCTCTTTTGGTGGGACGCCTGAGGTAAGAAAACTGAAATGAGTCCTCCGATCCCACAGATAGACGAAAAGCAATTGGGAATCGGGCCAAATCCTCAGAGAGGAAGATTCGTCCGTGGCCCATGAGGCTTCCCCGACATTCCACGGCCATCGCTGATACAAATTCCAGAGACAAAAGCCTGAGCAAGCGCCTCAGACTCGCACTTTCTTCATATCCTGAAGAGTTCTTCTCATGGTTTGTAGATCGGGCCTGCCATACCTACGTCCCCAAACCTAAGCTGAGTTTGTGTTTTCAGACTTCTGTCCTCAAAGTCTTGGGCCACACACCCTCCAGGCTGGGCCCCTGGAGCCACACATTAGGACAGTGCCTACCAATCCATGGGAATTCTGCCCAGTCCATGGTCAAAAATCGTACAAATTAGGAGAAACCTCCAAAGTCCCTGAGGCCATCCCAATAGTGTAGGTCGCCCGGAACAAACAAGGGCTGTCTGAAACCAGTTGATAATTGACCTCCACCTATACCATAGATGGATGTTCCCAGAGAAGAAGATTGAAACAGACAAGACCCTCGGCCATAATAGGATTTATTGCTATGGGTTACAGGCATGTGTCCTCAAAAGCCTGATTCCAATACGAGCATAGGGGTTTTCCTGAGGCACCCATCAGAACTCATCTCGTCTCCACAAGGAAACCTGTGCATGGGAGCTATGTCCAAAGCTTAGGAGAGTACTTCAGGTTCCCGGTGCCACCGCCTGATTCCAAGGCCCTCATGGACACAAAAACACATTAGGACCCATTCTCAGGTAAGTCCCTTTCAACTCAGCCACCTCGGTTGCTACGGCAGAGCCATCAGATCTAAACTGTCTTGTTGCTAGGAGACAATTGGAATGCGAGGCGGGGTTCCCAGGCATCCATCCGCGAACGGTGCTCTGGAGTCATTCCATATGGGATGTCCTAGAGCTGTCCAACAGGTCTCAATTGACACGCAGAAGGAATCCTTGAAGGGGGCATCCCACAACTCCCAAAATGGGAAAACCTCAATGGCCTCGAGATTCCGCTCCCTTCATGAAGCGGCCGTCATGCTCAGAAACTCCAACCTGAGCCAACGTCTGATCCTCGCCCTGACTTCAGATGCATGAGATATTGGTTCAGATCTGCAGGGGGTACCTGCCGTGCCCTCGCCCTGAAACCCAAGTCCAGCTTTCTTCTCAGACTTCCGTCCTCACACTCCTGGCCCCGAAGCCCTCAAGTTTGGCAATTCCGGACCCACAATGCAGCACTCTGCCTGATCTCTAGAAAAAAAATTATTGCCTCATGAACTGCCCAGGCACTTTAATGAGGGTAAACTTACACAGCACTCGACTTTACCCAAATTATATAGTCTAACCTGGGCACTAATACACTGTCGAACACAACCTGAGCCCGGACCTCCTGACCAACACCCAGAAAGCTGACAGCACACTGAGCACATAAAAGCCGCCATGGCCTTAGGTCATCATGTCTTCCCTACCTCAGTTTTCAGGCTACAGAACCGAGACCTTATCTCCAATCACTGCCCAGGGGGGAGTGTGATGCAGAAATCAGAACTCCTCCTTACCCATGGCAAGAACCCTTGTGGTTGCCATGTTGTCCAACGTTCAGTGTAGGAGAAACCAGCATTCACCCTGAGGCCCCGCCCATTCTTGAGTGCGACTAGGGCATACACTTGCATTGTGACGCTCAGCATGAGTCCTGTCCTCTAGTAAGTCCTCTCAGTGGCTGGACCATTAGATGTCATAAAGGGCTTGACATTTCCCTAGGCCCCAATTTTTAACCAGAATTCTGATTGTCCAGTCGCCCCTCCCCAGGGCTCTACTCTGGAATCCATCATTTGGTGGGACACCTGAGGTTAAAAAAGAAAACAACAACAACAACAAAAAAAAAAAAAACGGTCTTCTTCCAGCCCACAGAATGTCCCCAAACTCTTTGGACGGGGCCAAACCACCAGAGAGTAAGACTCATCCAATTCCCATGAAGTCACCCAGAAATTCTACGACCATGAGTGACACGATATCCCGAGACAAAAACTTGAGCAGGAGCCTCACACTCGCCCTTCTTTCAAATCCCGAAGAGTTCTCCTCATGGTCTGTAGATCATTCCTGCCATACCTATGACCCGAAATATAAGCCGAGTTTGTGTTTTCAGACAACTGTCCAAACAGCCCTGGCCTACACAACCTACAGGCTCAGGCCCCTGGAGCCGAACCTGAGGACTGTACTTGCCCTCTCCAAGGGAATTGTGTGTGCCCATTCCAATGTCCTCAACACTTCTAATAGGATAAACCTCCAAAGTCGCTGATCCATCTCAATAGTGGTGGCTTCCCAGGAAAAACAGGGGCAATCTGAGCCCAAATGAGCACCTACCTGCACTCAGACCCATAGACAGATGTCCCCAGAGGTAAAAAGGAAAGACCAGGCCCCTAGGCACTAATCAGATCCATTGCTTTGGTTTCCAGGCATCTCTCCTCAGAGGCCTGGATTTCAAAAGCAGCATATAGCTGTTTCTTGACTCACCCATCAGAAAACATCTCATCTACATGGGAAACTTGCACGTTGGAGCTGTGTCAAAGCCTCTGTTTAGGAGAACCCTTTAGGGGCCCAGTGCCACCGCTTCATTCCAAGGTCTCCATGGACACAAAAGCACGTTAGGACCCATCCCCAGGGGTGTCCATTTCAACTCAGCGTCCTCGGTTGCTCCCCACAGATCCAGGAGATATAACCTGTCTTGTTGCTAGGAGACTATTGGAATGCGAGGTGGAATACCCAGCCATCCATTCTTAGAACTCTGCTCAGAATCATTGGCCTGGAGCCAAACAACAGGTCTCAATTGTCCTGCAGAAGACTCCCTGCAGTTTGGAGCTTCTCACACACAACTCCCATCGTGGGAAAACACCCATGACCTCGTGATGCCCCCCATTCATGAAGGGGCCATCAGGGACAGAAACTCCAACCTGAGCGATTCTCTGATCCTCGCCCTGACACTAGATGCACGAGATCTCGATTCAGGTCTGTAGATTGTGCCTGCCATGGCCTCACCCAGAAACCTAAGCCTAGCTTGTGTTCTCAGACTTTTGTCGTCAGACTACTGGCCCACAAGCCCTCCAGTTTGGCAATCCAGAACTACAATGCAGCACTCTGCCGGCCCTCCAGAAGAAAAACATTGTCCTCTGGGGCTACCCAGTAACCCCAAATGAGGAACAACCTGCACCGACCTTGGCTGTACCCCAAATATATAGGCTGACCAGGGCACTAATGCCATTTCTGACACGGCCTGAGCCTGGAATCCCTGGCCCGTCCCAGACAGCTGGCCGCACATTGAGCACATCAGCCTCCGTGGCCTTAGGTCGTCATTTCTTCCCAACCTCAGTTTCCAGGTTTCAGAACCTAGACCTTATCTCCAATCACTGCCCAAGGTTGAAGGTGATGCAGAAATCAGAACTCCTTCCCCATGGCAAGAAACCTTGTGTTTGGCATGTTGTCCAACGTCCAGTGTGGTTGAAACCAGTGTGGCCCATGAGGACCCGCCCATGCTCACGGGCCACATTGGTCACAAACACACATTGTGACCCTCAGGCTGAGCCCAGTCCTCAAGTAAGGCCACTCAGTGGCTGGATGAAGAGATAGCATATTGGGCTTGTCATGCCCCTAGGCCCCAATTTTGAACCATAGTTCGGCTTGTCCCTTCAGTCTTCCCCACGGCTTTGCTTTGGAATTCCTCTTTTGGTGGGACACCTGAGGTAACAAACCTGAAATGAGTCCTCCAATCCCACAGATTGACGAAAAGCAATTGGGAATCGGGCCAAATCCTCAGAGAGGAAGATTCGTTCATGGCCCATGAGGCCTCCCCGACATTCCACGGCCATCACTGATACAAAATCCAGAGACAAAAGCCTGAGAAATCGCCACAGACTCCCACTTTCTTCATATCCTGAAGAGTTCTTCTCATGGTTTGTAGATCTGGCCTGCCATACCTACTTTCCCAAACCTAGGCTGAGTTTGTTTTCAGACAACTGTCCAAACAGCCCTGGCCTACACAACCTACAGGCTCAGGCCCCTGGAGCCAAACCTGAGGACTGTACTTGCCCTCTCCAAGGGAATTGTGTGTGCCCATTCCAATGGCCACAACCCTTCTGATAGGATAAACCTCCAAAGTCCCTGATCCATCTCAATAGTGGTGGCTTCCCAGGAAAAACAGGAGCAATCTGAGCCCAAATGAGCACCTACCTGCACTCAGACCCCTAGACAGAGGTCCCCAGATGTAAAAAGGAAAGAAAAGGCCCCTAGGCACTAATCAGATCCATTGCTTTGTTTTCCAGGCATCTCTCCTCAGAGGCCTGGATTTCAAAAGCAGCATATAGCTGTTTCTTGATTCACCCATCAGAAAACATCTCATCTACACATGGGAAACTTGCACGTTGGAGCTGTGTCAAAGCCTCTGTTTAGGAGAACCCTTTAGGGCCCCAGTGCCACCGCTTCATTCCAAGGTCTCCATAGACACAAGAGCACGTTAGGACCCATCCCCAGGGGTGTCCATTTCAACCCAGCATCCTCGTTAGCTCCCCACAGATCCAGGAGATCTAACCTGTCTTTTTGCTAAGAGACAATTGGAATGCGAGGTGGGCTACCCAGCCATCCATCCTTAGAATCCTGCTCAGAATCATTGGCCTGGAGCCAAACAACAGGTCTCTATTGTCCTGCAGAAGACTCTCTGCAGTTTGGAGCTTCTCACAACTCCCATAGTGGGAAAACCCCCATGGCCTCGTGATGCCCCCCCATTCATGAAGGGGCCATCAGGACAGAAACTCCATCCTGAGCGATCGTCTGATCCTCGCCCTGACTTCAGATGCACGAGATCTCGATTCAGGTCTGTAGATTGTGCCTTCCATGGCCTCACCCAGAAACCTAAGCCTAGCTTGTGTTCTCAGACTTTTGTCGTCAGACTACTGGCCCACAAGCCCTCCATTTGGCAATCCAGAACTACAATGCAGCACTTTGCCTGCCCTCCAGAGGAAAAACATTGTCCTCTGGGGCTACCCAGTAACCCCAAATGAGGATCAACCTGCACCGACCTTGGCTGTACCCCAAATACATAGGCTGACCAGGGCACTAATGCCCTTTCTGACACAGCCTGAGCCTGGACCCCCTGGCCCCTCCCAGACAGCTGGCCGCACACTGAGCACATCGAGCCGACATGGTCTTAGGTCGTCATCTCTTCCCAACCTCGGTTTTCAGGTTTCAGAACCTAGACCTTATCTCCAATCACTGCCCAGGTTGAAGGTGATGCAGAAATCAGAACTCCTTCCCCATGGCAAGAAACCTTGTAGTTGGCATGTTGTCCAACGTTCAGCGTCGTTGAAACCAGTGTGGCCCATGAGGCCCCGCCCATGCTCGCGGGCCACATTGGTCACAAACACACATTGTGACCCTCAGGCTGAGCCCAGTCCTCAAGTAAAGCCACTCAGTGGCTGGATGAAGAGATAGCATATTGGGCTTGCCATGCCCCTAGGCCCCCACTTTTAACCATAGTTCGGGATGTCCCTTCAGTCTTCCCCACGGCTTGGATTTGGAATTCCTCTTTTGGTGGGATCCCTGAGGTAACAAACCTGAAAGGAGACCTCCCATCCCACAGAATGACGAAAAGCAATTGGGAATCGGGCCAAATCCTCAGAGAGGAAGATTCGTCCATGGCCCATGAGGCCTCCCCGACATTCCACGGCCATCGCTGATACAAAACCCAGAGACAATAGCCTGAGCAATCGCCTCACACTCGCACTTTCTTCATGGGCCCAGCACGCTTCCGCTGCGCTACTCTGCTTCACACTTTCTTCATATCCTGAAGAGTTCTTCTCATGGATTGTCGATCGGGCCTGCTATACCTACGTCCCCAAACCTAAGCTGAGTTTGTGTTTTCAGACTTCTGTCCTCAAAGTCTTGGGCCACACACCCTCCAGGCTGGGCGCCTGGAGCCACACATTAGGACTGTGCCTACCAATCCATGGGAATTCTTCCCATTCCATGGTCCAAAATCGTACAAATTAGGAGAAACCTCCAAAGTCCCTAAGGCCATCCCAATAGTGTAGGTCGCCCGGAACAAACAAGGGCTGTCTGACACCAGCTGATAATCGACCTTCACTCATACCATAGATGGATGTCCCCAGAGAAGAAGATTGAACCAGACAACACCCTAGGCCATAATAGGATCCATTGCTTTGTGTTACAGGCATGTGTCCTCAAATGCCTGATTCCAATACGAGCATAGGGGTTTTCCTGAGGCACCCATCAGAACTCATCTCGTCTCCACAAGGAAACCTGTGCATGGGAGCCATGTCCAAAGCTTAGGAGAGTACATCAGGTTCCCGGTGCCACCGCCCCATTCCAAGGCCCTCATGCCACCCCGGTTGCTCCGGCAGAGCCATCAGATCAAAACTCTATTGTTGCTAGGAGACAATTGGAATGCGAGGCGGGCTTCCCAGGCATCCATCCGTGAACGGTGCTCTGGAGTCATTCCATATGGGATGTCCTGGAGCTGTCCAACATGTCTCAATTGTCCCGCAGAAGGAATCCTTGAAGGGGGCATCCCACAACTCCCAACGTGGGAAAACCTCAATGGCCCCGAGATTCCGCTCCCTTCATAAAACGGCCGTCATGCACAGGAACTCCAACCTGAGCCAACGTCAGATCCTCGCCTTGACTTCAGAAGCATGAGATATAGGTTCAGATCTGCAGGGGGTACCTGTCGTGCCCTCGCCCTGAAACCCAAGTCTAGCTTGTCTTCTCACACTTCCGTCCTCAAACTCCTGGCCCCGAAGTCCTAAAATTTGGCAATTCCGGACCCACAATGCAGCACTCTGCCGGCCCTCTAGAAAAAAAAAATTATTGCCTCATGAGCTGCCCAGGCACCTTAAATGAGGATAAACCTACACAGCACTCGACCTTACCCAAATTATATAGTCTAACTTGGGCACTAATGCACTGTCGAACACAACGTGAGCCCGGACCTCCTGACCAACACCCAGAAAGCTGACCGCACACTGAGCACATAAAACCCGCCATGGCCTTAGGTCATCATCTCTTCCCTACCTCAGTTTTCAGGCTTCAGAACCGAGACCTTATCTCCAATCACTGCCCAGGGGTGAGTCTGATGCAGAAATCAGAACTCTTCCTTACCCATGGCAAGCACCCTTGTGGTTGGCACGTTGTCCAACGTTCATTGTAGGAGAAACCAGCATTCACCATGAGGCCCCGCCCATTCTTGAGTGGGACGAGGGCATACACACGCATTGTGACCCTCAGCATGAACCCTGTCCTCTAGTAATTCCTCTCAGAGGATGGACCTTTAGATGTCATAATGGGCTTGACATGTCCCTAGGCCCCAATTTTTAACCAGATTTCTGACTGTCCAGTCGCCCCTCCCCAGGTCTCTACTCTGGAATCCCTCATTTGGTGGGACACCTGAGGTTAAAAAAGAAAACAACAACAACAACAAAAAAAAAAAAACGGACTTTTTCCAGCCCACAGAATGACCCCAATCTCTTTGGACGGGGCCAAACCACCAGAGAGTAAGACTCGTCCATTTCCCATAAAGTCACCCAGAAATTCCACGACCATGAGTGACACGATATCCAGAGACAAAACCTGAGCAGGAGCCTCACACTCGCCCTTCTTTCAAATCCAGAAGAGTTCTCCTCATGGTCTGTAGATCAGTCCTGCCATACCTATGACCCGAATCATAAGCCGAGTTTGTGTTTTCAGACAACTGTCCAAACAGCCCTGGCCTACACAACCTACAGGCTCAGGCCCCTGGAGCCAAACCTGAGGACTGTACTTGCCCTCTCCAAGGGAATTGTGTGTGCCCATTCCAATGGCCACAACCCTTCTAATAGGATAAACCTCCAAAGTCCCTGATCCATCTCAAAAGTGGTGACTTCCCAGGAAAAACAGGGGCAATCTGAGCCCAAATGAGCACCTACCTGCACTCAGACCCATAGACAGATGTCCCCAGAGGTAAAAAAGAAAGAACAGGACCCTAGGCACTAATCAGATCCATTGCTTTGGTTTCAAACCATCTCTCCTCAGAGGCCTGGATTTCAAAAGCAGCATATAGCTGTTTCTTGATTCACGCATCAGAAAACATCTCATCTACACATGGGAAACTTGCACGTTGGAGCTGTGTCAAAGCCTCTGTTTAGGAGAACCCTTTAGGGCCCCAGTGCCACCTCTTCATTCCAAGGTCTCCATAGACACAAAAGCACATTAGGACCCATCCTTAGGGGTGTCCATTTCAACTCAGCATCCTCGGTTGCTCCCCACAGATCCAGGAGATCTAACCTGTCTTGGTGCTAGGAGACAATTGGAATGCGAGGTGGGCTACACAGCCATCCATCCTTAGAACCCTGCTCAGAATCATTGGCCTGGAGCCAAGCAACGGTCTCAATTGACCTGCAGAAGACTCTCTGCTGTTTGGAGCTTCTCATAACTCTCATCTTGGGAAAACCCCCATGGCCTCGTATTGCTCCCCCCATTCATGAAGGGGCCATCAGGAACAGAAACTCCAACCTGAGCGATCGTCTGATCCTCGTCCTGACTTCAGATGCACGAGATCTCGATTCAGGTCTGTAGATTGTGCCTGCCATGGCCTCACCCAGAAACCTAAGCTTAGCTTGTGTTCTCAGACTTTTGTCGTCAGACTACTGGCCCACAAGCCCTCCAGTTTGGCAATCCAGTACTACAATGCAGCACTTGCCGGCCCTCCAAGAGAAAAACATTGTCCTCTGGGGCTACCCAGTAACCCCAAATGAGGATCAACCTGCACCGACCTTGGCTGTACCCCAAATACATAGGCTGACCAGGGCACTAATGCCCTTTCTGACACAGCCTGAGCCTGGACTCCCTGGCCCGTCCCAGACAGCTGGACGCACACTGAGCACATCGAGCCTCAGTGGCCTTAGGTCGTCATCTCTTCCCAACCTCGGTTTCCAGGTTTCAGAACCTAGACCTAATCTCCAATCACTGCCCAAGGTTGAAGGTGATGCAGAAATCAGAACTCCTTCCCCATGGCAAGAAACCTTGTAGTTGGCATGTTGTCCAACGTTCAGTGTCGTTGAAACCAGTGTGGCCCATGAGGCCCCGCCCATGCTCGCGGGCCACATTGGTCACAAACACACATTGTGACCCTCAGGCTGAGCCCAGTCCTCAAGTAAGGCCACTCAGTGGCTGGATGAAGAGATAGCATATTGGGCTTGCCATGCCCCTAGGCCCCAATTTTTAACCATAGTTCGGGTTGTCCCTTCAGTCTTCCCCACGGCTTTGCTTTGGAATTGCTCTTTTGGTGGGACACCTGAGGTAACAAACCTGAAATGAGTCCTCCCATCCCACAGATTGACGAAAAGCAATTGGGAATCGGGCCAAATCCTCAAGAGGAAGATTCGTCCATGGCCCATGAGGCCTCCCCGACATTCCACGGCCATCACTGATACACAATCCAGAGACAAAAGCCTGAGCAAGAGACTCAGACTCGCACTTTCTTCATATCCTGAAGAGTTCTTCTCATGGTTTGTAGATCGGGCCTGCCATACCTACGTCCCCAAACCTAAGCTGAGTTTGTTTTCAGACAACTGTCTAAACAGCCCTGGCCTACACAACCTACAGGCTCAGGCCCCTGGAGCCAAACCTGAGGACTGTACTTGCCCTCTCCAAGGGAATTGTGTGTGCCGATTCCAATGGCCACAATCCTTCTAATAGGATAAACCTCCAAAGTCCCTGATCCATCTCAAAAGTGGTGGTTTCCCAGGAAAAACAGGGGCAATCTGAGCCCAAATGAGCACCTACCTGCACTCAGACCCATAGACTGATGTCCTCAGAGGTAAAAAGGAAAGAACAGGCCCCTCGGCACTGATCAGATCCATTGCTTTGATTTCCAGGCATCTCTCCTCAGAGGCCTGGATTTCAAAAGCAGCATATAGCTGTTTCTTGATTCACCCATCAGAAAACATCTCATCTACACATGGGAAACTTGCACGTTGGAGCTGTGTCAAAGCCTCTGTTTAGGAGAACCCTTTAGGGCCCCAGTGCCACCGCTTCATTCCAAGGTCTCCATAGACACAAAAGCACATTAGGACCCATCCCCAGGGGTGTCCATTTCAACTCAGCATCCTCGGTAGCTGCCCACAGATCCAGGAGATCTAACCTGTCTTTTTGCTAGGAGACAATTGGAATGCGAGGTGGGCTACCCAGCCATCCATCCTTAGAACCCTGCTAGAATCATTGGCCTAGAGCCAAGAAACGGTCTCAATTGACCTGCAGAAGACTCTCTGCAGTTTGGAGCTTCTCACAACTCCCATAGTGGGAAAACCCCCATGGCCTCGTGATGCCCCCCCATTCATGAAGGGGCCATCAGGGACAGAAACTCCAACCTGAGCGATCGTCTGATCCTCGCCCTGACTTCAGATGCACGAGATCTCGATTCAGGTCTGTAGATTGTGCCTGCCATAGCCTCACCCAGAAACCTAAGCCTTTCTTGTGTTCTTAGACTTTTGTCTTCAGACAACTGGCCCACAAGACCTCCATTTGGCAATCCAGAACTACAATGGAGCACTCTGCCTGCCCTCCAGAAGAAAAACATTGTTCTCTGGGGCTACCCAGTAACCCCAAATGAGGATCAACCTGCACCGACCTTGGCTGTACCCCAAATACATAGGCTGACCAGGGCACTAATGCCCTTTCTGACACAGCCTGAGCCTGGACTCCCTGTCCCGTCCCAGACAGCTGGACGCACACTGAGCACATCGAGCCTCCGTGGCCTTAGGTGGTCATCTCTTCCCAACCTCGGTTTTCAAGTTTCAGAACCTAGACCTTATCTCCAATCACTGCCCAAGGTTGAAGGTGATGCAGAAATCAGAACTCCTTCCCCATGGCAAGAAACCTTGTGGTTGGCATGTTGTCCAACGTTCAGTGTCGTTGAAACCAGTGTGGCCCATGAGGCCCCGCCCATGCTCGCGGGCCACATTGGTCACAAACACACATTGTGACCCTCAGGCTGAGCCCAGTCCTCAAGTAAGGCCACTCAGTGGCTGGATGAAGAGATAGCATATTGGGCTTGCCATGCCCCTAGGCCCCAATTTTTAACCATAGTTCGGGTTGTCCCTTCAGTCTTCCCCACGGCTTTGCTTTGGAATTGCTCTTTTGGTGGGACACCTGAGGTAACAAACCTGAAATGAGTCCTCCCATCCCACAGATAGACGAAAAGCAATTGGGAATCGGGCCAAATCCTCAGAGAGGAAGATTCGTCCATGGCCCATAAGGCCTCCCCGACATTCCACGGCCATCGCTGATACAAAATCCAGAGACAAAAGCCTGAGCAAGAGACTCAGACTCGCACTTTCTTCATATCCTGAAGAGTTCTCATGGTTTGTCGATCGGGCCTGCCATACCTACGTCCCCAACTCTAAGCTGAATTTGTGTTTTCAGACTTCTGTCCTCAAAGTCCTGGGCCACGCACCCTCCAGGCTGGGCGCCTGGAGCCAAACATTAGGACTGTGCCTACCAATCCATGGGAATTCTGCCCATTCCATGGTCCAAAATCGTACAAATTAGGAGAAACCTCCAAATACCCTGAGGCCATCCCAATTGTGTAGGATGCCCGGAACAAACAAGGGCTGTCTGACACCAGCTGATAATCGACCTCCACTCATACCATAGATGGATGTCCCCAGAGAAGAAGATTGAACCAGACAGGACCCTAGGCCATAATAGGATCCATTGCTTTGGGTTACAGGCATGTGTCCTCAAAAGCCTGATTCCAATACGAGCATAGGGGTTTTCCTGAGGCACCCATCAGAACTCATCTCGTCTCCACAAGGAAACCTGTGCATGGGAGCCATGTCCAAAGCTTAGGAGAGTACTTCAGGGTCCCGGTGCCACCGCCCCATTCCAAGGCCCTCATGGACACTAAAACACATTAGGACCCATCCTCAGGAAAGTACATTTCAACTCAGCCACCCCGGTTGCTCCGGCAGAGCCATCAGATCTAAACTGTCTTGTTGCTAGGAGACAATTGGAATGCGAGGCGGGCTTCCCAGGCATCCATCCGCGAACGGTGCTCTGGAGTCATTCCATATGGGATGTCCTGGAGCTGTCCAACAGGTCTCAATTGTCCCGCAGAAGGAATCCTGGAAGGGGGCATCCCACAACTACCAACATGGGAAAACCTCAATGGCCCCGAGATACCGCTCCCTTCATAAAGCAGCCGTCATGCACAGGAACTCCAAACTGAGCCAACATCTGATCCTCGCCCTGACTTCAGAAGCATGAGATATTGGTTCAGATCTGCAGGGGGTACCTGCCGTGCCCTCGCCCTGAAACCCAAGTCTAGCTTGTCTTCTCACAATTCCGTCCTCAAACTCCTGGCCCCGAAGTCCTAAAATTTGGCAATTCCGGACCCACAATGCAGCACTCTGCCGGCCCTCTAGAAAAAAAAAATTATTGCCTCATGAGCTGCCCAGGCACCTTAAATGAGGATAAACCTACACAGCACTCGACCTTACCCATATTATATAGTCTAACCTGGGCACTAATGCACTGTCGAGCACAACCTGAGCCCGGACCTCCTGACCAACACCCAGAAAGCTGACCGCACACTGAGCACATAAAACCCGCCATGGCCTTAGGTCATCATCTCTTCCCTACCTCAGTTTTCAGGCTTCAGAACCGAGACCTTATCTCCAATCACTGCCCAGGGGTGAGTCTGATGCAGAAATCAGAACTCCTCCTTACCCATGGCAAGAACCCTTGTGGTTGGCACGTTGTCCAACGTTCAGTGTAGGAGAAACCAGCATTCACCCTGAGGCCCCGCCCTTTCTTGAGTGCGACGAGGGCATACACACGCATTGTGACCCTCAGCATGAGTCCTGTCCTCTAGTAAGTCCTCTCAGTGGCTGGACCTTTAGATGTCATAATGGGCTTGACATGTCACTAGGTCCCAATTTTTAACCAGATTTCTGACTGTCAAGTCGCCCCTCCCCAGGTCTCTACTCTGGAATCCCTCATTTAGTGGGACACCTGAGGTTAAAAAAGAAAACAACAACAACAACAACAACAAAAAAAAAAACGGACTTCTTCCAGCCCACAGAATGACCCCAAACTCTTTGGACGTGGCCAAACCACCAGAGAGTAAGACTCGTCCATTTCCCATGAAGTCACCCAGAAATTCCACGACCATGAGTGACACGATATCCAGAGACAAAAACTTGAGCAGGAGCCTCACACTCGCCCTTCTTTCAAATCCCGAAGAGTTCTCCTCATGGTCTGTAGATCAGTCCTGCCATACCTATGACCCGAAACATAAGCCGAGTTTGTGTTTTCAGACAACTGTCCAAACAGCCCTGGCCTACACAACCTACAGGCTCAGGCCCCTGGAGCCAAACCTGAGGACTGTACTTGCCCTCTCCAAGGGAATTGTGTGTGCCGATTCCAATGGCCACAACCCTTCTAATAGGATAAACCTCCAAAGTCCCTGATCCATCTCAATAGTGGTGGCTTCCCAGGAAATACAGGGGCAATCTGAGCCCAAATGAGCACCTACCTGCACTCAGACCCATAGGCAGATATCCCCAGAGGTAAAAAGGAAAGAACAGGACCCTAGGCACTAATCAGATCCATTGCTTTGGTTTCCAGGCATCTCTCCTCAGAGGCCTGGATTTCAAAAGCAGCATATAGCTGTTTCTTGACTCACCCATCAGAAAACATCTCATCTACACATGGGAAACTTGCACGTTGGAGCTGTGTCAAAGCCTCTGTTTAGGAGAACCATTTAGGGCACCAGTGCCACCGCTTCATTCCAAGGTCTCCATAGACACAAAAGTACATTAGGACCCATCCTTAGGGGTGTCCATTTCAACTCAGCGTCCTCGGTAGCTCCCCACAGATCCAGGAGATCTAAACTGTCTTGTTGCTAGGAGACAATTGGAATGCGAGGTTGGCTACGCAGCCATCCATCCTTAGAACCCTGCTCAGAATCATTGGCCTGGAGCCAAGAAACGGTCTCAATTGACCTGCAGAAGACTCTCTGCTGTTTGGAGCTTCTCATAACTCCCATCGTGGGAAAACCCCCATGGCTTCGTGATGCCCCCACCCATTCATGAAGGGGCCATCAGGGACAGAAACTCCAACCTGAGCGATCGTCTGATCCTCGCCCTGACTTCAGATGCACGAGATCTCGATTCAGGTCTGTAGATTGTGCCTGCCATGGCCTCACCCAGAAACCTAAGCTTAGCTTGTGTTCTCAGACTTTTGTCGTCAGACTACTGGCCCACAAGCCCTCCAGTTTGGCAATCCAGTACTACAATGCAGCACTTGCCGGCCCTCCAAGAGAAAAACATTGTCCTCTGGGGCTACCCAGTAACCCCAAATGAGGATCAACCTGCACCGACCTTGGCTGTACCCCAAATACATAGGCTGACCAGGGCACTAATGCCCTTTCTGACACAGCCTGAGCCTGGACTCCCTGGCCCGTCCCAGACAGCTGGACGCACACTGAGCACATCGAGCCTCCGTGGCCTTAGGTCGTCATCTCTTCCCAACCTCGGTTTCCAGGTTTCAGAACCTAGACCTAATCTCCAATCACTGCCCAAGGTTGAAGGTGATGCAGAAATCAGAACTCCTTCCCCATGGCAAGAAACCTTGTAGTTGGCATGTTGTCCAACGTTCAGTGTCGTTGAAACCAGTGTGGCCCATGAGGCCCCGCCCATGCTCGCGGGCCACATTGGTCACAAACACACATTGTGACCCTCAGGCTGAGCCCAGTCCTCAAGTAAGGCCACTCAGTGGCTGGATGAAGAGATAGCATATTGGGCTTGCCATGCCCCTAGGCCCCAATTTTTAACCATAGTTCGGGTTGTCCCTTCAGTATTCCCCACGGCTTTGCTTTGGAATTGCTCTTTTGGTGGGACACCTGAGGTAACAAACCTGAAATGAGTCCTCCCATCCCACAGATTGACGAAAAGCAATTGGGAATCGGGCCAAATCCTCAAGAGGAAGATTCGTCCATGGCCCATGAGGCCTCCCCGACATTCCACGGCCATCACTGATACACAATCCAGAGACAAAAGCCTGAGCAAGAGACTCAGACAAGCACTTTCTTCATATCCTGAAGAGTTCTTCTCATGGTTTGTAGATCGGGCCTGCCATACCTACGTCCCCAAACCTAAGCTGAGTTTGTTTTCAGACAACTGTCTAAACAGCCCTGGCCTACACAACCTACAGGCTCAGGCCCCTGGAGCCAAACCTGAGGACTGTACTTGCCCTCTCCAAGGGAATTGTGTGTGCCGATTCCAATGGCCACAATCCTTCTAATAGGATAAACCTCCAAAGTCCCTGATCCATCTCAAAAGTGGTGGTTTCCCAGGAAAAACAGGGGCAATCTGAGCCCAAATGAGCACCTACCTGCACTCAGACCCATAGACTGATGTCCTCAGAGGTAAAAAGGAAAGAACAGGCCCCTAGGCACTGATCAGATCCATTGCTTTGATTTCCAGGCATCTCTCCTCAGAGGCCTGGATTTCAAAAGCAGCATATAGCTGTTTCTTGATTCACCCATCAGAAAACATCTCATCTACACATGGGAAACTTGCACGTTGGAGCTGTGTCAAAGCCTCTGTTTAGGAGAACCCTTTAGGGCCCCAGTGCCACCGCTTCATTCCAAGGTCTCCATAGACACAAAAGCACATTAGGACCCATCCCCAGGGGTGTCCATTTCAACTCAGCATCCTCGGTAGCTGCCCACAGATCCAGGAGATCTAACCTGTCTTTTTGCTAGGAGACAATTGGAATGCGAGGTGGGCTACCCAGCCATCCATCCTTAGAACCCTGCTCAGAATCATTGGCCTAGAGCCAAGAAACGGTCTCAATTGACCTGCAGAAGACTCTCTGCAGTTTGGAGCTTCTCACAACTCCCATAGTGGGAAAACCCCCATGGCCTCGTGATGCCCCCCCATTCATGAAGGGGCCATCAGGGACAGAAACTCCAACCTGAGCGATCGTCTGATCCTCGCCCTGACTTCAGATGCACGAGATCTCGATTCAGGTCTGTAGATGGTGCCTGCCATAGCCTCACCCAGAAACCTAAGCCTTTCTTGTGTTCTTAGACTTTTGTCGTCAGACTACTGGCCCACAAGACCTCCATTTGGCAATGCAGAACTGCAATGGAGCACTCTGCCTGCCCTCCAGAAGAAAAACATTGTTCTCTGGGGCTACCCAGTAACCCCAAATGAGGATCAACCTGCACCGACCTTGGCTGTACCCCAAATACATAGGCTGACCAGGGCACTAATGCCCTTTCTGACACAGCCTGAGCCTGGACTCCCTGTCCCGTCCCAGACAGCTGGACGCACACTGAGCACATTGAGCCTCCGTGGCCTTAGGTCGTCATCTCTTCCCAACCTCGGTTTTCAAGTTTCAGAACCTAGACCTTATCTCCAATCACTGCCCAAGGTTGAAGGTGATGCAGAAATCAGAACTCCTTCCCCATGGCAAGAAACCTTGTGGTTGGCATGTTGTCCAACGTTCAGTGTCGTTGAAACCAGTGTGGCCCATGAGGCCCCGCCCATGCTCGCGGGCCACATTGGTCACAAACACACATTGTGACCCTCAGGCTGAGCCCAGTCCTCAAGTAAGGCCACTCAGTGGCTGGATGAAGAGATAGCATATTGGGCTTGCCATGCCCCTAGGTCCCAATTTTTAACCATAGTTCGGGTTGTCCCTTCAGTCTTCCCCACAGCTTTGCTTTGGAATTGCTCTTTTGGTGGGACACCTGAGGTAACAAACCTGAAATGAGTCCTCCCATCCCACAGATAGACGAAAAGCAATTGGGAATCGGGCCAAATCCTCAGAGAGGAAGATTCGTCCATGGCCCATAAGGCCTCCCCGACATTCCACGGCCATCGCTGATACAAAATCCAGAGACAAAAGCCTGAGCAAGAGACTCAGACTCGCACTTTCTTCATATCCTGAAGAGTTCTCATGGTTTGTCGATCGGGCCTGCCATACCTACGTCCCCAACTCTAAGCTGAATTTGTGTTTTCAGACTTCTGTCCTCAAAGTCCTGGGCCACACACCCTCCAGGCTGGGCGCCTGGAGCCAAACAAGAGGACTGTGCCTACCAATCCATGGGAATTCTGCCCATTCCATGGTCCAAAATCGTACAAATTAGGAGAAACCTCCAAATACCCTGAGGCCATCCCAATTGTGTAGGATGCCCGGAACAAACAAGGGCTGTCTGACACCAGCTGATAATCGACCTCCACTCATACCATAGATGGATGTCCCCAGAGAAGAAGATTGAACCAGACAGGACCCTAGGCCATAATAGGATCCATTGCTTTGGGTTACAGGCATGTGTCCTCAAAAGCCTGATTCCAATACGAGCATAGGGGTTTTCCTGAGGCACCCATCAGAACTCATCTCGTCTCCACAAGGAAACCTGTGCATGGGAGCCATGTCCAAAGCTTAGGAGAGTACTTCAGGGTCCCGGTGCCACCGCCCCATTCCAAGGCCCTCATGGACACTAAAACACATTAGGACCCATCCTCAGGAAAGTACATTTCAACTCAGCCACCCCGGTTGCTCCGGCAGAGCCATCAGATCTAAACTGTCTTGTTGCTAGGAGACAATTGGAATGCGAGGCGGGCTTCCCAGGCATCCATCCGCGAACGGTGCTCTGGAGTCATTCCATATGGGATGTCCTGGAGCTGTCCAACAGGTCTCAATTGTCCCGCAGAAGGAATCCTGGAAGGGGGCATCCCACAACTACCAACATGGGAAAACCTCAATGGCCCCGAGATACCGCTCCCTTCATAAAGCAGCCGTCATGCACAGGAACTCCAAACTGAGCCAACATCTGATCCTCGCCCTGACTTCAGAAGCATGAGATATTGGTTCAGATCTGCAGGGGGTACCTGTCGTGCCCTCGCCCTGAAACCCAAGTCTAGCTTGTCTTCTCACAATTCCGTCCTCAAACTCCTGGCCCCGAAGTCCTAAAATTTGGCAATTCCGGACCCACAATGCAGCACTCTGCCGGCCCTCTAGAAAAAAAAAATTATTGCCTCATGAGCTGCCCAGGCACCTTAAATGAGGATAAACCTACACAGCACTCGACCTTACCCATATTATATAGTCTAACCTGGGCACTAATGCACTGTCGAGCACAACCTGAGCCCGGACCTCCTGACCAACACCCAGAAAGCTGACCGCACACTGAGCACATAAAACCCGCCATGGCCTTAGGTCATCATCTCTTCCCTACCTCAGTTTTCAGGCTTCAGAACCGAGACCTTATCTCCAATCACTGCCCAGGGGTGAGTCTGATGCAGAAATCAGAACTCCTCCTTACCCATGGCAAGAACCCTTGTGGTTGGCACGTTGTCCAACGTTCAGTGTAGGAGAAACCAGCATTCACCCTGAGGCCCCGCCCTTTCTTGAGTGCGACGAGGGCATACACACGCATTGTGACCCTCAGCATGAGTCCTGTCCTCTAGTAAGTCCTCTCAGTGGCTGGACCTTTAGATGTCATAATGGGCTTGACATGTCACTAGGTCCCAATTTTTAACCAGATTTCTGACTGTCAAGTCGCCCCTCCCCAGGTCTCTACTCTGGAATCCCTCATTTAGTGGGACACCTGAGGTTAAAAAAGAAAACAACAACAACAACAACAACAAAAAAAAAAAACGGACTTCTTCCAGCCCACAGAATGACCCCAAACTCTTTGGACGTGGCCAAACCACCAGAGAGTAAGACTCGTCCATTTCCCATGAAGTCACCCAGAAATTCCACGACCATGAGTGACACGATATCCAGAGACAAAAACTTGAGCAAGAGCCTCACACTCGCCCTTCTTTCAAATCCCGAAGAGTTCTCCTCATGGTCTGTAGATCAGTCCTGCCATACCTATGACCCGAAACATAAGCCGAGTTTGTGTTTTCAGACAACTGTCCAAACAGCCCTGGCCTACACAACCTACAGGCTCAGGCCCCTGGAGCCAAACCTGACGACTGTACTTGCCCTCTCCAAGGGAATTGTGTGTGCCGATTCCAATGGCCACAACCCTTCTAATAGGATAAACCTCCAAAGTCCCTGATCCATCTCAATAGTGGTGGCTTCCCAGGAAATACAGGGGCAATCTGAGCCCAAATGAGCACCTACCTGCACTCAGACCCATAGACAGATGTCCCCAGAGGTAAAAAGGAAAGAACAGGACCCTAGGCACTAATCAGATCCATTGCTTTGGTTTCCAGGCATCTCTCCTCAGAGGCCTGGATTTCAAAAGCAGCATATAGCTGTTTCTTGACTCACCCATCAGAAAACATCTCATCTACACATGGGAAACTTGCACGTTGGATCTGTGTCAAAGCCTCTGTTTAGGAGAACCATTTAGGGCACCAGTGCCACCGCTTCATTCCAAGGTCTCCATAGACACAAAAGTACATTAGGACCCATCCTTAGGGGTGTCCATTTCAACTCAGCGTCCTCGGTAGCTCCCCACAGATCCAGGAGATCTAAACTGTCTTGTTGCTAGGAGACAATTGGAATGCGAGGTGGGCTACACAGCCATCCATCCTTAGAACCCTGCTCAGAATCATTGGCCTGGAGCCAAGAAACGGTCTCAATTGACCTGCAGAAGACTCTCTGCTGTTTGGAGCTTCTCATAACTCCCATCGTGGGAAAACCCCCATGGCTTCGTGATGCCCCCACCCATTCATGAAGGGGCCATCAGGGACAGAAACTCCAACCTGAGCGATCGTCTGATCCTCGCCCTGACTTCAGATGCACGAGATCTCGATTCAGGTCTGTAGATTGTGCCTGCCATGGCCTCACCCAGAAACCTAAGCTTAGCTTGTGTTCTCAGACTTTTGTCGTCAGACTACTGGCCCACAAGCCCTCCAGTTTGGCAATCCAGTACTACAATGCAGCACTTGCCGGCCCTCCAAGAGAAAAACATTGTCCTCTGGGGCTACCCAGTAACCCCAAATGAGGATCAACCTGCACCGACCTTGGCTGTACCCCAAATACATAGGCTGACCAGGGCACTAATGCCCTTTCTGACACAGCCTGAGCCTGGACTCCCTGGCCCGTCCCAGACAGCTGGACGCACACTGAGCACATCGAGCCTCCGTGGCCTTAGGTCGTCATCTCTTCCCAACCTCGGTTTCCAGGTTTCAGAACCTAGACCTAATCTCCAATCACTGCCCAAGGTTGAAGGTGATGCAGAAATCAGAACTCCTTCCCCATGGCAAGAAACCTTGTAGTTGGCATGTTGTCCAACGTTCAGTGTCGTTGAAACCAGTGTGGCCCATGAGGCCCCGCCCATGCTCGCGGGCCACATTGGTCACAAACACACATTGTGACCCTCAGGCTGAGCCCAGTCCTCAAGTAAGGCCACTCAGTGGCTGGATGAAGAGATAGCATATTGGGCTTGCCATGCCCCTAGGCCCCAATTTTTAACCATAGTTCGGGTTGTCCCTTCAGTATTCCCCACGGCTTTGCTTTGGAATTGCTCTTTTGGTGGGACACCTGAGGTAACAAACCTGAAATGAGTCCTCCCATCCCACAGATTGACGAAAAGCAATTGGGAATCGGGCCAAATCCTCAAGAGGAAGATTCGTCCATGGCCCATGAGGCCTCCCCGACATTCCACGGCCATCACTGATACACAATCCAGAGACAAAAGCCTGAGCAAGAGACTCAGACAAGCACTTTCTTCATATCCTGAAGAGTTCTTCTCATGGTTTGTAGATCGGGCCTGCCATACCTACGTCCCCAAACCTAAGCTGAGTTTGTTTTCAGACAACTGTCTAAACAGCCCTGGCCTACACAACCTACAGGCTCAGGCCCCTGGAGCCAAACCTGAGGACTGTACTTGCCCTCTCCAAGGGAATTGTGTGTGCCGATTCCAATGGCCACAATCCTTCTAATAGGATAAACCTCCAAAGTCCCTGATCCATCTCAAAAGTGGTGGTTTCCCAGGAAAAACAGGGGCAATCTGAGCCCAAATGAGCACCTACCTGCACTCAGACCCATAGACTGATGTCCTCAGAGGTAAAAAGGAAAGAACAGGCCCCTAGGCACTGATCAGATCCATTGCTTTGATTTCCAGGCATCTCTCCTCAGAGGCCTGGATTTCAAAAGCAGCATATAGCTGTTTCTTGATTCACCCATCAGAAAACATCTCATCTACACATGGGAAACTTGCACGTTGGAGCTGTGTCAAAGCCTCTGTTTAGGAGAACCCTTTAGGGCCCCAGTGCCACCGCTTCATTCCAAGGTCTCCATAGACACAAAAGCACATTAGGACCCATCCCCAGGGGTGTCCATTTCAACTCAGCATCCTCGGTAGCTGCCCACAGATCCAGGAGATCTAACCTGTCTTTTTGCTAGGAGACAATTGGAATGCGAGGTGGGCTACCCAGCCATCCATCCTTAGAACCCTGCTCAGAATCATTGGCCTAGAGCCAAGAAACGGTCTCAATTGACCTGCAGAAGACTCTCTGCAGTTTGGAGCTTCTCACAACTCCCATAGTGGGAAAACCCCCATGGCCTCGTGATGCCCCCCCATTCATGAAGGGGCCATCAGGGACAGAAACTCCAACCTGAGCGATCGTCTGATCCTCGCCCTGACTTCAGATGCACGAGATCTCGATTCAGGTCTGTAGATGGTGCCTGCCATAGCCTCACCCAGAAACCTAAGCCTTTCTTGTGTTCTTAGACTTTTGTCGTCAGACTACTGGCCCACAAGACCTCCATTTGGCAATGCAGAACTGCAATGGAGCACTCTGCCTGCCCTCCAGAAGAAAAACATTGTTCTCTGGGGCTACCCAGTAACCCCAAATGAGGATCAACCTGCACCGACCTTGGCTGTACCCCAAATACATAGGCTGACCAGGGCACTAATGCCCTTTCTGACACAGCCTGAGCCTGGACTCCCTGTCCCGTCCCAGACAGCTGGACGCACACTGAGCACATTGAGCCTCCGTGGCCTTAGGTCGTCATCTCTTCCCAACCTCGGTTTTCAAGTTTCAGAACCTAGACCTTATCTCCAATCACTGCCCAAGGTTGAAGGTGATGCAGAAATCAGAACTCCTTCCCCATGGCAAGAAACCTTGTGGTTGGCATGTTGTCCAACGTTCAGTGTCGTTGAAACCAGTGTGGCCCATGAGGCCCCGCCCATGCTCGCGGGCCACATTGGTCACAAACACACATTGTGACCCTCAGGCTGAGCCCAGTCCTCAAGTAAGGCCACTCAGTGGCTGGATGAAGAGATAGCATATTGGGCTTGCCATGCCCCTAGGTCCCAATTTTTAACCATAGTTCGGGTTGTCCCTTCAGTCTTCCCCACAGCTTTGCTTTGGAATTGCTCTTTTGGTGGGACACCTGAGGTAACAAACCTGAAATGAGTCCTCCCATCCCACAGATAGACGAAAAGCAATTGGGAATCGGGCCAAATCCTCAGAGAGGAAGATTCGTCCATGGCCCATAAGGCCTCCCCGACATTCCACGGCCATCGCTGATACAAAATCCAGAGACAAAAGCCTGAGCAAGAGACTCAGACTCGCACTTTCTTCATATCCTGAAGAGTTCTCATGGTTTGTCGATCGGGCCTGCCATACCTACGTCCCCAACTCTAAGCTGAATTTGTGTTTTCAGACTTCTGTCCTCAAAGTCCTGGGCCACACACCCTCCAGGCTGGGCGCCTGGAGCCAAACAAGAGGACTGTGCCTACCAATCCATGGGAATTCTGCCCATTCCATGGTCCAAAATCGTACAAATTAGGAGAAACCTCCAAATACCCTGAGGCCATCCCAATTGTGTAGGATGCCCGGAACAAACAAGGGCTGTCTGACACCAGCTGATAATCGACCTCCACTCATACCATAGATGGATGTCCCCAGAGAAGAAGATTGAACCAGACAGGACCCTAGGCCATAATAGGATCCATTGCTTTGGGTTACAGGCATGTGTCCTCAAAAGCCTGATTCCAATACGAGCATAGGGGTTTTCCTGAGGCACCCATCAGAACTCATCTCGTCTCCACAAGGAAACCTGTGCATGGGAGCCATGTCCAAAGCTTAGGAGAGTACTTCAGGGTCCCGGTGCCACCGCCCCATTCCAAGGCCCTCATGGACACTAAAACACATTAGGACCCATCCTCAGGAAAGTACATTTCAACTCAGCCACCCCGGTTGCTCCGGCAGAGCCATCAGATCTAAACTGTCTTGTTGCTAGGAGACAATTGGAATGCGAGGCGGGCTTCCCAGGCATCCATCCGCGAACGGTGCTCTGGAGTCATTCCATATGGGATGTCCTGGAGCTGTCCAACAGGTCTCAATTGTCCCGCAGAAGGAATCCTGGAAGGGGGCATCCCACAACTACCAACATGGGAAAACCTCAATGGCCCCGAGATACCGCTCCCTTCATAAAGCAGCCGTCATGCACAGGAACTCCAAACTGAGCCAACATCTGATCCTCGCCCTGACTTCAGAAGCATGAGATATTGGTTCAGATCTGCAGGGGGTACCTGTCGTGCCCTCGCCCTGAAACCCAAGTCTAGCTTGTCTTCTCACAATTCCGTCCTCAAACTCCTGGCCCCGAAGTCCTAAAATTTGGCAATTCCGGACCCACAATGCAGCACTCTGCCGGCCCTCTAGAAAAAAAAAATTATTGCCTCATGAGCTGCCCAGGCACCTTAAATGAGGATAAACCTACACAGCACTCGACCTTACCCATATTATATAGTCTAACCTGGGCACTAATGCACTGTCGAGCACAACCTGAGCCCGGACCTCCTGACCAACACCCAGAAAGCTGACCGCACACTGAGCACATAAAACCCGCCATGGCCTTAGGTCATCATCTCTTCCCTACCTCAGTTTTCAGGCTTCAGAACCGAGACCTTATCTCCAATCACTGCCCAGGGGTGAGTCTGATGCAGAAATCAGAACTCCTCCTTACCCATGGCAAGAACCCTTGTGGTTGGCACGTTGTCCAACGTTCAGTGTAGGAGAAACCAGCATTCACCCTGAGGCCCCGCCCTTTCTTGAGTGCGACGAGGGCATACACACGCATTGTGACCCTCAGCATGAGTCCTGTCCTCTAGTAAGTCCTCTCAGTGGCTGGACCTTTAGATGTCATAATGGGCTTGACATGTCACTAGGTCCCAATTTTTAACCAGATTTCTGACTGTCAAGTCGCCCCTCCCCAGGTCTCTACTCTGGAATCCCTCATTTAGTGGGACACCTGAGGTTAAAAAAGAAAACAACAACAACAACAACAACAAAAAAAAAAAACGGACTTCTTCCAGCCCACAGAATGACCCCAAACTCTTTGGACGTGGCCAAACCACCAGAGAGTAAGACTCGTCCATTTCCCATGAAGTCACCCAGAAATTCCACGACCATGAGTGACACGATATCCAGAGACAAAAACTTGAGCAAGAGCCTCACACTCGCCCTTCTTTCAAATCCCGAAGAGTTCTCCTCATGGTCTGTAGATCAGTCCTGCCATACCTATGACCCGAAACATAAGCCGAGTTTGTGTTTTCAGACAACTGTCCAAACAGCCCTGGCCTACACAACCTACAGGCTCAGGCCCCTGGAGCCAAACCTGACGACTGTACTTGCCCTCTCCAAGGGAATTGTGTGTGCCGATTCCAATGGCCACAACCCTTCTAATAGGATAAACCTCCAAAGTCCCTGATCCATCTCAATAGTGGTGGCTTCCCAGGAAATACAGGGGCAATCTGAGCCCAAATGAGCACCTACCTGCACTCAGACCCATAGACAGATGTCCCCAGAGGTAAAAAGGAAAGAACAGGACCCTAGGCACTAATCAGATCCATTGCTTTGGTTTCCAGGCATCTCTCCTCAGAGGCCTGGATTTCAAAAGCAGCATATAGCTGTTTCTTGACTCACCCATCAGAAAACATCTCATCTACACATGGGAAACTTGCACGTTGGATCTGTGTCAAAGCCTCTGTTTAGGAGAACCATTTAGGGCACCAGTGCCACCGCTTCATTCCAAGGTCTCCATAGACACAAAAGTACATTAGGACCCATCCTTAGGGGTGTCCATTTCAACTCAGCGTCCTCGGTAGCTCCCCACAGATCCAGGAGATCTAAACTGTCTTGTTGCTAGGAGACAATTGGAATGCGAGGTGGGCTACACAGCCATCCATCCTTAGAACCCTGCTCAGAATCATTGGCCTGGAGCCAAGAAACGGTCTCAATTGACCTGCAGAAGACTCTCTGCTGTTTGGAGCTTCTCATAACTCCCATCGTGGGAAAACCCCCATGGCTTCGTGATGCCCCCACCCATTCATGAAGGGGCCATCAGGGACAGAAACTCCAACCTGAGCGATCGTCTGATCCTCGCCCTGACTTCAGATGCACGAGATCTCGATTCAGGTCTGTAGATTGTGCCTGCCATGGCCTCACCCAGAAACCTAAGCTTAGCTTGTGTTCTCAGACTTTTGTCGTCAGACTACTGGCCCACAAGCCCTCCAGTTTGGCAATCCAGTACTACAATGCAGCACTTGCCGGCCCTCCAAGAGAAAAACATTGTCCTCTGGGGCTACCCAGTAACCCCAAATGAGGATCAACCTGCACCGACCTTGGCTGTACCCCAAATACATAGGCTGACCAGGGCACTAATGCCCTTTCTGACACAGCCTGAGCCTGGACTCCCTGGCCCGTCCCAGACAGCTGGACGCACACTGAGCACATCGAGCCTCCGTGGCCTTAGGTCGTCATCTCTTCCCAACCTCGGTTTCCAGGTTTCAGAACCTAGACCTAATCTCCAATCACTGCCCAAGGTTGAAGGTGATGCAGAAATCAGAACTCCTTCCCCATGGCAAGAAACCTTGTAGTTGGCATGTTGTCCAACGTTCAGTGTCGTTGAAACCAGTGTGGCCCATGAGGCCCCGCCCATGCTCGCGGGCCACATTGGTCACAAACACACATTGTGACCCTCAGGCTGAGCCCAGTCCTCAAGTAAGGCCACTCAGTGGCTGGATGAAGAGATAGCATATTGGGCTTGCCATGCCCCTAGGCCCCAATTTTTAACCATAGTTCGGGTTGTCCCTTCAGTCTTCCCCACAGCTTTGCTTTGGAATTGCTCTTTTGGTGGGACACCTGAGGTAACAAACCTGAAATGAGTCCTCCCATCCCACAGATAGACGAAAAGCAATTGGGAATCGGGCCAAATCCTCAGAGAGGAAGATTCGTCCATGGCCCATAAGGCCTCCCCGACATTCCACGGCCATCGCTGATACAAAATCCAGAGACAAAAGCCTGAGCAAGAGACTCAGACTCGCACTTTCTTCATATCCTGAAGAGTTCTCATGGTTTGTCGATCGGGCCTGCCATACCTACGTCCCCAACTCTAAGCTGAATTTGTGTTTTCAGACTTCTGTCCTCAAAGTCCTGGGCCACACACCCTCCAGGCTGGGCGCCTGGAGCCAAACAAGAGGACTGTGCCTACCAATCCATGGGAATTCTGCCCATTCCATGGTCCAAAATCGTACAAATTAGGAGAAACCTCCAAATACCCTGAGGCCATCCCAATTGTGTAGGATGCCCGGAACAAACAAGGGCTGTCTGACACCAGCTGATAATCGACCTCCACTCATACCATAGATGGATGTCCCCAGAGAAGAAGATTGAACCAGACAGGACCCTAGGCCATAATAGGATCCATTGCTTTGGGTTACAGGCATGTGTCCTCAAAAGCCTGATTCCAATACGAGCATAGGGGTTTTCCTGAGGCACCCATCAGAACTCATCTCGTCTCCACAAGGAAACCTGTGCATGGGAGCCATGTCCAAAGCTTAGGAGAGTACTTCAGGGTCCCGGTGCCACCGCCCCATTCCAAGGCCCTCATGGACACTAAAACACATTAGGACCCATCCTCAGGAAAGTACATTTCAACTCAGCCACCCCGGTTGCTCCGGCAGAGCCATCAGATCTAAACTGTCTTGTTGCTAGGAGACAATTGGAATGCGAGGCGGGCTTCCCAGGCATCCATCCGCGAACGGTGCTCTGGAGTCATTCCATATGGGATGTCCTGGAGCTGTCCAACAGGTCTCAATTGTCCCGCAGAAGGAATCCTGGAAGGGGGCATCCCACAACTACCAACATGGGAAAACCTCAATGGCCCCGAGATACCGCTCCCTTCATAAAGCAGCCGTCATGCACAGGAACTCCAAACTGAGCCAACATCTGATCCTCGCCCTGACTTCAGAAGCATGAGATATTGGTTCAGATCTGCAGGGGGTACCTGTCGTGCCCTCGCCCTGAAACCCAAGTCTAGCTTGTCTTCTCACAATTCCGTCCTCAAACTCCTGGCCCCGAAGTCCTAAAATTTGGCAATTCCGGACCCACAATGCAGCACTCTGCCGGCCCTCTAGAAAAAAAAAATTATTGCCTCATGAGCTGCCCAGGCACCTTAAATGAGGATAAACCTACACAGCACTCGACCTTACCCATATTATATAGTCTAACCTGGGCACTAATGCACTGTCGAGCACAACCTGAGCCCGGACCTCCTGACCAACACCCAGAAAGCTGACCGCACACTGAGCACATAAAACCCGCCATGGCCTTAGGTCATCATCTCTTCCCTACCTCAGTTTTCAGGCTTCAGAACCGAGACCTTATCTCCAATCACTGCCCAGGGGTGAGTCTGATGCAGAAATCAGAACTCCTCCTTACCCATGGCAAGAACCCTTGTGGTTGGCACGTTGTCCAACGTTCAGTGTAGGAGAAACCAGCATTCACCCTGAGGCCCCGCCCTTTCTTGAGTGCGACGAGGGCATACACACGCATTGTGACCCTCAGCATGAGTCCTGTCCTCTAGTAAGTCCTCTCAGTGGCTGGACCTTTAGATGTCATAATGGGCTTGACATGTCACTAGGTCCCAATTTTTAACCAGATTTCTGACTGTCAAGTCGCCCCTCCCCAGGTCTCTACTCTGGAATCCCTCATTTAGTGGGACACCTGAGGTTAAAAAAGAAAACAACAACAACAACAACAAAAAAAAAAAAAACGGACTTCTTCCAGCCCACAGAATGACCCCAAACTCTTTGGACGTGGCCAAACCACCAGAGAGTAAGACTCGTCCATTTCCCATGAAGTCACCCAGAAATTCCACGACCATGAGTGACACGATATCCAGAGACAAAAACTTGAGCAAGAGCCTCACACTCGCCCTTCTTTCAAATCCCGAAGAGTTCTCCTCATGGTCTGTAGATCAGTCCTGCCATACCTATGACCCGAAACATAAGCCGAGTTTGTGTTTTCAGACAACTGTCCAAACAGCCCTGGCCTACACAACCTACAGGCTCAGGCCCCTGGAGCCAAACCTGACGACTGTACTTGCCCTCTCCAAGGGAATTGTGTGTGCCGATTCCAATGGCCACAACCCTTCTAATAGGATAAACCTCCAAAGTCCCTGATCCATCTCAAAAGTGGTGGTTTTCCAGGAAAAACAGGGGCAATCTGAGCCCAAATGAGCACCTACCTGCACTCAGACCCATAGACAGATGTCCTCAGAGGTAAAAAGGAAAGAACAGGCCCCTAGGCACTGATCAGATCCATTGCTTTGATTTCCAGGCATCTCTCCTCAGAGGCCTGGATTTCAAAAGCAGCATATAGCTGTTTCTTGATTCACCCATCAGAAAACATCTCATCTACACATGGGAAACTTGCACGTTGGAGCTGTGTCAAAGCCTCTGTTTAGGAGAACCCTTTAGGGCCCCAGTGCCACCGCTTCATTCCAAGGTCTCCATAGACACAAAAGCACATTAGGACCCATCCCCAGGGGTGTCCATTTCAACTCAGCATCCTCGGTAGCTGCCCACAGATCCAGGAGATCTAACCTGTCTTTTTGCTAGGAGACAATTGGAATGCGAGGTGGGCTACCCAGCCATCCATCCTTAGAACCCTGCTCAGAATCATTGGCCTAGAGCCAAGAAACGGTCTCAATTGACCTGCAGAAGACTCTCTGCAGTTTGGAGCTTCTCACAACTCCCATAGTGGGAAAACCCCCATGGCCTCGTGATGCCCCCCCATTCATGAAGGGGCCATCAGGGACAGAAACTCCAACCTGAGCGATCGTCTGATCCTCGCCCTGACTTCAGATGCACGAGATCTCGATTCAGGTCTGTAGATGGTGCCTGCCATAGCCTCACCCAGAAACCTAAGCCTTTCTTGTGTTCTTAGACTTTTGTCGTCAGACTACTGGCCCACAAGACCTCCATTTGGCAATGCAGAACTGCAATGGAGCACTCTGCCTGCCCTCCAGAAGAAAAACATTGTTCTCTGGGGCTACCCAGTAACCCCAAATGAGGATCAACCTGCACCGACCTTGGCTGTACCCCAAATACATAGGCTGACCAGGGCACTAATGCCCTTTCTGACACAGCCTGAGCCTGGACTCCCTGTCCCGTCCCAGACAGCTGGACGCACACTGAGCACATTGAGCCTCCGTGGCCTTAGGTCGTCATCTCTTCCCAACCTCGGTTTTCAAGTTTCAGAACCTAGACCTTATCTCCAATCACTGCCCAAGGTTGAAGGTGATGCAGAAATCAGAACTCCTTCCCCATGGCAAGAAACCTTGTGGTTGGCATGTTGTCCAACGTTCAGTGTCGTTGAAACCAGTGTGGCCCATGAGGCCCCGCCCATGCTCGCGGGCCACATTGGTCACAAACACACATTGTGACCCTCAGGCTGAGCCCAGTCCTCAAGTAAGGCCACTCAGTGGCTGGATGAAGAGATAGCATATTGGGCTTGCCATGCCCCTAGGCCCCAATTTTTAACCATAGTTCGGGTTGTCCCTTCAGTCTTCCCCACAGCTTTGCTTTGGAATTGCTCTTTTGGTGGGACACCTGAGGTAACAAACCTGAAATGAGTCCTCCCATCCCACAGATAGACGAAAAGCAATTGGGAATCGGGCCAAATCCTCAGAGAGGAAGATTCGTCCATGGCCCATAAGGCCTCCCCGACATTCCACGGCCATCGCTGATACAAAATCCAGAGACAAAAGCCTGAGCAAGAGACTCAGACTCGCACTTTCTTCATATCCTGAAGAGTTCTCATGGTTTGTCGATCGGGCCTGCCATACCTACGTCCCCAACTCTAAGCTGAATTTGTGTTTTCAGACTTCTGTCCTCAAAGTCCTGGGCCACACACCCTCCAGGCTGGGCGCCTGGAGCCAAACAAGAGGACTGTGCCTACCAATCCATGGGAATTCTGCCCATTCCATGGTCCAAAATCGTACAAATTAGGAGAAACCTCCAAATACCCTGAGGCCATCCCAATTGTGTAGGATGCCCGGAACAAACAAGGGCTGTCTGACACCAGCTGATAATCGACCTCCACTCATACCATAGATGGATGTCCCCAGAGAAGAAGATTGAACCAGACAGGACCCTAGGCCATAATAGGATCCATTGCTTTGGGTTACAGGCATGTGTCCTCAAAAGCCTGATTCCAATACGAGCATAGGGGTTTTCCTGAGGCACCCATCAGAACTCATCTCGTCTCCACAAGGAAACCTGTGCATGGGAGCCATGTCCAAAGCTTAGGAGAGTACTTCAGGGTCCCGGTGCCACCGCCCCATTCCAAGGCCCTCATGGACACTAAAACACATTAGGACCCATCCTCAGGAAAGTACATTTCAACTCAGCCACCCCGGTTGCTCCGGCAGAGCCATCAGATCTAAACTGTCTTGTTGCTAGGAGACAATTGGAATGCGAGGCGGGCTTCCCAGGCATCCATCCGCGAACGGTGCTCTGGAGTCATTCCATATGGGATGTCCTGGAGCTGTCCAACAGGTCTCAATTGTCCCGCAGAAGGAATCCTGGAAGGGGGCATCCCACAACTACCAACATGGGAAAACCTCAATGGCCCCGAGATACCGCTCCCTTCATAAAGCAGCCGTCATGCACAGGAACTCCAAACTGAGCCAACATCTGATCCTCGCCCTGACTTCAGAAGCATGAGATATTGGTTCAGATCTGCAGGGGGTACCTGTCGTGCCCTCGCCCTGAAACCCAAGTCTAGCTTGTCTTCTCACAATTCCGTCCTCAAACTCCTGGCCCCGAAGTCCTAAAATTTGGCAATTCCGGACCCACAATGCAGCACTCTGCCGGCCCTCTAGAAAAAAAAAATTATTGCCTCATGAGCTGCCCAGGCACCTTAAATGAGGATAAACCTACACAGCACTCGACCTTACCCATATTATATAGTCTAACCTGGGCACTAATGCACTGTCGAGCACAACCTGAGCCCGGACCTCCTGACCAACACCCAGAAAGCTGACCGCACACTGAGCACATAAAACCCGCCATGGCCTTAGGTCATCATCTCTTCCCTACCTCAGTTTTCAGGCTTCAGAACCGAGACCTTATCTCCAATCACTGCCCAGGGGTGAGTCTGATGCAGAAATCAGAACTCCTCCTTACCCATGGCAAGAACCCTTGTGGTTGGCACGTTGTCCAACGTTCAGTGTAGGAGAAACCAGCATTCACCCTGAGGCCCCGCCCTTTCTTGAGTGCGACGAGGGCATACACACGCATTGTGACCCTCAGCATGAGTCCTGTCCTCTAGTAAGTCCTCTCAGTGGCTGGACCTTTAGATGTCATAATGGGCTTGACATGTCACTAGGTCCCAATTTTTAACCAGATTTCTGACTGTCAAGTCGCCCCTCCCCAGGTCTCTACTCTGGAATCCCTCATTTAGTGGGACACCTGAGGTTAAAAAAGAAAACAACAACAACAACAACAAAAAAAAAAAAAACGGACTTCTTCCAGCCCACAGAATGACCCCAAACTCTTTGGACGTGGCCAAACCACCAGAGAGTAAGACTCGTCCATTTCCCATGAAGTCACCCAGAAATTCCACGACCATGAGTGACACGATATCCAGAGACAAAAACTTGAGCAAGAGCCTCACACTCGCCCTTCTTTCAAATCCCGAAGAGTTCTCCTCATGGTCTGTAGATCAGTCCTGCCATACCTATGACCCGAAACATAAGCCGAGTTTGTGTTTTCAGACAACTGTCCAAACAGCCCTGGCCTACACAACCTACAGGCTCAGGCCCCTGGAGCCAAACCTGACGACTGTACTTGCCCTCTCCAAGGGAATTGTGTGTGCCGATTCCAATGGCCACAACCCTTCTAATAGGATAAACCTCCAAAGTCCCTGATCCATCTCAAAAGTGGTGGTTTTCCAGGAAAAACAGGGGCAATCTGAGCCCAAATGAGCACCTACCTGCACTCAGACCCATAGACAGATGTCCTCAGAGGTAAAAAGGAAAGAACAGGCCCCTAGGCACTGATCAGATCCATTGCTTTGATTTCCAGGCATCTCTCCTCAGAGGCCTGGATTTCAAAAGCAGCATATAGCTGTTTCTTGATTCACCCATCAGAAAACATCTCATCTACACATGGGAAACTTGCACGTTGGAGCTGTGTCAAAGCCTCTGTTTAGGAGAACCCTTTAGGGCCCCAGTGCCACCGCTTCATTCCAAGGTCTCCATAGACACAAAAGCACATTAGGACCCATCCCCAGGGGTGTCCATTTCAACTCAGCATCCTCGGTAGCTGCCCACAGATCCAGGAGATCTAACCTGTCTTTTTGCTAGGAGACAATTGGAATGCGAGGTGGGCTACCCAGCCATCCATCCTTAGAACCCTGCTCAGAATCATTGGCCTAGAGCCAAGAAACGGTCTCAATTGACCTGCAGAAGACTCTCTGCAGTTTGGAGCTTCTCACAACTCCCATAGTGGGAAAACCCCCATGGCCTCGTGATGCCCCCCCATTCATGAAGGGGCCATCAGGGACAGAAACTCCAACCTGAGCGATCGTCTGATCCTCGCCCTGACTTCAGATGCACGAGATCTCGATTCAGGTCTGTAGATGGTGCCTGCCATAGCCTCACCCAGAAACCTAAGCCTTTCTTGTGTTCTTAGACTTTTGTCGTCAGACTACTGGCCCACAAGACCTCCATTTGGCAATGCAGAACTGCAATGGAGCACTCTGCCTGCCCTCCAGAAGAAAAACATTGTTCTCTGGGGCTACCCAGTAACCCCAAATGAGGATCAACCTGCACCGACCTTGGCTGTACCCCAAATACATAGGCTGACCAGGGCACTAATGCCCTTTCTGACACAGCCTGAGCCTGGACTCCCTGTCCCGTCCCAGACAGCTGGACGCACACTGAGCACATCGAGCCTCCGTGGCCTTAGGTCGTCATCTCTTCCCAACCTCGGTTTTCAAGTTTCAGAACCTAGACCTTATCTCCAATCACTGCCCAAGGTTGAAGGTGATGCAGAAATCAGAACTCCTTCCCCATGGCAAGAAACCTTGTGGTTGGCATGTTGTCCAACGTTCAGTGTCGTTGAAACCAGTGTGGCCCATGAGGCCCCGCCCATGCTCGCGGGCCACATTGGTCACAAACACACATTGTGACCCTCAGGCTGAGCCCAGTCCTCAAGTAAGGCCACTCAGTGGCTGGATGAAGAGATAGCATATTGGGCTTGCCATGCCCCTAGGCCCCAATTTTTAACCATAGTTCGGGTTGTCCCTTCAGTCTTCCCCACGGCTTTGCTTTGGAATTGCTCTTTTGGTGGGACACCTGAGGTAACAAACCTGAAATGAGTCCTCCCATCCCACAGATAGACGAAAAGCAATTGGGAATCGGGCCAAATCCTCAGAGAGGAAGATTCGTCCATGGCCCATAAGGCCTCCCCGACATTCCACGGCCATCGCTGACACAAAATCCAGAGACAAAAGCCTGAGCAAGAGACTCAGACTCGCACTTTCTTCATATCCTGAAGAGTTCTCATGGTTTGTCGATCGGGCCTGCCATACCTACGTCCCCAACTCTAAGCTGAATTTGTGTTTTCAGACTTCTGTCCTCAAAGTCCTGGGCCACACACCCTCCAGGCTGGGCGCCTGGAGCCAAACATTAGGACTGTGCCTACCAATCCATGGGAATTCTGCCCATTCCATGGTCCAAAATCGTACAAATTAGGAGAAACCTCCAAATACCCTGAGGCCATCCCAATTGTGTAGGATGCCCGGAACAAACAAGGGCTGTCTGACACCAGCTGATAATCGACCTCCACTCATACCATAGATGGATGTCCCCAGAGAAGAAGATTGAACCAGACAGGACCCTAGGCCATAATAGGATCCATTGCTTTGGGTTACAGGCATGTGTCCTCAAAAGCCTGATTCCAATACGAGCATAGGGGTTTTCCTGAGGCACCCATCAGAACTCATCTCGTCTCCACAAGGAAACCTGTGCATGGGAGCCATGTCCAAAGCTTAGGAGAGTACTTCAGGGTGCTGGTGCCATCGCCCCATTCCATGGCCCTCATGGACACAAAAACACATTAGGACCCATCCTCAGAAAGTCCATTTCAACTCAGCCACCCGGGTTGCTCCGGCAGAGCCATCAGATCAAAACTGTCTTGTTGCTAGGAGACAATTGGAATGCGAGGCGGGCTTTCCAGGCATCCATCCGCGAATGGTGCTCTAGAGTATTTCCATATGGGATGTCCTGGAGCTGTCCAACAGGTCTCAATTGTCCCGCAGAAGGAATCCTTGAAGGGGCATCCCACAACTCCCAACGTGGGAAAACCTCAATGGCCTTGAGATTCCGCTCCCTTCATGAAGCAGCCGTCATGAACAGGAACTCCAACCTGAGCCAACGTCTGATCCTCGCCCTGACTTCAGAAGCATGAGATATTGGTTCAGATCTGCAGGGGGTACCTGTCGTGCCCTCGCCCTGAAACCCAAGTCTAGCTTGTCTTCTCACAATTCCGTCCTCAAACTCCTGGCCCCGAAGTCCTAAAATTTGGCAATTCCGGACCCACAATGCAGCACTCTGCCGGCCCTCTAGAAAAAAAAAATTATTGCCTCATGAGCTGCCCAGGCACCTTAAATGAGGATATACCTACACAGCACTCGACCTTACCCAAATTATATAGTCTAACCTGGGCACTAATGCACTGTCGAGCACAACCTGAGCCCGGACCTCCTGACCAACACCCAGAAAGCTGACCGCACACTGAGCACATAAAACCCGCCATGGCCTTAGGTCATCATCTCTTCCCTACCTCAGTTTTCAGGCTTCAGAACCGAGACCTTATCTCCAATCACTGCCCAGGGGTGAGTCTGATGCAGAAATCAGAACTCCTCCTTACCCATGGCAAGAACCCTTGTGGTTGGCACGTTGTCCAACGTTCAGTGTAGGAGAAACCAGCATTCACCCTGAGGCCCCGCCCATTCTTGAGTGCGACGAGGGCATACACACGCATTGTGACCCTCAGCATGAGTCCTGTCCTCTAGTAAGTCCTCTCAGTGGCTGGAACTTTAGATGTCATAATGGGCTTGACATGTCACTAGGTCCCAATTTTTAACCAGGTTTCTGACTGTCAAGTCGCCCCTCCCCAGGTCTCTACTCTGGAATCCCTCATTTAGCGGGACACCTGAGGTTAAAAAAGAAAACAAAAAAAAAAAAAAAAAAAAAAAACGGACTTCTTCCAGCCCACAGAATGACCCCAAACGCTTTGGACGTGGCCAAACCACCAGAGAGTAAGACTCGTCCATTTCCCATGAAGTCACCCAGAAATTCCACGACCATGAGTGACACGATATCCAGAGACAAAAACTTGAGCAGGAGCCTCACACTCGCCCTTCTTTCAAAGCCCGAAGAGTTCTCCTCATGGTCTGTAGATCAGTCCTGCCATACCTATGACCCGAAACATAAGCCGAGTTTGTGTTTTCAGACAACTGTCCAAACAGCCCTGGCCTACACAACCTACAGGCTCAGGCCCCTGGAGCCAAACCTGACGACTGTACTTGCCCTCTCCAAGGGAATTGTGTGTGCCGATTCCAATGGCCACAACCCTTCTAATAGGATAAACCTCCAAAGTCCCTGCTCCATCTCAATAGTGGTGGCTTCCCAGGAAAAACAGGGGCAATCTGAGCCCAAATGAGCACCTACCTGCACTCAGACCCATAGACAGATGTCCCCAGAGGTAAAAAGGAAAGAACAGGCCCCTAGGCACTAATCAGATCCATTGCTTTGGTTTCCAGGCATCTCTCCTCAGAGGCCTGGATTTCAAAAGCAGCATATAGCTGTTTCTTGACTCACCCATCAGAAAACATCTCATCTACACATGGGAAACTTGCACGTTGGAGCTGTGTCAAAGCCTCTGTTTAGGAGAACCATTTAGGGCACCAGTGCCACCGCTTCATTCCAAGGTCTCCATAGACACAAAAGTACATTAGGACCCATCCTTAGGGGTGTCCATTTCAACTCAGCGTCTTCGGTAGCTCCCCACAGATCCAGGAGATCTAAACTGTCTTGTTGCTAGGAGACAATTGGAATGCGAGGTGGGCTACCCAGCCATCCATCCTTAGAACCCTGCTCAGAATCATTGGCCTGGAGCCAAGAAACGGTCTCAATTGACCTGCAGAAGTCTCTCTGCTGTTTGGAGCTTCTCATAACTCCCATCGTGGGAAAACCCCGATGGCTTCGTGATGCCCCCACCCATTCATGAAGGGGCCATCAGGGACAGAAACTCCAACCTGAGCGATCGTCTGATCCTCGCCCTGACTTCAGAAGCACGAGATTTCGATTCAGGTCTGTAGATTGTGCCTGCCATGGCCTCACCCAGAAACCTAAGCCTAGCTTGTGTTCTCAGACTTTTGTCGTCAGACTACTGGCCCACAAGCCCTCCAGTTTGGCAATCCAGTACTACAATGCAGCACTTGCCGGCCCTCCAAGAGAAAAGCATTGTCCTCTGGGGCTACCCAGTAACCCCAAATGAGGATCAACCTGCACCGACCTTGGCTGTACCCCAAATACATAGGCTGACCGGGGCACTAATGCCCTTTCTGACACAGCCTGAGCCTGGACTCCCTGGCCCGTCCCAGACAGCTGGACGCACACTGAGCACATCGAGCCTCCGTGGCCTTAGGTCGTCATCTCTTCCCAACCTCGGTTTCCAGGTTTCAGAACCTAGACCTAATCTCCAATCACTGCCCAAGGTTGAAGTTGATGCAGAAATCAGAACTCCTTCCCCATGGCAAGAAACCTTGTAGTTGGCATGTTGTCCAACGTTCAGTGTCGTTGAAACCAGTGTGGCCCATGAGGCCCCGCCCATGCTCGCGGGCCACATTGGTCACAAACACACATTGTGACCCTCAGGCTGAGCCCAGTCCTCAAGTAAGGCCACTCAGTGGCTGGATGAAGAGATAGCATATTGGGCTTGCCATGCCCCTAGGCCCCAATTTTTAACCATATTTCGGGTTGTCCCTTCAGTCTTCCCCACGGCTTTGTTTTGGAATTCCTCTTTTGGTGGGACACCTGAGGTAACAAAAATGAAATGAGTCCTCCCATCCCACAGATTGACGAAAAGCAATTGGGAATCGGGCCAAATCCTCAAGAGGAAGATTCGTCCATGGCCCATGAGGCCTCCCCGACATTCCACGGCCATCACTGATACAAAATCCACAGACAAAAGCCTGAGCAAGAGACTCAGACTCGCACTTTCTTCATATCCTGAAGAGTTCTTCTCATGGTTTGTAGATCGGGCCTGCCATACCTACGTCCCCAAATATAAGCTGAGTTTGTTTACAGACAACTGTCTAAACAGCCCTGGCCTACACAACCTAAAGGCTCAGGCCCCTGGAGCCAAACCTGAGGACTGTACTTGCCCTCTCCAAGGGAATTGTGTGTGCCCATTCCAATGGCCACAATCCTTCTTAGGATAAACCTCCAAAGTCCCTGATCCATCTCAAAAGTGGTGGTTTCCCAGGAAAAACAGGGGCAATCTGAGCCCAAATGAGCACCTACCTGCACTCAGACCCATAGACTGATGTCCTCAGAGGTAAAAAGGAAAGAACAGGCCCCTAGGCACTGATCAGATCCATTGCTTTGATTTCCAGGCATCTCTCCTCAGAGGCCAGGATTTCAAAAGCAGCATATAGCTGTTTCTTGATTCACCCATCAGAAAACATCTCATCTACACATGGGAAACTTGCACGTTGGATCTGTGTCAAAGCCTCTGTTTAGGAGAACCCTTTAGGGCCCCAGTGCCACCGCTTCATTCCAAGGTCTCCATAGACACAAAAGCACATTAGGACCCATCCCCAGGGGTGTCCATTTCAACTCAGCATCCTCGGTAGCTGCCCACAGATCCAGGAGATCTAACCTGTCTTTTTGCTAGGAGACAATTGGAATGCGAGGTGGGCTACCCAGCCATCCATCCTTAGAACCCTGCTCAGAATCATTGGCCTGGGGCCAAGAAACGGTCTCAATTGACCTGCAGAAGACTCTCTGCAGTTTAGAGCTTCTCACAACTCCCATAGTGGGAAAACCCCAATGGCCTCGTGATGCCCCCCCATTCATGAAGGGGCCATCAGGGACAGAAACTCCAACCTGAGCGATCGTCTGATCCTCGCCCTGACTTCAGATGCACGAGATCTCGATTCAGGTCTGTAGATTGTGCCTGCCATGGCCTCACCCAGAAACCTAAGCTTAGCTTGTGTTCTCAGACTTTTGTCGTCAGACTACTGGCCCACAAGCCCTCCAGTTTGGCAATCCAGTACTACAATGCAGCACTTGCCGGCCCTCCAAGAGAAAAACATTGTCCTCTGGGGCTACCCAGTAACCCCAAATGAGGATCAACCTGCACCGACCTTGGCTGTACCCCAAATACATAGGCTGACCAGGGCACTAATGCCCTTTCTGACACAGCCTGAGCCTGGACTCCCTGGCCCGTCCCAGACAGCTGGACGCACACTGAGCACATCGAGCCTCCGTGGCCTTAGGTCGTCATCTCTTCCCAACCTCGGTTTCCAGGTTTCAGAACCTAGACCTAATCTCCAATCACTGCCCAAGGTTGAAGGTGATGCAGAAATCAGAACTCCTTCCCCATGGCAAGAAACCTTGTGGTTGGCATGTTGTCCAACGTTCAGTGTCGTTGAAACCAGTGTGGCCCATGAGGCCCCGCCCATGCTCGCGGGCCACATTGGTCACAAACACACATTGTGACCCTCAGGCTGAGCCCAGTCCTCAAGTAAGGCCACTCAGTGGCTGGATGAAGAGATAGCATATTGGGCTTGCCATGCCCCTAGGCCCCAATTTTTAACCATAGTTCGGGTTGTCCCTTCAGTCTTCCCCACGGCTTTGCTTTGGAATTGCTCTTTTGGTGGGACACCTGAGGTAACAAACCTGAAATGAGTCCTCCCATCCCACAGATTGACGAAAAGCAATTGGGAATCGGGCCAAATCCTCAAGAGGAAGATTCGTCCATGGCCCATGAGGCCTCCCCGACATTCCACGGCCATCACTGATACACAATCCAGAGACAAAAGCCTGAGCAAGAGACTCAGACTCGCACTTTCTTCATATCCTGAAGAGTTCTTCTCATGGTTTGTAGATCGGGCCTGCCATACCTACGTCCCCAAACCTAAGCTGAGTTTGTTTTCAGACAACTGTCTAAACAGCCCTGGCCTACACAACCTACAGGCTCAGGCCCCTGGAGCCAAACCTGAGGACTGTACTTGCCTTCTCCAAGGGAATTGTGTGTGCCGATTCCAATGGCCACAATCCTTCTAATAGGATAAACCTCCAAAGTCCCTGATCCATCTCAAAAGTGGTGGTTTCCCAGGAAAAACAGTGGCAATCTGAGCCCAAATGAGCACCTACCTGCACTCAGACCCATAGACTGATGTCCTCAGAGGTAAAAAGGAAAGAACAGGCCCCTAGGCACTGATCAGATCCATTGCTTTGATTTCCAGGCATCTCTCCTCAGAGGCCTGGATTTCAAAAGCAGCATATAGCTGTTTCTTGATTCACCCATCAGAAAACATCTCATCTACACATGGGAAACTTGCACGTTGGAGCTGTGTCAAAGCCTCTGTTTAGGAGAACCCTTTAGGGCCCCAGTGCCACCGCTTCATTCCAAGGTCTCCATAGACACAAAAGCACATTAGGACCCATCCCCAGGGGTGTGCATTTCAACTCAGCATCCTCGGTAGCTGCCCACAGATCCAGGAGATCTAACCTGTCTTTTTGCTAGGAGACAATTGGAATGCGAGGTGGGCTACGCAGCCATCCATCCTTAGAACCCTGCTCAGAATCATTGGCCTAGAGCCAAGAAACGGTCTCAATTGACCTGCAGAAGACTCTCTGCAGTTTGGAGCTTCTCACAACTCCCATAGTGGGAAAACCCCCATGGCCTCGTGATGCCCCCCCATTCATGAAGGGGCCATCAGGGACAGAAACTCCAACCTGAGCGATCGTCTGATCCTCGCCCTGACTTCAGATGCACGAGATCTCGATTCAGGTCTGTAGATTGTGCCTGCCATAGCCTCACCCAGAAACCTAAGCCTTTCTTGTGTTCTTAGACTTTTGTCGTCAGACTACTGGCCCACAAGACCTCCATTTGGCAATCCAGAACTACAATGGAGCACTCTGCCTGCCCTCCAGAAGAAAAACATTGTTCTCTGGGGCTACCCAGTAACCCCAAATGAGGATCAACCTGCACCGACCTTGGCTGTACCCCAAATACATAGGCTGACCAGGGCACTAATGCCCTTTCTGACACAGCCTGAGCCTGGACACCCTGTCCCGTCCCAGACAGCTGGACGCACACTGAGCACATTGAGCCTCCGTGGCCTTAGGTCGTCATCTCTTCCCAACCTCGGTTTTCAAGTTTCAGAACCTAGACCTTATCTCCAATCACTGCCCAAGGTTGAAGGTGATGCAGAAATCAGAACTCCTTCCCCATGGCAAGAAACCTTGTGGTTGGCATGTTGTCCAACGTTCAGTGTCGTTGAAACCAGTGTGGCCCATGAGGCCCCGCCCATGCTCGCGGGCCACATTGGTCACAAACACACATTGTGACCCTCAGGCTGAGCCCAGTCCTCAAGTAAGGCCACTCAGTGGCTGGATGAAGAGATAGCATATTGGGCTTGCCATGCCCCTAGGCCCCAATTTTTAACCATAGTTCGGGTTGTCCCTTCAGTCTTCCCCACGGCTTTGCTTTGGAATTGCTCTTTTGGTGGGACACCTGAGGTAACAAACCTGAAATGAGTCCTCCCATCCCACAGATAGACGAAAAGCAATTGGGAATCGGGCCAAATCCTCAGAGAGGAAGATTCGTCCATGGCCCATAAGGCCTCCCCGACATTCCACGGCCATCGCTGATACAAAATCCAGAGACAAAAGCCTGAGCAAGAGACTCAGACTCGCACTTTCTTCATATCCTGAAGAGTTCTCATGGTTTGTCGATCGGGCCTGCCATACCTACGTCCCCAACTCTAAGCTGTATTTGTGTTTTCAGACTTCTGTCCTCAAAGTCCTGGGCCACACACCCTCCAGGCTGGGCGCCTGGAGCCAAACAAGAGGACTGTGCCTACCAATCCATGGGAATTCTGCCCATTCCATGGTCCAAAATCGTACAAATTAGGAGAAACCTCCAAATACCCTGAGGCCATCCCAATTGTGTAGGATGCCCGGAACAAACAAGGGCTGTCTGACACCAGCTGATAATCGACCTCCACTCATACCATAGATGGATGTCCCCAGAGAAGAAGATTGTACCAGGCAGGACCCTAGGCCATAATAGGATCCATTGCTTTGGGTTACAGGCATGTGTCCTCAAAAGCCTGATTCCAATACGAGCATAGGGGTTTTCCTGAGGCACCCATCAGAACTCATCTCGTCTCCACAAGGAAACCTGTGCATGGGAGCCATGTCCAAAGCTTAGGAGAGTACTTCAGGGTCCCGGTGCCACCGCCCCATTCCAAGGCCCTCATGGACACTAAAACACATTAGGACCCATCCTCAGGAAAGTACATTTCAACTCAGCCACCCCGGTTGCTCCGGCAGAGCCATCAGATCTAAACTGTCTTGTTGCTAGGAGACAATTGGAATGCGAGGCGGGCTTCCCAGGCATCCATCCGCGAACGGTGCTCTGGAGTCATTCCATATGGGATGTCCTGGAGCTGTCCAACAGGTCTCAATTGTCCCGCAGAAGGAATCCTGGAAGGGGGCATCCCACAACTACCAACATGGGAAAACCTCAATGGCCCCGAGATACCGCTCCCTTCATAAAGCAGCCGTCATGCACAGGAACTCCAAACTGAGCCAACTTCTGATCCTCGCCCTGACTTCAGAAGCATGAGATATTGGTTCAGATCTGCAGGGGGTACCTGTCGTGCCCTCGCCCTGAAACCCAAGTCTAGCTTGTCTTCTCACAATTCCGTCCTCAAACTCCTGGCCCCGAAGTCCTAAAATTTGGCAATTCCGGACCCACAATGCAGCACTCTGCCGGCCCTCTAGAAAAAAAAAATTATTGCCTCATGAGCTGCCCAGGCACCTTAAATGAGGATATACCTACACAGCACTCGACCTTAACCATATTATATAGTCTAACCTGGGCACTAATGCACTGTCGAGCACAACCTGAGCCCGGACCTCCTGACCAACACCCAGAAAGCTGACCGCACACTGAGCACATAAAACCCGCCATGGCCTTAGGTCATCATCTCTTCCCTACCTCAGTTTTCAGGCTTCAGAACCGAGACCTTATCTCCAATCACTGCCCAGGGGTGAGTCTGATGCAGAAATCAGAACTCCTCCTTACCCATGGCAAGAACCCTTGTGGTTGGCACGTTGTCCAACGTTCAGTGTAGGAGAAACCAGCATTCACCCTGAGGCCCCGCCCTTTCTTGAGTGCGACGAGGGCATACACACGCATTGTGACCCTCAGCATGAGTCCTGTCCTCTAGTAAGTCCTCTCAGTGGCTGGACCTTTAGATGTCATAATGGGCTTGACATGTCACTAGGTCCCAATTTTTAACCAGATTTCTGACTGTCAAGTCGCCCCTCCCCAGGTCTCTACTCTGGAATCCCTCATTTAGTGGGACACCTGAGGTTAAAAAAGAAAACAACAACAACAACAACAAAAAAAAAAAAAAAACGGACTTCTTCCAGCCCACAGAATGACCCCAAACTCTTTGGACGTGGCCAAACCACCAGAGAGTAAGACTCGTCCATTTCCCATGAAGTCACCCAGAAATTCCACGACCATGAGTGACACGATATCCAGAGACAAAAACTTGAGCAGGAGCCTCACACTCGCCCTTCTTTCAAATCACGAAGAGTTCTCCTCATGGTCTGTAGATCAGTCCTGCCATACCTATGACCCGAAACATAAGCCGAGTTTGTGTTTTCAGACAACTGTCCAAACAGCCCTGGCCTACACAACCTACAGGCTCAGGCCCCTGGAGCCAAACCTGACGACTGTACTTGCCCTCTCCAAGGGAATTGTGTGTGCCGATTCCAATGGCCACAACCCTTCTAATAGGATAAACCTCCAAAGTCCCTGATCCATCTCAATAGTGGTGGCTTCCCAGGAAATACAGGGGCAATCTGAGCCCAAATGAGCACCTACCTGCACTCAGACCCATAGACAGATATCCCCAGAGGTAAAAAGGAAAGAACAGGACCCTAGGCACTAATCAGATCCATTGCTTTGGTTTCCAGGCATCTCTCCTCAGAGGCCTGGATTTCAAAAGCAGCATATAGCTGTTTCTTGACTCACCCATCAGAAAACATCTCATCTACACATGGGAAACTTGCACGTTGGAGCTGTGTCAAAGCCTCTGTTTAGGAGAACCATTTAGGGCACCAGTGCCACCGCTTCATTCCAAGGTCTCCATAGACACAAAAGTACATTAGGACCCATCCTTAGGGGTGTCCATTTCAACTCAGCGTCCTCGGTAGCTCCCCACAGATCCAGGAGATCTAAACTGTCTTGTTGCTAGGAGACAATTGGAATGCGAGGTGGGCTACGCAGCCATCCATCCTTAGAACCCTGCTCAGAATCATTGGCCTGGAGCCAAGAAACGGTCTCAATTGACCTGCAGAAGACTCTCTGCTGTTTGGAGCTTCTCATAACTCCCATCGTGGGAAAACCCCCATGGCTTCGTGATGCCCCCACCCATTCATGAAGGGGCCATCAGGGACAGAAACTCCAACCTGAGCGATCGTCTGATCCTCGCCCTGACTTCAGATGCACGAGATCTCGATTCAGGTCTGTAGATTGTGCCTGCCATGGCCTCACCCAGAAACCTAAGCTTAGCTTGTGTTCTCAGACTTTTGTCGTCAGACTACTGGCCCACAAGCCCTCCAGTTTGGCAATCCAGTACTACAATGCAGCACTTGCCGGCCCTCCAAGAGAAAAACATTGTCCTCTGGGGCTACCCAGTAACCCCAAATGAGGATCAACCTGCACCGACCTTGGCTGTACCCCAAATACATAGGCTGACCAGGGCACTAATGCCCTTTCTGACACAGCCTGAGCCTGGACTCCCTGGCCCGTCCCAGACAGCTGGACGCACACTGAGCACATCGAGCCTCCGTGGCCTTAGGTCGTCATCTCTTCCCAACCTCGGTTTCCAGGTTTCAGAACCTAGACCTAATCTCCAATCACTGCCCAAGTTTGAAGGTGATGCAGAAATCAGAACTCCTTCCCCATGGCAAGAAACCTTGTAGTTGGCATGTTGTCCAACGTTCAGTGTCGTTGAAACCAGTGTGGCCCATGAGGCCCCGCCCATGCTCGCGGGCCACATTGGTCACAAACACACATTGTGACCCTCAGGCTGAGCCCAGTCCTCAAGTAAGGCCACTCAGTGGCTGGATGAAGAGATAGCATATTGGGCTTGCCATGCCCCTAGGCCCCAATTTTTAACCATAGTTCGGGTTGTCCCTTCAGTCTTCCCCACGGCTTTGCTTTGGAATTGCTCTTTTGGTGGGACACCTGAGGTAACAAACCTGAAATGAGTCCTCCCATCCCACAGATTGACGAAAAGCAATTGGGAATCGGGCAAAATCCTCAAGAGGAAGATTCGTCCATGGCCCATGAGGCCTCCCCGACATTCCACGGCCATCACTGATACACAATCCAGAGACAAAAGCCTGAGCAAGAGACTCAGACAAGCACTTTCTTCATATCCTGAAGAGTTCTTCTCATGGTTTGTAGATCGGGCCTGCCATACCTACGTCCCCAAACCTAAGCTGAGTTTGTTTTCAGACAACTGTCTAAACAGCCCTGGCCTACACAACCTACAGGCTCAGGCCCCTGGAGCCAAACCTGAGGACTGTACTTGCCCTCTCCAAGGGAATTGTGTGTGCCGATTCCAATGGCCACAATCCTTCTAATAGGATAAACCTCCAAAGTCCCTGATCCATCTCAAAAGTGGTGGTTTCCCAGGAAAAACAGGGGCAATCTGAGCCCAAATGAGCACCTACCTGCACTCAGACCCATAGACTGATGTCCTCAGAGGTAAAAAGGAAAGAACAGGCCCCTAGGCACTGATCAGATCCATTGCTTTGATTTCCAGGCATCTCTCCTCAGAGGCCTGGATTTCAAAAGCAGCATATAGCTGTTTCTTGATTCACCCATCAGAAAACATCTCATCTACACATGGGAAACTTGCACGTTGGAGCTGTGTCAAAGCCTCTGTTTAGGAGAACCCTTTAGGGCCCCAGTGCCACCGCTTCATTCCAAGGTCTCCATAGACACAAAAGCACGTTAGGACCCATCCCCAGGGGTGTCCATTTCAACTCAGCGTCCTCGGTAGCTGCCCACAGATCCAGGAGATCTAACCTGTCTTTTTGCTAGGAGACAATTGGAATGCGAGGTGGGCTACCCAGCCATCCATCCTTAGAACCCTGCTCAGAATCATTGGCCTGGAGCCAAGAAACGGTCTCAATTGACCTGCAGAAGACTCTCTGCAGTTTAGAGCTTCTCACAACTCCCATAGTGGGAAAACCCCCATGGCCTCGTGATGCCCCCCCATTCATGAAGGGGCCATCAGGGACAGAAACTCCAACCTGAGCGATCGTCTGATCCTCGCCCTGACTTCAGATGCACGAGATCTCGATTCAGGTCTGTAGATTGTGCCTGCCATAGCCTCACCCAGAAACCTAAGCCTTTCTTGTGTTCTTAGACTTTTGTCGTCAGACTACTGGCCCACAAGACCTCCATTTGGCAATCCAGAACTACAATGGAGCACTCTGCCTGCCCTCCAGAAGAAAAACATTGTTCTCTGGGGCTACCCAGTAACCCCAAATGAGGATCAACCTGCACCGATCTTGGCTGTACCCCAAATACATAGGCTGACCAGGGCACTAATGCCCTTTCTGACACAGCCTGAGCCTGGACCCCCTAACCCCTCCCAGACAGCTGGCCGCACACTGAGCACATCGAGCCGCCATGGCCTTAGGTCGTCATCTCTTCCCAACCTCGGTTTTCAAGTTTCAGAACCTAGACCTTATCTCCAATCACTGCCCAAGGTTGAAGGTGATGCAGAAATCAGAACTCCTTCCCCATGGCAAGAAACATTGTAGTTGGCATGTTGTCCATCGTTCAGTGTCGTTGACACCAGTGTGGCCCATGAGGCCCCGCCCATGCTCGCGGGCCACATTGGTCACAAACACACATTGTGACCCTCAGGCTGAGCCCAGTCCTCAAGTAAGGCAACTCAGTGGCTGGATGAAGAGATAGCATATTGGGCTTGCCATGCTCCTAGGCCCCAATTTTTTACCATAGTTCGGGTTGTCCCTTCAGTCTTCCCCACGGCTTTGCTTTGGAATTCCCCTTTTGGTGGGACACCTGAGGTAACAAACCTGAAATGAGTCCTCCCATCCCACAGATTGACGAAAAGCAATTGGGAATCGGGCCAAATCCTCAGAGAGGAAGATTCGTCCATGGCCCATAAGGCCTCCCCGACATTCCACGGCCATCGCTGATACAAAATCCAGAGAATAAAGCCTGAGCAAGAGACTCAGACTCGCACTTTCTTCATATCCTGAAGAGTTCTCATGGTTTGAAGATCGGACCTGCCATACCTACGTCCCCAAACCTAAGCTGAGTTTGTGTTTTCAGACTTCTGTCCTCAAAGTCCTGGGCCACACACCCTCCAGGCTGGGCGCCTGGAGCCAAACATTAGGACTGTGCCTACCAATCCATTGGAATTCTGCCCATTCCATGGTCCAAAATCGTACAAATTAGGAGAAACCTCCAAATACCCTGAGGCCATCCCAATTGTGTAGGATGCCCGGACAAACAAGGGCTGTCTGACACCAGCTGATAATCGACCTCCACTCATACCATAGATGGATGTCCCCAGAGAAGAAGATTGAACCAGACAGGACCCTAGGCCATAATAGGATCCATTGCTTTGGGTTACAGGCATGTGTCCTCAAAAGCCTGATTCCAATACGAGCATAGGGGTTTTCCTGAGGCACCCATCAGAACTCATCTCGTCTCCACAAGGAAACCTGTGCATGGGAGCCATGTCCAAAGCTTAGGAGAGTACTTCAGGGTGCTGGTGCCATCGCCGCATTCCAAGGCCCTCATGGACACAAAAACACATTAGGACCCATCCTCAGGAAAGTCCATTTCAACTCAGCCACCCGGGTTGCTCCGGCAGAGCCATCAGATCAAAACTGTCTTGTTGCTAGGAGACAATTGGAATGCGAGGCGGGCTTTCCAGGCATCCATCCGCGAATGGTGCTCTAGAGTATTTCCATATGGGATGTCCTGGAGCTGTCCAACAGGTCTCAATTGTCCCGCAGAAGGAATCCTTGAAGGGGCATCCCACAACTCCCAACGTGGGAAAACCTCAATGGCCTTGAGATTCCGCTCCCTTCATGAAGCGGCCGTCATGAACAGGAACTCCAACCTGAGCCAACGTATGATCCTCGCCCTGACTTCAGAAGCATGAGATATTGGTTCAGATCTGCAGGGGGTACCTGTCGTGCCCTCGCCCTGAAACCCAAGTCTAGCTTGTCTTCTCAGACTTCCGTCCTCACACTCCTGGCCCCGAAGTCCTAAAATTTGGCAATTCCGGACCCACAATGCAGCACTCTGCCGGCCCTCTAGAAAAAAAAAATTATTGCCTCATGAGCTGCCCAGGCACCTTAAATGAGGATAAACCTACACAACACTTGACCTTACCCATATTATATAGTCTAACCTGGGCACTAATGCACTGTCGAGCACAACCTGAGCCCGGACCTCCTGACCAACACCCAGAAAGCTGACCGCACACTGAGCACATAAAACCCGCCATGGCCTTAGGTCATCATCTCTTCCCTACCTCAGTTTTCAGGCTTCAGAACCGAGACCTTATCTCCAAACACTGCCCAGGGGTGAATGTTATGCAGAAATCAGAACTCCTCCTTACCCATGGCAAGAACCCTTGTGGTTGGCACGTTGTCCAACGTTCAGTGTAGGAGAAACCAGCATTCACCCTGAGGCCCCGCCCATTCTTGAGTGCGACGAGTACATACACACGCATTGTGACCCTCAGCATGAGTCCTGTCCTCTAGTAAGTCCTCTCAGTGGCTGGACCTTTAGATGTCATAATGGGCTTGACATGTCACTATGTCCCATTTTTAACCAGATTTCTGACTGTCCAGTCGCCCCTCCCCAGGTCTCTACTCTGGAATCCCTCATTTAGTGGGACACCTGAGGTTAAAAAAGAAAACAACAACAACAACAACAACAAAAAAAAAAAAAAAAAAACGGACTTCTTCCAGCCCACAGAATGAACCCAAACTCTTTGGACGGGGCCAAACCACCAGAGAGTAAGACTCGTCCATTTCCCATGAAGTCACCCAGAAATTCCACGACCATGAGTGACACGATATCCCGAGACAAAAACTTGAGCAGGAGCCTCACACTCGCCCTTCTTTCAAATCCAGAAGAGTTCTCCTCATGGTCTGTAGATCAGTCCTGCCATACCTATGACCTGAAACATAAGCCGAGTTTGTGATGTCAGACAACTGTCCAAAAGGGGCTGGACTACACAACCTACAGGCTCAGGCCCCTGGAGCAAAACCTGAGGACTGTACTTGCCCTCTCCAAGGGAATTGTGTGTGCCCTTTCCAATGGCCACAACCCTTCTAATAGGATAAACCTCCAAAGTCCCTGATATATCTCAATAGTGGTAGCTTCCCAAGAAAAACAGGGGCAATCGGAGCCCAAATGAGCCCCTACCTGCACTCAGACCCATAGACAGATGTCCTCAGAGGTAAAAAGGAATAAACAGGCCCCTAGGCACTAATCAGATCCATTGCTTTGGTTTCCAGGCATCTCTCCTAAGAGGCCTGGATTACAAAAGCAGCATATAGCTGTTTCTTGATTCACCCATCAGAAAACATGTCATCTACACATGGGAAACTTGCACGTTGGAGCTGTGTCTAAGCCTCTGTTTAGGAGAACCCTTTAGGGCCCCAGTGCCACCGCTTCATTCCAAGGTCTCCATAAACACAAAAGCACATTCGGACCCATCCCCAGGGGTGTGCATTTCAACTCAGCATCCTCGGTAGCTCCCCACAGATCCAGGAGATCTAAACTGTCTTGTTGCTAGGAGACAATTGGAATGCGAGGTGGGCTACCCAGCCATCCATCCTTAGAACCCTGCTCAGAATCATTGGCCTGGAGCCAAACAACAGGTCTCAATTGTCCTGCCGAAGACTCTCTGCAGTTTGGAGCTTCTCACAACTCCCATCATGGGAAAACCCCCATGGCCTCGTGATGCCCCCCCTTTCATGAAGGGGCCATCAGGGACAGAAACTCCAACCTGAGCGATCGTCTGATCCTCGCCCTGACTTCAGATGCACGAGATCTCGATTCAGGTCTGTAGATTGTGCCTGCCATGGCCTCACCCAGAAACCTAAGCCTAGCTTGTGTTCTCAGACTTTTGTCGTCAGACTACTGGCCCACAAGGCCTCCAGTTTGGCAATCCAGAACTACAATGCAGCACTCTGCCTGCCCTCCAGATAAAAAACATTGTCCTCTGGGGCTACCCAGTAACCCCAAATGAGGATCAACCTGCACCGACCTTGGCTGTACCCCAAATACATAGGCTGACCAGGGCACTAATGCCCTTTCTGACACAGCCTGAGCCTGGACCCCCTAACCCCTCCCAGACAGCTGGCCGCACACTGAGCACATCGAGCCGCCATGGCCTTAGGTCGTCATCTCTTCCCAACCTCGGTTTTCAAGTTTCAGAACCTAGACCTTATCTCCAATCACTGCCCAATGTTGAAGGTGATGCAGAAATCAGAACTCCTTCCCCATGGCAAGAAACCTTGTGGTTGGCATGTTGTCCAATGTTCAGTGACGTTGAAACCAGTGTGGCCCATGAGGCCCCGCCCATGCTCGCAGGCCATATTGGTTACAAACACACATTGTGACCCTCAGGCTGAGCCCAGTCCTCAAGTAAGGCCACTCAGTGGCTGGATGAAGAGATAGCATATTGGGCTTGCCATGCCCCTAGGCCCCAATTTTTAACCATATTTCGGGTTGTCCCTTCAGTCTTCCCCACGGCTTGGCTTTGGAATTCCTCTTTTGGTGGCACACCTAGGGTAAAAAAACTGAAATGAGTCCTCCCATCCCACAGATTGACGAAAAGCAATTGGGAATCAGGCCAAATCCTCAGAGAGGAAGATTCGTCCATGGCCCATGAGGCCTCCCCGACATTCCACGGCCATCACTGATACAAAATCCAGAGACAAAAGCCTGAGCAATCGCCTCAGACTCGCACTTTCTTCATATCCTGTAGAGTTTTTCTCATGGTTTGTAGATCGTGCCTGCCATACCTACATCCCCAAACCTAAGCTGAGTTTGTGTTTTCAGACTTCTGTCCTCAAAGTCTTGGGCCACACACCTTCCAGGCTGGGACACTGGAGCCCCACATTAGGACTGTGCCTACCAATCCATGGGAATTCTGCCCATTCCATGGTCCAAAATTGTACAAAATAGGAGAAACCTCCAACGGCCCTGAGGCCATCCCAATAGTGTGGGTCGCCCGGAACAAACAAGGGGTGTCAGACACCAGCTGATAATCGACTTCCACTCATACCATAGATGGATGTCCCCAGAGAAGAAGATTGAACCAGACAGGACCCTAGGCCATAATAGGATCCATTGCTTTGGGTTACAGGCATGTGTCCTCAAAAGCCTGATTCCAATACGAGCATAGGGGTTTTCCTGAGGCACCCATCAGAACTCATCTCTTCTCCACAAGTAAACCTGTGCATGGGAGCCATGTCCAAAGCTTAGGAAAGTACTTCAGGTTGCCGGTGCCACCGCCCCATTCCAAGGCCCTCATGGACACAAAAACACATTAGGACACATCCTCAGGAAAGTCCATTTCAACTCAGCCACCGAGGTTGCTCCCGCAGAGCCATCAGATCTAAACTGTCTTGTTGCTAGGAGACAATTGGAATGTGAGGCGGGCTTCCCAGGCATCCATCCACGAACGGTGCTCTGGAGTCATTCCATATGGGATGTCCTGGAGCTGTCCAACAGGTCTCAATTGTCCGGAAGAAGGAATCCTGGAAGGGGGCATCCCACAACTCCCAACGTGGGAAAACCTCAATGGTCTCGAGATTCCGCTCCCTTCATGAAGCGGCCGTCATGCTCAGAAACTCCCACCTGAGCCAACGTCTGATCCTCGCCCTGACTTCAGATGCATGAGATATTGGTTCAGATCTGCAGGGGGCACCTGCCGTGCCCTCGCCCTGAAACCCAAGTCTAGCTTGTCTTCTCAGACTTCCATCCTCACACTCCTGGCCCCAAAGCCCTCAAGTTTGGCAATTCCGGACCCACAATGCAGCACTCTGCCTGCCCTCTAGAGAAAAAAATTATTGCCTCATGAGCTGCCCAGGCACCTTAAATGAGGGTAAACCTACACAGCACTCGACTTTACCCAAATTATATAGTCTAACCTGGGCACTAATGCACTGTCGAACACATCCTGAGCCCGGACCTCCTGACCAACACCCAGAAAGCTGACCGCACACTGAGCACATAAAACCCGCCATGGCCTTAGGTCATCATCTCTTCCCTACCTCAGTTTTCAGGCTTCAGAACCGAGACCTTATCTCCAATCACTGCCCAGGGGTGAGTCTGATGCAGAAATCAGAACTCCTCCTTACCCATGGCAAGAACCCTTGTGGTTGGCACGTTGTCCAATGATCAGTGTAGGAGAAACCCTGAGGCCCCGCCCATTCTTGAGTGCGACGAGGGCATACACATGCATTGTGACCCTCAGCATGAGTCCTGTCCTCTAGTAAGTCCTCTCAGTGGCTGGACCATTAGATGTCATAATGGGCTTGACATGTCCCTAGGCCCCAATTTTTAACCAGATTTCTGATTGTCCAGTCGCCCCTCCTAGGGCTCTACTCTAATCCCTCATTTGGTGGGACACCTGAGGTTAAAAAAGAAAACAACAACAACAACAAAATAAAACGGACTTCTTCCTGCCCACAGAATGAACCCAAACTCTTTGGACGGGGCCAAACCACCAGAGAGTAAGACTCGTCCATTTCCCATGAAGTCACCCAGAAATTCCACGACCATGAGTGACACGATATCCCGAGACAAAAACTTGAGCAGGAGCCTCACACTCGCCCTTCTTTCAAATCCCGAAAAGTTCTCCTCATGGTCTGTAGATCAGTCCTGCCATACCTATGACCTGAAACATAAGCCGAGTTTGTGTTTTCAGACAACTGTCCAAAAAGGGCTGGACGACACAACCTACAGGCTCAGGCCCCTGGAGCCAAACCTGAGGACTGTACTTGCCCTCTCCAAGGGAATTGTGTGTGCCCATTCCAATGGCCACAACCCTTCTAGTAGGATAAACCTCCAAAGTCCCTGATCCATCTCAATAGTGGTAGCTTCCCAGGAAAAACAGGGGCAATCTGAGCCCAAATGAGCCCCTACCTGCACTCAGACCCATAGACAGATGTCCTCAGAGGTAAAAAGGAAAGAACAGGCCCCTAGGCACTAATCAGATCCATTGCTTTGGTTTCCAGGCATCTCTCCTCAGAGGCCTGGATTTCAAAAGCAGCATATAGCTGTTTCTTGTTTCACCCATCAGAAAACATCTCATCTACACATGGGAAACTTGCACGTTGGAGCTGTGTCAAAGCCTCTGTTTAGGAGAACCCTTTAGGGCCCCAGAGCCACCGCTTCATTCCAAGGTCTCCATAGACACAAAAGCACATTCGGACCCATCCCCAGGGGTGTGCATTTCAACTCAGCATCCTCGGTAGCTCCCCACAGATCCAGGAGATCTAAACTGTCTTGTTGCTAGGAGACAATTGAAATGCGAGGTGGGCTACCCAGCCATCCATCCTTAGAACCCTGCTCAGAATCATTGGCCTGGAGCCAAACAACAGGTCTCAATTGTCCTGCCGAAGACTCTCTGCAGTTTGGAGCTTCTCACAACTCCCATCACGGGAAAACCCCCATGGCCTCGTTATGCCCCCCCATTCATGAAGGGGCCATCAGGGACAGAAACTCCAACCTGAGCGATCGTCTGATCCTCGCCCTGACTTCAGATGCACGAGATCTCGATTCAGGTCTGTAGATTGTGCCTGCCATGGCCTCACCCAGAAACCTAAGCCTAGCTTGTGTTCTCAGACTTTTGTCGTCAGACTACTGGCCCACAAGGCCTCCAGTTTGGCAATCCAGAACTACAATGCAGCACTCTGCCTGCCCTCCAGATAAAAAACATTGTCCTCTGGGGCTACCCAGTAACCCCAAATGAGGATCAACCTGCACCGACCTTGGCTGTACCCCAAATACATAGGCTGACCAGGGCACTAATGCCCTTTCTGACACAGCCTGAGCCTGGACCCCCTGGCCCCTTCCAGACAGCTGGCCGCACACTGAGCACATCGAGCCACCATGGCCTTAGGTCGTCATCTCTTCCCAACCTCGGTTTTCAGGTTTCAGAACCTAGACCTTATCTCCAATCACTGTCCATGTTGAAGGTGATGCAGAAATCAGAACTCCTTCCCCATGGCAAGAAACCTTGTGGTTGGCATGTTGTCCAACGTTCAGTGTCGTTGAAACCAGTGTGTCCCATGAGGCCCCGCCCATGCTCGCGGGCCACCTTGGTCACAAACACACATTGTGACCCTCAGGCTGAGCCCAGTCCTCAAGTAAGGCCACTCAGTGGCTGGATGAAGAGATAGCATATTGGGCTTGCCATGCCCCTAGGCCCCATTTTTAACCATACTTCGGGTTGTCCCTTCAGTCTTCCCCACGGCTTGGCTTTGGAATTCCTCTTTTGGTGGGACACCTGAGGTAACAAAACTGAAATGAGTCCTCCCATCCCACAGATTGACGAAAAGCAATTGGGAATCGGGCCAAATCCTCAGAGAGGAAGATTCGTCCATGGCCCATGAGGCCTCCCCGACATTCCACGGCCATCACTGATACAAAATCCAGAGACAAAAGCCTGAGCAATCGCCACAGACTCGCACTGTCTTCATATCCTGTAGAGTTCTTCTCATGGTTTGTAGATCGGACTTGCCATACCTACGTCCCCAAACCTAAGCTGAGTTTGTGTTTTCAGACTTCTGTCCTCAAAGTCTTGGGCCACACACCCTCCAGGCTGGGCCCCTGGAGCCACACATTAGGACTGTGCCTACCAATCCATGGGAATTCTGCCCATTCCATGGTCCAAAATCGTACAAATTAGGAGAAACCTCCAACGACCCTTAGGCCATGCCAATAGTGTGGGTCACCCGGAACAAACAAGGGGTGTCTGACACCAGCTGATAATCGACCTCCACTCATACCATAGATGGATGTCCCCAGAGAAGAAGATTGAACCAGACAGGACCCTAGGCCATAATAGGATCCATTGCTTTGGGTTACAGGCATGTGTCCTCAAAAGCCTGATTCCAATACGAGCATAGGGGTTTTCCTGAGGCACCCATCAGAACTCATCTCTTCTCCACAAGTAAACCTGTGCATGGGAGCCATGTCCAAAGCTTAGGAAAGTACTTCAGGTTGCCGGTGCCACCGCCCCATTCCAAGGCCCTCATGGACACAAAAACACATTAGGACACATCCTCAGGAAAGTCCATTTCAACTCAGCCACCGAGGTTGCTCCCGCAGAGCCATCTGATCTAAACTGTCTTGTTGCTAGGAGACAATTGGAATGTGAGGCGGGCTTCCCAGGCATCCATCCGCGAACGGTGCTCTGGAGTCATTCCATATGGGATGTCCTGGAGCTGTCCAACAGGTCTCAATTGTCCGGAAGAAGGAATCCTGGAAGGGGGCATCCCACAACTCCCAACGTGGGAAAACCTCAATGGTCTCGAGATTCTGCTCCCTTCATGAAGCGGCCGTCATGCTCAGAAACTCCCACCTGAGCCAACGTCTGATCCTCGCCCTGACTTCAGATGCATGAGATATTGGTTCAGATCTGCAGGGGGCACCTGCCGTGCCCTCGCCCTGAAACCCAAGTCTAGCTTGTCTTCTCAGACTTCCATCCTCACACTCCTGGCCCCAAAGCCCTCAAGTTTGGCAATTCCGGACCCACAATGCAGCACTCTGCCTGCCCTCTAGAGAAAAAAATTATTGCCTCATGAGCTGCCCAGGCACCTTAAATGAGGGTAAACCTACACAGCACTCGACTTTACCCAAATTATATAGTCTAACCTGGGCACTAATGCACTGTCGAACACATCCTGAGCCCGGACCTCCTGACCAACACCCAGAAAGCTGACCGCACACTGAGCACATAAAACCCGCCATGGCCTTAGGTCATCATCTCTTCCCTACCTCAGTTTTCAGGCTTCAGAACCGAGACCTTATCTCCAATCACTGCCCAGGGGTGAGTCTGATGCAGAAATCAGAACTCCTCCTTACCCATGGCAAGAACCCTTGTGGTTGGCACGTTGTCCAACGATCAGTGTAGGAGAAACCCTGAGGCCCCGCCCATTCTTGAGTGCGACGAGGGCATACACATGCATTGTGACCCTCAGCATGAGTCCTGTCCTCTAGTAAGTCCTCTCAGTGGCTGGACCATTAGATGTCATAATGGGCTTGACATGTCCCTAGGCCCCAATTTTTAACCAGATTTCTGATTGTCCAGTCGCCCCTCCTAGGGCTCTACTCTAATCCCTCATTTGGTGGGACACCTGAGGTTAAAAAAGAAAACAACAACAACAACAAAATAAAACGGACTTCTTCCTGCCCACAGAATGAACCCAAACTCTTTGGACGGGGCCAAACCACCAGAGAGTAAGACTCGTCCATTTCCCATGAAGTCACCCAGAAATTCCACGACCATGAGTGACACGATATCCCGAGACAAAAACTTGAGCAGGAGCCTCACACTCGCCCTTCTTTCAAATCCCGAAAAGTTCTCCTCATGGTCTGTAGATCAGTCCTGCCATACCTATGACCTGAAACATAAGCCGAGTTTGTGTTTTCAGACAAATGTCCAAAAAGGGCTGGACGACACAACCTACAGGCTCAGGCCCCTGGAGCCAAACCTGAGGACTGTACTTGCCCTCTCCAAGGGAATTGTGTGTGCCCATTCCAATGGCCACAACCCTTCTAATAGGATAAACCTCCAAAGTCCCTGATCCATCTCAATAGTGGTAGCTTCCCAGGAAAAACAGGGGCAATCTGAGCCCAAATGAGCCCCTACCTGCACTCAGACCCATAGACAGATGTCCTCAGAGGTAAAAAGGAAAGAACAGGCCCCTAGGCACTAATCAGATCCATTGCTTTGGTTTCCAGGCATCTCTCCTCAGAGGCCTGGATTTCAAAAGCAGCATATAGCTGTTTCTTGTTTCACCCATCAGAAAACATCTCATCTACACATGGGAAACTTGCACGTTGGAGCTGTGTCAAAGCCTCTGTTTAGGAGAACCCTTTAGGGCCCCAGAGCCACCGCTTCATTCCAAGGTCTCCATAGACACAAAAGCACATTCGGACCCATCCCCAGGGGTGTGCATTTCAACTCAGCATCCTCGGTAGCTCCCCACAGATCCAGGAGATCTAAACTGTCTTGTTGCTAGGAGACAATAGAACGCGAGGTGGGCTACCCAGCCATCCATCCTTAGAACCCTGCTCAGAATCATTGGCCTGGAGCCAAACAACAGGTCTCAATTGTCCTGCCGAAGACTCTCTGCAGTTTGGAGCTTCTCACAACTCCCATCATGGGAAAACCCCCATGGCCTCGTGATGCCCCCCCATTCATGAAGGGGCCATTAGGGACAGAAACTCCAACCTGAGCGATCGTCTGATCCTCGCCCTGACTTCAGATGCACGAGATCTCGATTCAGGTCTGTAGATTGTGCCTGCCATGGCCTCACCCAGAAACCTAAGCCTAGCTTGTGTTCTCAGACTTTTGTCGTCAGACTACTGGCCCACAAGGCCTCCAGTTTGGCAATCCAGAACTACAATGCAGCACTCTGCCTGCCCTCCAGATAAAAAACTTTGTCCTCTGGGGCTACCCAGTAACCCCAAATGAGAATCAACCTGCACCGACCTTGGCTGTACCCCAAATACATAGGCTGACCAGGGCACTAATTCCCTTTCTGACACAGCCTGAGTCTGGACCCCCTGGCCCCTCCCAGACAGCTGGCCGCACACTGAGCACATCGAGCCGCCATGGCCTTAGGTCGTCATCTCTTCCCAACCTCGGTTTTCAGGTTTCAGAACCTAGACCTTATCTCCAATCACTGTCCATGTTGAAGGTGATGCAGAAATCAGAAATCCTTCCCCATGGCAAGAAACCTTGTGGTTGGCATGTTGTCCAACGTTCAGTGTCGTTGAAACCAGTGTGGCCCATGAGGCCCCGCCCATGCTCGCGGGCCACATTAGTCACAAACACACATTGTGACCCTCAGGCTGAGCCCAGTCCTCAAGTAAGGCCACTCAGTGGCTGGATGAAGAGATAGCATATTGGGCTTGCCATGCCCCTAGGCCCCAATTTTTAACCATAGTTCGGATTGTCCCTTCAGTCTTCCCCACGGCTTGGCTTTGGAATTCCTCTTTTGGTGGGACACCTGAGGTAACAAAACTGAAATGAGTCCTCCCATCCCACAGATTGACGAAAAGCAATTGGGAATCGGGCCAAATCCTCAGAGAGGAAGATTCGTCCATGGCCCATGAGGCCTCCCCGACATTCCACGGCCATCACTGATACAAAATCCAGAGACAAAAGCCTGAGCAATCGCCACAGACTCGCACTTTCTTCATATCCTGTAGAGTTCTTCTCATGGTTTGTAGATCGGGCCTGCCGTACCTACATCCCCAAACCTAAGTTGAGTTTGTGTTTTCAGACTTCTGTCCTCAAAGTCTTGGGCCACACACCCTCCAGGCTGGGCCCCTGGAGCCACACATTAGGACTGTGCCTACCAATCCATGGGAATTCTGCCCATTCCATGGTCCAAAATCGTACAAATTAGGAGAAACCTCCAACGACCCTTAGGCCATCCCAATAGTGTGGGTCACCCGGAACAAACAAGGGGTGTCTGACACCAGCTGATAATCGACCTCCACTCATACCATAGATGGATGTCCCCAGAGAAGAAGATTGAACCAGACAGTACGCTAGGCCATAATAGGATCCATTGCTATGGGTTACAGGCATGTGTCCTCAAAAGCCTGATTCCAATACGAGCATAGGGGTTTTCCTGAGGCACCCATTAGAACTCATCTCGTCTCCACAAGTAAACCTGTGCATGGGAGCCATGTCCAAAGCTTAGGAAAGTACTTCAGGTTGCCGGTGACACCGCCCCATTTCTAGGCCCTCATGGACACAAAAACACATTAGGACACATCCTCAGGAAAGTCCATTTCAACTCAGCCACCGAGGTTGCTCCCGCAGAGCCATCAGATCTAAACTGTCTTGTTGCTAGGAGACAATTGGAATGCGAGGCGGGCTTCCCGGCATCCATCCGCGAACGGTGCTCTGGAGTCATTCCATATGGGATGTCCTGGAGCTGTCCAACAGGTCTCAATTGTCCGGAAGAAGGAATCCTGGAAGGGGGCATCCCACAACTCCCAACGTGGGAAAACCTCAATGGTCTCGAGATTCCGCTCCCTTCATGAAGCGGCCGTCATGCTCAGAAACTCCCACCTGAGCCAACGTCTGATCCTCGCCCTGACTTCAGATGCATGAGATATTGGTTCAGATCTGCAGGGGGTACCTGCCGTGCCCTCGCCCTGAAACCCAAGTCTAGCTTGTCTTCTCAGACTTCCATCCTCACACTCCTGGCCCCAAAGCCCTCAAGTTTGGCAATTCCGGACCCACAATGCAGCACTCTGCCTGCCCTCTAGAAAAAAAAAATGATTGCCTCATGAGCTGCCCAGGCACCTTAAATGAGGGTAAACCTACACAGCACTCGACTTTACCCAAATTATATAGTCTAACCTGGGCACTAATGCACTGTCGAACACATCCTGAGCCCGGACCTCCTGACCAACACCCAGAAAGCTGACCGCACACTGAGCACATAAAACCCGCCATGGCCTTAGGTCATCATCTCTTCCCTACCTCAGTTTTCAGGCTTCAGAACCGAGACCTTATCTCCAATCACTGCCCAGGGGTGAGTCTGATGCAGAAATCAGAACTCCTCCTTACCCATGGCAAGAACCCTTGTGGTTGGCACGTTGTCCAACGATCAGTGTAGGAGAAACCCTGAGGCCCCGCCCATTCTTGAGTGCGACGAGGGCATACACACGCATTGTGACCCTCAGGATGAGTCCTGTCCTCTAGTAAGTCCTCTCAGTGGCTGGACCATTAGATGTCATAATGGGCTTGACATGTCCCTAGGCCCCAATTTTTAACCAGATTTCTGATTGTCCAGTCGCCCCTCCTAGGGCTCTACTCTGAAATCCCTCATTTGGTGGGACACCTGAGGTTAAAAAAGAAAACAACAACAATAACAACAACAAAATAAAACGGACTTCTGCCTGCCCACAGAATGAACCCAAACTCTTTGGACGGGGCCAAACCACCAGAGAGTAAGACTCGTCCATTTCCCATGAAGTCACCCAGAAATTCCACGACCATGAGTGACACGATATCCCGAGACAAAAACTTGAGCAGGAGCCTCACACTCGCCCTTCTTTCAAATCCCGAAAAGTTCTCCTCATGGTCTGTAGATCAGTCCTGCCATACCTATGACCTGAAACATAAGCCGAGTTTGTGTTTTCAGACAACTGTCCAAAAAGGGCTGGACGACACAACCTACAGGCTCAGGCCCCTGGAGCCAAACCTGAGGACTGTACTTGCCCTCTCCAAGGGAATTGTGTGTGCCCATTCCAATGGCCACAACCCTTCTAATAGGATAAACCTCCAAAGTCCCTGATATATCTCAATAGTGGTAGCTTCCCAGGAAATACAGGGGCAATCTGAGCCCAAATGAGCCCCTACCTGCACTCAGACCCATAGACAGATGTCCTCAGAGGTAAAAAGGAAAGAACAGGCCCCTAGGCACTAATCAGATCCATTGCTTTGGTTTCCAGGCATCTCTCCTCAGAGGCCTGGATTTCAAAAGCAGCATATAGCTGTTTCTTGTTTCACCCATCAGAAAACATCTCATCTACACATGGGAAACTTGCACGTTGGAGCTGTGTCTAAGCCTCTGTTTAGGAGAACCCTTTAGGGCCCCAGTGCCACCGCTTCATTCCAAGGTCTCCATAGACACAAAAGCAAATTCGGACCCATCCCCAGGGGTGTGCATTTCAACTCAGCATCCTCGGTAGCTCCCCACAGATCCAGGAGATCTAAACTGTCTAGTTGCTAGGAGACAATTGGAACGCGAGGTGGGCTACCCAGCCATCCATCCTTAGAACACTGCTCAGAATCATTGGCCTGGAGCCAAACAACAGGTCTCAATTGTCCTGCCGAAGACTCTCTGCAGTTTGGAGCTTCTTACAACTCCCATCATGGGAAAACCCCCATGGCCTCGTGATGCCCCCCATTCATGAAGGGGCCATCAGGGACAGAAACTCCAACCTGAGCGATCGTCTGACCTCGCTCTGACTTCAGATGCACGAGATCTCGATTCAGGTCTGTAGATTGTGCCTGCCATGTCCTCACCCAGAAACCTAAGCCTAGCTTGTGTTCTCAGACTTTTGTCGTCAGACTACTGGCCCACAAGGCCTCCAGTTTGGCAATCCAGAACTACAATGCAGCACTCTGCCTGCCCTCCAGATAAAAAACATTGTCCTCTGGGGCTACCCAGTAACCCCAAATGAGGATCAACCTGCACCGACCTTGGCTGTACCCCAAATACATAGGCTGACCAGGGCACTAATGCCCTTTCTGACACAGCCTGAGCCTGGACCCCCTGGCCCCTCCCAAACAGCTGGCCGCACACTGAGCACATCGAGCCGCCATGGCCTTAGGTCGTCATCTCTTCCCAACCTCGGTTTTAAGGTTTCAGAACCTAGACCTTATCTCCAATCACTGTCCATGTTGAAGGTGATGCAGAAATCAGAACTCCTTCCCCATGGCAAGAAACCTTGTGGTTGGCATGTTGTCCAACGTTCAGTGTCGTTGAAACCTGTGTGGCCCATGAGGCCCCGCCCATGCTCGCGGGCCACATTGGTCACAAACACACATTGTGACCCTCAGGCTGAGCCCAGTCCTCAAGTAAGGCCACTCAGTGGCTGGATGAAGAGATAGCATATTGGGCTTGCCATGCCCCTAGGCCCCAATTTTTAACCATAGTTCGGATTGTCCCTTCAGTCTTCCCCACGGCTTGGCTTTGGAATTCTTTTTTTGGTGGGACACCTGAGGTAACAAAACTGAAATGAGTCCTCCCATCCCACAGATTGACGAAAAGCAATTGGGAATCGGGCCAAATCCTCAGAGAGGAAGATTCGTCCATGGCCCATGAGGCCTCCCCGACATTCCACGGCCATCACTGATACAAAATCCAGAGACAAAAGCCTGAGCAATCGCCACAGACTCGCACTTTCTTCATATCCTGTAGAGTTCTTCTCATGGTTTGTAGATCGGGCCTGCCATACCTACGTCCACAAACCTAAGCTGAGTTTGTGTTTTCAGACTTCTGTCCTCAAAGTCTTGGGCCACACACCCTCCAGGCTGGGCCCCTGGAGCCACACATTAGGACTGTGCCTACCAATCCATGGGAATTCTGCCCATTCCATGGTCCAAAATCGTACAAATTAGGAGAAACCTCCAACGACCCTTAGGCCATCCCAATAGTGTGGGTCACCCGGAACAAACAAGGGGTGTCTGACACCAGCTGATAATCGACCTCCACTCATAACATAGATGGATGTCCCCAGAGAAGAAGATTGAACCAGACAGGACGCTAGGCCATAATAGGATCCATTGCTATGGGTTACAGGCATGTGTCCTCAAAAGCCTGATTCCAATACGAGCATAGGGGTTTTCCTGAGGCACCCATTAGAACTCATCTCGTCTCCACAAGTAAACCTGTGCATGGGAGCCATGTCCAAAGCTTAGGAAAGTACTTTAGGTTGCCGGTGCCACCGCCTCATTCCAAGGCCCTCATGGACACAAAAACACATTAGGACACATCCTCAGGAAAGTCCATTTCAACTCAGCCACCGAGGTTGCTCCCGCAGAGCCATCAGATCTAAACTGTCTTGTTGCTAGGAGACAATTGGAATGCGAGGCGGGCTTCCCAGGCATCCATCCGCGAACGGTGCTCTGGAGTCATTCCATATGGGATGTCCTGGAGCTGTCCAACAGGTCTCAATTGTCCGGAAGAAGGAATCCTGGAAGGGGGCATCCCACAACTCCCAACGTGGGAAAACCTCAATGGTCTCGAGATTCCGCTCCCTTCATGAAGCGGCCGTCATGCTCAGAAACTCCCACCTGAGCCAACGTCTGATCTTCGCCCTGACTTCAGATGCATGAGATATTGGTTCAGATCTGCAGGGGGTACCTGCCGTGCCCTCGCCCTGAAACCCAAGTCTAGCTTGTCTTCTCAGACTTCCATCCTCACACTTTTGGCGCCAAAGCCCTCAAGTTTGGCAATTCCGGACCCACAATGCAGCACTCTGCCTGCCCTCTAGAGAAAAAAATTATTGCCTCATGAGCTGCCCAGGCACCTTAAATGAGGGTAAACCTACACAGCACTCGACTTTACCCAAATTATATAGTCTAACCTGGGCACTAATGCACTGTCGAACACATCCTGAGCCCGGACCTCCTGACCAACACCCAGAAAGCTGACCGCACACTGAGCACATAAAACCCGCCATGGCCTTAGGTCATCATCTCTTCCCTACCTCAGTTTTCAGGCTTCAGAACCGAGACCTTATCTCCAATCACTGCCCAGGGGTGAGTCTGATGCAGAAATCAGAACTCTTCCTTACCCATGGCAAGAACCCTTGTGGTTGGCACGTTGTCCAACGATCAGTGTAGGAGAAACCCTGAGGCCCCGCCCATTCTTGAGTGCGACGAGGGCATACACACGCATTGTGACCCTCAGGATGAGTCCTGTCCTCTAGTAAGTCCTCTCAGTGGCTGGACCATTAGATGTCATAATGGGCTTGACATGTCCCTAGGCCCCAATTTTTAACCAGATTTCTGATTGTCCAGTCGCCCCTCCTAGGGCTCTACTCTGAAATCCCTCATTTGGTGGGACACCTGAGGTTAAAAAAGAAAACAACAACAACAACAAAATAAGACGGACTTCTTCCAGCCCACAGAATGAACCCAAACTCTTTGGACGGGGCCAAACCACCAGAGAGTAAGACTCGTCCATTTCCCATGAAGTCACCCAGAAATTCCACGACCATGAGTGACACGATATCCCGAGACAAAAACTTGAGCAGGAGCCTCACACTCGCCCTTCTTTCAAATCCCGAAAAGTTCTCCTCATGGTCTGTAGATCAGTCCTGCCATACCTATGACCTGAAACATAAGCCGAGTTTGTGTTTTCAGACAACTGTCCAAAAAGGGCTGGACGACACAACTTACAGGCTCAGGCCCCTGGAGCCAAACCTGAGGATTGTACTTGCCCTCTCCAAGGGAATTGTGTGTGCCCATTCCAATGGCCACAACCCTTCTAATAGGATAAACCTCCAAAGTCCCTGATATATCTCAATAGTGGTAGCTTCCCAGGAAATACAGGGGCAATCTGAGCCCAAATGAGCCCCTACCTGCACTCAGACCCATAGACAGATGTCCTCAGAGGTAAAAAGGAAAGAACAGGCCCCTAGGCACTAATCAGATCCATTGCTTTGGTTTCCAGGCATCTCTCCTCAGAGGCCTGGATTTCAAAAGCAGCATATAGCTGTTTCTTGTTTCACCCATCAGAAAACATCTCATCTACACATGGGAAACTTGCACGTTGGAGCTGTGTCAAAGCCTCTGTTTAGGAGAACCCTTTAGGGCCCCAGAGCCACCGCTTCATTCCAAGGTCTCCATAGACACAAAAGCACATTCGGACCCATCCCCAGGGGTGTGCATTTCAACTCAGCATCCTCGGTAGCTCCCCACAGATCCAGGAGATCTAAACTGTCTTGTTGCTAGGAGACAATTGGAATGCGAGGTGGGCTACCCAGCCATCCATCCTTAGAACCCTGCTCAGAATCATTGGCCTGGAGCCAAACAACAGGTCTCAATTGTCCTGCCGAAGACTCTCTGCAGTTTGGAGCTTCTCACAACTCCCATCATGGGAAAACCCCCATGGCCTCGTGATGCCCCCCCATTCATGAAGGGGCCATCAGGGACAGAAACTCCAACCTGAGCGATCGTCTGATCCTCGCCCTGACTTCAGATGCACGAGATCTCGATTCAGGTCTGTAGATTGTGCCTGCCATGCCCTCACCCAGAAACCTAAGCCTAGCTTGTGTTCTCAGACTTCTGTCGTCAGACTACTGGCCCACAAGGCCTCCAGTTTGGCAATCCAGAACTACAATGCAGCTCTCTGCCTGCCCTCCAGATAAAAAACGTTTTCCTCTGGGGCTACCTAGTAACCCCAAATGAGGATCAACCTGCACCGACCTTGGCTGTACCCCAAATACATAGGCTGACCAGGGCACTAATGCCCTTTCTGACACAGCCTGAGCCTGGACCCCCTGGCCCCTCCCAGACAGCTGTCCGCACACTGAGCACATCGAGCCGCCATGGCCTTAGGTCGTCATCTCTTCCCAACCTCGGTTTTCAGGTTTCAGAACCTAGACCTTATCTCCAATCACTGTCCATGTTGAAGGTGATGCAGAAATCAGAACTCCTTCCCCATGGCAAGAAACCTTGTGGTTGGCATGTTGTCCAACGTTCAGTGTCGTTGAAACCAGTGTGGCCCATGAGGCCCCGCCCATGCTCGCGGGCCACATTGGTCACAAACACACATTGTGACCCTCAGGCTGAGCCCAGTCCTCAAGTAAGGCCACTCAGTGGCTGGATGAAGAGATAGCATATTGGGCTTGCATGCCCCTAGGCCCCAATTTTTAACCATAGTTCGGATTGTCCCTTCAGTCTTCCACAGGGCTTGGCTTTGGAATTCCTCTTTTGGTGGGACACCTGAGGTAACAAAACTGAAATGAGTCCTCCCATCCCACAGATTGACGAAAAGCAATTGGGAATCGGGCCAAATCCTCAGAGAGGAAGATTCGTCCATGGCCCATGAGGCCTCCCCGACATTCCACGGCCATCACTGATACAAAATCCAGAGACAAAAGCCTGAGCAATCGCCACAGACTCGCACTGTCTTCATATCCTGTAGAGTTCTTCTCATGGTTTGTAGATCGGACTTGCCATACCTACGTCCCCAAACCTAAGCTGAGTTTGTGTTTTCAGACTTCTGTCCTCAAAGTCTTGGGCCACACACCCTCCAGGCTGGGCCCCTGGAGCCACACATTAGGACTGTGCCTACCAATCCATGGGAATTCTGCCCATTCCATGGTCCAAAATCGTACAAATTAGGAGAAACCTCCAACGACCCTTAGGCCATCCCAATAGTGTGGGTCACCCGGAACAAACAAGGGGTGTCTGACACCAGCTGATAATCGACCTCCACTCATACCATAGATGGATGTCCCCAGAGAAGAAGATTGAACCAGACAGGACCCTAGGCCATAATAGGATCCATTGCTTTGGGTTACAGGCATGTGTCCTCAAAAGCCTGATTCCAATACGAGCATAGGGGTTTTCCTGAGGCACCCATCAGAACTCATCTCTTCTCCACAAGTAAACCTGTGCATGGGAGCCATGTCCAAAGCTTAGGAAAGTACTTCAGGTTGCCGGTGCCACCGCCCCATTCCAAGGCCCTCATGGACACAAAAACACATTAGGACACATCCTCAGGAAAGTCCATTTCAACTCAGCCACCGAGGTTGCTCCCGCAGAGCCATCTGATCTAAACTGTCTTGTTGCTAGGAGACAATTGGAATGTGAGGCGGGCTTCCCAGGCATCCATCCGCGAACGGTGCTCTGGAGTCATTCCATATGGGATGTCCTGGAGCTGTCCAACAGGTCTCAATTGTCCGGAAGAAGGAATCCTGGAAGGGGGCATCCCACAACTCCCAACGTGGGAAAACCTCAATGGTCTCGAGATTCTGCTCCCTTCATGAAGCGGCCGTCATGCTCAGAAACTCCCACCTGAGCCAACGTCTGATCCTCGCCCTGACTTCAGATGCATGAGATATTGGTTCAGATCTGCAGGGGGCACCTGCCGTGCCCTCGCCCTGAAACCCAAGTCTAGCTTGTCTTCTCAGACTTCCATCCTCACACTCCTGGCCCCAAAGCCCTCAAGTTTGGCAATTCCGGACCCACAATGCAGCACTCTGCCTGCCCTCTAGAGAAAAAAATTATTGCCTCATGAGCTGCCCAGGCACCTTAAATGAGGGTAAACCTACACAGCACTCGACTTTACCCAAATTATATAGTCTAACCTGGGCACTAATGCACTGTCGAACACATCCTGAGCCCGGACCTCCTGACCAACACCCAGAAAGCTGACCGCACACTGAGCACATAAAACCCGCCATGGCCTTAGGTCATCATCTCTTCCCTACCTCAGTTTTCAGGCTTCAGAACCGAGACCTTATCTCCAATCACTGCCCAGGGGTGAGTCTGATGCAGAAATCAGAACTCCTCCTTACCCATGGCAAGAACCCTTGTGGTTGGCACGTTGTCCAACGATCAGTGTAGGAGAAACCCTGAGGCCCCGCCCATTCTTGAGTGCGACGAGGGCATACACATGCATTGTGACCCTCAGCATGAGTCCTGTCCTCTAGTAAGTCCTCTCAGTGGCTGGACCATTAGATGTCATAATGGGCTTGACATGTCCCTAGGCCCCAATTTTTAACCAGATTTCTGATTGTCCAGTCGCCCCTCCTAGGGCTCTACTCTAATCCCTCATTTGGTGGGACACCTGAGGTTAAAAAAGAAAACAACAACAACAACAAAATAAAACGGACTTCTTCCTGCCCACAGAATGAACCCAAACTCTTTGGACGGGGCCAAACCACCAGAGAGTAAGACTCGTCCATTTCCCATGAAGTCACCCAGAAATTCCACGACCATGAGTGACACGATATCCCGAGACAAAAACTTGAGCAGGAGCCTCACACTCGCCCTTCTTTCAAATCCCGAAAAGTTCTCCTCATGGTCTGTAGATCAGTCCTGCCATACCTATGACCTGAAACATAAGCCGAGTTTGTGTTTTCAGACAAATGTCCAAAAAGGGCTGGACGACACAACCTACAGGCTCAGGCCCCTGGAGCCAAACCTGAGGACTGTACTTGCCCTCTCCAAGGGAATTGTGTGTGCCCATTCCAATGGCCACAACCCTTCTAATAGGATAAACCTCCAAAGTCCCTGATCCATCTCAATAGTGGTAGCTTCCCAGGAAAAACAGGGGCAATCTGAGCCCAAATGAGCCCCTACCTGCACTCAGACCCATAGACAGATGTCCTCAGAGGTAAAAAGGAAAGAACAGGCCCCTAGGCACTAATCAGATCCATTGCTTTGGTTTCCAGGCATCTCTCCTCAGAGGCCTGGATTTCAAAAGCAGCATATAGCTGTTTCTTGTTTCACCCATCAGAAAACATCTCATCTACACATGGGAAACTTGCACGTTGGAGCTGTGTCAAAGCCTCTGTTTAGGAGAACCCTTTAGGGCCCCAGAGCCACCGCTTCATTCCAAGGTCTCCATAGACACAAAAGCACATTCGGACCCATCCCCAGGGGTGTGCATTTCAACTCAGCATCCTCGGTAGCTCCCCACAGATCCAGGAGATCTAAACTGTCTTGTTGCTAGGAGACAATAGAACGCGAGGTGGGCTACCCAGCCATCCATCCTTAGAACCCTGCTCAGAATCATTGGCCTGGAGCCAAACAACAGGTCTCAATTGTCCTGCCGAAGACTCTCTGCAGTTTGGAGCTTCTCACAACTCCCATCATGGGAAAACCCCCATGGCCTCGTGATGCCCCCCCATTCATGAAGGGGCCATTAGGGACAGAAACTCCAACCTGAGCGATCGTCTGATCCTCGCCCTGACTTCAGATGCACGAGATCTCGATTCAGGTCTGTAGATTGTGCCTGCCATGGCCTCACCCAGAAACCTAAGCCTAGCTTGTGTTCTCAGACTTTTGTCGTCAGACTACTGGCCCACAAGGCCTCCAGTTTGGCAATCCAGAACTACAATGCAGCACTCTGCCTGCCCTCCAGATAAAAAACTTTGTCCTCTGGGGCTACCCAGTAACCCCAAATGAGAATCAACCTGCACCGACCTTGGCTGTACCCCAAATACATAGGCTGACCAGGGCACTAATTCCCTTTCTGACACAGCCTGAGCCTGGACCCCCTGGCCCCTCCCAGACAGCTGGCCGCACACTGAGCACATCGAGCCGCCATGGCCTTAGGTCGTCATCTCTTCCCAACCTCGGTTTTCAGGTTTCAGAACCTAGACCTTATCTCCAATCACTGTCCATGTTGAAGGTGATGCAGAAATCAGAAATCCTTCCCCATGGCAAGAAACCTTGTGGTTGGCATGTTGTCCAACGTTCAGTGTCGTTGAAACCAGTGTGGCCCATGAGGCCCCGCCCATGCTCGCGGGCCACATTAGTCACAAACACACATTGTGACCCTCAGGCTGAGCCCAGTCCTCAAGTAAGGCCACTCAGTGGCTGGATGAAGAGATAGCATATTGGGCTTGCCATGCCCCTAGGCCCCAATTTTTAACCATAGTTCGGATTGTCCCTTCAGTCTTCCCCACGGCTTGGCTTTGGAATTCCTCTTTTGGTGGGACACCTGAGGTAACAAAACTGAAATGAGTCCTCCCATCCCACAGATTGACGAAAAGCAATTGGGAATCGGGCCAAATCCTCAGAGAGGAAGATTCGTCCATGGCCCATGAGGCCTCCCCGACATTCCACGGCCATCACTGATACAAAATCCAGAGACAAAAGCCTGAGCAATCGCCACAGACTCGCACTTTCTTCATATCCTGTAGAGTTCTTCTCATGGTTTGTAGATCGGGCCTGCCGTACCTACATCCCCAAACCTAAGTTGAGTTTGTGTTTTCAGACTTCTGTCCTCAAAGTCTTGGGCCACACACCCTCCAGGCTGGGCCCCTGGAGCCACACATTAGGACTGTGCCTACCAATCCATGGGAATTCTGCCCATTCCATGGTCCAAAATCGTACAAATTAGGAGAAACCTCCAACGACCCTTAGGCCATCCCAATAGTGTGGGTCACCCGGAACAAACAAGGGGTGTCTGACACCAGCTGATAATCGACCTCCACTCATACCATAGATGGATGTCCCCAGAGAAGAAGATTGAACCAGACAGTACGCTAGGCCATAATAGGATCCATTGCTATGGGTTACAGGCATGTGTCCTCAAAAGCCTGATTCCAATACGAGCATAGGGGTTTTCCTGAGGCACCCATTAGAACTCATCTCGTCTCCACAAGTAAACCTGTGCATGGGAGCCATGTCCAAAGCTTAGGAAAGTACTTCAGGTTGCCGGTGACACCGCCCCATTTCTAGGCCCTCATGGACACAAAAACACATTAGGACACATCCTCAGGAAAGTCCATTTCAACTCAGCCACCGAGGTTGCTCCCGCAGAGCCATCAGATCTAAACTGTCTTGTTGCTAGGAGACAATTGGAATGCGAGGCGGGCTTCCCGGCATCCATCCGCGAACGGTGCTCTGGAGTCATTCCATATGGGATGTCCTGGAGCTGTCCAACAGGTCTCAATTGTCCGGAAGAAGGAATCCTGGAAGGGGGCATCCCACAACTCCCAACGTGGGAAAACCTCAATGGTCTCGAGATTCCGCTCCCTTCATGAAGCGGCCGTCATGCTCAGAAACTCCCACCTGAGCCAACGTCTGATCCTCGCCCTGACTTCAGATGCATGAGATATTGGTTCAGATCTGCAGGGGGTACCTGCCGTGCCCTCGCCCTGAAACCCAAGTCTAGCTTGTCTTCTCAGACTTCCATCCTCACACTCCTGGCCCCAAAGCCCTCAAGTTTGGCAATTCCGGACCCACAATGCAGCACTCTGCCTGCCCTCTAGAAAAAAAAAATGATTGCCTCATGAGCTGCCCAGGCACCTTAAATGAGGGTAAACCTACACAGCACTCGACTTTACCCAAATTATATAGTCTAACCTGGGCACTAATGCACTGTCGAACACATCCTGAGCCCGGACCTCCTGACCAACACCCAGAAAGCTGACCGCACACTGAGCACATAAAACCCGCCATGGCCTTAGGTCATCATCTCTTCCCTACCTCAGTTTTCAGGCTTCAGAACCGAGACCTTATCTCCAATCACTGCCCAGGGGTGAGTCTGATGCAGAAATCAGAACTCCTCCTTACCCATGGCAAGAACCCTTGTGGTTGGCACGTTGTCCAACGATCAGTGTAGGAGAAACCCTGAGGCCCCGCCCATTCTTGAGTGCGACGAGGGCATACACATGCATTGTGACCCTCAGCATGAGTCCTGTCCTCTAGTAAGTCCTCTCAGTGGCTGGACCATTAGATGTCATAATGGGCTTGACATGTCCCTAGGCCCCAATTTTTAACCAGATTTCTGATTGTCCAGTCGCCCCTCCTAGGGCTCTACTCTAATCCCTCATTTGGTGGGACACCTGAGGTTAAAAAAGAAAACAACAACAACAACAAAATAAAACGGACTTCTTCCTGCCCACAGAATGAACCCAAACTCTTTGGACGGGGCCAAACCACCAGAGAGTAAGACTCGTCCATTTCCCATGAAGTCACCCAGAAATTCCACGACCATGAGTGACACGATATCCCGAGACAAAAACTTGAGCAGGAGCCTCACACTCGCCCTTCTTTCAAATCCCGAAAAGTTCTCCTCATGGTCTGTAGATCAGTCCTGCCATACCTATGACCTGAAACATAAGCCGAGTTTGTGTTTTCAGACAACTGTCCAAAAAGGGCTGGACGACACAACCTACAGGCTCAGGCCCCTGGAGCCAAACCTGAGGACTGTACTTGCCCTCTCCAAGGGAATTGTGTGTGCCCATTCCAATGGCCACAACCCTTCTAATAGGATAAACCTCCAAAGTCCCTGATATATCTCAATAGTGGTAGCTTCCCAGGAAAAACAGGGGCAATCTGAGCCCAAATGAGCCCCTACCTGCACTCAGACCCATAGACAGATGTCCTCAGAGGTAAAAAGGAAAGAACAGGCCCCTAGGCACTAATCAGATCCATTGCTTTGGTTTCCAGGCATCTCTCCTCAGAGGCCTGGATTTCAAAAGCAGCATATAGCTGTTTCTTGTTTCACCCATCAGAAAACATCTCATCTACACATGGGAAACTTGCACGTTGGAGCTGTGTCTAAGCCTCTGTTTAGGAGAACCCTTTAGGGCCCCAGTGCCACCGCTTCATTCCAAGGTCTCCATAGACACAAAAGCAAATTCGGACCCATCCCCAGGGGTGTGCATTTCAACTCAGCATCCTCGGTAGCTCCCCACAGATCCAGGAGATCTAAACTGTCTAGTTGCTAGGAGACAATTGGAACGCGAGGTGGGCTACCCAGCCATCCATCCTTAGAACACTGCTCAGAATCATTGGCCTGGAGCCAAACAACAGGTCTCAATTGTCCTGCCGAAGACTCTCTGCAGTTTGGAGCTTCTTACAACTCCCATCATGGGAAAACCCCCATGGCCTCGTGATGCCCCCCATTCATGAAGGGGCCATCAGGGACAGAAACTCCAACCTGAGCGATCGTCTGACCTCGCTCTGACTTCAGATGCACGAGATCTCGATTCAGGTCTGTAGATTGTGCCTGCCATGTCCTCACCCAGAAACCTAAGCCTAGCTTGTGTTCTCAGACTTTTGTCGTCAGACTACTGGCCCACAAGGCCTCCAGTTTGGCAATCCAGAACTACAATGCAGCACTCTGCCTGCCCTCCAGATAAAAAACATTGTCCTCTGGGGCTACCCAGTAACCCCAAATGAGGATCAACCTGCACCGACCTTGGCTGTACCCCAAATACATAGGCTGACCAGGGCACTAATGCCCTTTCTGACACAGCCTGAGCCTGGACCCCCTGGCCCCTCCCAAACAGCTGGCCGCACACTGAGCACATCGAGCCGCCATGGCCTTAGGTCGTCATCTCTTCCCAACCTCGGTTTTCAGGTTTCAGAACCTAGACCTTATCTCCAATCACTGTCCATGTTGAAGGTGATGCAGAAATCAGAACTCCTTCCCCATGGCAAGAAACCTTGTGGTTGGCATGTTGTCCAACGTTCAGTGTCGTTGAAACCTGTGTGGCCCATGAGGCCCCGCCCATGCTCGCGGGCCACATTGGTCACAAACACACATTGTGACCCTCAGGCTGAGCCCAGTCCTCAAGTAAGGCCACTCAGTGGCTGGATGAAGAGATAGCATATTGGGCTTGCCATGCCCCTAGGCCCCAATTTTTAACCATAGTTCGGATTGTCCCTTCAGTCTTCCCCACGGCTTGGCTTTGGAATTCTTTTTTTGGTGGGACACCTGAGGTAACAAAACTGAAATGAGTCCTCCCATCCCACAGATTGACGAAAAGCAATTGGGAATCGGGCCAAATCCTCAGAGAGGAAGATTCGTCCATGGCCCATGAGGCCTCCCCGACATTCCACGGCCATCACTGATACAAAATCCAGAGACAAAAGCCTGAGCAATCGCCACAGACTCGCACTTTCTTCATATCCTGTAGAGTTCTTCTCATGGTTTGTAGATCGGGCCTGCCATACCTACGTCCACAAACCTAAGCTGAGTTTGTGTTTTCAGACTTCTGTCCTCAAAGTCTTGGGCCACACACCCTCCAGGCTGGGCCCCTGGAACCACACATTAGGACTGTGCCTACCAATCCATGGGAATTCTGCCCATTCCATGGTCCAAAATCGTACAAATTAGGAGAAACCTCCAACGACCCTTAGGCCATCCCAATAGTGTGGGTCACCCGGAACAAACAAGGGGTGTCTGACACCAGCTGATAATCGACCTCCACTCATAACATAGATGGATGTCCCCAGAGAAGAAGATTGAACCAGACAGGACGCTAGGCCATAATAGGATCCATTGCTATGGGTTACAGGCATGTGTCCTCAAAAGCCTGATTCCAATACGAGCATAGGGGTTTTCCTGAGGCACCCATTAGAACTCATCTCGTCTCCACAAGTAAACCTGTGCATGGGAGCCATGTCCAAAGCTTAGGAAAGTACTTTAGGTTGCCGGTGCCACCGCCTCATTCCAAGGCCCTCATGGACACAAAAACACATTAGGACACATCCTCAGGAAAGTCCATTTCAACTCAGCCACCGAGGTTGCTCCCGCAGAGCCATCAGATCTAAACTGTCTTGTTGCTAGGAGACAATTGGAATGCGAGGCGGGCTTCCCAGGCATCCATCCGCGAACGGTGCTCTGGAGTCATTCCATATGGGATGTCCTGGAGCTGTCCAACAGGTCTCAATTGTCCGGAAGAAGGAATCCTGGAAGGGGGCATCCCACAACTCCCAACGTGGGAAAACCTCAATGGTCTCGAGATTCCGCTCCCTTCATGAAGCGGCCGTCATGCTCAGAAACTCCCACCTGAGCCAACGTCTGATCCTCGCCCTGACTTCAGATGCATGAGATATTGGTTCAGATCTGCAGGGGGTACCTGCCGTGCCCTCGCCCTGAAACCCAAGTCTAGCTTGTCTTCTCAGACTTCCATCCTCACACTTTTGGCGCCAAAGCCCTCAAGTTTGGCAATTCCGGACCCACAATGCAGCACTCTGCCTGCCCTCTAGAGAAAAAAATTATTGCCTCATGAGCTGCCCAGGCACCTTAAATGAGGGTAAACCTACACAGCACTCGACTTTACCCAAATTATATAGTCTAACCTGGGCACTAATGCACTGTCGAACACATCCTGAGCCCGGACCTCCTGACCAACACCCAGAAAGCTGACCGCACACTGAGCACATAAAACCCGCCATGGCCTTAGGTCATCATCTCTTCCCTACCTCAGTTTTCAGGCTTCAGAACCGAGACCTTATCTCCAATCACTGCCCAGGGGTGAGTCTGATGCAGAAATCAGAACTCTTCCTTACCCATGGCAAGAACCCTTGTGGTTGGCACGTTGTCCAACGATCAGTGTAGGAGAAACCCTGAGGCCCCGCCCATTCTTGAGTGCGACGAGGGCATACACACGCATTGTGACCCTCAGGATGAGTCCTGTCCTCTAGTAAGTCCTCTCAGTGGCTGGACCATTAGATGTCATAATGGGCTTGACATGTCCCTAGGCCCCAATTTTTAACCAGATTTCTGATTGTCCAGTCGCCCCTCCTAGGGCTCTACTCTGAAATCCCTCATTTGGTGGGACACCTGAGGTTAAAAAAGAAAACAACAACAACAACAAAATAAGACGGACTTCTTCCAGCCCACAGAATGAACCCAAACTCTTTGGACGGGGCCAAACCACCAGAGAGTAAGACTCGTCCATTTCCCATGAAGTCACCCAGAAATTCCACGACCATGAGTGACACGATATCCCGAGACAAAAACTTGAGCAGGAGCCTCACACTCGCCCTTCTTTCAAATCCCGAAAAGTTCTCCTCATGGTCTGTAGATCAGTCCTGCCATACCTATGACCTGAAACATAAGCCGAGTTTGTGTTTTCAGACAACTGTCCAAAAAGGGCTGGACGACACAACCTACAGGCTCAGGCCCCTGGAGCCAAACCTGAGGATTGTACTTGCCCTCTCCAAGGGAATTGTGTGTGCCCATTCCAATGGCCACAACCCTTCTAATAGGATAAACCTCCAAAGTCCCTGATATATCTCAATAGTGGTAGCTTCCCAGGAAATACAGGGGCAATCTGAGCCCAAATGAGCCCCTACCTGCACTCAGACCCATAGACAGATGTCCTCAGAGGTAAAAAGGAAAGAACAGGCCCCTAGGCACTAATCAGATCCATTGCTTTGGTTTCCAGGCATCTCTCCTCAGAGGCCTGGATTTCAAAAGCAGCATATAGCTGTTTCTTGTTTCACCCATCAGAAAACATCTCATCTACACATGGGAAACTTGCACGTTGGAGCTGTGTCAAAGCCTCTGTTTAGGAGAACCCTTTAGGGCCCCAGAGCCACCGCTTCATTCCAAGGTCTCCATAGACACAAAAGCACATTCGGACCCATCCCCAGGGGTGTGCATTTCAACTCAGCATCCTCGGTAGCTCCCCACAGATCCAGGAGATCTAAACTGTCTTGTTGCTAGGAGACAATTGGAATGCGAGGTGGGCTACCCAGCCATCCATCCTTAGAACCCTGCTCAGAATCATTGGCCTGGAGCCAAACAACAGGTCTCAATTGTCCTGCCGAAGACTCTCTGCAGTTTGGAGCTTCTCACAACTCCCATCATGGGAAAACCCCCATGGCCTCGTGATGCCCCCCCATTCATGAAGGGGCCATCAGGGACAGAAACTCCAACCTGAGCGATCGTCTGATCCTCGCCCTGACTTCAGATGCACGAGATCTCGATTCAGGTCTGTAGATTGTGCCTGCCATGCCCTCACCCAGAAACCTAAGCCTAGCTTGTGTTCTCAGACTTCTGTCGTCAGACTACTGGCCCACAAGGCCTCCAGTTTGGCAATCCAGAACTACAATGCAGCTCTCTGCCTGCCCTCCAGATAAAAAACGTTTTCCTCTGGGGCTACCTAGTAACCCCAAATGAGGATCAACCTGCACCGACCTTGGCTGTACCCCAAATACATAGGCTGACCAGGGCACTAATGCCCTTTCTGAAACAGCCTGAGCCTGGACCCCCTGGCCCCTCCCAGACAGCTGTCCGCACACTGAGCACATCGAGCCGCCATGGCCTTAGGTCGTCATCTCTTCCCAACCTCGGTTTTCAGGTTTCAGAACCTAGACCTTATCTCCAATCACTGTCCATGTTGAAGGTGATGCAGAAATCAGAACTCCTTCCCCATGGCAAGAAACCTTGTGGTTGGCATGTTGTCCAACGTTCAGTGTCGTTGAAACCAGTGTGGCCCATGAGGCCCCGCCCATGCTCGCGGGCCACATTGGTCACAAACACACATTGTGACCCTCAGGCTGAGCCCAGTCCTCAAGTAAGGCCACTCAGTGGCTGGATGAAGAGATAGCATATTGGGCTTGCATGCCCCTAGGCCCCAATTTTTAACCATAGTTCGGATTGTCCCTTCAGTCTTCCACAGGGCTTGGCTTTGGAATTCCTCTTTTGGTGGGACACCTGAGGTAACAAAACTGAAATGAGTCCTCCCATCCCACAGATTGACGAAAAGCAATTGGGAATCGGGCCAAATCCTCAGAGAGGAAGATTCGTCCATGGCCCATGAGGCCTCCCCGACATTCCACGGCCATCACTGATACAAAATCCAGAGACAAAAGCCTGAGCAATCTCCACAGACTCGCACTTTCTTCATATCCTGTAGAGTTCTTCTCATGGTTTGTAGATCGGAATTGCCATACCTACGTCCCCAAACCTAAGCTGAGTTTGTGTTTTCAGACTTCTGTCCTCAAAGTCTTGGGCCACACACCCTCCAGGCTGGGCCCCTGGAGCCACACATTAGGACTGTGCCTACCAATCCATGGGAATTCTGCCCATTCCATGGTCCAAAATCGTACAAATTAGGAGAAACCTCCAACGACCCTTAGGCCATCCCAATAGTGTGGGTCACCCGGAACAAACAAGGGGTGTCTGACACCAGCTGATAATCGACCTCCACTCATACCATAGATGGATGTCCCCAGAGAAGAAGATTGAACCAGACAGGACCCTAGGCCATAATAGGATCCATTGCTTTGGGTTACAGGCATGTGTCCTCAAAAGCCTGATTCCAATACGAGCATAGGGGTTTTCCTGAGGCACCCATCAGAACTCATCTCTTCTCCACAAGTAAACCTGTGCATGGGAGCCATGTCCAAAGCTTAGGAAAGTACTTCAGGTTGCCGGTGCCACCGCCCCATTCCAAGGCCCTCATGGACACAAAAACACATTAGGACACATCCTCAGGAAAGTCCATTTCAACTCAGCCACCGAGGTTGCTCCCGCAGAGCCATCAGATCTAAACTGTCTTGTTGCTAGGAGACAATTGGAATGCGAGGCGGGCTTCCCAGGCATCCATCCGCGAACGGTGCTCTGGAGTCATTCCATATGGGATATCCTGGAGCTGTCCAACAGGTCTCAATTGTCCGGAAGAAGGAATCCTGGAAGGGGGCATCCCACAACTCCCAACGTGGGAAAACCTCAATGGTCTCGAGATTCCGCTCCCTTCATGAAGCGGCCGTCATGCTCAGAAACTCCAACCTGAGCCAACGTCTGATCCTCGCCCTGACTTCAGATGCATGAGATATTGGTTCAGATCTGCAGGGGGTACCTGCCGTGCCCTCGCCCTGAAACCCAAGTCTAGCTTGTCTTCTCAGACTTCCATCCTCACACTCCTGGCCCCAAAGCCCTCAAGTTTGGCAATTCCGGACCCACAATGCAGCACTCTGCCTGCCCTCTAGAAAAAAAAATTATTGCCTCATGAGCTGCCCAGGCACCTTAAATGAGGGTAAACCTACACAGCACTCGACTTTACACAAATTATATAGTCTAACCTTGGCACTAATGCACTGTCGAACACATCCTGAGCCCGGACCTCCTGACCAACACCCAGAAAGCTGACCGCACACTGAGCACATAAAACCCGCCATGGCCTTAGGTCATCATCTCTTCCCTACCTCAGTTTTCAGGCTTCAGAACCGAGACCTTATCTCCAATCACTGCCCAGGGGTGAGTCTGATGCAGAAATCAGAACTCCTCCTTACCCATGGCAAGAACCCTTGTGGTTGGCACGTTGTCCAATGATCAGTGTAGGAGAAACCCTGAGGCCCCGCCCATTCTTGAGTGCGACGAGGGCATACACACGCATTGTGACCCTCAGCATGAGTCCTGTCCTCTAGTAAGTCCTCTCAGTGGCTGGACCATTAGATGTCATAATGGGCTTGACATGTCCCTAGGCCCCAATTTTTAACCAGATTTCTGATTGTCCAGTCGCCCCTCCTAGGGCTCTACTCTAATCCCTCATTTGGTGGGACACCTGAGGTTAAAAAAGAAAACAACAACAACAACAAAATAAAACGGACTTCTTCCTGCCCACAGAATGAACCCAAACTCTTTGGACGGGGCCAAACCACCAGAGAGTAAGACTCGTCCATTTCCCATGAAGTCACCCAGAAATTCCACGACCATGAGTGACACGATATCCCGAGACAAAAACTTGAGCAGGAGCCTCACACTCGCCCTTCTTTCAAATCCCGAAAAGTTCTCCTCATGGTCTGTAGATCAGTCCTGCCATACCTATGACCTGAAACATAAGCCGAGTTTGTGTTTTCAGACAACTGTCCAGAAAGGGCTGGACGACACAACCTACAGGCTCAGGCCCCTGGAGCCAAACCTGAGGACTGTACTTGCCCTCTCCAAGGGAATTGTGTGTGCCCATTCCAATGGCCACAACCCTTCTAATAGGATAAACCTCCAAAGTCCCTGATATATCTCAATAGTGGTAGCTTCCCAGGAAAAACAGGGGCAATCTGAGCCCAAATGAGCCCCTACCTGCACTCAGACCCATAGACAGATGTCCTCAGAGGTAAAAAGGAAAGAACAGGCCCCTAGGCACTAATCAGATCCATTGCTTTGGTTTCCAGGCATCTCTCCTCAGAGGCCTGGATTTCAAAAGCAGCATATAGCTGTTTCTTGTTTCACCCATCAGAAAACATCTCATCTACACATGGGAAACTTGCACGTTGGAGCTGTGTCAAAGCCTCTGTTTAGGAGAACCCTTTAGGGCCCCAGAGCCACCGCTTCATTCCAAGGTCTCCATAGACACAAAAGCACATTCGGACCCATCCCCAGGGGTGTGCATTTCAACTCAGCATCCTCGGTAGCTCCCCACAGATCCAGGAGATCTAAACTGTCTTGTTGCTAGGAGACAATTGGAATGCGAGGTGGGCTACCCAGCCATCCATCCTTAGAACCCTGCTCAGAATCATTGGCCTGGAGCCAAACAACAGGTCTCAATTGTCCTGCCGAAGACTCTCTGCAGTTTGGAGCTTCTCACAACTCCCATCACGGGAAAACCCCCATGGCCTCGTGATGCCCCCCCATTCATGAAGGGGCCATCAGGGACAGAAACTCCAACCTGAGCGATCGTCTGATCCTCGCCCTGACTTCAGATGCACGAGATCTCGATTCAGGTCTGTAGATTGTGCCTGCCATGGCCTCACCCAGAAACCTAAGCCTAGCTTGTGTTCTCAGAATTTTGTCGTCAGACTACTGGCCCACAAGGCCTCCAGTTTGGCAATCCAGAACTACAATGCAGCACTCTGCCTGCCCTCCAGATAAAAAACATTGTCCTCTGGGGCTACCCAGTAACCCCAAATGAGGATCAACCTGCACCGACCTTGGCTGTACCCCAAATACATAGGCTGACCAGGGCACTAATGCCCTTTCTGACACAGCCTGAGCCTGGACCCCCTGGCCCCTTCCAGACAGCTGGCCGCACACTGAGCACATCGAGCCACCATGGCCTTAGGTCGTCATCTCTTCCCAACCTCGGTTTTCAGGTTTCAGAACCTAGACCTTATCTCCAATCACTGTCCATGTTGAAGGTGATGCAGAAATCAGAACTCCTTCCCCATGGCAAGAAACCTTGTGGTTGGCATGTTGTCCAACGTTCAGTGTCGTTGAAACCAGTGTGTCCCATGAGGCCCCGCCCATGCTCGTGGGCCACATTGGTCACAAACACACATTGTGACCCTCAGGCTGAGCCCAGTCCTCAAGTAAGGCCACTCAGTGGCTGGATGAAGAGATAGCATATTGGGCTTGCCATGCCCCTAGGCCCCATTTTTAACCATACTTCGGGTTGTCCCTTCAGTCTTCCCCACGGCTTGGCTTTGGAATTCCTCTTTTGGTGGGACACCTGAGGTAACAAAACTGAAATGAGTCCTCCCATCCCACAGATTGACGAAAAGCAATTGGGAATCGGGCCAAATCCTCAGAGAGGAAGATTCGTCCATGGCCCATGAGGCCTCCCCGACATTCCACGGCCATCACTGATACAAAATCCAGAGACAAAAGCCTGAGCAATCGCCACAGACTCGCACTTTCTTCATATCCTGTAGAGTTCTTCTCATGGTTTGTAGATCGGACTTGCCATACCTACGTCCCCAAACCTAAGCTGAGTTTGTGTTTTCAGACTTCTGTCCTCAAAGTCTTGGGCCACACACCCTCCAGGCTGGGCCCCTGGAGCCACACATTAGGACTGTGCCTACCAATCCATGGGAATTCTGCCCATTCCATGGTCCAAAATCGTACAAATTAGGAGAAACCTCCAACGACCCTTAGGCCATCCCAATAGTGTGGGTCACCCGGAACAAACAAGGGGTGTCTGACACCAGCTGATAATCGACCTCCACTCATACCATAGATGGATGTCCCCAGAGAAGAAGATTGAACCAGACAGGACCCTAGGCCATAATAGGATCCATTGCTTTGGGTTACAGGCATGTGTCCTCAAAAGCCTGATTCCAATACGAGCATAGGGGTTTTCCTGAGGCACCCATCAGAACTCATCTCTTCTCCACAAGTAAACCTGTGCATGGGAGCCATGTCCAAAGCTTAGGAAAGTACTTCAGGTTGCCGGTGCCACCGCCCCATTCCAAGGCCCTCATGGACACAAAAACACATTAGGACACATCCTCAGGAAAGTCCATTTCAACTCAGCCACCGAGGTTGCTCCCGCAGAGCCATCAGATCTAAACTGTCTTGTTGCTAGGAGACAATTGGAATGCGAGGCGGGCTTCCCAGGCATCCATCCGCGAACGGTGCTCTGGAGTCATTCCATATGGGATGTCCTGGAGCTGTCCAACAGGTCTCAATTGTCCGGAAGAAGGAATCCTGGAAGGGGGCATCCCACAACTCCCAACGTGGGAAAACCTCAATGGTCTCGAGATTCCGCTCCCTTCATGAAGCGGCCGTCATGCTCAGAAACTCCCACCTGAGCCAATGTCTGATCCTCGCCCTGACTTCAGATGCATGAGATATTGGTTCAGATCTGCAGGGGGCACCTGCCGTGCCCTCGCCCTGAAACCCAAGTCTAGCTTGTCTTCTCAGACTTCCATCCTCACACTCCTGGCCCCAAAGCCCTCAAGTTTGGCAATTCCGGACCCACAATGCAGCACTCTGCCTGCCCTCTAGAAAAAAAAATTATTGCCTCATGAGCTGCCCAGGCACCTTAAATGAGGGTAAACCTACACAGCACTCGACTTTACCCAAATTATATAGTCTAACCTGGGCACTAATGCACTGTCGAACACATCCTGAGCCCGGACCTCCTGACCAACACCCAGAAAGCTGACCGCACACTGAGCACATAAAACCCGCCATGGCCTTAGGTCATCATCTCTTCCCTACCTCAGTTTTCAGGCTTCAGAACCGAGACCTTATCTCCAATCACTGCCCAGGGGTGAGTCTGATGCAGAAATCAGAACTCCTCCTTACCCATGGCAAGAACCCTTGTGGTTGGCACGTTGTCCAACGATCAGTGTAGGAGAAACCCTGAGGCCCCGCCCATTCTTGAGTGCGACGAGGGCATACACATGCATTGTGACCCTCAGCATGAGTCCTGTCCTCTAGTAAGTCCTCTCAGTGGCTGGACCATTAGATGTCATAATGGGCTTGACATGTCCCTAGGCCCCAATTTTTAACCAGATTTCTGATTGTCCAGTCGCCCCTCCTAGGGCTCTACTCTAATCCCTCATTTGGTGGGACACCTGAGGTTAAAAAAGAAAACAACAACAACAACAAAATAAAACGGACTTCTTCCTGCCCACAGAATGAACCCAAACTCTTTGGACGGGGCCAAACCACCAGAGAGTAAGACTCGTCCATTTCCCATGAAGTCACCCAGAAATTCCACGACCATGAGTGACACGATATCCCGAGACAAAAACTTGAGCAGGAGCCTCACACTCGCCCTTCTTTCAAATCCCGAAAAGTTCTCCTCATGGTCTGTAGATCAGTCCTGCCATACCTATGACCTGAAACATAAGCCGAGTTTGTGTTTTCAGACAACTGTCCAAAAAGGGCTGGACGACACAACCTACAGGCTCAGGCCCCTGGAGCCAAACCTGAGGACTGTACTTGCCCTCTCCAAGGGAATTGTGTGTGCCCATTCCAATGGCCACAACCCTTCTAATAGGATAAACCTCCAAAGTCCCTGATATATCTCAATAGTGGTAGCTTCCCAGGAAATACAGGGGCAATCTGAGCCCAAATGAGCCCCTACCTGCACTCAGACCCATAGACAGATGTCCTCAGAGGTAAAAAGGAAAGAACAGGCCCCTAGGCACTAATCAGATCCATTGCTTTGGTTTCCAGGCATCTCTCCTCAGAGGCCTGGATTTCAAAAGCAGCATATAGCTGTTTCTTGTTTCACCCATCAGAAAACATCTCATCTACACATGGGAAACTTGCACGTTGGAGCTGTGTCAAAGCCTCTGTTTAGGAGAACCCTTTAGGGCCCCAGAGCCACCGCTTCATTCCAAGGTCTCCATAGACACAAAAGCACATTCGGACCCATCCCCAGGGGTGTGCATTTCAACTCAGCATCCTCGGTAGCTCCCCACAGATCCAGGAGATCTAAACTGTCTTGTTGCTAGGAGACAATTGGAATGCGAGGTGGGCTACCCAGCCATCCATCCTTAGAACCCTGCTCAGAATCATTGGCCTGGAGCCAAACAACAGGTCTCAATTGTCCTGCCGAAGACTCTCTGCAGTTTGGAGCTTCTCACAACTCCCATCACGGGAAAACCCCCATGGCCTCGTGATGCCCCCCGATTCATGAAGGGGCCATCAGGGACAGAAACTCCAACCTGAGCGATCGTCTGATCCTCGCCCTGACTTCAGATGCACGAGATCTCGATTCAGGTCTGTAGATTGTGCCTGCCATGGCCTCACCCAGAAACCTAAGCCTAGCTTGTGTTCTCAGACTTTTGTCGTCAGACTACTGGCCCACAAGGCCTCCAGTTTGGCAATCCAGAACTACAATGCAGCACTCTGCCTGCCCTCCAGATAAAAAACATTGTCCTCTGGGGCTACCCAGTAACCCCAAATGAGGATCAACCTGCACCGACCTTGGCTGTACCCCAAATACATAGGCTGACCAGGGCACTAATGCCCTTTCTGACACAGCCTGAGCCTGGACCCCCTGGCCCCTTCCAGACAGCTGGCCGCACACTGAGCACATCGAGCCACCATGGCCTTAGGTCGTCATCTCTTCCCAACCTCGGTTTTCAGGTTTCAGAACCTAGACCTTATCTCCAATCACTGTCCATGTTGAAGGTGATGCAGAAATCAGAACTCCTTCCCCATGGCAAGAAACCTTGTGGTTGGCATGTTGTCCAACGTTCAGTGTCGTTGAAACCAGTGTGTCCCATGAGGCCCCGCCCATGCTCGCGGGCCACCTTGGTCACAAACACACATTGTGACCCTCAGGCTGAGCCCAGTCCTCAAGTAAGGCCACTCAGTGGCTGGATGAAGAGATAGCATATTGGGCTTGCCATGCCCCTAGGCCCCATTTTTAACCATACTTCGGGTTGTCCCTTCAGTCTTCCCCACGGCTTGGCTTTGGAATTCCTCTTTTGGTGGGACACCTGAGGTAACAAAACTGAAATGAGTCCTCCCATCCCACAGATTGACGAAAAGCAATTGGGAATCGGGCCAAATCCTCAGAGAGGAAGATTCGTCCATGGCCCATGAGGCCTCCCCGACATTCCACGGCCATCACTGATACAAAATCCAGAGACAAAAGCCTGAGCAATCGCCACAGACTCGCACTTTCTTCATATCCTGTAGAGTTCTTCTCATGGTTTGTAGATCGGAATTGCCATACCTACGTCCCCAAACCTAAGCTGAGTTTGTGTTTTCAGACTTCTGTCCTCAAAGTCTTGGGCCACACACCCTCCAGGCTGGGCCCCTGGAGCCACACATTAGGACTGTGCCTACCAATCCATGGGAATTCTGCCCATTCCATGGTCCAAAATCGTACAAATTAGGAGAAACCTCCAACGACCCTTAGGCCATCCCAATAGTGTGGGTCACCCGGAACAAACAAGGGGTGTCTGACACCAGCTGATAATCGACCTCCACTCATACCATAGATGGATGTCCCCAGAGAAGAAGATTGAACCAGACAGGACCCTAGGCCATAATAGGATCCATTGCTTTGGGTTACAGGCATGTGTCCTCAAAAGCCTGATTCCAATACGAGCATAGGGGTTTTCCTGAGGCACCCATCAGAACTCATCTCTTCTCCACAAGTAAACCTGTGCATGGGAGCCATGTCCAAAGCTTAGGAAAGTACTTCAGGTTGCCGGTGCCACCGCCCCATTCCAAGGCCCTCATGGACACAAAAACACATTAGGACACATCCTCAGGAAAGTCCATTTCAACTCAGCCACCGAGGTTGCTCCCGCAGAGCCATCAGATCTAAACTGTCTTGTTGCTAGGAGACAATTGGAATGTGAGGCGGGCTTCCCAGGCATCCATCCGCGAACGGTGCTCTGGAGTCATTCCATATGGGATGTCCTGGAGCTGTCCAACAGGTCTCAATTGTCCGGAAGAAGGAATCCTGGAAGGGGGCATCCCACAACTCCCAACGTGGGAAAACCTCAATGGTCTCGAGATTCCGCTCCCTTCATGAAGCGGCCGTCATGCTCAGAAACTCCCACCTGAGCCAACGTCTGATCCTCGCCCTGACTTCAGATGCATGAGATATTGGTTCAGATCTGCAGGGGGCACCTGCCGTGCCCTCGCCCTGAAACCCAAGTCTAGCTTGTCTTCTCAGACTTCCATCCTCACACTCCTGGCCCCAAAGCCCTCAAGTTTGGCAATTCCGGACCCACAATGCAGCACTCTGCCTGCCCTCTAGAGAAAAAAATTATTGCCTCATGAGCTGCCCAGGCACCTTAAATGAGGGTAAACCTACACAGCACTCGACTTTACCCAAATTATATAGTCTAACCTGGGCACTAATGCACTGTCGAACACATCCTGAGCCCGGACCTCCTGACCAACACCCAGAAAGCTGACCGCACACTGAGCACATAAAACCCGCCATGGCCTTAGGTCATCATCTCTTCCCTACCTCAGTTTTCAGGCTTCAGAACCGAGACCTTATCTCCAATCACTGCCCAGGGGTGAGTCTGATGCAGAAATCAGAACTCCTCCTTACCCATGGCAAGAACCCTTGTGGTTGGCACGTTGTCCAACGATCAGTGTAGGAGAAACCCTGAGGCCCCGCCCATTCTTGAGTGCGACGAGGGCATACACATGCATTGTGACCCTCAGCATGAGTCCTGTCCTCTAGTAAGTCCTCTCAGTGGCTGGACCATTAGATGTCATAATGGGCTTGACATGTCCCTAGGCCCCAATTTTTAACCAGATTTCTGATTGTCCAGTCGCCCCTCCTAGGGCTCTACTCTAATCCCTCATTTGGTGGGACACCTGAGGTTAAAAAAGAAAACAACAACAACAACAAAATAAAACGGACTTCTTCCTGCCCACAGAATGAACCCAAACTCTTTGGACGGGGCCAAACCACCAGAGAGTAAGACTCGTCCATTTCCCATGAAGTCACCCAGAAATTCCACGACCATGAGTGACACGATATCCCGAGACAAAAACTTGAGCAGGAGCCTCACACTCGCCCTTCTTTCAAATCCCGAAAAGTTCTCCTCATGGTCTGTAGATCAGTCCTGCCATACCTATGACCTGAAACATAAGCCGAGTTTGTGTTTTCAGACAACTGTCCAAAAAGGGCTGGACGACACAACCTACAGGCTCAGGCCCCTGGAGCCAAACCTGAGGACTGTACTTGCCCTCTCCAAGGGAATTGTGTGTGCCCATTCCAATGGCCACAACCCTTCTAATAGGATAAACCTCCAAAGTCCCTGATATATCTCAATAGTGGTAGCTTCCCAGGAAATACAGGGGCAATCTGAGCCCAAATGAGCCCCTACCTGCACTCAGACCCATAGACAGATGTCCTCAGAGGTAAAAAGGAAAGAACAGGCCCCTAGGCACTAATCAGATCCATTGCTTTGGTTTCCAGGCATCTCTCCTCAGAGGCCTGGATTTCAAAAGCAGCATATAGCTGTTTCTTGTTTCACCCATCAGAAAACATCTCATCTACACATGGGAAACTTGCACGTTGGAGCTGTGTCAAAGCCTCTGTTTAGGAGAACCCTTTAGGGCCCCAGAGCCACCGCTTCATTCCAAGGTCTCCATAGACACAAAAGCACATTCGGACCCATCCCCAGGGGTGTGCATTTCAACTCAGCATCCTCGGTAGCTCCCCACAGATCCAGGAGATCTAAACTGTCTTGTTGCTAGGAGACAATTGGAATGCGAGGTGGGCTACCCAGCCATCCATCCTTAGAACTCTGCTCAGAATCATTGGCCTGGAGCCAAACAACAGGTCTCAATTGTCCTGCCGAAGACTCTCTGCAGTTTGGAGCTTCTCACAACTCCCATCACGGGAAAACCCCCATGGCCTCGTGATGCCCCCCCATTCATGAAGGGGCCATCAGGGACAGAAACTCCAACCTGAGCGATCGTCTGATCCTCGCCCTGACTTCAGATGCACGAGATCTCGATTCAGGTCTGTAGATTGTGCCTGCCATGGCCTCACCCAGAAACCTAAGCCTAGCTTGTGTTCTCAGACTTTTGTCGTCAGACTACTGGCCCACAAGGCCTCCAGTTTGGCAATCCAGAACTACAATGCAGCACTCTGCCTGCCCTCCAGATAAAAAACATTGTCCTCTGGGGCTACCCAGTAACCCCAAATGAGGATCAACCTGCACCGACCTTGGCTGTACCCCAAATACATAGGCTGACCAGGGCACTAATGCCCTTTCTGACACAGCCTGAGCCTGGACCCCCTGGCCCCTTCCAGACAGCTGGCCGCACACTGAGCACATCGAGCCACCATGGCCTTAGGTCGTCATCTCTTCCCAACCTCGGTTTTCAGGTTTCAGAACCTAGACCTTATCTCCAATCACTGTCCATGTTGAAGGTGATGCAGAAATCAGAACTCCTTCCCCATGGCAAGAAACCTTGTGGTTGGCATGTTGTCCAACGTTCAGTGTCGTTGAAACCAGTGTGTTCCATGAGGCCCCGCCCATGCTCGCGGGCCACCTTGGTCACAAACACACATTGTGACCCTCAGGCTGAGCCCAGTCCTCAAGTAAGGCCACTCAGTGGCTGGATGAAGAGATAGCATATTGGGCTTGCCATGCCCCTAGGCCCCATTTTTAACCATACTTCGGGTTGTCCCTTCAGTCTTCCCCACGGCTTGGCTTTGGAATTCCTCTTTTGGTGGGACACCTGAGGTAACAAAACTGAAATGAGTCCTCCCATCCCACAGATTGACGAAAAGCAATTGGGAATCGGGCCAAATCCTCAGAGAGGAAGATTCGTCCATGGCCCATGAGGCCTCCCCGACATTCCACGGCCATCACTGATACAAAATCCAGAGACAAAAGCCTGAGCAATCGCCACAGACTCGCACTTTCTTCATATCCTGTAGAGTTCTTCTCATGGTTTGTAGATCGGACTTGCCATACCTACGTCCCCAAACCTAAGCTGAGTTTGTGTTTTCAGACTTCTGTCCTCAAAGTCTTGGGCCACACACCCTCCAGGCTGGGCCCCTGGAGCCACACATTAGGACTGTGCCTACCAATCCATGGGAATTCTGCCCATTCCATGGTCCAAAATCGTACAAATTAGGAGAAACCTCCAACGACCCTTAGGCCATCCCAATAGTGTGGGTCACCCGGAACAAACAAGGGGTGTCTGACACCAGCTGATAATCGACCTCCACTCATACCATAGATGGATGTCCCCAGAGAAGAAGATTGAACCAGACAGGACCCTAGGCCATAATAGGATCCATTGCTTTGGGTTACAGGCATGTGTCCTCAAAAGCCTGATTCCAATACGAGCATAGGGGTTTTCCTGAGGCACCCATCAGAACTCATCTCTTCTCCACAAGTAAACCTGTGCATGGGAGCCATGTCCAAAGCTTAGGAAAGTACTTCAGGTTGCCGGTGCCACCGCCCCATTCCAAGGCCCTCATGGACACAAAAACACATTAGGACACATCCTCAGGAAAGTCCATTTCAACTCAGCCACCGAGGTTGCTCCCGCAGAGCCATCAGATCTAAACTGTCTTGTTGCTAGGAGACAATTGGAATGTGAGGCGGGCTTCCCAGGCATCCATCCGCGAACGGTGTTCTGGAGTCATTCCATATGGGATGTCCTGGAGCTGTCCAACAGGTCTCAATTGTCCGGAAGAAGGAATCCTGGAAGGGGGCATCCCACAACTCCCAACGTGGGAAAACCTCAATGGTCTCGAGATTCCGCTCCCTTCATGAAGCGGCCGTCATGCTCAGAAACTCCCACCTGAGCCAACGTCTGATCCTCGCCCTGACTTCAGATGCATGAGATATTGGTTCAGATCTGCAGGGGGCACCTGCCGTGCCCTCGCCCTGAAACCCAAGTCTAGCTTGTCTTCTCAGACTTCCATCCTCACACTCCTGGCCCCAAAGCCCTCAAGTTTGGCAATTCCGGACCCACAATGCAGCACTCTGCCTGCCCTCTAGAGAAAAAAATTATTGCCTCATGAGCTGCCCAGGCACCTTAAATGAGGGTAAACCTACACAGCACTCGACTTTACCCAAATTATATAGTCTAACCTGGGCACTAATGCACTGTCGAACACATCCTGAGCCCGGACCTCCTGACCAACACCCAGAAAGCTGACCGCACACTGAGCACATAAAACCCGCCATGGCCTTAGGTCATCATCTCTTCCCTACCTCAGTTTTCAGGCTTCAGAACCGAGACCTTATCTCCAATCACTGCCCAGGGGTGAGTCTGATGCAGAAATCAGAACTCCTCCTTACCCATGGCAAGAACCCTTGTGGTTGGCACGTTGTCCAACGATCAGTGTAGGAGAAAGCCTGAGGCCCCGCCCATTCTTGAGTGCGACGAGGGCATACACACGCATTGTGACCCTCAGCATGAGTCCTGTCCTCTAGTAAGTCCTCTCAGTGGCTGGACCATTAGATGTCATAATGGGCTTGACATGTCCCTAGGCCCCAATTTTTAACCAGATTTCTGATTGTCCAGTCGCCCCTCCTAGGGCTCTACTCTAATCCCTCATTTGGTGGGACACCTGAGGTTAAAAAAGAAAACAACAACAACAACAAAATAAAACGGACTTCTTCCTGCCCACAGAATGAACCCAAACTCTTTGGACGGGGCCAAACCACCAGAGAGTAAGACTCGTCCATTTCCCATGAAGTCACCCAGAAATTCCACGACCATGAGTGACACGATATCCCGAGACAAAAACTTGAGCAGGAGCCTCACACTCGCCCTTCTTTCAAATCCCGAAAAGTTCTCCTCATGGTCTGTAGATCAGTCCTGCCATACCTATGACCTGAAACATAAGCCGAGTTTGTGTTTTCAGACAACTGTCCAAAAAGGGCTGGACGACACAACCTACAGGCTCAGGCCCCTGGAGCCAAACCTGAGGACTGTACTTGCCCTCTCCAAGGGAATTGTGTGTGCCCATTCCAATGGCCACAACCCTTCTAATAGGATAAACCTCCAAAGTCCCTGATATATCTCAATAGTGGTAGCTTCCCAGGAAAAACAGGGGCAATCTGAGCCCAAATGAGCCCCTACCTGCACTCAGACCCATAGACAGATGTCCTCAGAGGTAAAAAGGAAAGAACAGGCCCCTAGGCACTAATCAGATCCATTGCTTTGGTTTCCAGGCATCTCTCCTCAGAGGCCTGGATTTCAAAAGCAGCATATAGCTGTTTCTTGTTTCACCCATCAGAAAACATCTCATCTACACATGGGAAACTTGCACGTTGGAGCTGTGTCAAAGCCTCTGTTTAGGAGAACCCTTTAGGGCCCCAGAGCCACCGCTTCATTCCAAGGTCTCCATAGACACAAAAGCACATTCGGACCCATCCCCAGGGGTGTGCATTTCAACTCAGCATCCTCGGTAGCTCCCCACAGATCCAGGAGATCTAAACTGTCTTGTTGCTAGGAGACAATTGGAATGCGAGGTGGGCTACCCAGCCATCCATCCTTAGAACCCTGCTCAGAATCATTGGCCTGGAGCCAAACAACAGGTCTCAATTGTCCTGCCGAAGACTCTCTGCAGTTTGGAGCTTCTCACAACTCCCATCACGGGAAAACCCCCATGGCCTCGTGATGCCCCCCCATTCATGAAGGGGCCATCAGGGACAGAAACTCCAACCTGAGCGATCGTCTGATCCTCGCCCTGACTTCAGATGCACGAGATCTCGATTCAGGTCTGTAGATTGTGCCTGCCATGGCCTCACCCAGAAACCTAAGCCTAGCTTGTGTTCTCAGACTTTTGTCGTCAGACTACTGGCCCACAAGGCCTCCAGTTTGGCAATCCAGAACTACAATGCAGCACTCTGCCTGCCCTCCAGATAAAAAACATTGTCCTCTGGGGCTACCCAGTAACCCCAAATGAGGATCAACCTGCACCGACCTTGGCTGTACCCCAAATACATAGGCTGACCAGGGCACTAATGCCCTTTCTGACACAGCCTGAGCCTGGACCCCCTGGCCCCTTCCAGACAGCTGGCCGCACACTGAGCACATCGAGCCACCATGGCCTTAGGTCGTCATCTCTTCCCAACCTCGGTTTTCAGGTTTCAGAACCTAGACCTTATCTCCAATCACTGTCCATGTTGAAGGTGATGCAGAAATCAGAACTCCTTCCCCATGGCAAGAAACCTTGTGGTTGGCATGTTGTCCAACGTTCAGTGTCGTTGAAACCAGTGTGTCCCATGAGGCCCCGCCCATGCTCGCGGGCCACCTTGGTCACAAACACACATTGTGACCCTCAGGCTGAGCCCAGTCCTCAAGTAAGGCCACTCAGTGGCTGGATGAAGAGATAGCATATTGGGCTTGCCATGCCCCTAGGCCCCATTTTTAACCATACTTCGGGTTGTCCCTTCAGTCTTCCCCACGGCTTGGCTTTGGAATTCCTCTTTTGGTGGGACACCTGAGGTAACAAAACTGAAATGAGTCCTCCCATCCCACAGATTGACGAAAAGCAATTGGGAATCGGGCCAAATCCTCAGAGAGGAAGATTCGTCCATGGCCCATGAGGCCTCCCCGACATTCCACGGCCATCACTGATACAAAATCCAGAGACAAAAGCCTGAGCAATCGCCACAGACTCGCACTTTCTTCATATCCTGTAGAGTTCTTCTCATGGTTTGTAGATCGGACTTGCCATACCTACGTCCCCAAACCTAAGCTGAGTTTGTGTTTTCAGACTTCTGTCCTCAAAGTCTTGGGCCACACACCCTCCAGGCTGGGCCCCTGGAGCCACACATTAGGACTGTGCCTACCAATCCATGGGAATTCTGCCCATTCCATGGTCCAAAATCGTACAAATTAGGAGAAACCTCCAACGACCCTTAGGCCATCCCAATAGTGTGGGTCACCCGGAACAAACAAGGGGTGTCTGACACCAGCTGATAATCGACCTCCACTCATACCATAGATGGATGTCCCCAGAGAAGAAGATTGAACCAGACAGGACCCTAGGCCATAATAGGATCCATTGCTTTGGGTTACAGGCATGTGTCCTCAAAAGCCTGATTCCAATACGAGCATAGGGGTTTTCCTGAGGCACCCATCAGAACTCATCTCTTCTCCACAAGTAAACCTGTGCATGGGAGCCATGTCCAAAGCTTAGGAAAGTACTTCAGGTTGCCGGTGCCACCGCCCCATTCCAAGGCCCTCATGGACACAAAAACACATTAGGACACATCCTCAGGAAAGTCCATTTCAACTCAGCCACCGAGGTTGCTCCCGCAGAGCCATCAGATCTAAACTGTCTTGTTGCTAGGAGACAATTGGAATGTGAGGCGGGCTTCCCAGGCATCCATCCGCGAACGGTGCTCTGGAGTCATTCCATATGGGATGTCCTGGAGCTGTCCAACAGGTCTCAATTGTCCGGAAGAAGGAATCCTGGAAGGGGGCATCCCACAACTCCCAACGTGGGAAAACCTCAATGGTCTCGAGATTCCGCTCCCTTCATGAAGCGGCCGTCATGCTCAGAAACTCCCACCTGAGCCAACGTCTGATCCTCGCCCTGACTTCAGATGCATGAGATATTGGTTCAGATCTGCAGGGGGCACCTGCCGTGCCCTCGCCCTGAAACCCAAGTCTAGCTTGTCTTCTCAGACTTCCATCCTCACACTCCTGGCCCCAAAGCCCTCAAGTTTGGCAATTCCGGACCCACAATGCAGCACTCTGCCTGCCCTCTAGAGAAAAAAATTATTGCCTCATGAGCTGCCCAGGCACCTTAAATGAGGGTAAACCTACACAGCACTCGACTTTACCCAAATTATATAGTCTAACCTGGGCACTAATGCACTGTCGAACACATCCTGAGCCCGGACCTCCTGACCAACACCCAGAAAGCTGACCGCACACTGAGCACATAAAACCCGCCATGGCCTTAGGTCATCATCTCTTCCCTACCTCAGTTTTCAGGCTTCAGAACCGAGACCTTATCTCCAATCACTGCCCAGGGGTGAGTCTGATGCAGAAATCAGAACTCCTCCTTACCCATGGCAAGAACCCTTGTGGTTGGCACGTTGTCCAACGATCAGTGTAGGAGAAACCCTGAGGCCCCGCCCATTCTTGAGTGCGACGAGGGCATACACATGCATTGTGACCCTCAGCATGAGTCCTGTCCTCTAGTAAGTCCTCTCAGTGGCTGGACCATTAGATGTCATAATGGGCTTGACATGTCCCTAGGCCCCAATTTTTAACCAGATTTCTGATTGTCCAGTCGCCCCTCCTAGGGCTCTACTCTAATCCCTCATTTGGTGGGACACCTGAGGTTAAAAAAGAAAACAACAACAACAACAAAATAAAACGGACTTCTTCCTGCCCACAGAATGAACCCAAACTCTTTGGACGGGGCCAAACCACCAGAGAGTAAGACTCGTCCATTTCCCATGAAGTCACCCAGAAATTCCACGACCATGAGTGACACGATATCCCGAGACAAAAACTTGAGCAGGAGCCTCACACTCGCCCTTCTTTCAAATCCCGAAAAGTTCTCCTCATGGTCTGTAGATCAGTCCTGCCATACCTATGACCTGAAACATAAGCCGAGTTTGTGTTTTCAGACAACTGTCCAAAAAGGGCTGGACGACACAACCTACAGGCTCAGGCCCCTGGAGCCAAACCTGAGGACTGTACTTGCCCTCTCCAAGGGAATTGTGTGTGCCCATTCCAATGGCCACAACCCTTCTAATAGGATAAACCTCCAAAGTCCCTGATATATCTCAATAGTGGTAGCTTCCCAGGAAAAACAGGGGCAATCTGAGCCCAAATGAGCCCCTACCTGCACTCAGACCCATAGACAGATGTCCTCAGAGGTAAAAAGGAAAGAACAGGCCCCTAGGCACTAATCAGATCCATTGCTTTGGTTTCCAGGCATCTCTCCTCAGAGGCCTGGATTTCAAAAGCAGCATATAGCTGTTTCTTGTTTCACCCATCAGAAAACATCTCATCTACACATGGGAAACTTGCACGTTGGAGCTGTGTCAAAGCCTCTGTTTAGGAGAACCCTTTAGGGCCCCAGAGCCACCGCTTCATTCCAAGGTCTCCATAGACACAAAAGCACATTCGGACCCATCCCCAGGGGTGTGCATTTCAACTCAGCATCCTCGGTAGCTCCCCACAGATCCAGGAGATCTAAACTGTCTTGTTGCTAGGAGACAATTGGAATGCGAGGTGGGCTACCCAGCCATCCATCCTTAGAACCCTGCTCAGAATCATTGGCCTGGAGCCAAACAACAGGTCTCAATTGTCCTGCCGAAGACTCTCTGCAGTTTGGAGCTTCTCACAACTCCCATCACGGGAAAACCCCCATGGCCTCGTGATGCCCCCCGATTCATGAAGGGGCCATCAGGGACAGAAACTCCAACCTGAGCGATCGTCTGATCCTCGCCCTGACTTCAGATGCACGAGATCTCGATTCAGGTCTGTAGATTGTGCCTGCCATGGCCTCACCCAGAAACCTAAGCCTAGCTTGTGTTCTCAGACTTTTGTCGTCAGACTACTGGCCCACAAGGCCTCCAGTTTGGCAATCCAGAACTACAATGCAGCACTCTGCCTGCCCTCCAGATAAAAAACATTGTCCTCTGGGGCTACCCAGTAACCCCAAATGAGGATCAACCTGCACCGACCTTGGCTGTACCCCAAATACATAGGCTGACCAGGGCACTAATGCCCTTTCTGACACAGCCTGAGCCTGGACCCCCTGGCCCCTTCCAGACAGCTGGCCGCACACTGAGCACATCGAGCCACCATGGCCTTAGGTCGTCATCTCTTCCCAACCTCGGTTTTCAGGTTTCAGAACCTAGACCTTATCTCCAATCACTGTCCATGTTGAAGGTGATGCAGAAATCAGAACTCCTTCCCCATGGCAAGAAACCTTGTGGTTGGCATGTTGTCCAACGTTCAGTGTCGTTGAAACCAGTGTGTCCCATGAGGCCCCGCCCATGCTCGCGGGCCACCTTGGTCACAAACACACATTGTGACCCTCAGGCTGAGCCCAGTCCTCAAGTAAGGCCACTCAGTGGCTGGATGAAGAGATAGCATATTGGGCTTGCCATGCCCCTAGGCCCCATTTTTAACCATACTTCGGGTTGTCCCTTCAGTCTTCCCCACGGCTTGGCTTTGGAATTCCTCTTTTGGTGGGACACCTGAGGTAACAAAACTGAAATGAGTCCTCCCATCCCACAGATTGACGAAAAGCAATTGGGAATCGGGCCAAATCCTCAGAGAGGAAGATTCGTCCATGGCCCATGAGGCCTCCCCGACATTCCACGGCCATCACTGATACAAAATCCAGAGACAAAAGCCTGAGCAATCGCCACAGACTCGCACTTTCTTCATATCCTGTAGAGTTCTTCTCATGGTTTGTAGATCGGACTTGCCATACCTACGTCCCCAAACCTAAGCTGAGTTTGTGTTTTCAGACTTCTGTCCTCAAAGTCTTGGGCCACACACCCTCCAGGCTGGGCCCCTGGAGCCACACATTAGGACTGTGCCTACCAATCCATGGGAATTCTGCCCATTCCATGGTCCAAAATCGTACAAATTAGGAGAAACCTCCAACGACCCTTAGGCCATCCCAATAGTGTGGGTCACCCGGAACAAACAAGGGGTGTCTGACACCAGCTGATAATCGACCTCCACTCATACCATAGATGGATGTCCCCAGAGAAGAAGATTGAACCAGACAGGACCCTAGGCCATAATAGGATCCATTGCTTTGGGTTACAGGCATGTGTCCTCAAAAGCCTGATTCCAATACGAGCATAGGGGTTTTCCTGAGGCACCCATCAGAACTCATCTCTTCTCCACAAGTAAACCTGTGCATGGGAGCCATGTCCAAAGCTTAGGAAAGTACTTCAGGTTGCCGGTGCCACCGCCCCATTCCAAGGCCCTCATGGACACAAAAACACATTAGGACACATCCTCAGGAAAGTCCATTTCAACTCAGCCACCGAGGTTGCTCCCGCAGAGCCATCAGATCTAAACTGTCTTGTTGCTAGGAGACAATTGGAATGTGAGGCGGGCTTCCCAGGCATCCATCCGCGAACGGTGCTCTGGAGTCATTCCATATGGGATGTCCTGGAGCTGTCCAACAGGTCTCAATTGTCCGGAAGAAGGAATCCTGGAAGGGGGCATCCCACAACTCCCAACGTGGGAAAACCTCAATGGTCTCGAGATTCCGCTCCCTTCATGAAGCGGCCGTCATGCTCAGAAACTCCCACCTGAGCCAACGTCTGATCCTCGCCCTGACTTCAGATGCATGAGATATTGGTTCAGATCTGCAGGGGGCACCTGCCGTGCCCTCGCCCTGAAACCCAAGTCTAGCTTGTCTTCTCAGACTTCCATCCTCACACTCCTGGCCCCAAAGCCCTCAAGTTTGGCAATTCCGGACCCACAATGCAGCACTCTGCCTGCCCTCTAGAGAAAAAAATTATTGCCTCATGAGCTGCCCAGGCACCTTAAATGAGGGTAAACCTACACAGCACTCGACTTTACCCAAATTATATAGTCTAACCTGGGCACTAATGCACTGTCGAACACATCCTGAGCCCGGACCTCCTGACCAACACCCAGAAAGCTGACCGCACACTGAGCACATAAAACCCGCCATGGCCTTAGGTCATCATCTCTTCCCTACCTCAGTTTTCAGGCTTCAGAACCGAGACCTTATCTCCAATCACTGCCCAGGGGTGAGTCTGATGCAGAAATCAGAACTCCTCCTTACCCATGGCAAGAACCCTTGTGGTTGGCACGTTGTCCAACGATCAGTGTAGGAGAAAGCCTGAGGCCCCGCCCATTCTTGAGTGCGACGAGGGCATACACACGCATTGTGACCCTCAGCATGAGTCCTGTCCTCTAGTAAGTCCTCTCAGTGGCTGGACCATTAGATGTCATAATGGGCTTGACATGTCCCTAGGCCCCAATTTTTAACCAGATTTCTGATTGTCCAGTCGCCCCTCCTAGGGCTCTACTCTAATCCCTCATTTGGTGGGACACCTGAGGTTAAAAAAGAAAACAACAACAACAACAAAATAAAACGGACTTCTTCCTGCCCACAGAATGAACCCAAACTCTTTGGACGGGGCCAAACCACCAGAGAGTAAGACTCGTCCATTTCCCATGAAGTCACCCAGAAATTCCACGACCATGAGTGACACGATATCCCGAGACAAAAACTTGAGCAGGAGCCTCACACTCGCCCTTCTTTCAAATCCCGAAAAGTTCTCCTCATGGTCTGTAGATCAGTCCTGCCATACCTATGACCTGAAACATAAGCCGAGTTTGTGTTTTCAGACAACTGTCCAAAAAGGGCTGGACGACACAACCTACAGGCTCAGGCCCCTGGAGCCAAACCTGAGGACTGTACTTGCCCTCTCCAAGGGAATTGTGTGTGCCCATTCCAATGGCCACAACCCTTCTAATAGGATAAACCTCCAAAGTCCCTGATATATCTCAATAGTGGTAGCTTCCCAGGAAAAACAGGGGCAATCTGAGCCCAAATGAGCCCCTACCTGCACTCAGACCCATAGACAGATGTCCTCAGAGGTAAAAAGGAAAGAACAGGCCCCTAGGCACTAATCAGATCCATTGCTTTGGTTTCCAGGCATCTCTCCTCAGAGGCCTGGATTTCAAAAGCAGCATATAGCTGTTTCTTGTTTCACCCATCAGAAAACATCTCATCTACACATGGGAAACTTGCACGTTGGAGCTGTGTCAAAGCCTCTGTTTAGGAGAACCCTTTAGGGCCCCAGAGCCACCGCTTCATTCCAAGGTCTCCATAGACACAAAAGCACATTCGGACCCATCCCCAGGGGTGTGCATTTCAACTCAGCATCCTCGGTAGCTCCCCACAGATCCAGGAGATCTAAACTGTCTTGTTGCTAGGAGACAATTGGAATGCGAGGTGGGCTACCCAGCCATCCATCCTTAGAACCCTGCTCAGAATCATTGGCCTGGAGCCAAACAACAGGTCTCAATTGTCCTGCCGAAGACTCTCTGCAGTTTGGAGCTTCTCACAACTCCCATCACGGGAAAACCCCCATGGCCTCGTGATGCCCCCCCATTCATGAAGGGGCCATCAGGGACAGAAACTCCAACCTGAGCGATCGTCTGATCCTCGCCCTGACTTCAGATGCACGAGATCTCGATTCAGGTCTGTAGATTGTGCCTGCCATGGCCTCACCCAGAAACCTAAGCCTAGCTTGTGTTCTCAGACTTTTGTCGTCAGACTACTGGCCCACAAGGCCTCCAGTTTGGCAATCCAGAACTACAATGCAGCACTCTGCCTGCCCTCCAGATAAAAAACATTGTCCTCTGGGGCTACCCAGTAACCCCAAATGAGGATCAACCTGCACCGACCTTGGCTGTACCCCAAATACATAGGCTGACCAGGGCACTAATGCCCTTTCTGACACAGCCTGAGCCTGGACCCCCTGGCCCCTTCCAGACAGCTGGCCGCACACTGAGCACATCGAGCCACCATGGCCTTAGGTCGTCATCTCTTCCCAACCTCGGTTTTCAGGTTTCAGAACCTAGACCTTATCTCCAATCACTGTCCATGTTGAAGGTGATGCAGAAATCAGAACTCCTTCCCCATGGCAAGAAACCTTGTGGTTGGCATGTTGTCCAACGTTCAGTGTCGTTGAAACCAGTGTGTCCCATGAGGCCCCGCCCATGCTCGCGGGCCACCTTGGTCACAAACACACATTGTGACCCTCAGGCTGAGCCCAGTCCTCAAGTAAGGCCACTCAGTGGCTGGATGAAGAGATAGCATATTGGGCTTGCCATGCCCCTAGGCCCCATTTTTAACCATACTTCGGGTTGTCCCTTCAGTCTTCCCCACGGCTTGGCTTTGGAATTCCTCTTTTGGTGGGACACCTGAGGTAACAAAACTGAAATGAGTCCTCCCATCCCACAGATTGACGAAAAGCAATTGGGAATCGGGCCAAATCCTCAGAGAGGAAGATTCGTCCATGGCCCATGAGGCCTCCCCGACATTCCACGGCCATCACTGATACAAAATCCAGAGACAAAAGCCTGAGCAATCGCCACAGACTCGCACTTTCTTCATATCCTGTAGAGTTCTTCTCATGGTTTGTAGATCGGACTTGCCATACCTACGTCCCCAAACCTAAGCTGAGTTTGTGTTTTCAGACTTCTGTCCTCAAAGTCTTGGGCCACACACCCTCCAGGCTGGGCCCCTGGAGCCACACATTAGGACTGTGCCTACCAATCCATGGGAATTCTGCCCATTCCATGGTCCAAAATCGTACAAATTAGGAGAAACCTCCAACGACCCTTAGGCCATCCCAATAGTGTGGGTCACCCGGAACAAACAAGGGGTGTCTGACACCAGCTGATAATCGACCTCCACTCATACCATAGATGGATGTCCCCAGAGAAGAAGATTGAACCAGACAGGACCCTAGGCCATAATAGGATCCATTGCTTTGGGTTACAGGCATGTGTCCTCAAAAGCCTGATTCCAATACGAGCATAGGGGTTTTCCTGAGGCACCCATCAGAACTCATCTCTTCTCCACAAGTAAACCTGTGCATGGGAGCCATGTCCAAAGCTTAGGAAAGTACTTCAGGTTGCCGGTGCCACCGCCCCATTCCAAGGCCCTCATGGACACAAAAACACATTAGGACACATCCTCAGGAAAGTCCATTTCAACTCAGCCACCGAGGTTGCTCCCGCAGAGCCATCAGATCTAAACTGTCTTGTTGCTAGGAGACAATTGGAATGTGAGGCGGGCTTCCCAGGCATCCATCCGCGAACGGTGCTCTGGAGTCATTCCATATGGGATGTCCTGGAGCTGTCCAACAGGTCTCAATTGTCCGGAAGAAGGAATCCTGGAAGGGGGCATCCCACAACTCCCAACGTGGGAAAACCTCAATGGTCTCGAGATTCCGCTCCCTTCATGAAGCGGCCGTCATGCTCAGAAACTCCCACCTGAGCCAACGTCTGATCCTCGCCCTGACTTCAGATGCATGAGATATTGGTTCAGATCTGCAGGGGGCACCTGCCGTGCCCTCGCCCTGAAACCCAAGTCTAGCTTGTCTTCTCAGACTTCCATCCTCACACTCCTGGCCCCAAAGCCCTCAAGTTTGGCAATTCCGGACCCACAATGCAGCACTCTGCCTGCCCTCTAGAGAAAAAAATTATTGCCTCATGAGCTGCCCAGGCACCTTAAATGAGGGTAAACCTACACAGCACTCGACTTTACCCAAATTATATAGTCTAACCTGGGCACTAATGCACTGTCGAACACATCCTGAGCCCGGACCTCCTGACCAACACCCAGAAAGCTGACCGCACACTGAGCACATAAAACCCGCCATGGCCTTAGGTCATCATCTCTTCCCTACCTCAGTTTTCAGGCTTCAGAACCGAGACCTTATCTCCAATCACTGCCCAGGGGTGAGTCTGATGCAGAAATCAGAACTCCTCCTTACCCATGGCAAGAACCCTTGTGGTTGGCACGTTGTCCAACGATCAGTGTAGGAGAAACCCTGAGGCCCCGCCCATTCTTGAGTGCAACGAGGGCATACACATGCATTGTGACCCTCAGCATGAGTCCTGTCCTCTAGTAAGTCCTCTCAGTGGCTGGACCATTAGATGTCATAATGGGCTTGACATGTCCCTAGGCCCCAATTTTTAACCAGATTTCTGATTGTCCAGTCGCCCCTCCTAGGGCTCTACTCTAATCCCTCATTTGGTGGGACACCTGAGGTTAAAAAAGAAAACAACAACAACAACAAAATAAAACGGACTTCTTCCTGCCCACAGAATGAACCCAAACTCTTTGGACGGGGCCAAACCACCAGAGAGTAAGACTCGTCCATTTCCCATGAAGTCACCCAGAAATTCCACGACCATGAGTGACACGATATCCCGAGACAAAAACTTGAGCAGGAGCCTCACACTCGCCCTTCTTTCAAATCCTGAAAAGTTCTCTTCATGGTCTGTAGATCAGTCCTGCCATACCTATGACCTGAAACATAAGCCGAGTTTGTGTTTTCAGACAACTGTCCAAAAAGGGCTGGACGACACAACCTACAGGCTCAGGCCCCTGGAGCCAAACCTGAGGACTGTACTTGCCCTCTCCAAGGGAATTGTGTGTGCCCATTCCAATGGCCACAACCCTTCTAATAGGATAAACCTCCAAAGTCCCTGATATATCTCAATAGTGGTAGCTTCCCAGGAAAAACAGGGGCAATCTGAGCCCAAATGAGCCCCTACCTGCACTCAGACCCATAGACAGATGTCCTCAGAGGTAAAAAGGAAAGAACAGGCCCCTAGGCACTAATCAGATCCATTGCTTTGGTTTCCAGGCATCTCTCCTCAGAGGCCTGGATTTCAAAAGCAGCATATAGCTGTTTCTTGTTTCACCCATCAGAAAACATCTCATCTACACATGGGAAACTTGCACGTTGGAGCTGTGTCAAAGCCTCTGTTTAGGAGAACCCTTTAGGGCCCCAGAGCCACCGCTTCATTCCAAGGTCTCCATAGACACAAAAGCACATTCGGACCCATCCCCAGGGGTGTGCATTTCAACTCAGCATCCTCGGTAGCTCCCCACAGATCCAGGAGATCTAAACTGTCTTGTTGCTAGGAGACAATTGGAATGCGAGGTGGGCTACCCAGCCATCCATCCTTAGAACCCTGCTCAGAATCATTGGCCTGGAGCCAAACAACAGGTCTCAATTGTCCTGCCGAAGACTCTCTGCAGTTTGGAGCTTCTCACAACTCCCATCACGGGAAAACCCCCATGGCCTCGTGATGCCCCCCGATTCATGAAGGGGCCATCAGGGACAGAAACTCCAACCTGAGCGATCGTCTGATCCTCGCCCTGACTTCAGATGCACGAGATCTCGATTCAGGTCTGTAGATTGTGCCTGCCATGGCCTCACCCAGAAACCTAAGCCTAGCTTGTGTTCTCAGACTTTTGTCGTCAGACTACTGGCCCACAAGGCCTCCAGTTTGGCAATCCAGAACTACAATGCAGCACTCTGCCTGCCCTCCAGATAAAAAACATTGTCCTCTGGGGCTACCCAGTAACCCCAAATGAGGATCAACCTGCACCGACCTTGGCTGTACCCCAAATACATAGGCTGACCAGGGCACTAATGCCCTTTCTGACACAGCCTGAGCCTGGACCCCCTGGCCCCTTCCAGACAGCTGGCCGCACACTGAGCACATCGAGCCACCATGGCCTTAGGTCGTCATCTCTTCCCAACCTCGGTTTTCAGGTTTCAGAACCTAGACCTTATCTCCAATCACTGTCCATGTTGAAGGTGATGCAGAAATCAGAACTCCTTCCCCATGGCAAGAAACCTTGTGGTTGGCATGTTGTCCAACGTTCAGTGTCGTTGAAACCAGTGTGTCCCATGAGGCCCCGCCCATGCTCGCGGGCCACCTTGGTCACAAACACACATTGTGACCCTCAGGCTGAGCCCAGTCCTCAAGTAAGGCCACTCAGTGGCTGGATGAAGAGATAGCATATTGGGCTTGCCATGCCCCTAGGCCCCATTTTTAACCATACTTCGGGTTGTCCCTTCAGTCTTCCCCACGGCTTGGCTTTGGAATTCCTCTTTTGGTGGGACACCTGAGGTAACAAAACTGAAATGAGTCCTCCCATCCCACAGATTGACGAAAAGCAATTGGGAATCGGGCCAAATCCTCAGAGAGGAAGATTCGTCCATGGCCCATGAGGCCTCCCCGACATTCCACGGCCATCACTGATACAAAATCCAGAGACAAAAGCCTGAGCAATCGCCACAGACTCGCACTTTCTTCATATCCTGTAGAGTTCTTCTCATGGTTTGTAGATCGGACTTGCCATACCTACGTCCCCAAACCTAAGCTGAGTTTGTGTTTTCAGACTTCTGTCCTCAAAGTCTTGGGCCACACACCCTCCAGGCTGGGCCCCTGGAGCCACACATTAGGACTGTGCCTACCAATCCATGGGAATTCTGCCCATTCCATGGTCCAAAATCGTACAAATTAGGAGAAACCTCCAACGACCCTTAGGCCATCCCAATAGTGTGGGTCACCCGGAACAAACAAGGGGTGTCTGACACCAGCTGATAATCGACCTCCACTCATACCATAGATGGATGTCCCCAGAGAAGAAGATTGAACCAGACAGGACCCTAGGCCATAATAGGATCCATTGCTTTGGGTTACAGGCATGTGTCCTCAAAAGCCTGATTCCAATACGAGCATAGGGGTTTTCCTGAGGCACCCATCAGAACTCATCTCTTCTCCACAAGTAAACCTGTGCATGGGAGCCATGTCCAAAGCTTAGGAAAGTACTTCAGGTTGCCGGTGCCACCGCCCCATTCCAAGGCCCTCATGGACACAAAAACACATTAGGACACATCCTCAGGAAAGTCCATTTCAACTCAGCCACCGAGGTTGCTCCCGCAGAGCCATCAGATCTAAACTGTCTTGTTGCTAGGAGACAATTGGAATGTGAGGCGGGCTTCCCAGGCATCCATCCGCGAACGGTGCTCTGGAGTCATTCCATATGGGATGTCCTGGAGCTGTCCAACAGGTCTCAATTGTCCGGAAGAAGGAATCCTGGAAGGGGGCATCCCACAACTCCCAACGTGGGAAAACCTCAATGGTCTCGAGATTCCGCTCCCTTCATGAAGCGGCCGTCATGCTCAGAAACTCCCACCTGAGCCAACGTCTGATCCTCGCCCTGACTTCAGATGCATGAGATATTGGTTCAGATCTGCAGGGGGCACCTGCCGTGCCCTCGCCCTGAAACCCAAGTCTAGCTTGTCTTCTCAGACTTCCATCCTCACACTCCTGGCCCCAAAGCCCTCAAGTTTGGCAATTCCGGACCCACAATGCAGCACTCTGCCTGCCCTCTAGAGAAAAAAAATTATTGCCTCATGAGCTGCCCAGGCACCTTAAATGAGGGTAAACCTACACAGCACTCGACTTTACCCAAATTATATAGTCTAACCTGGGCACTAATGCACTGTCGAACACATCCTGAGCCCGGACCTCCTGACCAACACCCAGAAAGCTGACCGCACACTGAGCACATAAAACCCGCCATGGCCTTAGGTCATCATCTCTTCCCTACCTCAGTTTTCAGGCTTCAGAACCGAGACCTTATCTCCAATCACTGCCCAGGGGTGAGTCTGATGCAGAAATCAGAACTCCTCCTTACCCATGGCAAGAACCCTTGTGGTTGGCACGTTGTCCAACGATCAGTGTAGGAGAAAGCCTGAGGCCCCGCCCATTCTTGAGTGCGACGAGGGCATACACATGCATTGTGACCCTCAGCATGAGTCCTGTCCTCTAGTAAGTCCTCTCAGTGGCTGGACCATTAGATGTCATAATGGGCTTGACATGTCCCTAGGCCCCAATTTTTAACCAGATTTCTGATTGTCCAGTCGCCCCTCCTAGGGCTCTACTCTAATCCCTCATTTGGTGGGACACCTGAGGTTAAAAAAGAAAACAACAACAACAACAAAATAAAACGGACTTCTTCCTGCCCACAGAATGAACCCAAACTCTTTGGACGGGGCCAAACCACCAGAGAGTAAGACTCGTCCATTTCCCATGAAGTCACCCAGAAATTCCACGACCATGAGTGACACGATATCCCGAGACAAAAACTTGAGCAGGAGCCTCACACTCGCCCTTCTTTCAAATCCCGAAAAGTTCTCCTCATGGTCTGTAGATCAGTCCTGCCATACCTATGACCTGAAACATAAGCCGAGTTTGTGTTTTCAGACAACTGTCCAAAAAGGGCTGGACGACACAACCTACAGGCTCAGGCCCCTGGAGCCAAACCTGAGGACTGTACTTGCCCTCTCCAAGGGAATTGTGTGTGCCCATTCCAATGGCCACAACCCTTCTAATAGGATAAACCTCCAAAGTCCCTGATATATCTCAATAGTGGTAGCTTCCCAGGAAAAACAGGGGCAATCTGAGCCCAAATGAGCCCCTACCTGCACTCAGACCCATAGACAGATGTCCTCAGAGGTAAAAAGGAAAGAACAGGCCCCTAGGCACTAATCAGATCCATTGCTTTGGTTTCCAGGCATCTCTCCTCAGAGGCCTGGATTTCAAAAGCAGCATATAGCTGTTTCTTGTTTCACCCATCAGAAAACATCTCATCTACACATGGGAAACTTGCACGTTGGAGCTGTGTCAAAGCCTCTGTTTAGGAGAACCCTTTAGGGCCCCAGAGCCACCGCTTCATTCCAAGGTCTCCATAGACACAAAAGCACATTCGGACCCATCCCCAGGGGTGTGCATTTCAACTCAGCATCCTCGGTAGCTCCCCACAGATCCAGGAGATCTAAACTGTCTTGTTGCTAGGAGACAATTGGAATGCGAGGTGGGCTACCCAGCCATCCATCCTTAGAACTCTGCTCAGAATCATTGGCCTGGAGCCAAACAACAGGTCTCAATTGTCCTGCCGAAGACTCTCTGCAGTTTGGAGCTTCTCACAACTCCCATCACGGGAAAACCCCCATAGCCTCGTGATGCCCCCCCATTCATGAAGGGGCCATCAGGGACAGAAACTCCAACCTGAGCGATCGTCTGATCCTCGCCCTGACTTCAGATGCACGAGATCTCGATTCAGGTCTGTAGATTGTGCCTGCCATGGCCTCACCCAGAAACCTAAGCCTAGCTTGTGTTCTCAGACTTTTGTCGTCAGACTACTGGCCCACAAGGCCTCCAGTTTGGCAATCCAGAACTACAATGCAGCACTCTGCCTGCCCTCCAGATAAAAAACATTGTCCTCTGGGGCTACCCAGTAACCCCAAATGAGGATCAACCTGCACCGACCTTGGCTGTACCCCAAATACATAGGCTGACCAGGGCACTAATGCCCTTTCTGACACAGCCTGAGCCTGGACCCCCTGGCCCCTTCCAGACAGCTGGCCGCACACTGAGCACATCGAGCCACCATGGCCTTAGGTCGTCATCTCTTCCCAACCTCGGTTTTCAGGTTTCAGAACCTAGACCTTATCTCCAATCACTGTCCATGTTGAAGGTGATGCAGAAATCAGAACTCCTTCCCCATGGCAAGAAACCTTGTGGTTGGCATGTTGTCCAACGTTCAGTGTCGTTGAAACCAGTGTGTCCCATGAGGCCCCGCCCATGCTCGCGGGCCACCTTGGTCACAAACACACATTGTGACCCTCAGGCTGATCCCAGTCCTCAAGTAAGGCCACTCAGTGGCTGGATGAAGAGATAGCATATTGGGCTTGCCATGCCCCTAGGCCCCATTTTTAACCATACTTCGGGTTGTCCCTTCAGTCTTCCCCACGGCTTGGCTTTGGAATTCCTCTTTTGGTGGGACACCTGAGGTAACAAAACTGAAATGAGTCCTCCCATCCCACAGATTGACGAAAAGCAATTGGGAATCGGGCCAAATCCTCAGAGAGGAAGATTCGTCCATGGCCCATGAGGCCTCCCCGACATTCCACGGCCATCACTGATACAAAATCCAGAGACAAAAGCCTGAGCAATCGCCACAGACTCGCACTTTCTTCATATCCTGTAGAGTTCTTCTCATGGTTTGTAGATCGGACTTGCCATACCTACGTCCCCAAACCTAAGCTGAGTTTGTGTTTTCAGACTTCTGTCCTCAAAGTCTTGGGCCACACACCCTCCAGGCTGGGCCCCTGGAGCCACACATTAGGACTGTGCCTACCAATCCATGGGAATTCTGCCCATTCCATGGTCCAAAATCGTACAAATTAGGAGAAACCTCCAACGACCCTTAGGCCATCCCAATAGTGTGGGTCACCCGGAACAAACAAGGGGTGTCTGACACCAGCTGATAATCGACCTCCACTCATACCATGGATGGATGTCCCCAGAGAAGAAGATTGAACCAGACAGGACCCTAGGCCATAATAGGATCCATTGCTTTGGGTTACAGGCATGTGTCCTCAAAAGCCTGATTCCAATACGAGCATAGGGGTTTTCCTGAGGCACCCATCAGAACTCATCTCTTCTCCACAAGTAAACCTGTGCATGGGAGCCATGTCCAAAGCTTAGGAAAGTACTTCAGGTTGCCGGTGCCACCGCCCCATTCCAAGGCCCTCATGGACACAAAAACACATTAGGACACATCCTCAGGAAAGTCCATTTCAACTCAGCCACCGAGGTTGCTCCCGCAGAGCCATCAGATCTAAACTGTCTTGTTGCTAGGAGACAATTGGAATGTGAGGCGGGCTTCCCAGGCATCCATCCGCGAACGGTGCTCTGGAGTCATTCCATATGGGATGTCCTGGAGCTGTCCAACAGGTCTCAATTGTCCGGAAGAAGGAATCCTGGAAGGGGGCATCCCACAACTCCCAACGTGGGAAAACCTCAATGGTCTCGAGATTCCGCTCCCTTCATGAAGCGGCCGTCATGCTCAGAAACTCCCACCTGAGCCAACGTCTGATCCTCGCCCTGACTTCAGATGCATGAGATATTGGTTCAGATCTGCAGGGGGCACCTGCCGTGCCCTCGCCCTGAAACCCAAGTCTAGCTTGTCTTCTCAGACTTCCATCCTCACACTCCTGGCCCCAAAGCCCTCAAGTTTGGCAATTCCGGACCCACAATGCAGCACTCTGCCTGCCCTCTAGAGAAAAAAATTATTGCCTCATGAGCTGCCCAGGCACCTTAAATGAGGGTAAACCTACACAGCACTCGACTTTACCCAAATTATATAGTCTAACCTGGGCACTAATGCACTGTCGAACACATCCTGAGCCCGGACCTCCTGACCAACACCCAGAAAGCTGACCGCACACTGAGCACATAAAACCCGCCATGGCCTTAGGTCATCATCTCTTCCCTACCTCAGTTTTCAGGCTTCAGAACCGAGACCTTATCTCCAATCACTGCCCAGGGGTGAGTCTGATGCAGAAATCAGAACTCCTCCTTACCCATGGCAAGAACCCTTGTGGTTGGCACGTTGTCCAACGATCAGTGTAGGAGAAAGCCTGAGGCCCCGCCCATTCTTGAGTGCGACGAGGGCATACACATGCATTGTGACCCTCAGCATGAGTCCTGTCCTCTAGTAAGTCCTCTCAGTGGCTGGACCATTAGATGTCATAATGGGCTTGACATGTCCCTAGGCCCCAATTTTTAACCAGATTTCTGATTGTCCAGTCGCCCCTCCTAGGGCTCTACTCTAATCCCTCATTTGGTGGGACACCTGAGGTTAAAAAAGAAAACAACAACAACAACAAAATAAAACGGACTTCTTCCTGCCCACAGAATGAACCCAAACTCTTTGGACGGGGCCAAACCACCAGAGAGTAAGACTCGTCCATTTCCCATGAAGTCACCCAGAAATTCCACGACCATGAGTGACACGATATCCCGAGACAAAAACTTGAGCAGGAGCCTCACACTCGCCCTTCTTTCAAATCCCGAAAAGTTCTCCTCATGGTCTGTAGATCAGTCCTGCCATACCTATGACCTGAAACATAAGCCGAGTTTGTGTTTTCAGACAACTGTCCAAAAAGGGCTGGACGACACAACCTACAGGCTCAGGCCCCTGGAGCCAAACCTGAGGACTGTACTTGCCCTCTCCAAGGGAATTGTGTGTGCCCATTCCAATGGCCACAACCCTTCTAATAGGATAAACCTCCAAAGTCCCTGATATATCTCAATAGTGGTAGCTTCCCAGGAAAAACAGGGGCAATCTGAGCCCAAATGAGCCCCTACCTGCACTCAGACCCATAGACAGATGTCCTCAGAGGTAAAAAGGAAAGAACAGGCCCCTAGGCACTAATCAGATCCATTGCTTTGGTTTCCAGGCATCTCTCCTCAGAGGCCTGGATTTCAAAAGCAGCATATAGCTGTTTCTTGTTTCACCCATCAGAAAACATCTCATCTACACATGGGAAACTTGCACGTTGGAGCTGTGTCAAAGCCTCTGTTTAGGAGAACCCTTTAGGGCCCCAGAGCCACCGCTTCATTCCAAGGTCTCCATAGACACAAAAGCACATTCGGACCCATCCCCAGGGGTGTGCATTTCAACTCAGCATCCTCGGTAGCTCCCCACAGATCCAGGAGATCTAAACTGTCTTGTTGCTAGGAGACAATTGGAATGCGAGGTGGGCTACCCAGCCATCCATCCTTAGAACTCTGCTCAGAATCATTGGCCTGGAGCCAAACAACAGGTCTCAATTGTCCTGCCGAAGACTCTCTGCAGTTTGGAGCTTCTCACAACTCCCATCACGGGAAAACCCCCATGGCCTCGTGATGCCCCCCCATTCATGAAGGGGCCATCAGGGACAGAAACTCCAACCTGAGCGATCGTCTGATCCTCGCCCTGACTTCAGATGCACGAGATCTCGATTCAGGTCTGTAGATTGTGCCTGCCATGGCCTCACCCAGAAACCTAAGCCTAGCTTGTGTTCTCAGACTTTTGTCGTCAGACTACTGGCCCACAAGGCCTCCAGTTTGGCAATCCAGAACTACAATGCAGCACTCTGCCTGCCCTCCAGATAAAAAACATTGTCCTCTGGGGCTACCCAGTAACCCCAAATGAGGATCAACCTGCACCGACCTTGGCTGTACCCCAAATACATAGGCTGACCAGGGCACTAATGCCCTTTCTGACACAGCCTGAGCCTGGACCCCCTGGCCCCTTCCAGACAGCTGGCCGCACACTGAGCACATCGAGCCACCATGGCCTTAGGTCGTCATCTCTTCCCAACCTCGGTTTTCAGGTTTCAGAACCTAGACCTTATCTCCAATCACTGTCCATGTTGAAGGTGATGCAGAAATCAGAACTCCTTCCCCATGGCAAGAAACCTTGTGGTTGGCATGTTGTCCAACGTTCAGTGTCGTTGAAACCAGTGTGTCCCATGAGGCCCCGCCCATGCTCGCGGGCCACCTTGGTCACAAACACACATTGTGACCCTCAGGCTGAGCCCAGTCCTCAAGTAAGGCCACTCAGTGGCTGGATGAAGAGATAGCATATTGGGCTTGCCATGCCCCTAGGCCCCATTTTTAACCATACTTCGGGTTGTCCCTTCAGTCTTCCCCACGGCTTGGCTTTGGAATTCCTCTTTTGGTGGGACACCTGAGGTAACAAAACTGAAATGAGTCCTCCCATCCCACAGATTGACGAAAAGCAATTGGGAATCGGGCCAAATCCTCAGAGAGGAAGATTCGTCCATGGCCCATGAGGCCTCCCCGACATTCCACGGCCATCACTGATACAAAATCCAGAGACAAAAGCCTGAGCAATCGCCACAGACTCGCACTTTCTTCATATCCTGTAGAGTTCTTCTCATGGTTTGTAGATCGGACTTGCCATACCTACGTCCCCAAACCTAAGCTGAGTTTGTGTTTTCAGACTTCTGTCCTCAAAGTCTTGGGCCACACACCCTCCAGGCTGGGCCCCTGGAGCCACACATTAGGACTGTGCCTACCAATCCATGGGAATTCTGCCCATTCCATGGTCCAAAATCGTACAAATTAGGAGAAACCTCCAACGACCCTTAGGCCATCCCAATAGTGTGGGTCACCCGGAACAAACAAGGGGTGTCTGACACCAGCTGATAATCGACCTCCACTCATACCATAGATGGATGTCCCCAGAGAAGAAGATTGAACCAGACAGGACCCTAGGCCATAATAGGATCCATTGCTTTGGGTTACAGGCATGTGTCCTCAAAAGCCTGATTCCAATACGAGCATAGGGGTTTTCCTGAGGCACCCATCAGAACTCATCTCTTCTCCACAAGTAAACCTGTGCATGGGAGCCATGTCCAAAGCTTAGGAAAGTACTTCAGGTTGCCGGTGCCACCGCCCCATTCCAAGGCCCTCATGGACACAAAAACACATTAGGACACATCCTCAGGAAAGTCCATTTCAACTCAGCCACCGAGGTTGCTCCCGCAGAGCCATCAGATCTAAACTGTCTTGTTGCTAGGAGACAATTGGAATGTGAGGCGGGCTTCCCAGGCATCCATCCGCGAACGGTGCTCTGGAGTCATTCCATATGGGATGTCCTGGAGCTGTCCAACAGGTCTCAATTGTCCGGAAGAAGGAATCCTGGAAGGGGGCATCCCACAACTCCCAACGTGGGAAAACCTCAATGGTCTCGAGATTCCGCTCCCTTCATGAAGCGGCCGTCATGCTCAGAAACTCCCACCTGAGCCAACGTCTGATCCTCGCCCTGACTTCAGATGCATGAGATATTGGTTCAGATCTGCAGGGGGCACCTGCCGTGCCCTCGCCCTGAAACCCAAGTCTAGCTTGTCTTCTCAGACTTCCATCCTCACACTCCTGGCCCCAAAGCCCTCAAGTTTGGCAATTCCGGACCCACAATGCAGCACTCTGCCTGCCCTCTAGAGAAAAAAATTATTGCCTCATGAGCTGCCCAGGCACCTTAAATGAGGGTAAACCTACACAGCACTCGACTTTACCCAAATTATATAGTCTAACCTGGGCACTAATGCACTGTCGAACACATCCTGAGCCCGGACCTCCTGACCAACACCCAGAAAGCTGACCGCACACTGAGCACATAAAACCCGCCATGGCCTTAGGTCATCATCTCTTCCCTACCTCAGTTTTCAGGCTTCAGAACCGAGACCTTATCTCCAATCACTGCCCAGGGGTGAGTCTGATGCAGAAATCAGAACTCCTCCTTACCCATGGCAAGAACCCTTGTGGTTGGCACGTTGTCCAACGATCAGTGTAGGAGAAAGCCTGAGGCCCCGCCCATTCTTGAGTGCGACGAGGGCATACACATGCATTGTGACCCTCAGCATGAGTCCTGTCCTCTAGTAAGTCCTCTCAGTGGCTGGACCATTAGATGTCATAATGGGCTTGACATGTCCCTAGGCCCCAATTTTTAACCAGATTTCTGATTGTCCAGTCGCCCCTCCTAGGGCTCTACTCTAATCCCTCATTTGGTGGGACACCTGAGGTTAAAAAAGAAAACAACAACAACAACAAAATAAAACGGACTTCTTCCTGCCCACAGAATGAACCCAAACTCTTTGGACGGGGCCAAACCACCAGAGAGTAAGACTCGTCCATTTCCCATGAAGTCACCCAGAAATTCCACGACCATGAGTGACACGATATCCCGAGACAAAAACTTGAGCAGGAGCCTCACACTCGCCCTTCTTTCAAATCCCGAAAAGTTCTCCTCATGGTCTGTAGATCAGTCCTGCCATACCTATGACCTGAAACATAAGCCGAGTTTGTGTTTTCAGACAACTGTCCAAAAAGGGCTGGACGACACAACCTACAGGCTCAGGCCCCTGGAGCCAAACCTGAGGACTGTACTTGCCCTCTCCAAGGGAATTGTGTGTGCCCATTCCAATGGCCACAACCCTTCTAATAGGATAAACCTCCAAAGTCCCTGATATATCTCAATAGTGGTAGCTTCCCAGGAAAAACAGGGGCAATCTGAGCCCAAATGAGCCCCTACCTGCACTCAGACCCATAGACAGATGTCCTCAGAGGTAAAAAGGAAAGAACAGGCCCCTAGGCACTAATCAGATCCATTGCTTTGGTTTCCAGGCATCTCTCCTCAGAGGCCTGGATTTCAAAAGCAGCATATAGCTGTTTCTTGTTTCACCCATCAGAAAACATCTCATCTACACATGGGAAACTTGCACGTTGGAGCTGTGTCAAAGCCTCTGTTTAGGAGAACCCTTTAGGGCCCCAGAGCCACCGCTTCATTCCAAGGTCTCCATAGACACAAAAGCACATTCGGACCCATCCCCAGGGGTGTGCATTTCAACTCAGCATCCTCGGTAGCTCCCCACAGATCCAGGAGATCTAAACTGTCTTGTTGCTAGGAGACAATTGGAATGCGAGGTGGGCTACCCAGCCATCCATCCTTAGAACCCTGCTCAGAATCATTGGCCTGGAGCCAAACAACAGGTCTCAATTGTCCTGCCGAAGACTCTCTGCAGTTTGGAGCTTCTCACAACTCCCATCACGGGAAAACCCCCATGGCCTCGTGATGCCCCCCCATTCATGAAGGGGCCATCAGGGACAGAAACTCCAACCTGAGCGATCGTCTGATCCTCGCCCTGACTTCAGATGCACGAGATCTCGATTCAGGTCTGTAGATTGTGCCTGCCATGGCCTCACCCAGAAACCTAAGCCTAGCTTGTGTTCTCAGACTTTTGTCGTCAGACTACTGGCCCACAAGGCCTCCAGTTTGGCAATCCAGAACTACAATGCAGCACTCTGCCTGCCCTCCAGATAAAAAACATTGTCCTCTGGGGCTACCCAGTAACCCCAAATGAGGATCAACCTGCACCGACCTTGGCTGTACCCCAAATACATAGGCTGACCAGGGCACTAATGCCCTTTCTGACACAGCCTGAGCCTGGACCCCCTGGCCCCTTCCAGACAGCTGGCCGCACACTGAGCACATCGAGCCACCATGGCCTTAGGTCGTCATCTCTTCCCAACCTCGGTTTTCAGGTTTCAGAACCTAGACCTTATCTCCAATCACTGTCCATGTTGAAGGTGATGCAGAAATCAGAACTCCTTCCCCATGGCAAGAAACCTTGTGGTTGGCATGTTGTCCAACGTTCAGTGTCGTTGAAACCAGTGTGTCCCATGAGGCCCCGCCCATGCTCGCGGGCCACCTTGGTCACAAACACACATTGTGACCCTCAGGCTGAGCCCAGTCCTCAAGTAAGGCCACTCAGTGGCTGGATGAAGAGATAGCATATTGGGCTTGCCATGCCCCTAGGCCCCATTTTTAACCATACTTCGGGTTGTCCCTTCAGTCTTCCCCACGGCTTGGCTTTGGAATTCCTCTTTTGGTGGGACACCTGAGGTAACAAAACTGAAATGAGTCCTCCCATCCCACAGATTGACGAAAAGCAATTGGGAATCGGGCCAAATCCTCAGAGAGGAAGATTCGTCCATGGCCCATGAGGCCTCCCCGACATTCCACGGCCATCACTGATACAAAATCCAGAGACAAAAGCCTGAGCAATCGCCACAGACTCGCACTTTCTTCATATCCTGTAGAGTTCTTCTCATGGTTTGTAGATCGGACTTGCCATACCTACGTCCCCAAACCTAAGCTGAGTTTGTGTTTTCAGACTTCTGTCCTCAAAGTCTTGGGCCACACACCCTCCAGGCTGGGCCCCTGGAGCCACACATTAGGACTGTGCCTACCAATCCATGGGAATTCTGCCCATTCCATGGTCCAAAATCGTACAAATTAGGAGAAACCTCCAACGACCCTTAGGCCATCCCAATAGTGTGGGTCACCCGGAACAAACAAGGGGTGTCTGACACCAGCTGATAATCGACCTCCACTCATACCATAGATGGATGTCCCCAGAGAAGAAGATTGAACCAGACAGGACCCTAGGCCATAATAGGATCCATTGCTTTGGGTTACAGGCATGTGTCCTCAAAAGCCTGATTCCAATACGAGCATAGGGGTTTTCCTGAGGCACCCATCAGAACTCATCTCTTCTCCACAAGTAAACCTGTGCATGGGAGCCATGTCCAAAGCTTAGGAAAGTACTTCAGGTTGCCGGTGCCACCGCCCCATTCCAAGGCCCTCATGGACACAAAAACACATTAGGACACATCCTCAGGAAAGTCCATTTCAACTCAGCCACCGAGGTTGCTCCCGCAGAGCCATCAGATCTAAACTGTCTTGTTGCTAGGAGACAATTGGAATGTGAGGCGGGCTTCCCAGGCATCCATCCGCGAACGGTGCTCTGGAGTCATTCCATATGGGATGTCCTGGAGCTGTCCAACAGGTCTCAATTGTCCGGAAGAAGGAATCCTGGAAGGGGGCATCCCACAACTCCCAACGTGGGAAAACCTCAATGGTCTCGAGATTCCGCTCCCTTCATGAAGCGGCCGTCATGCTCAGAAACTCCCACCTGAGCCAACGTCTGATCCTCGCCCTGACTTCAGATGCATGAGATATTGGTTCAGATCTGCAGGGGGCACCTGCCGTGCCCTCGCCCTGAAACCCAAGTCTAGCTTGTCTTCTCAGACTTCCATCCTCACACTCCTGGCCCCAAAGCCCTCAAGTTTGGCAATTCCGGACCCACAATGCAGCACTCTGCCTGCCCTCTAGAGAAAAAAATTATTGCCTCATGAGCTGCCCAGGCACCTTAAATGAGGGTAAACCTACACAGCACTCGACTTTACCCAAATTATATAGTCTAACCTGGGCACTAATGCACTGTCGAACACATCCTGAGCCCGGACCTCCTGACCAACACCCAGAAAGCTGACCGCACACTGAGCACATAAAACCCGCCATGGCCTTAGGTCATCATCTCTTCCCTACCTCAGTTTTCAGGCTTCAGAACCGAGACCTTATCTCCAATCACTGCCCAGGGGTGAGTCTGATGCAGAAATCAGAACTCCTCCTTACCCATGGCAAGAACCCTTGTGGTTGGCACGTTGTCCAACGATCAGTGTAGGAGAAAGCCTGAGGCCCCGCCCATTCTTGAGTGCGACGAGGGCATACACATGCATTGTGACCCTCAGCATGAGTCCTGTCCTCTAGTAAGTCCTCTCAGTGGCTGGACCATTAGATGTCATAATGGGCTTGACATGTCCCTAGGCCCCAATTTTTAACCAGATTTCTGATTGTCCAGTCGCCCCTCCTAGGGCTCTACTCTAATCCCTCATTTGGTGGGACACCTGAGGTTAAAAAAGAAAACAACAACAACAACAAAATAAAACGGACTTCTTCCTGCCCACAGAATGAACCCAAACTCTTTGGACGGGGCCAAACCACCAGAGAGTAAGACTCGTCCATTTCCCATGAAGTCACCCAGAAATTCCACGACCATGAGTGACACGATATCCCGAGACAAAAACTTGAGCAGGAGCCTCACACTCGCCCTTCTTTCAAATCCCGAAAAGTTCTCCTCATGGTCTGTAGATCAGTCCTGCCATACCTATGACCTGAAACATAAGCCGAGTTTGTGTTTTCAGACAACTGTCCAAAAAGGGCTGGACGACACAACCTACAGGCTCAGGCCCCTGGAGCCAAACCTGAGGACTGTACTTGCCCTCTCCAAGGGAATTGTGTGTGCCCATTCCAATGGCCACAACCCTTCTAATAGGATAAACCTCCAAAGTCCCTGATATATCTCAATAGTGGTAGCTTCCCAGGAAAAACAGGGGCAATCTGAGCCCAAATGAGCCCCTACCTGCACTCAGACCCATAGACAGATGTCCTCAGAGGTAAAAAGGAAAGAACAGGCCCCTAGGCACTAATCAGATCCATTGCTTTGGTTTCCAGGCATCTCTCCTCAGAGGCCTGGATTTCAAAAGCAGCATATAGCTGTTTCTTGTTTCACCCATCAGAAAACATCTCATCTACACATGGGAAACTTGCACGTTGGAGCTGTGTCAAAGCCTCTGTTTAGGAGAACCCTTTAGGGCCCCAGAGCCACCGCTTCATTCCAAGGTCTCCATAGACACAAAAGCACATTCGGACCCATCCCCAGGGGTGTGCATTTCAACTCAGCATCCTCGGTAGCTCCCCACAGATCCAGGAGATCTAAACTGTCTTGTTGCTAGGAGACAATTGGAATGCGAGGTGGGCTACCCAGCCATCCATCCTTAGAACTCTGCTCAGAATCATTGGCCTGGAGCCAAACAACAGGTCTCAATTGTCCTGCCGAAGACTCTCTGCAGTTTGGAGCTTCTCACAACTCCCATCACGGGAAAACCCCCATAGCCTCGTGATGCCCCCCCATTCATGAAGGGGCCATCAGGGACAGAAACTCCAACCTGAGCGATCGTCTGATCCTCGCCCTGACTTCAGATGCACGAGATCTCGATTCAGGTCTGTAGATTGTGCCTGCCATGGCCTCACCCAGAAACCTAAGCCTAGCTTGTGTTCTCAGACTTTTGTCGTCAGACTACTGGCCCACAAGGCCTCCAGTTTGGCAATCCAGAACTACAATGCAGCACTCTGCCTGCCCTCCAGATAAAAAACATTGTCCTCTGGGGCTACCCAGTAACCCCAAATGAGGATCAACCTGCACCGACCTTGGCTGTACCCCAAATACATAGGCTGACCAGGGCACTAATGCCCTTTCTGACACAGCCTGAGCCTGGACCCCCTGGCCCCTTCCAGACAGCTGGCCGCACACTGAGCACATCGAGCCACCATGGCCTTAGGTCGTCATCTCTTCCCAACCTCGGTTTTCAGGTTTCAGAACCTAGACCTTATCTCCAATCACTGTCCATGTTGAAGGTGATGCAGAAATCAGAACTCCTTCCCCATGGCAAGAAACCTTGTGGTTGGCATGTTGTCCAACGTTCAGTGTCGTTGAAACCAGTGTGTCCCATGAGGCCCCGCCCATGCTCGCGGGCCACCTTGGTCACAAACACACATTGTGACCCTCAGGCTGAGCCCAGTCCTCAAGTAAGGCCACTCAGTGGCTGGATGAAGAGATAGCATATTGGGCTTGCCATGCCCCTAGGCCCCATTTTTAACCATACTTCGGGTTGTCCCTTCAGTCTTCCCCACGGCTTGGCTTTGGAATTCCTCTTTTGGTGGGACACCTGAGTTAACAAAACTGAAATGAGTCCTCCCATCCCACAGATTGACGAAAAGCAATTGGGAATCGGGCCAAATCCTCAGAGAGGAAGATTCGTCCATGGCCCATGAGGCCTCCCCGACATTCCACGGCCATCACTGATACAAAATCCAGAGACAAAAGCCTGAGCAATCGCCACAGACTCGCACTTTCTTCATATCCTGTAGAGTTCTTCTCATGGTTTGTAGATCGGACTTGCCATACCTACGTCCCCAAACCTAAGCTGAGTTTGTGTTTTCAGACTTCTGTCCTCAAAGTCTTGGGCCACACACCCTCCAGGCTGGGCCCCTGGAGCCACACATTAGGACTGTGCCTACCAATCCATGGGAATTCTGCCCATTCCATGGTCCAAAATCGTACAAATTAGGAGAAACCTCCAACGACCCTTAGGCCATCCCAATAGTGTGGGTCACCCGGAACAAACAAGGGGTGTCTGACACCAGCTGATAATCGACCTCCACTCATACCATAGATGGATGTCCCCAGAGAAGAAGATTGAACCAGACAGGACCCTAGGCCATAATAGGATCCATTGCTTTGGGTTACAGGCATGTGTCCTCAAAAGCCTGATTCCAATACGAGCATAGGGGTTTTCCTGAGGCACCCATCAGAACTCATCTCTTCTCCACAAGTAAACCTGTGCATGGGAGCCATGTCCAAAGCTTAGGAAAGTACTTCAGGTTGCCGGTGCCACCGCCCCATTCCAAGGCCCTCATGGACACAAAAACACATTAGGACACATCCTCAGGAAAGTCCATTTCAACTCAGCCACCGAGGTTGCTCCCGCAGAGCCATCAGATCTAAACTGTCTTGTTGCTAGGAGACAATTGGAATGTGAGGCGGGCTTCCCAGGCATCCATCCGCGAACGGTGCTCTGGAGTCATTCCATATGGGATGTCCTGGAGCTGTCCAACAGGTCTCAATTGTCCGGAAGAAGGAATCCTGGAAGGGGGCATCCCACAACTCCCAACGTGGGAAAACCTCAATGGTCTCGAGATTCCGCTCCCTTCATGAAGCGGCCGTCATGCTCAGAAACTCCCACCTGAGCCAACGTCTGATCCTCGCCGTTACTTCAGATGCATGAGATATTGGTTCAGATCTGCAGGGGGCACCTGCCGTGCCCTCGCCCTGAAACCCAAGTCTAGCTTGTCTTCTCAGACTTCCATCCTCACACTCCTGGCCCCAAAGCCCTCAAGTTTGGCAATTCCGGACCCACAATGCAGCACTCTGCCTGCCCTCTAGAGAAAAAAAATTATTGCCTCATGAGCTGCCCAGGCACCTTAAATGAGGGTAAACCTACACAGCACTCGACTTTACCCAAATTATATAGTCTAACCTGGGCACTAATGCACTGTCGAACACATCCTGAGCCCGGACCTCCTGACCAACACCCAGAAAGCTGACCGCACACTGAGCACATAAAACCCGCCATGGCCTTAGGTCATCATCTCTTCCCTACCTCAGTTTTCAGGCTTCAGAACCGAGACCTTATCTCCAATCACTGCCCAGGGGTGAGTCTGATGCAGAAATCAGAACTCCTCCTTACCCATGGCAAGAACCCTTGTGGTTGGCACGTTGTCCAACGATCAGTGTAGGAGAAACCCTGAGGCCCCGCCCATTCTTGAGTGCGACGAGGGCATACACATGCATTGTGACCCTCAGCATGAGTCCTGTCCTCTAGTAAGTCCTCTCAGTGGCTGGACCATTAGATGTCATAATGGGCTTGACATGTCCCTAGGCCCCAATTTTTAACCAGATTTCTGATTGTCCAGTCGCCCCTCCTAGGGCTCTACTCTAATCCCTCATTTGGTGGGACACCTGAGGTTAAAAAAGAAAACAACAACAACAACAAAATAAAACGGACTTCTTCCTGCCCACAGAATGAACCCAAACTCTTTGGACGGGGCCAAACCACCAGAGAGTAAGACTCGTCCATTTCCCATGAAGTCACCCAGAAATTCCACGACCATGAGTGACACGATATCCCGAGACAAAAACTTGAGCAGGAGCCTCACACTCGCCCTTCTTTCAAATCCCGAAAAGTTCTCCTCATGGTCTGTAGATCAGTCCTGCCATACCTATGACCTGAAACATAAGCCGAGTTTGTGTTTTCAGACAACTGTCCAAAAAGGGCTGGACGACACAACCTACAGGCTCAGGCCCCTGGAGCCAAACCTGAGGACTGTACTTGCCCTCTCCAAGGGAATTGTGTGTGCCCATTCCAATGGCCACAACCCTTCTAATAGGATAAACCTCCAAAGTCCCTGATATATCTCAATAGTGGTAGCTTCCCAGGAAAAACAGGGGCAATCTGAGCCCAAATGAGCCCCTACCTGCACTCAGACCCATAGACAGATGTCCTCAGAGGTAAAAAGGAAAGAACAGGCCCCTAGGCACTAATCAGATCCATTGCTTTGTTTTCCAGGCATCTCTCCTCAGAGGCCTGGATTTCAAAAGCAGCATATAGCTGTTTCTTGTTTCACCCATCAGAAAACATCTCATCTACACATGGGAAACTTGCACGTTGGAGCTGTGTCAAAGCCTCTGTTTAGGAGAACCCTTTAGGGCCCCAGAGCCACCGCTTCATTCCAAGGTCTCCATAGACACAAAAGCACATTCGGACCCATCCCCAGGGGTGTGCATTTCAACTCAGCATCCTCGGTAGCTCCCCACAGATCCAGGAGATCTAAACTGTCTTGTTGCTAGGAGACAATTGGAATGCGAGGTGGGCTACCCAGCCATCCATCCTTAGAACCCTGCTCAGAATCATTGGCCTGGAGCCAAACAACAGGTCTCAATTGTCCTGCCGAAGACTCTCTGCAGTTTGGAGCTTCTCACAACTCCCATCACGGGAAAACCCCCATGGCCTCGTGATGCCCCCCCATTCATGAAGGGGCCATCAGGGACAGAAACTCCAACCTGAGCGATCGTCTGATCCTCGCCCTGACTTCAGATGCACGAGATCTCGATTCAGGTCTGTAGATTGTGCCTGCCATGGCCTCACCCAGAAACCTAAGCCTAGCTTGTGTTCTCAGACTTTTGTCGTCAGACTACTGGCCCACAAGGCCTCCAGTTTGGCAATCCAGAACTACAATGCAGCACTCTGCCTGCCCTCCAGATAAAAAACATTGTCCTCTGGGGCTACCCAGTAACCCCAAATGAGGATCAACCTGCACCGACCTTGGCTGTACCCCAAATACATAGGCTGACCAGGGCACTAATGCCCTTTCTGACACAGCCTGAGCCTGGACCCCCTGGCCCCTTCCAGACAGCTGGCCGCACACTGAGCACATCGAGCCACCATGGCCTTAGGTCGTCATCTCTTCCCAACCTCGGTTTTCAGGTTTCAGAACCTAGACCTTATCTCCAATCACTGTCCATGTTGAAGGTGATGCAGAAATCAGAACTCCTTCCCCATGGCAAGAAACCTTGTGGTTGGCATGTTGTCCAACGTTCAGTGTCGTTGAAACCAGTGTGTCCCATGAGGCCCCGCCCATGCTCGCGGGCCACCTTGGTCACAAACACACATTGTGACCCTCAGGCTGAGCCCAGTCCTCAAGTAAGGCCACTCAGTGGCTGGATGAAGAGATAGCATATTGGGCTTGCCATGCCCCTAGGCCCCATTTTTAACCATACTTCGGGTTGTCCCTTCAGTCTTCCCCACGGCTTGGCTTTGGAATTCCTCTTTTGGTGGGACACCTGAGGTAACAAAACTGAAATGAGTCCTCCCATCCCACAGATTGACGAAAAGCAATTGGGAATCGGGCCAAATCCTCAGAGAGGAAGATTCGTCCATGGCCCATGAGGCCTCCCCGACATTCCACGGCCATCACTGATACAAAATCCAGAGACAAAAGCCTGAGCAATCGCCACAGACTCGCACTTTCTTCATATCCTGTAGAGTTCTTCTCATGGTTTGTAGATCGGACTTGCCATACCTACGTCCCCAAACCTAAGCTGAGTTTGTGTTTTCAGACTTCTGTCCTCAAAGTCTTGGGCCACACACCCTCCAGGCTGGGCCCCTGGAGCCACACATTAGGACTGTGCCTACCAATCCATGGGAATTCTGCCCATTCCATGGTCCAAAATCGTACAAATTAGGAGAAACCTCCAACGACCCTTAGGCCATCCCAATAGTGTGGGTCACCCGGAACAAACAAGGGGTGTCTGACACCAGCTGATAATCGACCTCCACTCATACCATAGATGGATGTCCCCAGAGAAGAAGATTGAACCAGACAGGACCCTAGGCCATAATAGGATCCATTGCTTTGGGTTACAGGCATGTGTCCTCAAAAGCCTGATTCCAATACGAGCATAGGGGTTTTCCTGAGGCACCCATCAGAACTCATCTCTTCTCCACAAGTAAACCTGTGCATGGGAGCCATGTCCAAAGCTTAGGAAAGTACTTCAGGTTGCCGGTGCCACCGCCCCATTCCAAGGCCCTCATGGACACAAAAACACATTAGGACACATCCTCAGGAAAGTCCATTTCAACTCAGCCACCGAGGTTGCTCCCGCAGAGCCATCAGATCTAAACTGTCTTGTTGCTAGGAGACAATTGGAATGTGAGGCGGGCTTCCCAGGCATCCATCCGCGAACGGTGCTCTGGAGTCATTCCATATGGGATGTCCTGGAGCTGTCCAACAGGTCTCAATTGTCCGGAAGAAGGAATCCTGGAAGGGGGCATCCCACAACTCCCAACGTGGGAAAACCTCAATGGTCTCGAGATTCCGCTCCCTTCATGAAGCGGCCGTCATGCTCAGAAACTCCCACCTGAGCCAACGTCTGATCCTCGCCCTGACTTCAGATGCATGAGATATTGGTTCAGATCTGCAGGGGGCACCTGCCGTGCCCTCGCCCTGAAACCCAAGTCTAGCTTGTCTTCTCAGACTTCCATCCTCACACTCCTGGCCCCAAAGCCCTCAAGTTTGGCAATTCCGGACCCACAATGCAGCACTCTGCCTGCCCTCTAGAGAAAAAAATTATTGCCTCATGAGCTGCCCAGGCACCTTAAATGAGGGTAAACCTACACAGCACTCGACTTTACCCAAATTATATAGTCTAACCTGGGCACTAATGCACTGTCGAACACATCCTGAGCCCGGACCTCCTGACCAACACCCAGAAAGCTGACCGCACACTGAGCACATAAAACCCGCCATGGCCTTAGGTCATCATCTCTTCCCTACCTCAGTTTTCAGGCTTCAGAACCGAGACCTTATCTCCAATCACTGCCCAGGGGTGAGTCTGATGCAGAAATCAGAACTCCTCCTTACCCATGGCAAGAACCCTTGTGGTTGGCACGTTGTCCAACGATCAGTGTAGGAGAAACCCTGAGGCCCCGCCCATTCTTGAGTGCGACGAGGGCATACACATGCATTGTGACCCTCAGCATGAGTCCTGTCCTCTAGTAAGTCCTCTCAGTGGCTGGACCATTAGATGTCATAATGGGCTTGACATGTCCCTAGGCCCCAATTTTTAACCAGATTTCTGATTGTCCAGTCGCCCCTCCTAGGGCTCTACTCTAATCCCTCATTTGGTGGGACACCTGAGGTTAAAAAAGAAAACAACAACAACAACAAAATAAAACGGACTTCTTCCTGCCCACAGAATGAACCCAAACTCTTTGGACGGGGCCAAACCACCAGAGAGTAAGACTCGTCCATTTCCCATGAAGTCACCCAGAAATTCCACGACCATGAGTGACACGATATCCCGAGACAAAAACTTGAGCAGGAGCCTCACACTCGCCCTTCTTTCAAATCCCGAAAAGTTCTCCTCATGGTCTGTAGATCAGTCCTGCCATACCTATGACCTGAAACATAAGCCGAGTTTGTGTTTTCAGACAACTGTCCAAAAAGGGCTGGACGACACAACCTACAGGCTCAGGCCCCTGGAGCCAAACCTGAGGACTGTACTTGCCCTCTCCAAGGGAATTGTGTGTGCCCATTCCAATGGCCACAACCCTTCTAATAGGATAAACCTCCAAAGTCCCTGATATATCTCAATAGTGGTAGCTTCCCAGGAAAAACAGGGGCAATCTGAGCCCAAATGAGCCCCTACCTGCACTCAGACCCATAGACAGATGTCCTCAGAGGTAAAAAGGAAAGAACAGGCCGCTAGGCACTAATCAGATCCATTGCTTTGTTTTCCAGGCATCTCTCCTCAGAGGCCTGGATTTCAAAAGCAGCATATAGCTGTTTCTTGTTTCACCCATCAGAAAACATCTCATCTACACATGGGAAACTTGCACGTTGGAGCTGTGTCAAAGCCTCTGTTTAGGAGAACCCTTTAGGGCCCCAGAGCCACCGCTTCATTCCAAGGTCTCCATAGACACAAAAGCACATTCGGACCCATCCCCAGGGGTGTGCATTTCAACTCAGCATCCTCGGTAGCTCCCCACAGATCCAGGAGATCTAAACTGTCTTGTTGCTAGGAGACAATTGGAATGCGAGGTGGGCTACCCAGCCATCCATCCTTAGAACCCTGCTCAGAATCATTGGCCTGGAGCCAAACAACAGGTCTCAATTGTCCTGCCGAAGACTCTCTGCAGTTTGGAGCTTCTCACAACTCCCATCACGGGAAAACCCCCATGGCCTCGTGATGCCCCCCCATTCATGAAGGGGCCATCAGGGACAGAAACTCCAACCTGAGCGATCGTCTGATCCTCGCCCTGACTTCAGATGCACGAGATCTCGATTCAGGTCTGTAGATTGTGCCTGCCATGGCCTCACCCAGAAACCTAAGCCTAGCTTGTGTTCTCAGACTTTTGTCGTCAGACTACTGGCCCACAAGGCCTCCAGTTTGGCAATCCAGAACTACAATGCAGCACTCTGCCTGCCCTCCAGATAAAAAACATTGTCCTCTGGGGCTACCCAGTAACCCCAAATGAGGATCAACCTGCACCGACCTTGGCTGTACCCCAAATACATAGGCTGACCAGGGCACTAATGCCCTTTCTGACACAGCCTGAGCCTGGACCCCCTGGCCCCTTCCAGACAGCTGGCCGCACACTGAGCACATCGAGCCACCATGGCCTTAGGTCGTCATCTCTTCCCAACCTCGGTTTTCAGGTTTCAGAACCTAGACCTTATCTCCAATCACTGTCCATGTTGAAGGTGATGCAGAAATCAGAACTCCTTCCCCATGGCAAGAAACCTTGTGGTTGGCATGTTGTCCAACGTTCAGTGTCGTTGAAACCAGTGTGTCCCATGAGGCCCCGCCCATGCTCGCGGGCCACCTTGGTCACAAACACACATTGTGACCCTCAGGCTGAGCCCAGTCCTCAAGTAAGGCCACTCAGTGGCTGGATGAAGAGATAGCATATTGGGCTTGCCATGCCCCTAGGCCCCATTTTTAACCATACTTCGGGTTGTCCCTTCAGTCTTCCCCACGGCTTGGCTTTGGAATTCCTCTTTTGGTGGGACACCTGAGGTAACAAAACTGAAATGAGTCCTCCCATCCCACAGATTGACGAAAAGCAATTGGGAATCGGGCCAAATCCTCAGAGAGGAAGATTCGTCCATGGCCCATGAGGCCTCCCCGACATTCCACGGCCATCACTGATACAAAATCCAGAGACAAAAGCCTGAGCAATCGCCACAGACTCGCACTTTCTTCATATCCTGTAGAGTTCTTCTCATGGTTTGTAGATCGGACTTGCCATACCTACGTCCCCAAACCTAAGCTGAGTTTGTGTTTTCAGACTTCTGTCCTCAAAGTCTTGGGCCACACACCCTCCAGGCTGGGCCCCTGGAGCCACACATTAGGACTGTGCCTACCAATCCATGGGAATTCTGCCCATTCCATGGTCCAAAATCGTACAAATTAGGAGAAACCTCCAACGACCCTTAGGCCATCCCAATAGTGTGGGTCACCCGGAACAAACAAGGGGTGTCTGACACCAGCTGATAATCGACCTCCACTCATACCATAGATGGATGTCCCCAGAGAAGAAGATTGAACCAGACAGGACCCTAGGCCATAATAGGATCCATTGCTTTGGGTTACAGGCATGTGTCCTCAAAAGCCTGATTCCAATACGAGCATAGGGGTTTTCCTGAGGCACCCATCAGAACTCATCTCTTCTCCACAAGTAAACCTGTGCATGGGAGCCATGTCCAAAGCTTAGGAAAGTACTTCAGGTTGCCGGTGCCACCGCCCCATTCCAAGGCCCTCATGGACACAAAAACACATTAGGACACATCCTCAGGAAAGTCCATTTCAACTCAGCCACCGAGGTTGCTCCCGCAGAGCCATCAGATCTAAACTGTCTTGTTGCTAGGAGACAATTGGAATGTGAGGCGGGCTTCCCAGGCATCCATCCGCGAACGGTGCTCTGGAGTCATTCCATATGGGATGTCCTGGAGCTGTCCAACAGGTCTCAATTGTCCGGAAGAAGGAATCCTGGAAGGGGGCATCCCACAACTCCCAACGTGGGAAAACCTCAATGGTCTCGAGATTCCGCTCCCTTCATGAAGCGGCCGTCATGCTCAGAAACTCCCACCTGAGCCAACGTCTGATCCTCGCCCTGACTTCAGATGCATGAGATATTGGTTCAGATCTGCAGGGGGCACCTGCCGTGCCCTCGCCCTGAAACCCAAGTCTAGCTTGTCTTCTCAGACTTCCATCCTCACACTCCTGGCCCCAAAGCCCTCAAGTTTGGCAATTCCGGACCCACAATGCAGCACTCTGCCTGCCCTCTAGAGAAAAAAATTATTGCCTCATGAGCTGCCCAGGCACCTTAAATGAGGGTAAACCTACACAGCACTCGACTTTACCCAAATTATATAGTCTAACCTGGGCACTAATGCACTGTCGAACACATCCTGAGCCCGGACCTCCTGACCAACACCCAGAAAGCTGACCGCACACTGAGCACATAAAACCCGCCATGGCCTTAGGTCATCATCTCTTCCCTACCTCAGTTTTCAGGCTTCAGAACCGAGACCTTATCTCCAATCACTGCCCAGGGGTGAGTCTGATGCAGAAATCAGAACTCCTCCTTACCCATGGCAAGAACCCTTGTGGTTGGCACGTTGTCCAACGATCAGTGTAGGAGAAACCCTGAGGCCCCGCCCATTCTTGAGTGCGACGAGGGCATACACATGCATTGTGACCCTCAGCATGAGTCCTGTCCTCTAGTAAGTCCTCTCAGTGGCTGGACCATTAGATGTCATAATGGGCTTGACATGTCCCTAGGCCCCAATTTTTAACCAGATTTCTGATTGTCCAGTCGCCCCTCCTAGGGCTCTACTCTAATCCCTCATTTGGTGGGACACCTGAGGTTAAAAAAGAAAACAACAACAACAACAAAATAAAACGGACTTCTTCCTGCCCACAGAATGAACCCAAACTCTTTGGACGGGGCCAAACCACCAGAGAGTAAGACTCGTCCATTTCCCATGAAGTCACCCAGAAATTCCACGACCATGAGTGACACGATATCCCGAGACAAAAACTTGAGCAGGAGCCTCACACTCGCCCTTCTTTCAAATCCCGAAAAGTTCTCCTCATGGTCTGTAGATCAGTCCTGCCATACCTATGACCTGAAACATAAGCCGAGTTTGTGTTTTCAGACAACTGTCCAAAAAGGGCTGGACGACACAACCTACAGGCTCAGGCCCCTGGAGCCAAACCTGAGGACTGTACTTGCCCTCTCCAAGGGAATTGTGTGTGCCCATTCCAATGGCCACAACCCTTCTAATAGGATAAACCTCCAAAGTCCCTGATATATCTCAATAGTGGTAGCTTCCCAGGAAAAACAGGGGCAATCTGAGCCCAAATGAGCCCCTACCTGCACTCAGACCCATAGACAGATGTCCTCAGAGGTAAAAAGGAAAGAACAGGCCCCTAGGCACTAATCAGATCCATTGCTTTGGTTTCCAGGCATCTCTCCTCAGAGGCCTGGATTTCAAAAGCAGCATATAGCTGTTTCTTGTTTCACCCATCAGAAAACATCTCATCTACACATGGGAAACTTGCACGTTGGAGCTGTGTCAAAGCCTCTGTTTAGGAGAACCCTTTAGGGCCCCAGAGCCACCGCTTCATTCCAAGGTCTCCATAGACACAAAAGCACATTCGGACCCATCCCCAGGGGTGTGCATTTCAACTCAGCATCCTCGGTAGCTCCCCACAGATCCAGGAGATCTAAACTGTCTTGTTGCTAGGAGACAATTGGAATGCGAGGTGGGCTACCCAGCCATCCATCCTTAGAACCCTGCTCAGAATCATTGGCCTGGAGCCAAACAACAGGTCTCAATTGTCCTGCCGAAGACTCTCTGCAGTTTGGAGCTTCTCACAACTCCCATCACGGGAAAACCCCCATGGCCTCGTGATGCCCCCCCATTCATGAAGGGGCCATCAGGGACAGAAACTCCAACCTGAGCGATCGTCTGATCCTCGCCCTGACTTCAGATGCACGAGATCTCGATTCAGGTCTGTAGATTGTGCCTGCCATGGCCTCACCCAGAAACCTAAGCCTAGCTTGTGTTCTCAGACTTTTGTCGTCAGACTACTGGCCCACAAGGCCTCCAGTTTGGCAATCCAGAACTACAATGCAGCACTCTGCCTGCCCTCCAGATAAAAAACATTGTCCTCTGGGGCTACCCAGTAACCCCAAATGAGGATCAACCTGCACCGACCTTGGCTGTACCCCAAATACATAGGCTGACCAGGGCACTAATGCCCTTTCTGACACAGCCTGAGCCTGGACCCCCTGGCCCCTTCCAGACAGCTGGCCGCACACTGAGCACATCGAGCCACCATGGCCTTAGGTCGTCATCTCTTCCCAACCTCGGTTTTCAGGTTTCAGAACCTAGACCTTATCTCCAATCACTGTCCATGTTGAAGGTGATGCAGAAATCAGAACTCCTTCCCCATGGCAAGAAACCTTGTGGTTGGCATGTTGTCCAACGTTCAGTGTCGTTGAAACCAGTGTGTCCCATGAGGCCCCGCCCATGCTCACGGGCCACCTTGGTCACAAACACACATTGTGACCCTCAGGCTGAGCCCAGTCCTCAAGTAAGGCCACTCAGTGGCTGGATGAAGAGATAGCATATTGGGCTTGCCATGCCCCTAGGCCCCATTTTTAACCATACTTCGGGTTGTCCCTTCAGTCTTCCCCACGGCTTGGCTTTGGAATTCCTCTTTTGGTGGGACACCTGAGGTAACAAAACTGAAATGAGTCCTCCCATCCCACAGATTGACGAAAAGCAATTGGGAATCGGGCCAAATCCTCAGAGAGGAAGATTCGTCCATGGCCCATGAGGCCTCCCCGACATTCCACGGCCATCACTGATACAAAATCCAGAGACAAAAGCCTGAGCAATCGCCACAGACTCGCACTTTCTTCATATCCTGTAGAGTTCTTCTCATGGTTTGTAGATCGGACTTGCCATACCTACGTCCCCAAACCTAAGCTGAGTTTGTGTTTTCAGACTTCTGTCCTCAAAGTCTTGGGCCACACACCCTCCAGGCTGGGCCCCTGGAGCCACACATTAGGACTGTGCCTACCAATCCATGGGAATTCTGCCCATTCCATGGTCCAAAATCGTACAAATTAGGAGAAACCTCCAACGACCCTTAGGCCATCCCAATAGTGTGGGTCACCCGGAACAAACAAGGGGTGTCTGACACCAGCTGATAATCGACCTCCACTCATACCATAGATGGATGTCCCCAGAGAAGAAGATTGAACCAGACAGGACCCTAGGCCATAATAGGATCCATTGCTTTGGGTTACAGGCATGTGTCCTCAAAAGCCTGATTCCAATACGAGCATAGGGGTTTTCCTGAGGCACCCATCAGAACTCATCTCTTCTCCACAAGTAAACCTGTGCATGGGAGCCATGTCCAAAGCTTAGGAAAGTACTTCAGGTTGCCGGTGCCACCGCCCCATTCCAAGGCCCTCATGGACACAAAAACACATTAGGACACATCCTCAGGAAAGTCCATTTCAACTCAGCCACCGAGGTTGCTCCCGCAGAGCCATCAGATCTAAACTGTCTTGTTGCTAGGAGACAATTGGAATGTGAGGCGGGCTTCCCAGGCATCCATCCGCGAACGGTGCTCTGGAGTCATTCCATATGGGATGTCCTGGAGCTGTCCAACAGGTCTCAATTGTCCGGAAGAAGGAATCCTGGAAGGGGGCATCCCACAACTCCCAACGTGGGAAAACCTCAATGGTCTCGAGATTCCGCTCCCTTCATGAAGCGGCCGTCATGCTCAGAAACTCCCACCTGAGCCAACGTCTGATCCTCGCCCTGACTTCAGATGCATGAGATATTGGTTCAGATCTGCAGGGGGCACCTGCCGTGCCCTCGCCCTGAAACCCAAGTCTAGCTTGTCTTCTCAGACTTCCATCCTCACACTCCTGGCCCCAAAGCCCTCAAGTTTGGCAATTCCGGACCCACAATGCAGCACTCTGCCTGCCCTCTAGAGAAAAAAATTATTGCCTCATGAGCTGCCCAGGCACCTTAAATGAGGGTAAACCTACACAGCACTCGACTTTACCCAAATTATATAGTCTAACCTGGGCACTAATGCACTGTCGAACACATCCTGAGCCCGGACCTCCTGACCAACACCCAGAAAGCTGACCGCACACTGAGCACATAAAACCCGCCATGGCCTTAGGTCATCATCTCTTCCCTACCTCAGTTTTCAGGCTTCAGAACCGAGACCTTATCTCCAATCACTGCCCAGGGGTGAGTCTGATGCAGAAATCAGAACTCCTCCTTACCCATGGCAAGAACCCTTGTGGTTGGCACGTTGTCCAACGATCAGTGTAGGAGAAACCCTGAGGCCCCGCCCATTCTTGAGTGCGACGAGGGCATACACATGCATTGTGACCCTCAGCATGAGTCCTGTCCTCTAGTAAGTCCTCTCAGTGGCTGGACCATTAGATGTCATAATGGGCTTGACATGTCCCTAGGCCCCAATTTTTAACCAGATTTCTGATTGTCCAGTCGCCCCTCCTAGGGCTCTACTCTAATCCCTCATTTGGTGGGACACCTGAGGTTAAAAAAGAAAACAACAACAACAACAAAATAAAACGGACTTCTTCCTGCCCACAGAATGAACCCAAACTCTTTGGACGGGGCCAAACCACCAGAGAGTAAGACTCGTCCATTTCCCATGAAGTCACCCAGAAATTCCACGACCATGAGTGACACGATATCCCGAGACAAAAACTTGAGCAGGAGCCTCACACTCGCCCTTCTTTCAAATCCCGAAAAGTTCTCCTCATGGTCTGTAGATCAGTCCTGCCATACCTATGACCTGAAACATAAGCCGAGTTTGTGTTTTCAGACAACTGTCCAAAAAGGGCTGGACGACACAACCTACAGGCTCAGGCCCCTGGAGCCAAACCTGAGGACTGTACTTGCCCTCTCCAAGGGAATTGTGTGTGCCCATTCCAATGGCCACAACCCTTCTAATAGGATAAACCTCCAAAGTCCCTGATATATCTCAATAGTGGTAGCTTCCCAGGAAAAACAGGGGCAATCTGAGCCCAAATGAGCCCCTACCTGCACTCAGACCCATAGACAGATGTCCTCAGAGGTAAAAAGGAAAGAACAGGCCCCTAGGCACTAATCAGATCCATTGCTTTGGTTTCCAGGCATCTCTCCTCAGAGGCCTGGATTTCAAAAGCAGCATATAGCTGTTTCTTGTTTCACCCATCAGAAAACATCTCATCTACACATGGGAAACTTGCACGTTGGAGCTGTGTCAAAGCCTCTGTTTAGGAGAACCCTTTAGGGCCCCAGAGCCACCGCTTCATTCCAAGGTCTCCATAGACACAAAAGCACATTCGGACCCATCCCCAGGGGTGTGCATTTCAACTCAGCATCCTCGGTAGCTCCCCACAGATCCAGGAGATCTAAACTGTCTTGTTGCTAGGAGACAATTGGAATGCGAGGTGGGCTACCCAGCCATCCATCCTTAGAACCCTGCTCAGAATCATTGGCCTGGAGCCAAACAACAGGTCTCAATTGTCCTGCCGAAGACTCTCTGCAGTTTGGAGCTTCTCACAACTCCCATCACGGGAAAACCCCCATGGCCTCGTGATGCCCCCCCATTCATGAAGGGGCCATCAGGGACAGAAACTCCAACCTGAGCGATCGTCTGATCCTCGCCCTGACTTCAGATGCACGAGATCTCGATTCAGGTCTGTAGATTGTGCCTGCCATGGCCTCACCCAGAAACCTAAGCCTAGCTTGTGTTCTCAGACTTTTGTCGTCAGACTACTGGGCCACAAGTCCTCCAGTTTGGCAATCCAGAACTACAATGCAGCACTCTGCCTGCCCTCCAGATAAAAAACATTGTCCTCTGGGGCTACCCAGTAACCCCAAATGAGGATCAACCTGCACCGACCTTGGCTGTACCCCAAATACATAGGCTGACCAGGGCACTAATGCCCTTTCTGACACAGCCTGAGCCTGGACCCCCTGGCCCCTTCCAGACAGCTGGCCGCACACTGAGCACATCGAGCCACCATGGCCTTAGGTCGTCATCTCTTCCCAACCTCGGTTTTCAGGTTTCAGAACCTAGACCTTATCTCCAATCACTGTCCATGTTGAAGGTGATGCAGAAATCAGAACTCCTTCCCCATGGCAAGAAACCTTGTGGTTGGCATGTTGTCCAACGTTCAGTGTCGTTGAAACCAGTGTGTCCCATGAGGCCCCGCCCATGCTCGCGGGCCACCTTGGTCACAAACACACATTGTGACCCTCAGGCTGAGCCCAGTCCTCAAGTAAGGCCACTCAGTGGCTGGATGAAGAGATAGCATATTGGGCTTGCCATGCCCCTAGGCCCCATTTTTAACCATACTTCGGGTTGTCCCTTCAGTCTTCCCCACGGCTTGGCTTTGGAATTCCTCTTTTGGTGGGACACCTGAGGTAACAAAACTGAAATGAGTCCTCCCATCCCACAGATTGACGAAAAGCAATTGGGAATCGGGCCAAATCCTCAGAGAGGAAGATTCGTCCATGGCCCATGAGGCCTCCCCGACATTCCACGGCCATCACTGATACAAAATCCAGAGACAAAAGCCTGAGCAATCGCCACAGACTCGCACTTTCTTCATATCCTGTAGAGTTCTTCTCATGGTTTGTAGATCGGACTTGCCATACCTACGTCCCCAAACCTAAGCTGAGTTTGTGTTTTCAGACTTCTGTCCTCAAAGTCTTGGGCCACACACCCTCCAGGCTGGGCCCCTGGAGCCACACATTAGGACTGTGCCTACCAATCCATGGGAATTCTGCCCATTCCATGGTCCAAAATCGTACAAATTAGGAGAAACCTCCAACGACCCTTAGGCCATCCCAATAGTGTGGGTCACCCGGAACAAACAAGGGGTGTCTGACACCAGCTGATAATCGACCTCCACTCATACCATAGATGGATGTCCCCAGAGAAGAAGATTGAACCAGACAGGACCCTAGGCCATAATAGGATCCATTGCTTTGGGTTACAGGCATGTGTCCTCAAAAGCCTGATTCCAATACGAGCATAGGGGTTTTCCTGAGGCACCCATCAGAACTCATCTCTTCTCCACAAGTAAACCTGTGCATGGGAGCCATGTCCAAAGCTTAGGAAAGTACTTCAGGTTGCCGGTGCCACCGCCCCATTCCAAGGCCCTCATGGACACAAAAACACATTAGGACACATCCTCAGGAAAGTCCATTTCAACTCAGCCACCGAGGTTGCTCCCGCAGAGCCATCAGATCTAAACTGTCTTGTTGCTAGGAGACAATTGGAATGTGAGGCGGGCTTCCCAGGCATCCATCCGCGAACGGTGCTCTGGAGTCATTCCATATGGGATGTCCTGGAGCTGTCCAACAGGTCTCAATTGTCCAGAAGAAGGAATCCTGGAAGGGGGCATCCCACAACTCCCAACGTGGGAAAACCTCAATGGTCTCGAGATTCCGCTCCCTTCATGAAGCGGCCGTCATGCTCAGAAACTCCCACCTGAGCCAACGTCTGATCCTCGCCCTGACTTCAGATGCATGAGATATTGGTTCAGATCTGCAGGGGGCACCTGCCGTGCCCTCGCCCTGAAACCCAAGTCTAGCTTGTCTTCTCAGACTTCCATCCTCACACTCCTGGCCCCAAAGCCCTCAAGTTTGGCAATTCCGGACCCACAATGCAGCACTCTGCCTGCCCTCTAGAGAAAAAAATTATTGCCTCATGAGCTGCCCAGGCACCTTAAATGAGGGTAAACCTACACAGCACTCGACTTTACCCAAATTATATAGTCTAACCTGGGCACTAATGCACTGTCGAACACATCCTGAGCCCGGACCTCCTGACCAACACCCAGAAAGCTGACCGCACACTGAGCACATAAAACCCGCCATGGCCTTAGGTCATCATCTCTTCCCTACCTCAGTTTTCAGGCTTCAGAACCGAGACCTTATCTCCAATCACTGCCCAGGGGTGAGTCTGATGCAGAAATCAGAACTCCTCCTTACCCATGGCAAGAACCCTTGTGGTTGGCACGTTGTCCAACGATCAGTGTAGGAGAAACCCTGAGGCCCCGCCCATTCTTGAGTGCGACGAGGGCATACACATGCATTGTGACCCTCAGCATGAGTCCTGTCCTCTAGTAAGTCCTCTCAGTGGCTGGACCATTAGATGTCATAATGGGCTTGACATGTCCCTAGGCCCCAATTTTTAACCAGATTTCTGATTGTCCAGTCGCCCCTCCTAGGGCTCTACTCTAATCCCTCATTTGGTGGGACACCTGAGGTTAAAAAAGAAAACAACAACAACAACAAAATAAAACGGACTTCTTCCTGCCCACAGAATGAACCCAAACTCTTTGGACGGGGCCAAACCACCAGAGAGTAAGACTCGTCCATTTCCCATGAAGTCACCCAGAAATTCCACGACCATGAGTGACACGATATCCCGAGACAAAAACTTGAGCAGGAGCCTCACACTCGCCCTTCTTTCAAATCCCGAAAAGTTCTCCTCATGGTCTGTAGATCAGTCCTGCCATACCTATGACCTGAAACATAAGCCGAGTTTGTGTTTTCAGACAACTGTCCAAAAAGGGCTGGACGACACAACCTACAGGCTCAGGCCCCTGGAGCCAAACCTGAGGACTGTACTTGCCCTCTCCAAGGGAATTGTGTGTGCCCATTCCAATGGCCACAACCCTTCTAATAGGATAAACCTCCAAAGTCCCTGATATATCTCAATAGTGGTAGCTTCCCAGGAAAAACAGGGGCAATCTGAGCCCAAATGAGCCCCTACCTGCACTCAGACCCATAGACAGATGTCCTCAGAGGTAAAAAGGAAAGAACAGGCCCCTAGGCACTAATCAGATCCATTGCTTTGGTTTCCAGGCATCTCTCCTCAGAGGCCTGGATTTCAAAAGCAGCATATAGCTGTTTCTTGTTTCACCCATCAGAAAACATCTCATCTACACATGGGAAACTTGCACGTTGGAGCTGTGTCAAAGCCTCTGTTTAGGAGAACCCTTTAGGGCCCCAGAGCCACCGCTTCATTCCAAGGTCTCCATAGACACAAAAGCACATTCGGACCCATCCCCAGGGGTGTGCATTTCAACTCAGCATCCTCGGTAGCTCCCCACAGATCCAGGAGATCTAAACTGTCTTGTTGCTAGGAGACAATTGGAATGCGAGGTGGGCTACCCAGCCATCCATCCTTAGAACCCTGCTCAGAATCATTGGCCTGGAGCCAAACAACAGGTCTCAATTGTCCTGCCGAAGACTCTCTGCAGTTTGGAGCTTCTCACAACTCCCATCACGGGAAAACCCCCATGGCCTCGTGATGCCCCCCCATTCATGAAGGGGCCATCAGGGACAGAAACTCCAACCTGAGCGATCGTCTGATCCTCGCCCTGACTTCAGATGCACGAGATCTCGATTCAGGTCTGTAGATTGTGCCTGCCATGGCCTCACCCAGAAACCTAAGCCTAGCTTGTGTTCTCAGACTTTTGTCGTCAGACTACTGGGCCACAAGTCCTCCAGTTTGGCAATCCAGAACTACAATGCAGCACTCTGCCTGCCCTCCAGATAAAAAACATTGTCCTCTGGGGCTACCCAGTAACCCCAAATGAGGATCAACCTGCACCGACCTTGGCTGTACCCCAAATACATAGGCTGACCAGGGCACTAATGCCCTTTCTGACACAGCCTGAGCCTGGACCCCCTGGCCCCTTCCAGACAGCTGGCCGCACACTGAGCACATCGAGCCACCATGGCCTTAGGTCGTCATCTCTTCCCAACCTCGGTTTTCAGGTTTCAGAACCTAGACCTTATCTCCAATCACTGTCCATGTTGAAGGTGATGCAGAAATCAGAACTCCTTCCCCATGGCAAGAAACCTTGTGGTTGGCATGTTGTCCAACGTTCAGTGTCGTTGAAACCAGTGTGTCCCATGAGGCCCCGCCCATGCTCGCGGGCCACCTTGGTCACAAACACACATTGTGACCCTCAGGCTGAGCCCAGTCCTCAAGTAAGGCCACTCAGTGGCTGGATGAAGAGATAGCATATTGGGCTTGCCATGCCCCTAGGCCCCATTTTTAACCATACTTCGGGTTGTCCCTTCAGTCTTCCCCACGGCTTGGCTTTGGAATTCCTCTTTTGGTGGGACACCTGAGGTAACAAAACTGAAATGAGTCCTCCCATCCCACAGATTGACGAAAAGCAATTGGGAATCGGGCCAAATCCTCAGAGAGGAAGATTCGTCCATGGCCCATGAGGCCTCCCCGACATTCCACGGCCATCACTGATACAAAATCCAGAGACAAAAGCCTGAGCAATCGCCACAGACTCGCACTTTCTTCATATCCTGTAGAGTTCTTCTCATGGTTTGTAGATCGGACTTGCCATACCTACGTCCCCAAACCTAAGCTGAGTTTGTGTTTTCAGACTTCTGTCCTCAAAGTCTTGGGCCACACACCCTCCAGGCTGGGCCCCTGGAGCCACACATTAGGACTGTGCCTACCAATCCATGGGAATTCTGCCCATTCCATGGTCCAAAATCGTACAAATTAGGAGAAACCTCCAACGACCCTTAGGCCATCCCAATAGTGTGGGTCACCCGGAACAAACAAGGGGTGTCTGACACCAGCTGATAATCGACCTCCACTCATACCATAGATGGATGTCCCCAGAGAAGAAGATTGAACCAGACAGGACCCTAGGCCATAATAGGATCCATTGCTTTGGGTTACAGGCATGTGTCCTCAAAAGCCTGATTCCAATACGAGCATAGGGGTTTTCCTGAGGCACCCATCAGAACTCATCTCTTCTCCACAAGTAAACCTGTGCATGGGAGCCATGTCCAAAGCTTAGGAAAGTACTTCAGGTTGCCGATGCCACCGCCCCATTCCAAGGCCCTCATGGACACAAAAACACATTAGGACACATCCTCAGGAAAGTCCATTTCAACTCAGCCACCGAGGTTGCTCCCGCAGAGCCATCAGATCTAAACTGTCTTGTTGCTAGGAGACAATTGGAATGTGAGGCGGGCTTCCCAGGCATCCATCCGCGAACGGTGCTCTGGAGTCATTCCATATGGGATGTCCTGGAGCTGTCCAACAGGTCTCAATTGTCCGGAAGAAGGAATCCTGGAAGGGGGCATCCCACAACTCCCAACGTGGGAAAACCTCAATGGTCTCGAGATTCCGCTCCCTTCATGAAGCGGCCGTCATGCTCAGAAACTCCCACCTGAGCCAACGTCTGATCCTCGCCCTGACTTCAGATGCATGAGATATTGGTTCAGATCTGCAGGGGGCACCTGCCGTGCCCTCGCCCTGAAACCCAAGTCTAGCTTGTCTTCTCAGACTTCCATCCTCACACTCCTGGCCCCAAAGCCCTCAAGTTTGGCAATTCCGGACCCACAATGCAGCACTCTGCCTGCCCTCTAGAGAAAAAAATTATTGCCTCATGAGCTGCCCAGGCACCTTAAATGAGGGTAAACCTACACAGCACTCGACTTTACCCAAATTATATAGTCTAACCTGGGCACTAATGCACTGTCGAACACATCCTGAGCCCGGACCTCCTGACCAACACCCAGAAAGCTGACCGCACACTGAGCACATAAAACCCGCCATGGCCTTAGGTCATCATCTCTTCCCTACCTCAGTTTTCAGGCTTCAGAACCGAGACCTTATCTCCAATCACTGCCCAGGGGTGAGTCTGATGCAGAAATCAGAACTCCTCCTTACCCACGGCAAGAACCCTTGTGGTTGGCACGTTGTCCTACGTTCAGTGTAGGAGAAACCCTGAGGCCCCGCCCATTCTTGAGTGCGACGAGGGCATACACACGCATTGTGACCCTCAGCATGAGTCCTGTCCTCTAGTAAGTCCTCTCAGTGGCTGGACCATTAGATGTCATAATGGGCTTGACATGTCCCTAGGCCCCAATTTTTAACCAGATTTCTGATTGTCCAGTCGCCCCTCCTAGGGCTCTACTCTAATCCCTCATTTGGTGGGACACCTGAGGTTAAAAAAGAAAACAACAACAACAACAAAATAAAACGGACTTCTTCCTGCCCACAGAATGAACCCAAACTCTTTGGACGGGGCCAAACCACCAGAGAGTAAGACTCGTCCATTTCCCATGAAGTCACCCAGAAATTCCACGACCATGAGTGACACGATATCCCGAGACAAAAACTTGAGCAGGAGCCTCACACTCGCCCTTCTTTCAAATCCCGAAAAGTTCTCCTCATGGTCTGTAGATCAGTCCTGCCATACCTATGACCTGAAACATAAGCCGAGTTTGTGTTTTCAGACAACTGTCCAAAAAGGGCTGGACGACACAACCTACAGGCTCAGGCCCCTGGAGCCAAACCTGAGGACTGTACTTGCCCTCTCCAAGGGAATTGTGTGTGCCCATTCCAATGGCCACAACCCTTCTAATAGGATAAACCTCCAAAGTCCCTGATATATCTCAATAGTGGTAGCTTCCCAGGAAAAACAGGGGCAATCTGAGCCCAAATGAGCCCCTACCTGCACTCAGACCCATAGACAGATGTCCTCAGAGGTAAAAAGGAAAAAACAGGCCCCTAGGCACTAATCAGATCCATTGCTTTGGTTTCCAGGCATCTCTCCTCAGAGGCCTGGATTTCAAAAGCAGCATATAGCTGTTTCTTGTTTCACCCATCAGAAAACATCTCATCTACACATGGGAAACTTGCACGTTGGAGCTGTGTCAAAGCCTCTGTTTAGGAGAACCCTTTAGGGCCCCAGAGCCACCGCTTCATTCCAAGGTCTCCATAGACACAAAAGCACATTCGGACCCATCCCCAGGGGTGTGCATTTCAACTCAGCATCCTCGGTAGCTCCCCACAGATCCAGGAGATCTAAACTGTCTTGTTGCTAGGAGACAATTGGAATGCGAGGTGGGCTACCCAGCCATCCATCCTTAGAACCCTGCTCAGAATCATTGGCCTGGAGCCAAACAACAGGTCTCAATTGTCCTGCCGAAGACTCTCTGCAGTTTGGAGCTTCTCACAACTCCCATCACGGGAAAACCCCCATGGCCTCGTGATGCCCCCCCATTCATGAAGGGGCCATCAGGGACAGAAACTCCAACCTGAGCGATCGTCTGATCCTCGCCCTGACTTCAGATGCACGAGATCTCGATTCAGGTCTGTAGATTGTGCCTGCCATGGCCTCACCCAGAAACCTAAGCCTAGCTTGTGTTCTCAGACTTTTGTCGTCAGACTACTGGGCCACAAGTCCTCCAGTTGGCAATCCAGAACTACAATGCAGCACTCTGCCTGCCCTCCAGATAAAAAACATTGTCCTCTGGGGCTACCCAGTAACCCCAAATGAGGATCAACCTGCACCGACCTTGGCTGTACCCCAAATACATAGGCTGACCAGGGCACTAATGCCCTTTCTGACACAGCCTGAGCCTGGACCCCCTGGCCCCTTCCAGACAGCTGGCCGCACACTGAGCACATCGAGCCACCATGGCCTTAGGTCGTCATCTCTTCCCAACCTCGGTTTTCAGGTTTCAGAACCTAGACCTTATCTCCAATCACTGTCCATGTTGAAGGTGATGCAGAAATCAGAACTCCTTCCCCATGGCAAGAAACCTTGTGGTTGGCATGTTGTCCAACGTTCAGTGTCGTTGAAACCAGTGTGTCCCATGAGGCCCCGCCCATGCTCGCGGGCCACCTTGGTCACAAACACACATTGTGACCCTCAGGCTGAGCCCAGTCCTCAAGTAAGGCCACTCAGTGGCTGGATGAAGAGATAGCATATTGGGCTTGCCATGCCCCTAGGCCCCATTTTTAACCATACTTCGGGTTGTCCCTTCAGTCTTCCCCACGGCTTGGCTTTGGAATTCCTCTTTTGGTGGGACACCTGAGGTAACAAAACTGAAATGAGTCCTCCCATCCCACAGATTGACGAAAAGCAATTGGGAATCGGGCCAAATCCTCAGAGAGGAAGATTCGTCCATGGCCCATGAGGCCTCCCCGACATTCCACGGCCATCACTGATACAAAATCCAGAGACAAAAGCCTGAGCAATCGCCACAGACTCGCACTTTCTTCATATCCTGTAGAGTTCTTCTCATGGTTTGTAGATCGGACTTGCCATACCTACGTCCCCAAACCTAAGCTGAGTTTGTGTTTTCAGACTTCTGTCCTCAAAGTCTTGGGCCACACACCCTCCAGGCTGGGCCCCTGGAGCCACACATTAGGACTGTGCCTACCAATCCATGGGAATTCTGCCCATTCCATGGTCCAAAATCGTACAAATTAGGAGAAACCTCCAACGACCCTTAGGCCATCCCAATAGTGTGGGTCACCCGGAACAAACAAGGGGTGTCTGACACCAGCTGATAATCGACCTCCACTCATACCATAGATGGATGTCCCCAGAGAAGAAGATTGAACCAGACAGGACCCTAGGCCATAATAGGATCCATTGCTTTGGGTTACAGGCATGTGTCCTCAAAAGCCTGATTCCAATACGAGCATAGGGGTTTTCCTGAGGCACCCATCAGAACTCATCTCTTCTCCACAAGTAAACCTGTGCATGGGAGCCATGTCCAAAGCTTAGGAAAGTACTTCAGGTTGCCGGTGCCACCGCCCCATTCCAAGGCCCTCATGGACACAAAAACACATTAGGACACATCCTCAGGAAAGTCCATTTCAACTCAGCCACCGAGGTTGCTCCCGCAGAGCCATCAGATCTAAACTGTCTTGTTGCTAGGAGACAATTGGAATGTGAGGCGGGCTTCCCAGGCATCCATCCGCGAACGGTGCTCTGGAGTCATTCCATATGGGATGTCCTGGAGCTGTCCAACAGGTCTCAATTGTCCGGAAGAAGGAATCCTGGAAGGGGGCATCCCACAACTCCCAACGTGGGAAAACCTCAATGGTCTCGAGATTCCGCTCCCTTCATGAAGCGGCCGTCATGCTCAGAAACTCCCACCTGAGCCAACGTCTGATCCTCGCCCTGACTTCAGATGCATGAGATATTGGTTCAGATCTGCAGGGGGCACCTGCCGTGCCCTCGCCCTGAAACCCAAGTCTAGCTTGTCTTCTCAGACTTCCATCCTCACACTCCTGGCCCCAAAGCCCTCAAGTTTGGCAATTCCGGACCCACAATGCAGCACTCTGCCTGCCCTCTAGAGAAAAAAATTATTGCCTCATGAGCTGCCCAGGCACCTTAAATGAGGGTAAACCTACACAGCACTCGACTTTACCCAAATTATATAGTCTAACCTGGGCACTAATGCACTGTCGAACACATCCTGAGCCCGGACCTCCTGACCAACACCCAGAAAGCTGACCGCACACTGAGCACATAAAACCCGCCATGGCCTTAGGTCATCATCTCTTCCCTACCTCAGTTTTCAGGCTTCAGAACCGAGACCTTATCTCCAATCACTGCCCAGGGGTGAGTCTGATGCAGAAATCAGAACTCCTCCTTACCCATGGCAAGAACCCTTGTGGTTGGCACGTTGTCCAACGATCAGTGTAGGAGAAACCCTGAGGCCCCGCCCATTCTTGAGTGCGACGAGGGCATACACACGCATTGTGACCCTCAGCATGAGTCCTGTCCTCTAGTAAGTCCTCTCAGTGGCTGGACCATTAGATGTCATAATGGGCTTGACATGTCCCTAGGCCCCAATTTTTAACCAGATTTCTGATTGTCCAGTCGCCCCTCCTAGGGCTCTACTCTAATCCCTCATTTGGTGGGACACCTGAGGTTAAAAAAGAAAACAACAACAACAACAAAATAAAACGGACTTCTTCCTGCCCACAGAATGAACCCAAACTCTTTGGACGGGGCCAAACCACCAGAGAGTAAGACTCGTCCATTTCCCATGAAGTCACCCAGAAATTCCACGACCATGAGTGACACGATATCCCGAGACAAAAACTTGAGCAGGAGCCTCACACTCGCCCTTCTTTCAAATCCCGAAAAGTTCTCCTCATGGTCTGTAGATCAGTCCTGCCATACCTATGACCTGAAACATAAGCCGAGTTTGTGTTTTCAGACAACTGTCCAAAAAGGGCTGGACGACACAACCTACAGGCTCAGGCCCCTGGAGCCAAACCTGAGGACTGTACTTGCCCTCTCCAAGGGAATTGTGTGTGCCCATTCCAATGGCCACAACCCTTCTAATAGGATAAACCTCCAAAGTCCCTGATATATCTCAATAGTGGTAGCTTCCCAGGAAAAACAGGGGCAATCTGAGCCCAAATGAGCCCTACCTGCACTCAGACCCATAGACAGATGTCCTCAGAGGTAAAAAGGAAAGAACAGGCCCCTAGGAACTAATCAGATCCATTGCTTTGGTTTCCAGGCATCTCTCCTCAGAGGCCTGGATTTCAAAAGCAGCATATAGCTGTTTCTTGTTTCACCCATCAGAAAACATCTCATCTACACATGGGAAACTTGCACGTTGGAGCTGTGTCAAAGCCTCTGTTTAGGAGAACCCTTTAGGGCCCCAGAGCCACCGCTTCATTCCAAGGTCTCCATAGACACAAAAGCACATTCGGACCCATCCCCAGGGGTGTGCATTTCAACTCAGCATCCTCGGTAGCTCCCCACAGATCCAGGAGATCTAAACTGTCTTGTTGCTAGGAGACAATTGGAATGCGAGGTGGGCTACCCAGCCATCCATCCTTAGAACCCTGCTCAGAATCATTGGCCTGGAGCCAAACAACAGGTCTCAATTGTCCTGCCGAAGACTCTCTGCAGTTTGGAGCTTCTCACAACTCCCATCACGGGAAAACCCCCATGGCCTCGTGATGCCCCCCCATTCATGAAGGGGCCATCAGGGACAGAAACTCCAACCTGAGCGATCGTCTGATCCTCGCCCTGACTTCAGATGCACTAGATCTCGATTCAGGTCTGTAGATTGTGCCTGCCATGGCCTCACCCAGAAACCTAAGCCTAGCTTGTGTTCTCAGACTTTTGTCGTCAGACTACTGGCCCACAAGGCCTCCAGTTTGGCAATCCAGAACTACAATGCAGCACTCTGCCTGCCCTCCAGATAAAAAACATTGTCCTCTGGGGCTACCCAGTAACCCTAAATGAGGATCAACCTGCACCGACCTTGGCTGTACCCCAAATACATAGGCTGACCAGGGCACTAATGCCCTTTCTGACACAGCCTGAGCCTGGACCCCCTGGCCCCTTCCAGACAGCTGGCCGCACACTGAGCACATCGAGCCACCATGGCCTTAGGTCGTCATCTCTTCCCAACCTCGGTTTTCAGGTTTCAGAACCTAGACCTTATCTCCAATCACTGTCCATGTTGAAGGTGATGCAGAAATCAGAACTCCTTCCCCATGGCAAGAAACCTTGTGGTTGGCATGTTGTCCAACGTTCAGTGTCGTTGAAACCAGTGTGTCCCATGAGGCCCCGCCCATGCTCGCGGGCCACCTTGGTCACAAACACACATTGTGACCCTCAGGCTGAGCCCAGTCCTCAAGTAAGGCCACTCAGTGGCTGGATGAAGAGATAGCATATTGGGCTTGCCATGCCCCTAGGCCCCATTTTTAACCATACTTCGGGTTGTCCCTTCAGTCTTCCCCACGGCTTGGCTTTGGAATTCCTCTTTTGGTGGGACACCTGAGGTAACAAAACTGAAATGAGTCCTCCCATCCCACAGATTGACGAAAAGCAATTGGGAATCGGGCCAAATCCTCAGAGAGGAAGATTCGTCCATGGCCCATGAGGCCTCCCCGACATTCCACGGCCATCACTGATACAAAATCCAGAGACAAAAGCCTGAGCAATCGCCACAGACTCGCACTTTCTTCATATCCTGTAGAGTTCTCATGGTTTGTAGATCGGACTTGCCATACCTACGTCCCCAAACCTAAGCTGAGTTTGTGTTTTCAGACTTCTGTCCTCAAAGTCTTGGGCCACACACCCTCCAGGCTGGGCCCCTGGAGCCACACATTAGGACTGTGCCTACCAATCCATGGGAATTCTGCCCATTCCATGGTCCAAAATCGTACAAATTAGGAGAAACCTCCAACGACCCTTAGGCCATCCCAATAGTGTGGGTCACCCGGAACAAACAAGGGGTGTCTGACACCAGCTGATAATCGACCTCCACTCATACCATAGATGGATGTCCCCAGAGAAGAAGATTGAACCAGACAGGACCCTAGGCCATAATAGGATCCATTGCTTTGGGTTACAGGCATGTGTCCTCAAAAGCCTGATTCCAATACGAGCATAGGGGTTTTCCTGAGGCACCCATCAGAACTCATCTCTTCTCCACAAGTAAACCTGTGCATGGGAGCCATGTCCAAAGCTTAGGAAAGTACTTCAGGTTGCCGATGCCACCGCCCCATTCCAAGGCCCTCATGGACACAAAAACACATTAGGACACATCCTCAGGAAAGTCCATTTCAACTCAGCCACCGAGGTTGCTCCCGCAGAGCCATCAGATCTAAACTGTCTTGTTGCTAGGAGACAATTGGAATGTGAGGCGGGCTTCCCAGGCATCCATCCGCGAACGGTGCTCTGGAGTCATTCCATATGGGATGTCCTGGAGCTGTCCAACAGGTCTCAATTGTCCGGAAGAAGGAATCCTGGAAGGGGGCATCCCACAACTCCCAACGTGGGAAAACCTCAATGGTCTCGAGATTCCGCTCCCTTCATGAAGCGGCCGTCATGCTCAGAAACTCCCACCTGAGCCAACGTCTGATCCTCGCCCTGACTTCAGATGCATGAGATATTGGTTCAGATCTGCAGGGGGCACCTGCCGTGCCCTCGCCCTGAAACCCAAGTCTAGCTTGTCTTCTCAGACTTCCATCCTCACACTCCTGGCCCCAAAGCCCTCAAGTTTGGCAATTCCGGACCCACAATGCAGCACTCTGCCTGCCCTCTAGAGAAAAAAATTATTGCCTCATGAGCTGCCCAGGCACCTTAAATGAGGGTAAACCTACACAGCACTCGACTTTACCCAAATTATATAGTCTAACCTGGGCACTAATGCACTGTCGAACACATCCTGAGCCCGGACCTCCTGACCAACACCCAGAAAGCTGACCGCACACTGAGCACATAAAACCCGCCATGGCCTTAGGTCATCATCTCTTCCCTACCTCAGTTTTCAGGCTTCAGAACCGAGACCTTATCTCCAATCACTGCCCAGGGGTGAGTCTGATGCAGAAATCAGAACTCCTCTTTACCCATGGCAAGAACCCTTGTGGTTTGCACGTTGTCCAACGTTCAGTGTAGGAAAGACCAGCATTCACCCTGAGTCCCCGCCCATGCTTGAGTGCGACGAGGGCATACACACACATTGTGACCCTCAGCATGAGTCCTGTCTTCTAGTAAGTCCTCTCTTGGCTGGACCATTAGGTGTCATAATGGGCTTGACATGTCCCTAGGCCCCAATTTTTAACCAGATTTCTGATTGTCCATTCGCCCCTCCCCAGGGCTCTACTCTGGAATCCCTCATTTGGTGGGACACCTGAGGTTAAACAAGAAAAAAACAACAACACCAAAAAAAAAAAAAACGGACTTCTTTCAGCCCACAGAATGACCCCAAACTCTTTGGACGGGGCCAAACCACCAGAGAGTAAGACTCGTCCATTTCCCATGAAGTCACCCAGAAATTCCACGACCATGAGTGACACGATATCCAGAGACAAAAACTTGATCAGGAGCCTCACACTCGCCCTTCTTTCAAATCCCGAAGAGTTCTCCTCATGGTCTGTAGATCAGTCCTGCCATACCTATGACCCGAAACATAAGCCGAGTTTGTGTTTTCAGACAACTGTCCAAACAGCCCTGGCCTACACAACCTACAGGCTCAGGCCCCTGGAGCCAAACCTGAGGACTGTACTTGCCCTCTCCAAGGGAATTGTGTGTGCCCATTCCAATGGCCACAACCCTTCTCATAGGATAAACCTCCAAAGTCCCTGATCCATCTCAATAGTGGTGGCTTCCCAGGAAAAACATGGGCAATCTGAGCCCAACTGAGCACCTACCTGCACTCAGACCCATAGACAGATGTCCCCAGAGGTAAAAAGGAAAGAACAGGACCCTAGGCACTAATCAGATCCATTGCTTTGTTTTCCAGGCATCTCTCCTCAGAGGCCTGGATTTCAAAAGCAGCATCTAGCTGTTTCTTGACTCACCCATCAGAAAACATCTCATCTACACATGGGAAACTTGCACGTTGGAGCTGTGTCAAAGCCTCTGTTTAGGAGAACCCTTTAGGGCCCCAGAGCCACCGCTTCATTCCAAGGTCTCCATAGACACAAAAGCACGTTAGGACCCATCACCAGGGGTGTCTATTTCAACTCAGCGCCCTCGGTTGCTCCCCACAGATCCAGGAGATCTAACCTCTCTTGTTGCTAGGAGACAATTGGAATGCGAGGTGGGCTACCCAGCCATCCATCCTTAGAACCCTGCTCAGAATCATTGGCCTGGAGCCAAACATCAGGTCTCAATTGTCCTGCAGAAGACTTTCTGCAGTTTGGAGCTTCTCACAACTCCCATCGTGGGAAAACACCCATGGCCTCGTGATGCCCCCCCCCCCTTCATGAAGGGGCCATCAGAGACAGAAACTCCAACTGAGCGATCGTCTGATCCTCGAACTGACTTCAGATGCACGAGATATCGATTCAGGTCTGTAGATTGTGCCTGCCATGGCCTCACCCAGAAACCTAAGCCTATCTTGTGTTCTCAGACTTTTGTCGTCAGACTACTGGCCCACAAGCCCTCCAGTTTGGCAATCCAGAACTACAATGCAGCACTCTGCCGGCCCTCCAGAAGAAAAACATTGTCCTCTGGAGCTACCCAGTAACCCCAAATGAGGAACAACCTGCACCGACCTTGGCTGTACCCCCAACACATAGGCTGACCAGGGCACTAATGCCCTTTCTGACACAGCCTGAGCCTGGACACCCTGGACCCTCCCAGATAGCTGGCCGCACACTGAGCACATCGAGCCCCCATGGCCTTATGTCGTCATCCCTTCCCAACCTCGGTTTTCAGGTTTCAGAACCTAGACCTTATCTCCAATCACTGCTCAGGGTTGAAGGTGATGCAGAAATCAGAACTCCTTCCCCATGGCAAAAAACCTTGTGGTTGGCATGTTGTCCAACGTTCAGTGTAGTTGAAACCAGTGTGGCCCATGAGGCCCCGCCCATGCTCGCGGGCCACATTGGTCACAATCACACATTGTGACGCTCAGGCTGAGCCCAGTCCTCAAATAAGGCCACTCAGTGGCTGGATGAAGAGATAGCATATTGGGCTTGACATGCCACTAGGCCCCAATTTTTAACCATAGTTCGGGTTGTCCCTTCATTCTTCCCCACGGCTTGGCTTTGGAATTCCTCTTTTGGTGGGACACCTGAGGTAACAAAACTGAAATGAGTCCTCCCATCCCACAGATTGACGAAAAGCAATTGGGTATCGGACCAAATTCTCAGAGAGGAAGATTCGTCCATGGCCCATGAGGCCTCCCCGACATTCCACGGCCATCGCTGATACAAAATCCAGAGACAAAAGCCTGAGCAAGCGCCTCAGACTCGCACTTTCTTCATATCCTGAAGAGTTCTTCTCATGGTTTGTAGATCGGGCCTGCCATACCTACGTCCCCAAACCTAAGCTGAGTTTTTGTTTTCAGACTTCTATCCTCAAAGTCTTGGGCCACACACTCTCCAGGCTGGGCCCCTGGAGCCACACATTAGGACTGTGCCTGCCAATCCATGGGAATTCTGCCCATTCCATGCTCCAAAATCGTACAAATTAGGAGAAACCTCCAAAGTCCCTGAGGCCATCCCAATAGTGTAGGTCGCCCGGAACAAACAAGGGCTGTCTGACACTAGCTGATAATCGACCTTCACTCATACCATAGATGGATGTCCCCAGAGAAGAAGATTGAACCAGACAGGACCCTAGGCCATAATAGGATCCATTGCTTTGGGTTACAGGCATGTGTCCTCAAAAGCCTGATTCCAATACGAGCATAGGGGTTTTCCTGAGGCACTCATCAGAACTCATCTCATCTCCACAAGGAAACCTCTGCATGAGAGCCATGTAAAAAGCTTAGGAGAGTACTTCATGGTCCCGGTGCCACCGCCCCATTCCAAGGCCCTCATGGACACAAAAACACATTAGGACCCATCCTCAGGAAAGTCCATTTCAACTCAGCCATCCCGGTTGCTCCCGCAGAGCCATCAGATCTGAACTGTCTTGTTGCTAGGAGACAATTGGAATGAGAGGCGGGCTTCCCAGGCATCCATCCGGGAACGGTGCTCTGGAGTCATTCCATATGGGATGTCCTGAAGCTGTCCAACAGGTCTCAATTGTCCCGCAGAAGGAATCCTTAAAGGGGGCATCCCACAACTCCCAACGTGGGAAAACCTCAATGGCTCGAGACTCCGCTCCCTTCATAGAGCAGCCGTCATGCTCAGAAACTCCAACCTGAGCCAACGTCTGATCCTCGCCCTGACTTCAGATGCATGAGATATTGGTTCAGATCTGCAGGGGGTACCTGCCGTGCCCTCGCCCTGAAACCCAAGTCTAGCTTGTCCTCTCAGACTTCCGTCCTCACACTCCTGGCCCCGAAACCCTCAAGTTTGGCAATTCCGGACCCACAATGCAGCACTCTGCCTGCCCTCTAGAAAAAAAATTATTGCCTCATGAGCTGCCCAGGCACCTTAAATGAGGGTAAACCTACACAGCACTCGACTTTACCCAAATTATATAGTCTAACCTGGGCACTAATGCACTGTCGAACACAACCTGAGCCCGGACCTCCTGACCAACACCCAGAAAGCTGACCACACACTGAGCACATAAAACCCGCCATGGCCTTAGGACATCATCTCTTCCCTACCGCAGTTTTCAGGCTTCAGAAACGAGACCTTATCTCCAATCACTGCCCAGGGGTGAGTGTGATGCAGAAATCAGAACTCCTCTTTACCCATGGCAAGAACCCTTGTGGTTTGCACGTGGTCCAACGTTCAGTGTAGGAAAAACCAGCATTCACCCTGAGTCCCCGCCCATTCTTGAGTGCGACGAGGGCATACACACGCATTGTGACCCTCAGCATGAGTCCTGTCTTCTAGTAAGTCCTCTCTTGGCTGGACCATTAGGTGTCATAATGGGCTTGACATGTCCCTAGGCCCCAATTTTTAACCAGATTTCTGATTGTCCATTCGCCCCTCCCCAGGGCTCTACTCTGGAATCCCTCATTTGGTGGGACACCTGAGGTTATAAAAGAAAAAAACAACAACACCAAAAAAAAAAAAAACGGACTTCTTCCAGCCCACAGAATGACCTCAAACTCTTTGGACGGGGCCAAACCACCAGAGAGTAAGACTCGTCCATTTCCCATGAAGTCACCCAGAAATTCCACGACCATGAGTGACACGATATCCAGAGACAAAAACTTGATCAGGAGCCTCACACTCGCCCTTCTTTCAAATCCCGAAGAGTTCTCCTCATGGTCTGTAGATCAGTCCTGCCATACCTATGACCCGAAACATAAGCCGAGTTTGTGTTTTCAGACAACTGTCCAAACAGCCCTGGCCTACACAACCTACAGGCTCAGGCCCCTGGAGCCAAACCTGAGGACTGTACTTGCCCTCTCCAAGGGAATTGTGTGTGCCCATTCCAATAACCACAACCCTTCTAATAGGATAAACCTCCAAAGTCCCTGATCCATCTCAATAGTGGTGGCTTCCCAGGAAAAACAGGGGCAATCTGAGCCCAACTGAGCACCTACCTGCACTCAGACCCATAGACAGATGTCCCCAGAGGTAAAAAGGAAAGAACAGGCCCCTAGGCACTAATCAGATCCATTGCTTTGGTTTCCAGGCATCTCTCCTCAGAGGCCTGGATTTCAAAAGCAGCATCTAGCTGTTTCTTGACTCACCCATCAGAAAACATCTCATCTACACATGGGAAACAAGCACGTTGGAGCTGTGTCAAAGCCTCTGTTTAGGAGAACCCTTTAGGGCCCCAGTGCCACCGCTTCATTCCAAGGTCTCCATAGACACAAAAGCACGTTAGGACCCATCACCAGGGGTGTCTATTTCAACTCAGCGCCCTCGGTTGCTCCCCACAGATCCAGGAGATCTAACCTCTCTTGTTGCTAGGAGACAATTGGAATGCGAGGTGGGCTACCCAGCCATCCATCCTTAGAACCCTGCTCAGAATCATTGGCCTGGAGCCAAACATCAGGCCTCAATTTTCCTGCAGAAGACTTTCTGCAGTTTGGAGCTTCTCACATCTCCCATCGTGGGAAAACACCCATGGCCTGGTGATGCCCCCCCCATTATTGAAGGGGCCATCAGGGACAGAAACTCCAACTGAGCGATCGTCTGATCCTCGAACTGACTTCAGATGCACGAGATCTCGATTCAGGTCTGTAGATTGTGCCTGCCATGGCCTCACACAGAAACCTAAGCCTAGCTTGTGTTCTCAGACTTTTGTCGTCAGACTACTGGCCCACAAGCCCTCCAGTTTGGCAATCCAGAACTACAATGCAGCACTCTGCCGGCCCTCCAGAAGAAAAACATTGTACTCTGGGGCTATCCAATAACCCCAAATGAGGAACAACCTGCACCGACCTTGGCTGTACCCCAAATACATAGGATGACCAGGGCACTAATGCCCTTTCTGACACAGCCTGAGCCTGGACCCCCTGGACCCTCCCAGACAGCTGGCCGCACACTGAGCACATCGAGCCACCATGGCCTTATGTCGTCATCCCTTCCCAACCACGGTTTTCAGGTTTCAGATTGGGTGACTTGGGGCATGGCAGGCCCCATATGTGGGCTCATGGTCCAGCCACTGAGAGGCTTTACTTGAGGACAGGTCTCAAACTGAGGGTCCCAATGTGTGTTTGAGCCCACCGCAGCTCTTAAGCATAGGCAGGGCCTCAGGGACCCTACACTACCCTCAGGGGCCCTACTACTACCCCTGTAGGCCCTACAGGGTTCCTACACTGAACGTTGGACAAGATGCCAACCACAAGATTCTGGCGAGAGGGAAGGAGGAGTTCTGATTTCTGCATCACTTTCACCCATGTGAAGTGAGTACAGATCAGGTCTAAGATTCTGTAGCCTGAAAACCGAAGTTGGAAAGAGATGGCGACCTAAGGCCATGGCGGTTCAGATGTTCTCAGTGTACTGCAAGCTGTCTGGGTGTCGGTTGGGAATTCAGGCCTCAGGTTATGTCAGACAGGGCATTAGTGCACAGGCTAGACTATATAATTGGTGTACAGTTGAGTGACGTGCAGGTTTATCCTCATTTGAGGTTTCTGGGTAGACCCATAGGGCAATATTTTTCTTCTAGAGGGCAGGCAGAGTGCAGCACTGTGTCATAGGAAATCCCAAAATAGAGGGCGTGTGGTCCAGGAGAGTGAGGACGGAAGTCGGAGAACACTAGCTACGCTTAGGTTTTGGGGTGAGGGCACAGCAGGTACACTCTGAAGAGCTGAATCAAGATCTCGTGCATCTGAAGTCAAGGCGAAGATCAGCTGTTGGCTCAGGTTGGAGTTTCTTTCCATGATCTGCCTTCATGAAGATTGGGGGCATCATGTGACCTTGGAAGCTTTCCATGATATGAGTTGTTAGGTGGTCCATGCACAAGGACTCCTGTGGGACAGTCGAGACCTTTTGGATGGCTCAAGGATGTCCCATAAGGAACGACGCAAGAGCAGGGTTCTAAGGATGGATGCCTGAAGAGCCCAACTCGCATTTCAATTGTCTCCTAGCGACAAGGCAGGTTCAATCTGCTGGCTGTGGGGTAGCAACCGAGGGGGTTTAGTTGAAATGGACTCTCCTGAGGATGGGTCATAATTTGGGATTGTGTCCATGGAGATATTCAAATGGGGCAGTGGCTCCAGTGACCTGAAGTTTTCTCCTAACTGGAGGTTATGACACAGCTCCATAGAGCAAGATTCCCATGTGGAGACGAGATTTTTTTTGATAGGTAGCTCTGGACACCCCCTTATGCTGGTATTGGAATCCAGGCCTCTGAGGAGAGATGCCTGAAAACAAAAGCAATGGATCCAATTAGGGCCTAGGTGCCTGTCTTGTTCAATATTCTTTTCTATGGATATCTGTCTAAGGTTCTGATTGGAGGTAGTGGCTCAGCTTGTGCCAGAGGGTCCCTGTATGTCCAGGACATCCTACACTATTGGGATGGCCTCAGAGATTTTGGATGATTCTCCTAATCTGTCAGGTTGTGCCAAATGAATGAGCAGAATTCCCTTGGAGAGGGCAGGCACAGTCCTGAGGTGTGGCTCCATGGGGCCCAGCCTTTAGGGTGTGTGGGTGAGGACAATGGAGACAGCAGTCTGAAAACACAAACTCGGCTTAGGTTTGGGGACATAGGTATGGCAGGCCCGATCTACAGACCTTGAGAATTTTGGGGGCTCTGAACAAAGGGCAAGTGTGTGGCGCTTTTTCAGGTTTTTGTCTCCAGATTTTGTGTCAATGATGGCCGTGGAATGTCAGGCTGGCCTCGTCGACCATGGACGAGTATTTCTCTCTGTGGATTTGGCCAAATTCCAAGTGTTTGGGGTCATTTTTTGGATGGTAGGAGTCCTTACTTTTTTTTTTCTTTATCTTGGTTTTTTTTTTTTTTTTTTTTTTTTACCTTATGTGTCCCACCAAAGAGGGATTCCAGAAAAGAGCTCTGAATAAGGTTGACTAGACTTCTCAAGCTCTGGCTAGGATTGGGCGAGTAGGGGCATGGCAAGTCCCATATGCAGGCTCTTGGTCCAGCCCCGGAGAGGCTTTACTTGAGGCCAGGGTTCATGCTTAGGGTCCTAATGTGTGTTTATGCCCATCGCGGCCCTCAAGCATGTCTGAGGCCTCATGGGCCATGCTGGGTTCTCATATACTGAACGTTGGACAACATGCCAACCACAAGGTTTCTGGTCATGGGGAAGGTGAAGTTCTGATTTCTGCATCACGTACATCACTTAGTTGTGAGTGGAGATAACGTCTAGGTTCTGAAGCCTGAAGACCAAGGTTGGGAAGAGATGATGACCTAAGGCCATGGCATGTTCGATGTGTTCAGTGTGAGGCCAGGTGTCTGGGTGTCGGTCACGAGGTCTGGGGTCAGGCTGTGTCAGACAGGGCATTAGTGCCCAGGCTAGACTGTATAATTGGGGTACAGTCTAGAGAATTGCAGGTTGATCCTCATTTGATGTTTCTGGGTAGACCCCTAGGGCAAAGTCTCTCTTCTGGAGGGCAGGCAGAGTGCTGCATTTTGTCTCCAGAATTCCCAAAGTGGAAGGCTTGTGGGCCAGGAGTGTGAGGACGGAAGTCTGAGAACGCGAGCTGGCTTAGGTTTTGGGGAGAGGGCAAGGCAGGAACAATCTGCAGAGCTGAATTGAGATCTCATGCATCTGAAGTCAGGGCAAGGATGAGACGGGAGTTTCTGTCCATGATGTCCTCTACCTGAAGGTGGAGGCATCACGAGGCCATAGAGGTTTTCCCACGGTGCGAGTGTGTGATGCTGCAAACTACAAGGATTCCTTCTGCAGGACAGTTGAGACCTGTTGAATGGATCAAGGACACCCCATTAGGAATTTCTCCAGAGCAGAGTTCTAACAACGGATACCTGGGCAACAAACTCGCATTCCAATTGTCTCCTAGTGACAAAGCAGGTTTGATCTGCTGGCACTGGGTGAGCAACCGCCAGGTTTGAGTTAAAATGGACTCTCCTGAGGATGGGTCATAATGTGGGATTGTGTGCATTGAGACATTGGAATGGGGCGGTGGCTCCAGTGACGTGAAATTTTCTCCTAACTGGAGGTTTAGACACAGTTCCATATAGCATGATTCCCATGTGGCATGCGATTTGTTCTGATTGGTAGCTCCAGAAACCCCCATGTGCTGGTATTGGAATCCAGGCCTCTGAGGAGAGATACGTGAAAACAAAAGCAATGGATCCGTTTAGGGCCTAGGTGCCTGTCCTGTTCAATATTCTTTTCTATGGATATCTATCTACAGGTCTGATTGGAGGTAGTGGCTCAGCTTGTGGCAGATGGTCCCTGTTTGTCCCGGACATCCTACAATATTGGGGTGGCCTCGGGGACTTCGGATGTTTCTCCTAATCTGTCAGGTTGTGCCAAAGGAATGAGCAGAATTCCCATGGAGAGGGCAGGCACACTCCTGAGGTGTGGCTCCATGGGGCCAAGCCTTGAGGGTGTGTGGGCCAGGACAATGGAGACAGAAGTCTGAAAACACAAACTTGGCTTAGGTTTGGGGACATAGGTATGGCAGGCCCGATCTACAGACCGTGAGAATTTTTCAGGCTTTGAACAAAGGGCGAGTGTGTGGCGCTTTTTCAGGCTTTTGTCTCCAGATTTTGTGTCAATGGTGGCCGTGGAATGTCAGGAGGGCCTCATCAGCTATGGACGAGTATTTCTCTCTGTGAATTTGGCCCAATTCCAAGTGTTTGCGGTCATTCTTTGGACGGTAGAAGTCCTTTCTCTATTTTTTTTTAACCTCATGTGTCCCACCAAGGAGGGATTCTAGAGAAGAGATCTGAGTAGGGGTGACTAGACTTCTCAAGCACTGGTTAAGGTTTGGGGAGTAGGGGCATGGTAATCTCCATATGTGGGCTCTTGGTCCAGCCCCGGAGAGGCTTTACTTGAGGCCAGGGTTCATGCTTAGGGTCCTAATGTGTGTTTGTGCCCATCGAAGCCCTCAAGCATGTCTGAGGCCTCATGGGCCATGCTGGTTTCTCCTACACTGCACGTTGGACAACATGCCAACCACAGGGTTTCTGGTCATGGGGAAGGAGGAGTTCTGATTTCTGCATCACGTACACGGCAAGGCAGTGAGTAGAGATAAGGTCTAGAATCTGAAGCCTGAAAACCGAGGTTGGTAAGAGATGACGACCTAAGGCCATGGTGGGTCCGATGCACTTAGTGTGCGGCCAGATGTCTGTGTCCATCATGAGGTCTGTGCTCAGGCTGTGTCAGGCAGTGCATTAGTCCCCAGGCTAGACTGTATAATTGGGGTACAGTCGAGTGATGTGAGGGGTGGTCCTCATTTGGGGTTTCTGGTTGGCCCCATAGGGCAAAGATTTTCTTCTGGAGGGCAGGCAGAGTGCTGCATTCTGGCTCCAGAATTGCCAACTTCAGGGCTTGTGGGCCAGATGTTTTAGGACAGAAGTCTGAGAACACAAGTTCAGCTTAGAATTCGCAGCGGTGACATGGCAGGCACACTCTACAGACCTGAAATGAGATCTCGTGCATCTGAAGTCAGGGCGAGGATCAGATGTTGGCTTAGGTTGGAGTTTCTGTACATGATGTCCCCTTCATGAAGGTGGGGGGGGGCATCAGGAAACCATGGAAGATTTCCAACTTTGTGAGTGTGTGATGCTCCAAACCACAAGGATTCCGTCAGCGGGACAGTCACGACCTTTTGGATGGATCAAGGACGTCCCATAAGAAATGCTCCAAAGCACAGTTCTAATGATGGATGCCTGGGCAGTCCAACTTGCATTCCAGTTGTGTCCTAGTGAAAAGGAGGATTCGATCTGCTGTCACTGGGGGAACAACCGCGGGGGCTGAATTGAAATGGACTCTCATGAGGATCAGTCATGATGTGGATTTGTGTCCATGGATCCCTTGGAATGGGGCAGTGGCTCTGTTTCCCTGAAGAATTCTCCTAACCTGAGGTTTTGATGCAGCTCCAAAGAGCAAGTTTCCCATGTAGAGACGAGATTTGTTCTGAAACCCCCACAACCTGGTATTGGAAACCAAGCATCTGGGGAACAAAGCCTGGAATCCAAAGCAATGGATCTGATTACGGTCTAGGGGCCTGTCCTTTTCAATATTCTCCTCTGAGTGTCTCTGTCTAAGATTCAGAATGGAGGTCACTGCTCAGCTTGTGTCAGATCACCCATGTTTGTTGGGGGAGGAAAACACTATTGGGCTGGTCTTGGGAATTGGAGGTTTCTCCTAATCTGTAAGGTTGTGGCAAATGAAACGGGCAGAGTTCCCTTGGAGAGCACTGGCACAGTCCTTAGGTGTGACACCACCTTTCTGGGTGTCATCCAGGAGGTCCAGGCTCAGGCTGTGTCAGACAGGGCATTAGTGCCAAGCTTAGACTGTATAATTGGAGTAAAGTTGATGGCATGCAGATTGATCCTCATAAGAACAGGCCCCTAGGCACTAATCAGATCCATTGCTTTGGTTTCCAGGCATCTCTCCTCAGAGGCCTGGATTTCAAAAGCAGCATCTAGCTGTTTCTTGACTCACCCATTAGAAAACATCTCATCTACACATGGGAAACTTGCACGTTGGAGCTGTGTCAAAGCCTCTGTTTAGGAGAACCCTTTAGGGCCCCAGTGCCACTGCTTCATTCCAAGGTCTCCATAGACACAAAAGCACGTTAGGACCCATCCCCAGGGGTTTCCATTTCAACTCAGCGTCCTCGGTTGCTCCCCACAGATCCAGGAGATCTAACCTGTCTTGTTGCTAGGAGACAATTGGAATGAGAGGTGGGCTACCCAGCCATTCATCCTTAGAACCCTGCTCAGAATCATTGGCCTGGCGACAAACAACAGGTCTCAATTTTCCTGCAGAAGACACTCTGCAGTTTGGAGCTTCTCACAACTCCCATTGGGAAAATCCCCATGGCCTCGTGATGCCCCCCCATTTATGAAGGGGCCATCAGGGACAGAAACTGCAACCTGAGCGATCGTCTGATTTTCGCCCAGACTACTGATGCACGAGATCTCGATTCAGGTCTGTAGATTGTGCCGGCCATGACCTCACCCAGAAACCTAGCCTAGCTGGTGTTCTCAGACTTTTGTCGTCAGACTACTGGCCCACATGCCCTCCAGTTTGGCAATCCAGAACTACAATTCAACACTCTGCCTGCCCTCCAGAAGAAAAACATTGTCCTCTGGGGCTACCAGGTAACCCCAAATGAAGATCAACCTGCACCTCTGTCTGACACAGCCTGAAGCCAGACGTCCAGACAGACAAGGAGACAGCTGGCCGCACACCCAGCACTTCGGACACGCCATGGTCTTATGCCGTCACCTCTTCCTAACCTTGGTTTTCAGATATCTGAACCTAGACATTATATCAATTCTCCACACAGCTGGGTATAGCAAGCACAAAACAGAACTCCTCCTTCCCCATGGCTGTCAAGCTTGCTCTTGGCATGGAGTCACACCTTCAGGGTGGGAGAAACCTTCAATGCCCCTGATGCCACGCCCAAACTTGACTGCTGCTTGGGCACAAATTCACACTGTGACCCTCAGCATGAGCCCCATGTCAAAGAAAGGCCTGTCAGGGCCTGGACCAAGAGCCCGCAGATGGGGCTTGCCAAGCCCCTATGCACCAGATCCTCACCAGGGTTTGAGTTTTCCAGTCGCCCCGCTCGTACCTGGGGCTCTGCTCTGGAATCCCTTTCTTGGAGAGACACATGTGCCAGAAAACACGACTCCAATCTTCCCACAAAATGACCCCAAACTCTTGGGAGCTGGGACAAATCCCCAGAGAGGGATACTCGTCCACCGTCCCTGAGGCCACCCCTCCAATCTACGACTATCCCGGACACAACATCCACAGACAAAAGCCTGAAGGAAGGCCTCCCACTCGCCCTTGTTTCAGAGGCCCAGGAGCTCCCTCTCGGGCTTTACATCTGGCCTGCTATACCCTAGGCGCCACTCATAAGCTGAGTTTGTGTTTTCAGACTTCTGTGCCCACCGCCTGGATCCACACAACCTCCAGGCTAGGGCCTCTGAAGCCACAGCAAAAGATTGTGCCTGCCCTCTCCAAGGAAAGTGTGCCCAATCCATTGACCACAACCCAACAGTTTAGGAAAAAGCTTCAAGGCCCCTGTGGCCATCAATAGTGTAGGCCACCCTGGACTAAGAGGGGCTCTCTGACACCAGCGGAGCAACTATCTCCACTTAGACTCTCAGACAGTGTCCCCAGAGACAGAAGGTTGAAATGGATAGGCCCCCAGGCCCTAATATGAACCATAGGATTGGTTTCCATTTGTCCGTCTTCAGAGGACTGTTTTCGTAGACCAGCACACGGGGCTTTTCCGAGGCACCAAACCAAACCTCTCTCGTCTCCACATGGGGAGCTTTCTTACTGGGGATGTATCTAACCCTTCAGGTAGGAGAGTTCCGCAGGGCCACTGAACAACCAGCCCATTCCAAGGTCTCCATGGACCCAAACGCACATTATGACGCATCTTCAGGAGAGGCCATTTCAACTCAGCCCCCTGGGTAGCGTGCCCCAGAGGCAGCATATCAAACATATCTTGTCGCTAATGGCCAATGGGAATGCGAGGCATGCTGTACAGGGATCCATCCTTCGAACCCTGCTCTCCAGTCCTTCCGTATGGTATGTCCTGGAGCCATGCAACAGGACTCGAATGTTCCGCAGAAGGAAACCTTGTGGTTTGGGGCAACCTCCAAACTCAGCGTGGGAAAACTTCCTTGGCCTCATGAGGCCCCCGCTTCATGAAGGTGCCATCATGGACACATACTCCAGCCTCAGCCAACGTCTGATCCTCAGCCTGACTTCTGATGCAGGAGATTTTGATTCAGCCTCTGCAGAGTGGGCCTGCCTGCCTTGGCTCCAATCCTCACCCTAGCTTGTGTTTTCAGACTTCCGTCCTCACACTCCTGGCCCACAAACCCTCCCTACTGGGAATTCTGGGGCCACAATGAAGCACTCTGTCTGCCTCCCAGGAAAAAAACATTGTCTATGGTGCTGCCCAGAAACCCCAAATGAGGATCAAACTGCTTGGCTCTCGGCAACACCCCAATTGCATAGGCTACTTTAAACACTGATGCTCTGTCGCAAATAGCCTGAGCCCAGACATTCCAACAGACACCGACACAGCTGGCTGCACACCCAGCACATTGGACCCGCCACTGCCTTAGGCCACCATCCATTCCCAACCTGGGATTTCAGTCATCGAAACCTAGACCTTATCTCCAATCCCTGCACAGCGGGGAACCTGATGCACAAGTCAGAACCCCTTCTTCCTCATGGCAAGAAACCTTGCTGCTGGCAGTGAGTCAAACCTTCAGTGTAGGAGAAGAGGGCATGGTCCATGAGGCCACGCCCATGCGTGAGGGCCGCCTTGGGCACAAACACACATTGAGACCCTCAGCGTGAGTACCTTATTCAAGTAACGCCTCTCAGTGACTGGACCAAGAGCCCGCATATGTGGCTTGCCTTGCCCACAGGCACCCAGGACTAACTAGATGGTGTGTATTCCAGTTGAGGGAACCCACTGCTGTGCTCGAGAGTCCCTCTACTGGGGGTCCCCTGTGGCAGAAAACAGTACTCTTCCCTTCCCAAAGAATGAACCCAAACACTTGGGAGCTTGGACTATCCCCCGAGAGGTAGGCTCTTCCTCGGTCCCTGAAGCAACCCCTACCCTGAACGGCCACTGTGAACGCAACACCCAGAGACAAAAGCCTGAGCGACTGCCTCCCACTTGCCCTCCTTTGATATCCAGAGGATCTCCCCTCACGGACTGGAGATCAGGCCTGCCATTACCTTGGCCCCTAGCTGAGACAAGTTTGCTTTTTCAGACATCTGTCCCCACAGCCCTGGCAAACACAGCCTCTAGGCTGGGTCCTCTGGAGCCATACCACAGGACCGTGCCTGCTGTCTCCTGGGAAACTGTGTCCATTCCTTTGGCCACACACCTCCAGAATATGAGAAACCTCAAGGCCCCCGAAAACATCCCACTACTGTGGGCCTCCCTGGACACACAGGGGCATTCGGACACAAGCTGAGTAGCTACCTCCACGAAGGCATGCCGACAGATGTCAACAGAGATAGAAGGTTGAGCCGGACAGGCCCTTAGGCCCTAATCTCAACTCTTGCTTTGGTTTCCAGGTGTCACTCCTCAGAGGCTTTGGTTCGAAGAACAGGATATGGGGCTTTCCTGAGGCACTGAACAGAACTCCTCTCGCCTCCACATGGGAAGCTTCCTTTTTGGAGCCATGTCAAACACCTCAGCTTGGAGAATTCTGCAGAGTCCCTGAGCCACCTCCACATTCCAAGATCTCCCAGGCCACCAAGCCACAGTAGGACTCATCTTCAGGAGAGTCCATTTCAACTCTCCCCTCTGGGTAGCTCACCCAGGAGCCCGCAGATTGAGCCTGCCTTGTCCTGACTAAAGAGTGGAAATATGAGGTGGCTTTCCCAGGCATCCATGCTTAGACACCTGCTCTCGAGCCTTTCCGTATGGTGCCTCCTGGAACCATCCAATAGGACTCGACGGTCAAGCAGAACGAAACCTTGAGGTTTGGAGTAGTTCACAAATCCCATCGTAGGCAATCCTCCCTGGCCTCAGGAAGCCCCCACACCCTACAGGAAGAGGCCATGCTGGACAAAAACTCTAGCCTGAGGCACGTCTCATAGTTGACATGACCTCAGTGCAGGAGATCTCGATTCAGCCTCTGCAGAGTGGGCCTGCCGTGCCCTCGGTCCCAAACCTCACGCTAGCTTGTGTTTTCAGACTTCCATCCTCACACTCCTGGCAAACAAGCCCTCCGGACTAGGAACTCCAGAACCACAACCCAGCCCAGTGTCTGCCCAACGGAAGAAAAACGTTTCCCTGTGGGGCTCTCCAGAAAACCCAGATGAGGATCAACCTGCTCGGGCCTCGACGTTACCCGAACTGGATAGGCTGCTCTGGGCACTCATGCTCTGTCTGACAGAGCCTGAAGCCAGACGTCCAAACAGACAAGGAGACAGCTGGCCGCACACCCAGCACTTGGGACACGCCATGGTCTTATGCCGTCACCTCTTCCTAACCTTGGTTTTCAGATATCTGAACCTAGACATTATATCAATTCTCCACACAGCTGGGTATCGCAAGCACGAAACAGAAGTCCTGCTTCCCATGGCTGTCAAGCTTGCTCTTGGCATGGAGTCACACCTTCAGGGTGGGAGAAACCTTCAATGCCCCTGATGCCACGCCCAAACTTGACTGCTGCTTGGGCACAAATTCACACTGTGACCCTCAGCATGAGCCCCATGTCAAAGAAAGGCCTGTCAGGGCCTGGACCAAGAGCCCGCAGATGGGGCTTGCCAAGCCCCTATGCACCAGATCCTCACCAGGGTTTGAGTTTTCCAGTCGCCCCGCTCGTACCTGGGGCTCTGCTCTGGAATCCCTTTCTTGGAGAGACACATGTGCCAGAAAACACGACTCCAATCTTCCCACAAAATGACCCCAAACTCTTGGGAGCTGGGACAAATCCCCAGAGAGGGATACTCGTCCACCGTCCCTGAGGCCACCCCTCCAATCTACGACTATCCCGGACACAACATCCACAGACAAAAGCCTGAAGGAAGGCCTCCCACTCGCCCTTGTTTCAGAGGCCCAGGAGCTCCCTCTCGGGCTTTACATCTGGCCTGCTATACCCTAGGCGCCACTCATAAGCTGAGTTTGTGTTTTCAGACTTCTGTGCCCACCGCCTGTAACCACACAACCTCCAGGCTAGGGCCTCTGAAGCCACAGCGAAAGATTGTGCCTGCCCTCTCCAAGGAAAGTGTGCCCAATCCATTGACCACAACCCAACAGTTTAGGATAAAGCTTCAAGGCCCCTGTGGCCATCAATAGTGTAGGCCACCCTGGACTAAGAGGGGCTCTCTGACACCAGCGGAGCAACTATCTCCACTTAGACTCTCAGACAGTGTCCCCAGAGACAGAAGGTTGAAATGGATAGGCCCCCAGGCCCTAATCTGAACCATAGGATTGGTTTCCATTTGTCCGTCTTCAGAGGACTGTTTTCGTAGACCAGCACACGGGGCTTTTCCGAGGCACCAAACCAAACCTCTCTCGTCTCCACATGGGGAGCTTTCTTACTGGGGATGTATCTAACCCTTCAGGTAGGAGAGTTCCGCAGGGCCACTGAACAACCAGCACATTCCAAGGTCTCCATGGACCCAAACGCCCATTATGACGCATCTTCAGGAGAGGCCATTTCAACTCAGCCCCCTGGGTAGCGTGCCCCAGAGGCAGCAGATCAAACATATCTTGTCGCTAATGGCCAATGGGAATGCGAGACATGCTGTACAGGGATCCATCCTTCGAACCCTGCTCTCCAGTCCTTCCGTATGGTATGTCCTGGAGCCATGCAACAGGACTCGAATGTTCCGCAGAAGGAAACCTTGTGGTTTGGGGCAACCTCCAAACTCAGCGTGGGAAAACTTCCTTGGCCTCATGAGGCCCCCGCTTCATGAAGGTGCCATCATGGACACATACTCCAGCCTCAGCCAACGTCTGATCCTCAGCCTGACTTCTGATGCAGGAGATTTTGATTCAGCCTCTGCAGAGTGGGCCTGCCTGCCTTGGCTCCAATCCTCACCCTAGCTTGTGTTTTCAGACTTCCGTCCTCACACTCCTGGCCCACAAACCCTCCCTACTGGGAATTCTGGGGCCACAATGAAGCACTCTGTCTGCCTCCCAGGAAAAAAACATTGTCTATGGTGCTGCCCAGAAACCCCAAATGAGGATCAAACTGCTTGGCTCTCGGCAACACCCCAATTGAATAGGCTACTTTAAACACTGATGCTCTGTCGCAAATAGCCTGAGCCCAGACATTCCAACAGACACCGACACAGCTGGCTGCACACCCAGCACATTGGACCCGCCACTGCCTTAGGCCACCATCCATTCCCAACCTGGGATTTCAGTCATCGAAACCTAGACCTTATCTCCAATCCCTGCACAGCGGGGAACCTGATGCACAAGTCAGAACCCCTTCTTCCTCATGGCAAGAAACCTTGCTGCTGGCAGTGAGTCAAACCTTCAGTGTAGGAGAAAAGGGCATGGTCCATGAGGCCACGCCCATGCGTGAGGGCCGCCTTGGGCACAAATACACCCAGGAGCCCGCAGATTGAGCCTGCCTTGTCCTGACTAAAGAGTGGAAATATGAGGTGGCTTTCCCAGGCATCCATGCTTAGACACCTGCTCTCGAGCCTTTCCGTATGGTGCCTCCTGGAGCCATCCAATAGGACTCGACTGTCAAGCAGAATGAAACCTTGAGGTTTGGAGTAGTTCACAAATCCCATCGTAGGCAATCCTCCCTGGCCTCAGGAAGCCCCCACACCCTACAGGAAGAGGCCATGCTGGACAAAAACTCTAGCCTGAGGCACGTCTCATAGTTGACATGACCTCAGTGCAGGAGATCTCGATTCAGCCTCTGCAGAGTGGGCCTGCCGTGCCCTCGGTCCCAAACCTCACGCTAGCTTGTGTTTTCAGACTTCCATCCTCACACTCCTGGCAAACAAGCCCTCCGGACTAGGAACTCCAGAACCACAACCCAGCCCAGTGTCTGCCCAACGGAAGAAAAACGTTTCCCTGTGGGGCTCTCCAGAAAACCCAGATGAGGATCAACCTGCTCGGGCCTCGACGTTACCCGAACTGGATAGGCTGCTCTGGGCACTCATGCTCTGTCTGACAGAGCCTGAAGCCAGACGTCCATACAGACAAGGAGTCAGCTTGCCCCACACCCAGCAATTCAGACACGCCATGGTCTTATGCCGTCACCTCTTCCTAACCTTGGTTTTCAGATATCTCAACCTAGACATTATATCAATTCTCCACACAGCTGGGTATCGCAAGCACAAAACAGAAGTCCTGCTTCCCATGGCTGTCAAGCTTGCTCTTGGCATGGAGTCACACCTTCAGGGTGGGAGAAACCTTCAATGCCCCTGATGCCACGCCCAAACTTGACTGCTGCTTGGGCACAAATTCACACTGTGACCCTCAGCATGAGCCCCATGTCAAAGAAAGGCCTGTCAGGGCCTGGACCAAGAGCCCGCAGATGGGGCTTGCCAAGCCCCTATGCACCAGATCCTCACCAGGGTTTGAGTTTTCCAGTCGCCCCGCTCGTACCTGGGGCTCTGCTCTGGAATCCCTTTCTTGGAGAGACACATGTGCCAGAAAACACGACTCCAATCTTCCCACAAAATGACCCCAAACTCTTGGGAGCTGGGACAAATCCCCAGAGAGGGATACTCGTCCACCGTCCCTGAGGCCACCCCTCCAATCTACGACTATCCCGGACACAACATCCACAGACAAAAGCCTGAAGGAAGGCCTCCCACTCGCCCTTGTTTCAGAGGCCCAAGAGCTCCCTCTCGGGCTTTACATCTGGCCTGCTATACCCTAGGCGCCACTCATAAGCTGAGTTTGTGTTTTCAGACTTCTGTGCCCACCGCCTGGATCCACACAACCTCCAGGCTAGGGCCTCTGAAGCCACAGCGAAAGATTGTGCCTGCCCTCTCCAAGGAAAGTGTGCCCAATCCATTGACCACAACCCAACAGTTTAGGAAAAAGCTTCAAGGCCCCTGTGGCCATCAATAGTGTAGGCCACCCTGGACTAAGAGGGGCTCTCTGACACCAGCGGAGCAACTATCTCCACTTAGACTCTCAGACAGTGTCCCCAGAGACAGAAGGTTGAAATGGACCAGCACACGGGGCTTTTCCGAGGCACCAAACCAAACCTCTCTCGTCTCCACATGGGGAGCTTTCTTACTGGGGATGTATCTAACCCTTCAGGTAGGAGAGTTCCGCAGGGCCACTGAACAACCAGCACATTCCAAGGTCTCCATGGACCCAAACGCCCATTATGACGCATCTTCAGGAGAGGCCATTTCAACTCAGCCCCCTGGGTAGCGTGCCCCAGAGGCAGCAGATCAAACATATCTTGTCGCTAATGGCCAATGGGAATGCGAGGCATGCTGTACAGGGATCCATCCTTCGAACCCTGCTCTCCAGTCCTTCCGTATGGTATGTCCTGGAGCCATGCAACAGGACTCGAATGTTCCGCAGAAGGAAACCTTGTGGTTTGGGGCAACCTCCAAACTCAGCGTGGGAAAACTTCCTTGGCCTCATGAGGCCCCCGCTTCATGAAGGTGCCATCATGGACACATACTCCAGCCTCAGCCAACGTCTGATCCTCAGCCTGACTTCTGATGCAGGAGATTTTGATTCAGCCTCTGCAGAGTGGGCCTGCCTGCCTTGGCTCCAATCCTCACCCTAGCTTGTGTTTTCAGACTTCCGTCCTCACACTCCTGGCCCACAAACCCTCCCTACTGGGAATTCTGGGGCCACAATGAAGCACTCTGTCTGCCTCCCAGGAAAAAAAACATTGTCTATGGTGCTGCCCAGAAACCCCAAATGAGGATCAAACTGCTTGGCTCTCGGCAACACCCCAATTGCATAGGCTACTTTAAACACTGATGCTCTGTCGCAAATAGCCTGAGCCCAGACATTCCAACAGACACCGACACAGCTGGCTGCACACCCAGCACATTGGACCCGCCACTGCCTTAGGCCACCATCCATTCCCAACCTGGGATTTCAGGCATGGAAACCTACACCTTATCTCCAATCCCTGCACAGCGGGGAACCTGATGCACAAGTCAGAACCCCTTCTTCCTCATGGCAAGAAACCTTGCTGCTGGCAGTGAGTCAAACCTTCAGTGTAGGAGAAGAGGGCATGGTCCATGAGGCCACGCCCATGCGTGAGGGCCGCCTTGGGCACAAACACACATTGAGACCCTCAGCGTGAGTACCTTATTCAAGTAACGCCTCTCAGTGACTGGACCAAGAGCCCGCATATGTGGCTTGCCTTGCCCACAGGCACCCAGGACTAACTAGATGGTGTGTATTCCAGTTGAGGGCACCCACTGCTGTGCTCGAGAGTCCCTCTACTGGGGGTCCCCTGTGGCAGAAAACAGTACTCTTCCCTTCCCACAGAATGAACCCAAACACTTGGGAGCTTGGACTATCCCCCGAGAGGTAGGTTCTTCCTCGGTCCCTGAAGCAACCCCTACCCTGAACGGCCACTGTGAACGCAACACCCAGAGACAAAAGCCTGAGCGACTGCCTCCCACTTGCCCTCCTTTGATATCCAGAGGATCTCCCCTCACGGACTGGAGATCAGGCCTGCCATTACCTTGGCCCCTAGCTGAGACAAGTTTGCTTTTTCAGACATCTGTCCCCACAGCCCTGGCAAACACAGCCTCTAGGCTGGGTCCTCTGGAGCCATACCACAGGACCGTGCCTGCTGTCTCCTGGGAAACTGTGTCCATTCCTTTGGCCACACACCTCCAGAATATGAGAAACCTCAAGGCCCCCGAAAACATCCCACTACTGTGGGCCTCCCTGGACACACAGGGGCATTCGGACACAAGCTGAGTAGCTACCTCCACGAAGGCATGCCGACAGATGTCAACAGAGATAGAAGGTTGAGCCGGACAGGCCCTTAGGCCCTAATCTCAACTCTTGCTTTGGTTTCCAGGTGTCACTCCTCAGAGGCTTTGGTTCGAAGAACAGGATATGGGGCTTTCCTGAGGCACTGAACAGAACTCCTCTCGCCTCCACATGGGAAGCTTCCTTTTTGGAGCCATGTCAAACACCTCAGCTTGGAGAATTCTGCAGAGTCCCTGAGCCACCTCCACATTCCAAGATCTCCCAGGCCACCAAGCCACAGTAGGACTCATCTTCAGGAGAGTCCATTTCAACTCTCCCCTCTGGGTAGCTCACCCAGGAGCCCGCAGATTGAGCCTGCCTTGTCCTGACTAAAGAGTGGAAATATGAGGTGGCTTTCCCAGGCATCCATGCTTAGACACCTGCTCTCGAGCCTTTCCGTATGGTGCCTCCTGGAACCATCCCATAGGACTCGACTGTCAAGCAGAACGAAACCTTGAGGTTTGGAGTAGTTCACAAATCCCATCGTAGGCAATCCTCCCTGGCCTCAGGAAGCCCCCACACCCTACAGGAAGAGGCCATGCTGGACAAAAACTCTAGCCTGGGGCACGTCTCATAGTTGACATGACCTCAGTGCAGGAGATCTCGATTCAGCCTCTGCAGAGTGGGCCTGCCGTGCCCTCGGTCCCAAACCTCACGCTAGCTTGTGTTTTCAGACTTCCATCCTCACACTCCTGGCAAACAAGCCCTCCGGACTAGGAACTCCAGAACCACAACCCAGCCCAGTGTCTGCCCAACGGAAGAAAAACGTTTCCCTGTGGGGCTCTCCAGAAAACCCAGATGAGGATCAACCTGCTCGGGCCTCGACGTTACCCGAACTGGATAGGCTGCTCTGGGCACTCATGCTCTGTCTGACAGAGCCTGAAGCCAGACGTCCAAACAGACAAGGAGACAGCTGGCCGCACACCCAGCACTTGGGACACGCCATGGTCTTATGCCGTCACCTCTTCCTAACCTTGGTTTTCAGATATCTGAACCTAGACATTATATCAATTCTCCACACAGCTGGGTATCGCAAGCACAAAACAGAAGTCCTGCTTCCCATGGCTGTCAAGCTTGCTCTTGGCATGGAGTCACACCTTCAGGGTGGGAGAAACCTTCAATGCCCCTGATGCCACGACCAAACTTGACTGCTGCTTGGGCACAAATTCACACTGTGACCCTCAGCATGAGCCCCATGTCAAAGAAAGGCCTGTCAGGGCCTGGACCAAGAGCCCGCAGATGGGGCTTGCCAAGCCCCTATGCACCAGATCCTCACCAGGGTTTGAGTTTTCCAGTCGCCCCGCTCGTACCTGGGGCTCTGCTCTGGAATCCCTTTCTTGGAGAGACACATGTGCCAGAAAACACGACTCCAATCTTCCCACAAAATGACCCCAAACTCTTGGGAGCTGGGACAAATCCCCAGAGAGGGATACTCGTCCACCGTCCCTGAGGCCACCCCTCCAATCTACGACTATCCCGGACACAACATCCACAGACATAAGCCTGAAGGAAGGCTTCCCACTCGCCCTTGTTTCAGAGGCCCAGGAGCTCCCCTCGGGCTTTACATCTGGCCTGCTATACCCTAGGCGCCACTCATAAGCTGAGTTTGTGTTTTCAGACTTCTGTGCCCACCGCCTGGAACCACACAACCTCCAGGCTAGGGCCTCTGAAGCCACAGCGAAAGATTGTGCCTGCCCTCTCCAAGGAAAGTGTGCCCAATCCATTGACCACAACCCAACAGTTTAGGATAAAGCTTCAAGGCCCCTGTGGCCATCAATAGTGTAGGCCACCCTGGACTAAGAGGGGCTCTCTGACACCAGCGGAGCAACTATCTCCACTTAGACTCTCAGACAGTGTCCCCAGAGACAGAAGGTTGAAATGGATAGGCCCCCAGGCCCTAATCTGAACCATAGGATTGGTTTCCATTTGTCCGTCTTCAGAGGACTGTTTTCGTAGACCAGCACACGGGGCTTTTCCGAGGCACCAAACCAAACCTCTCTCGTCTCCACATGGGGAGCTTTCTTACTGGGGATGTATCTAACCCTTCAGGTAGGAGAGTTCCGCAGGGCCACTGAACAACCAGCACATTCCAAGGTCTCCATGGACCCAAACGCCCATTATGACGCATCTTCAGGAGAGGCCATTTCAACTCAGCCCCCTGGGTAGCGTGCCCCAGAGGCAGCAGATCAAACATATCTTGTCGCTAATGGCCAATGGGAATGCGAGGCATGCTGTACAGGGATCCATCCTTCGAACCCTGCTCTCCAGTCCTTCCGTATGGTATGTCCTGGAGCCATGCAACAGGACTCGAATGTTCCGCAGAAGGAAACCTTGTGGTTTGGGGCAACCTCCAAACTCAGCGTGGGAAAACTTCCTTGGCCTCATGAGGCCCCCGCTTCATGAAGGTGCCATCATGGACACATACTCCAGCCTCAGCCAACGTCTGATCCTCAGCCTGACTTCTGATGCAGGAGATTTTGATTCAGCCTCTGCAGAGTGGGCCTGCCTGCCTTGGCTCCAATCCTCACCCTAGCTTGTGTTTTCAGACTTCCGTCCTCACACTCCTGGCCCACAAACCCTCCCTACTGGGAATTCTGGGGCCACAATGAAGCACTCTGTCTGCCTCCCAGGAAAAAAACATTGTCTATGGTGCTGCCCAGAAACCCCAAATGAGGATCAAACTGCTTGGCTCTCGGCAACACCCCAATTGCATAGGCTACTTTAAACACTGATGCTCTGTCGCAAATAGCCTGAGCCCAGACATTCCAACAGACACCGACACAGCTGGCTGCACACCCAGCACATTGGACCCGCCACTGCCTTAGGCCACCATCCATTCCCAACCTGGGATTTCAGTCATCGAAACCTAGACCTTATCTCCAATCCCTGCACAGCGGGGAACCTGATGCACAAGTCAGAACCCCTTCTTCCTCATGGCAAGAAACCTTGCTGCTGGCAGTGAGTCAAACCTTCAGTGTAGGAGAAGAGGGCATGGTCCATGAGGCCACGCCCATGCGTGAGGGCCGCCTTGGGCACAAACACACATTGAGACCCTCAGCGTGAGTACCTTATTCAAGTAACGCCTCTCAGTGACTGGACCAAGAGCCCGCATATGTGGCTTGCCTTGCCCACAGGCACCCAGGACTAACTAGATGGTGTGTATTCCAGTTGAGGGAACCCACTGCTGTGCTCGAGAGTCCCTCTACTGGGGGTCCCCTGTGGCAGAAAACAGTACTCTTCCCTTCCCACAGAATGAACCCAAACACTTGGGAGCTTGGACTATCCCCCGAGAGGTAGGCTCTTCCTCGGTCCCTGAAGCAACCCCTACCCTGAACGGCCACTGTGAACGCAACACCCAGAGACAAAAGCCTGAGCGACTGCCTCCCACTTGCCCTCCTTTGATATCCAGAGGATCTCCCCTCACGGACTGGAGATCAGGCCTGCCATTACCTTGGCCCCTAGCTGAGACAAGTTTGCTTTTTCAGACATCTGTCCCCACAGCCCTGGCAAACACAGCCTCTAGGCTGGGTCCTCTGGAGCCATACCACAGGACCGTGCCTGCTGTCTCCTGGGAAACTGTGTCCATTCCTTTGGCCACACACCTCCAGAATATGAGAAACCTCAAGGCCCCCGAAAACATCCCACTACTGTGAGCCTCCCTGGACACACAGGGGCATTCGGACACAAGCTGAGCAGCTACCTCCACGAAGGCATGCCCACAGATGTCAACAGAGATAGAAGGTTGAGCCGGACAGGCCCTTAGGCCCTAATCTCAACTCTTGCTTTGGTTTCCAGGTGTCACTCCTCAGAGGCTTTGGTTCGAAGAACAGGATATGGGGCTTTCCTGAGGCACTGAACAGAACTCCTCTCGCCTCCACATGGGAAGCTTCCTTTTTGGAGCCATGTCAAACACCTCAGCTTGGAGAATTCTGCAGAGTCCCTGAGCCACCTCCACATTCCAAGATCTCCCAGGCCACCAAGCCACAGTAGGACTCATCTTCAGGAGAGTCCATTTCAACTCTCCCCTCTGGGTAGCTCACCCAGGAGCCCGCAGATTGAGCCTGCCTTGTCCTGACTAAAGAGTGGAAATATGAGGTGGCTTTCCCAGGCATCCATGCTTAGACACCTGCTCTCGAGCCTTTCCGTATGGTGCCTCCTGGAACCATCCAATAGGACTCGACTGTCAAGCAGAATGAAACCTTGAGGTTTGGAGTAGTTCACAAATCCCATCGTAGGCAATCCTCCCTGGCCTCAGGAAGCCCCCACACCCTACAGGAAGAGGCCATGCTGGACAAAAACTCTAGCCTGAGGCACGTCTCATAGTTGACATGACCTCAGTGCAGGAGATCTCGATTCAGCCTCTGCAGAGTGGGCCTGCCGTGCCCTCGGTCCCAAACCTCACGCTAGCTTGTGTTTTCAGACTTCCATCCTCACACTCCTGGCAAACAAGCCCTCCGGACTAGGAACTCCAGAACCACAACCCAGCCCAGTGTCTGCCCAACGGAAGAAAAACGTTTCCCTGTGGGGCTCTCCAGAAAACCCAGATGAGGATCAACCTGCTCGGGCCTCGACGTTACCCGAACTGGATAGGCTGCTCTGGGCACTCATGCTCTGTCTGACAGAGCCTGAAGCCAGACGTCCAAACAGACAAGGAGACAGCTGGCCGCACACCCAGCACTTGGGACACGCCATGGTCTTATGCCGTCACCTCTTCCTAACCTTGGTTTTCAGATATCTGAACCTAGACATTATATCAATTCTCCACACAGCTGGGTATCGCAAGCACGAAACAGAAGTCCTGCTTCCCATGGCTGTCAAGCTTGCTCTTGGCATGGAGTCACACCTTCAGGGTGGGAGAAACCTTCAATGCCCCTGATGCCACGCCCAAACTTGACTGCTGCTTGGGCACAAATTCACACTGTGACCCTCAGCATGAGCCCCATGTCAAAGAAAGGCCTGTCAGGGCCTGGACCAAGAGCCCGCAGATGGGGCTTGCCAAGCCCCTATGCACCAGATCCTCACCAGGGTTTGAGTTTTCCAGTCGCCCCGCTCGTACCTGGGGCTCTGCTCTGGAATCCCTTTCTTGGAGAGACACATGTGCCAGAAAACACGACTCCAATCTTCCCACAAAATGACCCCAAACTCTTGGGAGCTGGGACAAATCCCCAGAGAGGGATACTCGTCCACCGTCCCTGAGGCCACCCCTCCAATCTACGACTATCCCGGACACAACATCCACAGACAAAAGCCTGAAGGAAGGCCTCCCACTCGCCCTTGTTTCAGAGGCCCAGGAGCTCCCTCTCGGGCTTTACATCTGGCCTGCTATACCCTAGGCGCCACTCATAAGCTGAGTTTGTGTTTTCAGACTTCTGTGCCCACCGCCTGGAACCACACAACCTCCAGGCTAGGGCCTCTGAAGCCACAGCGAAAGATTGTGCCTGCCCTCTCCAAGGAAAGTGTGCCCAATCCATTGACCACAACCCAACAGTTTAGGATAAAGCTTCAAGGCCCCTGTGGCCATCAATAGTGTAGGCCACCCTGGACTAAGAGGGGCTCTCTGACACCAGCGGAGCAACTATCTCCACTTAGACTCTCAGACAGTGTCCCCAGAGACAGAAGGTTGAAATGGATAGGCCCCCAGGCCCTAATCTGAACCATAGGATTGGTTTCCATTTGTCCGTCTTCAGAGGACTGTTTTCGTAGACCAGCACACGGGGCTTTTCCGAGGCACCAAACCAAACCTCTCTCGTCTCCACATGGGGAGCTTTCTTACTGGGGATGTATCTAACCCTTCAGGTAGGAGAGTTCCGCAGGGCCACTGAACAACCAGCACATTCCAAGGTCTCCATGGACCCAAACGCCCATTATGACGCATCTTCAGGAGAGGCCATTTCAACTCAGCCCCCTGGGTAGCGTGCCCCAGAGGCAGCAGATCAAACATATCTTGTCGCTAATGGCCAATGGGAATGCGAGACATGCTGTACAGGGATCCATCCTTCGAACCCTGCTCTCCAGTCCTTCCGTATGGTATGTCCTGGAGCCATGCAACAGGACTCGAATGTTCCGCAGAAGGAAACCTTGTGGTTTGGGGCAACCTCCAAACTCAGCGTGGGAAAACTTCCTTGGCCTCATGAGGCCCCCGCTTCATGAAGGTGCCATCATGGACACATACTCCAACCTCAGCCAACGTCTGATCCTCAGCCTGACTTCTGATGCAGGAGATTTTGATTCAGCCTCTGCAGAGTGGGCCTGCCTGCCTTGGCTCCAATCCGCACCCTAGCTTGTGTTTTCAGACTTCCGTCCTCACACTCCTGGCCCACAAACCCTCCCTACTGGGAATTCTGGGGCCACAATGAAGCACTCTGTCTGCCTCCCAGGAAAAAAACATTGTCTATGGTGCTGCCCAGAAACCCCAAATGAGGATCAAACTGCTTGGCTCTCGGCAACACCCCAATTGCATAGGCTACTTTAAACACTGATGCTCTGTCGCAAATAGCCTGAGCCCAGACATTCCAACAGACACCGACACAGCTGGCTGCACACCCAGCACATTGGACCCGCCACTGCCTTAGGCCACCATCCATTCCCAACCTGGGATTTCAGTCATCGAAACCTAGACCTTATCTCCAATCCCTGCACAGCGGGGAACCTGATGCACAAGTCAGAACCCCTTCTTCCTCATGGCAAGAAACCTTGCTGCTGGCAGTGAGTCAAACCTTCAGTGTAGGAGAAAAGGGCATGGTCCATGAGGCCACGCCCATGCGTGAGGGCCGCCTTGGGCACAAATACACCCAGGAGCCCGCAGATTGAGCCTGCCTTGTCCTGACTAAAGAGTGGAAATATGAGGTGGCTTTCCCAGGCATCCATGCTTAGACACCTGCTCTCGAGCCTTTCCGTATGGTGCCTCCTGGAGCCATCCAATAGGACTCGACTGTCAAGCAGAATGAAACCTTGAGGTTTGGAGTAGTTCACAAATCCCATCGTAGGCAATCCTCCCTGGCCTCAGGAAGCCCCCACACCCTACAGGAAGAGGCCATGCTGGACAAAAACTCTAGCCTGGGGCACGTCTCATAGTTGACATGACCTCAGTGCAGGAGATCTCGATTCAGCCTCTGCAGAGTGGGCCTGCCGTGCCCTCGGTCCCAAACCTCACGCTAGCTTGTGTTTTCAGACTTCCATCCTCACACTCCTGGCAAACAAGCCCTCCGGACTAGGAACTCCAGAACCACAACCCAGCCCAGTGTCTGCCCAACGGAAGAAAAACGTTTCCCTGTGGGGCTCTCCAGAAAACCCAGATGAGGATCAACCTGCTCGGGCCTCGACGTTACCCGAACTGGATAGGCTGCTCTGGGCACTCATGCTCTGTCTGACAGAGCCTGAAGCCAGACGTCCATACAGACAAGGAGTCAGCTTGCCCCACACCCAGCAATTCAGACACGCCATGGTCTTATGCCGTCACCTCTTCCTAACCTTGGTTTTCAGATATCTATACCTAGACATTATATCAATTCTCCACACAGCTGGGTATCGCAAGCACAAAACAGAAGTCCTGCTTCCCATGGCTGTCAAGCTTGCTCTTGGCATGGAGTCACACCTTCAGGGTGGGAGAAACCTTCAATGCCCCTGATGCCACGCCCAAACTTGACTGCTGCTTGGGCACAAATTCACACTGTGACCCTCAGCATGAGCCCCATGTCAAAGAAAGGCCTGTCAGGGCCTGGGCCAAGAGCCCGCAGATGGGGCTTGCCAAGCCCCTATGCACCAGATCCTCACCAGGGTTTGAGTTTTCCAGTCGCCCCGCTCGTACCTGGGGCTCTGCTCTGGAATCCCTTTCTTGGAGAGACACATGTGCCAGAAAACACGACTCCAATCTTCCCACAAAATGACCCCAAACTCTTGGGAGCTGGGACAAATCCCCAGAGAGGGATACTCGTCCACCGTCCCTGAGGCCACCCCTCCAATCTACGACTATCCCGGACACAACATCCACAGACAAAAGCCTGAAGGAAGGCCTCCCACTCGCCCTTGTTTCAGAGGCCCAAGAGCTCCCTCTCGGGCTTTACATCTGGCCTGCTATACCCTAGGCGCCACTCATAAGCTGAGTTTGTGTTTTCAGACTTCTGTGCCCACCGCCTGGATCCACACAACCTCCAGGCTAGGGCCTCTGAAGCCACAGCGAAAGATTGTGCCTGCCCTCTCCAAGGAAAGTGTGCCCAATCCATTGACCACAACCCAACAGTTTAGGAAAAAGCTTCAAGGCCCCTGTGGCCATCAATAGTGTAGGCCACCCTGGACTAAGAGGGGCTCTCTGACACCAGCGGAGCAACTATCTCCACTTAGACTCTCAGACAGGGTCCCCAGAGACAGAAGGTTGAAATGGATAGGCCCCCAGGCCCTAATCTGAACCATAGGATTGGTTTCCATTTGTCCGTCTTCAGAGGACTGTTTTCGTAGACCAGCACACGGGGCTTTTCCGAGGCACCAAACCAAACCTCTCTCGTCTCCACATGGGGAGCTTTCTTACTGGGGATGTATCTAACCCTTCAGGTAGGAGAGTTCCGCAGGGCCACTGAACAACCAGCACATTCCAAGGTCTCCATGGACCCAAACGCCCATTATGACGCATCTTCAGGAGAGGCCATTTCAACTCAGCCCCCTGGGTAGCGTGCCCCAGAGGCAGCATATCAAACATATCTTGTCGCTAATGGCCAATGGGAATGCGAGGCATGCTGTACAGGGATCCATCCTTCGAACCCTGCTCTCCAGTCCTTCCGTATGGTATGTCCTGGAGCCATGCAACAGGACTCGAATGTTCCGCAGAAGGAAACCTTGTGGTTTGGGGCAACCTCCAAACTCAGCGTGGGAAAACTTCCTTGGCCTCATGAGGCCCCCGCTTCATGAAGGTGCCATCATGGACACATACTCCAGCCTCAGCCAACGTCTGATCCTCAGCCTGACTTCTGATGCAGGAGATTTTGATTCAGCCTCTGCAGAGTGGCCTGCCTGCCTTGGCTCCAATCCTCACCCTAGCTTGTGTTTTCAGACTTCCGTCCTCACACTCCTGGCCCACAAACCCTCCCTACTGGGAATTCTGGGGCCACAATGAAGCACTCTGTCTGCCTCCCAGGAAAAAAACATTGTCTATGGTGCTGCCCAGAAACCCCAAATGAGGATCAAACTGCTTGGCTCTCGGCAACACCCCAATTGCATAGGCTACTTTAAACACTGATGCTCTGTCGCAAATAGCCTGAGCCCAGACATTCCAACAGACACCGACACAGCTGGCTGCACACCCAGCACATTGGACCCGCCACTGCCTTAGGCCACCATCCATTCCCAACCTGGGATTTCAGGCATCGAAACCTACACCTTATCTCCAATCCCTGCACAGCGGGGAACCTGATGCACAAGTCAGAACCCCTTCTTCCTCATGGCAAGAAACCTTGCTGCTGGCAGTGAGTCAAACCTTCAGTGTAGGAGAAGAGGGCATGGTCCATGAGGCCACGCCCATGCGTGAGGGCCGCCTTGGGCACAAACACACATTGAGACCCTCAGCGTGAGTACCTTATTCAAGTAACGCCTCTCAGTGACTGGACCAAGAGCCCGCATATGTGGCTTGCCTTGCCCACAGGCACCCAGGACTAACTAGATGGTGTGTATTCCAGTTGAGGGCACCCACTGCTGTGCTCGAGAGTCCCTCTACTGGGGGTCCCCTGTGGCAGAAAACAGTACTCTTCCCTTCCCACAGAATGAACCCAAACACTTGGGAGCTTGGACTATCCCCCGAGAGGTAGGCTCTTCCTCGGTCCCTGAAGCAACCCCTACCCTGAACGGCCACTGTGAACGCAACACCCAGAGACAAAAGCCTGAGCGACTGCCTCCCACTTGCCCTCCTTTGATATCCAGAGGATCTCCCCTCACGGACTGGAGATCAGGCCTGCCATTACCTTGGCCCCTAGCTGAGACAAGTTTGCTTTTTCAGACATCTGTCCCCACAGCCCTGGCAAACACAGCCTCTAGGCTGGGTCCTCTGGAGCCATACCACAGGACCGTGCCTGCTGTCTCCTGGGAAACTGTGTCCATTCCTTTGGCCACACACCTCCAGAATATGAGAAACCTCAAGGCCCCCGAAAACATCCCACTACTGTGGGCCTCCCTGGACACACAGGGGCATTCGGACACAAGCTGAGTAGCTACCTCCACGAAGGCATGCCGACAGATGTCAACAGAGATAGAAGGTTGAGCCGGACAGGCCCTTAGGCCCTAATCTCAACTCTTGCTTTGGTTTCGAGGTGTCACTCCTCAGAGGCTTTGGTTCGAAGAACAGGATATGGGGCTTTCCTGAGGCACTGAACAGAACTCCTCTCGCCTCCACATGGGAAGCTTCCTTTTTGGAGCCATGTCAAACACCTCAGCTTGGAGAATTCTGCAGAGTCCCTGAGCCACCTCCACATTCCAAGATCTCCCAGGCCACCAAGCCACAGTAGGACTCATCTTCAGGAGAGTCCATTTCAACTCTCCCCTCTGGGTAGCTCACCCAGGAGCCCGCAGATTGAGCCTGCCTTGTCCTGACTAAAGAGTGGAAATATGAGGTGGCTTTCCCAGGCATCCATGCTTAGACACCTGCTCTCGAGCCTTTCCGTATGGTGCCTCCTGGAACCATCCAATAGGACTCGACTGTCAAGCAGAATGAAACCTTGAGGTTTGGAGTAGTTCACAAATCCCATCGTAGGCAATCCTCCCTGGCCTCAGGAAGCCCCCACACCCTACAGGAAGAGGCCATGCTGGACAAAAACTCTAGCCTGAGGCACGTCTCATAGTTGACATGACCTCAGTGCAGGAGATCTCGATTCAGCCTCTGCAGAGTGGGCCTGCCGTGCCCTCGGTCCCAAACCTCACGCTAGCTTGTGTTTTCAGACTTCCATCCTCACACTCCTGGCAAACAAGCCCTCCGGACTAGGAACTCCAGAACCACAACCCAGCCCAGTGTCTGCCCAACGGAAGAAAAACGTTTCCCTGTGGGGCTCTCCAGAAAACCCAGATGAGGATCAACCTAAACGGGCCTCGACTTTACCCGAACTGGATAGGCTGCTCTGGGCACTCATGCTCTGTCTGACAGAGCCTGAAGCCAGACGTCCAAACAGTCAAGGAGACAGCTGGCCGCACACCCAGCACTTCGGACACGCCATGGTCTTATGCCGTCACCTCTTCCTAACCTTAGTTTTCAGATATCTGAACCTAGACATTATATCAATTCTCCACACAGCTGGGTATCGCAAGCACAAAACAGAAGTCCTGCTTCCCATGGCTGTCAAGCTTGCTCTTGGCATGGAGTCACACCTTCAGGGTGGGAGAAACCTTCAATGCCCCTGATGCCACGCCCAAACTTGACTGCTGCTTGGGCACAAATTCACACTGTGACCCTCAGCATGAGCCCCATGTCAAAGAAAGGCCTGTCAGGGCCTGGACCAAGAGCCCGCAGATGGGGCTTGCCAAGCCCCTATGCACCAGATCCTCACCAGGGTTTGAGTTTTCCAGTCGCCCCGCTCGTACCTGGGGCTCTGCTCTGGAATCCCTTTCTTGGAGAGACACATGTGCCAGAAAACACGACTCCAATCTTCCCACAAAATGACCCCAAACTCTTGGGAGCTGGGACAAATCCCCAGAGAGGGAAACTCGTCCACCGTCCCTGAGGCCACCCCTCCAATCTACGACTATCCCGGACACAACATCCACAGACAAAAGCCTGAAGGAAGGCCTCCCACTCGCCCTTGTTTCAGAGGCCCAGGAGCTCCCTCTCGGGCTTTACATCTGGCCTGCTATACCCTAGGCGCCACTCATAAGCTGAGTTTGTGTTTTCAGACTTCTGTGCCCACCGCCTGGATCCACACAACCTCCAGGCTAGGGCCTCTGAAGCCACAGCGAAAGATTGTGCCTGCCCTCTCCAAGGAAAGTGTGCCCAATCCATTGACCACAACCCAACAGTTTAGGATAAAGCTTCAAGGCCCCTGTGGCCATCAATAGTGTAGGCCACCCTGGACTACGAGGGGCTCTCTGACACCAGCGGAGCAACTATCTCCACTTAGACTCTCAGACAGTGTCCCCAGAGACAGAAGGTTGAAATGGATAGGCCCCCAGGCCCTAATCTGAACCATAGGATTGGTTTCCATTTGTCCGTCTTCAGAGGACTGTTTTCGTAGACCAGCACACGGGGCTTTTCCGAGGCACCAAACCAAACCTCTCTCGTCTCCACATGGGGAGCTTTCTTACTGGGGATGTATCTAACCCTTCAGGTAGGAGAGTTCCGCAGGGCCACTGAACAACCAGCACATTCCAAGGTCTCCATGGACCCAAACGCCCATTATGACGCATCTTCAGGAGAGGCCATTTCAACTCAGCCCCCTGGGTAGCGTGCCCCAGAGGCAGCAGATCAAACATATCTTGTCGCTAATGGCCAATGGGAATGCGAGGCATGCTGTACAGGGATCCATCCTTCGAACCCTGCTCTCCAGTCCTTCCGTATGGTATGTCCTGGAGCCATGCAACAGGACTCGAATGTTCCGCAGAAGGAAACCTTGTGGTTTGGGGCAACCTCCAAACTCAGCGTGGGAAAACTTCCTTGGCCTCATGAGGCCCCCGCTTCATGAAGGTGCCATCATGGACACATACTCCAGCCTCAGCCAACGTCTGATCCTCAGCCTGACTTCTGATGCAGGAGATTTTGATTCAGCCTCTGCAGAGTGGGCCTGCCTGCCTTGGCTCCAATCCTCACCCTAGCTTGTGTTTTCAGACTTCCGTCCTCACACTCCTGGCCCACAAACCCTCCCTACTGGGAATTCTGGGGCCACAATGAAGCACTCTGTCTGCCTCCCAGGAAAAAAACATTGTCTATGGTGCTGCCCAGAAACCCCAAATGAGGATCAAACTGCTTGGCTCTCGGCAACACCCCAATTGCATAGGCTACTTTAAACACTGATGCTCTGTCGCAAATAGCCTGAGCCCAGACATTCCAACAGACACCGACACAGCTGGCTGCACACCCAGCACATTGGACCCGCCACTGCCTTAGGCCACCATCCATTCCCAACCTGGGATTTCAGGCATCGAAACCTACACCTTATCTCCAATCCCTGCACAGCGGGGAACCTGATGCACAAGTCAGAACCCCTTCTTCCTCATGGCAAGAAACCTTGCTGCTGGCAGTGAGTCAAACCTTCAGTGTAGGAGAAGAGGGCATGGTCCATGAGGCCACGCCCATGCGTGAGGGCCGCCTTGGGCACAAACACACATTGAGACCCTCAGCGTGAGTACCTTATTCAAGTAACGCCTCTCAGTGACTGGACCAAGAGCCCGCATATGTGGCTTGCCTTGCCCACAGGCACCCAGGACTAACTAGATGGTGTGTATTCCAGTTGAGGGAACCCACTGCTGTGCTCGAGAGTCCCTCTACTGGGGGTCCCCTGTGGCAGAAAACAGTACTCTTCCCTTCCCACAGAATGAACCCAAACACTTGGGAGCTTGGACTATCCCCCGAGAGGTAGGCTCTTCCTCGGTCCCTGAAGCAACCCCTACCCTGAACGGCCACTGTGAACGCAACACCCAGAGACAAAAGCCTGAGCGACTGCCTCCCACTTGCCCTCCTTTGATATCCAGAGGATCTCCCCTCACGGACTGGAGATCAGGCCTGCCATTACCTTGGCCCCTAGCTGAGACAAGTTTGCTTTTTCAGACATCTGTCCCCACAGCCCTGGCAAACACAGCCTCTAGGCTGGGTCCTCTGGAGCCATACCACAGGACCGTGCCTGCTGTCTCCTGGGAAACTGTGTCCATTCCTTTGGCCACACACCTCCAGAATATGAGAAACCTCAAGGCCCCCGAAAACATCCCACTACTGTGGGCCTCCCTGGACACACAGGGGCATTCGGACACAAGCTGAGTAGCTACCTCAACGAAGGCATGCCGACAGATGTCAACAGAGATAGAAGGTTGAGCCGGACAGGCCCTTAGGCCCTAATCTCAACTCTTGCTTTGGTTTCGAGGTGTCACTCCTCAGAGGCTTTGGTTCGAAGAACAGGATATGGGGCTTTCCTGAGGCACTGAACAGAACTCCTCTCGCCTCCACATGGGAAGCTTCCTTTTTGGAGCCATGTCAAACACCTCAGCTTGGAGAATTCTGCAGAGTCCCTGAGCCACCTCCACATTCCAAGATCTCCCAGGCCACCAAGCCACAGTAGGACTCATCTTCAGGAGAGTCCATTTCAACTCTCCCCTCTGGGTAGCTCACCCAGGAGCCCGCAGATTGAGCCTGCCTTGTCCTGACTAAAGAGTGGAAATATGAGGTGGCTTTCCCAGGCATCCATGCTTAGACACCTGCTCTCGAGCCTTTCCGTATGGTGCCTCCTGGAACCATCCCATAGGACTCGACTGTCAAGCAGAACGAAACCTTGAGGTTTGGAGTAGTTCACAAATCCCATCGTAGGCAATCCTCCCTGGCCTCAGGAAGCCCCCACACCCTACAGGAAGAGGCCATGCTGGACAAAAACTCTAGCCTGAGGCACGTCTCATAGTTGACATGACCTCAGTGCAGGAGATCTCGATTCAGCCTCTGCAGAGTGGGCCTGCCGTGCCCTCGGTCCCAAACCTCACGCTAGCTTGTGTTTTCAGACTTCCATCCTCACACTCCTGGCAAACAAGCCCTCCGGACTAGGAACTCCAGAACCACAACCCAGCCCAGTGTCTGCCCAACGGAAGAAAAACGTTTCCCTGTGGGGCTCTCCAGAAAACCCAGATGAGGATCAACCTGCTCGGGCCTCGACGTTACCCGAACTGGATAGGCTGCTCTGGGCACTCATGCTCTGTCTGACAGAGCCTGAAGCCAGACGTCCAAACAGACAAGGAGACAGCTGGCCGCACACCCAGCACTTGGGACACGCCATGGTCTTATGCCGTCACCTCTTCCTAACCTTGGTTTTCAGATATCTATACCTAGACATTATATCAATTCTCCACACAGCTGGGTATCGCAAGCACAAAACAGAAGTCCTGCTTCCCATGGCTGTCAAGCTTGCTCTTGGCATGGAGTCACACCTTCAGGGTGGGAGAAACCTTCAATGCCCCTGATGCCACGACCAAACTTGACTGCTGCTTGGGCACAAATTCACACTGTGACCCTCAGCATGAGCCCCATGTCAAAGAAAGGCCTGTCAGGGCCTGGACCAAGAGCCCGCAGATGGGGCTTGCCAAGCCCCTATGCACCAGATCCTCACCAGGGTTTGAGTTTTCCAGTCGCCCCGCTCGTACCTGGGGCTCTGCTCTGGAATCCCTTTCTTGGAGAGACACATGTGCCAGAAAACACGACTCCAATCTTCCCACAAAATGACCCCAAACTCTTGGGAGCTGGGACAAATCCCCAGAGAGGGATACTCGTCCACCGTCCCTGAGGCCACCCCTCCAATCTACGACTATCCCGGACACAACATCCACAGACATAAGCCTGAAGGAAGGCTTCCCACTCGCCCTTGTTTCAGAGGCCCAGGAGCTCCCCTCGGGCTTTACATCTGGCCTGCTATACCCTAGGCGCCACTCATAAGCTGAGTTTGTGTTTTCAGACTTCTGTGCCCACCGCCTGGAACCACACAACCTCCAGGCTAGGGCCTCTGAAGCCACAGCGAAAGATTGTGCCTGCCCTCTCCAAGGAAAGTGTGCCCAATCCATTGACCACAACCCAACAGTTTAGGAAAAAGCTTCAAGGCCCCTGTGGCCATCAATAGTGTAGGCCACCCTGGACTAAGAGGGGCTCTCTGACACCAGCGGAGCAACTATCTCCACTTAGACTCTCAGACAGTGTCCCCAGAGACAGAAGGTTGAAATGGATAGGCCCCCAGGCCCTAATCTGAACCATAGGATTGGTTTCCATTTGTCCGTCTTCAGAGGACTGTTTTCGTAGACCAGCACACGGGGCTTTTCCGAGGCACCAAACCAAACCTCTCTCGTCTCCACATGGGGAGCTTTCTTACTGGGGATGTATCTAACCCTTCAGGTAGGAGAGTTCCGCAGGGCCACTGAACAACCAGCACATTCCAAGGTCTCCATGGACCCAAACGCCCATTATGACGCATCTTCAGGAGAGGCCATTTCAACTCAGCCCCCTGGGTAGCGTGCCCCAGAGGCAGCAGATCAAACATATCTTGTCGCTAATGGCCAATGGGAATGCGAGGCATGCTGTACAGGGATCCATCCTTCGAACCCTGCTCTCCAGTCCTTCCGTATGGTATGTCCTGGAGCCATGCAACAGGACTCGAATGTTCCGCAGAAGGAAACCTTGTGGTTTGGGGCAACCTCCAAACTCAGCGTGGGAAAACTTCCTTGGCCTCATGAGGCCCCCGCTTCATGAAGGTGCCATCATGGACACATACTCCAGCCTCAGCCAACGTCTGATCCTCAGCCTGACTTCTGATGCAGGAGATTTTGATTCAGCCTCTGCAGAGTGGGCCTGCCTGCCTTGGATCCAATCCTCACCCTAGCTTGTGTTTTCAGAATTCCGTCCTCACACTCCTGGCCCACAAACCCTCCCTACTGGGAATTCTGGGGCCACAATGAAGCACTCTGTCTGCCTCCCAGGAAAAAAACATTGTCTATGGTGCTGCCCAGAAACCCCAAATGAGGATCAAACTGCTTGGCTCTCGGCAACACCCCAATTGCATAGGCTACTTTAAACACTGTTGCTCTGTCGCAAATAGCCTGAGCCCAGACATTCCAACAGACACCGACACAGCTGGCTGCACACCCAGCACATTGGACCCGCCACTGCCTTAGGCCACCATCCATTCCCAACCTGGGATTTCAGTCATCGAAACCTAGACCTTATCTCCAATCCCTGCACAGCGGGGAACCTGATGCACAAGTCAGAACCCCTTCTTCCTCATGGCAAGAAACCTTGCTGCTGGCAGTGAGTCAAACCTTCAGTGTAGGAGAAGAGGGCATGGTCCATGAGGCCACGCCCATGCGTGAGGGCCGCTTTGGGCACAAACACACATTGAGACCCTCAGCGTGAGTACCTTATTCAAGTAACGCCTCTCAGTGACTGGACCAAGAGCCCTCATATGTGGCTTGCCTTGCCCACAGGCACCCAGGACTAACTAGATGGTGTGTATTCCAGTTGAGGGCACCCACTGCTGTGCTCGAGAGTCCCTCTACTGGGGGTCCCCTGTGGCAGAAAACAGTACTCTTCCCTTCCCACAGAATGAACCCAAACACTTGGGAGCTTGGACTATCCCCCGAGAGGTAGGCTCTTCCTCGGTCCCTGAAGCAACCCCTACCCTGAACGGCCACTGTGAACGCAACACCCAGAGACAAAAGCCTGAGCGACTGCCTCCCTCTTGCCCTCCTTTGATATCCAGAGGATCTCCCCTCACGGACTGGAGATCAGGCCTGCCATTACCTTGGCCCCTAGCTGAGACAAGTTTGCTTTTTCAGACATCTGTCCCCACAGCCCTGGCAAACACAGCCTCTAGGCTGGGTCCTCTGGAGCCATACCACAGGACCGTGCCTGCTGTCTCCTGGGAAACTGTGTCCATTCCTTTGGCCACACACCTCCAGAATATGAGAAACCTCAAGGCCCCCGAAAACATCCCACTACTGTGAGCCTCCCTGGACACACAGGGGCATTCGGACACAAGCTGAGCAGCTACCTCCACGAAGGCATGCCCACAGATGTCAACAGAGATAGAAGGTTGAGCCGGACAGGCCCTTAGGCCCTAATCTCAACTCTTGCTTTGGTTTCCAGGTGTCACTCCTCAGAGGCTTTGGTTCGAAGAACAGGATATGGGGCTTTCCTGAGGCACTGAACAGAACTCCTCTCGCCTCCACATGGGAAGCTTCCTTTTTGGAGCCATGTCAAACACCTCAGCTTGGAGAATTCTGCAGAGTCCCTGAGCCACCTCCACATTCCAAGATCTCCCAGGCCACCAAGCCACAGTAGGACTCATCTTCAGGAGAGTCCATTTCAACTCTCCCCTCTGGGTAGCTCACCCAGGAGCCCGCAGATTGAGCCTGCCTTGTCCTGACTAAAGAGTGGAAATATGAGGTGGCTTTCCCAGGCATCCATGCTTAGACACCTGCTCTCGAGCCTTTCCGTATGGTGCCTCCTGGAACCATCCAATAGGACTCGACGGTCAAGCAGAACGAAACCTTGAGGTTTGGAGTAGTTCACAAATCCCATCGTAGGCAATCCTCCCTGGCCTCAGGAAGCCCCCACACCCTACAGGAAGAGGCCATGCTGGACAAAAACTCTAGCCTGAGGCACGTCTCATAGTTGACATGACCTCAGTGCAGGAGATCTCGATTCAGCCTCTGCAGAGTGGGCCTGCCGTGCCCTCGGTCCCAAACCTCACGCTAGCTTGTGTTTTCAGACTTCCATCCTCACACTCCTGGCAAACAAGCCCTCCGGACTAGGAACTCCAGAACCACAACCCAGCCCAGTGTCTGCCCAACGGAAGAAAAACGTTTCCCTGTGGGGCTCTCCAGAAAACCCAGATGAGGATCAACCTGCTCGGGCCTCGACGTTACCCGAACTGGATAGGCTGCTCTGGGCACTCATGCTCTGTCTGACAGAGCCTGAAGCCAGACGTCCAAACAGACAAGGAGACAGCTGGCCGCACACCCAGCACTTGGGACACGCCATGGTCTTATGCCGTCACCTCTTCCTAACCTTGGTTTTCAGATATCTATACCTAGACATTATATCAATTCTCCACACAGCTGGGTATCGCAAGCACAAAACAGAAGTCCTGCTTCCCATGGCTGTCAAGCTTGCTCTTGGCATGGAGTCACACCTTCAGGGTGGGAGAAACCTTCAATGCCCCTGATGCCACGACCAAACTTGACTGCTGCTTGGGCACAAATTCACACTGTGACCCTCAGCATGAGCCCCATGTCAAAGAAAGGCCTGTCAGGGCCTGGACCAAGAGCCCGCAGATGGGGCTTGCCAAGCCCCTATGCACCAGATCCTCACCAGGGTTTGAGTTTTCCAGTCGCCCCGCTCGTACCTGGGGCTCTGCTCTGGAATCCCTTTCTTGGAGAGACACATGTGCCAGAAAACACGACTCCAATCTTCCCACAAAATGACCCCAAACTCTTGGGAGCTGGGACAAATCCCCAGAGAGGGATACTCGTCCACCGTCCCTGAGGCCACCCCTCCAATCTACGACTATCCCGGACACAACATCCACAGACAAAAGCCTGAAGGAAGGCCTCCCACTCGCCCTTGTTTCAGAGGCCCAGGAGCTCCCTCTCGGGCTTTACATCTGGCCTGCTATACCCTAGGCGCCACTCATAAGCTGAGTTTGTGTTTTCAGACTTCTGTGCCCACCGCCTGGATCCACACAACCACCAGGCTAGGGCCTCTGAAGCCACAGCGAAAGATTGTGCCTGCCCTCTCCAAGGAAAGTGTGCCCAATCCATTGACCACAACCCAACAGTTTAGGAAAAAGCTTCAAGGCCCCTGTGGCCATCAATAGTGTAGGCCACCCTGGACTAAGAGGGGCTCTCTGACACCAGCGGAGCAACTATCTCCACTTAGACTCTCAGACAGTGTCCCCAGAGACAGAAGGTTGAAATGGATAGGCCCCCAGGCCCTAATCTGAACCATAGGATTGGTTTCCATTTGTCCGTCTTCAGAGGACTGTTTTCGTAGACCAGCACACGGGGCTTTTCCGAGGCACCAAACCAAACCTCTCTCGTCTCCACATGGGGAGCTTTCTTACTGGGGATGTATCTAACCCTTCAGGTAGGAGAGTTCCGCAGGGCCACTGAACAACCAGCACATTCCAAGGTCTCCATGGACCCAAACGCCCATTATGACGCATCTTCAGGAGAGGCCATTTCAACTCAGCCCCCTGGGTAGCGTGCCCCAGAGGCAGCAGATCAAACATATCTTGTCGCTAATGGCCAATGGGAATGCGAGGCATGCTGTACAGGGATCCATCCTTCGAACCCTGCTCTCCAGTCCTTCCGTATGGTATGTCCTGGAGCCATGCAACAGGACTCGAATGTTCCGCAGAAGGAAACCTTGTGGTTTGGGGCAACCTCCAAACTCAGCGTGGGAAAACTTCCTTGGCCTCATGAGGCCCCCGCTTCATGAAGGTGCCATCATGGACACATACTCCAGCCTCAGCCAACGTCTGATCCTCAGCCTGACTTCTGATGCAGGAGATTTTGATTCAGCCTCTGCAGAGTGGGCCTGCCTGCCTTGGCTCCAATCCTCACCCTAGCTTGTGTTTTCAGACTTCCGTCCTCACACTCCTGGCCGACAAACCCTCCCTACTGGGAATTCTGGGGCCACAATGAAGCACTCTGTCTGCCTCCCAGGAAAAAAACATTGTCTATGGTGCTGCCCAGAAACCCCAAATGAGGATCAAACTGCTTGGCTCTCGGCAACACCCCAATTGCATAGGCTACTTTAAACACTGAGGCTCTGTCGCAAATAGCCTGAGCCCAGACATTCCAACAGACACCGACACAGCTGGCTGCACACCCAGCACATTGGACCCGCCACTGCCTTAGGCCACCATCCATTCCCAACCTGGGATTTCAGGCATCGAAACCTAGACCTTATCTCCAATCCCTGCACAGCGGGGAACCTGATGCACAAGTCAGAACCCCTTTTTCCTCATGGCAAGAAACCTTGCTGCTGGCAGTGAGTCAAACCTTCAGTGTAGGAGAAGAGGGCATGGTCCATGAGGCCACGCCCATGCGTGAGGGCCGCCTTGGGCACAAACACACATTGAGACCCTCAGCGTGAGTACCTTATTCAAGTAACGCCTCTCAGTGACTGGACCAAGAGCCCGCATATGTGGCTTGCCTTGCCCACAGGCACCCAGGACTAACTAGATGGTGTGTATTCCAGTTGAGGGCACCCACTGCTGTGCTCGAGAGTCCCTCTACTGGGGGTCCCCTGTGGCAGAAAACAGTACTCTTCCCTTCCCACAGAATGAACCCAAACACTTGGGAGCTTGGACTATCCCCCGAGAGGTAGGCTCTTCCTCGGTCCCTGAAGCAACCCCTACCCTGAACGGCCACTGTGAACGCAACACCCAGAGACAAAAGCCTGAGCGACTGCCTCCCACTTGCCCTCCTTTGATATCCAGAGGATCTCCCCTCACGGACTGGAGATCAGGCCTGCCATTACCTTGGCCCCTAGCTGAGACAAGTTTGCTTTTTCAGACATCTGTCCCCACAGCCCTGGCAAACACAGCCTCTAGGCTGGGTCCTCTGGAGCCATACCACAGGACCGTGCCTGCTGTCTCCTGGGAAACTGTGTCCATTCCTTTGGCCACACACCTCCAGAATATGAGAAACCTCAAGGCCCCCGAAAACATCCCACTACTGTGGGCCTCCCTGGACACACAGGGGCATTCGGACACAAGCTGAGCAGCTACCTCCACGAAGGCATGCCCACAGATGTCAACAGAGATAGAAGGTTGAGCCGGACAGGCCCTTAGGCCCTAATCTCAACTCTTGCTTTGGTTTCCAGGTGTCACTCCTCAGAGGCTTTGGTTCGAAGAACAGGATATGGGGCTTTCCTGAGGCACTGAACAGAACTCCTCTCGCCTCCACATGGGAAGCTTCCTTTTTGGAGCCATGTCAAACACCTCAGCTTGGAGAATTCTGCAGAGTCCCTGAGCCACCTCCACATTCCAAGATCTCCCAGGCCACCAAGCCACAGTAGGACTCATCTTCAGGAGAGTCCATTTCAACTCTCCCCTCTGGGTAGCTCACCCAGGAGCCCGCAGATTGAGCCTGCCTTGTCCTGACTAAAGAGTGGAAATATGAGGTGGCTTTCCCAGGCATCCATGCTTAGACACCTGCTCTCGAGCCTTTCCGTATGGTGCCTCCTGGAACCATCCCATAGGACTCGACGGTCAAGCAGAACGAAACCTTGAGGTTTGGAGTAGTTCACAAATCCCATCGTAGGCAATCCTCCCTGGCCTCAGGAAGCCCCCACACCCTACAGGAAGAGGCCATGCTGGACAAAAACTCTAGCCTGAGGCACGTCTCATAGTTGACATGACCTCAGTGCAGGAGATCTCGATTCAGCCTCTGCAGAGTGGGCCTGCCGTGCCCTCGGTCCCAAACCTCACGCTAGCTTGTGTTTTCAGACTTCCATCCTCACACTCCTGGCAAACAAGCCCTCCGGACTAGGAACTCCAGAACCACAACCCAGCCCAGTGTCTGCCCAACGGAAGAAAAACGTTTCCCTGTGGGGCTCTCCAGAAAACCCAGATGAGGATCAACCTGCTCGGGCCTCGACGTTACCCGAACTGGATAGGCTGCTCTGGGCACTCATGCTCTGTCTGACAGAGCCTGAAGCCAGACGTCCAAACAGACAAGGAGACAGCTGGCCGCACACCCAGCACTTGGGACACGCCATGGTCTTATGCCGTCACCTCTTCCTAACCTTGGTTTTCAGATATCTGAACCTAGACATTATATCAATTCTCCACACAGCTGGGTATCGCAAGCACAAAACAGAAGTCCTGCTTCCCATGGCTGTCAAGCTTGCTCTTGGCATGGAGTCACACCTTCAGGGTGGGAGAAACCTTCAATGCCCCTGATGCCACGACCAAACTTGACTGCTGCTTGGGCACAAATTCACACTGTGACCCTCAGCATGAGCCCCATGTCAAAGAAAGGCCTGTCAGGGCCTGGACCAAGAGCCCGCAGATGGGGCTTGCCAAGCCCCTATGCACCAGATCCTCACCAGGGTTTGAGTTTTCCAGTCGCCCCGCTCGTACCTGGGGCTCTGCTCTGGAATCCCTTTCTTGGAGAGACACATGTGCCAGAAAACACGACTCCAATCTTCCCACAAAATGACCCCAAACTCTTGGGAGCTGGGACAAATCCCCAGAGAGGGATACTCGTCCACCGTCCCTGAGGCCACCCCTCCAATCTACGACTATCCCGGACACAACATCCACAGACAAAAGCCTGAAGGAAGGCCTCCCACTCGCCCTTGTTTCAGAGGCCCAGGAGCTCCCTCTCGGGCTTTACATCTGGCCTGCTATACCCTAGGCGCCACTCATAAGCTGAGTTTGTGTTTTCAGACTTCTGTGCCCACCGCCTGGATCCACACAACCTCCAGGCTAGGGCCTCTGAAGCCACAGCGAAAGATTGTGCCTGCCCTCTCCAAGGAAAGTGTGCCCAATCCATTGACCACAACCCAACAGTTTAGGAAAAAGCTTCAAGGCCCCTGTGGCCATCAATAGTGTAGGCCACCCTGGACTAAGAGGGGCTCTCTGACACCAGCGGAGCAACTATCTCCACTTAGACTCTCAGACAGTGTCCCCAGAGACAGAAGGTTGAAATGGATAGGCCCCCAGGCCCTAATCTGAACCATAGGATTGGTTTCCATTTGTCCGTCTTCAGAGGACTGTTTTCGTAGACCAGCACACGGGGCTTTTCCGAGGCACCAAACCAAACCTCTCTCGTCTCCACATGGGGAGCTTTCTTACTGGGGATGTATCTAACCCTTCAGGTAGGAGAGTTCCGCAGGGCCACTGAACAACCAGCACATTCCAAGGTCTCCATGGACCCAAACGCCCATTATGACGCATCTTCAGGAGAGGCCATTTCAACTCAGCCCCCTGGGTAGCGTGCCCCAGAGGCAGCAGATCAAACATATCTTGTCGCTAATGGCCAATGGGAATGCGAGGCATGCTGTACAGGGATCCATCCTTCGAACCCTGCTCTCCAGTCCTTCCGTATGGTATGTCCTGGAGCCATGCAACAGGACTCGAATGTTCCGCAGAAGGAAACCTTGTGGTTTGGGGCAACCTCCAAACTCAGCGTGGGAAAACTTCCTTGGCCTCATGAGGCCCCCGCTTCATGAAGGTGCCATCATGGACACATACTCCAGCCTCAGCCAACGTCTGATCCTCAGCCTGACTTCTGATGCAGGAGATTTTGATTCAGCCTCTGCAGAGTGGGCCTGCCTGCCTTGGCTCCAATCCTCACCCTAGCTTGTGTTTTCAGAATTCCGTCCTCACACTCCTGGCCCACAAACCCTCCCTACTGGGAATTCTGGGGCCACAATGAAGCACTCTGTCTGCCTCCCAGGAAAAAATCATTGTCTATGGTGCTGCCCAGAAACCCCAAATGAGGATCAAACTGCTTGGCTCTCGGCAACACCCCAATTGCATAGGCTACTTTAAACACTGATGCTCTGTCGCAAATAGCCTGAGCCCAGACATTCCAACAGACACCGACACAGCTGGCTGCACACCCAGCACATTGGACCCGCCACTGCCTTAGGCCACCATCCATTCCCAACATGGGATTTCAGGCATCGAAACCTACACCTTATCTCCAATCCCTGCACAGCGGGGAACCTGATGCACAAGTCAGAACCCCTTTTTCCTCATGGCAAGAAACCTTGCTGCTGGCAGTGAGTCAAACCTTCAGTGTAGGAGAAGAGGGCATGGTCCATGAGGCCACGCCCATGCGTGAGGGCCGCCTTGGGCACAAACACACATTGAGACCCTCAGCGTGAGTACCTTATTCAAGTAACGCCTCTCAGTGACTGGACCAAGAGCCCGCATATGTGGCTTGCCTTGCCCACAGGCACCCAGGACTAACTAGATGGTGTGTATTCCAGTTGAGGGCACCCACTGCTGTGCTCGAGAGTCCCTCTACTGGGGGTCCCCTGTGGCAGAAAACAGTACTCTTCCCTTCCCACAGAATGAACCCAAACACTTGGGAGCTTGGACTATCCCCCGAGAGGTAGGCTCTTCCTCGGTCCCTGAAGCAACCCCTACCCTGAACGGCCACTGTGAACGCAACACCCAGAGACAAAAGCCTGAGCGACTGCCTCCCACTTGCCCTCCTTTGATATCCAGAGGATCTCCCCTCACGGACTGGAGATCAGGCCTGCCATTACCTTGGCCCCTAGCTGAGACAAGTTTGCTTTTTCAGACATCTGTCCCCACAGCCCTGGCAAACACAGCCTCTAGGCTGGGTCCTCTGGAGCCATACCACAGGACCGTGCCTGCTGTCTCCTGGGAAACTGTGTCCATTCCTTTGGCCACACACCTCCAGAATATGAGAAACCTCAAGGCCCCCGAAAACATCCCACTACTGTGGGCCTCCCTGGACACACAGGGGCATTCGGACACAAGCTGAGCAGCTACCTCCATGAAGGCATGCCCACAGATGTCAACAGAGATAGAAGGTTGAGCCGGACAGGCCCTTAGGCCCTAATCTCAACTCTTGCTTTGGTTTCCAGGTGTCACTCCTCAGAGGCTTTTGTTCGAAGAACAGGATATGGGGCTTTCCTGAGGCACTGAACAGAACTCCTCTCGCCTCCACATGGGAAGCTTCCTTTTTGGAGCCATGTCAAACACCTCAGCTTGGAGAATTCTGCAGAGTCCCTGAGCCACCTCCACATTCCAAGATCTCCCAGGCCACCAAGCCACAGTAGGACTCATCTTCAGGAGAGTCCATTTCAACTCTCCCCTCTGGGTAGCTCACCCAGGAGCCCGCAGATTGAGCCTGCCTTGTCCTGACTAAAGAGTGGAAATATGAGGTGGCTTTCCCAGGCATCCATGCTTAGACACCTGCTCTCGAGCCTTTCCGTATGGTGCCTCCTGGAACCATCCAATAGGACTCGACGGTCAAGCAGAACGAAACCTTGAGGTTTGGAGTAGTTCACAAATCCCATCGTAGGCAATCCTCCCTGGCCTCAGGAAGCCCCCACACCCTACAGGAAGAGGCCATGCTGGACAAAAACTCTAGCCTGAGGCACGTCTCATAGTTGACATGACCTCAGTGCAGGAGATCTCGATTCAGCCTCTGCAGAGTGGGCCTGCCGTGCCCTCGGTCCCAAACCTCACGCTAGCTTGTGTTTTCAGACTTCCATCCTCACACTCCTGGCAAACAAGCCCTCCGGACTAGGAACTCCAGAACCACAACCCAGCCCAGTGTCTGCCCAACGGAAGAAAAACGTTTCCCTGTGGGGCTCTCCAGAAAACCCAGATGAGGATCAACCTGCTCGGGCCTCGACGTTACCCGAACTGGATAGGCTGCTCTGGGCACTCATGCTCTGTCTGACAGAGCCTGAAGCCAGACGTCCAAACAGACAAGGAGACAGCTGGCCGCACACCCAGCACTTCGGACACGCCATGGTCTTATGCCGTCACCTCATCCTAACCTTGGTTTTCAGATATCTGAACCTAGACATTATATCAATTCTCCACACAGCTGGGTATCGCAAGCACAAAACAGAAGTCCTGCTTCCCATGGCTGTCAAGCTTGCTCTTGGCATGGAGTCACACCTTCAGGGTGGGAGAAACCTTCAATGCCCCTGATGCCACGCCCAAACTTGACTGCTGCTTGGGCACAAATTCACACTGTGACCCTCAGCATGAGCCCCATGTCAAAGAAAGGCCTGTCAGGGCCTGGACCAAGAGCCCGCAGATGGGGCTTGCCAAGCCCCTATGCACCAGATCCTCACCAGGGTTTGAGTTTTCCAGTCGCCCCGCTCGTACCTGGGGCTCTGCTCTGGAATCCCTTTCTTGGAGAGACACATGTGCCAGAAAACACGACTCCAATCTTCCCACAAAATGACCCCAAACTCTTGGGAGCTGGGACAAATCCCCAGAGAGGGATACTCGTCCACCGTCCCTGAGGCCACCCCTCCAATCTACGACTATCCCGGACACAACATCCACAGACAAAAGCCTGAAGGAAGGCCTCCCACGCGCCCTTGTTTCAGAGACCCAGGAGCTCCCTCTCGGGCTTTACATCTGGCCTGCTATACCCTAGGCGCCACTCATAAGCTGAGTTTGTGTTTTCAGACTTCTGTGCCCACCGCCTGGATCCACACAACCTCCAGGCTAGGGCCTCTGAAGCCACAGCGAAAGATTGTGCCTGCCCTCTCCAAGGAAAGTGTGCCCAATCCATTGACCACAACCCAACAGTTTAGGAAAAAGCTTCAAGGCCCCTGTGGCCATCAATAGTGTAGGCCACCCTGGACTAAGAGGGGCTCTCTGACACCAGCGGAGCAACTATCTCCACTTAGACTCTCAGACAGTGTCCCCAGAGACAGAAGGTTGAAATGGATAGGCCCCCAGGCCCTAATCTGAACCATAGGATTGGTTTCCATTTGTCCGTCTTCAGAGGACTGTTTTCGTAGACCAGCACACGGGGCTTTTCTGAGGCACCAAACCAAACCTCTCTCGTCTCCACATGGGGAGCTTTCTTACTGGGGATGTATCTAACCCTTCAGGTAGGAGAGTTCCGCAGGGCCACTGAACAACCAGCACATTCCAAGGTCTCCATGGACCCAAACGCCCATTATGACGCATCTTCAGGAGAGGCCATTTCAACTCAGCCCCCTGGGTAGCGTGCCCCAGAGGCAGCAGATCAAACATATCTTGTCGCTAATGGCCAATGGGAATGCGAGGCATGCTGTACAGGGATCCATCCTTCGAACCCTGCTCTCCAGTCCTTCCGTATGGTATGTCCTGGAGCCATGCAACAGGACTCGAATGTTCCGCAGAAGGAAACCTTGTGGTTTGGGGCAACCTCCAAACTCAGCGTGGGAAAACTTCCTTGGCCTCATGAGGCCCCCGCTTCATGAAGGTGCCATCATGGACACATACTCCAGCCTCAGCCAACGTCTGATCCTCAGCCTGACTTCTGATGCAGGAGATTTTGATTCAGCCTCTGCAGAGTGGGCCTGCCTGCCTTGGCTCCAATCCTCACCCTAGCTTGTGTTTTCAGACTTCCGTCCTCACACTCCTGGCCCACAAAACCTCCCTACTGGGAATTCTGGGGCCACAATGAAGCACTCTGTCTGCCTCCCAGGAAAAAAACATTGTCTATGGTGCTGCCCAGAAACCCCAAATGAGGATCAAACTGCTTGGCTCTCGGCAACACCCCAATTGCATAGGCTACTTTAAACACTGATGCTCTGTCGCAAATAGCCTGAGCCCAGACATTCCAACAGACACCGACACAGCTGGCTGCACACCCAGCACATTGGACCCGCCACTGCCTTAGGCCACCATCCATTCCCAACCTGGGATTTCAGTCATCGAAACCTAGACCTTATCTCCAATCCCTGCACAGCGGGGAACCTGATGCACAAGTCAGAACCCCTTTTTCCTCATGGCAAGAAACCTTGCTGCTGGCAGTGAGTCAAACCTTCAGTGTAGGAGAAAAGGGCATGGTCCATGAGGCCACGCCCATGCGTGAGGGCCGCCTTGGGCACAAACACACATTGAGACCCTCAGCGTGAGTACCTTATTCAAGTAACGCCTCTCAGTGACTGGACCAAGAGCCCGCATATGTGGCTTGCCTTGCCCACAGGCACCCAGGACTAACTAGATGGTGTGTATTCCAGTTGAGGGCACCCACTGCTGTGCTCGAGAGTCCCTCTACTGGGGGTCCCCTGTGGCAGAAAACAGTACTCTTCCCTTCCCACAGAATGAACCCAAACACTTGGGAGCTTGGACTATCCCCCGAGAGGTAGGCTCTTCCTCGGTCCCTGAAGCAACCCCTACCCTGAACGGCCACTGTGAACGCAACACCCAGAGACAAAAGCCTGAGCGACTGCCTCCCACTTGCCCTCCTTTGATATCCAGAGGATCTCCCCTCACGGACTGGAGATCAGGCCTGCCATTACCTTGGCCCCTAGCTGAGACAAGTTTGCTTTTTCAGACATCTGTCCCCACAGCCCTGGCAAACACAGCCTCTAGGCTGGGTCCTCTGGAGCCATACCACAGGACCGTGCCTGCTGTCTCCTGGGAAACTGTGTCCATTCCTTTGGCCACACACCTCCAGAATATGAGAAACCTCAAGGCCCCCGAAAACATCCCACTACTGTGGGCCTCCCTGGACACACAGGGGCATTCGGACACAAGCTGAGCAGCTACCTCCACGAAGGCATGCCCACAGATGTCAACAGAGATAGAAGGTTGAGCCGGACAGGCCCTTAGGCCCTAATCTCAACTCTTGCTTTGGTTTCCAGGTGTCACTCCTCAGAGGCTTTGGTTCGAAGAACAGGATATGGGGCTTTCCTGAGGCACTGAACAGAACTCCTCTCGCCTCCACATGGGAAGCTTCCTTTTTGGAGCCATGTCAAACACCTCAGCTTGGAGAATTCTGCAGAGTCCCTGAGCCACCTCCACATTCCAAGATCTCCCAGGCCACCAAGCCACAGTAGGACTCATCTTCAGGAGAGTCCATTTCAACTCTCCCCTCTGGGTAGCTCACCCAGGAGCCCGCAGATTGAGCCTGCCTTGTCCTGACTAAAGAGTGGAAATATGAGGTGGCTTTCCCAGGCATCCATGCTTAGACACCTGCTCTCGAGCCTTTCCGTATGGTGCCTCCTGGAACCATCCAATAGGACTCGACGGTCAAGCAGAACGAAACCTTGAGGTTTGGAGTAGTTCACAAATCCCATCGTAGGCAATCCTCCCTGGCCTCAGGAAGCCCCCACACCCTACAGGAAGAGGCCATGCTGGACAAAAACTCTAGCCTGAGGCACGTCTCATAGTTGACATGACCTCAGTGCAGGAGATCTCGATTCAGCCTCTGCAGAGTGGGCCTGCCGTGCCCTCGGTCCCAAACCTCACGCTAGCTTGTGTTTTCAGACTTCCATCCTCACACTCCTGGCAAACAAGCCCTCCGGACTAGGAACTCCAGAACCACAACCCAGCCCAGTGTCTGCCCAACGGAAGAAAAACGTTTCCCTGTGGGGCTCTCCAGAAAACCCAGATGAGGATCAACCTGCTCGGGCCTCGACGTTACCCGAACTGGATAGGCTGCTCTGGGCACTCATGCTCTGTCTGACAGAGCCTGAAGCCAGACGTCCAAACAGACAAGGAGACAGCTGGCCGCACACCCAGCACTTGGGACACGCCATGGTCTTATGCCGTCACCTCATCCTAACCTTGGTTTTCAGATATCTGAACCTAGACATTATATCAATTCTCCACACAGCTGGGTATCGCAAGCACAAAACAGAAGTCCTGCTTCCCATGGCTGTCAAGCTTGCTCTTGGCATGGAGTCACACCTTCAGGGTGGGAGAAACCTTCAATGCCCCTGATGCCACGCCCAAACTTGACTGCTGCTTGGGCACAAATTCACACTGTGACCCTCAGCATGAGCCCCATGTCAAAGAAAGGCCTGTCAGGGCCTGGACCAAGAGCCCGCAGATGGGGCTTGCCAAGCCCCTATGCACCAGATCCTCACCAGGGTTTGAGTTTTCCAGTCGCCCCGCTCGTACCTGGGGCTCTGCTCTGGAATCCCTTTCTTGGAGAGACACATGTGCCAGAAAACACGACTCCAATCTTCCCACAAAATGACCCCAAACTCTTGGGAGCTGGGACAAATCCCCAGAGAGGGATACTCGTCCACCGTCCCTGAGGCCACCCCTCCAATCTACGACTATCCCGGACACAACATCCACAGACAAAAGCCTGAAGGAAGGCCTCCCACTCGCCCTTGTTTCAGAGGCCCAGGAGCTCCCTCTCGGGCTTTACATCTGGCCTGCTATACCCTAGGCGCCACTCATAAGCTGAGTTTGTGTTTTCAGACTTCTGTGCCCACCGCCTGGATCCACACAACCTCCAGGCTAGGGCCTCTGAAGCCACAGCGAAAGATTGTGCCTGCCCTCTCCAAGGAAAGTGTGCCCAATCCATTGACCACAACCCAACAGTTTAGGAAAAAGCTTCAAGGCCCCTGTGGCCATCAATAGTGTAGGCCACCCTGGACTAAGAGGGGCTCTCTGACACCAGCGGAGCAACTATCTCCACTTAGACTCTCAGACAGTGTCCCCAGAGACAGAAGGTTGAAATGGATAGGCCCCCAGGCCCTAATCTGAACCATAGGATTGGTTTCCATTTGTCCGTCTTCAGAGGACTGTTTTCGTAGACCAGCACACGGGGCTTTTCTGAGGCACCAAACCAAACCTCTCTCGTCTCCACATGGGGAGCTTTCTTACTGGGGATGTATCTAACCCTTCAGGTAGGAGAGTTCCGCAGGGCCACTGAACAACCAGCACATTCCAAGGTCTCCATGGACCCAAACGCCCATTATGACGCATCTTCAGGAGAGGCCATTTCAACTCAGCCCCCTGGGTAGCGTGCCCCAGAGGCAGCAGATCAAACATATCTTGTCGCTAATGGCCAATGGGAATGCGAGGCATGCTGTACAGGGATCCATCCTTCGAACCCTGCTCTCCAGTCCTTCCGTATGGTATGTCCTGGAGCCATGCAACAGGACTCGAATGTTCCGCAGAAGGAAACCTTGTGGTTTGGGGCAACCTCCAAACTCAGCGTGGGAAAACTTCCTTGGCCTCATGAGGCCCCCGCTTCATGAAGGTGCCATCATGGACACATACACCAGCCTCAGCCAACGTCTGATCCTCAGCCTGACTTCTGATGCAGGAGATTTTGATTCAGCCTCTGCAGAGTGGGCCTGCCTGCCTTGGCTCCAATCCTCACCCTAGCTTGTGTTTTCAGACTTCCGTCCTCACACTCCTGGCCCACAAACCCTCCCTACTGGGAATTCTGGGGCCACAATGAAGCACTCTGTCTGCCTCCCAGGAAAAAAACATTGTCTATGGTGCTGCCCAGAAACCCCAAATGAGGATCAAACTGCTTGGCTCTCGGCAACACCCCAATTGCATAGGCTACTTTAAACACTGATGCTCTGTCGCAAATAGCCTGAGCCCAGACATTCCAACAGACACCGACACAGCTGGCTGCACACCCAGCACATTGGACCCGCCACTGCCTTAGGCCACCATCCATTTCCAACCTGGGATTTCAGGCATGGAAACCTACACCTTATCTCCAATCCCTGCACAGCGGGGAACCTGATGCACAAGTCAGAACCCCTTCTTCCTCATGGCAAGAAACCTTGCTGCTGGCAGTGAGTCAAACCTTCAGTGTAGGAGAAGAGGGCATGGTCCATGAGGCCACGCCCATGCGTGAGGGCCGCCTTGGGCACAAACACACATTGAGACCCTCAGCGTGAGTACCTTATTCAAGTAACGCCTCTCAGTGACTGGACCAAGAGCCCGCATATGTGGCTTGCCTTGCCCACAGGCACCCAGGACTAACTAGATGGTGTGTATTCCAGTTGAGGGCACCCACTGCTGTGCTCGAGAGTCCCTCTACTGGGGGTCCCCTGTGGCAGAAAACAGTACTCTTCCCTTCCCACAGAATGAACCCAAACACTTGGGAGCTTGGACTATCCCCCGAGAGGTAGGCTCTTCCTCGGTCCCTGAAGCAACCCCTACCCTGAACGGCCACTGTGAACGCAACACCCAGAGACAAAAGCCTGAGCGACTGCCTCCCACTTGCCCTCTTTTGATATCCAGAGGATCTCCCCTCACGGACTGGAGATCAGGCCTGCCATTACCTTGGCCCCTAGCTGAGACAAGTTTGCTTTTTCAGACATCTGTCCCCACAGCCCTGGCAAACACAGCCTCTAGGCTGGGTCCTCTGGAGCCATACCACAGGACCGTGCCTGCTGTCTCCTGGGAAACTGTGTCCATTCCTTTGGCCACACACCTCCAGAATATGAGAAACCTCAAGGCCCCCGAAAACATCCCTCTACTGTGGGCCTCCCTGGACACACAGGGGCATTCGGACACAAGCTGAGCAGCTACCTCCACGAAGGCATGCCCACAGATGTCAACAGAGATAGAAGGTTGAGCCGGAGAGGCCCTTAGGCCCTAATCTCAACTCTTGCTTTGGTTTCCAGGTGTCACTCCTCAGAGGCTTTGGTTCGAAGAACAGGATATGGGGCTTTCCTGAGGCACTGAACAGAACTCCTCTCGCCTCCACATGGGAAGCTTCCTTTTTGGAGCCATGTCAAACACCTCAGCTTGGAGAATTCTGCAGAGTCCCTGAGCCACCTCCACATTCCAAGATCTCCCAGGCCACCAAGCCACAGTAGGACTCATCTTCAGGAGAGTCCATTTCAACTCTCCCCTCTGGGTAGCTCACCCAGGAGCCCGCAGATTGAGCCTGCCATGTCCTGACTAAAGAGTGGAAATATGAGGTGGCTTTCCCAGGCATCCATGCTTAGACACCTGCTCTCGAGCCTTTCCGTATGGTGCCTCCAGGAACCATCCAATAGGACTCGACGGTCAAGCAGAACGAAACCTTGAGGTTTGGAGTAGTTCACAAATCCCATCGTAGGCAATCCTCCCTGGCCTCAGGAAGCCCCCACACCCTACAGGAAGAGGCCATGCTGGACAAAAACTCTAGCCTGAGGCACGTCTCATAGTTGACATGACCTCAGTGCAGGAGATCTCGATTCAGCCTCTGCAGAGTGGGCCTGCCGTGCCCTCGGTCCCAAACCTCACGCTAGCTTGTGTTTTCAGACTTCCATCCTCACACTCCTGGCAAACAAGCCCTCCGGACTAGGAACTCCAGAACCACAACCCAGCCCAGTGTCTGCCCAACGGAAGAAAAACGTTTCCCTGTGGGGCTCTCCAGAAAACCCAGATGAGGATCAACCTGCTCGGGCCTCGACGTTACCCGAACTGGATAGGCTGCACTGGGCACTCATGCTCTGTCTGACAGAGCCTGAAGCCAGACGACCAAACAGACAAGGAGACAGCTGGCCGCACACCCAGCACTTGGGACACGCCATGGTCTTATGCCGTCACCTCATCCTAACCTTGGATTTCAGATATCTGAACCTAGACATTATATCAATTCTCCACACAGCTGGGTATCGCAAGCACAAAACAGAACTCCTCCTTCCCCATGGCTGTCAAGCTTGCTCTTGGCATGGAGTCACACCTTCAGGGTGGGAGAAACCTTCAATGCCCCTGATGCCACGCCCAAACTTGACTGCTGCTTGGGCACAAATTCACACTGTGACCCTCAGCATGAGCCCCATGTCAAAGAAAGGCCTGTCAGGGCCTGGACCAAGAGCCCGCAGATGGGGCTTGCCAAGCCCCTATGCACCAGATCCTCACCAGGGTTTGAGTTTTCCAGTCGCCCCGCTCGTACCTGGGGCTCTGCTCTGGAATCCCTTTCTTGGAGAGACACATGTGCCAGAAAACACGACTCCAATCTTCCCACAAAATGACCCCAAACTCTTGGGAGCTGGGACAAATCCCCAGAGAGGGATACTCGTCCACCGTCCCTGAGGCCACCCCTCCAATCTACGACTATCCCGGACACAACATCCACAGACAAAAGCCTGAAGGAAGGCCTCCCACTCGCCCTTGTTTCAGAGGCCCAGGAGCTCCCTCTCCGGCTTTACATCTGGCCTGCTATACCCTAGGCGCCACTCATAAGCTGAGTTTGTGTTTTCAGACTTCTGTGCCCACCGCCTGGATCCACACAACCTCCAGGCTAGGGCCTCTGAAGCCACAGTGAAAGATTGTGCCTGCCCTCTCCAAGGAAAGTGTGCCCAATCCATTGACCACAACCCAACAGTTTAGGAAAAAGCTTCAAGGCCCCTGTGGCCATCAATAGTGTAGGCCACCCTGGACTAAGAGGGGCTCTCTGACACCAGCGGAGCAACTATCTCCACTTAGACTCTCAGACAGTGTCCCCAGAGACAGAAGGTTGAAATGGATAGGCCCCCAGGCCCTAATCTGAACCATAGGATTGGTTTCCATTTGTCCGTCTTCAGAGGACTGTTTTCGTAGACCAGCACACGGGGCTTTTCCGAGGCACCAAACCAAACCTCTCTCGTCTCCACATGGGGAGCTTTCTTACTGGGGATGTATCTAACCCTTCAGGTAGGAGAGTTCCGCAGGGCCACTGAACAACCAGCCCATTCCAAGGTCTCCATGGACCCAAACGCCCATTATGACGCATCTTCAGGAGAGGCCATTTCAACTCAGCCCCCTGGGTAGCGTGCCCCAGAGGCAGCATATCAAACATATCTTGTCGCTAATGGCCAATGGGAATGCGAGGCATGCTGTACAGGGATCCATCCTTCGAACCCTGCTCTCCAGTCCTTCCGTATGGTATGTCCTGGAGCCATGCAACAGGACTCGAATGTTCCGCAGAAGGAAACCTTGTGGTTTGGGGCAACCTCCAAACTCAGCGTGGGAAAACTTCCTTGGCCTCATGAGGCCCCCGCTTCATGAAGGTGCCATCATGGACACATACTCCAGCCTCAGCCAACGTCTGATCCTCAGCCTGACTTCTGATGCAGGAGATTTTGATTCAGCCTCTGCAGAGTGGGCCTGCCTGCCTTGGCTCCAATCCTCACCCTAGCTTGTGTTTTCAGACTTCCGTCCTCACACTCCTGGCCCACAAACCCTCCCTACTGGGAATTCTGGGGCCACAATGAAGCACTCTGTCTGCCTCCCAGGAAAAAAACATTGTCTATGGTGCTGCCCAGAAACCCCAAATGAGGATCAAACTGCTTGGCTCTCGGCAACACCCCAATTGCATAGGCTACTTTAAACACTGATGCTCTGTCGCAAATAGCCTGAGCCCAGACATTCCAACAGACACCGACACAGCTGGCTGCACACCCAGCACATTGGACCCGCCACTGCCTTAGGCCACCATCCATTTCCAACATGGGATTTCAGGCATCGAAACCTACACCTTATCTCCAATCCCTGCACAGCGGGGAACCTGATGCACAAGTCAGAACCCCTTCTTCCTCATGGCAAGAAACCTTGCTGCTGGCAGTGAGTCAAACCTTCAGTGTAGGAGAAAAGGGCATGGTTCATGAGGCCACGCCCATGCGTGAGGGCCGCCTTGGGCACAAACACACATTGAGACCCTCAGCGTGAGTACCTTATTCAAGTAACGCCTCTCAGTGACTGGACCAAGAGCCCGCATATGTGGCTTGCCTTGCCCACAGGCACCCAGGACTAACTAGATGGTGTGTATTCCAGTTGAGGGCACCCACTGCTGTGCTCGAGAGTCCCTCTACTGGGGGTCCCCTGTGGCAGAAAACAGTACTCTTCCCTTCCCACAGAATGAACCCAAACACTTGGGAGCTTGGACTATCCCCCGAGAGGTAGGCTCTTCCTCGGTCCCTGAAGCAACCCCTACCCTGAACGGCCACTGTGAACGCAACACCCAGAGACAAAAGCCTGAGCGACTGCCTCCCACTTGCCCTCTTTTGATATCCAGAGGATCTCCCCTCACGGACTGGAGATCAGGCCTGCCATTACCTTGGCCCCTAGCTGAGACAAGTTTGCTTTTTCAGACATCTGTCCCCACAGCCCTGGCAAACACAGCCTCTAGGCTGGGTCCTCTGGAGCCATACCACAGGACCGTGCCTGCTGTCTCCTGGGAAACTGTGTCCATTCCTTTGGCCACACACCTCCAGAATATGAGAAACCTCAAGGCCCCCGAAAACATCCCTCTACTGTGGGCCTCCCTGGACACACAGGGGCATTCGGACACAAGCTGAGCAGCTACCTCCACGAAGGCATGCCCACAGATGTCAACAGAGATAGAAGGTTGAGCCGGACAGGCCCTTAGGCCCTAATCTCAACTCTTGCTTTGGTTTCCAGGTGTCACTCCTCAGAGGCTTTGGTTCGAAGAACAGGATATGGGGCTTTCCTGAGGCACTGAACAGAACTCCTCTCGCCTCCACATGGGAAGCTTCCTTTTTGGAGCCATGTCAAACACCTCAGCTTGGAGAATTCTGCAGAGTCCCTGAGCCACCTCCACATTCCAAGATCTCCCAGGCCACCAAGCCACAGTAGGACTCATCTTCAGGAGAGTCCATTTCAACTCTCCCCTCTGGGTAGCTCACCCAGGAGCCCGCAGATTGAGCCTGCCATGTCCTGACTAAAGAGTGGAAATATGAGGTGGCTTTCCCAGGCATCCATGCTTAGACACCTGCTCTCGAGCCTTTCCGTATGGTGCCTCCAGGAACCATCCAATAGGACTCGACGGTCAAGCAGAACGAAACCTTGAGGTTTGGAGTAGTTCACAAATCCCATCGTAGGCAATCCTCCCTGGCCTCAGGAAGCCCCCACACCCTACAGGAAGAGGCCATGCTGGACAAAAACTCTAGCCTGAGGCACGTCTCATAGTTGACATGACCTCAGTGCAGGAGATCTCGATTCAGCCTCTGCAGAGTGGGCCTGCCGTGCCCTCGGTCCCAAACCTCACGCTAGCTTGTGTTTTCAGACTTCCATCCTCACACTCCTGGCAAACAAGCCCTCCGGACTAGGAACTCCAGAACCACAACCCAGCCCAGTGTCTGCCCAACGGAAGAAAAACGTTTCCCTGTGGGGCTCTCCAGAAAACCCAGATGAGGATCAACCTGCTCGGGCCTCGACGGTACCCGAACTGGATAGGCTGCACTGGGCACTCATGCTCTGTCTGACAGAGCCTGAAGCCAGACGTCCAAACAGACAAGGAGACAGCTGGCCGCACACCCAGCACTTGGGACACGCCATGGTCTTATGCCGTCACCTCATCCTAACCTTGGATTTCAGATATCTGAACCTAGACATTATATCAATTCTCCACACAGCTGGGTATCGCAAGCACAAAACAGAACTCCTCCTTCCCCATGGCTGTCAAGCTTGCTCTTGGCATGGAGTCACACCTTCAGGGTGGGAGAAACCTTCAATGCCCCTGATGCCACGCCCAAACTTGACTGCTGCTTGGGCACAAATTCACACTGTGACCCTCAGCATGAGCCCCATGTCAAAGAAAGGCCTGTCAGGGCCTGGACCAAGAGCCCGCAGATGGGGCTTGCCAAGCCCCTATGCACCAGATCCTCACCAGGGTTTGAGTTTTCCAGTCGCCCCGCTCGTACCTGGGGCTCTGCTCTGGAATCCCTTTCTTGGAGAGACACATGTGCCAGAAAACACGACTCCAATCTTCCCACAAAATGACCCCAAACTCTTGGGAGCTGGGACAAATCCCCAGAGAGGGATACTCGTCCACCGTCCCTGAGGCCACCCCTCCAATCTACGACTATCCCGGACACAACATCCACAGACAAAAGCCTGAAGGAAGGCCTCCCACTCGCCCTTGTTTCAGAGGCCCAGGAGCTCCCTCTCCGGCTTTACATCTGGCCTGCTATACCCTAGGCGCCACTCATAAGCTGAGTTTGTGTTTTCAGACTTCTGTGCCCACCGCCTGGATCCACACAACCTCCAGGCTAGGGCCTCTGAAGCCACAGCGAAAGATTGTGCCTGCCCTCTCCAAGGAAAGTGTGCCCAATCCATTGACCACAACCCAACAGTTTAGGAAAAAGCTTCAAGGCCCCTGTGGCCATCAATAGTGTAGGCCACCCTGGACTAAGAGGGGCTCTCTGACACCAGCGGAGCAACTATCTCCACTTAGACTCTCAGACAGTGTCCCCAGAGACAGAAGGTTGAAATGGATAGGCCCCCAGGCCCTAATCTGAACCATAGGATTGGTTTCCATTTGTCCGTCTTCAGAGGACTGTTTTCGTAGACCAGCACACGGGGCTTTTCCGAGGCACCAAACCAAACCTCTCTCGTCTCCACATGGGGAGCTTTCTTACTGGGGATGTATCTAACCCTTCAGGTAGGAGAGTTCCGCAGGGCCACTGAACAACCAGCCCATTCCAAGGTCTCCATGGACCCAAACGCCCATTATGACGCATCTTCAGGAGAGGCCATTTCAACTCAGCCCCCTGGGTAGCGTGCCCCAGAGGCAGCATATCAAACATATCTTGTCGCTAATGGCCAATGGGAATGCGAGGCATGCTGTACAGGGATCCATCCTTCGAACCCTGCTCTCCAGTCCTTCCGTATGGTATGTCCTGGAGCCATGCAACAGGACTCGAATGTTCCGCAGAAGGAAACCTTGTGGTTTGGGGCAACCTCCAAACTCAGCGTGGGAAAACTTCCTTGGCCTCATGAGGCCCCCGCTTCATGAAGGTGCCATCATGGACACATACTCCAGCCTCAGCCAACGTCTGATCCTCAGCCTGACTTCTGATGCAGGAGATTTTGATTCAGCCTCTGCAGAGTGGGCCTGCCTGCCTTGGCTCCAATCCTCACCCTAGCTTGTGTTTTCAGACTTCCGTCCTCACACTCCTGGCCCACAAACCCTCCCTACTGGGAATTCTGGGGCCACAATGAAGCACTCTGTCTGCCTCCCAGGAAAAAAACATTGTCTATGGTGCTGCCCAGAAACCCCAAATGAGGATCAAACTGCTTGGCTCTCGGCAACACCCCAATTGCATAGGCTACTTTAAACACTGATGCTCTGTCGCAAATAGCCTGAGCCCAGACATTCCAACAGACACCGACACAGCTGGCTGCACACCCAGCACATTGGACCCGCCACTGCCTTAGGCCACCATCCATTCCCAACATGGGATTTCAGGCATCGAAACCTACACCTTATCTCCAATCCCTGCACAGCGGGGAACCTGATGCACAAGTCAGAACCCCTTCTTCCTCATGGCAAGAAACCTTGCTGCTGGCAGTGAGTCAAACCTTCAGTGTAGGAGAAAAGGGCATGGTCCATGAGGCCACGCCCATGCGTGAGGGCCGCCTTGGGCACAAACACACATTGAGACCCTCAGCGTGAGTACCTTATTCAAGTAACGCCTCTCAGTGACTGGACCAAGAGCCCGCATATGTGGCTTGCCTTGCCCACAGGCACCCAGGACTAACTAGATGGTGTGTATTCCTGTTGAGGGCACCCACTGCTGTGCTCGAGAGTCCCTCTACTGGGGGTCCCCTGTGGCAGAAAACAGTACTCTTCCCTTCCCACAGAATGAACCCAAACACTTGGGAGCTTGGACTATCCCCCGAGAGGTAGGCTCTTCCTCGGTCCCTGAAGCAACCCCTACCCTGAACGGCCACTGTGAACGCAACACCCAGAGACAAAAGCCTGAGCGACTGCCTCCCACTTGCCCTCCTTTGATATCCAGAGGATCTCCCCTCACGGACTGGAGATCAGGCCTGCCATTACCTTGGCCCCTAGCTGAGACAAGTTTGCTTTTTCAGACATCTGTCCCCACAGCCCTGGCAAACACAGCCTCTAGGCTGGGTCCTCTGGAGCCATACCACAGGACCGTGCCTGCTGTCTCCTGGGAAACTGTGTCCATTCCTTTGGCCACACACCTCCAGAATATGAGAAACCTCAAGGCCCCCGAAAACATCCCACTACTGTGGGCCTCCCTGGACACACAGGGGCATTCGGACACAAGCTGAGCAGCTACCTCCACGAAGGCATGCCCACAGATGTCAACAGAGATAGAAGGTTGAGCCGGAGAGGCCCTTAGGCCCTAATCTCAACTCTTGCTTTGGTTTCCAGGTGTCACTCCTCAGAGGCTTTGGTTCGAAGAACAGGATATGGGGCTTTCCTGAGGCACTGAACAGAACTCCTCTCGCCTCCACATGGGAAGCTTCCTTTTTGGAGCCATGTCAAACACCTCAGCTTGGAGAATTCTGCAGAGTCCCTGAGCCACCTCCACATTCCAAGATCTCTCAGGCCACCAAGCCACAGTAGGACTCATCTTCAGGAGAGTCCATTTCAACTCTCCCCTCTGGGTAGCTCACCCAGGAGCCCGCAGATTGAGCCTGCCATGTCCTGACTAAAGAGTGGAAATATGAGGTGGCTTTCCCAGGCATCCATGCTTAGACACCTGCTCTCGAGCCTTTCCGTATGGTGCCTCCAGGAACCATCCAATAGGACTCGACTGTCAAGCAGAACGAAACCTTGAGGTTTGGAGTAGTTCACAAATCCCATCGTAGGCAATCCTCCCTGGCCTCAGGAAGCCCCCACACCCTACAGGAAGAGGCCATGCTGGACAAAAACTCTAGCCTGAGGCACGTCTCATAGTTGACATGACCTCAGTGCAGGAGATCTCGATTCAGCCTCTGCAGAGTGGGCCTGCCGTGCCCTCGGTCCCAAACCTCACGCTAGCTTGTGTTTTCAGACTTCCATCCTCACACTCCTGGCAAACAAGCCCTCCGGACTAGGAACTCCAGAACCACAACCCAGCCCAGTGTCTGCCCAACGGAAGAAAAACGTTTCCCTGTGGGGCTCTCCAGAAAACCCAGATGAGGATCAACCTGCTCGGGCCTCGACGGTACCCGAACTGGATAGGCTGCACTGGGCACTCATGCTCTGTCTGACAGAGCCTGAAGCCAGACGACCAAACAGACAAGGAGACAGCTGGCCGCACACCCAGCACTTGGGACACGCCATGGTCTTATGCCGTCACCTCATCCTAACCTTGGATTTCAGATATCTGAACCTAGACATTATATCAATTCTCCACACAGCTGGGTATCGCAAGCACAAAACAGAACTCCTCCTTCCCCATGGCTGTCAAGCTTGCTCTTGGCATGGAGTCACACCTTCAGGGTGGGAGAAACCTTCAATGCCCCTGATGCCACGCCCAAACTTGACTGCTGCTTGGGCACAAATTCACACTGTGACCCTCAGCATGAGCCCCATGTCAAAGAAAGGCCTGTCAGGGCCTGGACCAAGAGCCCGCAGATGGGGCTTGCCAAGCCCCTATGCACCAGATCCTCACCAGGGTTTGAGTTTTCCAGTCGCCCCGCTCGTACCTGGGGCTCTGCTCTGGAATCCCTTTCTTGGAGAGACACATGTGCCAGAAAACACGACTCCAATCTTCCCACAAAATGACCCCAAACTCTTGGGAGCTGGGACAAATCCCCAGAGAGGGATACTCGTCCACCGTCCCTGAGGCCACCCCTCCAATCTACGACTATCCCGGACACAACATCCACAGACAAAAGCCTGAAGGAAGGCCTCCCACTCGCCCTTGTTTCAGAGGCCCAGGAGCTCCCTCTCCGGCTTTACATCTGGCCTGCTATACCCTAGGCGCCACTCATAAGCTGAGTTTGTGTTTTCAGACTTCTGTGCCCACCGCCTGGATCCACACAACCTCCAGGCTAGGGCCTCTGAAGCCACAGCGAAAGATTGTGCCTGCCATCTCCAAGGAAAGTGTGCCCAATCCATTGACCACAACCCAACAGTTTAGGAAAAAGCTTCAAGGCCCCTGTGGCCATCAATAGTGTAGGCCACCCTGGACTAAGAGGGGCTCTCTGACACCAGCGGAGCAACTATCTCCACTTAGACTCTCAGACAGTGTCCCCAGAGACAGAAGGTTGAAATGGATAGGCCCCCAGGCCCTAATCTGAACCATAGGATTGGTTTCCATTTGTCCGTCTTCAGAGGACTGTTTTCGTAGACCAGCACACGGGGCTTTTCCGAGGCACCAAACCAAACCTCTCTCGTCTCCACATGGGGAGCTTTCTTACTGGGGATGTATCTAACCCTTCAGGTAGGAGAGTTCCGCAGGGCCACTGAACAACCAGCCCATTCCAAGGTCTCCATGGACCCAAACGCCCATTATGACGCATCTTCAGGAGAGGCCATTTCAACTCAGCCCCCTGGGTAGCGTGCCCCAGAGGCAGCATATCAAACATATCTTGTCGCTAATGGCCAATGGGAATGCGAGGCATGCTGTACAGGGATCCATCCTTCGAACCCTGCTCTCCAGTCCTTCCGTATGGTATGTCCTGGAGCCATGCAACAGGACTCGAATGTTCCGCAGAAGGAAACCTTGTGGTTTGGGGCAACCTCCAAACTCAGCGTGGGAAAACTTCCTTGGCCTCATGAGGCCCCCGCTTCATGAAGGTGCCATCATGGACACATACTCCAGCCTCAGCCAACGTCTGATCCTCAGCCTGACTTCTGATGCAGGAGATTTTGATTCAGCCTCTGCAGAGTGGGCCTGCCTGCCTTGGCTCCAATCCTCACCCTAGCTTGTGTTTTCAGACTTCCGTCCTCACACTCCTGGCCCACAAACCCTCCCTACTGGGAATTCTGGGGCCACAATGAAGCACTCTGTCTGCCTCCCAGGAAAAAAACATTGTCTATGGTGCTGCCCAGAAACCCCAAATGAGGATCAAACTGCTTGGCTCTCGGCAACACCCCAATTGCATAGGCTACTTTAAACACTGATGCTCTGTCGCAAATAGCCTGAGCCCAGAAATTCCAACAGACACCGACACAGCTGGCTGCACACCCAGCACATTGGACCCGCCACTGCCTTAGGCCACCATCCATTCCCAACCTGGGATTTCAGTCATTGAAACCTAGACCTTATCTCCAATCCCTGCACAGCGGGGAACCTGATGCACAAGTCAGAACCCCTTCTTCCTCATGGCAAGAAACCTTGCTGCTGGCAGTGAGTCAAACCTTCAGTGTAGGAGAAAAGGGCATGGTCCATGAGGCCACGCCCATGCGTGAGGGCCGCCTTGGGCACAAACACACATTGAGACCCTCAGCGTGAGTACCTTATTCAAGTAACGCCTCTCAGTGACTGGACCAAGAGCCCGCATATGTGGCTTGCCTTGCCCACAGGCACCCAGGACTAACTAGATGGTGTGTATTCCTGTTGAGGGCACCCACTGCTGTGCTCGAGAGTCCCTCTACTGGGGGTCCCCTGTGGCAGAAAACAGTACTCTTCCCTTCCCACAGAATGAACCCAAACACTTGGGAGCTTGGACTATCCCCCGAGAGGTAGGCTCTTCCTCGGTCCCTGAAGCAACCCCTACCCTGAACGGCCACTGTGAACGCAACACCCAGAGACAAAAGCCTGAGCGACTGCCTCCCACTTGCCCTCTTTGATATCCAGAGGATCTCCCCTCACGGACTGGAGATCAGGCCTGCCATTACCTTGGCCCCTAGCTGAGACAAGTTTGCTTTTTCAGACATCTGTCCCCACAGCCCTGGCAAACACAGCCTCTAGGCTGGGTCCTCTGGAGCCATACCACAGGACCGTGCCTGCTGTCTCCTGGGAAACTGTGTCCATTCCTTTGGCCACACACCTCCAGAATATGAGAAACCTCAAGGCCCCCGAAAACATCCCACTACTGTGGGCCTCCCTGGACACACAGGGGCATTCGGACACAAGCTGAGCAGCTACCTCCACGAAGGCATGCCCACAGATGTCAACAGAGATAGAAGGTTGAGCCGGACAGGCCCTTAGGCCCTAATCTCAACTCTTGCTTTGGTTTCCAGGTGTCACTCCTCAGAGGCTTTGGTTCGAAGAACAGGATATGGGGCTTTCCTGAGGCACTGAACAGAACTCCTCTCGCCTCCACATGGGAAGCTTCCTTTTTGGAGCCATGTCAAACACCTCAGCTTGGAGAATTCTGCAGAGTCCCTGAGCCACCTCCACATTCCAAGATCTCTCAGGCCACCAAGCCACAGTAGGACTCATCTTCAGGAGAGTCCATTTCAACTCTCCCCTCTGGGTAGCTCACCCAGGAGCCCGCAGATTGAGCCTGCCATGTCCTGACTAAAGAGTGGAAATATGAGGTGGCTTTCCCAGGCATCCATGCTTAGACACCTGCTCTCGAGCCTTTCCGTATGGTGCCTCCAGGAACCATCCAATAGGACTCGACTGTCAAGCAGAACGAAACCTTGAGGTTTGGAGTAGTTCACAAATCCCATCGTAGGCAATCCTCCCTGGCCTCAGGAAGCCCCCACACCCTACAGGAAGAGGCCATGCTGGACAAAAACTCTAGCCTGAGGCACGTCTCATAGTTGACATGACCTCAGTGCAGGAGATCTCGATTCAGCCTCTGCAGAGTGGGCCTGCCGTGCCCTCGGTCCCAAACCTCACGCTAGCTTGTGTTTTCAGACTTCCATCCTCACACTCCTGGCAAACAAGCCCTCCGGACTAGGAACTCCAGAACCACAACCCAGCCCAGTGTCTGCCCAACGGAAGAAAAACGTTTCCCTGTGGGGCTCTCCAGAAAACCCAGATGAGGATCAACCTGCTCGGGCCTCGACGTTACCCGAACTGGATAGGCTGCACTGGGCACTCATGCTCTGTCTGACAGAGCCTGAAGCCAGACGTCCAAACAGACAAGGAGACAGCTGGCCGCACACCCAGCACTTCGGACACGCCATGGTCTTATGCCGTCACCTCATCCTAACCTTGGATTTCAGATATCTGAACCTAGACATTATATCAATTCTCCACACAGCTGGGTATAGCAAGCACAAAACAGAACTCCTCCTTCCCCATGGCTGTCAAGCTTGCTCTTGGCATGGAGTCACACCTTCAGGGTGGGAGAAACCTTCAATGCCCCTGATGCCACGCCCAAACTTGACTGCTGCTTGGGCACAAATTCACACTGTGACCCTCAGCATGAGCCCCATGTCAAAGAAAGGCCTGTCAGGGCCTGGACCAAGAGCCCGCAGATGGGGCTTGCCAAGCCCCTATGCACCAGATCCTCACCAGGGTTTGAGTTTTCCAGTCGCCCCGCTCGTACCTGGGGCTCTGCTCTGGAATCCCTTTCTTGGAGAGACACATGTGCCAGAAAACACGACTCCAATCTTCCCACAAAATGACCCCAAACTCTTGGGAGCTGGGACAAATCCCCAGAGAGGGATACTCGTCCACCGTCCCTGAGGCCACCCCTCCAATCTACGACTATCCCGGACACAACATCCACAGACAAAAGCCTGAAGGAAGGCCTCCCACTCGCCCTTGTTTCAGAGGCCCAGGAGCTCCCTCTCGGGCTTTACATCTGGCCTGCTATACCCTAGGCGCCACTCATAAGCTGAGTTTGTGTTTTCAGACTTCTGTGCCCACCGCCTGGATCCACACAACCTCCAGGCTAGGGCCTCTGAAGCCACAGCGAAAGATTGTGCCTGCCCTCTCCAAGGAAAGTGTGCCCAATCCATTGACCACAACCCAACAGTTTAGGAAAAAGCTTCAAGGCCCCTGTGGCCATCAATAGTGTAGGCCACCCTGGACTAAGAGGGGCTCTCTGACACCAGCGGAGCAACTATCTCCACTTAGACTCTCAGACAGTGTCCCCAGAGACAGAAGGTTGAAATGGATAGGCCCCCAGGCCCTAATCTGAACCATAGGATTGGTTTCCATTTGTCCGTCTTCAGAGGACTGTTTTCGTAGACCAGCACACGGGGCTTTTCCGAGGCACCAAACCAAACCTCTCTCGTCTCCACATGGGGAGCTTTCTTACTGGGGATGTATCTAACCCTTCAGGTAGGAGAGTTCCGCAGGGCCACTGAACAACCAGCCCATTCCAAGGTCTCCATGGACCCAAACGCCCATTATGACGCATCTTCAGGAGAGGCCATTTCAACTCAGCCCCCTGGGTAGCGTGCCCCAGAGGCAGCATATCAAACATATCTTGTCGCTAATGGCCAATGGGAATGCGAGGCATGCTGTACAGGGATCCATCCTTCGAACCCTGCTCTCCAGTCCTTCCGTATGGTATGTCCTGGAGCCATGCAACAGGACTCGAATGTTCCGCAGAAGGAAACCTTGTGGTTTGGGGCAACCTCCAAACTCAGCGTGGGAAAACTTCCTTGGCCTCATGAGGCCCCCGCTTCATGAAGGTGCCATCATGGACACATACTCCAGCCTCAGCCAACGTCTGATCCTCAGCCTGACTTCTGATGCAGGAGATTTTGATTCAGCCTCTGCAGAGTGGGCCTGCCTGCCTTGGCTCCAATCCTCACCCTAGCTTGTGTTTTCAGACTTCCGTCCTCACACTCCTGGCCCACAAACCCTCCCTACTGGGAATTCTGGGGCCACAATGAAGCACTCTGTCTGCCTCCCAGGAAAAAAACATTGTCTATGGTGCTGCCCAGAAACCCCAAATGAGGATCAAACTGCTTGGCTCTCGGCAACACCCCAATTGCATAGGCTACTTTAAACACTGATGCTCTGTCGCAAATAGCCTGAGCCCAGACATTCCAACAGACACCGACACAGCTGGCTGCACACCCAGCACATTGGACCCGCCACTGCCTTAGGCCACCATCCATTCCCAACCTGGGATTTCAGTCATTGAAACCTAGACCTTATCTCCAATCCCTGCACAGCGGGGAACCTGATGCACAAGTCAGAACCCCTTCTTCCTCATGGCAAGAAACCTTGATGCTGGCAGTGAGTCAAACCTTCAGTGTAGGAGAAAAGGGCATGGTCCATGAGGCCACGCCCATGCGTGAGGGCCGCCTTGGGCACAAACACACATTGAGACCCTCAGCGTGAGTACCTTATTCAAGTAACGCCTCTCAGTGACTGGACCAAGAGCCCGCATATGTGGCTTGCCTTTGCCCACAGGCTCCCAGGACTAACTAGATGGTGTGTATTCCAGTTGAGGGAACCCACTGCTGTGCTCGAGAGTCCCTCTACTGGGGGTCCCCTGTGGCAGAAAACAGTACTCTTCCCTTCCCACAGAATGAACCCAAACACTTGGGAGCTTGGACTATCCCCCGAGAGGTAGGCTCTTCCTCGGTCCCTGAAGCAACCCCTACCCTGAACGGCCACTGTGAACGCAACACCCAGAGACAAAAGCCTGAGCGACTGCCTCCCACTTGCCCTCCTTTGATATCCAGAGGATCTCCCCTCACGGACTGGAGATCAGGCCTGCCATTACCTTGGCCCCTAGCTGAGACAAGTTTGCTTTTTCAGACATCTGTCCCCACAGCCCTGGCAAACACAGCCTCTAGGCTAGGTCCTCTGGAGCCATACCACAGGACCGTGCCTGCTGTCTCCTGGGAAACTGTGTCCATTCCTTTGGCCACACACCTCCAGAATATGAGAAACCTCAAGGCCCCCGAAAACATCCCACTACTGTGAGCCTCCCTGGACACACAGGGGCATTCGGACACAAGCTGAGCAGCTACCTCCACGAAGGCATGCCCACAGATGTCAACAGAGATAGAAGGTTGAGCCGGACAGGCCCTTAGGCCCTAATCTCAACTCTTGCTTTGGTTTCCAGGTGTCACTCCTCAGAGGCTTTGGTTCGAAGAACAGGATATGGGGCTTTCCTGAGGCACTGAACAGAACTCCTCTCGCCTCCACATGGGAAGCTTCCTTTTTGGAGCCATGTCAAACACCTCAGCTTGGAGAATTCTGCAGAGTCCCTGAGCCACCTCCACATTCCAAGATCTCCCAGGCCACCAAGCCACAGTAGGACTCATCTTCAGGAGAGTCCATTTCAACTCTCCCCTCTGGGTAGCTCACCCAGGAGCCCGCAGATTGAGCCTGCCTTGTCCTGACTAAAGAGTGGAAATATGAGGTGGCTTTCCCAGGCATCCATGCTTAGACACCTGCTCTCGAGCCTTTCCGTATGGTGCCTCCAGGAACCATCCAATAGGACTCGACTGTCAAGCAGAACGAAACCTTGAGGTTTGGAGTAGTTCACAAATCCCATCGTAGGCAATCCTCCCTGGCCTCAGGAAGCCCCCACACCCTACAGGAAGAGGCCATGCTGGACAAAAACTCTAGCCTGAGGCACGTCTCATAGTTGACATGACCTCAGTGCAGGAGATCTCGATTCAGCCTCTGCAGAGTGGGCCTGCCGTGCCCTCGGTCCCAAACCTCACGCTAGCTTGTGTTTTCAGACTTCCATCCTCACACTCCTGGCAAACAAGCCCTCCGGACTAGGAACTCCAGAACCACAACCCAGCCCAGTGTCTGCCCAACGGAAGAAAAACGTTTCCCTGTGGGGCTCTCCAGAAAACCCAGATGAGGATCAACCTGCTCGGGCCTCGACGTTACCCGAACTGGATAGGCTGCACTGGGCACTCATGCTCTGTCTGACAGAGCCTGAAGCCAGACGTCCAAACAGACAAGGAGACAGCTGGCCGCACACCCAGCACTTCGGACACGCCATGGTCTTATGCCGTCACCTCATCCTAACCTTGGTTTTCAGATATCTGAACCTAGACATTATATCAATTCTCCACACAGCTGGGTATAGCAAGCACAAAACAGAACTCCTCCTTCCCCATGGCTGTCAAGCTTGCTCTTGGCATGGAGTCACACCTTCAGGGTGGGAGAAACCTTCAATGCCCCTGATGCCACGCCCAAACTTGACTGCTGCTTGGGCACAAATTCACACTGTGACCCTCAGCATGAGCCCCATGTCAAAGAAAGGCCTGTCAGGGCCTGGACCAAGAGCCCGCAGATGGGGCTTGCCAAGCCCCTATGCACCAGATCCTCACCAGGGTTTGAGTTTTCCAGTCGCCCCGCTCGTACCTGGGGCTCTGCTCTGGAATCCCTTTCTTGGAGAGACACATGTGCCAGAAAACACGACTCCAATCTTCCCACAAAATGACCCCAAACTCTTGGGAGCTGGGACAAATCCCCAGAGAGGGATACTCGTCCACCGTCCCTGAGGCCACCCCTCCAATCTACGACTATCCCGGACACAACATCCACAGACAAAAGCCTGAAGGAAGGCCTCCCACTCGCCCTTGTTTCAGAGGCCCAGGAGCTCCCTCTCGGGCTTTACATCTGGCCTGCTATACCCTAGGCGCCACTCATAAGCTGAGTTTGTGTTTTCAGACTTCTGTGCCCACCGCCTGGATCCACACAACCTCCAGGCTAGGGCCTCTGAAGCCACAGCGAAAGATTGTGCCTGCCCTCTCCAAGGAAAGTGTGCCCAATCCATTGACCACAACCCAACAGTTTAGGAAAAAGCTTCAAGGCCCCTGTGGCCATCAATAGTGTAGGTCACACTGGACTAAGAGGGGCTCTCTGACACCAGCGGAGCAACTATCTCCACTTAGACTCTCAGACAGTGTCCCCAGAGACAGAAGGTTGAAATGGATAGGCCCCCAGGCCCTAATCTGAACCATAGGATTGGTTTCCATTTGTCCGTCTTTAGAGGACTGTTTTCGTAGACCAGCACACGGGCTTTTCCGAAGCACCAAACCAAACCTCTCTAGTCTCCACATGGGGAGCTTTCTTACTGGGGATGTATCTAACCCTTCAGGTAGGAGAGTTCCGCAGGGCCACTGAACAACCAGCACATTCCAAGGTCTCCATGGACCCAAACGCCCATTATGACGCATCTTCAGGAGAGGCCATTTCAACTCAGCCCCCTGGGTAGCGTGCCCCAGAGGCAGCATATCAAACATATCTTGTCGCTAATGGCCAATGGGAATGCGAGGCATGCTGTACAGGGATCCATCCTTCGAACCCTGCTCTCCAGTCCTTCCGTATGGTATGTCCTGGAGCCATGCAACAGGACTCGAATGTTCCGCAGAAGGAAACCTTGTGGTTTGGGGCAACCTCCAAACTCAGCGTGGGAAAACTTCCTTGGCCTCATGAGGCCCCCGCTTCATGAAGGTGCCATCATGGACACATACTCCAGCCTCAGCCAACGTCTGATCCTCAGCCTGACTTCTGATGCAGGAGATTTTGATTCAGCCTCTGCAGAGTGGGCCTGCCTGCCTTGGCTCCAATCCTCACCCTAGCTTGTGTTTTCAGACTTCCGTCCTCACACTCCTGGCCCACAAAACCTCCCTACTGGGAATTCTGGGGCCACAATGAAGCACTCTGTCTGCCTCCCAGGAAAAAAACATTGTCTATGGTGCTGCCCAGAAACCCCAAATGAGGATCAAACTGCTTGGCTCTCGGCAACACCCCAATTGCATAGGCTACTTTAAACACTGATGCTCTGTCGCAAATAGCCTGAGCCCAGACTTTCCAACAGACACCGACACAGCTGGCTGCCCACCCAGCACATTGCACCCGCCACTGCCTTAGGCCACCATCCATTCCCAACCTGGGATTAGAGTCATCGAAAAATAGACCTTATCTCCAATCCCTGCACAGCGGGGAACCTGATGCACAAGTCAGAACCCCTTCTTCCTCATGGCAAGAAACCTTGCTGCTGGCAGTGAGTCAAACCTTCAGTGTAGGAGAAAAGGGCATGGTCCATGAGGCCACGCCCATGCGTGAGGGCCGCCTTGGGCACAAACACACATTGAGACCCTCAGCGTGAGTACCTTATTCAAGTAACGCCTCTCAGTGACTGGACCAAGAGCCCGCATATGTGGCTTGCCTTGCCCACAGGCACCCAGGACTAACTAGATGGTGTGTATTCCAGTTGAGGGAACCCACTGCTGTGCTCGAGAGTCCCTCTACTGGGGGTCCCCTGTGGCAGAAAACAGTACTCTTCCCTTCCCACAGAATGAACCCAAACACTTGGGAGCTTGGGCTATCCCCCGAGAGGTAGGCTCTTCCTCGGTCCCTGAAGCAACCCCTACCCTGAACGGCCACTGTGAACGCAACACCCAGAGACAAAAGCCTGAGCGACTGCCTCCCACTTGCCCTCCTTTGATATCCAGAGGATCTCCCCTCACGGACTGGAGATCAGGCCTGCCATTACCTTGGCCCCTAGCTGAGACAAGTTTGCTTTTTCAGACATCTGTCCCCACAGCCCTGGCAAACACAGCCTCTAGGCTGGGTCCTCTGGAGCCATACCACAGGACCGTGCCTGCTGTCTCCTGGGAAACTGTGTCCATTCCTTTGGCCACACACCTCCAGAATATGAGAAACCTCAAGGCCCCCGAAAACATCCCACTACTGTGAGCCTCCCTGGACACACAGGGGCATTCGGACACAAGCTGAGCAGCTACCTCCACGAAGGCATGCCCACAGATGTCAACAGAGATAGAAGGTTGAGCCGGACAGGCCCTTAGGCCCTAATCTCAACTCTTGCTTTGGTTTCCAGGTGTCACTCCTCAGAGGCTTTGGTTCGAAGAACAGGATATGGGGCTTTCCTGAGGCACTGAACAGAACTCCTCTCGCCTCCACATGGGAAGCTTCCTTTTTGGAGCCATGTCAAACACCTCAGCTTGGAGAATCCTGCAGAGTCCCTGAGCCACCTCCACATTCCAAGATCTCTCAGGCCACCAAGCCACAGTAGGACTCATCTTCAGGAGAGTCCATTTCAACTCTCCCCTCTGGGTAGCTCACCCAGGAGCCCGCAGATTGAGCCTGCCTTGTCCTGACTAAAGAGTGGAAATATGAGGTGGCTTTCCCAGGCATCCATGCTTAGACACCTGCTCTCGAGCCTTTCCGTATGGTGCCTCCAGGAACCATCCAATAGGACTCGACGGTCAAGCAGAACGAAACCTTGAGGTTTGGAGTAGTTCACAAATCCCATCGTAGGCAATCCTCCCTGGCCTCAGGAAGCCCCCACACGCTACAGGAAGAGGCCATGCTGGACAAAAACTCTAGCCTGAGGCACGTCTCATAGTTGACATGATTTCAGTGCAGGAGATCTCGATTCAGCCTCTGCAGAGTGGGCCTGCCGTGCCCTCAGTCCCAATCCTCACGCTAGCTTGTGTTTTCAGACTTCCATCCTCACACTCCTGGCAAACAAGCCCTCCGGACTAGGAACTCCAGAACCACAACCCAGTGTCTGCCCAACGGAAGAAAAACGTTTCCCTGTGGGGCTCTACAGAAAACCCAGATGAGGATCAACCTGCTCGGGCCTCGACGTTACCCGAACTGGATAGGCTGCACTGGGCACTCATGCTCTGTCTGACAGAGCCTGAAGCCAGACGTCCAAACAGACAAGGAGACAGCTGGCCGCACACCCAGCACTTCGGACACGCCATGGTCTTATGCCGTCACCTCATCCTAACCTTGGTTTTCAGATATCTGAACCTAGACATTATATCAATTCTCCACACAGCTGGGTATAGCAAGCACAAAACAGAACTCCTCCTTCCCCATGGCTGTCAAGCTTGCTCTTGGCATGGAGTCACACCTTCAGGGTGGAGAAACCTTTAATGCCCCTGTTGCCACGACCAAACTTGACTGCTGCTTGGGCACAAATTCACACTGTGACCCTCAGCATGAGCCCCATGTCAAAGAAAGGCCTGTCAGGGCCTGGACCAAGAGCCCGCAGATGGGGCTTGCCAAGCCCCTATGCACCAGATCCTCACCAGGGTTTGAGTTTTCCAGTCGCCCCGCTCGTACCTGGGGCTCTGCTCTGGAATCCCTTTCTTGGAGAGACACATGTGCCAGAAAACACGACTCCAATCTTCCCACAAAATGACCCCAAACTCTTGGGAGCTGGGACAAATCCCCAGAGAGGGATACTCGTCCACCGTCCCTGAGGCCACCCCTCCAATCTACGACTATCCCGGACACAACATCCACAGACAAAAGCCTGAAGGAAGGCCTCCCACTCGCCCTTGTTTCAGAGGCCCAGGAGCTCCCTCTCGGGCTTTACATCTGGCCTGCTATACCCTAGGCGCCACTCATAAGCTGAGTTTGTGTTTTCAGACTTCTGTGCCCACCGCCTGGATCCACACAACCTCCAGGCTAGGGCCTCTGAAGCCACAGCGAAAGATTGTGCCTGCCCTCTCCAAGGAAAGTGTGCCCAATCCATTGACCACAACCCAACAGTTTAGGAAAAAGCTTCAAGGCCCCTGTGGCCATCAATAGTGTAGGCCACCCTGGACTAAGAGGGGCTCTCTGACACCAGCGGAGCAACTATCTCCACTTAGACTCTCAGACAGTGTCCCCAGAGACAGAAGGTTGAAATGGATAGGCCCCCAGGCCCTAATCTGAACCATAGGATTGGTTTCCATTTGTCCGTCTTCAGAGGACTGTTTTCGTAGACCAGCACACGGGGCTTTTCCGAGGCACCAAACCAAACCTCTCTCGTCTCCACATGGGGAGCTTTCTTACTGGGGATGTATCTAACCCTTCAGGTAGGAGAGTTCCGCAGGGCCACTGAACAACCAGCACATTCCAAGGTCTCCATGGACCCAAACGCCCATTATGACGCATCTTCAGGAGAGGCCATTTCAACTCAGCCCCCTGGGTAGCGTGCCCCAGAGGCAGCATATCAAACATATCTTGTCGCTAATGGCCAATGGGAATGCGAGGCATGCTGTACAGGGATCCATCCTTCGAACCCTGCTCTCCAGTCCTTCCGTATGGTATGTCCTGGAGCCATGCAACAGGACTCGAATGTTCCGCAGAAGGAAACCTTGTGGTTTGGGGCAACCTCCAAACTCAGCGTGGGAAAACTTCCTTGGCCTCATGAGGCCCCCGCTTCATGAAGGTGCCATCATGGACACATACTCCAGCCTCAGCCAACGTCTGATCCTCAGCCTGACTTCTGATGCAGGAGATTTTGATTCAGCCTCTGCAGAGTGGGCCTGCCTGCCTTGGCTCCAATCCTCACCCTAGCTTGTGTTTTCAGACTTCCGTCCTCACACTCCTGGCCCACAAAACCTCCCTACTGGGAATTCTGGGGCCACAATGAAGCACTCTGTCTGCCTCCCAGGAAAAAAACATTGTCTATGGTGCTGCCCAGAAACCCCAAAGGAGGATCAAACTGCTTGGCTCTCGGCAACACCCCAATTGCATAGGCTACTTTAAACACTGATGCTCTGTAGCAAATAGCCTGAGCCCAGTCTTTCCAGCAGACACCGACACAGCTGGCTGCACACCCAGCACATTGGACCCGCCACTGCCTTAGGCCACCATCCATTCCCAACCTGGGATTAGAGTCATCGAAAAATAGACCTTATCTCCAATCCCTGCACAGCGGGGAACCTGATGCACAAGTCAGAACCCCTTCTTCCTCATGGCAAGAAACCTTGCTGCTGGCAGTGAGTCAAACCTTCAGTGTAGGAGAAAAGGGCATGGTCCATGAGGCCACGCCCATGCGTGAGGGCCGCCTTGGGCACAAACACACATTGAGACCCTCAGCGTGAGTACCTTATTCAAGTAACGCCTCTCAGTGACTGGACCAAGAGCCCGCATATGTGGCTTGCCTTGCCCACAGGCACCCAGGACTAACTAGATGGTGTGTATTCCAGTTGAGGGAACCCACTGCTGTGCTCGAGAGTCCCTCTACTGGGGGTCCCCTGTGGCAGAAAACAGTACTCTTCCCTTCCCACAGAATGAACCCAAACACTTGGGAGCTTGGACTATCCCCCGAGAGGTAGGCTCTTCCTCGGTCCCTGAAGCAACCCCTACCCTGAACGGCCACTGTGAACGCAACACCCAGAGACAAAAGCCTGAGCGACTGCCTCCCACTTGCCCTCCTTTGATATCCAGAGGATCTCCCCTCACGGACTGGAGATCAGGCCTGCCATTACCTTGGCCCCTAGCTGAGACAAGTTTGCTTTTTCAGACATCTGTCCCCACAGCCCTGGCAAACACAGCCTCTAGGCTGGGTCCTCTGGAGCCATACCACAGGACCGTGCCTGCTGTCTCCTGGGAAACTGTGTCCATTCCTTTGGCCACACACCTCCAGAATATGAGAAACCTCAAGGCCCCCGAAAACATCCCACTACTGTGAGCCTCCCTGGACACACAGGGGCATTCGGACACAAGCTGAGCAGCTACCTCCACGAAGGCATGCCCACAGATGTCAACAGAGATAGAAGGTTGAGCCGGACAGGCCCTTAGGCCCTAATCTCAACTCTTGCTTTGGTTTCCAGGTGTCACTCCTCAGAGGCTTTGGTTCGAAGAACAGGATATGGGGCTTTCCTGAGGCACTGAACAGAACTCCTCTCGCCTCCACATGGGAAGCTTCCTTTTTGGAGCCATGTCAAACACCTCAGCTTGGAGAATTCTGCAGAGTCCCTGAGCCACCTCCACATTCCAAGATCTCCCAGGCCACCAAGCCACAGTAGGACTCATCTTCAGGAGAGTCCATTTCAACTCTCCCCTCTGGGTAGCTCACCCAGGAGCCCGCAGATTGAGCCTGCCTTGTCCTGACTAAAGAGTGGAAATATGAGGTGGCTTTCCCAGGCATCCATGCTTAGACACCTGCTCTCGAGCCTTTCCGTATGGTGCCTCCAGGAACCATCCAATCGGACTCGACTGTCAAGCAGAACGAAACCTTGAGGTTTGGAGTAGTTCACAAATCCCATCGTAGGCAATCCTCCCTGGCCTCAGGAAGCCCCCACACCCTACAGGAAGAGGCCATGCTGGACAAAAACTCTAGCCTGAGGCACGTCTCATAGTTGACATGACCTCAGTGCAGGAGATCTCGATTCAGCCTCTGCAGAGTGGGCCTGCCGTGCCCTCGGTCCCAAACCTCACGCTAGCTTGTGTTTTCAGACTTCCATCCTCACACTCCTGGCAAACAAGCCCTCCGGACTAGGAACTCCAGAACCACAACCCAGCCCAGTGTCTGCCCAACGGAAGAAAAACGTTTCCCTGTGGGGCTCTACAGAAAACCCAGATGAGGATCAACCTGCTCGGGCCTCGACGTTACCCGAACTGGATAGGCTGCACTGGGCACTCAAGCTCTGTCTGACAGAGCCTGAAGCCAACGTCCAAACAGACAAGGAGACAGCTGGCCGCACACCCAGCACTTGGGACACGCCATGGTCTTATGCCGTCACCTCATCCTAACCTTGGTTTTCAGATATCTGAACCTAGACATTATATCAATTCTCCACACAGCTGGGTATAGCAAGCACAAAACAGAACTCCTCCTTCCCCATGGCTGTCAAGCTTGCTCTTGGCATGGAGTCACACCTTCAGGGTGGGAGAAACCTTCAATGCCCCTGATGCCACGCCCAAACTTGACTGCTGCTTGGGCACAAATTCACACTGTGACCCTCAGCATGAGCCCCATGTCAAAGAAAGGCCTGTCAGGGCCTGGACCAAGAGCCCGCAGATGGGGCTTGCCAAGCCCCTATGCACCAGATCCTCACCAGGGTTTGAGTTTTCCAGTCGCCCCGCTCGTACCTGGGGCTCTGCTCTGGAATCCCTTTCTTGGAGAGACACATGTGCCAGAAAACACGACTCCAATCTTCCCACAAAATGACCCCAAACTCTTGGGAGCTGGGACAAATCCCCAGAGAGGGATACTCGTCCACCGTCCCTGAGGCCACCCCTCCAATCTACGACTATCCCGGACACAACATCCACAGACAAAAGCCTGAAGGAAGGCCTCCCACTCGCCCTTGTTTCAGAGGCCCAGGAGCTCCCTCTCGGGCTTTACATCTGGCCTGCTATACCCTAGGCGCCACTCATAAGCTGAGTTTGTGTTTTCAGACTTCTGTGCCCACCGCCTGGATCCACACAACCTCCAGGCTAGGGCCTCTGAAGCCACAGCGAAAGATTGTGCCTGCCCTCTCCAAGGAAAGTGTGCCCAATCCATTGACCACAACCCAACAGTTTAGGAAAAAGCTTCAAGGCCCCTGTGGCCATCAATAGTGTAGGCCACCCTGGACTAAGAGGGGCTCTCTGACACCAGCGGAGCAACTATCTCCACTTAGACTCTCAGACAGTGTCCCCAGAGACAGAAGGTTGAAATGGATAGGCCCCCAGGCCCTAATCTGAACCATAGGATTGGTTTCCATTTGTCCGTCTTCAGAGGACTGTTTTCGTAGACCAGCACACGGGGCTTTTCCGAGGCACCAAACCAAACCTCTCTCGTCTCCACATGGGGAGCTTTCTTACTGGGGATGTATCTAACCCTTCAGGTAGGAGAGTTCCGCAGGGCCACTGAACAACCAGCACATTCCAAGGTCTCCATGGACCCAAACGCCCATTATGACGCATCTTCAGGAGAGGCCATTTCAACTCAGCCCCCTGGGTAGCGTGCCCCAGAGGCAGCATATCAAACATATCTTGTCGCTAATGGCCAATGGGAATGTGAGGCATGCTGTACAGGGATCCATCCTTCGAACCCTGCTCTCCAGTCCTTCCGTATGGTATGTCCTGGAGCCATGCAACAGGACTCGAATGTTCCGCAGAAGGAAACCTTGTGGTTTGGGGCAACCTCCAAACTCAGCGTGGGAAAACTTCCTTGGCCTCATGAGGCCCCCGCTTCATGAAGGTGCCATCATGGACACATACTCCAGCCTCAGCCAACGTCTGATCCTCAGCCTGACTTCTGATGCAGGAGATTTTGATTCAGCCTCTGCAGAGTGGGCCTGCCTGCCTTGGCTCCAATCCTCACCCTAGCTTGTGTTTTCAGACTTCCGTCCTCACACTCCTGGCCCACAAAACCTCCCTACTGGGAATTCTGGGGCCACAATGAAGCACTCTGTCTGCCTCCCAGGAAAAAAACATTGTCTATGGTGCTGCCCAGAAACCCCAAATGAGGATCAAACTGCTTGGCTCTCGGCAACACCCCAATTGCATAGGCTACTTTAAACACTGATGCTCTGTCGCAAATAGCCTGAGCCCAGACTTTCCAACAGACACCGACACAGCTGGCTGCACACCCAGCACATTGGACCCGCCACTGCCTTAGGCCACCATCCATTCCCAACCTGGGATTTCAGTCATCGAAAAATAGACCTTATCTCCAATCCCTGCACGGCGGGGAACCTGATGCACAAGTCAGAACCCCTTCTTCCTCATGGCAAGAAACCTTGCTGCTGGCAGTGAGTCAAACCTTCAGTGTTGGAGAAAAGGGCATGGTCCATGAGGCCACGCCCATGCGTGAGGGCCGCCTTGGGCACAAACACACATTGAGACCCTCAGCGTGAGTACCTTATTCAAGTAACGCCTCTCAGTGACTGGACCAAGAGCCCGCATATGTGGCTTGCCTTGCCCACAGGCACCCAGGACTAACTAGATGGTGTGTATTCCAGTTGAGGGCACCCACTGCTGTGCTCGAGAGTCCCTCTACTGGGGGTCCCCTGTGGCAGAAAACAGTACTCTTCCCTTCCCACAGAATGAACCCAAACACTTGGGAGCTTGGACTATCCCCCGAGAGGTAGGCTCTTCCTCGGTCCCTGAAGCAACCCCTACCCTGAACGGCCACTGTGAACGCAACACCCAGAGACAAAAGCCTGAGCGACTGCCTCCCACTTGCCCTCCTTTGATATCCAGAGGATCTCCCCTCACGGACTGGAGATCAGTCCTGCCATTACCTTGGCCCCTAGCTGAGACAAGTTTGCTTTTTCAGACATCTGTCCCCACAGCCCTGGCAAACACAGCCTCTAGGCTGGGTCCTCTGGAGCCATACCACAGGACCGTGCCTGCTGTCTCCTGGGAAACTGTGTCCATTCCTTTGGCCACACACCTCCAGAATATGAGAAACCTCAAGGCCCCCGAAAACATCCCACTACTGTGAGCCTCCCTGGACACACAGGGGCATTCGGACACAAGCTGAGCAGCTACCTCCACGAAGGCATGCCCACAGATGTCAACAGAGATAGAAGGTTGAGCCGGACAGGCCCTTAGGCCCTAATCTCAACTCTTGCTTTGGTTTCCAGGTGTCACTCCTCAGAGGCTTTGGTTCGAAGAACAGGATATGGGGCTTTCCTGAGGCACTGAACAGAACTCCTCTCGCCTCCACATGGGAAGCTTCCTTTTTGGAGCCATGTCAAACACCTCAGCTTGGAGAATTCTGCAGAGTCCCTGAGCCACCTCCACATTCCAAGATCTCCCAGGCCACCAAGCCACAGTAGGACTCATCTTCAGGAGAGTCCATTTCAACTCTCCCCTCTGGGTAGCTCACCCAGGAGCCCGCAGATTGAGCCTGCCTTGTCCTGACTAAAGAGTGGAAATATGAGGTGGCTTTCCCAGGCATCCATGCTTAGACACCTGCTCTCGAGCCTTTCCGTATGGTGCCTCCTGGAACCATCCAATAGGACTCGACGGTCAAGCAGAACGAAACCTTGAGGTTTGGAGTAGTTCACAAATCCCATCGTAGGCAATCCTCCCTGGCCTCAGGAAGCCCCCACACCCTACAGGAAGAGGCCATGCTGGACAAAAACTCTAGCCTGAGGCACGTCTCATAGTTGACATGACCTCAGTGCAGGAGATCTCGATTCAGCCTCTGCAGAGTGGGCCTGCCGTGCCCTCGGTCCCAAACCTCACGCTAGCTTGTGTTTTCAGACTTCCATCCTCACACTCCTGGCAAACAAGCCCTCCGGACTAGGAACTCCAGAACCACAACCCAGCCCAGTGTCTGCCCAACGGAAGAAAAACGTTTCCCTGTGGGGCTCTCCAGAAAACCCAGATGAGGATCAACCTGCTCGGGCCTCGACGTTACCCGAACTGGATAGGCTGCACTGGGCACTCAAGCTCTGTCTGACAGAGCCTGAAGCCAGACGTCCAAACAGACAAGGAGACAGCTGGCCGCACACCCAGCACTTGGGACACGCCATGGTCTTATGCCGTCACCTCATCCTAACCTTGGTTTTCAGATATCTGAACCTAGACATTATATCAATTCTCCACACAGCTGGGTATAGCAAGCACAAAACAGAACTCCTCCTTCCCCATGGCTGTCAAGCTTGCTCTTGGCATGGAGTCACACCTTCAGGGTGGGAGAAACCTTCAATGCCCCTGATGCCACGCCCAAACTTGACTGCTGCTTGGGCACAAATTCACACTGTGACCCTCAGCATGAGCCCCATGTCAAAGAAAGGCCTGTCAGGGCCTGGACCAAGAGCCCGCAGATGGGGCTTGCCAAGCCCCTATGCACCAGATCCTCACCAGGGTTTGAGTTTTCCAGTCGCCCCGCTCGTACCTGGGGCTCTGCTCTGGAATCCCTTTCTGGGAGAGACACATGTGCCAGAAAACACGACTCCAATCTTCCCACAAAATGACCCCAAACTCTTGGGAGCTGGGACAAATCCCCAGAGAGGGATACTCGTCCACCGTCCCTGAGGCCACCCCTCCAATCTACGACTATCCCGGACACAACATCCACAGACAAAAGCCTGAAGGAAGGCCTCCCACTCGCCCTTGTTTCAGAGGCCCAGGAGCTCCCTCTCGGGCTTTACATCTGGCCTGCTATACCCTAGGCGCCACTCATAAGCTGAGTTTGTGTTTTCAGACTTCTGTGCCCACCGCCTGGATCCACACAACCTCCAGGCTAGGGCCTCTGAAGCCACAGCGAAAGATTGTGCCTGCCCTCTCCAAGGAAAGTGTGCCCAATCCATTGACCACAACCCAACAGTTTAGGAAAAAGCTTCAAGGCCCCTGTGGCCATCAATAGTGTAGGTCACCCTGGACTAAGAGGGGCTCTCTGACACCAGCGGAGCAACTATCTCCACTTAGACTCTCAGACAGTGTCCCCAGAGACAGAAGGTTGAAATGGATAGGCCCCCAGGCCCTAATCTGAACCATAGGATTGGTTTCCATTTGTCCGTCTTCAGAGGACTGTTTTCGTAGACCAGCACACGGGGCTTTTCCGAGGCACCAAACCAAACCTCTCTCGTCTCCACATGGGGAGCTTTCTTACTGGGGATGTATCTAACCCTTCAGGTAGGAGAGTTCCGCAGGGCCACTGAACAACCAGCACATTCCAAGGTCTCCATGGACCCAAACGCCCATTATGACGCATCTTCAGGAGAGGCCATTTCAACTCAGCCCCCTGGGTAGCGTGCCCCAGAGGCAGCAGATCAAACATATCTTGTCGCTAATGGCCAATGGGAATGCGAGGCATGCTGTACAGGGATCCATCCTTCGAACCCTGCTCTCCAGTCCTTCCGTATGGTATGTCCTGGAGCCATGCAACAGGACTCGAATGTTCCGCAGAAGGAAACCTTGTGGTTTGGGGCAACCTCCAAACTCAGCGTGGGAAAACTTCCTTGGCCTCATGAGGCCCCCGCTTCATGAAGGTGCCATCATGGACACATACTCCAGCCTCAGCCAACGTCTGATCCTCAGCCTGACTTCTGATGCAGGAGATTTTGATTCAGCCTCTGCAGAGTGGGCCTGCCTGCCTTGGCTCCAATCCTCACCCTAGCTTGTGTTTTCAGACTTCCGTCCTCACACTCCTGGCCCACAAACCCTCCCTACTGGGAATTCTGGGGCCACAATGAAGCACTCTGTCTGCCTCCCAGGAAAAAAACATTGTCTATGGTGCTGCCCAGAAACCCCAAATGAGGATCAAACTGCTTGGCTCTCGGCAACACCCCAATTGCATAGGCTACTTTAAACACTGATGCTCTGTCGCAAATAGCCTGAGCCCAGACTTTCCAACAGACACCGACACAGCTGGCTGCACACCCAGCACATTGGACCCGCCACTGCCTTAGGCCACCATCCATTCCCAACCTGGGATTTCAGTCATCGAAAAATAGACCTTATCTCCAATCCCTGCACGGCGGGGAACCTGATGCACAAGTCAGAACCCCTTCTTCCTCATGGCAAGAAACCTTGCTGCTGGCAGTGAGTCAAACCTTCAGTGTAGGAGAAAAGGGCATGGTCCATGAGGCCACGCCCATGCGTGAGGGCCGCCTTGGGCACAAACACACATTGAGACCCTCAGCGTGAGTACCTTATTCAAGTAACGCCTCTCAGTGACTGGACCAAGAGCCCGCATATGTGGCTTGCCTTGCCCACAGGCACCCAGGACTAACTAGATGGTGTGTATTCCAGTTGAGGGCACCCACTGCTGTGCTCGAGAGTCCCTCTACTGGGGGTCCCCTGTGGCAGAAAACAGTACTCTTCCCTTCCCACAGAATGAACCCAAACACTTGGGAGCTTGGACTATCCCCCGAGAGGTAGGCTCTTCCTCGGTCCCTGAAGCAACCCCTACCCTGAACGGCCACTGTGAACGCAACACCCAGAGACAAAAGCCTGAGCGACTGCCTCCCACTTGCCCTCCTTTGATATCCAGAGGATCTCCCCTCACGGACTGGAGATCAGGCCTGCCATTACCTTGGCCCCTAGCTGAGACAAGTTTGCTTTTTCAGACATCTGTCCCCACAGCCCTGGCAAACACAGCCTCTAGGCTGGGTCCTCTGGAGCCATACCACAGGACCGTGCCTGCTGTCTCCTGGGAAACTGTGTCCATTCCTTTGGCCACACACCTCCAGAATATGAGAAACCTCAAGGCCCCCGAAAACATCCCACTACTGTGAGCCTCCCTGGACACACAGGGGCATTCGGACACAAGCTGAGCAGCTACCTCCACGAAGGCATGCCCACAGATGTCAACAGAGATAGAAGGTTGAGCCGGACAGGCCCTTAGGCCCTAATCTCAACTCTTGCTTTGGTTTCCAGGTGTCACTCCTCAGAGGCTTTGGTTCGAAGAACAGGATATGGGGCTTTCCTGAGGCACTGAACAGAACTCCTCTCGCCTCCACATGGGAAGCTTCCTTTTTGGAGCCATGTCAAACACCTCAGCTTGGAGAATTCTGCAGAGTCCCTGAGCCACCTCCACATTCCAAGATCTCCCAGGCCACCAAGCCACAGTAGGACTCATCTTCAGGAGAGTCCATTTCAACTCTCCCCTCTGGGTAGCTCACCCAGGAGCCCGCAGATTGAGCCTGCCTTGTCCTGACTAAAGAGTGGAAATATGAGGTGGCTTTCCCAGGCATCCATGCTTAGACACCTGCTCTCGAGCCTTTCCGTATGGTGCCTCCTGGAACCATCCAATAGGACTCGACGGTCAAGCAGAACGAAACCTTGAGGTTTGGAGTAGTTCACAAATCCCATCGTAGGCAATCCTCCCTGGCCTCAGGAAGCCCCCACACCCTACAGGAAGAGGCCATGCTGGACAAAAACTCTAGCCTGAGGCACGTCTCATAGTTGACATGACCTCAGTGCAGGAGATCTCGATTCAGCCTCTGCAGAGTGGGCCTGCCGTGCCCTCGGTCCCAAACCTCACGCTAGCTTGTGTTTTCAGACTTCCATCCTCACACTCCTGGCAAACAAGCCCTCCGGACTAGGAACTCCAGAACCACAACCCAGCCCAGTGTCTGCCCAACGGAAGAAAAACGTTTCCCTGTGGGGCTCTCCAGAAAACCCAGATGAGGATCAACCTGCTCGGGCCTCGACGTTACCCGAACTGGATAGGCTGCACTGGGCACTCAAGCTCTGTCTGACAGAGCCTGAAGCCAGACGTCCAAACAGACAAGGAGACAGCTGGCCGCACACCCAGCACTTGGGACACGCCATGGTCTTATGCCGTCACCTCATCCTAACCTTGGTTTTCAGATATCTGAACCTAGACATTATATCAATTCTCCACACAGCTGGGTATAGCAAGCACAAAACAGAACTCCTCCTTCCCCATGGCTGTCAAGCTTGCTCTTGGCATGGAGTCACACCTTCAGGGTGGGAGAAACCTTCAATGCCCCTGATGCCACGCCCAAACTTGACTGCTGCTTGGGCACAAATTCACACTGTGACCCTCAGCATGAGCCCCATGTCAAAGAAAGGCCTGTCAGGGCCTGGACCAAGAGCCCGCAGATGGGGCTTGCCAAGCCCCTATGCACCAGATCCTCACCAGGGTTTGAGTTTTCCAGTCGCCCCGCTCGTACCTGGGGCTCTGCTCTGGAATCCCTTTCTGGGAGAGACACATGTGCCAGAAAACACGACTCCAATCTTCCCACAAAATGACCCCAAACTCTTGGGAGCTGGGACAAATCCCCAGAGAGGGATACTCGTCCACCGTCCCTGAGGCCACCCCTCCAATCTACGACTATCCCGGACACAACATCCACAGACAAAAGCCTGAAGGAAGGCCTCCCACTCGCCCTTGTTTCAGAGGCCCAGGAGCTCCCTCTCGGGCTTTACATCTGGCCTGCTATACCCTAGGCGCCACTCATAAGCTGAGTTTGTGTTTTCAGACTTCTGTGCCCACCGCCTGGATCCACACAACCTCCAGGCTAGGGCCTCTGAAGCCACAGCGAAAGATTGTGCCTGCCCTCTCCAAGGAAAGTGTGCCCAATCCATTGACCACAACCCAACAGTTTAGGAAAAAGCTTCAAGGCCCCTGTGGCCATCAATAGTGTAGGTCACCCTGGACTAAGAGGGGCTCTCTGACACCAGCGGAGCAACTATCTCCACTTAGACTCTCAGACAGTGTCCCCAGAGACAGAAGGTTGAAATGGATAGGCCCCCAGGCCCTAATCTGAACCATAGGATTGGTTTCCATTTGTCCGTCTTCAGAGGACTGTTTTCGTAGACCAGCACACGGGGCTTTTCCGAGGCACCAAACCAAACCTCTCTCGTCTCCACATGGGGAGCTTTCTTACTGGGGATGTATCTAACCCTTCAGGTAGGAGAGTTCCGCAGGGCCACTGAACAACCAGCACATTCCAAGGTCTCCATGGACCCAAACGCCCATTATGACGCATCTTCAGGAGAGGCCATTTCAACTCAGCCCCCTGGGTAGCGTGCCCCAGAGGCAGCATATCAAACATATCTTGTCGCTAATGGCCAATGGGAATGCGAGGCATGCTGTACAGGGATCCATCCTTCGAACCCTGCTCTCCAGTCCTTCCGTATGGTATGTCCTGGAGCCATGCAACAGGACTCGAATGTTCCGCAGAAGGAAACCTTGTGGTTTGGGGCAACCTGCAAACTCAGCGTGGGAAAACTTCCTTGGCCTCATGAGGCCCCCGCTTCATGAAGGTGCCATCATGGACACATACTCCAGCCTCAGCCAACGTCTGATCCTCAGCCTGACTTCTGATGCAGGAGATTTTGATTCAGCCTCTGCAGAGTGGGCCTGCCTGCCTTGGCTCCAATCCTCACCCTAGCTTGTGTTTTCAGACTTCCGTCCTCACACTCCTGGCCCACAAAACCTCCCTACTGGGAATTCTGGGGCCACAATGAAGCACTCTGTCTGCCTCCCAGGAAAAAAACATTGTCTATGGTGCTGCCCAGAAACCCCAAATGAGGATCAAACTGCTTGGCTCTCGGCAACACCCCAATTGCATAGGCTACTTTAAACACTGATGCTCTGTCGCAAATAGCCTGAGCCCAGACTTTCCAACAGACACCGACACAGCTGGCTGCACACCCAGCACATTGGACCCGCCACTGCCTTAGGCCACCATCCATTCCCAACCTGGGATTTCAGTCATCGAAAAATAGACCTTATCTCCAATCCCTGCACGGCGGGGAACCTGATGCACAAGTCAGAACCCCTTCTTCCTCATGGCAAGAAACCTTGCTGCTGGCAGTGAGTCAAACCTTCAGTGTAGGAGAAAAGGGCATGGTCCATGAGGCCACGCCCATGCGTGAGGGCCGCCTTGGGCACAAACACACATTGAGACCCTCAGCGTGAGTACCTTATTCAAGTAACGCCTCTCAGTGACTGGACCAAGAGCCCGCATATGTGGCTTGCCTTGCCCACAGGCACCCAGGACTAACTAGATGGTGTGTATTCCAGTTGAGGGCACCCACTGCTGTGCTCGAGAGTCCCTCTACTGGGGGTCCCCTGTGGCAGAAAACAGTACTCTTCCCTTCCCACAGAATGAACCCAAACACTTGGGAGCTTGGACTATCCCCCGAGAGGTAGGCTCTTCCTCGGTCCCTGAAGCAACCCCTACCCTGAACGGCCACTGTGAACGCAACACCCAGAGACAAAAGCCTGAGCGACTGCCTCCCACTTGCCCTCCTTTGATATCCAGAGGATCTCCCCTCACGGACTGGAGATCAGGCCTGCCATTACCTTGGCCCCTAGCTGAGACAAGTTTGCTTTTTCAGACATCTGTCCCCACAGCCCTGGCAAACACAGCCTCTAGGCTGGGTCCTCTGGAGCCATACCACAGGACCGTGCCTGCTGTCTCCTGGGAAACTGTGTCCATTCCTTTGGCCACACACCTCCAGAATATGAGAAACCTCAAGGCCCCCGAAAACATCCCACTACTGTGAGCCTCCCTGGACACACAGGGGCATTCGGACACAAGCTGAGCAGCTACCTCCACGAAGGCATGCCCACAGATGTCAACAGAGATAGAAGGTTGAGCCGGACAGGCCCTTAGGCCCTAATCTCAACTCTTGCTTTGGTTTCCAGGTGTCACTCCTCAGAGGCTTTGGTTCGAAGAACAGGATATGGGGCTTTCCTGAGGCACTGAACAGAACTCCTCTCGCCTCCACATGGGAAGCTTCCTTTTTGGAGCCATGTCAAACACCTCAGCTTGGAGAATTCTGCAGAGTCCCTGAGCCACCTCCACATTCCAAGATCTCCCAGGCCACCAAGCCACAGTAGGACTCATCTTCAGGAGAGTCCATTTCAACTCTCCCCTCTGGGTAGCTCACCCAGGAGCCCGCAGATTGAGCCTGCCTTGTCCTGACTAAAGAGTGGAAATATGAGGTGGCTTTCCCAGGCATCCATGCTTAGACACCTGCTCTCGAGCCTTTCCGTATGGTGCCTCCTGGAACCATCCAATAGGACTCGACGGTCAAGCAGAACGAAACCTTGAGGTTTGGAGTAGTTCACAAATCCCATCGTAGGCAATCCTCCCTGGCCTCAGGAAGCCCCCACACCCTACAGGAAGAGGCCATGCTGGACAAAAACTCTAGCCTGAGGCACGTCTCATAGTTGACATGACCTCAGTGCAGGAGATCTCGATTCAGCCTCTGCAGAGTGGGCCTGCCGTGCCCTCGGTCCCAAACCTCACGCTAGCTTGTGTTTTCAGACTTCCATCCTCACACTCCTGGCAAACAAGCCCTCCGGACTAGGAACTCCAGAACCACAACCCAGCCCAGTGTCTGCCCAACGGAAGAAAAACGTTTCCCTGTGGGGCTCTCCAGAAAACCCAGATGAGGATCAACCTGCTCGGGCCTCGACGTTACCCGAACTGGATAGGCTGCACTGGGCACTCAAGCTCTGTCTGACAGAGCCTGAAGCCAGACGTCCAAACAGACAAGGAGACAGCTGGCCGCACACCCAGCACTTGGGACACGCCATGGTCTTATGCCGTCACCTCATCCTAACCTTGGTTTTCAGATATCTGAACCTAGACATTATATCAATTCTCCACACAGCTGGGTATAGCAAGCACAAAACAGAACTCCTCCTTCCCCATGGCTGTCAAGCTTGCTCTTGGCATGGAGTCACACCTTCAGGGTGGGAGAAACCTTCAATGCCCCTGATGCCACGCCCAAACTTGACTGCTGCTTGGGCACAAATTCACACTGTGACCCTCAGCATGAGCCCCATGTCAAAGAAAGGCCTGTCAGGGCCTGGACCAAGAGCCCGCAGATGGGGCTTGCCAAGCCCCTATGCACCAGATCCTCACCAGGGTTTGAGTTTTCCAGTCGCCCCGCTCGTACCTGGGGCTCTGCTCTGGAATCCCTTTCTTGGAGAGACACATGTGCCAGAAAACACGACTCCAATCTTCCCACAAAATGACCCCAAACTCTTGGGAGCTGGGACAAATCCCCAGAGAGGGATACTCGTCCACCGTCCCTGAGGCCACCCCTCCAATCTACGACTATCCCGGACACAACATCCACAGACAAAAGCCTGAAGGAAGGCCTCCCACTCGCCCTTGTTTCAGAGGCCCAGGAGCTCCCTCTCGGGCTTTACATCTGGCCTGCTATACCCTAGGCGCCACTCATAAGCTGAGTTTGTGTTTTCAGACTTCTGTGCCCACCGCCTGGATCCACACAACCTCCAGGCTAGGGCCTCTGAAGCCACAGCGAAAGATTGTGCCTGCCCTCTCCAAGGAAAGTGTGCCCAATCCATTGACCACAACCCAACAGTTTAGGAAAAAGCTTCAAGGCCCCTGTGGCCATCAATAGTGTAGGTCACCCTGGACTAAGAGGGGCTCTCTGACACCAGCGGAGCAACTATCTCCACTTAGACTCTCAGACAGTGTCCCCAGAGACAGAAGGTTGAAATGGATAGGCCCCCAGGCCCTAATCTGAACCATAGGATTGGTTTCCATTTGTCCGTCTTCAGAGGACTGTTTTCGTAGACCAGCACACGGGCTTTTCCGAGGCACAAAACCAAACCTCTCTCGTCTCCACATGGGGAGCTTTCTTACTGGGGATGTATCTAACCCTTCAGGTAGGAGAGTTCCGCAGGGCCACTGAACAACCAGCACATTCCAAGGTCTCCATGGACCCAAACGCCTATTATGACGCATCTTCAGGAGAGGCCATTTCAACTCAGCCCCCTGGGTAGCGTGCCCCAGAGGCAGCATATCAAACATATCTTGTCGCTAATGGCCAATGGGAATGCGAGGCATGCTGTACAGGGATCCATCCTTCGAACCCTGCTCTCCAGTCCTTCCGTATGGTATGTCCTGGAGCCATGCAACAGGACTCGAATGTTCCGCAGAAGGAAACCTTGTGGTTTGGGGCAACCTCCAAACTCAGCGTGGGAAAAATTCCTTGGCCTCATGAGGCCCCCGCTTCATGAAGGTGCCATCATGGACACATACTCCAGCCTCAGCCAACGTCTGATCCTCAGCCTGACTTCTGATGCAGGAGATTTTGATTCAGCCTCTGCAGAGTGGGCCTGCCTGCCTTGGCTCCAATCCTCACCCTAGCTTGTGTTTTCAGACTTCCGTCCTCACACTCCTGGCCCACAAAACCTCCCTACTGGGAATTCTGGGGCCACAATGAAGCACTCTGTCTGCCTCCCAGGAAAAAAACATTGTCTATGGTGCTGCCCAGAAACCCCAAATGAGGATCAAACTGCTTGGCTCTCGGCAACACCCCAATTGCATAGGCTACTTTAAACACTGATGCTCTGACGCAAATAGCCTGAGCCCAGACTTTCCAACAGACACCGACACAGCTGGCTGCACACCCAGCACATTGGACCCGCCACTGCCTAAGGCCACCATCCATTCCCAACCTGGGATTTCAGTCATCGAAAAATAGACCTTATCTCCAATCCCTGCACAGCGGGGAACCTGATGCACAAGTCAGAACCCCTTCTTCCTCATGGCAAGAAACCTTGCTGCTGGCAGTGAGTCAAACCTTCAGTGTAGGAGAAAAGGGCATGGTCCATGAGGCCACGCCCATGCGTGAGGGCCGCCTTGGGCACAAACACACATTGAGACCCTCAGCGTGAGTACCTTATTCAAGTAACGCCTCTCAGTGACTGGACCAAGAGCCCGCATATGTGGCTTGCCTTGCCCACAGGCACCCAGGACTAACTAGATGGTGTGTATTCCAGTTGAGGGAACCCACTGCTGTGCTCGAGAGTCCCTCTACTGGGGGTCCCCTGTGGCAGAAAACAGTACTCTTCCCTTCCCACAGAATGAACCCAAACACTTGGGAGCTTGGACTATCCCCCGAGAGGTAGGCTCTTCCTCGGTCCCTGAAGCAACCCCTACCCTGAACGGCCACTGTGAACGCAACACCCAGAGACAAAAGCCTGAGCGACTGCCTCCCACTTGCCCTCCTTTGATATCCAGAGGATCTCCCCTCACGGACTGGAGATCAGTCCTGCCATTACCTTGGCCCCTAGCTGAGACAAGTTTGCTTTTTCAGACATCTGTCCCCACAGCCCTGGCAAACACAGCCTCTAGGCTGGGTCCTCTGGAGCCATACCACAGGACCGTGCCTGCTGTCTCCTGGGAAACTGTGTCCATTCCTTTGGCCACACACCTCCAGAATATGAGAAACCTCAAGGCCCCCGAAAACATCCCACTACTGTGAGCCTCCCTGGACACACAGGGGCATTCGGACACAAGCTGAGCAGCTACCTCCACGAAGGCATGCCCACAGATGTCAACAGAGATAGAAGGTTGAGCCGGAGAGGCCCTTAGGCCCTAATCTCAACTCTTGCTTTGGTTTCCAGGTGTCACTCCTCAGAGGCTTTGGTTCGAAGAACAGGATATGGGGCTTTCCTGAGGCACTGAACAGAACTCCTCTCGCCTCCACATGGGAAGCTTCCTTTTTGGAGCCATGTCAAACACCTCAGCTTGGAGAATTCTGCAGAGTCCCTGAGCCACCTCCACATTCCAAGATCTCCCAGGCCACCAAGCCACAGTAGGACTCATCTTCAGGAGAGTCCATTTCAACTCTCCCCTCTGGGTAGCTCACCCAGGAGCCCGCAGATTGAGCCTGCCTTGTCCTGACTAAAGAGTGGAAATATGAGGTGGCTTTCCCAGGCATCCATGCTTAGACACCTGCTCTCGAGCCTTTCCGTATGGTGCCTCCAGGAACCATCCAATAGGACTCGACTGTCAAGCAGAACGAAACCTTGAGGTTTGGAGTAGTTCACAAATCCCATCGTAGGCAATCCTCCCTGGCCTCAGGAAGCCCCCACACCCTACAGGAAGAGGCCATGCTGGACAAAAACTCTAGCCTGAGGCACGTCTCATAGTTGACATGACCTCAGTGCAGGAGATCTCGATTCAGCCTCTGCAGAGTGGGCCTGCCGTGCCCTCGGTCCCAAACCTCACGCTAGCTTGTGTTTTCAGACTTCCATCCTCACACTCCTGGCAAACAAGCCCTCCGGACTAGGAACTCCAGAACCACAACCCAGCCCAGTGTCTGCCCAACGGAAGAAAAACGTTTCCCTGTGGGGCTCTCCAGAAAACCCAGATGAGGATCAACCTGCTCGGGCCTCGACGTTACCCGAACTGGATAGGCTGCACTGGGCACTCAAGCTCTGTCTGACAGAGCCTGAAGCCAGACGTCCAAACAGACAAGGAGACAGCTGGCCGCACACCCAGCACTTGGGACACGCCATGGTCTTATGCCGTCACCTCATCCTAACCTTGGTTTTCAGATATCTGAACCTAGACATTATATCAATTCTCCACACAGCTGGGTATAGCAAGCACAAAACAGAACTCCTCCTTCCCCATGGCTGTCAAGCTTGCTCTTGGCATGGAGTCACACCTTCAGGGTGGGAGAAACCTTCAATGCCCCTGATGCCACGCCCAAACTTGACTGCTGCTTGGGCATAAATTCACACTGTGACCCTCAGCATGAGCCCCATGTCAAAGAAAGGCCTGTCAGGGCCTGGACCAAGAGCCCGCAGATGGGGCTTGCCAAGCCCCTATGCACCAGATCCTCACCAGGGTTTGAGTTTTCCAGTCGCCCCGCTCGTACCTGTGGCTCTGCTCTGGAATCCCTTTCTGGGAGAGACACATGTGCCAGAAAACACGACTCCAATCTTCCCACAAAATGACCCCAAACTCTTGGGAGCTGGGACAAATCCCCAGAGAGGGATACTCGTCCACCGTTCCTGAGGCCACCCCTCCAATCTACGACTATCCCGGACACAACATCCACAGACAAAAGCCTGAAGGAAGGCCTCCCACTCGCCCTTGTTTCAGAGGCCCAGGAGCTCCCTCTCGGGCTTTACATCTGGCCTGCTATACCCTAGGCGCCACTCATAAGCTGAGTTTGTGTTTTCAGACTTCTGTGCCCACCGCCTGGATCCACACAACCTCCAGGCTAGGGCCTCTGAAGCCACAGCGAAAGATTGTGCCTGCCCTCTCCAAGGAAAGTGTGCCCAATCCATTGACCACAACCCAACAGTTTAGGAAAAAGCTTCAAGGCCCCTGTGGCCATCAATAGTGTAGGTCACCCTGGACTAAGAGGGGCTCTCTGACACCAGCGGAGCAACTATCTCCACTTAGACTCTCAGACAGTGTCCCCAGAGACAGAAGGTTGAAATGGATAGGCCCCCAGGCCCTAATCTGAACCATAGGATTGGTTTCCATTTGTCCGTCTTCAGAGGACTGTTTTCGTAGACCAGCACACGGGGCTTTTCCGAGGCACCAAACCAAACCTCTCTCGTCTCCACATGGGGAGCTTTCTTACTGGGGATGTATCTAACCCTTCAGGTAGGAGAGTTCCGCAGGGCCACTGAACAACCAGCACATTCCAAGGTCTCCATGGACCCAAACGCCCATTATGACGCATCTTCAGGAGAGGCCATTTCAACTCAGCCCCCTGGGTAGCGTGCCCCAGAGGCAGCAGATCAAACATATCTTGTCGCTAATGGCCAATGGGAATGCGAGGCATGCTGTACAGGGATCCATCCTTCGAACCCTGCTCTCCAGTCCTTCCGTATGGTATGTCCTGGAGCCATGCAACAGGACTCGAATGTTCCGCAGAAGGAAACCTTGTGGTTTGGGGCAACCTCCAAACTCAGCGTGGGAAAACTTCCTTGGCCTCATGAGGCCCCCGCTTCATGAAGGTGCCATCATGGACACATACTCCAGCCTCAGCCAAAGTCTGATCCTCAGCCTGACTTCTGATGCAGGAGATTTTGATTCAGCCTCTGCAGAGTGGGCCTGCCTGCCTTGGCTCCAATCCTCACCCTAGCTTGTGTTTTCAGACTTCCGTCCTCACACTCCTGGCCCACAAACCCTCCCTACTGGGAATTCTGGGGCCACAATGAAGCACTCTGTCTGCCTCCCAGGAAAAAAACATTGTCTATGGTGCTGCCCAGAAACCCCAAATGAGGATCAAACTGCTTGGCTCTCGGCAACACCCCAATTGCATAGGCTACTTTAAACACTGATGCTCTGTCGCAAATACCCTGAGCCCAGACATTCCAACAGACACCGACACAGGTGGCTGCACACCCAGCACATTGGACCCGCCACTGCCTTAGGCCACCATCCATTCCCAACCTGGGATTTCAGTCATCGAAACCTAGACCTTATCTCCAATCCCTGCACAGCGGGGAACCTGATGCACAAGTCAGAACCCCTTCTTCCTCATGGCAAGAAACCTTGCTGCTGGCAGTGAGTCAAACCTTCAGTGTAGGAGAAAAGGGCATGGTCCATGAGGCCACGCCCATGCGTGAGGGCCGCCTTGGGCAAAAACACACATTGAGACCCTCAGCGTGAGTACCTTATTCAAGTAATGCCTCTCAGTGACTGGACCAAGAGCCCGCATATGTGGCTTGCCTTTGCCCACAGGCACCCAGGACTAACTAGATGGTGTGTATTCCAGTTGAGGGAACCCACTGCTGTGCTCGAGAGTCCCTCTACTGGGGGTCCCCTGTGGCAGAAAACAGTACTCTTCCCTTCCCACAGAATGAACCCAAACACTTGGGAGCTTGGACTATCCCCCGAGAGGTAGGCTCTTCCTCGGTCCCTGAAGCAACCCCTACCCTGAACGGCCACTGTGAACGCAACACCCAGAGACAAAAGCCTGAGCGACTGCCTCCCACTTGCCCTCTTTGATATCCAGAGGATCTCCCCTCACGGACTGGAGATCACGCCTGCCATTACCTTGGCCCCTAGCTGAGACAAGTTTGCTTTTTCAGACATCTGTCCCCACAGCCCTGGCAAACACAGCCTCTAGGCTGGGTCCTCTGGAGCCATACCACAGGACCGTGCCTGCTGTCTCCTGGGAAACTGTGTCCATTCCTTTGGCCACACACCTCCAGGATATGAGAAACCTCAAGGCCCCCGAAAACATCCCACTACTGTGAGCCTCCCTGGACACACAGGGGCATTCGGACACAAGCTGAGCAGCTACCTCCACGAAGGCATGCCCACAGATGTCAACAGAGATAGAAGGTTGAGCCGGACAGGCCCTTAGGCCCTAATCTCAACTCTTGCTTTGGTTTCCAGGTGTCACTCCTCAGAGGCTTTGGTTCGAAGAACAGGATATGGGGCTTTCCTGAGGCACTGAACAGAACTCCTCTCGCCTCCACATGGGAAGCTTCCTTTTTGGAGCCATGTCAAACACCTCAGCTTGGAGAATTCTGCAGAGTCCCTGAGCCACCTCCACATTCCAAGATCTCCCAGGCCACCAAGCCACAGTAGGACTCATCTTCAGGAGAGTCCATTTCAACTCTCCCCTCTGGGTAGCTCACCCAGGAGCCCGCAGATTGAGCCTGCCTTGTCCTGACTAAAGAGTGGAAATATGAGGTGGCTTTCCCAGGCATCCATGCTTAGACACCTGCTCTCGAGCCTTTCCGTATGGGGCCTCCAGGAACCATCCAATAGGACTCGACTGTCAAGCAGAACGAAACCTTGAGGTTTGGAGTAGTTCACAAATCCCATCGTAGGCAATCCTCCCTGGCCTCAGGAAGCCCCCACACCCTACAGGAAGAGGCCATGCTGGACAAAAACTCTAGCCTGAGGCACGTCTCATAGTTGACATGACCTCAGTGCAGGAGATCTCGATTCAGCCTCTGCAGAGTGGGCCTGCCGTGCCCTCGGTCCCAAACCTCACGCTAGCTTGTGTTTTCAGACTTCCATCCTCACACTCCTGGCAAACAAGCCCTCCGGACTAGGAACTCCAGAACCACAACCCAGCCCAGTGTCTGCCCAACGGAAGAAAAACGTTTCCCTGTGGGGCTCTACAGAAAACCCAGATGAGGATCAACCTGCTCGGGCCTCGACGTTACCCGAACTGGATAGGCTGCACTGGGCACTCAAGCTCTGTCTGACAGAGCCTGAAGCCAGACGTCCAAACAGACAAGGAGACAGCTGGCCGCACACCCAGCACTTGGGACACGCCATGGTCTTATGCCGTCACATCATCCTAACCTTGGTTTTCAGATATCTGAACCTAGACATTATATCAATTCTCCACACAGCTGGGTATAGCAAGCACAAAACAGAACTCCTCCTTCCCCATGGCTGTCAAGCTTGCTCTTGGCATGGAGTCACACCTTCAGGGTGGGAGAAACCTTCAATGCCCCTGATGCCACGCCCAAACTTGACTGCTGCTTGGGCACAAATTCACACTGTGACCCTCAGCATGAGCCCCATGTCAAAGAAAGGCCTGTCAGGGCCTGGACCAAGAGCCCGCAGATGGGGCTTGCCAAGCCCCTATGCACCAGATCCTCACCAGGGTTTGAGTTTTCCAGTCGCCCCGCTCGTACCTGGGGCTCTGCTCTGGAATCCCTTTCTTGGAGAGACACATGTGCCAGAAAACACGACTCCAATCTTCCCACAAAATGACCCCAAACTCTTGGGAGCTGGGACAAATCCCCAGAGAGGGATACTCGTCCACCGTCCCTGAGGCCACCCCTCCAATCTACGACTATCCCGGACACAACATCCACAGACAAAAGCCTGAAGGAAGGCCTCCCACTCGCCCTTGTTTCAGAGGCCCAGGAGCTCCCTCTCGGGCTTTACATCTGGCCTGCTATACCCTAGGCGCCACTCATAAGCTGAGTTTGTGTTTTCAGACTTCTGTGCCCACCGCCTGGATCCACACAACCTCCAGGCTAGGGCCTCTGAAGCCACAGCGAAAGATTGTGCCTGCCCTCTCCAAGGAAAGTGTGCCCAATCCATTGACCACAACCCAACAGTTTAGGAAAAAGCTTCAAGGCCCCTGTGGCCATCAATAGTGTAGGTCACCCTGGACTAAGAGGGGCTCTCTGACACCAGCGGAGCAACTATCTCCACTTAGACTCTCAGACAGTGTCCCCAGAGACAGAAGGTTGAAATGGATAGGCCCCCAGGCCCTAATCTGAACCATAGGATTGGTTTCCATTTGTCCGTCTTCAGAGGACTGTTTTCGTAGACCAGCACACGGGCTTTTCCGAGGCACCAAACCAAACCTCTCTAGTCTCCACATGGGGAGCTTTCTTACTGGGGATGTATCTAACCCTTCAGGTAGGAGAGTTCCGCAGGGCCACTGAACAACCAGCACATTCCAAGGTCTCCATGGACCCAAACGCCCATTATGACGCATCTTCAGGAGAGGCCATTTCAACTCAGCCCCCTGGGTAGCGTGCCCCAGAGGCAGCAGATCAAACATATCTTGTCGCTAATGGCCAATGGGAATGCGAGGCATGCTGTACAGGGATCCATCCTTCGAACCCTGCTCTCCAGTCCTTCCGTATGGTATGTCCTGGAGCCATGCAACAGGACTCGAATGTTCCGCAGAAGGAAACCTTGTGGTTTGGGGCAACCTCCAAACTCAGCGTGGGAAAACTTCCTTGGCCTCATGAGGCCCCCGCTTCATGAAGGTGCCATCATGGACACATACTCCAGCCTCAGCCAACGTCTGATCCTCAGCCTGACTTCTGATGCAGGAGATTTTGATTCAGCCTCTGCAGAGTGGGCCTGCCTGCCTTGGCTCCAATCCTCACCCTAGCTTGTGTTTTCAGACTTCCGTCCTCAAACTCCTGGCCCACAAAACCTCCCTACTGGGAATTCTGGGGCCACAATGAAGCACTCTGTCTGCCTCCCAGGAAAAAAACATTGTCTATGGTGCTGCCCAGAAACCCCAAATGAGGATCAAACTGCTTGGCTCTCGGCAACACCCCAATTGCATAGGCTACTTTAAACACTGATGCTCTGTCGCAAATAGCCTGAGCCCAGACTTTCCAACAGACACCGACACAGCTGGCTGCCCACCCAGCACATTGGACCCGCCACTGCCTTAGGCCACCATCCATTCCCAACCTGGGATTTCAGTCATCGAAAAATAGACCTTATCTCCAATCCCTGCACAGCGGGGAACCTGATGCACAAGTCAGAACCCCTTCTTCCTCATGGCAAGAAACCTTGCTGCTGGCAGTGAGTCAAACCTTCAGTGTAGGAGAAAAGGGCATGGTCCATGAGGCCACGCCCATGCGTGAGGGCCGCCTTGGGCACAAACACACATTGAGACCCTCAGCGTGAGTACCTTATTCAAGTAACGCCTCTCAGTGACTGGACCAAGAGCCCGCATATGTGGCTTGCCTTGCCCACAGGCACCCAGGACTAACTAGATGGTGTGTATTCCAGTTGAGGGAACCCACTGCTGTGCTCGAGAGTCCCTCTACTGGGGGTCCCCTGTGGCAGAAAACAGTACTCTTCCCTTCCCACAGAATGAACCCAAACACTTGGGAGCTTGGACTATCCCCCGAGAGGTAGGCTCTTCCTCGGTGCCTGAAGCAACCCCTACCCTGAACGGCCACTGTGAACGCAACACCCAGAGACAAAAGCCTGAGCGACTGCCTCCCACTTGCCCTCTTTGATATCCAGAGGATCTCCCCTCACGGACTGGAGATCAGGCCTGCCATTACCTTGGCCCCTAGCTGAGACAAGTTTGCTTTTTCAGACATCTGTCCCCACAGCCCTGGCAAACACAGCCTCTAGGCTGGGTCCTCTGGAGCCATACCACAGGACCGTGCCTGCTGTCTCCTGGGAAACTGTGTCCATTCCTTTGGCCACACACCTCCAGAATATGAGAAACCTCAAGGCCCCCGAAAACATCCCACTACTGTGAGCCTCCCTGGACACACAGGGGCATTCGGACACAAGCTGAGCAGCTACCTCCACGAAGGCATGCCCACAGATGTCAACAGAGATAGAAGGTTGAGCCGGAGAGGCCCTTAGGCCCTAATCTCAACTCTTGCTTTGGTTTCCAGGTGTCACTCCTCAGAGGCTTTGGTTCGAAGAACAGGATATGGGGCTTTCCTGAGGCACTGAACAGAACTCCTCTCGCCTCCACATGGGAAGCTTCCTTTTTGGAGCCATGTCAAACACCTCAGCTTGGAGAATTCTGCAGAGTCCCTGAGCCACCTCCACATTCCAAGATCTCCCAGGCCACCAAGCCACAGTAGGACTCATCTTCAGGAGAGTCCATTTCAACTCTCCCCTCTGGGTAGCTCACCCAGGAGCCCGCAGATTGAGCCTGCCTTGTCCTGACTAAAGAGTGGAAATATGAGGTGGCTTTCCCAGGCATCCATGCTTAGACACCTGCTCTCGAGCCTTTCCGTATGGTGCCTCCAGGAACCATCCAATAGGACTCGACTGTCAAGCAGAACGAAACCTTGAGGTTTGGAGTAGTTCACAAATCCCATCGTAGGCAATCCTCCCTGGCCTCAGGAAGCCCCCACACCCTACAGGAAGAGGCCATGCTGGACAAAAACTCTAGCCTGAGGCACGTCTCATAGTTGACATGACCTCAGTGCAGGAGATCTCGATTCAGCCTCTGCAGAGTGGGCCTGCCGTGCCCTCGGTCCCAAACCTCACGCTAGCTTGTGTTTTCAGACTTCCATCCTCACACTCCTGGCAAACAAGCCCTCCGGACTAGGAACTCCAGAACCACAACCCAGCCCAGTGTCTGCCCAACGGAAGAAAAACGTTTCCCTGTGGGGCTCTACAGAAAACCCAGATGAGGATCAACCTGCTCGGGCCTCGACGTTACCCGAACTGGATAGGCTGCACTGGGCACTCAAGCTCTGTCTGACAGAGCCTGAAGCCAGACGTCCAAACAGACAAGGAGACAGCTGGCCGCACACCCAGCACTTGGGACACGCCATGGTCTTATGCCGTCACCTCATCCTAACCTTGGTTTTCAGATATCTGAACCTAGACATTATATCAATTCTCCACACAGCTGGGTATAGCAAGCACAAAACAGAACTCCTCCTTCCCCATGGCTGTCAAGCTTGCTCTTGGCATGGAGTCACACCTTCAGGGTGGGAGAAACCTTCAATGCCCCTGATGCCACGCCCAAACTTGACTGCTGCTTGGGCACAAATTCACACTGTGACCCTCAGCATGAGCCCCATGTCAAAGAAAGGCCTGTCAGGGCCTGGACCAAGAGCCCGCAGATGGGGCTTGCCAAGCCCCTATGCACCAGATCCTCACCAGGGTTTGAGTTTTCCAGTCGCCCCGCTCGTACCTGGGGCTCTGCTCTGGAATCCCTTTCTTGGAGAGACACATGTGCCAGAAAACACGACTCCAATCTTCCCACAAAATGACCCCAAACTCTTGGGAGCTGGGACAAATCCCCAGAGAGGGATACTCGTCCACCGTCCCTGAGGCCACCCCTCCAATCTACGACTATCCCGGACACAACATCCACAGACAAAAGCCTGAAGGAAGGCCTCCCACTCGCCCTTGTTTCAGAGGCCCAGGAGCTCCCTCTCGGGCTTTACATCTGGCCTGCTATACCCTAGGCGCCACTCATAAGCTGAGTTTGTGTTTTCAGACTTCTGTGCCCACCGCCTGGATCCACACAACCTCCAGGCTAGGGCCTCTGAAGCCACAGCGAAAGATTGTGCCTGCCCTCTCCAAGGAAAGTGTGCCCAATCCATTGACCACAACCCAACAGTTTAGGAAAAAGCTTCAAGGCCCCTGTGGCCATCAATAGTGTAGGCCACCCTGGACTAAGAGGGGCTCTCTGACACCAGCGGAGCAACTATCTCCACTTAGACTCTCAGACAGTGTCCCCAGAGACAGAAGGTTGAAATGGATAGGCCCCCAGGCCCTAATCTGAACCATAGGATTGGTTTCCATTTGTCCGTCTTCAGAGGACTGTTTTCGTAGACCAGCACACGGGGCTTTTCCGAGGCACCAAACCAAACCTCTCTCGTCTCCACATGGGGAGCTTTCTTACTGGGGATGTATCTAACCCTTCAGGTAGGAGAGTTCCGCAGGGCCACTGAACAACCAGCACATTCCAAGGTCTCCATGGACCCAAACGCCCATTATGACGCATCTTCAGGAGAGGCCATTTCAACTCAGCCCCCTGGGTAGCGTGCCCCAGAGGCAGCATATCAAACATATCTTGTCGCTAATGGCCAATGGGAATGCGAGGCATGCTGTACAGGGATCCATCCTTCGAACCCTGCTCTCCAGACCTTCCGTATGGTATGTCCTGGAGCCATGCAACAGGACTCGAATGTTCCGCAGAAGGAAACCTTGTGGTTTGGGGCAACCTCCAAACTCAGCGTGGGAAAACTTCCTTGGCCTCATGAGGCCCCCGCTTCATGAAGGTGCCATCATGGACACATACTCCAGCCTCAGCCAACGTCTGATCCTCAGCCTGACTTCTGATGCAGGAGATTTTGATTCAGCCTCTGCAGAGTGGGCCTGCCTGCCTTGGCTCCAATCCTCACCCTAGCTTGTGTTTTCAGACTTCCGTCCTCACACTCCTGGCCCACAAAACCTCCCTACTGGGAATTCTGGGGCCACAATGAAGCACTCTGTCTGCCTCCCAGGAAAAAAACATTGTCTATGGTGCTGCCCAGAAACCCCAAATGAGGATCAAACTGCTTGGCTCTCGGCAACACCCCAATTGCATAGGCTACTTTAAACACTGATGCTCTGTCGCAAATAGCCTGAGCCCAGACTTTCCAACAGACACCGACACAGCTGGCTGCACACCCAGCACATTGGACCCGCCACTGCCTTAGGCCACCATCCATTCCCAACCTGGGATTTCAGTCATCGAAAAATAGACCTTATCTCCAATCCCTGCACAGCGGGGAACCTGATGCACAAGTCAGAACCCCTTCTTCCTCATGGCAAGAAACCTTGCTGCTGGCAGTGAGTCAAACCTTCAGTGTAGGAGAAAAGGGCATGGTCCATGAGGCCACGCCCATGCGTGAGGGCCGCCTTGGGCACAAACACACATTGAGACCCTCAGCGTGAGTACCTTATTCAAGTAACGCCTCTCAGTGACTGGACCAAGAGCCCGCATATGTGGCTTGCCTTGCCCACAGGCACCCAGGACTAACTAGATGGTGTGTATTCCAGTTGAGGGAACCCACTGCTGTGCTCGAGAGTCCCTCTACTGGGGGTCCCCTGTGGCAGAAAACAGTACTCTTCCCTTCCCACAGAATGAACCCAAACACTTGGGAGCTTGGACTATCCCCCGAGAGGTAGGCTCTTCCTCGGTGCCTGAAGCAACCCCTACCCTGAACGGCCACTGTGAACGCAACACCCAGAGACAAAAGCCTGAGCGACTGCCTCCCACTTGCCCTCCTTTGATATCCAGAGGATCTCCCCTCACGGACTGGAGATCAGGCCTGCCATTACCTTGGCCCCTAGCTGAGACAAGTTTGCTTTTTCAGACATCTGTCCCCACAGCCCTGGCAAACACAGCCTCTAGGCTGGGTCCTCTGGAGCCATACCACAGGACCGTGCCTGCTGTCTCCTGGGAAACTGTGTCCATTCCTTTGGCCACACACCTCCAGAATATGAGAAACCTCAAGGCCCCCGAAAACATCCCACTACTGTGAGCCTCCCTGGACACACAGGGGCATTCGGACACAAGCTGAGCAGCTACCTCCACGAAGGCATGCCCACAGATGTCAACAGAGATAGAAGGTTGAGCCGGACAGGCCCTTAGGCCCTAATCTCAACTCTTGCTTTGGTTTCCAGGTGTCACTCCTCAGAGGCTTTGGTTCGAAGAACAGGATATGGGGCTTTCCTGAGGCACTGAACAGAACTCCTCTCGCCTCCACATGGGAAGCTTCCTTTTTGGAGCCATGTCAAACACCTCAGCTTGGAGAATTCTGCAGAGTCCCTGAGCCACCTCCACATTCCAAGATCTCCCAGGCCACCAAGCCACAGTAGGACTCATCTTCAGGAGAGTCCATTTCAACTCTCCCCTCTGGGTAGCTCACCCAGGAGCCCTCAGATTGAGCCTGCCTTGTCCTGACTAAAGAGTGGAAATATGAGGTGGCTTTCCCAGGCATCCATGCTTAGACACCTGCTCTCGAGCCTTTCCGTATGGGGCCTCCAGGAACCATCCAATAGGACTCGACTGTCAAGCAGAACGAAACCTTGAGGTTTGGAGTAGTTCACAAATCCCATCGTAGGCAATCCTCCCTGGCCTCAGGAAGCCCCCACACCCTACAGGAAGAGGCCATGCTGGACAAAAACTCTAGCCTGAGGCACGTCTCATAGTTGACATGACCTCAGTGCAGGAGATCTCGATTCAGCCTCTGCAGAGAGGGCCTGCCGTGCCCTCGGTCCCAAACCTCACGCTAGCTTGTGTTTTCAGACTTCCATCCTCACACTCCTGGCAAACAAGCCCTCCGGACTAGGAACTCCAGAACCACAACCCAGCCCAGTGTCTGCCCAACGGAAGAAAAACGTTTCCCTGTGGGGCTCTCCAGAAAACCCAGATGAGGATCAACCTGCTCGGGCCTCGACGTTACCCGAACTGGATAGGCTGCACTGGGCACTCAAGCTCTGTCTGACAGAGCCTGAAGCCAGACGTCCAAACAGACAAGGAGACAGCTGGCCGCACACCCAGCACTTGGGACACGCCATGGTCTTATGCCGTCACCTCATCCTAACCTTGGTTTTCAGATATCTGAACCTAGACATTATATCAATTCTCCACACAGCTGGGTATAGCAAGCACAAAACAGAACTCCTCCTTCCCCATGGCTGTCAAGCTTGCTCTTGGCATGGAGTCACACCTTCAGGGTGGGAGAAACCTTCAATGCCCCTGATGCCACGCCCAAACTTGACTGCTGCTTGGGCACAAATTCACACTGTGACCCTCAGCATGAGCCCCATGTCAAAGAAAGGCCTGTCAGGGCCTGGACCAAGAGCCCGCAGATGGGGCTTGCCAAGCCCCTATGCACCAGATCCTCACCAGGGTTTGAGTTTTCCAGTCGCCCCGCTCGTACCTGGGGCTCTGCTCTGGAATCCCTTTCTGGGAGAGACACATGTGCCAGAAAACACGACTCCAATCTTCCCACAAAATGACCCCAAACTCTTGGGAGCTGGGACAAATCCCCAGAGAGGGATACTCGTCCACCGTCCCTGAGGCCACCCCTCCAATCTACGACTATCCCGGACACAACATCCACAGACAAAAGCCTGAAGGAAGGCCTCCCACTCGCCCTTGTTTCAGAGGCCCAGGAGCTCCCTCTCGGGCTTTACATCTGGCCTGCTATACCCTAGGCGCCACTCATAAGCTGAGTTTGTGTTTTCAGACTTCTGTGCCCACCGCCTGGATCCACACAACCTCCAGGCTAGGGCCTCTGAAGCCACAGCGAAAGATTGTGCCTGCCCTCTCCAAGGAAAGTGTGCCCAATCCATTGACCACAACCCAACAGTTTAGGAAAAAGCTTCAAGGCCCCTGTGGCCATCAATAGTGTAGGTCACCCTGGACTAAGAGGGGCTCTCTGACACCAGCGGAGCAACTCTGTCCACTTAGACTCTCAGACAGTGTCCCCAGAGACAGAAGGTTGAAATGGATAGGCCCCCAGGCCCTAATCTGAACCATAGGATTGGTTTCCATTTGTCCGTCTTCAGAGGACTGTTTTCGTAGACCAGCACACGGGCTTTTCCGAGGCACCAAACCAAACCTCTCTAGTCTCCACATGGGGAGCTTTCTTACTGGGGATGTATCTAACCCTTCAGGTAGGAGAGTTCCGCAGGGCCACTGAACAACCAGCACATTCCAAGGTCTCCATGGACACAAACGCCCATTATGACGCATCTTCAGGAGAGGCCATTTCAACTCAGCCCCCTGGGTAGCGTGCCCCAGAGGCAGCATATCAAACATATCTTGTCGCTAATGGCCAATGGGAATGCGAGGCATGCTGTACAGGGATCCATCCTTCGAACCCTGCTCTCCAGTCCTTCCGTATGGTATGTCCTGGAGCCATGCAACAGGACTCGAATGTTCCGCAGAAGGAAACCTTGTGGTTTGGGGCAACCTCCAAACTCAGCGTGGGAAAACTTCCTTGGCCTCATGAGGCCCCCGCTTCATGAAGGTGCCATCATGGACACATACTCCAGCCTCAGCTAACGTCTGATCCTCAGCCTGACTTCTGATGCAGGAGATTTTGATTCAGCCTCTGCAGAGTGGGCCTGCCTGCCTTGGCTCCAATCCTCACCCTAGCTTGTGTTTTCAGACTTCCGTCCTCACACTCCTGGCCCACAAAACCTCCCTACTGGGAATTCTGGGGCCACAATGAAGCACTCTGTCTGCCTCCCAGGAAAAAAACATTGTCTATGGTGCTGCCCAGAAACCCCAAATGAGGATCAAACTGCTTGGCTCTCGGCAACACCCCAATTGCATAGGCTACTTTAAACACTGATGCTCTGTCGCAAATAGCCTGAGCCCAGACTTTCCAACAGACACCGACACAGCTGGCTGCACACCCAGCACATTGGACCCGCCACTGCCTTAGGCCACCATCCATTCCCAACCTGGGATTTCAGTCATCGAAAAATAGACCTTATCTCCAATCCCTGCACAGCGGGGAACCTGATGCACAAGTCAGAACCCCTTCTTCCTCATGGCAAGAAACCTTGCTGCTGGCAGTGAGTCAAACCTTCAGTGTAGGAGAAAAGGGCATGGTCCATGAGGCCACGCCCATGCGTGAGGGCCGCCTTGGGCACAAACGCACATTGAGACCCTCAGCGTGAGTACCTTATTCAAGTAACGCCTCTCAGTGACTGGACCAAGAGCCCGCATATGTGGCTTGCCTTGCCCACAGGCACCCAGGACTAACTAGATGGTGTGTATTCCAGTTGAGGGAACCCACTGCTGTGCTCGAGAGTCCCTCTACTGGGGGTCCCCTGTGGCAGAAAACAGTACTCTTCCCTTCCCACAGAATGAACCCAAACACTTGGGAGCTTGGACTATCCCCCGAGAGGTAGGCTCTTCCTCGGTGCCTGAAGCAACCCCTACCCTGAACGGCCACTGTGAACGCAACACCCAGAGACAAAAGCCTGAGCGACTGCCTCCCACTTGCCCTCCTTTGATATCCAGAGGATCTCCCCTCACGGACTGGAGATCAGGCCTGCCATTACCTTGGCCCCTAGCTGAGACAAGTTTGCTTTTTCAGACATCTGTCCCCACAGCCCTGGCAAACACAGCCTCTAGGCTGGGTCCTCTGGAGCCATACCACAGGACCGTGCCTGCTGTCTCCTGGGAAACTGTGTCCATTCCTTTGGCCACACACCCCCAGAATATGAGAAACCTCAAGGCCCCCGAAAACATCCCACTACTGTGAGCCTCCCTGGACACACAGGGGCATTCGGACACAAGCTGAGCAGCTACCTCCACGAAGGCATGCCCACAGATGTCAACAGAGATAGAAGGTTGAGCCGGACAGGCCCTTAGGCCCTAATCTCAACTCTTGCTTTGGTTTCCAGGTGTCACTCCTCAGAGGCTTTGGTTCGAAGAACAGGATATGGGGCTTTCCTGAGGCACTGAACAGAACTCCTCTCGCCTCCACATGGGAAGCTTCCTTTTTGGAGCCATGTCAAACACCTCAGCTTGGAGAATTCTGCAGAGTCCCTGAGCCACCTCCACATTCCAAGATCTCCCAGGCCACCAAGCCACAGTAGGACTCATCTTCAGGAGAGTCCATTTCAACTCTCCCCTCTGGGTAGCTCACCCAGGAGCCCGCAGATTGAGCCTGCCTTGTCCTGACTAAAGAGTGGAAATATGAGGTGGCTTTCCCAGGCATCCATGCTTAGACACCTGCTCTCGAGCCTTTCCGTATGGGGCCTCCAGGAACCATCCAATAGGACTCGACTGTCAAGCAGAACGAAACCTTGAGGTTTGGAGTAGTTCACAAATCCCATCGTAGGCAATCCTCCCTGGCCTCAGGAAGCCCCCACACCCTACAGGAAGAGGCCATGCTGGACAAAAACTCTAGCCTGAGGCACGTCTCATAGTTGACATGACCTCAGTGCAGGAGATCTCGATTCAGCCTCTGCAGAGTGGGCCTGCCGTGCCCTCGGTCCCAAACCTCACGCTAGCTTGTGTTTTCAGACTTCCATCCTCACACTCCTGGCAAACAAGCCCTCCGGACTAGGAACTCCAGAACCACAACCCAGCCCAGTGTCTGCCCAACGGAAGAAAAACGTTTCCCTGTGGGGCTCTCCAGAAAACCCAGATGAGGATCAACCTGCTCGGGCCTCGACGTTACCCGAACTGGATAGGCTGCACTGGGCACTCAAGCTCTGTCTGACAGAGCCTGAAGCCAGACGTCCAAACAGACAAGGAGACAGCTGGCCGCACACCCAGCACTTGGGACACGCCATGGTCTTATGCCGTCACCTCATCCTAACCTTGGTTTTCAGATATCTGAACCTAGACATTATATCAATTCTCCACACAGCTGGGTATAGCAAGCACAAAACAGAACTCCTCCTTCCCCATGGCTGTCAAGCTTGCTCTTGGCATGGAGTCACACCTTCAGGGTGGGAGAAACCTTCAATGCCCCTGATGCCACGCCCAAACTTGACTGCTGCTTGGGCACAAATTCACACTGTGACCCTCAGCATGAGCCCCATGTCAAAGAAAGGCCTGTCAGGGCCTGGACCAAGAGCCCGCAGATGGGGCTTGCCAAGCCCCTATGCACCAGATCCTCACCAGGGTTTGAGTTTTCCAGTCGCCCCGCTCGTACCTGGGGCTCTGCTCTGGAATCCCTTTCTTGGAGAGACACATGTGCCAGAAAACACGACTCCAATCTTCCCACAAAATGACCCCAAACTCTTGGGAGCTGGGACAAATCCCCAGAGAGGGATACTCGTCCACCGTCCCTGAGGCCACCCCTCCAATCTACGACTATCCCGGACACAACATCCACAGACAAAAGCCTGAAGGAAGGCCTCCCACTCGCCCTTGTTTCAGAGGCCCAGGAGCTCCCTCTCGGGCTTTACATCTGGCCTGCTATACCCTAGGCGCCACTCATAAGCTGAGTTTGTGTTTTCAGACTTCTGTGCCCACCGCCTGGATCCACACAACCTCCAGGCTAGGGCCTCTGAAGCCACAGCGAAAGATTGTGCCTGCCCTCTCCAAGGAAAGTGTGCCCAATCCATTGACCACAACCCAACAGTTTAGGAAAAAGCTTCAAGGCCCCTGTGGCCATCAATAGTGTAGGTCACCCTGGACTAAGAGGGGCTCTCTGACACCAGCGGAGCAACTATCTCCACTTAGACTCTCAGACAGTGTCCCCAGAGACAGAAGGTTGAAATGGATAGGCCCCCAGGCCCTAATCTGAACCATAGGATTGGTTTCCATTTGTCCGTCTTCAGAGGACTGTTTTCGTAGACCAGCACACGGGCTTTTCCGAGGCACCAAACCAAACCTCTCTAGTCTCCACATGGGGAGCTTTCTTACTGGGGATGTATCTAACCCTTCAGGTAGGAGAGTTCCGCAGGGCCACTGAACAACCAGCACATTCCAAGGTCTCCATGGACCCAAACGCCCATTATGACGCATCTTCAGGAGAGGCCATTTCAACTCAGCCCCCTGGGTAGCGTGCCCCAGAGGCAGCATATCAAACATATCTTGTCGCTAATGGCCAATGGGAATGCGAGGCATGCTGTACAGGGATCCATCCTTCGAACCCTGCTCTCCAGTCCTTCCGTATGGTATGTCCTGGAGCCATGCAACAGGACTCGAATGTTCCGCAGAAGGAAACCTTGTGGTTTGGGGCAACCTCCAAACTCAGCGTGGGAAAACTTCCTTGGCCTCATGAGGCCCCCGCTTCATGAAGGTGCCATCATGGACACATACTCCAGCCTCAGCCAACGTCTGATCCTCAGCCTGACTTCTGATGCAGGAGATTTTGATTCAGCCTCTGCAAAGTGGGCCTGCTTGCCTTGGCTCCAATCCTCACCCTAGCTTGTGTTTTCAGACTTCCGTCCTCACACTCCTGGCCCACAAAACCTCCCTACTGGGAATTCTGGGGCCACAATGAAGCACTCTGTCTGCCTCCCAGGAAAAAAACATTGTCTATGGTGCTGCCCAGAAACCCCAAATGAGGATCAAACTGCTTGGCTCTCGGCAACACCCCAATTGCATAGGCTACTTTAAACACTGATGCTCTGTCGCAAATAGCCTGAGCCCAGACTTTCCAACAGACACCGACACAGCTGGATGCACACCCAGCACATTGGACCCGCCACTGCCTTAGGCCACCATCCATTCCCAACCTGGGATTTCAGTCATCGAAAAATAGACCTTATCTCCAATCCCTGCACAGCGGGGAACCTGATGCACAAGTCAGAACCCCTTCTTCCTCATGGCAAGAAACCTTGCTGCTGGCAGTGAGTCTAACCTTCAGTGTAGGAGAACAGGGCATGGTCCATGAGGCCACGCCCATGCGTGAGGGCCGCCTTGGGCACAAACACACATTGAGACCCTCAGCGTGAGTACCTTATTCAAGTAACGCCTCTCAGTGACTGGACCAAGAGCCCGCATATGTGGCTTGCCTTGCCCACAGGCACCCAGGACTAACTAGATGGTGTGTATTCCAGTTGAGGGAACCCACTGCTGTGCTCGAGAGTCCCTCTACTGGGGGTCCCCTGTGGCAGAAAACAGTACTCTTCCCTTCCCACAGAATGAACCCAAACACTTGGGAGCTTGGACTATCCCCCGAGAGGTAGGCTCTTCCTCGGTCCCTGAAGCAACCCCTACCCTGAACGGCCACTGTGAACGCAACACCCAGAGACAAAAGCCTGAGCGACTGCCTCCCACTTGCCCTCCTTTGATATCCAGAGGATCTCCCCTCACGGACTGGAGATCAGGCCTGCCATTACCTTGGCCCCTAGCTGAGACAAGTTTGCTTTTTCAGACATCTGTCCCCACAGCCCTGGCAAACACAGCCTCTAGGCTGGGTCCTCTGGAGCCATACCACAGGACCGTGCCTGCTGTCTCCTGGGAAACTGTGTCCATTCCTTTGGCCACACACCTCCAGAATATGAGAAACCTCAAGGCCCCCGAAAACATCCCACTACTGTGAGCCTCCCTGGACACACAGGGGCATTCGGACACAAGCTGAGCAGCTACCTCCACGAAGGCATGCCCACAGATGTCAACAGAGATAGAAGGTTGAGCCGGACAGGCCCTTAGGCCCTAATCTCAACTCTTGCTTTGGTTTCCAGGTGTCACTCCTCAGAGGCTTTGGTTCGAAGAACAGGATATGGGGCTTTCCTGAGGCACTGAACAGAACTCCTCTCGCCTCCACATGGGAAGCTTCCTTTTTGGAGCCATGTCAAACACCTCAGCTTGGAGAATTCTGCAGAGTCCCTGAGCCACCTCCACATTCCAAGATCTCCCAGGCCACCAAGCCACAGTAGGACTCATATTCAGGAGAGTCCATTTCAACTCTCCCCTCTGGGTAGCTCACCCAGGAGCCCGCAGATTGAGCCTGCCTTGTCCTGACTAAAGAGTGGAAATATGAGGTGGATTTCCCAGGCATCCATGCTTAGACACCTGCTCTCGAGCCTTTCCGTATGGTGCCTCCAGGAACCATCCAATAGGACTCGACTGTCAAGCAGAACGAAACCTTGAGGTTTGGAGTAGTTCACAAATCCCATCGTAGGCAATCCTCCCTGGCCTCAGGAAGTCCCCACACCCTACAGGAAGAGGCCATGCTGGACAAAAACTCTAGCCTGAGGCACGTCTCATAGTTGACATGACCTCAGTGCAGGAGATCTCGATTCAGCCTCTGCAGAGTGGGCCTGCCGTGCCCTCGGTCCCAAACCTCACGCTAGCTTGTGTTTTCAGACTTCCATCCTCACACTCCTGGCAAACAAGCCCTCCGGACTAGGAACTCCAGAACCACAACCCAGCCCAGTGTCTGCCCAACGGAAGAAAAACGTTTCCCTGTGGGGCTCTCCAGAAAACCCAGATGAGGATCAACCTGCTCGGGCCTCGACGTTACCCGAACTGGATAGGCTGCACTGGGCACTCAAGCTCTGTCTGACAGAGCCTGAAGCCCGACGTCCAAACAGACAAGGAGACAGCTGGCCGCACACCCAGCACTTGGGACACGCCATGGTCTTATGCCGTCACCTCATCCTAACCTTGGTTTTCAGATATCTGAACCTAGACATTATATCAATTCTCCACACAGCTGGGTATAGCAAGCACAAAACAGAACTCCTCCTTCCCCATGGCTGTCAAGCTTGCTCTTGGCATGGAGTCACACCTTCAGGGTGGGAGAAACCTTCAATGCCCCTGATGCCACGCCCAAACTTGACTGCTGCTTGGGCACAAATTCACACTGTGACCCTCAGCATGAGCCCCATGTCAAAGAAAGGCCTGTCAGGGCCTGGACCAAGAGCCCGCAGATGGGGCTTGCCAAGCCCCTATGCACCAGATCCTCACCAGGGTTTGAGTTTTCCAGTCGCCCCGCTCGTACCTGGGGCTCTGCTCTGGAATCCCTTTCTTGGAGAGACACATGTGCCAGAAAACACGACTCCAATCTTCCCACAAAATGACCCCAAACTCTTGGGAGCTGGGACAAATCCCCAGAGAGGGATACTCGTCCACCGTCCCTGAGGCCACCCCTCCAATCTACGACTATCCCGGACACAACATCCACAGACAAAAGCCTGAAGGAAGGCCTCCCACTCGCCCTTGTTTCAGAGGCCCAGGAGCTCCCTCTCGGGCTTTACATCTGGCCTGCTATACCCTAGGCGCCACTCATAAGCTGAGTTTGTGTTTTCAGACTTCTGTGCCCACCGCCTGGATCCACACAACCTCCAGGCTAGGGCCTCTGAAGCCACAGCGAAAGATTGTGCCTGCCCTCTCCAAGGAAAGTGTGCCCAATCCATTGACCACAACCCAACAGTTTAGGAAAAAGCTTCAAGGCCCCTGTGGCCATCAATAGTGTAGGTCACCCTGGACTAAGAGGGGCTCTCTGACACCAGCGGAGCAACTATCTCCACTTAGACTCTCAGACAGGGTCCCCAGAGACAGAAGGTTGAAATGGATAGGCCCCCAGGCCCTAATCTGAACCATAGGATTGGTTTCTATTTGTCCGTCTTCAGAGGACTGTTTTCGTAGACCAGCACACGGGCTTTTACGAGGCACCAAACCAAACCTCTCTCGTCTCCACATGGGGAGCTTTCTTACTGGGGATGTATCTAACCCTTCAGGTAGGAGAGTTCCGCAGGGCCACTGAACAACCAGCACATTCCAAGGTCTCCATGGACCCAAACGCCCATTATGACGCATCTTCAGGAGAGGCCATTTCAACTCAGCCCCCTGGGTAGCGTGCCCCAGAGGCAGCAGATCAAACATATCTTGTCGCTAATGGCCAATGGGAATGCGAGGCATGCTGTACAGGGATCCATCCTTCGAACCCTGCTCTCCAGTCCTTCCTTATGGTATGTCCTGGAGCCATGCAACAGGACTCGAATGTTCCGCAGAAGGAAACCTTGTGGTTTGGGGCAACCTCCAAACTCAGCGTGGGAAAACTTCCTTGGCCTCATGAGGCCCCCGCTTCATGAAGGTGCCATCATGGACACATACTCCAGCCTCAGCCAACGTCTGATCCTCAGCCTGACTTCTGATGCAGGAGATTTTGATTCAGCCTCTGCAGAGTGGGCCTGCCTGCCTTGGCTCCAATCCTCACCCTAGCTTGTGTTTTCAGACTTCCGTCCTCACACTCCTGGCCCACAAAACCTCCCTACTGGGTATTCTGGGGCCACAATGAAGCACTCTGTCTGCCTCCCAGGAAAAAAACATTGTCTATGGTGCTGCCCAGAAACCCCAAATGAGGAGCAAACTGCATGGCTCTCGGCAACACCCCAATTGCATAGGCTACTTTAAACACTGATGCTCTGTCGCAAATAGCCTGAGCCTAGACTTTCCAACAGACACCGACACAGGTGGCTGCACACCCAGCACATTGGACCCGCCACTGCCTTAGGCCACCATCCATTCCCAACCTGGGATTTCAGTCATTGAAAAATAGACCTTATCTCCAATCCCTGCACACCGGGGAACCTGATGCACAAGTCAGAACCCCTTCTTCCTCATGGCAAGAAACCTTGCTGCTGGCAGTGAGTCAAACCTTCAGTGTAGGAGAAAAGGGCATGGTCCATGAGGCCACGCCCATGCGTGAGGGCCGCCTTGGGCACAAACACACATTGAGACCCTCAGCGTGAGTACCTTATTCAAGTAACGCCTCTCAGTGACTGGACCAAGAGCCCGCATATGTGGCTTGCCTTGCCCACAGGCACCCAGGACTAACTAGATGGTGTGTATTCCAGTTGAGGGAACCCACTGCTGTGCTCGAGAGTCCCTCTACTGGGGGTCCCCTGTGGCAGAAAACAGTACTCTTCCCTTCCCACAGAATGAACCCAAACACTTGGGAGCTTGGACTATCCCCCGAGAGGTAGGCTCTTCCTCGGTCCCTGAAGCAACCCCTACTCTGAACGGCCACTGTGAACGCAACACCCAGAGACAAAAGCCTGAGCGACTGCCTCCCACTTGCCCTCCTTTGATATCCAGAGGATCTCCCCTCACGGACTGGAGATCAGGCCTGCCATTACCTTGGCCCCTAGCTGAGACAAGTTTGCTTTTTCAGACATCTGTCCCCACAGCCCTGGCAAACACAGCCTCTAGGCTGGGTCCTCTGGAGCCATACCACAGGACCGTGCCTGCTGTCTCCTGGGAAACTGTGTCCATTCCTTTGGCCACACACCTCCAGAATATGAGAAACCTCAAGGCCCCCGAAAACATCCCACTACTGTGAGCCTCCCTGGACACACAGGGGCATTCGGACACAAGCTGAGCAGCTACCTCCACGAAGGCATGCCCACAGATGTCAACAGAGATAGAAGGTTGAGCCGGACAGGCCCTTAGGCCCTAATCTCAACTCTTGCTTTGGTTTCCAGGTGTCACTCCTCAGAGGCTTTGGTTCGAAGAACAGGATATGGGGCTTTCCTGAGGCACTGAACAGAACTCCTCTCGCCTCCACATGGGAAGCTTCCTTTTTGGAGCCATGTCAAACACCTCAGCTTGGAGAATTCTGCAGAGTCCCTGAGCCACCTCCACATTCCAAGATCTCCCAGGCCACCAAGCCACAGTAGGACTCATCTTCAGGAGAGTCCATTTCAACTCTCCCCTCTGGGTAGCTCACCCAGGAGCCCGCAGATTGAGCCTGCCTTGTCCTGACTAAAGAGTGGAAATATGAGGTGGCTTTCCCAGGCATCCATGCTTAGACACCTGCTCTCGAGCCTTTCCGTATGGGGCCTCCAGGAACCATCCAATAGGACTCGACTGTCAAGCAGAACGAAACCTTGAGGTTTGGAGTAGTTCACAAATCCCATCGTAGGCAATCCTCCCTGGCCTCAGGAAGCCCCCACACCCTACAGGAAGAGGCCATGCTGGACAAAAACTCTAGCCTGAGGCACGTCTCATAGTTGACATGACCTCAGTGCAGGAGATCTCGATTCAGCCTCTGCAGAGAGGGCCTGCCGTGCCCTCGGTCCCAAACCTCACGCTAGCTTGTGTTTTCAGACTTCCATCCTCACACTCCTGGCAAACAAGCCCTCCGGACTAGGAACTCCAGAACCACAACCCAGCCCAGTGTCTGCCCAACGGAAGAAAAACGTTTCCCTGTGGGGCTCTCCAGAAAACCCAGATGAGGATCAACCTGCTCGGGCCTCGACGTTACCCGAACTGGATAGGCTGCACTGGGCACTCAAGCTCTGTCTGACAGAGCCTGAAGCCAGACGTCCAAACAGACAAGGAGACAGCTGGCCGCACACCCAGCACTTGGGACACGCCATGGTCTTATGCCGTCACCTCATCCTAACCTTGGTTTTCAGATATCTGAACCTAGACATTATATCAATTCTCCACACAGCTGGGTATAGCAAGCACAAAACAGAACTCCTCCTTCCCCATGGCTGTCAAGCTTGCTCTTGGCATGGAGTCACACCTTCAGGGTGGGAGAAACCTTCAATGCCCCTGATGCCACGCCCAAACTTGACTGCTGCTTGGGCACAAATTCACACTGTGACCCTCAGCATGAGCCCCATGTCAAAGAAAGGCCTGTCAGGGCCTGGACCAAGAGCCCGCAGATGGGGCTTGCCAAGCCCCTATGCACCAGATCCTCACCAGGGTTTGAGTTTTCCAGTCGCCCCGCTCGTACCTGGGGCTCTGCTCTGGAATCCCTTTCTGGGAGAGACACATGTGCCAGAAAACACGACTCCAATCTTCCCACAAAATGACCCCAAACTCTTGGGAGCTGGGACAAATCCCCAGAGAGGGATACTCGTCCACCGTCCCTGAGGCCACCCCTCCAATCTACGACTATCCTGGACACAACATCCACAGACAAAAGCCTGAAGGAAGGCCTCCCACTCGCCCTTGTTTCAGAGGCCCAGGAGCTCCCTCTCGGGCTTTACATCTGGCCTGCTATACCCTAGGCGCCACTCATAAGCTGAGTTTGTGTTTTCAGACTTCTGTGCCCACCGCCTGGATCCACACAACCTCCAGGCTAGGGCCTCTGAAGCCACAGCGAAAGATTGTGCCTGCCCTCTCCAAGGAAAGTGTGCCCAATCCATTGACCACAACCCAACAGTTTAGGAAAAAGCTTCAAGGCCCCTGTGGCCATCAATAGTGTAGGTCACCCTGGACTAAGAGGGGCTCTCTGACACCAGCGGAGCAACTATCTCCACTTAGACTCTCAGACAGTGTCCCCAGAGACAGAAGGTTGAAATGGATAGGCCCCCAGGCCCTAATCTGAACCATAGGATTGGTTTCCATTTGTCCGTCTTCAGAGGACTGTTTTCGTAGACCAGCACACGGGCTTTTCCGAGGCACCAAACCAAACCTCTCTCGTCTCCACATGGGGAGCTTTCTTACTGGGGATGTATCTAACCCTTCAGGTAGGAGAGTTCCGCAGGGCCACTGAACAACCAGCACATTCCAAGGTCTCCATGGACCCAAACGCCCATTATGACGCATCTTCAGGAGAGGCCATTTCAACTCAGCCCCCTGGGTAGCGTGCCCCAGAGGCAGCATATCAAACATATCTTGTCGCTAATGGCCAATGGGAATGCGAGGCATGCTGTACAGGGATCCATCCTTCGAACCCTGCTCTCCAGTCCTTCCGTATGGTATGTCCTGGAGCCATGCAACAGGACTCGAATGTTCCGCAGAAGGAAACCTTGTGGTTTGGGGCAACCTCCAAACTCAGCGTGGGAAAACTTCCTTGGCCTCATGAGGCCCCCGCTTCATGAAGGTGCCATCATGGACACATACTCCAACCTCAGCCAACGTCTGATCCTCAGCCTGACTTCTGATGCAGGAGATTTTGATTCAGCCTCTGCAGAGTGGGCCTGCCTGCCTTGGCTCCAATCCTCACCCTAGCTTGTGTTTTCAGACTTCCGTCCTCACACTCCTGGCCCACAAAACCTCCCTACTGGGAATTCTGGGGCCACAATGAAGCACTCTGTCTGCCTCCCAGGAAAAAAACATTGTCTATGGTGCTGCCCAGAAACCCCAAATGAGGATCAAACTGCTTGGCTCTCGGCAACACCCCAATTGCATAGGCTACTTTAAACACTGATGCTCTGTCGCAAATAGCCTGAGCCCAGACTTTCCAACAGACACCGACACAGCTGGCTGCACACCCAGCACATTGGACCCGCCACTGCCTTAGGCCACCATCCATTCCCAACCTGGGATTTCAGTCATCGAAAAATAGACCTTATCTCCAATCCCTGCACACCGGGGAACCTGATGCACAAGTCAGAACCCCTTCTTCCTCATGGCAAGAAACCTTGCTGCTGGCAGTGAGTCAAACCTTCAGTGTAGGAGAAAAGGGCATGGTCCATGAGGCCACGCCCATGCGTGAGGGCCGCCTTGGGCACAAACACACATTGAGACCCTCAGCGTGAGTACCTTATTCAAGTAACGCCTCTCAGTGACTGGACCAAGAGCCCGCATATGTGGCTTGCCTTGCCCACAGGCACCCAGGACTAACTAGATGGTGTGTATTCCAGTTGAGGGAACCCACTGCTGTGCTCGAGAGTCCCTCTATTGGGGGTCCCCTGTGGCAGAAAACAGTACTCTTCCCTTCCCACAGAATGAACCCAAACACTTGGGAGCTTGGACTATCCCCCGAGAGGTAGGCTCTTCCTCGGTCCCTGAAGCAACCCCTACCCTGAACGGCCACTGTGAACGCAACACCCAGAGACAAAAGCCTGAGCGACTGCCTCCCACTTGCCCTCCTTTGATATCCAGAGGATCTCCCCTCACGGACTGGAGATCAGGCCTGCCATTACCTTGGCCCCTAGCTGAGACAAGTTTGCTTTTTCAGACATCTGTCCCCACAGCCCTGGCAAAAACAGCCTCTAGGCTGGGTCCTCTGGAGCCATACCACAGGACCGTGCCTGCTGTCTCCTGGGAAACTGTGTCCATTCCTTTGGCCACACACCTCCAGAATATGAGAAACCTCAAGGCCCCCGAAAACATCCCACTACTGTGAGCCTCCCTGGACACACAGGGGCATTCGGACACAAGCTGAGCAGCTACCTCCACGAAGGCATGCCCACAGATGTCAACAGAGATAGAAGGTTGAGCCGGACAGGCCCTTAGGCCCTAATCTCAACTCTTGCTTTGGTTTCCAGGTGTCACTCCTCAGAGGCTTTGGTTCGAAGAACAGGATATGGGGCTTTCCTGAGGCACTGAACAGAACTCCTCTCGCCTCCACATGGGAAGCTTCCTTTTTGGAGCCATGTCAAACACCTCAGCTTGGAGAATTCTGCAGAGTCCCTGAGCCACCTCCACATTCCAAGATCTCCCAGGCCACCAAGCCACAGTAGGACTCATCTTCAGGAGAGTCCATTTCAACTCTCCCCTCTGGGTAGCTCACCCAGGAGCCCGCAGATTGAGCCTGCCTTGTCCTGACTAAAGAGTGGAAATATGAGGTGGCTTTCCCAGGCATCCATGCTTAGACACCTGCTCTCGAGCCTTTCCGTATGGTGCCTCCAGGAACCATCCAATAGGACTCGACTGTCAAGCAGAACGAAACCTTGAGGTTTGGAGTAGTTCACAAATCCCATCGTAGGCAATCCTCCCTGGCCTCAGGAAGCCCCCACACCCTACAGGAAGAGGCCATGCTGGACAAAAACTCTAGCCTGAGGCACGTCTCATAGTTGACATGACCTCAGTGCAGGAGATCTCGATTCAGCCTCTGCAGAGAGGGCCTGCCGTGCCCTCGGTCCCAAACCTCACGCTAGCTTGTGTTTTCAGACTTCCATCCTCACACTCCTGGCAAACAAGCCCTCCGGACTAGGAACTCCAGAACCACAACCCAGCCCAGTGTCTGCCCAACGGAAGAAAAACGTTTCCCTGTGGGGCTCTCCAGAAAACCCAGATGAGGATCAACCTGCTCGGGCCTCGACGTTACCCGAACTGGATAGGCTGCACTGGGCACTCAAGCTCTGTCTGACAGAGCCTGAAGCCAGACGTCCAAACAGACAAGGAGACAGCTGGCCGCACACCCAGCACTTGGGACACGCCATGGTCTTATGCCGTCACCTCATCCTAACCTTGGTTTTCAGATATCTGAACCTAGACATTATATCAATTCTCCACACAGCTGGGTATAGCAAGCACAAAACAGAACTCCTCCTTCCCCATGGCTGTCAAGCTTGCTCTTGGCATGGAGTCACACCTTCAGGGTGGGAGAAACCTTCAATGCCCCTGATGCCACGACCAAACTTGACTGCTGCTTGGGCACAAATTCACACTGTGACCCTCAGCATGAGCCCCATGTCAAAGAAAGGCCTGTCAGGGCCTGGACCAAGAGCCCGCAGATGGGGCTTGCCAAGCCCCTATGCACCAGATCCTCACCAGGGTTTGAGTTTTCCAGTCGCCCCGCTCGTACCTGGGGCTCTGCTCTGGAATCCCTTTCTTGGAGAGACACATGTGCCAGAAAACACGACTCCAATCTTCCCACAAAATGACCCCAAACTCTTGGGAGCTGGGACAAATCCCCAGAGAGGGATACTCGTCCACCGTCCCTGAGGCCACCCCTCCAATCTACGACTATCCCGGACACAACATCCACAGACAAAAGCCTGAAGGAAGGCCTCCCACTCGCCCTTGTTTCAGAGGCCCAGGAGCTCCCTCTCGGGCTTTACATCTGGCCTGCTATACCCTAGGCGCCACTCATAAGCTGAGTTTGTGTTTTCAGACTTCTGTGCCCACCGCCTGGATCCACACAACCTCCAGGCTAGGGCCTCTGAAGCCACAGCGAAAGATTGTGCCTGCCCTCTCCAAGAAAAGTGTGCCCAATCCATTGACCACAACCCAACAGTTTAGGAAAAAGCTTCAAGGCCCCTGTGGCCATCAATAGTGTAGGTCACCCTGGACTAAGAGGGGCTCTCTGACACCAGCGGAGCAACTATCTCCACTTAGACTCTCAGACAGTGTCCCCAGAGACAGAAGGTTGAAATGGATAGGCCCCCAGGCCCTAATCTGAACCATAGGATTGGTTTCCATTTGTCCGTCTTCAGAGGACTGTTTTCGTAGACCAGCACACGGGCTTTTCCGAGGCACCAAACCAAACCTCTCTAGTCTCCACATGGGGAGCTTTCTTACTGGGGATGTATCTAACCCTTCAGGTTTGAGAGTTCCGCAGGGCCACTGAACAACCAGCACATTCCAAGGTCTCCATGGACCCAAACGCCCATTATGACGCATCTTCAGGAGAGGCCATTTCAACTCAGCCCCCTGGGTAGCGTGCCCCAGAGGCAGCATATCAAACATATCTTGTCGCTAATGGCCAATGGGAATGCGAGGCATGCTGTACAGGGATCCATCCTTCGAACCCTGCTCTCCAGTCCTTCCGTATGGTATGTCCTGGAGCCATGCAACAGGACTCGAATGTTCCGCAGAAGGAAACCTTGTGGTTTGGGGCAACCTCCAAACTCAGCGTGGGAAAACTTCCTTGGCCTCATGAGGCCCCCGCTTCATGAAGGTGCCATCATGGACACATACTCCAGCCTCAGCCAACGTCTGATCCTCAGCCTGACTTCTGATGCAGGAGATTTTGATTCAGCCTCTGCAGAGTGGGCCTGCCTGCCTTGGCTCCAATCCTCACCCTAGCTTGTGTTTTCAGACTTCCGTCCTCACACTCCTGGCCCACAAAACCTCCCTACTGGGAATTCTGGGGCCACAATGAAGCACTCTGTCTGCCTCCCAGGAAAAAAACATTGTCTATGGTGCTGCCCAGAAACCCCAAATGAGGATCAAACTGCTTGGCTCTCGGCAACACCCCAATTGCATAGGCTACTTTAAACACTGATGCTCTGTCGCAAATAGCCTGAGCCCAGACTTTCCAACAGACACCGACACAGCTGGCTGCACACCCAGCACATTGGACCCGCCACTGCCTTAGGCCACCATCCATTCCAAACCTGGGATTTCAGTCATCGAAAAATAGACCTTATCTCCAATCCCTGCACAGCGGGGAACCTGATGCACAAGTCAGAACCCCTTCTTCCTCATGGCAAGAAACCTTGCTGCTGGCAGTGAGTCAAACCTTCAGTGTAGGAGAAAAGGGCATGGTCCATGAGGCCACGCCCATGCGTGAGGGCCGCCTTGGGCACAAACACACATTGAGACCCTCAGCGTGAGTACCTTATTCAAGTAACGCCTCTCAGTGACTGGACCAAGAGCCCGCATATGTGGCTTGCCTTGCCCACAGGCACCCAGGACTAACTAGATGGTGTGTATTCCAGTTGAGGGAACCCACTGCTGTGCTCGAGAGTCCCTCTACTGGGGGTCCCCTGTGGCAGAAAACAGTACTCTTCCCTTCCCACAGAATGAACCCAAACACTTGGGAGCTTGGACTATCCCCCGAGAGGTAGGCTCTTCCTCGGTCCCTGAAGCAACCCCTACCCTGAACGGCCACTGTGAACGCAACACCCAGAGACAAAAGCCTGAGCGACTGCCTCCCACTTGCCCTCCTTTGATATCCAGAGGATCTCCCCTCACGGACTGGAGATCAGGCCTGCCATTACCTTGGCCCCTAGCTGAGACAAGTTTGCTTTTTCAGACATCTGTCCCCACAGCCCTGGCAAACACAGCCTCTAGGCTGGGTCCTCTGGAGCCATACCACAGGACCGTGCCTGCTGTCTCCTGGGAAACTGTGTCCATTCCTTTGGCCACACACCTCCAGAATATGAGAAACCTCAAGGCCCCCGAAAACATCCCACTACTGTGGGCCTCCCTGGACACACAGGGGCATTCGGACACAAGCTGAGCAGCTACCTCCACGAAGGCATGCCCACAGATGTCAACAGAGATAGAAGGTTGAGCCGGACAGGCCCTTAGGCCCTAATCTCAACTCTTGCTTTGGTTTCCAGGTGTCACTCCTCAGAGGCTTTGGTTCGAAGAACAGGATATGGGGCTTTCCTGAGGCACTGAACAGAACTCCTCTCGCCTCCACATGGGTAGCTTCCTTTTTGGAGCCATGTCAAACACCTCAGCTTGGAGAATTCTGCAGAGTCCCTGAGCCACCTCCGCATTCCAAGATCTCCCAGGCCACCAAGCCACAGTAGGACTCATCTTCAGGAGAGTCCATTTCAACTCTCCCCTCTGGGTAGCTCACCCAGGAGCCCGCAGATTGAGCCTGCCTTGTCCTGACTAAAGAGTGGAAATATGAGGTGGCTTTCACAGGCATCCATGCTTAGACACCTGCTCTCGAGCCTTTCCGTATGGTGCCTCCTGGAACCATCCAATAGGACTCGACGGTCAAGCAGAACGAAACCTTGAGGTTTGGAGTAGTTCACAAATCCCATCGTAGGCAATCCTCCCTGGCCTCAGGAAGCCCCCACACCCTACAGGAAGAGGCCATGCTGGACAAAAACTCTAGCCTGAGGCACGTTTCATAGTTGACATGACCTCAGTGCAGGAGATCTCGATTCAGCCTCTGCAGAGTGGGCCTGCCGTGCCCTCGGTCCCAAACCTCACGCTAGCTTGTGTTTTCAGACTTCCATCCTCACACTCCTGGCAAACAAGCCCTCTGGACCAGGAACTCCAGAACCACAACCCAGCCCAGTGTCTGCCCAACGGAAGAAAAACGTTTCCCTGTGGGGCTCTCCAGAAAACCCAGATGAGGATCAACCTGCTCGGGCCTCGACGTTACCCGAACTGGATAGGCTGCTCTGGGCACTCATGCTCTGTCTGACAGAGCCTGAAATCAGACGTCCAAAATGACAAGGAGACAGCAGGCCACACACCCAGCACTTCGGACACGCCATGGTCTTATGCCGTCACCTCTTCCTAACCTTGGTTTTCAGATATCTGAACCTAGACATTATATCAATTCTCCACACAGCTGGGTATAGCAAGCACAAAACAGAACTCCTCCTTCCCCATGGCTGTCAAGCTTGCTCTTGGCATGGAGTCACACCTTCAGGGTGGGAGAAACCTTCAATGCCCCTGATGCCACGCACAAACTTGACTGCTGCTTGGGCACAAATTCACACTGTGACCCTCAGCATGAGCCCCATGTCAAAGAAAGGCCTGTCAGGGCCTGGACCAAGAGCCCGCAGATGGGGCTTGCCAAGCCCCTATGCACCAGATCCTCACCAGGGTTTGAGTTTTCCAGTCGCCCCGCTCGTACCTGGAACTCTGCTCTGGAATCCCTTTCTTGGAGAGACACATGTGCCAGAAAACACGACTCCAATCTTCCCTCAAAATGACCCCAAACTCTTGGGAGCTGGGACAAATACCCAGAGAGGGATACTCGTCCACCGTCCCTGAGGCCACCCTTCCAATCCACGGATATCCCGGACACAACATCCACAGACAAAAGCGTGAAGGAAGGCCTCCCACTCGCCCTTGTTTCAGAGGCCCAGGAGGTCCCTCTCGGGCTGTACATCTGGCCTGCTATACCCTAGGCGCCACTCATAAGCTGAGTTTGTGTTTTCAGACTTCTGTGCCCACCGCCTGGATCCACACAACCTCCAGGCTAAGGCATTGAAGCCACAGCGAAAGATTGTGCCTGCCCTATCCAAGGAAAGTGTGCCCAATCCATTGACCACAACCCAACAGTTTAGGAAAAAGCTTCAAGGCCCCTGTGTCCATCAATAGTGTAGGCCACCCTGGACTAAGAGGGGCTCTCTGACACCAGCGGAGCAACTATCTCCACTTAGACTCTCAGACAGTGTCCCCTGAGACAGAAGGTTGAAATGGACAGGCCCCCAGGCCCTACTCTGAACCTTAGCTTTGGTTTCCATGTTTCCATTCTCAGAGGACTGTGTCCGTAGACCAGCACATGGGGCTTTTCTGAGGCACCAAACCAAACATCTCTCATCTCCACATGGGCAGCTTTCTTACTGGGATGTATCAAACACTTCAGGTAGGAGAGTTCCGCAGGGCCACTGAACAACCAGCACATTCCAAGGTCTCCATGGACCCAACGCACATTATGACGCATCCTCAGGAGAGGCCATTTCAACTCAGCCCCCTGGGTCGCGTGTTCCAGAGGCAGCAGATCAAACATATCTTGTCGCTAATAGCCAATGGGAATGCGAGGCATGCTGTACAGGGATCCATCCTTCGAACCCTGCTCTCCAGTCCTTCCATATGGTATGTCCTGGAGCCATGCAACAGTACTCGAATGTCCCGCAGAAGGAAACCTTGTGGTTTGGGGCAACCTCCAAACTCAGCGTGGGAAAACTTCCTTGGCCTCATGAGGCCCCCACTTCATGAAGGTGCCATCATGGACACATACTCCAGCCTCAGCCAACGTCTGATCCTCAGCCTGACTTCAGATGCAGGAGATTTTGATTCAGCCTCTGGAGAGTGGGCCTGCTCTGCCCTTGGCTCCAATCCTCACACTAGCTTGTGTTTTCAGACTTCCGTCCTCACACTCCTGGCCCACAAACCCTCCCTACTGGGAATTCTGGGGCCACAATGAAGCACTGTGCCTGCCTCCCAGGAGAAAAACATTGTTTATGGCGCTGCCCAGAAACCCCAAATGAGGATCAAACTGCTTGGCCCTCGGCAACACCCCAATTGCATAGGCTACCTTAACCAGTGATGCTCTGTCGCAAATAGCCTGAGCCCAGACCTTCCAACAGACACCGACACAGCTGGCTGCACACCCAGCACATTGGACCCGCCACTGCCTTAGGCCACCATCCATTCCCAACCTGGGTTTTCAGTCATCGGAACCTAGACCTTATCTCCAATCCCTTCACAGGGGGGAACCTGATGCACAAGTCAGAACCCCTCCTTCCCCCTGGCAAGAAACCTTGCTGCTGGCAGTGAGTCAAACCTTCAGTGTAGGAGAAAACGGCATGGCCCATGAGGCCACGCCCAAGCGTGAGGGCCGCCTTGGGCACAAACACACATTGTGACCCTCAGCGTGAGTACCTTATTCAAGTAACGCCTCTCAGTGACTGGACCAAGAGCCCGCATATGTGGCTTGCCATGCCCATATGCACCCAGGACTAACTAGATGGTGTGTATTCCAGTTGAGGGAACCCACTGCTGTGCTCTAGAGTCCCTCTCCTGGGGGGTCCCCTGTGGCAGAAAACAGTACTCTTCATTCCCACAGAATGAACACAAACACTTGGGAGCTTGGACAATCCCCCGAGAGGAAGGCTCTTCCTCGGCCTCTGAGACAACCCCTACCCTGACCGGACACTGTAAACGCAACACCCAGAGACAAAATCCTGAGTGACTGCCTCCCACTTGCCCTACTTTGATTTCCAGAGGATCTCCCCTCACGGACTAGAGATCAGGCCTGCCAAAACATTGGCCCCTAGCTGAGCCAAGTTTGCTTTTTCAGACATCTGTCCCCACAGCCCTGGCAAACACAGCCTCTAGGCTGGGTCCTCTGGAGCCATACCACAGGACCGTGCCTGCTGTCTCCTGGGAAACTGTGTCCATTCCTTTGGCCACACACCTCCAGAATATGAGAAACCTCAAGGCCCCCGAAAACATCCCACTACTGTGGGCCTCCCTGGACACACAGGGGCATTCGGACACAAGCTGAGTAGCTACCTCCACGAAGGCATGCCGACAGATGTCAACAGAGATAGAAGGTTGAGCCGGACAGGCCCTTAGGCCCTAATCTCAACTCTTGCTTTGGTTTCCAGGTGTCACTCCTCAGAGGCTTTGGTTCGAAGAACAGGATATGGGGCTTTCCTGAGGCACTGAACAGAACTCCTCTCGCCTCCACATGGGAAGCTTCCTTTTTGGAGCCATGTCAAACACCTCAGCTTGGAGAATTCTGCAGAGTCCCTGAGCCACCTCCACATTCCAAGATCTCCCAGGCCACCAAGCCACAGTAGGACTCATCTTCAGGAGAGTCCATTTCAACTCTCCCCTCTGGGTAGCTCACCCAGGAGCCCGCAGATTGAGCCTGCCTTGTCCTGACTAAAGAGTGGGAATATGAGGTGGCGTTCCCAGGCATCCATGCTTAGAAACCTGCTCTCGAGTCTTTCCATATGGGGCCTCTTGGAACCATCCAATAGGACTCGACTGTCGTGCAGAAGGTAACCTTCAGTTTTGGAGCAGTACAAATCCCATCGTAGGCAAAACTTTCTGGCCTCATGAAGCCCCCACACCCTTCAGGAAGAGGCCATGCTGGACAAGAACTCTAGCCTGAGGCACGTCTCATAGTTGACATGACCTCAGTGCAGGAGATCTCGATTCAGCCTCTGTAGAGTGGGCCTGCCGTGCCCTCAGTCCCAAACCTCACGCTAGCTTGTGTTTTCAGACTTCCTTCCTCACACTCCTGGCAAACAAGCCCTCCGGACTACGAACTCCAGAACCACAACCCAGCCCAGTGTCTGCCCAACGGAAGAAAAACGTTTCCCTGTGGGGCTCTCCAGAAAACCCAGATGAGGATCAACCTGCTCGGGCCTCGACGGTACCCGAACTGGATAGGCTGCTCTGGGCACCATGCTCTGCCTGACACAGCCTGAAGCCAGACGTCCAGACAGACAAGGAGACAGCTGGCCACACACCCAGCACTTGGGACACGCCATGGTCTTATGCCGTCACCTCATCCTAACCTTGGTTTTCAGATATCTGAACCTAGACATTATATCAATTCTCCACACAGCTGGGTATAGCAAGCACAAAACAGAACTCCTCCTTCCCCATGGCTGTCAAGCTTGCTCTTGGCATGGAGTCACACCTTCAGGGTGGGAGAAACCTTCATGGCCCCTGATGCCACGCTCAAACTTGAGTGCTGCTTGGGCACAAATTCACACTGTGACCCTCAGCATGAGCCCCATGTCAAAGAAAGGCCTGTCAGGGCCTGGAACAAGAGCCCACGTATGGGGCTTGCCAAGACCCTATGCACCGAATCCTCACCACGGTTTGAATTTTCCAGTCGCCCCACCCGTACCTGGAGCTCTGCTCTGGAATCCCTTTCTTGGAGAGACCCATGAGCCAGACAACACGACTCCACCCTTCCCACAAAATGACCCCAAACTCTTGGGAGCTGGGACAAATCCCCAGAGAGGGATACTCGTCCACTGTACCTGAGGCCACCGCTCCAATCCACGGCTATCCCGGACACAACATCCAGAGACAAAAGCCTGAAGGAACGCCTCCCACTCGCCCTTGTTTCAGAGGCCCAGGAGCTCCCTCTCGGGCTGTACATCCGGCCTGCCATACCCTAGGCGCCACTCATAAGCTGAGTTTGTGTATTCAGACTTCTGTGCCCACAGCCTGGACCCACACAACATCCAGGCTAGGGCCTCTGGACCAAACAGCGAAAGATTGTGCCTGCCCTCTCCAAGGAAAGAGTGCCCAATCCATTGACCACAACCCTACAGGTTAGGGAAAAGCTCCAAGGTCCCTGAGGCCATCAATAGTATAGGCCACCCTGGACTAAGAGGGGCTCTCTGACACCAGCGGAGCAACTCTGTCCACTTAGACTCTCAGACAGTGTCCCCAGAGACAGAAGGTTGAAATGGACAGGCCCCCAGGCCCTAATCTGAACCTTAGCTTTGGTTTCCATGTTTCCGTTCTCAGAGGACTGTTTCCGTAGACCAGCACATGGGGCTTTTCTGAGGCACCAAACCAAACATCTCTCATCTCCACATGGGCAGCTTTCTTACTGGGATGTATCAAACACTTCAGGTAGGAGAGTTCCGCAGGGCCACTGAACAACCAGCACATTCCAAGGTCTCCATGGACCCAAACGCACATTATGACGCATCCTCAGGAGAGGCCATTTCAACACAACCCCCTGGGGCGCGTGTTCCAGAGGCAGCAGATCAAACATATCTTGTCGCTAATAGCCAATGGGAATGCGAGGCATGCTGTACAGGGATCCATCCTTCGAACCCTGCTCTCCAGTCCTTCCATATGGTATGTCCTGGAGCCATGCAACAGGACTCGAATGTCCCGCAGAAGGAAACCTTGTGGTTTGGGGCAACCTCCAAACTCAGCGTGGGAAAACTTCCTTGGCCTCATGAGGCCCCCACTTCATGAAGGTGCCATCATGGACACATACTCCAGCCTCAGCCAACGTCTGATCCTCAGCCTGACTTCAGATGCAGGAGATTTTGATTCAGCCTCTGCAGAGTGGGCCTGCTCTGCCCTTGGCTCCAATCCTCACACTAGCTTGAGTTTTCAGACTTCCGTCCTCACACTCCTGGCCCACAAACCCTCCCTACTGGGAATTCTGGGGCCACAATGAAGCACTGTGCCTGCCTCCCAGGAGAAAAACATTGTCTATGGCGCTGCCCAGAAACCCCAAATGAGGATCAAACTGCTTGGCCCTCGGCAACACCCCAATTGCATAGGCTACCTTAACCAGTGATGCTCTGTCGCAAATAGCCTGAGCCCAGAACTTCCAACAGACACCGACACAGCTGGCTGCACACCCAGCACATTGGACCCGCCACTGCCTTAGGCCACCATCCATTCCCAACCTGGGTTTTCAGTCATCGGAACCTAGACCTTATCTCCAATCCCTGCACAGGGGGGAACCTGATCCATAAGTCAGAACCCCTCCTTCCCCCTGGCAAGAAACCTTGCTGCTGGCAGTGAGTCAAACCTTCAGTGTAGGAGAAAACGGCATGGCCCATGAGGCCACGCCCAAGCGTGAGTGCCGCCTTGGGCACAAACACACATTGTGACCCTCAGCGTGAGTACCTTATTCAAGTAACGCCTCTCAGTGACTGGACCAAGAGCCCGCATATGTGGCTTGCCATGCCCATAGGCACCCAGGACTAACTAGATGGTGTGTATTCCAGTTGAGGGAACCCACTGCTGTGCTCTAGAGTCCCTCTCCTGGGGGGTCCCCTGTGGCAGAAAACAGTACTCTTCATTCCCACAGAATGAACACAAACACTTGGGAGCTTGGACAATCCCCCGAGAGGAAGGCTCTTCCTCGGCCTCTGAGACAACCCCTACCCTGACCGGACACTGTAAACGCAACACCCAGAGACAAAATCCTGAGTGACTGCCTCCCACTTGCCCTACTTTGATTTCCAGAGGATCTCACCTCACGGACTAGAGATCAGGCCTGCCATTACATTGGCCCCTAGCTGAGCCAAGTTTGCTTTTTCAGACATCTGTCCCCACAGCCCTGGCAAACACAGCCTCTAGGCTGGGTCCTCTGGAGCCATACCACAGGACCGTGCCTGCTCTCTCCTGGGAAACTGTGTCCATTCCTTTGGCCACACACCTCCAGAATATGAGAAACCTCAAGGCCTCCGAGGACATCCCACTACTGGGAGCCTCACTGGACTCACAGGGGCATTCGGACACAAGCTGAGCAGCTACATCCATGATGCATGCACACAGATGTCAACAGAGATAGAAGGTTGAGCCGGACAGGCCTTTAGGCCGTAGTCTCAACTCTTGCTTTGGTTTGCAGGTGTCACTCCTCAGAGGCTTTGGTTCGAAGAACAGGGTATGGGGCTTTCCTGAGGCTCGGAACAGAACTCCTCTCATCTCCACATGGGAAGTTTCCTTGTTGGAGCCGTGTCAAACACCTCATGTTGGAGAATCCTGCAGAGTCCCTGAGCCACCTCCACATTCCAAGGTCTCCTAGGCCACCAAGCCACAGTAGGACTCATCTTCAGGAGAGTCCATTTCAACTCTCCCCTCTGGGTAGCTCACCCAGGATCCCGCAGATTGAGCCTGCCTTGTCCTGACTAAAGAGTGGGAATATGAGGTGGCGTTCCCAAGCATCCATGCTTAGACACCTGCTCTCGAGTCTTTCCATATGGGGCCTCTTGGAACCATCCAATAGGACTCGACTGTCGTGCAGAAGGTAACCTTCAGTTTTGGAGCAGTTTACAAATCCCATCGTAGGCAAAACTTTCTGGCCTCATGAAGCCCCCACACCCTTCAGGAAGAGGCCATGCTGGACAAGAACTCTAGCCTGAGGCACGTCTCATAGTTGACATGACCTCAGTGCAGGAGATCTCGATTCAGCCTCTGCAGAGTGGGCCTGCCGTGCCCTCGGTCCCAAACCTCACGCTAGCTTGTGTTTTCAGACTTCCTTCCTCACACTCCTGGCAAACAAGCCCTCCGGACTACGAACTCCAGAACCACAACCCAGCCCAGTGTCTGCCCAACGGAAGAAAAACGTTTCCCTGTGGGGCTCTCCAGAAAACCCAGATGAGGATCAACCTGCTCGGGCCTCGACGGTACCCGAACTGGATAGGCTGCTCTGGGCACTCATGCTCTGCCTGACACAGCCTGAAGCCAGACGTCCAGACAGACAAGGAGACAGCTGGCCACACACCCAGCACTTGGGACACGCCATGGTCTTATGCCGTCACCTCATCCTAACCTTGGTTTTCAGATATCTGAACTTCGACATTATATCAATTCTCCACACAGCTGGGTATAGCAAGCACAAAACAGAACTCCTCCTTCCCCATGGCTGTCAAGCTTGCTCTTGGCATGGAGTCACACCTTCAGGGTGGGAGAAACCTTCATGGCCCCTGATGCCACGCCCAAACTTGAGTGCTGCTTGGGCACAAATTCACACTGTGACCCTCAGCATGAGCCCCATGTCAAAGAAAGGCCTGTCAGGGCCTGGACCAAGAGCACACATATGGGGCTTGCCAAGCTCCTATGCACCCAATCCTCACCACGGTTTGAATTTTCCAGTCGCCCCGCCCGTTCCTGGAGCTCTGCTCTGGAATCCCTTTCTTGGAGAGACCCATGAGCCAGACAACACGACTCCACCCTTCCCACAAAATGACCCCAAACTCTTGGGAGCTGGGACAAATCCCCAGAGAGGGATACTCGTCCACTGTACCTGAGGCCACCGCTCCAATCCACGGCTATCCCGGACACAACATCCAGAGACAAAAGCCTGAAGGAACGCCTCCCACTCGCCCTTGTTTCAGAAGCCCAGGAGCTCCCTCTCGGGCTGTACATCCGGCCTGCCATACCCTAGGCGCCACTCATAAGCTGAGTTTGTGTATTCAGACTTCTGTGCCCAAGCCTGGACCCACACAACATCCAGGCTAGGGCCTCTGGACAAACAGCGAAAGATTGTGCCTGCCCTCTCCAAGGAAAGTGTGCCCAATCCATTGACCACAACCCTACAGGTTAGGGAAAAGCTCCAAGGTCCCTGAGGCCATCAATAGTATAGGCCACCCTGGACTAAGAGGGGCTCTCTGACACCAGCGGAGTAGCTATCTCCACTTAGACTCTCAGACAGTGTCCCCAGAGACAGAAGGTTGAAATGGACAGGCCCCCAGGCCCTAATCTGAACCTTAGCTTTGGTTTCCAAGTTTCCGTTCTCAGAGGACTGTTTCCGTAGACCAGCTCATGGGGCTTTTCTGAGGCACCAAACCAAACATCTCTCATCTCCACATGGGCAGCTTTCTTACTGGGATGTATCAAACACTTCAGGTAGGAGAGTTCCGCAAGGCCACTGAACAACCAACACATTCCAAGGTCTCCATGGACCCAAACGCACATTATGACGCATCCTCAGGAGAGGCCATTTCAACTCAGTCCCCTGGGTCGCGTGTTCCAGAGGCAGCAGATCAAACATATCTTGTCGCTAATAGACAATGGGAATGCGAGGCATGCTGTAAAGGGATCCATCCTTCGAACCCTGCTCTCCAGACCTTCCATATGGTATGTCCTGGAGCCATGCAACAGGACTTGAATGTCCCGCAGAAGGAAACCTTGTGGTTTGGGGCAACCTCCAAACTCAGCGTGGGAAAACTTCCTTGGCCTCATGAGGCCCCCACTTCATGAAGGTGCCATCATGGACACATACTCCAGCCTCAGCCAAAGTCTGATCCTCAGCCTGACTTCAGATGCAGGAGATTTTGATTCAGCCTCTGGAGAGTGGGCCTGCTCTGCCCTTGGCTCCAATCCTCACACTAGCTTGTGTTTTCAGACTTCCGTCCTCACACTCCTGGCCCACAAACCCTCCCTACTGGGAATTCTGGGGCCACAATGAAGCACTGTGCCTGCCTCCCAGGAGAAAAACATTGTCTATGGCGCTGCCCAGAAACCCCAAATGAGGATCAAACTGCTTGGCCCTCGGCAACACCCCAATTGCATAGGCTACCTTAACCAGTGATGCTCTGTCGCAAATAGCCTGAGCCCAGACCTTCCAACAGACACCGACACAGCTGGCTGCACACCCAGCACATTGGACCCGCCACTGCCTTAGGCCACCATCCATTCCCAACCTGGGTTTTCAGTCATCGGAACCTAGACCTTATCTCCAATCCCTGCACATGGGGGAACCTGATGCACAAGTCAGAACCCCTCCTTCCCCCTGGCAAGAAACCTTGCTGCTGGCAGTGAGTCAAACCTTCAGTGTAGGAGAAAACGGCATGGCCCATGAGGCCACGCCCAAGCGTGAGGGCCGCCTTGGGCACAAACACACATTGTGACCCTCAGCGTGAGTACCTTATTCAAGTAACGCCTCTCAGTGACTGGACCAAGAGCCCGCATATGTGGCTTGCCGTGCCCATAGGCACCCAGGACTAACTAGATGGTGTGTATTCCAGTTGAGGGAACCCACTGCTGTGCTCTAGAGTCCCTCTCCTGGGGGGTCCCCTGTGGCAGAAAACAGTACTCTTCATTCCTACAGAATGAACACAAACACTTGGGAGCTTGGACAATCCCCCGAGAGGAAGGCTCTTCCTCGGCCTCTGAGACAACCCCTACCCTGACCGGACACTGTAAACGCAACACCGAGAGACAAAATCCTGAGTGACTGCCTCCCACTTGCCCTACTTTGATTTCCAGAGGATCTCCCCTCACGGACTAGAGATCAGGCCTGCCATTACATTGGCCCCTAGCTGAGCCAAGTTTGCTTTTTCAGACATCTGTCCCCACAGCCCTGGCAAACACAGCCTCTAGGCTGGGTCCTCTGGAGCCATACCACAGGACCGTGCCTGCTCTCTCCTGGGAAACTGTGTCCATTCCTTTGGCCACACACCTCCAGAATATGAGAAACCTCAAGGCCTCCGAGGACATCCCACTACTGGGAGCCTCACTGGACTCACAGGGGCATTCGGACACAAGCTGAGCAGCTACATCCATGAATGCATGCACACAGATGTCAACAGAGATAGAAGGTTGAGCCGGACAGGCCTTTAGGCCGTAGTCTCAACTCTTGCTTTGGTTTGCAGGTGTCACTCCTCAGAGGCTTTGGTTCGAAGAACAGGGTATGGGGCTTTCCTGAGGCACGGAACAGAACTCCTCTCGTCTCCACATGGGAAGTTTCCTTGTTGGAGCCGTGTCAAACACCTCATGTTGGAGAATCCTGCAGAGTCCCTGAGCCACCTCCACATTCCAAGGTCTCCCAGGCCACCAAGCCACAGTAGGACTCATCTTCAGGAGAGTCCATTTCAACTCTCCCCTCTGGGTAGCTCACCCAGGAGCCCGCAGATTGAGCCTGCCTTGTCCTGACTAAAGAGTGGGAATATGAGGTGGCGTTCCCAGGCATCCATGCTTAGACACCTGCTCTCGAGTCTTTCCATATGGGGCCTCTTGGAACCATCCAATAGGACTCGACTGTCGTGCAGAAGGTAACCTTCAGTTTTGGAGCAGTTTACAAATCCCATCGTAGGCAAAACTTTCTGGCCTCATGAAGCCCCCACACCCTTCAGGAAGAGGCCATGCTGGACAAGAACTCTAGCCTGAGGCACGTCTCATAGTTGACATGACCTCAGTGCAGGAGATCTCGATTCAGCCTCTGCAGAGTGGGCCTGCCGTGCCCTCGGTCCCAAACCTCACGCTAGCTTGTGTTTTCAGACTTCCTTCCTCACACTCCTGGCAAACAAGCCCTCCGGACTACGAACTCCAGAACCACAACCCAGCCCAGTGTCTGCCCAACGGAAGAAAAACGTTTCCCCGTGGGGCTCTCCAGAAAACCCAGATGAGGATCAACCTGCTCGGGCCTCGACGGTACCCGAACTGGATAGGCTGCTCTGGGCACTCATGCTCTGCCTGACACAGCCTGAAGCCAGACGTCCAGACAGACAAGGAGACAGCTGGCCGCACACCCAGCACTTCGGACACGCCATGGTCTTATGCCGTCACCTCATCCTAACCTTGGTTTTCAGATATCTGAACCTAGACATTATATCAATTCTCCACACAGCTGGGTATAGCAAGCACAAAACAGAACTCCTCCTTCCCCATGGCTGTCAAGCTTGCTCTTGGCATGGAGTCACACCTTCAGGGTGGGAGAAACCTTCATGGCCCCTGATGCCACGCCCAAACTTGAGTGCTGCTTGGGCACAAATTCACACTGTGACCCTCAGCATGAGCCCCATGTCAAAGAAAGGCCTGTCAGGGCCTGGACCAAGAGCCCACGTATGGGGCTTGCCAAGCCCCTATGCACCCAATCCTCACCACGGTTTGAATTTTCCAGTCGCCCCGCCCGTACCTGGAGCTCTGCTCTGGAATCCCTTTCTTGGAGAGACCCATGAGCCAGACAACACGACTCCACCCTTCCCACAAAATGACCCCAAACTCTTGGGAGCTGGGACAAATCCCCAGAGAGGGATACTCGTCCACTGTACCTGAGGCCACCGCACCAATCCACGGCTATCCCGGACACAACATCCAGAGACAAAAGCCTGAAGGAACGCCTCCCACTCGCCCTTGTTTCAGAGGCCCAGGAGCTCCCTCTCGGGCTGTACATCCGGCCTGCCATACCCTAGGCGCCACTCATAAGCTGAGTTTGTGTATTCAGACTTCTGTGCCCACAGCCTGGACCCACACAACATCCAGGCTAGGGCCTCTGGACCAAACAGCGAAAGACTGTGCCTGCCCTCTCCAAGGAAAGTGTGCCCAATCCATTGACCACAACCCTACAGGTTAGGGAAAAGCTCCAAGGTCCCTGAGGCCATCAATAGTATAGGCCACCCTGGACTAAGAGGGGCTCTCTGACACCAGCGGAGCAACTATCTCCACTTAGACTCTCAGACAGTGTCCCCAGAGACAGAAGGTTGAAATGGACAGGCCCCCAGGCCCTAATCTGAACCTTAGCTTTGGTTTCCATGTTTCCGTTCTCAGAGGACTGTTTCCGTAGACCAGCACATGGGGCTTTTCTGAGGCACCAAACCAAACATCTCTCATCTCCACATGGGCAGCTTTCTTACTGGGATGTATCAAACACTTCAGGTAGGAGAGTTCCGCAGGGCCACTGAACAACCAGCACATTCCAAGGTCTCCATGGACCCAAACGCACATTATGACGCATCCTCAGGAGAGGCCATTTCAACTCAGCCCCCTGGGTCGCGTGTTCCAGAGGCAGCAGATCAAACATATCTTGTCGCTAATAGCCAATGGGAATGCGAGGCATGCTGTACAGGGATCCATCCTTCGAACCCTGCTCTCCAGTCCTTCCATATGGTATGTCCTGGAGCCATGCAACAGGACTCGAATGTCCCGCAGAAGGAAACCTTGTGGTTTGGGGCAACCTCCAAACTCAGCGTGGGAAAACTTCCTTGGCCTCATGAGGCCCCCACTTCATGAAGGTGCCATCATGGACACATACTCCAGCCTCAGCCAACGTCTGATCCTCAGCCTGACTTCAGATGCAGGAGATTTTGATTCAGCCTCTGCAGAGTGGGCCTGCTCTGCCCTTGGCTCCAATCCTCACACTAGCTTGTGTTTTCAGACTTCCGTCCTCACACTCCTGGCCCACAAACCCTCCCTACTGGGAATTCTGGGGCCACAATGAAGCACTGTGCCTGCCTCCCAGGAGAAAAACTTTGTCTATGGCGCTGCCCAGAAACCCCAAATGAGGATCAAACTGCTTGGCCCTCGGCAACACCCCAATTGCATAGTCTACCTTAACCAGTGATGCTCTGTCGCAAATAGCCTGAGCCCAGACCTTCCAACAGACACCGACACAGCTGGCTGCACACCCAGCACATTGGACCCGCCACTGCCTTAGGCCACCATCCATTCCCAACCTGGGTTTTCAGTCATCGGAACCTAGACCTTATCTCCAATCCCTGCACAGGGGGGAACCTGATGCACAAGTCAGAACCCCTCCTTCCCCCTGGCAAGAAACCTTGCTGCTGGCAGTGAGTCAAACCTTCAGTGTAGGAGAAAACGGCATGGCCCATGAGGCCACGCCCAAGCGTGAGGGCCGCCTTGGGCACAAACACACATTGTGACCCTCAGCGTGAGTACCTTATTCAAGTAACGCCTCTCAGTGACTGGACCAAGAGCCCGCATATGTGGCTTGCCATGCCCATAGGCACCCAGGACTAACTAGATGGTGTGTATTCCAGTTGAGGGAACCCACTGCTGTGCTCTAGAGTCCCTCTCCTGGGGGGTACCCTGTGGCAGAAAACAGTACTCTTCATTCCCACAGAATGAACACAAACACTTGGGAGCTTGGACAATCCCCCGAGAGGAAGGCTCTTCCTCGGCCTCTGAGACAACCCCTACCCTGACCGGACACTGTAAACGCAACACCCAGAGACAAAATCCTGAGTGACTGCCTCCCACTTGCCCTACTTTGATTTCCAGAGGATCTCCCCTCACGGACTAGAGATCAGGCCTGCCATTACATTGGCCCCTAGCTGAGACAAGTTTGCTTTTTCAGACATCTGTCCCCACAGCCCTGGCAAACACAGCCTCTAGGCTGGGTCCTCTGGTGCCATACCACAGGACCGTGCCTGCTCTCTCCTGGGAAACTGTGTCCATTCCTTTGGCCACACACCTCCAGAATATGAGAAACCTCAAGGCCTCCGAGGACATCCCACTACTGGGAGCCTCACTGGACTCACAGGGGCATTCGGACACAAGCTGAGCAGCTACATCCATGAATGCATGCACACAGATGTCAACAGAGATAGAAGGTTGAGCCGGACAGGCCTTTAGGCCGTAGTCTCAACTCTTGCTTTGGTTTGCAGGTGTCACTCCTCAGAGGCTTTGGTTCGAAGAACAGGGTATGGGGCTTTCCTGAGGCTCGGGACAGAACTCCTCTCGTCTCCACATGGGAAGTTTCCTTGTTGGAGCCGTGTCAAACACCTCATGTTGGAGAATCCTGCAGAGTCCCTGAGCCACCTCCACATTCCAAGGTCTCCCAGGCCACCAAGCCACAGTAGGACTCATCTTCAGGAGAGTCCATTTCAACTCTCCCCTCTGGGTAGCTCACCCAGGAGCCCGCAGATTGAGCCTGCCTTGTCCTGACTAAAGAGTGGGAATATGAGGTGGCGTTCCCAGGCATCCATGCTTAGACACCTGCTCTCGATTCTTTCCATATGGGGCCTCTTGGAACCATCCAATAGGACTCGACTGTCGTGCAGAAGGTAACCTTCAGTTTTGGAGCAGTTTACAAATCCCATTGTAGGCAAAACTTTCTGGCCTCATGAAGCCCCCACACCCTTCCGGAAGAGGCCATGCTGGACAAGAACTCTAGCCTGAGGCACGTCTCATAGTTGACATGACCTCAGTGCAGGAGATCTCGATTCAGCCTCTACAGAGTGGGCCTGCCGTGCCCTCGGTCCCAAACCTCATGGTAGCTTGTGTTTTCAGACTTCCTTCCTCACACTCCTGGCAAACAAGCCCTCCGGACTACGAACTCCAGAACCACAACCCAGCCCAGTGTCTGCCCAATGGAAGAAAAACGTTTCCCCGTGGGGCTCTCCAGAAAACCCAGATGAGGATCAACCTGCTCGGGCCTCGACGGTACCCGAACTGGATAGGCTGCTCTGGGCACTCATGCTCTGCCTGACACAGCCTGAAGCCAGACGTCCAGACAGACAAGGAGACAGCTGGCCGCACACCCAGCACTTCGGACACGCCATGGTCTTATGCCGTCACCTCATCCTAACCTTGGTTTTCAGATATCTGAACCTAGACATTATATCAATTCTCCACACAGCTGGGTATAGCAAGCACAAAACAGAACTCCTCCTTCCCCTGGCTGTCAAGCTTGCTCTTGGCATGGAGTCACACCTTCAGGGTGGGAGAAACCTTCATGGCCCCTGATGCCACGCCCAAACTTGAGTGCTGCTTGGGCACAAATTCACACTGTGACCCTCAGCATGAGCCCCATGTCAAAGAAAGGCCTGTCAGGGCCTGGACCAAGAGCCCACGTATGGGGCTTGCCAAGCCCCTATGCACCCAATCCTCACCACGGTTTGAATTTTCCAGTCGCCCCGCCCGTACCTGGAGCTCTGCTCTGGAATCCCTTTCTTGGAGAGACCCATGAGCCAGACAACACGACTCCACCCTTCCCACAAAATGACCCCAAACTCTTGGGAGCTGGGACAAATCCCCAGAGAGGGATACTCGTCCACTGTACCTGAGGCCACCGCTCCAATCCACGGCTATCCCGGACACAACATCCAGAGACAAAAGCCTGAAGGAACGCCTCCCACTCGCCCTTGTTTCAGAGGCCCAGGAGCTCCCTCTCGGGCTGTACATCCGGCCTGCCATACCCTAGGCACCACTCATAAGCTGAGTTTGTGTATTCAGACTTCTGTGCCCACAGCCTGGACCCACACAACATCCAGGCTAGGGCCTCTGGACCAAACAGCGAAAGATTGTGCCTGCCCTCTCCAAGGAAAGTGTGCCCAATCCATTGACCACAACCCTACAGGTTAGGGAAAAGCTCCAAGGTCCCTGAGGCCATCAATAGTATAGGCCACCCTGGACTAAGAGGGGCTCTCTGACACCAGCGGAGCAACTCTGTCCACTTAGACTCTCAGACAGTGTCCCCAGAGACAGAAGGTTGAAATGGACAGGCCCCCAGGCCCTAATCTGAACCTTAGCTTTGGTTTCCATGTTTCCGTTCTCAGAGGACTGTTTCCGTAGACCAGCACATGGGGCTTTTCTGAGGCACCAAACCAAACATCTCTCATCTCCACATGGGCAGCTTTCTTACTGGGATGTATCAAACACTTCAGGTAGGAGAGTTCCGCAGGGCCACTGAACAACCAGCACATTCCAAGGTCTCCATGGACCCAAACGCACATTATGACGCATCCTCAGGAGAGGCCATTTCAACTCAGCCCCCTGGGTCGCGTGTTCCAGAGGCAGCAGATCAAACATATCTTGTCGCTAATAGCCAATGGGAATGCGAGGCATGCTGTACAGGGATCCATCCTTCGAACCCTGCTCTCCAGTCCTTCCATATGGTATGTCCTGGAGCCATGCAACAGGACTCGAATGTCCCGCAGAAGGAAACCTTGTGGTTTGGGGCAACCTCCAAACTCAGCGTGGGAAAACTTCCTTGGCCTCATGAGGCCCCCACTTCATGAAGGTGCCATCATGGACACATACTCCAGCCTCAGCCAACGTCTGATCCTCAGCCTGACTTCAGATGCAGGAGATTTTGATTCAGCCTCTGGAGAGTGGGCCTGCTCTGCCCTTGGCTCCAATCCTCACACTAGCTTGTGTTTTCAGACTTCCGTCCTCACACTCCTGGCCCACAAACCCTCCCTACTGGGAATTCTGGGGCCACAATGAAGCACTGTGCCTGCCTCCCAGGAGAAAAACATTGTCTATGGCGCTGCCCAGAAACCCCAAATGAGGATCAAACTGCTTGGCCCTCGGCAACACCCCAATTGCATAGGCTACCTTAACCAGTGATGCTCTGTCGCAAATAGCCTGAGCCCAGACCTTCCAACAGACACCGACACAGCTGGCTGCACACCCAGCACATTGGACCCGCCACTGCCTTAGGCCACCATCCATTCCCAACCTGGGTTTTCAGTCATCGGAACCTAGACCTTATCTCCAATCCCTGCACAGGGGGGAACCTGATGCACAAGTCAGAACCCCTCCTTCCCCCTGGCAAGAAACCTTGCTGCTGGCAGTGAGTCAAACCTTCAGTGTAGGAGAAAACGGCATGGCCCATGAGGCCACGCCCAAGCGTGAGGGCCGCCTTGGGCACAAACACACATTGTGACCCTCAGCGTGAGTACCTTATTCAAGTAACGCCTCTCAGTGACTGGACCAAGAGCCCGCATATGTGGCTTGCCATGCCCATAGGCACCCAGGACTAACTAGATGGTGTGTATTCCAGTTGAGGGAACCCACTGCTGTGCTCTAGAGTCCCTCTCCTGGGGGGTCCACTGTGGCAGAAAACAGTACTCTTCATTCCCACAGAATGAACACAAACACTTGGGAGCTTGGACAATCCCCCGAGAGGAAGGCTCTTCCTCGGCCTCTGAGACAACCCCTACCCTGACCGGACACTGTAAACGCAACACCCAGAGACAAAATCCTGAGTGACTGCCTCCCACTTGCCCTACTTTGATTTCCAGAGGATCTCCCCTCACGGACTAGAGATCAGGCCTGCCATTACATTGGCCCCTAGCTGAGCCAAGTTTGCTTTTTCAGACATCTATCCCCACAGCCCTGGCAAACACAGCCTCTAGGCTGGGTCCTCTGGTGCCATACCACAGGACCGTGCCTGCTCTCTTTTGGGAAACTGTGTCCATTCCTTTGGCCACACAACTCCAGAATATGAGAAACCTCAAGGCCTCCGAGGACATCCCACTACTGGGAGCCTCACTGGACTCACAGGGGCATTCAGACACAAGCTGAGCAGCTACATCCATGAATGCATGCACACAGATGTCAACAGAGATAGAAGGTTGAGCCGGACAGGCCTTTAGGCCGTAGTCTCAACTCTTGCTTTGGTTTGCAGGTGTCACTCCTCAGAGGCTTTGGTTCGAAGAACAGGGTATGGGGCTTTCCTGAGGCTCGGAACAGAACTCCTCTCGTCTCCACATGGGAAGTTTCCTTGTTGGAGCCGTGTCAAACACCTCATGTTGGAGAATCCTGCAGAGTCCCTGAGCCACCTCCACATTCCAAGGTCTCCCAGGCCACCAAGCCACAGTAGGACTCATCTTCAGGAGAGTCCATTTCAACTCTCCCCTCTGGGTAGCTCACCCAGGAGCCCGCAGATTGAGCCTGCCTTGTCCTGACTAAAGAGTGGGAATATGAGGTGGCGTTCCCAGGCATCCATGCTTAGACACCTGCTCCCGAGTCTTTCCATATGGGGCCTCTTGGAACCATCCAATAGGACTCGACTGTCGTGCAGAAGGTAACCTTCAGTTTTGGAGCAGTTTACAAATCCCATCGTAGGCAAAACTTTCTGGCCTCATGAAGCCCCCACACCCTTCAGGAAGAGGCCATGCTGGACAAGAACTCTAGCCTGAGGCACGTCTCATAGTTGACATGACCTCAGTGCAGAAGATCTCGATTCAGCCTCTGCAGAGTGGGCCTGCCGTGCCCTCGGTCCCAAACCTCACGCTAGCTTGTGTTTTCAGACTTCCTTCCTCACACTCCTGGCAAACAAGCCCTCCGGACTACGAACTCCAGAACCACAACCCAGCCCAGTGTCTGCCCAATGGAAGAAAAACGTTTCCCCGTGGGGATCTCCAGAAAACCCAGATGAGGATCAACCTGCTCGGGCCTCGACGGTACCCGAACTGGATAGGCTGCTCTGGGCACTCATGCTCTGCCTGACACAGCCTGAAGCCAGACGTCCAGACAGACAAGGAGACAGCTGGCCGCACACCCAGCACTTGGGACACGCCATGGTCTTATGCCGTCACCTCATCCTAACCTTGGTTTTCAGATATCTGAACCTAGACATTATATCAATTCTCCACACAGCTGGGTATAGCAAGCACAAAACAGAACTCCTCCTTCCCCATGGCTGTCAAGCTTGCTCTTGGCATGGAGTCACACCTTCAGGGTGGGAGAAACCTTCATGGCCCCTGATGCCACGCCCAAACTTGAGTGCTGCTTGGGCACAAATTCACACTGTGACCCTCAGCATGAGCCCCATGTCAAAGAAAGGCCTGTCAGGGCCTGGACCAAGAGCCCACGTATGGGGCTTGCCAAGCCCCTATGCACCCAATCCTCACCACGGTTTGAATTTTCCAGTCGCCCCGCCCGTACCTGGAGCTCTGCTCTGGAATCCCTTTCTTGGAGAGACCCATGAGCCAGACAACACGACTCCACCCTTCCCACAAAATGACCCCAAACTCTTGGGAGCTGGGACAAATCCCCAGAGAGGGATACTCGTCCACTGTACCTGAGGCCACCGCTCCAATCCACGGCTATCCCGGACACAACATCCAGAGACAAAAGCCTGAAGGAACGCCTCCCACTCGCCCTTGTTTCAGAGGCCCAGGAGCTCCCTCTCGGGCTGTACATCCGGCCTGCCATACCCTAGGCGCCACTCATAAGCTGAGTTTGTGTATTCAGACTTCTGTGCCCACAGCCTGGACCCACACAACATCCAGGCTAGGGCCTCTGGACCAAACAGCGAAAGATTGTGCCTGCCCTCTCCAAGGAAAGTGTGCCCAATCCATTGACCACAACCCTACAGGTTAGGGAAAAGCTCCAAGGTCCCTGAGGCCATCAATAGTATAGGCCACCCTGGACTAAGAGGGGCTCTCTGACACCAGCGGAGCAACTCTGTCCACTTAGACTCTCAGACAGTGTCCCCAGAGACAGAAGGTTGAAATGGACAGGCCCCCAGGCCCTAATCTGAACCTTAGCTTTGGTTTCCATGTTTCCGTTCTCAGAGGACTGTTTCCGTAGACCAGCACATGGGGCTTTTCTGAGGCACCAAACCAAACATCTCTCATCTCCACATGGGCAGCTTTCTTACTGGGATGTATCAAACACTTCAGGTAGGAGAGTTCCGCAGGGCCACTGAACAACCAGCACATTCCAAGGTCTCCATGGACCCAAACGCACATTATGACGCATCCTCAGGAGAGGCCATTTCAACTCAGCCCCCTGGGTCGCGTGTTCCAGAGGCAGCAGATCAAACATATCTTGTCGCTAATAGCCAATGGGAATGCGAGGCATGCTGTACAGGGATCCATCCTTCGAACCCTGCTCTCCAGTCCTTCCATATGGTATGTCCTGGAGCCATGCAACAGGACTCGAATGTCCCGCAGAAGGAAACCTTGTGGTTTGGGGCAACCTCCAAACTCAGCGTGGGAAAACTTCCTTGGCCTCATGAGGCCCCCACTTCATGAAGGTGCCATCATGGACACATACTCCAGCCTCAGCCAACGTCTGATCCTCAGCCTGACTTCAGATGCAGGAGATTTTGATTCAGCCTCTGGAGAGTGGGCCTGCTCTGCCCTTGGCTCCAATCCTCACACTAGCTTGTGTTTTCAGACTACCGTCCTCACACTCCTGGCCCACAAACCCTCCCTACTGGGAATTCTGGGGCCACAATGAAGCACTGTGCCTGCCTCCCAGGAGAAAAACATTGTCTATGGAGCTGCCCAGAAACCCCAAATGAGGATCAAACTGCTTGGCCCTCGGCAACACCCCAATTGCATAGGCTACCTTAACCAGTGATGCTCTGTCGCAAGTAGCCTGAGCCCAGACCTTCCAACAGACACCGACACAGCTGGCTGCACACCCAGCACATTGGACCCGCCACTGCCTTAGGCCACCATCCATTCCCAACCTGGGTTTTCAGTCATCGGAACCTAGACCTTATCTCCAATCCCTGCACAGGGTGGAACCTGATGCACAAGTCAGAACCCCTCCTTCCCCCTGGCAAGAAAACTTGCTGCTGGCAGTGAGTCAAACCTTCAGTGTAGGAGAAAACGGCATGGCCCATGAGGCCACGCCCAAGCGTGAGGGCCGCCTTGGGCACAAACACACATTGTGACCCTCAGCGTGAGTACCTTATTCAAGTAACGCCTCTCAGTGACTGGACCAAGAGCCCGCATATGTGGCTTGCCATGCCCATAGGCACCCAGGACTAACTAGATGGTGTGTATTCCAGTTGAGGGAACCCACTGCTGTGCTCTAGAGTCCCTCTCCTGGGGGGTCCCCTGTGGCAGAAAACAGTACTCTTCATTCCCACAGAATGAACACAAACACTTGGGAGCTTGGACAATCCCCCGAGAGGAAGGCTCTTCCTCGGCCTCTGAGACAACCCCTACCCTGACCGGACACTGTAAACGCAACACCCAGAGACAAAATCCTGAGTGACTGCCTCCCACTTGCCCTACTTTGATTTCCAGAGGATCTCCCCTCACGGACTAGAGATCAGGCCTGCCATTACATTGGCCCCTAGCTGAGCCAAGTTTGCTTTTTCAGACATCTGTCCCCACAGCCCTGGCAAACACAGCCTCTAGGCTGGGTCCTCTGGAGCCATACCACAGGACCGTGCCTGCTCTCTCCTGGGAAACTGTGTCCATTCCTTTGGCCACACACCTCCAGAATATGAGAAACCTCAAGGCCTCCGAGGACATCCCACTACTGGGAGCCTCACTGGACTCACAGGGGCATTCGGACACAAGCTGAGCAGCTACATCCATGAATGCATGCACACAGATGTCAACAGAGATAGAAGGTTGAGCCGGACAGGCCTTTGGGCCGTAGTCTCAACTCTTGCTTTGGTTTGCAGGTGTCACTCCTCAGAGGCTTTGGTTCGAAGAACAGGGTATGGGGCTTTCCTGAGGCTCGGAACAGAACTCCTCTCGTCTCCACATGGGAAGTTTCCTTGTTGGAGCCGTGTCAAACACCTCATGTTGGAGAATCCTGCAGAGTCCCTGAGCCACCTCCACATTCCAAGGTCTCCCAGGCCACCAAGCCACAGTAGGACTCATCTTCAGGAGAGTCCATTTCAACTCTCCCCTCTGGGTAGCTCACCCAGGAGCCCGCAGATTGAGCCTACCTTGTCCTGACTAAAGAGTGGGAATATGAGGTGGCGTTCCCAGGCATCCATGCTTAGACACCTGCTCTCGAGTCTTTCCATATGGGGCCTCTTGGAACCATCCAATAGGACTCGACTGTCGTGCAGAAGGTAACCTTCAGTTTTGGAGCAGTTTACAAATCCCATCGTAGGCAAAACTTTCTGGCCTCATGAAGCCCCCACACCCTTCAGGAAGAGGCCATGCTGGACAAGAACTCTAGCCTGAGGCACGTCTCATAGTTGACATGACCTCAGTGCAGGAGATCTCGATTCAGCCTCTGCAGAGTGGGCCTGCCGTGCCCTCGGTCCCAAACCTCACGCTAGCTTGTGTTTTTAGACTTCCTTCCTCACACTCCTGGCAAACAAGCCCTCCGGACTACGAACTCCAGAACCACAACCCAGCCCAGTGTCTGCCCAACGGAAGAAAAACGTTTCCCCGTGGGGCTCTCCAGAAAACCCAGATGAGGATCAACCTGCTCGGGCCTCGACGGTACCCGAACTGGATAGGCTGCTCTGGGCACTCGTGCTCTGCCTGACACAGCCTGAAGCCAGACGTCCAGACAGACAAGGAGACAGCTGGCCACACACCCAGCACTTGGGACACGCCATGGTCTTATGCCGTCACCTCATCCTAACCTTGGTTTTCAGATATCTGAACCTAGACATTATATCAATTCTCCACACAGCTGGGTATAGCAAGCACAAAACAGAACTCCTCCTTCCCCATGGCTGTCAAGCTTGCTCTTGGCATGGAGTCACACCTTCAGGGTGGGAGAAACCTTCATGGCCCCTGATGCCACGCCCAAACTTGAGTGCTGCTTGGGCACAAATTCACACTGTGACCCTCAGCATGAGCCCCATGTCAAAGAAAGGCCTGTCAGGGCCTGGACCAAGAGCCCACGTATGGGGCTTGCCAAGCCCCTATGCACCCAATCCTCACCACGGTTTGAATTTTCCAGTCGCCCCGCCCGTACCTGGAGCTCTGCTCTGGAATCCCTTTCTTGGAGAGACCCATGAGCCAGACAACACGACTCCACCCTTCCCACAAAATGACTCCAAACTCTTGGGAGCTGGGACAAATCCCCACAGAGGGATACTCGTCCACTGTACCTGAGGCCACCGCTCCAATCCACGGCTATCCCGGACACAACATCCAGAGACAAAAGCCTGAAGGAACGCCTCCCACTCGCCCTTGTTTCAGAGGCCCAGGAGCTCCCTCTCGGGCTGTATATCCGGCCTGCCATACCCTAGGCGCCACTCATAAGCTGAGTTTGTGTATTCAGACTTCTGTGCCCACAGCCTGGACCCACACAACATCCAGGCTAGGGCCTCTGGACCAAACAGCGAAAGATTGTGCCTGCCCTCTCCAAGGAAATTGTGCCCAATCCATTGACCACAACCCTACAGGTTAGGGTAAAGCTCCAAGGTCCCTGAGGCCATCAATAATATAGGCCACCCTGGACTAAGAGGGGCTCTCTGACACCAGCGGAGCAACTATCTCCACTTAGACTCTCAGACAGTGTCCCCAGAGACAGAAGGTTGAAATGGACAGGCCCCCAGGCCCTAATCTGAACCTTAGCTTTGGTTTCCATGTTTCCGTTCTCAGAGGACTGTTTCCGTAGACCAGCACATGGGGCTTTTCTGAGGCACCAAACCAAACCTCTCTCATCTCCACATGGGCAGCTTTCTTACTGGGATGTATCAAACACTTCAGGTAGGAGAGTTCCGCAGGGCCACTGAACAACCAGCACATTCCAAGGTCTCCATGGACCCAAACGCACATTATGACGCATCCTCAGGAGAGGCCATTTCAACTCAGCCCCCTGGGTCGCGTGTTCCAGAGGCAGCAGATCAAACATATCTTGTCGCTAATAGCCAATGGGAATGCGAGGCATGCTGTACATGGATCCATCCTTTGAACCCTGCTCTCTAGTCCTTCCATATGGTATGTCCTGGAGCCATGCAACAGGACTCGAATGTCCCGCAGAAGGAAACCTTGTGGTTTGGGGCAACCTCCAAACTCAGCGTGGGAAAACTTCCTTGGCCTCATGAGGCCCCCACTTCATGAAGGTGCCATCATGGACACATACTCCAGCCTCAGCCAACGTCTGATCCTCAGCCTGACTTCAGATGCAGGAGATTTTGATTCAGCCTCTGGAGAGTGGGCCTGCTCTGCCCTTGGCTCCAATCCTCACACTAGCTTGTGTTTTCAGACTTCCGTCCTCACACTCCTGGCCCACAAACCCTCCCTACTGGGAATTCTGGGGCCACAATGAAGCACTGTGCCTGCCTCCCAGGAGAAAAACATTGTCTATGGCGCTGCCCAGAAACCCCAAATGAGGATCAAACTGCTTGGCCCTCGGCAACACCCCAATTGCATAGGCTACCTTAACCAGTGATGCTCTGTCGCAAATAGCCTGAGCCCAGACCTTCCAACAGACACCGACACAGCTGGCTGCACACCCAGCACATTGGACCCGCCACTGCCTTAGGCCACCATCCATTCCCAACCTGGGTTTTCAGTCATCGGAACCTAGACCTTATCTCCAATCCCTGCACAGGGTGGAACCTGATGCACAAGTCAGAACCCCTCCTTCCCCCTGGCAAGAAAACTTGCTGCTGGCAGTGAGTCAAACCTTCAGTGTAGGAGAAAACGGCATGGCCCATGAGGCCACGCCCAAGCGTGAGGGCCGCCTTGGGCACAAACACACATTGTGACCCTCAGCGTGAGTACCTTATTCAAGTAACGCCTCTCAGTGACTGGACAAAGAGCCCGCATATGTGGCTTGCCATGCCCATAGGCACCCAGGACTAACTAGATGGTGTGTATTCCAGTTGAGGGAACCCACTGCTGTGCTCTAGAGTCCCTCTCCTGGGGGGTCCCCTGTGGCAGAAAACAGTACTCTTCATTCCCACAGAATGAACACAAACACTTGGGAGCTTGGACAATCCCCCGAGAGGAAGGCTCTTCCTCGGCCTCTGAGACAACCCCTACCCTGACCGGACACTGTAAACGCAACACCCAGAGACAAAATCCTGAGTGACTGCCTCCCACTTGCCCTACTTTGATTTCCAGAGGATCTCCCCTCACGGACTAGAGATCAGGCCTGCCATTACATTGGCCCCTAGCTGAGCCAAGTTTGCTTTTTCAGACATCTGTCCCCACAGCCCTGGCAAACACAGCCTCTAGGCTGGGTCCTCTGGAGCCATACCACAGGACCGTGCCTGCTCTCTCCTGGGAAACTGTGTCCATTCCTTTGGCCACACACCTCCAGAATATGAGAAACCTCAAGGCCTCCGAGGACATCCCACTACTGGGAGCCTCACTGGACTCACAGGGGCATTCGGACACAAGCTGAGCAGCTACATCCATGAATGCATGCACACAGATGTCAACAGAGATAGAAGGTTGAGCCGGACAGGCCTTTAGGCCGTAGTCTCAACTCTTGCTTTGGTTTGCAGGTGTCACTCCTCAGAGGCTTTGGTTCGAAGAACAGGGTATGGGGCTATCCTGAGGCTCGGAACAGAACTCCTCTCGTCTCCACATGGGAAGTTTCCTTGTTGGAGCCGTGTCAAACACCTCATGTTGGAGAATCCTGCAGAGTCCCTGAGCCACCTCCACATTCCAAGGTCTCCCAGGCCACCAAGCCACAGTAGGACTCATCTTCAGAGAGTCCATTTCAACTCTCCCCTCTGGGTAGCTCACCCAGGAGCCCGCAGATTGAGCCTGCCTTGTCCTGACTAAAGAGTGGGAATATGAGGTGGCGTTCCCAGGCATCCATGCTTAGACACCTGCTCTCGAGTCTTTCCATATGGGGCCTCTTGGAACCATCCAATAGGACTCGACTGTCGTGCAGAAGGTAACCTTCAGTTTTGGAGCAGTTCACAAATCCCATCGTAGGCAAAACTTTCTGGCCTCATGAAGCCCCCACACCCTTCAGGAAGACGCCATGCTGGACAAGAACTCTAGCCTGAGGCACGTCTCATAGTTGACATGACCTCAGTGCAGGAGATCTCGATTCAGCCTCTGCAGAGTGGGCGTGCGGTGCCCTCGGTCCCAAACCTCACGCTAGCTTGTGTTTTCAGACTTCCTTCCTCACACTCCTGGCAAACAAGCCCTCCGGACTACGAACTCCAGAACCACAACCCAGCCCAGTGTCTGCCCAACGGAAGAAAAACGTTTCCCCGTGGGGCTCTCCAGAAAACCCAGATGAGGATCAACCTGCTCGGGCCTCGACGGTACCCGAACTGGATAGGCTGCTCTGGGCACTCATGCTCTGCCTGACACAGCCTTAAGCCAGACGTCCAGACAGACAAGGAGACAGCTGGCCGCACACCCAGCACTTGGGACACGCCATGGTCTTATGCCGTCACCTCATCCTAACCTTGGTTTTCAGATATCTGAACCTAGACATTATATCAATTCTCCACACAGCTGGGTATAGCAAGCACAAAACAGAACTCCTCCTTCCCCATGGCTGTCAAGCTTGCTCTTGGCATGGAGTCACACCTTAAGGTTGGGGAAACCTTCATGGCCCCTGATGCCACGCCCAAACTTGAGTGCTGCTTGGGCACAAATTCACACTGTGACCCTCAGCATGAGCCCCATGTCAAAGAAAGGCCTGTCAGGGCCTGGACCATGAGCCCACGTATGGGGCTTGCCAAGCCCCTATGCACCCAATCCTCACCACGGTTTGAATTTTCCAGTCGCCCCGCCCGTACCTGGAGCTCTGCTCTGGAATCCCTTTCTTGGAGAGACCCATGAGCCAGACAACATGACTCCACCCTTCCCACAAAATGACCCCAAACTCTTGGGAGCTGGGACAAATCCCCAGAGAGGGATACTCGTCCACAGTACCTGAGGCCACCGCTCCAATCCACGGCTATCCCGGACACAACATCCAGAGACAAAAGCCTGAAGGAACGCCTCCCACTCGCCCTTGTTTCAGAGGCCCAGGAGCTCCCTCTCGGGCTGTACATCCGGCCTGCCATACCCTAGGCGCCACTCATAAGCTGAGTTTGTTTATTCAGACTTCTGTGCCCACAGCCTGGACCCACACAACATCCAGGCTAGGGCCTCTGGACCAAACAGCGAAAGATTGTGCCTGCCCTCTCCAAGGAAAGTGTGCCCAATCCATTGACCACAACCCTACAGGTTAGGGAAAAGCTCCAAGGTCCCTGAGGCCATCAATAGTATAGGCCACCCTGGACTAAGAGGGGCTCTCTGACACCAGCGGAGCAACTATCTCCACTTAGACTCTCAGACAGTGTCCCCAGAGACAGAAGGTTGAAATGGACAGGCCCCCAGGCCCTAATCTGAACCTTAGCTTTGGTTTCCATGTTTCCGTTCTCAGAGGACTGTTTCCGTAGACCAGCACATGGGGCTTTTCTGAGGCACCAAACCAAACCTCTCTCATCTCCACATGGGCAGCTTTCTTACTGGGATGTATCAAACACTTCAGGTAGGAGAGTTCCGCAGGGCCACTGAACAACCAGCACATTCCAAGGTCTCCATGGACCCAAACGCACATTATGACGCATCCTCAGGAGAGGCCATTTCAACTCAGCCCACTGGGTCGCGTGTTCCAGAGGCAGCAGATCAAACATATCTTGTCGCTAATAGCCAATGGGAATGCGAGGCATGCTGTACAGGGATCCATCCTTCGAACCCTGCTCTCTAGTCCTTCCATATGGTATGTCCTGGAGCCATGCAACAGGACTCGAATGTCCCGCAGAAGGAAACCTTGTGGTTTGGGGCAACCTCCAAACTCAGCGTGGGAAAACTTCCTTGGCCTCATGAGGCCCCCACTTCATGAAGGTGCCATCATGGACACATACTCCAGCCTCAGCCAACGTCTGATCCTCAGCCTGACTTCAGATGCAGGAGATTTTGATTCAGCCTCTGGAGAGTGGGCCTGCTCTGCCCTTGGCTCCAATCCTCACACTAGCTTGTGTTTTCAGACTTCCGTCCTCACACTCCTGGCCCACAAACCCTCCCTACTGGGAATTCTGGGGCCACAATGAAGCACTGTGCCTGCCTCCCAGGAGAAAAACATTGTCTATGGTGCTGCCCAGAAACCCCAAATGAGGATCAAACTGCTTGGCCCTCGGCAACACCCCAATTGCATAGGCTACCTTAACCAGTGATGCTCTGTCGCAAATAGCCTGAGCCCAGACCTTCCAACAGACACCGACACAGCTGGCTGCACACCCAGCACATTGGACCCGCCACTGCCTTAGGCCACCATCCATTCCCAACCTGGGTTTTCAGTCATCGGAACCTAGACCTTATCTCCAATCCCTTCACAGGGGGGAACCTGATGCACAAGTCAGAACCCCTCCTTCCCCCTGGCAAGAAACCTTGCTGCTGGCAGTGAGTCAAACCTTCAGTGTAGGAGAAAACGGCATGGCCCATGAGGCCACGCCCAAGCGTGAGGGCCGCCTTGGGCACAAACACACATTGTGACCCTCAGCGTGAGTACCTTATTCAAGTAACGCCTCTCAGTGACTGGACCAAGAGCCCGCATATGTGGCTTGCCATGCCCATAGGCACCCAGGACTAACTAGATGGTGTGTATTCCAGTTGAGGGAACCCACTGCTGTGCTCTAGAGTCCCTCTCCTGGGGGGTCCCCTGTGGCAGAAAACAGTACTCTTCATTCCCACAGAATGAACACAAACACTTGGGAGCTTGGACAATCCCCCGAGAGGAAGGCTCTTCCTCGGCCTCTGAGACAACCCCTACCCTGACCGGACACTGTAAACGCAACACCCAGAGACAAAATCCTGAGTGACTGCCTCCCACCTGCCCTACTTTGATTTCCAGAGGATCTCCCTTCACGGACTAGAGATCAGGCCTGCCATTACATTGGCCCCTAGCTGAGCCAAGTTTGCTTTTTCAGACATCTGTCCCCACAGCCCTGGCAAACACAGCCTCTAGGCTGGGTCCTCTGGAGCCATACCACAGGACCGTGCCTGCTCTCTCCTGGGAAACTGTGTCCATTCCTTTGGCCACACACCTCCAGAATATGAGAAACCTCAAGGCCTCCGAGGACATCCCACTACTGGGAGCCTCACTGGACTCACAGGGGCATTCAGACACAAGCTGAGCAGCTACATCCATGAATGCATGCACACAGATGTCAACAGAGATAGAAGGTTGAGCCGGACAGGCCTTTAGGCCGTAGTCTCAACTCTTGCTTTGGTTTGCAGGTGTCACTCCTCAGAGGCTTTGGTTCGAAGAACAGGGTATGGGGCTTTCCTGAGGCTCGGAACAGAACTCCTCTCGTCTCCACATGGGAAGTTTCCTTGTTGGAGCCGTGTCAAACACCTCATGTTGGAGAATCCTGCAGAGTCCCTGAGCCACCTCCACATTCCAAGGTCTCCCAGGCCACCAAGCCACAGTAGGACTCATCTTCAGGAGAGTCCATTTCAACTCTCCCCTCTGGGTAGCTCACCCAGGAGCCCGCAGATTGAGCCTGCCTTGTCCTGACTAAAGAGTGGGAATATGAGGTGGCGTTCCCAGGCATCCATGCTTAGACACCTGCTCTCGAGTCTTTCCATATGGGGCCTCTTGGAACCATCCAATAGGACTCGACTGTCGTGCAGAAGGTAACCTTCAGTTTTGGAGCAGTTCACAAATCCCATCGTAGGCAAAACTTTCTGGCCTCATGAAGCCCCCACACCCTTCAGGAAGAGGCCATGCTGGACAAGAACTCTAGCCTGAGGCACGTCTCATAGTTGACATGACCTCAGTGCAGGAGATCTCGATTCAGCCTCTGCAGAGTGGGCCTGCCGTGCCCTCGGTCCCAAACCTCACGCTAGCTTGTGTTTTCAGGCTTCCTTCCTCACACTCCTGGCAAACAAGCCCTCCGGACTATGAACTCCAGAACCACAACCCAGCCCAGTATCTGCCCAACGGAAGAAAAACGTTTCCCCGTGGGGCTCTCCAGAAAACCCAGATGAGGATCAACCTGCTTGGGCCTCGACGGTACCCGAACTGGATAGGCTGCTCTGGGCACTCATGCTCTGCCTGACACAGCCTGAAGCCAGACGTCCAGACAGACAAGGAGACAGCTGGCCGCACACCCAGCACTTGGGACACGCCATGGTCTTATGCCGTCACCTCATCCTAACCTTGGTTTTCAGATATCTGAACCTAGACATTATATCAATTCTCCACACAGCTGGGTATAGCAAGCACAAAACAGAACTCCTCCTTCCCCATGGCTGTCAAGCTTGTTCTTGGCATGGAGTCACACCTTCAGGGTGGGAGAAACCTTCATGGCCCCTGATGCCACGCCCAAACTTGAGTGCTGCTTGGGCACAAATTCACACTGTGACCCTCAGCATGAGCCCCATGTCAAAGAAAGGCCTGTCAGGGCCTGGACCAAGAGCCCACGTATGGGGCTTGCCAAGCCCCTATGCACCCAATCCTCACCACGGTTTGAAATTTCCAGTCGCCCCGCCCGTACCTGGAGCTCTGCTCTGGAATCCCTTTCTTGGAGAGACCCATGAGCCAGACAACACGACTCCACCCTTCCCACAAAATGACCCCAAACTCTTGGGAGCTGGGACAAATCCCCAGAGAGGGATACTCGTCCACTGTACCTGAGGCCACCGCACCAATCCACGGCTATCCCGGACACAACATCCAGAGACAAAAGCCTGAAGGAACGCCTCCCACTCGCCCTTGTTTCAGAGGCCCAGGAGCTCCCTCTCGGGCTGTACATCCGGCCTGCCATACCCTAGGCGCCACTCATAAGCTGAGTTTGTGTATTCAGACTTCTGTGCCCACAGCCTGGACCCACACAACATCCAGGCTAGGGCCTCTGGACCAAACAGCGAAAGACTGTGCCTGCCCTCTCCAAGGAAAGTGTGCCCAATCCATTGACCACAACCCTACAGGTTAGGGAAAAGCTCCAAGGTCCCTGAGGCCATCAATAGTATAGGCCACCCTGGACTAAGAGGGGCTCTCTGACACCAGCGGAGCAACTATCTCCACTTAGACTCTCAGACAGTGTCCCCAGAGACAGAAGGTTGAAATGGACAGGCCCCCAGGCCCTAATCTGAACCTTAGCTTTGGTTTCCATGTTTCCGTTCTCAGAGGACTGTTTCCGTAGACCAGCACATGGGGCTTTTCTGAGGCACCAAACCAAACATCTCTCATCTCCACATGGGCAGCTTTCTTACTGGGATGTATCAAACACTTCAGGTAGGAGAGTTCCGCAGGGCCACTGAACAACCAGCACATTCCAAGGTCTCCATGGACCCAAACGCACATTATGACGCATCCTCAGGAGAGGCCATTTCAACTCAGCCCCCTGGGTCGCGTGTTCCAGAGGCAGCAGATCAAACATATCTTGTCGCTAATAGCCAATGGGAATGCGAGGCATGCTGTACAGGGATCCATCCTTCGAACCCTGCTCTCTAGTCCTTCCATATGGTATGTCCTGGAGCCATGCAACAGGACTCGAATGTCCCGCAGAAGGAAACCTTGTGGTTTGGGGCAACCTCCAAACTCAGCGTGGGAAAACTTCCTTGGCCTCATGAGGCCCCCACTTCATGAAGGTGCCATCATGGACACATACTCCAGCCTCAGCCAACGTCTGATCCTCAGCCTGACTTCAGATGCAGGAGATTTTGATTCAGCCTCTGGAGAGTGGGCCTGCTCTGCCCTTGGCTCCAATCCTCACACTAGCTTGTGTTTTCAGACTTCCGTCCTCACACTCCTGGCCCACAAACCCTCCCTACTGGGAATTCTGGGGCCACAATGAAGCACTGTGCCTGCCTCCCAGGAGAAAAACATTTTCTATGGTGCTGCCCAGAAACCCCAAATGAGGATCAAACTGCTTGGCCCTCGGCAACACCCCAATTGCATAGGCTACCTTAACCAGTGATGCTCTGTCGCAAATAGCCTGAGCCCAGACCTTCCAACAGACACCGACACAGCTGGCTGCACACCCAGCACATTGGACCCGCCACTGCCTTAGGCCACCATCCATTCCCAACCTGGGTTTTCAGTCATCGGAACCTAGACCTTATCTCCAATCCCTTCACAGGGGGGAACCTGATGCACAAGTCAGAACCCCTCCTTCCCCCTGGCAAGAAACCTTGCTGCTGGCAGTGAGTCAAACCTTCAGTGTAGGAGAAAACGGCATGGCCCATGAGGCCACGCCCAAGCGTGAGGGCCGTCTTGGGCACAAACACACATTGTGACCCTCAGCGTGAGTACCTTATTCAAGTAACGCCTCTCAGTGACTGGACCAAGAGCCCGCATATGTGGCTTGCCATGCCCATAGGCACCCAGGACTAACTAGATGGTGTGTATTCCAGTTGAGGGAACCCACTGCTGTGCTCTAGAGTCCCTCTCCTGGGGGGTCCCCTGTGGCAGAAAACAGTACTCTTCATTCCCACAGAATGAACACAAACACTTGGGAGCTTGGACAATCCCCCGAGAGGAAGGCTCTTCCTCGGCCTCTGAGACAACCCCTACCCTGACCGGACACTGTAAACGCAACACCCAGAGACAAAATCCTGAGTGACTGCCTCCCACCTGCCCTACTTTGATTTCCAGAGGATCTCCCTTCACGGACTAGAGATCAGGCCTGCCATTACATTGGCCCCTAGCTGAGCCAAGTTTGCTTTTTCAGACATCTGTCCCCACAGCCCTGGCAAACACAGCCTCTAGGCTGGGTCCTCTGGAGCCATACCACAGGACCGTGCCTGCTCTCTCCTGGGAAACTGTGTCCATTCCTTTGGCCACACACCTCCAGAATATGAGAAACCTCAAGGCCTCCGAGGACATCCCACTACTGGGAGCCTCACTGGACTCACAGGGGCATTCGGACACAAGCTGAGCAGCTACATCCATGAATGCATGCACACAGATGTCAACAGAGATAGAAGGTTGAGCCGGACAGGCCTTTAGGCCGTAGTCTCAACTCTTGCTTTGGTTTGCAGGTGTCACTCCTCAGAGGCTTTGGTTCGAAGAACAGGGTATGGGGCTTTCCTGAGGCTCGGAACAGAACTCCTCTCGTCTCCACATGGGAAGTTTCCTTGTTGGAGCCGTGTCAAACACCTCATGTTGGAGAATCCTGCAGAGTCCCTGAGCCACCTCCACATTCCAAGGTCTCCCAGGCCACCAAGCCACAGTAGGACTCATCTTCAGGAGAGTCCATTTCAACTCTCCCCTCTGGGTAGCTCACCCAGGAGCCCGCAGATTGAGCCTGCCTTGTCCTGACTAAAGAGTGGGAATATGAGGTGGCGTTCCCAGGCATCCATGCTTAGACACCTGCTCTCGAGTCTTTCCATATGGGGCCTCTTGGAACCATCCAATAGGACTCGACTGTCGTGCAGAAGGTAACCTTCAGTTTTGGAGCAGTTCACAAATCCCATCGTAGGCAAAACTTTCTGGCCTCATGAAGCCCCCACACCCTTCAGGAAGAGGCCATGCTGGACAAGAACTCTAGCCTGAGGCACGTCTCATAGTTGACATGACCTCAGTGCAGGAGATCTCGATTCAGCCTCTGCAGAGTGGGCCTGCCGTGCCCTCGGTCCCAAACCTCACGCTAGCTTGTGTTTTCAGGCTTCCTTCCTCACACTCCTGGCAAACAAGCCCTCCGGACTATGAACTCCAGAACCACAACCCAGCCCAGTATCTGCCCAACGGAAGAAAAACGTTTCCCCGTGGGGCTCTCCAGAAAACCCAGATGAGGATCAACCTGCTTGGGCCTCGACGGTACCCGAACTGGATAGGCTGCTCTGGGCACTCATGCTCTGCCTGACACAGCCTGAAGCCAGACGTCCAGACAGACAAGGAGACAGCTGGCCGCACACCCAGCACTTGGGACACGCCATGGTCTTATGCCGTCACCTCATCCTAACCTTGGTTTTCAGATATCTGAACCTAGACATTATATCAATTCTCCACACAGCTGGGTATAGCAAGCACAAAACAGAACTCCTCCTTCCCCATGGCTGTCAAGCTTGTTCTTGGCATGGAGTCACACCTTCAGGGTGGGAGAAACCTTCATGGCCCCTGATGCCACGCCCAAACTTGAGTGCTGCTTGGGCACAAATTCACACTGTGACCCTCAGCATGAGCCCCATGTCAAAGAAAGGCCTGTCAGGGCCTGGACCAAGAGCCCACGTATGGGGCTTGCCAAGCCCCTATGCACCCAATCCTCACCACGGTTTGAATTTTCCAGTCGCCCCGCCCGTACCTGGAGCTCTGCTCTGGAATCCCTTTCTTGGAGAGACCCATGAGCCAGACAACACGACTCCACCCTTCCCACAAAATGACCCCAAACTCTTGGGAGCTGGGACAAATCCCCAGAGAGGGATACTCGTCCACTGTACCTGAGGCCACCGCACCAATCCACGGCTATCCCGGACACAACATCCAGAGACAAAAGCCTGAAGGAACGCCTCCCACTCGCCCTTGTTTCAGAGGCCCAGGAGCTCCCTCTCGGGCTGTACATCCGGCCTGCCATACCCTAGGCGCCACTCATAAGCTGAGTTTGTGTATTCAGACTTCTGTGCCCACAGCCTGGACCCACACAACATCCAGGCTAGGGCCTCTGGACCAAACAGCGAAAGACTGTGCCTGCCCTCTCCAAGGAAAGTGTGCCCAATCCATTGACCACAACCCTACAGGTTAGGGAAAAGCTCCAAGGTCCCTGAGGCCATCAATAGTATAGGCCACCCTGGACTAAGAGGGGCTCTCTGACACCAGCGGAGCAACTATCTCCACTTAGACTCTCAGACAGTGTCCCCAGAGACAGAAGGTTGAAATGGACAGGCCCCCAGGCCCTAATCTGAACCTTAGCTTTGGTTTCCATGTTTCCGTTCTCAGAGGACTGTTTCCGTAGACCAGCACATGGGGCTTTTCTGAGGCACCAAACCAAACATCTCTCATCTCCACATGGGCAGCTTTCTTACTGGGATGTATCAAACACTTCAGGTAGGAGAGTTCCGCAGGGCCACTGAACAACCAGCACATTCCAAGGTCTCCATGGACCCAAACGCACATTATGACGCATCCTCAGGAGAGGCCATTTCAACTCAGCCCCCTGGGTCGCGTGTTCCAGAGGCAGCAGATCAAACATATCTTGTCGCTAATAGCCAATGGGAATGCGAGGCATGCTGTACAGGGATCCATCCTTCGAACCCTGCTCTCCAGTCCTTCCATATGGTATGTCCTGGAGCCATGCAACAGGACTCGAATGTCCCGCAGAAGGAAACCTTGTGGTTTGGGGCAACTTCCAAACTCAGCGTGGGAAAACTTCCTTGGCCTCATGAGGCCCCCACTTCATGAAGGTGCCATCATGGACACATACTCCAGCCTCAGCCAACGTCTGATCCTCAGCCTGACTTCAGATGCAGGAGATTTTGATTCAGCCTCTGGAGAGTGGGCCTGCTCTGCCCTTGGCTCCAATCCTCACACTAGCTTGTGTTTTCAGACTTCCGTCCTCACACTCCTGGCCCACAAACCCTCCCTACTGGGAATTCTGGGGCCACAATGAAGCACTGTGCCTGCCTCCCAGGAGAAAAACATTGTCTATGGCGCTGCCCAGAAACCCCAAATGAGGATCAAACTGCTTGGCCCTCGGCAACACCCCAATTGCATAGGCTACCTTAAACAGTGATGCTCTGTCGCAAATAGCCTGAGCCCAGACCTTCCAACAGACACCGACACAGCTGGCTGCACACCCAGCACATTGGACCCGCCACTGCCTTAGGCCACCATCCATTCCCAACCTGGGTTTTCAGTCATCGGAACCTAGACCTTATCTCCAATCCCTGCATAGGGGGAACCTGATGCACAAGTCAGAACCCCTCCTTCCCCATGGCAAGAAACCTTGCTGCTGGCCGTGAGTCAAACCTTCAGTGTAGGAGAAAACGGCAAACTTGCCGGGCCTCATGAAGCCCCCCATATCCTTCTGGGAGAGGCCATCATGGTCAAAAACTCTAGCTTGAAGCACGTCTCATAGTAGACATGACCGCAATGCAGGAGATCTTGATTCAGCCTCTGCAGAGTGGCCTGCCGTGCCCTCGGTCCCAAACCTCATGCTAGCTTGTGTTTTCAGACTTCCTTCCTCACACTCCTGGCAAACAATCCCTCCAGAGTAGGAATTGTAGAACCACAAGCCTGCCCAGTTACTGCCCACCGGTAGAAAACGTTTCCTTGTGGGGCTTTCCATAAAACCCAGATGAGGATCAACCTGCTCTTGCCTCGACGGCACTCAGATTTGATAGGCTGCTCTGGGCACTAATGCTCTGCCTTTCACAGCCTCATGCCAGACGTCCAGACAGGCAAGGAGACAGCTGGCCACACACCTAGCACTTCTGACACGCCATGGTCTTATGCCGTTATCTCTTCCTAACCTTGGTTTTCCGATATCTAAACCCAGATATTATATCAATTCCCCACACAGTTGGGCATCTGAAGCACAAATCAGAACTCCTTCTTCCCCATGGCTGTAAGGCTTGCTCTTGGCATGGAGTCACACCTTCAGGGTGGGAGAAACCTTCATTTCCCCTGAAACCACGCCCAAACTTGAGTGCTGCCTTGGGCACAAATTCACTCTGTGACCCTCAGCATGAACCCAATATCAAAAAAGGCCTGTCAGGGCCTTGACCAAGAGCCCTCATATGGGGCATGCCAAGCCCCTATACACCCAATCCTCACCAGTGTTTGAGTTTTCCAGTCTCCCCCCCGTTCCTGGGGCTCTGCTCTAGAATCACTTTCTTGGAGAGACACATGAGCCAGACAACAGGACTCCACCCTTCCCACAAAATGACCCCAAACTCCTGTTAGCTGGGACAAATCCCCAGAGAGGTTACTCGTCCACAGTCACTGAGGCCACCCCCTACAATCCACGGCTATCCTGGACGCATCCAGAGACAAAAGCCTGAAGGAATCTCGCCCTTGATTCACAAGCCAAGGAGCTCACTCTTTATCTGTACATCCGTCCTGCCATACCCTCGGTACCACTCATAAGCTGAGTTTTTGTTTTCAGACTTATGTGCCACAACCTGGACCAACACACCCTCCAGGCTAGGGCATCTGGAGCCACAGTGAAAGATTGTGCCTGCCATCTCCAAGGAAAGTGTGCCCAATCCATTGACCACAACCCTACAGGTTAGGGAAAAGTTCCAAGGCCCCTGAGGCCATCCTGATAGTGTAGGCTGCCCTGGACTAAAAGGGGCACTCTGACACCAGCTGAGCCATTATCACCACTTAGACTTTCAGACAGTGTCCCCAGAGACAGAAGATTGAAATGGACAGGCCCTTAGGCCCTAATATGAACCTTAGCTTTAGTTTTCATGTGTCTGTCCTCAGAGGACTGGTTTCTTATACCAGCATATTAGGTTTTTCTGAGGCTCCAAACCAAACCTCTCTCTTCTCCACATGGAGTGCTTTCTTACTGGATCTGTATCAAACCCTTCTGGTCGGAGCATTCTGCAGGGCCACAGAACAACCATCACATTCCAAGGTCTCCATGGATAGAAACCCACATTATGACGCATCCTCAGGAGAGGCCATTTCATCTCAGCCCACTGGTTAGCTTGCCCCAGAGCCAGCAGAACAAACATATCTTGTCGTTAATGGCCAAAGGGAATGCGAGGCATGTTGTTCAGAGATCCATCCTTTGAACCCTCCTCTTCAGTCCTTCCGTATGGTATGTACTGGAGCCATTCAACAGGACTCGACTGTCTCGCAGAAGGAAACCTTGTGGTTTGTGGCAACCTCCAAACTCAGCGTGGGAAAACTTCGTTGGCCTCATGAGGCACCTGCTTCATGAAGGTGCCATCAAAGGCACAATCCAACCTCAGGCAATGTCTGATCCTCAGCCTGACTTCAGATGCATGAGATATCCTTTCAGCCTTTGCAGAGTGTGCCTGCTCCCCACCTCACCCTATGTTTTGTTTTCAGACTCTACCCTAGCACTCCTGGCCCAAAAGCCCTCATGATTGGGAATTCTGGTTCCAGAACGAAGCACTCTGCCTGCCCCCCAAAGAAAAACATTGTCTATGGCATTGCTCAGAAACCCCAAATGAAAATCAACCTGCTCAGCCCTCGGCAACACCCCAATTGCATAGGCTACCCTAAACACTATGCTCTGTCTTACATAGCCTGAGCCCAGACCTTGTGAGAGACATTGAGACAGTTGGCTTCACACCCAGCACATCAAACCTGCCATGGGTTAGGCCATTTCATCCCTTCCCATTGACCTGGGTGTCTTCCTGGAGGTATATTCTGAGGCTGTGTCAGACTATGCATTTTTTCTGGAGCTTCCTATGGAATTGGGGTGGTATTAGGGGCCTTGAAATTTTCTCTTAATCTGGTGGGTTGGGAAACTGAGACAGGCTGACATTCCTTGGGAGAGCTGGCCCAGTGCTGTTGTGTGTTCCTGGAGGCCCCATCCTGGAGGGCATATGGGTCAGGACTCTGGGTCCAAAGTCTTCAGACACAAACTCGGGTAAGAGTTAAGCTCGAGGTGATGGCAGACCCAATCTGCAGACCCTGAGCGAAGCATCTCCAGATATGAAATTCGGACGGCTGTGAGGCAGGAGCACAGTCTTTTCTGTCTGACTTGTTTGTCTATGATGGCCACGAAATGGAGGGGTGGCCTCATGGGTCCATGTGAGATTCTACCTCTCTGGGAATTCTGCTCGGCACCCAAGAGTTTGGTGTATTTCCGGGGGATGGGAGGAGCGCAGTTTTCTGAGTCAGGGATCCCGTCCAAACAGCCATTCCAGAGATGGGTCCTGGGTTCTGGAGCCTGGATCACCGCAACAAGGCTTAGGATTTGGGCCTAGGGTCCTGCTCTATGTTTTCCTGGTACAGCTCCCGAGTGTTCTTGTTGGAAATGGGTCTCATTCTGAGGGTCACAATGCCTGTTTTTGCCCAGATGCCCATGCTGAGTGGGTGTGACCTCATGGGCTATGCACTTGGCTCCCACTCTGAGGGTTGGACTGCCATCTCAACATTCAGTTTTCCTGCCATGGGGAAGGAGGGGTACTTTTTTATGCTTCAGGTTCCCCCATGGGCAGGAATTTGAGCTAAGTTCTGGGACAGGGGCCTGAATACCCAGTTCACTTTGAGATGAGGTCCTCGGGCCAAGGCAGGACCCACCTGCAGAAAATGAGGCCTGCTTTCTGGGTGGCTGTCAGGAGCTCGGGCTCGAGCTGTGTCAGACAGAACATTCGTGGAGAGTTCGGCCTATGATATTGGGGTGCTTCTGAGAGTTGTGCAACTGGATCCTCATGGGGGATTTTTGCACAGACCCTTTTTTCACTTCTTCTATCTGGTGAGCAGGCAGATGGCTGCATTACGGCTCCAGAATATCCAAGTTGGAGGGTTTGCAGGCGAGGAGTGTGAGGACAGAAGTATGAAAACATAAGCTATGGTTACGCTCAGTGCCGAGCACATGTCTATTCCAATGTACAGCAGTTGTTTCGAGATCTTCAGCACCTGGGCGAGGGGAAGATGTCTGCTCACGCTGGAGTTTGTATCCATGATGGCCAACAAATGGAGGGGAGGTCTCAAGATTTCTTGGAGGTTTTTCCAAGCTGGAGCTTGTGAGCTGCTCCAAACATCAAGGTGTCCTACTAAGGGACAGCAGAAGTCTTCTTACAGGGCTCCAGGGTCCCCCATATGGAAGATTCTATAGCAATGCTCTCTGATGGAGGCCTGGGAAGCCAATATCTTGTTACCATTGCAGCTGAGGAACAGGGTAAGCTTGAACCAATGACACTGATTCCAAGTTCCAAGTGATTTGCTTTGATGGAAGTTCTCAGTCTAACAGGTCCCAATGCTGCTTGGTGTCCAGGGAGACCTTAGAATGTGGTGGCGGCTCTCTGACCATTGAGGATTCTCTATCCTTAGGATTAGACACAGTACCCAGGAGCCAGGTTTCCTTCTTGGGACAGGAGGTGTGCTCTTGTATGGCTCACGGACCACAGGTTGGACCATATGCTTGAATTTCCGGAACAGCCCTCTAGGGAGAGAGACCTCAAAACATAAGCTAGGGTTCTGATGAGGTTTTAGGGCCATGGAAGTTTCAACCTTCGGACTAAGTGCCATTGGCCTGCATGTCATCCTGGAGGTAGGTGCTGAGGCTGTGTCAGGCTGTGCACTTTTTCCAGAGTGGCCTATGATATTGGGGTGCAGTCAGGGGCCTTGCAGTTTTCTCCTAATCTGGACATTTTGGGAAACTGAGATGGGCAGGGTTTCCTCAGGAGAGCAGGGCCAGTGATGTCATGTGTTTCTCGAGGCCCCATCCTGGAGGTCATGTGTGTCAGGACTTTGGGACCAAAGACTTTAGACACAACCTCGGATAAGAGATAGGAGTGAGGTGTTGGCAGTCCGAATCTGAAGACCCTGAGGGAAGCTCCTCGGGATTTGAAATTCAGGTGGCTGGGAGGGAGGAGCACAGGCTTTTCTGTCTGGATTTTGTGTCTAGGATGGCCACTAAATGGAGGGGTGACCTCATGTGTCCATGGGATATTCTTCCACTCTGGTGATTCTGCTTGGCACCCAAGAGTTTGATTTCTTTCTGGGGAAGAGGAAAAGACTGTATTCCATCTCTGGGATCCTGTCCAAACAGGGATTCCAGAGATGGGTTCTGGGTCCAGACACTGAGAAAACTTAACCAAAGCTTCGATTTGGGTTCCTGGTCCAGATCCCAAGGGGGATCTTTGGAAAGGGGTCTCATTCTGAGGGTCACAATGCCTGTTTGTGCCCAGCTGCCCATCATGTGTAGGCGTGGTCTCATGGACCATGCACCTGGTTCCAACTCAGGGTTGTACAGCCATCTCAACATTCAGTTTTCTGGCCATGGGGAAGGAGGAGCCCTCTTTTGTGCTTCCGAGTCCCCTATGGGCAGGAATTTGAGCTAAGTCTGGGACAGGTACCTGAATATCCAGGTTGCTTCAAGATGATGGCCTCGGGCCAAGGTTGGACCCACCTGGAGGATATGGGGCCCACTATCTGGGTGGCTGACAGGAGGTCGGGGATCAGGCGATGTCAGACAGACAATTTATGCAGAGGTCGGTCTATTATATTGGGGTGCCATTGAGGGCCGTGCAGGAGGATCTTCATGTGGGTTTCTGCGAAGACCCATAGGGCACTTCTTCTTTCTGGTGGGCAGGCAGAAAGCTGCACTGTGGCTTCAGAATTCCCAATATGAAGGGCTTGTAGGCGAGGAGTGTGAAGACAGAAGTCTGAAAACACAAGCCACGGATAAGCTCAGTGCCGACCACAGGACCATTCCATTGTGCAGTGGTTGTTTCGAGATTTCCAGCACCTGAGTATGGGCGAGGGTCAGATGTCTGCTCACGCTGGGTTTGCATCCATGATGGTCAACGAATTGTGGGGTGGCCTCAAGAATTCTTGGAGATTTTCCCAAGCAGGACCTTGTGAGCTGCTCCAAACAGCAAGGTGTCCTACTGTGGGACAGGGGAAGTCCGCTTACAAGGCTCCAGGGTCCCCCATATAGAAAGATTCGACAGCAGAGGTCTCTGAATGGGGGCCTGGGAAGTCTTCCTTGCATGACCATTGCAGCTGAGGAACATTGCAGGCTTGATCTGCTGGTTTTTGTTCAAATTTCCAAGTGATCTAAGTTGACGGATGTTCTCAGTCTAATGAGTCACAATGCTGCTTGGTGTCCAGGGAGACCTTAGAATGTGGTGGTGAGGGTGCCTGGGTGGCTCAATGGGCTAAGCCGCTGCCTTCGGCTCAGGTCATGATCTCAGGGTCCTGGGATTGAGTCCCGCATCAGGCTCTCTGCTCAGCAGGAAGCCTGCTTCTTCCTCTCTCTCTCTCTGCCTTCCTCTATGCCTACTTGTGATCTCTCTCTGTCAAATAAATAAATAAAATCTATATAAAAAAAAAAGAATGTGGTTGTGGGTCTGTGGCCATGCAGGATTCTCCTACCTGAGGGTTAGACCCAGTTCCCAGGAGCCAGGTTCCCTTCTCGGGACAGGAGGGGTTCTCTTGTATGGCTCAGGGACCACATGTCGGATCATATGTTGGATTTCAAGACCAGGCCTCTGGGCACAGAGGCCTGAATATCTAGGCTAGGGTTCTTATGAGGTTGTAGGGTCATGTCATCCTCAACCTTCGGACTTAGGGACTTTGACCTGTGAGTCTTCCTGGAGGTAGATGCTCAGGCTGTGTCAGACTGTGCATTTTTTCCAGAGTGGCCTATGAAATTGGGGTGGGCTCAGGGGCCTTGCAGGCTTTTCCTAATCTGGAGGGTTTGTGCAACTGAGACGGCAGAATTTCATCCAGAGATCAGGCCCAGTGATGTAGTGTGGTTCTGTCAGCCCCATCCTGCAGGGAATGTGGTTAAGGGCTCTGGGACCAAAGTCTTCAGACACAAAATTGTGTATAAATTAGGAGGGAGGTGATGGCAGCCCCGATCTGCAGACGCTGAGGGCAGCTCCTCAGGATTTGAAATTCGTGTGGCTGGGAGGCAGGAGCAAAGGCTTTTCTGTCTGGATTGTGTCTAGGATGGCCTTGGAATGGTGGGGTGTCCTCATGTGTCCATGGAATATTCTACCTCTCTGGGGATTCTGCCCAGCACCCAAGAGTTTGGTGTCTCACTGCGAAGGAGAGCGCGTGGTTTACTGTTTCACAGTTCCCGTCAACACAGGGATTCCAGAGATGGGTTATAGGTCCCTGTGCCTGGATAACCCTACAAAGGCTTAGTATTTGGGCCTAGAGGCTTGACTGCCTGGCACTGTGGGGCTTTGGTTCAGCTCCCATGGAGACTTGTTGGAAATGGGTCTCAGGGTAAGGGTCACAATGCCTGTTTGTGCCCAGATGCCCATCCTGAGTGGGCATTGGCTCTTGTTCCATGCACCTGGATCTCAATATGAGGGTTGGACCACCATATCAACATTTAATTTTCCTTCTATGAGGAAGGAGGAGTACTCTTTTGTGCTTCAGATTCTTCCATGCACAGTAATTTGAGCTATGTTCTGGGACTGGTACGTGAATAACCAGGTTGGTTTGAGATGAAGGACTCAGGTCAAGGCAGGTCACACCTGCCAGATATGGGTCCCGCTATCTAGGTGGCTACCAGGAGGTCGGGGCTCGAGCTGTGTCAGACAGAGCATTAGTTCACAAGGTGGCCTATGATATTGTGGTGCTATAGAGGGCTGTGCTGGTGAAACCTTATATGGAGTTTCACACAGACCCATAGGGCACCTCTTTTTTCTGGTGGGCAGGCAGAAGGCTGCATTGTGGCTCCCAAATTCCCAATATGGGGGACTTGAAGGCGAGGAGTGTGAGAACAGAAGGCAGAAAACACAATCTATGCTTAATCTCAGTGCCGAGAACATGGCCGTTCCAATGTGCAGTGGTTTTTTTTGAGATCTCCAGCATCTAAGTACAGGCGAGGGTCAGATGTCTGCTCATGATAGAGTTTGTATCTATCGTGGCCAACAAATGAAATATCCAGCACCTGAGTAAAGGTGGATTTCAGATGTTTACGCACACTGGAGTTTGTGTCTCTGATGACCGAATGGAGGAGTGGCATCAAGAGGCTGATGCATGTGAGATGCTCCAAACAGCAAGGTTGTTTTTTCTACTGGACAGTTAGAGTCTGGTATGTTTTCTGCAGGGCCCCCCATGTGAAAAGTATGGGTAGCAGAGCCCTTCCACATGGATGACTGGAAAGCACACCTCCATTGACCAATGCAGCTGAGGAACATGCAGGTTCTTTACGGTGCTTCTGGGGCGAAGCACCAAGGTCATGAGTTGACATGGAATCTCTTGAAGATGGGTTACAATGCTGGTTTTTTTTTACCAGGTAGATCTTAGAATGTGTTGGTGGCTAAGGTGCCTGCAGGATTCTCCTACCCTGAGGGTTTAACACAGGTCGAAGAGCACGGTTACCTTCTGGGGACAGGAGATGTAGTGTTTTGTGGCTCAGGGACCACATGCCGTATCATAAGTTCCTATTCAAGAACAGGCCTCTGAAGACAGATGCCCGACAACCTAATCTAGGGTTCCAATGTGTCCCAGGGGCATGAGAGGTTCAATCTTCAGACTTAGGACAGTTGACTTGGGTGTCTGCCAGGATGTAGGTGATCAGGGAGTTTCAGACTGTGCACTTATGTCCAGAGTAACCTCCAATATTGGGGTGGCCACAGGGGCCTTGAATGTTTCAACCAACTCTGGAGGGTTTGGTTAACTGACATGCACAATTTCCATGGGGATGGCAAGCACAGTCCTGTGGTGTGGCTCCAGAGACTCCACCCTGGAGGGCATGTGAGCCATGGTTCTGGGAGGGAAGTCTGCAAACACAAACTTGGGTTAGGTTTAGTGGCTAGGTTATCGCAGGGCAATGTGTAGACCTGGAAGGCTACTCGTCAGGAACAGTAACTGGAATGACCCGAAGGCGGAAGCACAGGCTTTTATATCTGGATTGTGTGTCTAGGGTGACGTCAGAATGTAGCTGTGGCCTCATGGGTCCATGGGAGATTTTTCCTCTAAGGATACAGGCGGCTCCCAATATTTTGATGACTTTTTGGTATGGGAAGACTGCTATTTTCGATCTTAGGTGTGACCCAAAACAGAGATTCCAGAGATGGGCTCTGGGTCTAGGCGCCTGGAAAATCCCACCAAGGGTTGGGATTTGGGCTTATGGGCAGACCAGGCCTGCAATGCAGGATCTTGGTGGTGCAACTGAGAGGGCTTGTTTGGAAGCATGCTCAGGCTGAGCATTACAATGCCTGTTTGTCCCCAGGGTGGCCCTCAGGAGTGGGCGTGGTCCCATTGTCCATTTTCTGGCTCCCACACTGAGGGATGGACACACATTCCAATGGCCAGGTTTCCAGCCATGGGGAAGGAGGAAATATCTATTGTGCTTCATGTTCCCCCATAGGCAGGGATTACAGCAAAGGTCTGGGGACAGATGCCTGAATACCAAGGATGCATAGAGATGACAGATTTGGGCCATGGCCGTTCTCACATGCTGGATATGGGCCCCGCTCTCTGGGTGGCTGACACGAGGTCTGGGCTCAGGCTGTGTCAGACACAGCACTAGTGGCCAGAGAAGTCTATATATTGGGGTTCTCTCCAGGGCCGAGTAAATTGATCCTCATGTAGGGTTTCTGGCCAGACTCACGAAGCACTTCTTTCTGTGGGGCAGGCAGAATGCTGCCTTATGGATCCAGAATTCCCTATCAAGAGGGTTTGGGGACAAATAGGGTGAGAATGCAATTGTAAACACCAGCTATGCTTAAATTGAGTGCCAAGCGGAAGTCAGTTTCAATGTGCAGCAGCTTATACAAGATATCCAGCACCTGAGTAAGGGCAGATGTCAGATATTTGCTCACACTGGAGTTTGTGTCTAGGATGACGACTAATGGAGGGGTGGCTTCAGGAAGCAATGGAGGATTACCCACGCTTAAGATTGTGAGATGCTCCAAACAACAAGGTTTCCTTCTAATGGACAGGAGGAGTCTGTTTTTTTTTTCCTCCAGGGTCCCTCAAGTGGAAGTTTGCGTAGCAGAGCCCTCCCGCATGGATGACTGGAAAGCACACGTCCAATGACCATTGCAGCTGAGGAACATGACAGGTTCGTTTTGGTGGTTCTGGTGCCAAGTACCAAGGCCTTGAGTTGACTTGGAATCTCTTACAGATGTGTCCCAAAACTGGTTTGTTACAAGGGAGGTCTTAGAATGTATTGGTGGCTATGGGCCACGCTGAGGGTTTGGCACAGGTCGATGTGCACAGTTTCCATCTTGGGAGAGGAGATGTTCTGTTTTGTGGCTCAGGGTACATATGTTGTATCCTGACTTGGTATTCAAGAACAGGCCTCTGAGGATTGATGCTGGCAACCTAATCTAGAGATCCAATGATGTCCTTGGTGCCCATCAGGTTCAATTTTCTTACTAAGGACCATTGATATGGTTGTCTGACTGGATGTAGGTGATCAGGGTGTTTCAGACTGTGCATTTGCATCCAGAGCCACTTCCACTATTGGGGTGGGCTCAGGGGCCTTGCAGGTTTCTCCTAACTTGGAGGCTTTGGGGAACTGTGATGGGCACAGTTTCCTTGGGGATGGCAGGCCCAGTCCTGTGGTAAGGCTTCAGAGACCACCTCCTTGAGGATATGAGAGCCATGGTTTTGGGAGGGAAGTCTGCAAACACAAATTTGGGTCAGGGATAGTGGCAAGGAGATCGCAGGTCCAATGCATAGACCTAGAAGGCATCACGTCAGGAACTGTAATTAGGGTGACTGAAAGCTGGTAGCACAGGCTTTTCTATCTGGATTGTGTGTCCAGGATGGGCTCTGAATGTAGACGTGGTCTCATGGTTCAATGGGAGACTTTTCCTCTCTAAGGATCCTGGTGAATCTCCATAGATTGGTGGTTTTTCAGAGAAGAAAAGAGTGCTCTTTTCCATCTTAGGGGTGCTCCAAAACAGGGAAGAATGCTGTTTTCCAACTTAGGCTTATGCCAAAACAGGGATTCCAGAGACGGGCTCTGGGTCTGGGTGCCCGGATATCCCACCACGTGTTGGGATTTGGGCCTAGGGGCATTCCAGGCCTGCAATGCAGGATCCTAATGGTGTAACAGAGAGGGCTCGTTTGAAAGCATGCTCAGGCTGAGGGTCATCATGCCTCTTTGTGCCCAGGGGGGCCCTCAGGAGAGGGCGTAGTCTCATTGGCCATATAGCTGGATCCCAATTTGAGGGTTGGACACCCATTGCAACAGCCAGGCTTCCTGCAATGAAAAGAGGAGTTCTCTATTGTGCTTCAGGTTCCCCCATTGGCAGGGTTTCAGGAAATGTCTGTGGAAAGTTGCCTTAATACCAAGGATGTGTACAGATGACAGGCTAAGAATTCCCAGGTAACAAAACAGCATTGTTACCCATGTTCATGACATTCCATGTAAAAATAAGCCCTTAGTACTTCGCCCCAGAGCCACCAGAATGAACTTGCCATGTTCCTAAGCTGCAATGGTCAGTGGAGGTGTGGTTTCCAGGCAACCATACGGGGGTGCTCTGCTACACAAACTTTGCAATTGGCTGGGACCCTTGAGACAAAAAAACAGAATGCCCCTGTCCGGTAGAAGGAAACCTTCTGTTTGGAGCATCTCACAAGCCCCAGCGTGGGAAATCCTCCATTTCCTCTTGAAGCCACCACTCCATTTGTCAGTCATCATAGACACAAACTCCAGCATGAGCAAACATCTGACATCCGCCCTTACTCAGGTGCTGGATTTCAATTCGATCGCTGCACACTGGAACTGCCTTTAGTTTGACTGAATTAAGCCATAGCTTGGGTTTACAATTCCATCCTCAGTCTACTGGTCCACAAGCCCTATTGTGAGGGAATTCTGGAGCTACAACACAATATTCTGCCTTCCCCATAGAAAGAAAAAGGGCCTGGAGAGTCTGCCCAGAAACTCCATATGATGGTCAATCTTCTCGGTGCTAGACGGAACCCTGATTCATAGGCTGCCCTGGGCACTAGTGCTGTGTCTGACATAGCCGGAGCCAGGACCTAGTGTCAGCCACGGAGAGATCAGGGCCCATATCCAGCATGTGAGACCAGCTATGGCCCAAGTCTGTCTTCTCTTCTATTCTTGGTATTCAGGCATCTGTACCCACACCTTTGCTGAAATCCTTGCCATTGGGGGAACCTGAAGCACAATGGAGAACTCCTCCTTCCCCATGGAAGGTATTCTGACAGTTGGGATAGTTGCTCAACCCTCAAAGTGGAAGGCAGCTCCATGGCCAAGGAGACCATGTGCACTAATGATGGCTTCCCCGGGCACAAGCAGGCATTGTGACCTCAGCCTGAGCATGCTTTCAACCAAACGCTCTCAATTGCATCTCTGGGACCCCGAATTGCAGGCCTAGTACACACCTAGGCCCAAATCCTAACCCTGGTGGGATTTTACAGGGGCCCAGACACAGAGCCCATCTCTGGAATCCCTATTTTGGGGGACCCTTAAGATGGAAAACAGCACTCTTCCCTTCCCCGAGATAGTCACCAAACTCTTGGTAGCCACCAGGATCCTTGAGTGGAAAAATCTGCCATAGACCCATGAGAACACACCTGCATTCCGAGGCCATCCTGGACATACAATCCAGATACATATCATGTGCTATCACCTTTGAGTCATCGGATTTACAGCTCCTGACGAGCTGCCTTCCGGGTCTATGCATTGGGCCTGCAATCACCTTGCCATTAACCTAAACTGAGTTTGTGTTTGCAGACTTCCTTCCTAAAACCATGGCTCACATGACCTCCAGGTTCTGGCATCTGAAGCCACACCACAAGACTGTGCATGAGATCCTCAAGGAAACTGTGCCCATCACTTCTGCCCGATACCTTTAGATTAGGAGAAACCTGCAAGGCCCCTGAGCGCAGCCAAATAATGGAGGCCGCTCTGGGCACAAATGCACAGTCTGAGACACCCTGATCACCTCCATACAGGCAGACACCCAAGTCAATGCTCCTGAGTCAGAAGATTGAACCTGACATGCCCCGAGGACTTCATTGGCACACTAGATTAGGTTTACAGGTATCTGTCATCAGAGGCCTGCTCTGGAATATCAACTTATGATAAAATATATAGTCCCTGAGCCACAGAACAGAATATGTCCTCCCCAAAAAGGAAGCCATGCTCCTGGAATTGTGTCATACCCTTAGGGTATTTGGATCCTGAATGGCCCCTTAGCAACCAGCACATTCTATGATATTCCTGGTAACAAACCATCATTGTGCACCATCTTCATGAGACTCCATGTCAACTCAAGGTCTCAATATATTGCCCCAGAGCCACCAGAATGCACCTGCCATGTTCCTCAGGTGCAATGGTCAATTGAGGGGTGATTTCCAGGCATCCCTGTGGGGTTCTCTGCTACAAAACTTTCCACATGGAGAAACCAGAGAAAACAAACCAGACTTCTCCTGTCCGGTAGAAAGAAACTTTGCTATTTGGAGCATCTCACAAGCCCCAGCATGGGAAATCCTCCATGGCCTCTTGACGCCACCCTTCCATTTGTGGGTAATCACAGACACAAACTCCAGTGTGAGCAAACATCTGACATCCACCCTTACTCAGGTGCTGGATATTCGAAACGGCAGCTGCACACTGGAACTGCCTTTTGCTTTTCACTGAACTTAACCATAGCTTTGTATTACTATTCTATCCTCACCACACTGGTCCACAATATCTCTTGATAGGGAATTCTGGAGCCACAACGCAGTATTCTGCCTTCCACATAGAAAGAAGAAGGACCGGTTGAGTCTGCCCAGAAACCTCACATGAGGATCAATCTACTCAGACCACGAGGCAACCCTGATTAATAGATTTCCCTGACCACTAGTGCTGTGTCTGACAGAGTCTAAGCCCCGACCTCGTGTCAGCCACCCAGAGTTGAGGGCCCATATTTAGCATGAGAGTTCGGCCATGGCCCTGGGCCATCATCTGTACCCATCCTTGGTATCCAGTCATCTGTCCCCCAAACTTTGCTGGAATTCCTGCCAATGGCAAACCTGAAACACAATAGAGAACACCTCCTTCCCCATGGCAGGAATATTGGTTGTCCAACCCTCAGCATGGGAGCCAGCTGCATGGCCAAGGAGACCATGCCCACTCCTGAGGGCCGACATGGGCACAGGCAGGCATGGTGATCCTCAGCCTGAGCATGTTTTCAAACAAACACTCTCAGTTGCTCCTCCAGTACCAGCATTGCAGGCCTGGTATGCCCTTAGGCCAAAATCCTAACCCTTGGTGGGATTTTCCAGGTGCCCAGACCCAAAGTCCGTCTCAGAATCCCTGTTTGGGGCACCATTAAGATGGAAAACAGCACTCTTCCCTTCCCTGAGAAAGGCACCAAACTATTGGGAGCCGCCAGGATCCTTAGAGAGAAAAAATCTCCCATGGACCCATGAAAACAAACCTGCATTCCGAGGCCATCCTGTCCACACAATCCAGAGAGAAAAGTCTTTGCTACCGCCTTCGAGTCATCCTATTTACATTTCCTGACGAGCTGCCCTCCATGTCTATGCATTGGGCCTGTGATCATCTCGACACTAACCCTAACCCCAGTTTGTGTTTGCCGACTTCTCTCCCAAAACCATGGCTTACATGCCCACCAAGATGTGGTCCCTCAAGCCACATCACAGGAAAGTTCCTGCCATCCCCAAGAAAACTGTGCCCATCAGGTTGTCCAAACCCTCCAGATTAGGAGAAATCTGCCAGGCCCCTGAACCCACCCCAATATTGGAGGTTGCTCTGGATGCAAACGTGCAGTCTGAAACACCCTGAGTACCTCCATCGAGGCAGAAAGCCAAGTCAATGGTTCTGAGTCAGATGATTGAACCTGACATGCCCCTAGGACTTCACTGGAACCCTAGATTGGGTCTTCAGACATCTGTTCTCAGAGTCCTGTTCTGGAATACCAAATTATGATACAACATGTGGTCCCTGATTCCCACAACAGAACATCTCCTGTCTCCAGAAGGAAAATGTGCTCTTGGATCTATGTCCAACTTTCAGGGTAGATGGATCCTGCATGACCCATTAGCCCCAGCACCTTCTATGATCTCCCTGGTAACAAACCAGCATTGTGACCCAACTTCCTGAGACTTGATGCCAACTCAAGGTGTTGGTACTTTGCCCAAAAGCCATGAAACGAATCTGCCATGTTCCTCAGGTACAAAGGTCAATGGACGTGTGCTTTCTAGGCATCCAAGAGGTAGTTCTCTGCTACACAAAAATTCCACATAGGGAACCCTAGAGCAAACAAATAAGACTGCTCCTGTCAGGTTGAAGGAAACCTTGGTTGTTTGGAGCATCTCACAAGCCCCAGCCTGGGAAGTCCTCCACATTCTCTTGATGCCAACCCTCCATTTGTTAGTCATCATAGACACAAATTCCAGCATGAGCAAACATCTGACATCTGCTCTTACTCAGGTGCTGGATATTCGAATCAGTCACGCACACTGGAAATACCTTTCACTTGACACTGTATTCTTGCATAGTTTGGGTTTACAATTCCATCCTCACCCTACTGGACTGCAAGTCTCTTGAGAGGGAATTAGGGAGACAAAACGCAACATTCTGCCTTCCCCATAGAAAGAAGAAGGGCCTGGTGAGTCTGCCCAGAAACTCCCCATGAAGTTCAATCTACTTGGCCCTCAAGGGAACCCCGATTTATACTTTGCGCTGGCCACTAGCGCTGTGTCTGAGAGAGCCTGAGCCCCAACCTCGTGTCAGCCACCCAGAGTGTGGGGCCCTTATGCAGCATGTGGGACTGGCCATGGCCCAGTCATCTCTACCCATCCTTGGTATTCCGGCAACTATCCCAGACCTTTGCTGGAATCCCTACCAGTGGGGGAACCTGAAGCACAATTGAGAACTCCTCCTTCCCCATGGCAGGAAGCCTGGCTGTTGCTATGGGTGCCCAACCCTCAGAATTAGAACCAGGTGCATGGCCAATGAGACAACGCCCAATCATATGGGCCGCCTGGAACAAAGCAAACATTGTGTCCCTCAACCTTAGCATGCATTCAAACAAATGCTCTCAGTTGTTTCTGCAGGGTCCCGCATCGCAGGCCTGGTATGCCCTTAGGACCAAATCCTAACACTTCGTGGGATTTTCCATACAAACATAACCAGAGCCCGTCTCTGGAATCTCTGTTTTGAAGCACCCCTATGATGGAAAACAGCACTCTTCCCTCCCCTGAGAAAACTATTAGGAGCTGCCAGGATGCGTAGAGAGGAAAAATCTCCCACGGCTCCATAAGACCACACCTTCATTCTGAGGCCATCCGGGACACGCAATCCAGATACAAGAGACTGTGCTACCACCTTCGAATCACCTGGTTTACAGTTCCAGACGAGCTGCCCTACAGATCTACGCATTGGGCCTGTGATCACCTCGCCATTAACCCTACCCCAAGTTTGTGTTTGCAGACTTCTTTCCCAAAACCATGGCTCACATGCCCTCTATGATGGGTCTCTGTAGCCACACCACAGGAAAGATCCTGCTATCCCCAATGAAACTGTGTCCATCACAGTTGCCCAAACCCTCCAGATTAGGAGAGACCTGCAAGTCCCCTGAGCCCAGTCCAATATTGGAGGCCACTCTGGACACAAATGCACAGTGTGCAACACCCTGATCACCTCCATCCAGGAAGACACCCAAGTCAATGGTCCTGCGTCAGAAGATTGGTCCCTGAACCCCACAATAGAATATCTCCTGTCCCCAGATGGAATTCGCGGTCTTCAACTTGTGTCAAGGGTCGGGGTATATGAATTATGCACAGCCCCTTAGCCCCCAGCACATTCTAAGATCTCTCTGGTAACAAACAAACAGCATTGTGATCCATCTTCATGAGATTCCATGTCACTTCAAGTCCTTGGTAATTCGCCCCAGAGCCACCAGAATGAACCTGCCATGTTCCTCACCTGATATGGTCAGTGGAGGTGTGCTTTCCAGGCATCCATGTGGGAGTGCTCTTCTACTTATTCTTTCCACATGTGGGACCCTGGAGCAAACAAACCAGACTGCCACTGACCAGTAGAAGGGAACCCTCTGTTTGGAGCATCTCAGAAGCACCAGCAGGAGAAATCCTTCATGGCCCTTGACACAACCCCTCCATTTGTCAGTCATCATAGACAAAAACTCCAGCATGAAAAAACATCTGAAATCTGCCGTTATTTAGATTCTGCATTTTCTTTTCCACCACTGCACACTGGAACTGCGTTTCACTTGACACTGAATTTAACAATAGCTTGGGTTTAGAATTCCATCCTCAGCCTCCTGGTCTGCAAGCCCTCTAGAGAGGGAATTTGGAGCCACATGGCAACATTCTGCATTCCCACTAGAAAGAAATAGGGCCTGGTGAATCTTCCCAGAAACTCCACATGAGGATCAATCTACTTGGCACTCGATGGAACCTTGATTTATAGGCTGTCCTGGGCACTAGTACTAGTACTAGTACTAGTACTGTGTCTGACAGAGCCTGAGCCAAGACCTAGTTTCAGGCACCCAGAGATATGAGCCCATATCCAGCATGTGAGTTTGGCCAGGGCCCAAGTCCATCATCTCTACCCATCCTTGGTATTCAGGCACCTGTCCCCAGACCTTTTATGTAATCCCTACCAATGGGGTAACCTAAAGCACAATAGAGAACTCCTCCTTCCCCATGGTAGGAATCCTGGCTGTTGATATGGGTGTCCAAACCTCAAAGTGGGAGCCAGCTGCATGGCCAAGGAGACAATGCCCACTCATGAGGGCTGCCCTGGGCACAAGTAGCCATTGTAACCCTCAGCTTGATCAAGCCTTCAAAAAAATGCTCTTAGTTGCACCTCCAGGATCCTGCATTGCAGGCCTGATATGCCCTTAAGCCCAAATCCTAACACATCGTGGGATGTTCCATGTGCACATACCCAGAGCCCGTCACTGGAATCCCTGTTTTGAGGCACCCCTAAGATGGAAAACAGCACTCTTCACTTCCCTGAGAAAGCCACCAAACTAATGGGATCCCCCAGGATCCTTGAGAAGAAGAATCTCCCATGGTCCCATGAGTCCACACCTGTATTCCGAGGCCAGCGTGGATATGCTATCCAGATACAAGAGACTGTGCTACTGGCTTCGAGTCACCTGATTTACAGTTCCTGACGTGCTGCCCTCCAGATCTTTGGATTGGGACTGTGAACACCTCTCCATTAACCTTATCCCGAGTTTGCGTTTGCAGATCTCTCTCTAAAAACCATAGCTCACATGTCCTCCAGGATGGGGCCCCTAGAGTCACACCACAAGACTGTGCTTGCCATCCGCAAGGAAACTGGGCCCATCACAGTTGCCCAAACCCTCCTGATTAGGAGAAACCCGGAAGGCTCCTGAGCACATCCCAATATTGGAGGCTGCTCTGGATGCAAATGCACAGTCTGAAACACCCTGATCACCTCCATCCAGGCAGACACCCAAATCAATGGTCCTGAGTCAGATAATTGAACCTGACATGGCCGTAGGACCTCATTGGAAGAGGGATTAACTTTTCAGGCACCTGTCCTCAGAGGCCTCTTCTGGAATACCAACTTATGATACAAATTATGGCCCCTGAGCCCCAGGGTGGGAAATCCTCCATGGCCTCTTGACGCCACCTCTCCATTTGTTGGTCATCATAGACACAAACTCCAGCCTGAGCAAACATCTGACATCCGCCCATATTCAGGCGCTGATATTGGAATCAGCTGCTGCACACTGGAACTGCCTTTCGCTTTGCAATGAATTTAAGCCTAGCTTCAGACTACAATTTCATCCTCACCCTACTGGTCTGCCATATCTCTTGATAGGGAATTCTGGAGCCACAACGCAACATTCTGCCTTCTTCATAGATAGAAGGACCTGGTGAGTCTGCCCATAAACTGCACATGAAGATCAATATACTCAGCCCAGGAGGGAACCCCTATTTATAGTTTGCCCTAGCCACTAGTGCTGTGTCTGACAGAGCCTGAGCCCCTACCTCGTGTCAGGAACCCAGAGGGTGGGGCCCACATTAACCATGTGAGACCGGCCATGGCCCAGGGCTGTCATTACTACCCATCCTTGGTATTCAGGCATCTGTCCCCTAGATCTTAGCTGGAATCCCTACCAATGGGGGGACCTGAAGCACAATAGAGAATTCATCCTTCGCCATGGCAGGAATCCTGGCTTTTGGATGGGTGTCCAACCCTAGGAATGGGAACTGGCTGCATGGCTGAGTAGACATCGCCCAATCCTGATGGCCTCCGGGGCACAAGCAGGCATTGGGACCCTCAGCTTGACCATACTTTCAAACAAACGCTCTCAGTTGCACCTCCAGGATCCCGCATTGCAGGCCTGGTATGGCCCTAGGCCTAAATATTAACACTTGGTGGGATTTTCCAAGCACTTAGACCCAGAGCTCATCTCTGGAATGCCTGTTTTGGGGCACGCCTAAGCTGGAAAACAGTACTCATCCCTTCCCGGAGAAATCCAACAAACTATTGAGAACCGCCAGGATCCTTGAGAGGAGAAATCTCCCATGGACCCTTGAGACAACACCTGCAATAAAGGCCATTCTGGAAATTAAATCCAGATACAATTACCTGTGCTACCACATTTGAGTTACGTGATTTACAGTTCCAGACTTGCTGCCTTCCTGGTCTATGGATTGGGACTATGATCACCTTGCCACTAACCCTAACCTAAGTTTGTGTTTGCAGACTTCTCTCTCAAAATCATGGCGCACATGTCCTCCAGGATGGGGTCTCTGGAGTCACACCACAGGACAGTTCCTGCAATCCCCAAGGAAACTGCCCATCACAGTTGTCCAAAAACCCCATATAAGGAGAAACCTGCAAGGAACCTGAGCCAACCCTAGTATTGGATGCCACTCTGGACACAAATGCACAGTCTGAAACACCCTCATCACCTGCATCCAGTCAGACACCAGAGTCAATGATCCTGAGTCAGAAGATTGAATGACATTCCCCTAGGGCCTCATTCAAACCCTTTATTAGGTTTTCAGGCTTCTGTCCTCAGAGATCTGTTCTGGATTACCAATTTATGATACAACATATGCCCGCTGAGCCCCACAACAGAATATCTCCTGCCCCCAGAAGCAATCCGGGCTCTTGGGCCTGTGTCAAATCCTCAGGCTAGATGAATCCTGCATGGCCCATTAACAACCAGCACATTCTAAGATCTCCCTGGTAACAAACCAACATTTTGACCCATCTTCATAAGGTTCCATGTCCAATCCAGTCTTTATTTCTTCGCCTCAAAGCCACCAGATGCCATGTTCCTTCGCTGTCATGGTCAATGAAGGTGTGCTTTCCAGTCACCCATGTGGGAGATCTATGTTATCCGATCTTTCGACATGGGGAACCATGGAGGAAACAAATCAGACTGCCCCTGTCTGGTAGAAGGAAATCTTGCTGTTTGGAGCATCTCAAAAACACCAGATTGGGAAATCCTCCATTACCTCTTGACGCCACCCCTCCATTTTTGTGTCATCATAGACACAAACTCCAGCATGAGCAAATATCTGACATCCACCCTCACTCAAGTGCTGAATATTGGATTCAAACATTGCACACTGGAAATTCCTTTTGCTTGATACAGAATGTAACCATAGCTTAGGTTTACAATTCCATCCTCAGCCTCCTGGTCCACAAGCCCTCTTGATAGTGAATTCTAGAGCCACAAAGCAGCATTCTGCCTTCCCCTTACAAACAAGAAGGTCCTGGTGAGTCTGCCCAGAAACCATACATGAGGATCAATCTGCTCGGCACTTGAGGGAACCCCAATTTATAGGCTGCCCTGGGCACTAGTGCTGTGTCTGACAGCGCCTGAGCCAAGACCTAGTGTCAGCCACCCAGTGATCGGGGCCCATATCCACGATTTGATACTGGCCATGGCCCATGTCCATCATCTTTACCCATCCTTGGTATTCAGGCCTCTGTCCCCAGACCTTTGCTGGAATCCCCGCTAATGGGGGAACCTGAAGCACTATAGAGAACTCCTCTTTCCCCATGGCAGGATACTGGCGGTTGGGATGGTTTTCCAACCCTCAAAGTGGGAGCCAGCTGCATGGCCAATGTGACCACGCCCACTCATGAGGGCCACCTGGGCATAAGCAAGTATTGTGACCCTCAGCCTGAGAATGATTTCAAACAAGCCCTCTCAGTTGCACCTCCAGGATCCTGCATGCAGGCCTGGTAAGCCATTAGGCCCAAATCCTAACACTTGGTGGGATTTTCCAGGGGACCAAACCCAGAGTCCGTCTCTGGAATCCATATTTTGGGGCACCCCTAACATGAAAAAAAGCACTCTTCCCTTCCCCGAAAAAGCCACCAACTATTGGGAGCCACCAGGATCCTTAGAGAGGAAAAATATCCCATGGACCCATGAGGCCACAACTGCATTCTGAGGCCATCTTGCACACAATACAGAGAAAAAAGCCTGTGATTCTGCCTTTGAGTCACCCGATTAACAGTTCCTGAAGAGCTGCCATCCATGTCTATGCATTGGGCCTGTGATAACCTTGCCACTAACCCTAACCCAAGTTTGTGTTTTCAGACTTCCCTCCCAAAACCATGGCTCACATGCCCTCCAGTTTGTGATAACTGGAGCCACACCACGGGATTGTACCTGTCTTCCCAAAGGAAACTGTGATTGTCACTATTAAACAAACCCTCTAGATTAGGAGAAACCTGCAAGGCCCCTAAGCCCAGCCCAATATTGGAGGCCACTCTGGACGCAAATGCACAGTCTGACACACCATATCACCTACATCCAGGCTGATATCCAAGTCAATGGTCCTCAGACAGAAGATTGAACCTGACATGCTCCTAGGATTCACTGGAACACTAGAATAGGTTTTCAGGTATCTGTACTCAGAAGGCTGTTCTGAATATCAATGTATGATACAATATGGTCACTGAGCCACACAAAAGAACATCTCCTGTCCTTAGAAGAAAGCTGTGCTCTGGACCTGTGTCAAACACTCTGGGTAGATGAATCCTTCAAGGCCCCCTGGCAACCAGCACATTCTATGATCTCCCTGACAACATACCAGCATTGTGACCCATCTTCATGAGACTCCATGACAACTCCAGCCCTTGGTACTTCGGCCCAGAGCCACCAGAATGAAACTGCCATGTTCCTCTGCTGCCATGGTCAATGTAGGTGTACTTTCCAGGCATCCAGCGGGAGTGCTCTGATACCAACTTTCCACATGGGGAACCCTGGAGGAAACAAACCAGACTCCCCTGTACGGTAAAAGGAATCTTTGCTGTATGGAGTATCTCAAGCCTGAGGGTGGGTAATCCTCCATGGCCTCTTGAGGCCACCCATCCATTTGTTGGTCATCATAGACACTAACTCCAGCGTGAGCAATCAACTGACATCTGCACTTACTCAAGTGCTGGATATTTGAATCAGCTGCTACACACTGGAATTGCCTTATGCTTGGCACTGAATTTAAAAGTAGCTTGGCGGGACGCCTGGGTGGCTCAGTTGGTTAAACAGCTGCCTTCGGCTCAGGTCATGATCCCAGCGTCCTGGGATCGAGTCCCACATCAGGCTCCTTGCTCCGCAGGGAGCCTGCTTCTCCGTCTGACTCTGCCTTCCACTCTGTCTGCCTGTGCTCGCTCTCGCTCGCTCTCTGACAAATAAATAAAATCTTGAAAAAAAAAAAGTAGCTTGGGTTTGCAATTCCATCCTCACCCTGGTGTTCAGTAATCTCTCTTGATAGGGAATTCTGAAGCCACAACACAGCATTCTGCCTTCCCCATAGCAAGAAAAAACAGCCTGGAGAGACTGCCCAGAAACCCTACATGAGGATAAATCTACTCGACCCTCGAGTGAACCCCATTTATAGGTTTACCTGGCCACTAGCGCTGAGTCTGACAGAACCTCGTCTCTGACCTCGTGTCAGGACCCAGAGACTGGGCTCCAACTCCAGAATGTGAGACCAGCCATGTCCCAGGGCTGTCATCTCTACCCATTCTTGATTCAGGCATCTGTCCCCAGACATTTGCTGAAATCCCTGCCAATGGGGGAACCAGAAGCACAATAGGGAAATCCTCCTTCTCCATGGCAGGAATGATGGCTCTTGGGATGGGTTTCCAGACCTCAGAGTGGTAGCCAGCTGAATGGCCAATGATAACCCGCCCACTCATGAGGGCCGCCCTGGACACAAGCAGGCATTGTGACCCCCAACATGAGCGTGCTTTCTTTTTTTTTTTTTTTTTTTTTAAAGATCTTATTTATTTATTTGACAGAGAGAAATCACAAGTAGATGGAGAGGCAGGCATAGAGAGAGAGAGAGAGGGAAGTAGGCTCCCTGCCGAGCAGAGAGCACGATGCGGGACTCGATCCCAGGACCCTGAGATCATGACCTGAGCCAAAGGCAGCGGCTTAACCCACTGAGCCACCCAGGCGCCCAAGCATGCTTTCAAACAAACACTCTCAGTTGCATTCCAGAATCCAAATTTGCAGCCCTGATATTCCCCTAAGCACAAATCCTAACACCTGGTGGGATTTTTCAGGGGACAAGAAACACAGCCTGTCTCTGGAATCCCTGTTTTGGGACACCCCTAAGATGTAAAATAGCACTCTCCCCTTAGCCAAGAAAGCCACCATAGTATAGGGAGCCGCTAGGATCCTTGAGAGGAAAAATCTCCCATGGATCCATGAGACCACACCTGCATTCCGAGGCCATCCTGGACACAAAAGCCAGATACACAAGCCTGTGCTACCACCTTCAAGGCAACTAATTTATAGTTCCAGACGAGCTGCCCTCCAGGTCTATGCATTGGGCCTGCGATCACCTCACCGCTAACCTTAACCCGAGTTTGTGCTTACAGACTTCTATCCCGAAACCATGGCTCATATTTCCTCCAGGATGGGGTCTCTGGAGCCACACCAAAGGACTGTGCCTGCCATCCCCAAGGAAAATGTGTCCATCACATTTGCCTAAAACTTCGAGATAAGGAGAAACCTGCAAGGCCCCTGAGCCCACCCCAATACTGGAGGCCCCTCTGGACACAAATGTGCATTCTGAAATACGCTGATCACCTGAATCCAGGCAGATACCCAAGTCAGTGTTTCTCAGTCAGAAGATTGAACCTGACATGCTCCTATGACCTCATTGTAACCCCTGATTAGGTTTTCAGGCATTTGTAATCAGAGACCTGTTCTGGAGTACCAACTTAAGATACAACATATGGTCCCTGATCCCCACAACAGAACATCTCCTTTCTCTAGATGGAAGCCGTGCTCTTGGAACTGTGTCAAACCCTCAGGGTAGATGAATCCTACTTGGCCCGTAGCCACCAGCAGATTCTAAGATCTCACTGGTAACAAGCCAGCATTGTGAGCCATCTTCATGAGATTCCATGTCAACTACAGGCCTTGGTACTTCACCCCAGAGCCTTCAGAAAGAACCTGCCATGTTCCTCAGCTGCAATGTTCAGTGGAAGTGTGCTTTCCAGGCATCCATGTGGGAGTGCTCTGCTACCCAAACTTTCCACATGGGGGACTCTCGAGCAAACAAATCTGACTGCCCTGTCCTGTAGAAGGAAACCTGGCTGTTTGGAGCATCTCACAAGCTCAAGTGTGGGAAATCCTCTATGACCTCTTTTCAACTCCTCTCCATTTGTCGGTCATTATAGACACAAACTCCAGCTTGAGCAAACATCTGACGTCTGCGCTTACTCAGGTGCTGGATATTCGAATCAGCCGCTGCACACTGGAAATGCCATTCGCTTGTCACTGAATTTATTCATAGCTTGGGTTTACAATTCCATCCTCACCCTACTGGTCCACAAGCCCTCATGATAGGGAATTCTGCAGCCACAACACAGCATTCTGCCTTCCCAATAGAAAGAAGAAGGGCCTGGTGAGTCTGCCCAGAAACTCCACATTATGATCAATCTACTTGTCCCTTGAGGGAACCCCGAATTATAGACAGCCCTGGCCCCTAGTGTTGTGTCTGACAGAGCCTAAGCCCCGACCTCGTGTCAGCCACCTAGAAGGTGGGGCCCATATCCCGCATGTTAGACTGGCCACGGAACAGAGCCGTCATCTTTACCCATCCTTGGTATTCAGGCATGTGTCCCCAGACCTTTCCTGGAATCCCTACCAATGAGGGAACCTGAATCACAATAGAGAAATCCTCATTCCCCATGGCAGGATTCCTGTAAGTTCGGAAGGGTGTCCAACACTCAGAGTGTTAGCCTACTGAATGGCCATTGAGACCACCCCCATTCCTGAGGGCCACCCTATGCAAAAGCTTGCATAGTGACCCTCAGCCTGAGCATGCTTTCAAACAAACGCTCTCAGTTGTATCTCCAGGACTTGCATTGGAGGCCTGGTAAGCCCCTATGCCCAAATCATAACCCTTGGTGGGTATTAACAGGTGCCCAGAGCCAGAGCACTTCTCTGCAATCCCTGTTATGGGACACCCTGAATATGGAAAACAGAACTCTTTCCTCTCTGAGAAAGCCACCACATTATAAGGAGCCGCCAGGATACTTGAGAGGAAATATCACCCATGGACACCTGAGACCACACCTGCATTCTTAGTCCATCGTGGATACACAATCCAGATAAAAAAGCCTGTGCTACCTCCTTTGAGGCATGCGATTTACATTTCACACGGAGCTTCCCTCCAGGAGTATGCATTGGGCCTACAATCACTTCGCCACTAAACCTAACCCGCATTTGTGTTTGCAGACTTCCCTCCCAAAACCATGGCTCTCATGCCCTCCAGCATGGGGTCTTTGGAGCCACACCACAGGAATGTGCCCACCATTGCCAAGGAAACTGTGCCCATCAAATTGCCCTATCTTTCCAGATTAGGAGAAACCTGCAAGGCCCCTGAGCCCACCCCAATACTGGTTGCCACTCTGTACACAAATGCACAGTCTGGACCACCCTGATCACCTACATCTAGGCAGACATTGAAGTCAATGATACTGAGTCAGAGGATTGAACCTGACATTCCGTTAGGATTTTATTGGAACCCTAGATTAAATTTTCAGGCATCTATCCTCAGAGGCCTGTTCTGCAATACCAAATTATGATACATTTGGTCCGTTAGCCCCACATCAGAACATCTCTGGTCCGAGAAGGAAACCGTGCCCTTTGACCAGTGTCAAACCCTCAGGGTAGATGAATCCTACATGGTCCCTTAGCCACCAGCACACTGTAAGGTCTCCATGGTAACAAACCTGCATTATGACCCATCTTCATGAGACTTCATGTCAACTCCAGGCCTTGGTAATTCGCCCAAGAGCCACCAGAACGAATTGGCCATGTTTCTCAGCTGCAATTTTAATGGAGGTGTGCTTTTCAGGCATCCACGTGGGAGTGCTCTGCTACCCAAACTTTCCACATGGGGGACCCTGGAGCAAATAAACCAGACTCCCCCTGTGTGGTAGAAGGAAACTTTGCTGTTTGAAGCATCTCACAAGCCCCAGCATGTGAAATCCTCCATGGCCTCTTGACGCCACCCCTCCATTCATCGGTCATCATAGACATAAACTCCAGCATGAGGAAATGTCTGACTTTCACCTTTACTCAGGTGCTGGATATCTGGAATCAGACACTGCACAATGGAACTGCCTTTTGCTTGGCAGTGAATTGAACCTTAGCTTGAGTTTACAATTCCATCCTCACCCTACTGGTCCCCAAGCCCGCTTGATAGGGAATTCTGGGGCCACAACGCAGCTTTTTGCCTTCCCCTTAGAAAGAAGAAGGGCATGGTGATTCTGCCCAGAAACTCTGCATGAGGATCAATCTGCTCAGCCCTTGAGGGATCCCTGATTCATACTCAGCCCTGACCACTAGTTCTGTTTCTGACAGAGCCTGAGTGCTCAATTCATGTCAGCTACTCAGAGAGTCAGGCATGTGAGACTGGCCATGTCTCAGGTCCCTCATCTCTACCCATCCTTGGTATTCAGGCATCTGTCCCCAGACATTTGCTAGAATACCTGCTAATGGGGGAACCTGAGGCACAATAGAGAATTCTTCCTTTTCCATGGCAGGAATCCTGGTAGTTGGCATGGGTGTCCTACATTAAAGTGGTAGCCAGCTGCATGGCCAAGGAGACAACTCCCACTCATAAGGGCTGCCCTAATCACATCAGGCATTGTGACACTCAGACTAGCATGCTTTCAAACAAACGCTCTCAGTTGTACCTCCAAGTCACACATTGTAGGCCTGGTACTCCCCTAGGCCCAAATCCTAATCCTGGTGGGATTTTCCAAGCACCCAGACTCACAGCCCTTCTCTGGAATCCCTTTTTGGGGAACATCTAAGATTGAAAACAGCACTCTTCCATTCAAACGAGAAAGCCACCATACTATTGGGAGCCTCCAGGATCCGTAGAGAGGAAAATACTCTCATGGAAACATTAGAACACACCTGCATTCCAAGGCTATCATGGACACACAATCCAGATACAAAAGCCAGTGCTAGTGCCTTCGAGGTACGTGATTTACAGTTCCTGACGATCTGCCCTCCAGGTCTATGCATTGGGCCTACGATCACCTCGCAACTCAACCTAATCCGAGTTTGTGATTGCAGACTTCTCTCCCAAAACCATGGCTTACATGCCCTCCACGATGGAGTCTCTGGAGCCACACCACAGGACTGTGCCTGCCACCCCCAAGGAAACCGTGCCCACAAATTTGCCTAAACCTTCAAGATTAGGAGAAACCTGCAAGGCCCCAGAGCCCACCCCAATATTGGAGGCCACTCTGTACACAAAGGCACAGTCAGAAACACCCTGATTGCCTACATATAGGCAGACACCGAAGTCAATGGTCCTGAGTCTGATGATTCAACCTGAAATTCCCCTTGGACTTCATTGGAACCCTAGATGAAGTTTTTAGGCATCTGTCCTCAGAGGCCTGTTCTGGAATACCAACTTATGATACAACATTTGGTCCGTGAGCCCCACAACAGAACATCTCCGATACCCAGAAAGAAACCGTGTTCTTCGACCGGTGTCAAACCATCAGGATAGACTAATCATACATGGCCCCTTAGCCACCAGCACATAGTAAGATTTCCGTGGTAACAAAACTGCATTGTGACCCAACTTCATTAGAAACCAGGCCTTGGTACTTTGCCCTAGAGCAACCAGAAAGAACCTGCCATGTTCCTTAGGTGCAATGGTCAATGTAGGTGTGCTTTCCAGTATCCACGTGCGAGTACTATGCTACCCAAACTTTGCACATGCGGGAACCTGGTGTAAACAAACCAGACCTCCCCTGTCCAGTAGAAGGAAACCTTATGTTTGGATCAACTCACAGGCCTCAGCGTGTAAACTGCTCCATGGCCTCTTGATGCCACCACTCCATTGGTCGGTCATCATAGACACAAACTCCAGTCTAAGCAAACATCTGACATGCACCCTTATCCCGGTGCTGGATGTCTTGAATAAACCACTGCACATTGGAACTGCCTTCCACTTGGCACTGAATTGAACCATAGCTTGTGTTTACAATTCCATCCTCACCTGACTGGTCCCTAAGCCCTCTTGATAGGGAAATCTGGGGCCACAACGCAGCATTCTGCCTTCCCCATCGAATGAAGAAATGCCTGGTGAGTCTGCCCTGAAAACCCACATGAGGATCAATCAGGTCGGCCCTCGAGTCAACACCGATTTTATAGGCTGCCATGGCCACTAGTGCCGTGTCTGACAGAGCCTGAGCTCGACTGAGTTTCAGCCACTAGAGAGCAGGCCCCATATCTAGCATTTGGGATTGCCATGGCCCAAGTATGTCATCTCTACCCATCCTTGATATTCAGGCACCTGTCCCCAGACCTTGGCAGGGATCCCTGCCAATTAGGGAACTTGAAGCACAATAGAGAACTCTTCTTTCCCCATGGCAATAAACCTGGCTTTTGGGATGGGTGTTCTACCCTCAAAGGGGGAGCCAGTTACAACATCAATGACACCACACACACTCCTGAGGACTACCCTTGGCACAAACAGGCATTGTGACCCTCACCCTGAGCATGCTTTCAAAAAATCCCTCTCAGATTCACCACAATGATCCCTCATTTCAGGCCTGGTATGCCTGTAGGTTCAAATCATAAAACTTGGTGGGATTTTCGAGGTGCCCAGACCCAGAGACCATCTCTGGAATTTTTGTTTTGGTGCACCCTTCAGATGGAAAACAGCACTCATCCCTTCCCCAAAAATGTCACCAAATTATGAGGAGCCACCAGGATCCATAGAGAGGCAATGTCTCCCATGGACCCATGAGAACACACCTGCATTCCGAGGCCATCCTGGACACACAATCCGGAGAGAAAAGCCTGTGCTACTGCCTTCCATTCACCCTAATTACAGTTCCAGATGAGCTGCTCTCAAGGTATATGCATTGGGCCTGTGATCACCTCGCCACTCACCCTAATTCGAATTTGTGTTTGCAGACTTATCTACCAAAACCATGGCACACATGCCCTCCAGGATGGGGTCTCTGGATCCACACTGCAGGACTGTCCCTGCCATCCACAAGGAAACTGTTTCCATCACAGTTGCCCAAACTGTCTAGATTAGGAGAAACCTACAAGGCCTCTGGGCCTACCCCAATTTCGGCGGCCGCTCTGAACACAAATGCACAGTCTGAAATACCCTGATCCCCTACATCCAGGAACACAGCCAAGTCAATGGTCCTGAGTCAGAATAATGAACCTAACATGCCCCTAGGACGTCATTGGAACCATTGATTCGGTTTTCAGACATGTGTCCTCAGAGGCCTGTTCTAGAATGCGAACTTATGATACAACATGTGGTGCCTGGGCCACACAACAGAACATCTCCTGTCCCCAGAAGGAAACCGTGCCCTATAATCTGTGCAAAATCCCAGAGTAGTAGATTCCTGCACAACTATTAAGCCACCAGCACATTCTAAGATCTACCTGGTAACAAACCAGCTGTGTGGCCCATCTGCAAGAGATTCCATGTCAAATCAAGGACTTGGTACTTTGCTACAGAGACACCAGAATAAAGCTGCCATGTTCTTCAGTTGCAATGGTCAATGAAGTTGAACATTCCAGGCATCCATGCGGTAGAGCTCTGCTACCCAAACTTTCTACATGGGGGACCCTGGAGCAAATAAACCACACTCCACCTGTCCAGTAGAACGAAACCTTGCTATTTGGAGCAGCTCATGAGTCTCAACGTGAAAATCCCTCCATGGCTTCTTGACGCCACCCCTCCATTTGTCAGTCATCATAGACACAAACTCCAGTGTGAGCAAATATCCGACGTCCTCCCTTACTAAGGTGCTGGATATCTCGAAAAAGCTGCTGGACACAGGAACTGCCTTCCGCTTGGCAGTGAATTAAACTGTAGCTTGTGTTTACAATTCCTTCCTCACCCGACTGGTCCCCAAGCCTTCTTGATAGCGAATTATGGAGACACAACACAGCATTCTGCCTTCCCGATAGAAACAAGTGCCTGGTGAGTCTGGCCAGAAACCCCACATGAGGATCAATCTGCTCGGCCCTATATCGGAGGGACCCTGATTTATAGGTTGCCCTGGCCACTAGTGCTGTGTCTGACAGAGCCTGAGCCCAGACCTAGTGTCAGTCACCAGAGTTTGAGCCCCACATCTAGCATTTGGGATTGCCATGGCTCAAGTATTTCATCTCTACCCATCCTTGGTATTCAGGCACCTGTCCCCAGACCTTTGCTGGAATCCCTGACAATGGGGCATCCTGAAGCACAATAGAGAACTCCTCCTTCTTCATATCAGGAAACTTGGCTGTTAGGATGGGTGTTCAACCCTGAAAGGGGGAGTCATTTACAAGTCCAGTGAGACCACACAAACTCCTCAGGGATGCCCTGGAGGCAAACAGGCCTTGTGACCCTCAGCCTGAGCATGCTTTCAAACAATCCTTCTCTGTTGCACCACCATGAACCCGCATTGCAGGCCTAATATGCCCCTAAGCCCAAATCATAGCACATGTTGTGATGTCCCAGATGCCATGAACCAGAGCCCGTATCTGGAATCCCTGTTTTGGGGCACCCATAAGGTGGAAAACATCACTCTCCCCTTCCCCGAAAAAGCCACCAAACTATGGAGAGCCACCAGGATCCATAGAGAGGAAAAGACGCCCATGGACCCATGAGACCACACCTGCATTCCAAGGCCATGCTGGACACACAATCCAAAGAGAAAAGCCTGTGCTACTGCCTTCCAGTCTCCCTCATTATAGTTCATGAGGAGCTTCCCTCCAGGTCTACGCATTGGGCCTGTGATCACCTCGCCACTCACCCTAATTTGTATTTGTGTTTGCAGACTTCTCTCCCAAAACCATGGCTCACATGCCCACCAGAATGTTATCTCTGGAGCCACACCACAGAACTCTGGCTGCCAACCCCAAGGACACTGTGCATATCAGATTTACCCAAACCTTCCAGATTAGGAGAAACCTGTGTGGCCCCTGAGCCCACACCAATATTGCCGGCCACTCGGGATGGAAATGCGCAGTCTGAAACACCCTTATCACCTACATCCAGGGAAATAGCCAAGTCAATGATCGTGAGATAGACGATTGAACCTAAAATGCCCCTAGGCTCTCAATGGAACCCCATTAGGTTTTTAGGCATCTGTCCTCAGGGGCCTGTTCTGAAATACCAATCTATGACACATCATGTGGTCTCTGAGCCACACGACAGAACATCCCCTGTCCCCAGAAGAATACCATGCTCTTCGACCTGTGCCAAACCCTCAGGGTAGGAGAATCCTGCATGGCACCTTAGCAACCAGCACATTCTAAGTTCTCCCTGGTAACAAACAAGCATTGTGACCCATCTGCAAGAGATCCCATGTCAAGTCAAGTCCTTGGCACTTTGTCCCAGAGCCACCAGAACGAATCTGCCATGTTCCTCAGCTGCAATTGTCAATGGAGGTGTGCTTTCCTGGCATCCATGCCGGAGAGCTCTTCTTCACAAACTTTCCACATGGGGAAACCTAAAAGAAACAAACCAGACTTCACCTACACTGTACAAAGAAATCTTACTTTTTGCAGCAGTTCACAGGCCTCAGCATGTGCACTCCTCCATGGCCTCTTTATACCACCCCTCCACTTGTCGGTCATCATAGACAAAAACTCTAGTGTGAGCAAGCATCTGACATCCACCCTTATTCCAGAGCTGGATGTCTCGAGTAAACTGCTACAAATTGGAACTGCCTTCTGCTTGGCACTGAATTGAACCATAGCTTTTGTTTACAATTCCACCCAAAACTGACTGGTTCCCAAGCTCTCGTGATTGGGAAACCTGGAGCCACAACACAGCATTCTGCCTTCCCTATTGAATGAACAAATGCCTGGGAATCTTCCCAAGAAACTCCACATGAGGATCAATCTGCTCCGCCCTCGAATCTACTCTGATATAAAGGCTGCCATGGCCACTAGCGCTGTGTCTGACAGAGCCTGAGCCCCGACCGAGTTTTAGGCCTCATATCTAGCATTTGGGATTGCTATGGCCCAAGTACGTCATCTCCACCCATCCTTGGTATTCAGGCACCTATCTCGAGACCTTGCTGGAAACCCTGCCAATGGAGCAACCTGAAGCACAGAGGAACCTGACAGAAGAGAACTCATCCTTCCTCATGACAGGACATTTGGCTGTTGGGTTGGGTGTCCAACTTTCTAAGAGGGAGCCAGATATATGACCAATGAGACCACTCCCACTCCTGAGGGCCGCCATGGGTGCAAACAGGCATTGTGAGACTCAGCCTGAGCAAGCTTTCAAACAATCCCTCTCAGTTGCACCATCATGATCCCGCATTGCAGGCCTCATACACCCCTAGGTGCAAATCCTAACCCTTGGTGGGAAGTCCCAGATGCCCAGAAAAAGAGCCTGTATCTGGAATCCCTGTTTTGGGGCACCCATAAGATGGAAAACAACATTCTTCCCTTCCCCAAAAAAGCCGCCAAACTATGAGCTGCACAGATCCATAGAGAGGAAAAGTTTCCCATGGACCCATGAGACTATACCTGCATTCCAAGGCCATCCTGGACACACAATATAGAAAAAAAAGCCTGTGCTACTGCCTTCCAGTCACCCTAATTACTCCTGACAAGCTGCACTCCAGGTCTACTCATTGGGCCTGTGATCACCTTTCCACTAACCATAACCCACATTTGTGTTTGCAGACTTCTCTCCCAAAACCATGGCTCATATGCCCTCCAGGACAGGGTCTCTGGATCCACAACACATGACTGGACCTGCCATCCCCAAGGAAACTGTGCCCGTCAAACCTGCCCAAACCTTCCAGTTTAGGAGAAACACGCAAGAGCCCTGAACCCGACCCAATATTGTCGGCAGCACTGGACACAAATGCCAGTCTGAAACGCCCTGATCACCTACATCCAAGCAGACAGCCATTTCAATGTTCCTGGGTCAGAAGATTGTACCTGACATGCTCCTAGGACGTCATTGGAACACTAGATTACGTTTTCAGGCATCTGTCCTCAGGGTCCTTTTCTGAAATACCAACTTAGGATACAACATGTGGTCCCTGAGCCACACAATAGAATATCTCCTGTCCCCAGTAGGAAACCATGCCCTTCGACCTGTGCCAAACCCTCAAGATTGGAGAATCCTGCACAGCACCTTAGACACCAGCACAAACTCTAGTTTGTGCGTTGACCCATACCACAAGCTTTCCATCTGATGGACAGTCGAGTCCTGTTGAATGGCTCCAGGATGTCCCATACGGAAAGACTGGAGAGCAGGATTCGAAGGATGGATGCCTGTACAGCATACCTCACATTTCCATTGGCTCTTTGTGACAAGACATGTTTGAACTACTGGCTCTGGGGCGATCTAACTAGGGGGCTGAATTGAAATGGACTCTCCTGCGGATGGGTCATAATGTGGGTTTGTGTGCATGGAGACCTTGGAATATGTTGGCAGCTCAGGGGCCATGAAGTATTCGCCTAACCGAAGGGTGTAATATTGCTCCAATTAAAAAGAGATCCCTATGTGGAGATGAGACAGGTTCTCTTTGGTGCCTCAGAAAAGCCCCAGATACTGGTCTTCAAACCAGTTCTCTGAGTAGAGACACCTGGAAACCAAAGCTAGGGTTCAGATTAGAGCCTAGATGCCTGTCCGTTTCAATCTTCTGTCTCTGGGGACACTGTCTGAGTATCTAAGTGGAGATAGTTGCTCAGCTGGTGTCAGAGTGCCTCTCTTAGTCCATGGCCGAGGCATGGCCTTGGAGACCTTATTGGATTTTCCTAATCTCTAGGGTTGTGGCCAATGGATTGGGTACAGTTTTCTTGGAGAGGACTGGCACAGTCCTTCAGTGTGTCTCCATAGGCCCTAGCCTGGAGGGTGTGTGGGTCCGGGCTGTGGGCACAGAAGTCTGAAAACACAAACTCGGCTTGGGTGTGGAGCCGAGAGCATGGCAGGATGGACACACAGACCGTGAGAGGAGATCCTCAGCTTATGAAAGAAGGGCAAATGGGAGGCAGTCACGTAAGCTTTTGTCTTTGGATGTTTTGTCTCCCATAGCCGTGGAATGTAGGGGTGACCTCAGGGGCTATGGAAGAGTCTCCCTCTCTGAGGAGTTGGTCCAGCTCTTAAGATTTTGGGGACATTTTGTGGGAAGGGTGGAGTCCTGCTGTCTGGCTCAGGTGTTCTTCCAGGAGAGGGACTCCAGATCACAGTCCTGGGTTCGAGCAAATGGAATACTCGAGCTCTTGTGAAGATTGGGATCATAAGGGCTTGGCAAGCCCCATATGCGGGCTCTTGGTCCAGGCCCTGAGAGACCTTACTTCGACATGGGGCAAATGCTGATGGTCCCAATGCGAGTTTGTTCCCAAGGAGGCACTCAAGTTTAGGCTTGGCCTCAGGGGCCATGAAGGTTTCTCCTACACTGAAGGTATGACTCCATGCCAACAGCAAGCTTTCCATCCATGGGGAAGGAGAAGATCTGATTTGTGCTTCAGTTACCCACGTTTGCCAGGATTTGATATAATATCTAGGGTCAGATGTCTGAAAACCCAGGTTGGGAAGAGATGACGGCATAAGGCCATGGCCTGTCTGATGTGCTTAGTGTGCAGCCAGCTGTTTCCTTGTCTGTCGGGACGTCAGGCTGTGTCAGACAGAGCATTACTGACCAGGGTAGCCTTTACAGTTAGGGTGCGGTCGAGGCCAGAGCAGGTTGGTTCTCATTTGTGGTTTCTGGAGAGCCCCATAGGGCAACGTTTTTCTTCTGGTGGGCAGGCAGAAAACTGTGTTGTGGTTCTGGAATTCCCAGTCTGGAGGGCTTGTTTGCCAGGAGTGTGAAGAGGGAAGTCTGAAAACACAAGCTAGCGTTAGGTTTGGGGCCGAGGGCATGGCAGGCCCACTCTGCAGAGACTGAATAAAGATCTCCTGCTTCTGAGGTCAGGGCGAGTATCAGACGTTGCCTCAGGTTGGAGATTGTGTCCATTATGGCCCCTTCCTGAAGGGGGTGGGGGCGTCATGAGGCCAGGGAGGTTTCCCAACGCTGGGAGTTATGAGCTGCCCCAAACATCAAGGTTTCCTCTGTAGGACAGTTGAGTACTATGAGATGGTTCTAGGATGACCCCTACAGAAAGACTCGAGAGAAGGGGTCTAAGCATGAATGTCTGCAAATGCCACCTCACATTCCCACTGGCTGCTTGGGGCAAGGCAGGCTCAATCTGCAGGCTCTTGGGCGGGTTTCTCAGAGGGCTGAGTTGAAATGGACTCTCCTGAGGATGAGTCATACTGTGGGTTGGTGGCCATGGAGACCTTGGAATGTGGCGGTGGCTCAGGGACTCTGCAGGTTTCTCCAAACCGAAGTGTTTGACACAGCTCCAACAATGAAGCTTCCCATGTGGAGACGATAGTTGTTCTGTTTGGTGTCTCAGGAAAGCCCCAGATGCTGGTCTTCAAACCCAGGCCTCTGAGGAGTGACACCTGGAAACCAAAGCAAGAGTTCAGATTAGGGCCCAGGGGCCTGTCTGGTTCAATCTACTGTCTCTGCCGACATCTGTCTGTGTTTCTGCATGGAGGTAGTTGCTCAGCTTGTGTCAGGATGCCTTTGTCCAGAGAGGCTTATAGTAGTGTGATGTCCTCGGGGGCCTTGAGGTTTCTCCTATTCTGTGGGGTTATGGGCAATGGAATGGGCATAGTCTCCTTGGAGAGAGCAGGACAGTCCTGTGGTGTGGCTCCAGAGGCCCCAGCCTGGCGGTTGTGTGGGCCAGGGCTGTGGGGACAGACATCCAAAAACACAATCTCGGCTGAGGTTTGGGGCTGAGGTTATGGCATGAGTGATCTACAGTCCGTGAGGGGAGCTCATTGTGATTAGAAAGTAAGGCGAGTGAGAGGCGGTCGTTCAGGCTTATGTCTCTGGATGTTGTATTCATGATGGTCATTTAATGTAAGCATGGTCTCATGGGCCATGGAAGTCTCCCTCTCTGGTGATTTGTCCGGCTCCCAAGAGATTGGGGTCATTTTGTGGGAAGGGAGGAGTCCTGTTTTCTGCCTCATGTGTCCCCACAATAGAGGGATTCTAGAGCAGAGCACTGGGTACATACAACTGGAATACCCACCCTCTGGTTAGGCCTGGGGTCCTATGGGCATGGCAAGCCCATATGCAGATTCTTTGTCCAGCCACTGAGAGACGTTACTTGAATAGTGGACTCATGCTGAGGGTCACAATGTGTGTTTGTGCCCAAGGTGGTCCTCAATATTGGGCGGGACCTCATTGAGCTTGCAGGTTTCTCCTACAGTGAACCTTGGACATGCCAGCCTCAGTGTTTCTTGCCATGGGGAAGGAGGAGTTTTGATTTCTGCATCACGTTCACCTCTGGGCACTAATTGGAGATAAGGTCTAGGTTCTGAAGCCTGAAAACCGAGGTTTGGAAGAGATGACGACCTAAGGCCATGGCGGGTCCGATGTGTTCAGTTTGGGGCCAGCTTTCTAGGTGTCGTTCAGGAGGTCTGCACTCAGGCTGTGCCAGACAGGGCATTCGTGCCCAGAAACGCTGTATAATTGGGGTACAGTTGAGTGGCATGCAGAAGATAATTATTTGGGGTTTCTCCGTAGCCCCATAAGGCAAAGTCTTTCTTCTGGAGGGCAGGCAGAGTGCTGCATTCTGGCTCCGGAACTGCCAAACTGGAGGCCTTGCGGCCAGGAATGCAAGGATGTAAGTCTGAGAACTGAAGCTTTGCTTTGGTTTCAGGGCGAGGACATGGCAGGCACACTCTGCAGAGCTGAATTGAGATTTCATGCATCTGAGGTCAGGGCGAGGTTCATATATTGGCTCAGGTTGGAGTTTCTGTCCATGATGGCCCCTTCATGAAGGGGGGTCATCACACCGCCATTGGTGTTTTCCCATGATGGCAGTAGTGAGATGCTCCAAACCACAAGGATTTTCTGCGGGTCAGTTGAAACCTGTTGGATGTCTCCAGGACATCCCATATGGAACAATTGCAGAGCAGGGTTCTAAGGATGGATCCCTGGGCATCCGGCCTTGCATTCCAATTGTCTCCTAGCGAAACGGCACGTTTGATTGCTGCCTATGATGTAGCAGCCGAGGGGGCTGAGTTGAAATGCATTCTCCTGAGGATTGGTCTTAATGTGGGATTGTGTCCATGGAGACCTTGGAATGGGGCAGTGGCACCAGGGCTCTGAAGGATGCTCCTAACCAGAGGTTTTGACACAGCTCCAAGAAGCATTTTTCCCATGGGGAAACAAGATTTGTTCTCATTGGTGCTTCAGTAACCCCCAATATGCTGGTATTGGAAACCAGAACTCTGAGGAGAGATGCCTGGAAACCAAGGCAATGGATCTGATTAGGGCCTGGGGCCTGTCTGGTTTAATCTTCTTCTCTCGGTTCATCTGTCTATGGGATTGAGTGGAGGTAGTTCCTCAGCTGGTGTCAGATTGCCCCTATTTGTCCTGGGCAGTCTACACTATTGGGATGGCCACTTTGACTTTGGAGGTTTCTCCTAATTTGCAAGATTGTGGCCAATGAAATGGGCAGAATTCCTTTGGGGAGGGAAGGCACAATCCTGAGGTGTGGCTCTAGGGGCTCAAGCATGGAGGGTGTGTGGGTCAGAGCTGTGGGGACAGAAGTCTGAAAACAGAAACTCGTCTTAGGTTTGGGGACATAGGTATGGGAGGCCCGATCTACAGACCTTGAGGAGAACTCTTCAGGATATGAACAAAGAGTGAGTGTGAGGCACTTGCTCAGGCTTTTGACTCTGGATTTTGTGTCACTGATGGCCGTGGAATGTAGGGGCGTCCTCATGGACCATGGGTGAGACTTCCTCTATGGGGATTTGGATGATCCCAATATTTTGGGGTCATTCCGTGGGATGGGAGGAGTCCATTCTGTTTTTTTTTTTTTTTTTTTTACCTCAGGTGTGCCACTAAAGAGGGATTCCAGAGCAGAACCCTGGGAAGGGGCGACTGGACAACCCGAACTCTGTATAAGATTGGGGGCCTAAGGGCATGGCAATCCCCATATGGGGTACCTTGGTCCAGCCACTGAGAGGTCTTACTTGAGTACAGTGCTCACACTGAGGGTCACAATGCATGTTTGTGCCCAATGTAGGCATCAAGCATGGGCGGGGACTCATGGGCCATGCTTGATTCTCCTACACTGAACTTTGGACAACATACGAACCACAAGGTTTCTTTCCATGGGGAAGGAGGAATTCTGATTTCTGCATCATGTTCACCCCTGGGCAGTGACTGGAGATAAGATCTAAGTTCTGAATCCAGAAAATCGAGGTTGGGATGAGATGATAACCTAAGGTCATGGAGGGTCTGATGTGCTCAGTGTGCGGTCAGCTTTCTGGGTGTTGTTCAGGAGGTATGGATTCAGGCTGTGTCAGACAGTGCATTAGTGCCCAGGTTAGAATGTATAATTTGGGTACAGTTGAGTTCCATGTAGGTTCATCCTCAGTTATTGTGTCAGGGAAGCTCACGGGGGCAAAATTTTTCTTCTGGTGGGCAGGCAGAGTGCAGCATTGTGGGTCCAGAATTGCCAAACTTGAGGGCGTCGGGACCAGGAGTGTGAGGACGTAAGTCTGAGATCATAAGCTAAACTTAAGTTTCAGGGTGAGGGCACGGCAGGCACCCTCTGCAGATCCGAATCAAAATCTCATTCATCTGAAGTCAGGACGAGGATCAGACTTAGGCGCAGGTTGGAGTTTCTGTCCATGATGGCCCCTTCATCAAAGGGGTGGAATCTCGAGGCCATGGAGGTTTTCCCACGTTGGGAGTTGTGGGATGCTCCAAACTGCAAGGATTCCTTCTGCGGGAAAATTGAGAACTTTTGGATGGCTCCAGGACATCCCATATGGAATGACTCCAGAGCCGGGTTCTAAGGATGGATGCCTGAGCAGACTGCCTCTTACACCAATTGTCTCCCTGCCACAAGACAGGTACGATCTGATGGCTATGCAGGAGCAATCGTGGGAGCTGAGTTGAAATGGACTCTCCTGAAGATGGGTCTTAATGTGTGTTTGTGTCCATGAGGACGTTGGAATGGGGTGGTGGCCCCAGGGCTCTAAAGGATTCTAACCGGAGATTTTGAAACAACGCGAAAGAGCAAGTTTTCCATGTGGAGACAAGATTTGTTCTAATTGGTGCCTCAGGAAACCCACATATGCTGGTATTAGAACCAGGCCTCTGAGGAGAGATACATAGAAACCACAGCAATGCATCCAATTAGGTCCTAGGAGCCTCTCTGGTTCAATCTTCTTCTCTGTCGACATCTGTCTATTTTATGAAATGGAGGTAGTTGCTCAGCTGGTGTCAGACCGCTCCTGTTTGTCCGGGCGGCCTCCACTATAGGGATGGCCTCGGGGACTTTGGAGGTTTCTCCTAAATTGTATGATTATGGACAATGGCATGGGCAGAATTCCTGTGGAGTGGGCAGGCACAGACCTGATGTGTGGCTCCAAGGGCCCAGCCTTGAGGGTGTGTGGGCAAGGACTGTGGGGACAGATGTCTGAAAACACAAACTCAGCTTAGGTTTTGGGACGTAGGTATGGCAGGTCCGATTTACAGACTATGAGGAGAACTTTTGGGATATGAATAAAGGGTGAAAGTGTGACACTTGTCAGGCTTTTGCCCCTGGATTTTGTGTCAATGATGGCTGCGGAATGTCAAGGAGTCCTCATGGGCCATGGAAGAGTGTTTCTCTCTGTGGATTTGGCCAGATCCCAATTGTTTTGGGTTAATCTGTGGGATTCAGTTTTGTTAACTAAGGTGTCCCACCAAAAGAGGGATTCCAGAGCAGAGCCCTGGACAACAAGAAATCTAACTAAAAATACGGGCCTAGGGGCATGGCAAGCCCAATATGCCTTCTAATGGTCCAGCCACTGAGAGGCCTTCATTGAGGACAGAACTCATGCTGAGGGTCACAATGCGTGTTTATGCCCTCGTGGTACTCAAGCATGGGTGGGGACTCATGGTGCATGCTTGTTTCTCCTACACTGAATGATAGTCAACATGTCAACCACATGAGTTCTTGCCATGGGGAAGTATTAATTCTGATTTCTGCATGTCATTCACCCCTGGGCAGTGATTGGAGATAAGGTCTAGGTTGTGAAGTCTGAAAACCGAGGTTGGGAAGAGATGACGACCTAAGACCATGTTGGGTCCGATATGCTCAGCGTGGAGCCAGCTGTCTGGGTGTTGGTCGGGAGGTCCAAGCTTGGGCTGTGTCAGACAGGGCATTAGTGCCCAGGGTAGATTGTATAATTGGGGTACAACTGAGTGCCGTGCAGGTTGATCTTTATTTGGCATTTCTGGGTAGCCCCAAGGGCAATGTTTTTCTTCTGGAGAACAGGCAGAGTGCTGCATTGTGGCTCCGGAATTTCCAAAGTGGATGCCTTGTGGACGGGGAGTGTGAGGACGGAAGTCTGAGAACACATGTTAGGCGAAGGTTCTGGGCGAGGGCACGGCAGGCACCCTCTGCAGATCTGAATCGGGATATCATGAATCTGAAGTCAGGGCGAGGTTCAAACCTAGGCTTAGGTTTGAATTTCTGTCCATTCTGGCCACTTTATGAAGGGGACAGCATCTCCAGTCCATGGAGGTTTACCCACAATGGAAGTTGTGAGATGCTCCAAACAACAAAGATTCCTTCTGATCAACAATTGAGACCTTTTGTATCACTCCAGTACATACCATACAGAATGACACCAGAACAGGGATCTAAGGATGGATGCATGGGAAGCCCGCCTCACATTGCAGTTGTCTCCTAGCAAATAGACAGGTTTGATATGCTGGCTCTGTCAGAGCAACCAAGGGGGCTGAGTTGAAATGGACTCTCCTGAGGATGGATGCTAATGTGGGTTTGTGTCCATGGAGACCTTGGAATGGGGCGTTGGTGCATGGGCCCTGAAGGATTCTCCTAACCGGAGGTTTTGAGACATCTCCAAAGGACAAGTTTCCCATGTGGAGACGAGATTTGTTCTGATTGGTGCCTCAGGAAACCCCCATATACTGTTATTGGAATATAGGCCTCTGAAGAGAGATAACTGGAAACCAAAGCAATGGCTCCGTTTAGAGCCTAGGGGCCTGTCCGGTTGAATCTTCTTCTCTGTGTACATCCATCTAAGGTATTAGTGGAGTTAGATGCTCAGCTGGTGTCAGATGGCCCTTGTTTGTCCCAGGTGGCCTACACTATTGTGAAGGCCTTGGGGACTTTGGAGGTTTCTCCTAATTTTATGATTATGGACAATGGAATGGGCAGAATTCCCGTGGAGAGGGAAGGCACAGTTTTGATGTGGCTCCAGGGGCCCCAGCCTGCAGGGTGTGTGCACCAGGACTGTGGAGACAGAAGTCTAAAACACAAACTCAGTTTAGGTTTAGGGACGTAGGTATTGCAGGCCCGATCTACAGACCGTGAGGAGAATTCTTCCGGATATGAAGAAAGAGAGATTGTGAGGCACTTGTTCAGGCTTTTGTTTCTGGATTTTGTGTCAACGATGGGCGTGGAATGTCGGGGAGGCCTCATGGGCCATGGACGAGTCTTCCGCTCTGTGGATTTGGCCCAATTCCAATTGTTTTGGGTCAAACTGTGGGATGGGAGGAGTCCTTTCAGTTTTGTTACCTCAGGTGTCCCACCAAAAGAGGGATTCCAAAGCCGAGCCCTGGGGAGGGGAGACTGGACAACCAGAAATCTGGTTAAAAATTGGGGCCTAGGGGCATGGCAAGCCCAATATGCTGTCTTTTGGTCCAGCCGCTGAGAGGCCTTACTTGAGAACTGGGCTCACGTTGAGGGTCACAATGCATGTTTGTGACCGACTTGGTCCTCAAGCATCTGCAGGGCCTCATGGGCCACACTGGTTTCAACTACACTTTACGTTGGACAACATGCCAACCACAAGGTTTCTTGCCATGGGGAAGGAGTTCTGATTCCTGCATCATGTTCAACCCTGGGTGGTGACTGGAGATAAGGTTTAGGTTCTGAAGCCTGAAAACCGAGGTTGGAAAGAGATGACGACCTATGGCCATGGCGGGTCCGATGTGCTCAGTGTGTGGCCAGCTGTCTGGGTGGGGCCAGGAGTTCCAGGCTCAGGCTGTGTCAGAATGGGCAATTGTGCCCACTTCAGCCTATATATTTGGTGTACAGCCAAATGGCGTGCAGGTTGATCCTCATTTGGGGTTTCTGGGTAGCCCCAGAGGGCAATGTTCTTCTTCCAGGGAGCAGGCAGAGTGCCGCATTGTACTTCTGGATTGCCAAACTGGAGGGCTTATGGGCCGGTAGTTTGAGGACGGAACTCCGAGAACACAAGCTAGGCTTAGGTTTTATGTGTGAGGACATGGCAGGCACAATCTACAGACCTGAATCGAGATCTCTTGCACCTGAAGTCAGGTTGAGCATCAGACAATGCCTCAGGTTTGACTTTCTGTCCCTGATGGCCCCTTCATAAAGGGGGGGAATCACGAGGCCGTGGGGGTTTTCCCACCATGGGAGTTATGAGAAGCTCCAAACTGCAAAGATTCTACTGTGGGACAATTGAGACCAGTTGGTTGGCTCCAGGCCAACGATTCTGAGCAGGGTTCTAAGGATGGATGGCTGGGTAGCCCACCTCGCATTCCAATATTCTCCTAGCTACAAGACAGGCTAGATCTGTTGGATCTCGGGGAGCAACCGAGGAGGCTGAGTTTAAATGGACTCTCCTGTGGATGGGTCCTAATATGTTTTTGTGTCTATGGAGACTGTGGCATTAAGCGGTGGCACTAGGGCCCTGAAGGCTTCTCCTAAACAGAGGTTTGACACAGGTCCACCATGCAAGTTTCCCATGTGTAGAGGAGATTTGTTCTGATGGGTGAGTCAAGAAACAGCCATATTCTGGTATTGAAATCCAGGCCTCTGAGGAGAGATGCCTGGAAACCAAAGCAATGGATCCGATTAGTGCCTAGGGGCCTGTTGGTTTCTTTTTACCTCGGGCGACATCTATCTATGGGTCAGAGTGCAGGTAGGTGCTCAGATGAACTCAGATTGCCCGTGTTTGTCCTTGGAAGCCAACACTATGGGATGGCCTCAGGGAATTTAAAGGTTTATACGTTTAGTTGCGTTGTCGCCATTGGAATGGGCTCACACAATTCCCTTGCGAGGGCAAGAACAGTCCTCAGGTTTGGCTTCAGGGGCCTGAGCCTATAGGGTGTGTAGGCCAGGGCTGTTTGCACAGTTGTCTGAAAACACAAACTCGACTTCTGTTTCGGGTCATAGGTAGGGCAGGACTGATCTACAGACCATGAGGAGAACATTTCGGTATATGAAAAAAGGGCGAGTGTGAGGCTATTGCTCATGTTTTTGTCTCTGCATATCATGTCACTCATGGTCGTGAAATTTCCGGGTGACTTCATGGGAAATGGACGAGTCTTACTCTCTGGGGATTTGGCCCCTTCCAAAGAGGTTGGGGTCATTCTGTGGGATGGAAGAAGTCGTTTTTTTTGTTGTTGTTGCTTTGTTTTGTTTCATTTTTTAACCTCCGTTGTCCCACCACATGAGGAATTCCAGAGTAGAGCTCTGGGGAGGGGTGACTGAACAACCAGAAATCTGGTTAAAAATTGGGGCCTAGGGCTATGTCAAGCCCATTATGACATCTAGTGATCCAGGCTCTGAGAGGACTTACTAGAGGACAGGACTCACCCTGAGGGTCAAAATGCATATTTATGCCCTCGTCGCACTCAAGAATAGGCGGGCCTCAGGGTGAATGCTAGTTTCTCCTACAATGAACGTTGGACAACATGCCAACCACAAGGTTTCTTGCCATGTGTAAGGAGAAGTTCTGATTTCTGCATCACACTCACCCCCAGGCAGAGATAAAGTCTAGTTTCTGAGGCCTGAAAACTGAGGTAGAGAAGAGATGATGACCTAAGGCCATGGCGGGTCTGATGTGCTCAGTGTGCGGTCAGCTGTCTGGGTGTTGGTCAGGAAGTCCGGGCTCAGGTTGTGTCAGACAGTGCATTAGTGCCCAGGTTAGACTATATAATTCGGGCAAAGTCGAGTACCGTGTAGGTTTATCTTCATATAAGGTGCCTTGGCAGCTCTTTAGGCAATATTTTTTTTCCAGAAAGCAGGCCATGTTCTTAATTATGGGACCGGATTTACCAATCATGAGGGCTTTGAGGCCAGGAGAGTGAGGTCGGAATTCTGAGAACAAAAGTTATACTTGGGCTAAGGGCAAGGGCACGGCAGGTACCCCCTGCAGATCTGAACCAATATCTCATCCATTTCAAGTCAGGGAGAGAATTAGACTTTGGCTTAGGTTGGAGTTTCTGTGCCTGACGGCTCCTTCATGAAGGGAGCGGAATCTCGTGTCCATGGAGTTTTTCCCACGTGGGAGTTGTGGGTTGCCCCCTTCAAGAATTCCTTCTGCGGGACAATTGAGACCTTTGGGCAGCTCCAGGACATCCCATATGGAATGACTCCATAGCACCGTTCGAGGGAGGATGCCTGGGAAGCCAGCCTCGCATTCCAATTGTCTCCTAGCAACAAGCCAGTTTAGATCTGATGGCTCTGCGGGAGCAACCGGGGTGGCTGACTTGAAATGGACTTTCCTCAGGATGGGTCCTAATGTGTGTTTGTGTCCATGGATCCTTGGAATGGGGCCGTGGCACCGGGACCCTGAAGTATTCTCCTAAGCTTTTGACAGAGCTCAATGCATATGTTTCCTTGTGGAGACGAGATTTGTTCTGATTGCTACCTCAGGAAAACCCCTATGCTGGTATTGGAATCCAGGCTTTTGAGGAGACATGCCTCTCACCAAAGCAATGGATCCGATTGGCCAGGGTCCTGTCTGGTTCAATCTTCTTCTCTGGGGACATCCATCTATGGTATGAGTGGAGGTTGATGCTCAGCTGCTGTCAGACCGCGCTTGTATGTCACGGGCGACCTGCCCTATTGGGATGGCCTCAGGGATTTGGAGGGTTCTCCTAATTTTACGGTTTTGGACAATGGAATGGGCAGAGTTCCCATGGATTGGGTAGGCACAGTCCTTATGTGTGGCTCCAGGGACCGCAGCCTGGAGGGTGTGTGGCCCAGGACTTTGAGGACAGAAGTCTGAAAACATAAACTCAGCCTAGGTTTGGAGACGTAGGTATGGCAGGCCCGATCTATAAACCATGAGAAGAACTCTTCAGGATATGAAGAAAGAGCGAGTCTGAGGTGCTTGTTCAGTCTTTTATCTCTAGATTCGGTATCAGCGATGGCCGTGGATTGTCTGGGAAACCTCATGGGCCATGGACGAATCTTCCTCTCTGTGGAATTGGCCCGATCCCAATTCTTTTTCGTCAATCTGTGGAATGGGAGGTCTCCTTTCAGGTTGGTTACCTTAGGTGTCCCGCCAAAAGAAGAATTCCAAAGAAGAGCCCTGGGGAAAAGCGAAGGGACAACCCGAACTATGGGTAAAATTTGGGGCCTAGGGGCATGGCAAGCCCAATATGCTGTCTCTCCATCCAGCCACTGAGAGGCCTTACCTGAGGACTGGGATCAGGCTGAGGGTCACAATGTGTGTTTGTGACCAATGTGGCCCATAAACATGGGCGGAGCCTCATGGGCCACACTGGTTTCAACTACACTGAACATTGGAAAACATGCCAACCACATGGTTTCTTGCCACGGGGAAGGAGTTGTGATTTCTGCATCACTTACAAGCCTGGGCAGTGATTGGAGATAAGGTCTAGGTTCTGAAACTTGACAACCGAGGTTGGGAAGAGATGACGACCTAAGGACATGGCTCGTCCGGCTTGCTCAGTGTTCGACCAGCTTTCTGGGTGGGGCCAGGAAGTCCAGGCTCAGGCTGTGTCAGAAAGGGCAATAGTGCCTAGGTCAGCCTATATATTTGGGGTACAGTCGAATGGCATGCAGGTTGATTCTCATTTGGAGTTTCTGGGTAGCCCCACAGGGCAATGTTTTTCTTCCTGAAGGCTAGCAGAGTGCTGCATTATAGTTCTGGTTTGCAAACTGGAGGGCTTGTGGGCCAGTAGTCTGAAGACGGAAATCTGATAACACAAGCTAGGCTTAGGTTTCTGGGTGAGGACAAGGCAGGAACAATCTACAGACCTGAATCGAGATCTCGTGCTTCTGAAGTCAGGGTGAGGATCAGAAGATCGCTCAGGTTGGTGTTTCTGTCCCTGATGGCCCCTTCATGAAGGGGCGGGGTCTCGAGTTCGTGGGGGTTTTCCCACGATGTTAGTTGTGAGAAGGTCCAAACTGCAAAGATTCTTGTGCAGGACAATTGAGACATGTTGGTTGGCTCCAGGCCAACGATTCCGAGCTGGGTTCTAAGGATGGATGCCTGGGTAGCCCACCTTGCATTCCAATTGTGTCCTAGCAACAAGACAGGTTATATCTGCTGGATCTGGGGGAGCAATCTGGATCTGGGTTGAAATGGACTCTCCTGTGGATGGATCCTAATATGTTTTTGTGTCTATGGAGACCTTGGAATGAAGGAGTGGCACTGGGGTCCTGAAGGGTTTATTCAAACAGAGGCTTTGACACAGCTCCAACGTGCAAGTTTCCCATATGTAGATGAGATTTGTTCTGACGGATGAGTCAGGAAACAGCCATATGCTGGTATTGAAATCCAGGCCTCTGAGGAGAGATGACTGGATACCCCAGCAATGGATCCGAATAGTGCCTAGGGGCCTGTTCGTACATTTTTACCTCTGGGGACATCAGTCAATGCGTCTGAGAGCATGTAGGTGCTCAGATGGGCTCAGATTGCCCCTGTTTGTCCTGGGAAGCCACCACTATTGGGATGGCCTCAGGGAGTTTGCAGGTTTATCCTATTAGTAGGTTGTGGCCATTGGAACGGGCACATACAATTCCCTTGTAGAGGGCAAGTACAGTCCTCAGGTTTGGCTCCAGGGGCCTGAGCCTGTTGGTGTGTAGGCAGAGCTGTTTGGACAGTCGTCTGAAAACACAAACGCGGCTTATGTTTCATGTCATAGGTATGGCAGGATTGATCTACAGACCATGAGGAGAACTCTTTGGGATATGAATAAGGGGCGAGTGTGAGGCTCGTGCTCAAGTTTTTGTCTCTGGATATCGTGTCACTCATGGTCGTGAAATTTCCGGGTGACTTCATGGGAAATGGACGAGTCTTACACTCTGGGGGTTTGGCCCCGTACAAAGAGTTTTGGGTCATTCTGGGGATGGAAGAAGTCCGTTTTGTTGTTGTTGTTGATTTGCCTTGTTTTGTTTTTTAACCTCAGGTGTCCCACCAAATGGGGGATTCCAGAGTAGAGCCCTGGGGAGGGCCGACCGGACAACCAGAAATGTGGTTAAAAATTGTGGCCTAGGGACATGTCAAGCCCATTATGACATCTAATGGTCGAGCCACTGAGAGGACTTACTAGAGCACAGGACTCACGCTGAGGGTCACAATGCGTGTTTATGCCCACTTCGCAAACAAGAATGGGCAGGGCCTCATGGTGAATCCTGGTTTCTCCTACACTGAACGTTGGACAACATGCCAACCACAAGGTTTCTTGCCATGGGTAAGGAAGAGTTCTGATTTCTGCATCACAGGCACCCCTGGGCAGTGATTGGAGATAAGGTCTAGGTTCTGAAGCCTAAAAACTGAGGTAGGAAAGAGATGATGACCTAAGGCCATGGCGGGTCTGATGTGCTCAGTGTGCGGTCAGCTGTCTGGGTGTTGGTCAGGAGATCCGGGCTCAGGTTGTGTCAGAGAGTGCATTAGTGCCCAGTTTAGACTATACACTTTGGGTACAGTCGAGTGCCATGTAGATTTATCCTCATATAAGTTGTCTGGGCAGCTCATTAGGCAAAATTTGTTTTCTAGAGGGCAGGCAGAGTGCTTAATTGTCGGTCCGGAATTTTAAACTTGAGGGATTCGTGTCCAGGAGTGTGAGGACGGAAGTCTGAGAACACAAGCTAGACTTGGGTTTCAGGGCGAGGACACGGCAGGTACCACTGTAGATCTGAACCTATATCTCATGCATCTGAAGTCAGGGCGAGGATCAGACGTTGGCTCAGGTTGGAGTTTCTGTGCATGACGGACCCTTCATGAAGGGAGCAGAATTTCAAGGCCATGGAGTTTTTCCCACGTTGGGAGTTGTGGGATGCCCCCTTCAAGGATTCCATCTGCGGGACAATTGAGACCTGTTGGGCAGCTTCAGGACATCCCATATGGAATGACACCAGGGCACTGTTCGAGGGTGGATGCCTGGGAAGCCGGCCTCGCATTCCAATTGTCTCCCAGCAACAAGACAGTTTAGATCTGATGGCTCTGCGGGAGAAACCGGGGTGGCTGACTTGAAATGGACTTTCCTGAGGATGGGTCCTAATGTGTGTTTGTGTCCATGAGGGCCTTAAAATGGAGCGGTGGCACCGAGACCCTGAAGTATTCTCCTAAGCTTTTGACATAGCTCGATGCACAAGGTTCCTTGTGGAGACGAGATTTGTTTTGATGGGTGCCTCAGGAAAACCTCTATGCTGGTATTGGAATCCAGGCTTTTGAGGAGACATGCCTGTAATCCAAAGCAATGTATCCGATCATGGCCTAGTGTCCTGTCTGGTTCAATCTTCTTCTCAGGGGACATCCATCTATGGTATGAGTGAAGGTAGATGCTCAGCTGGTATCAGACCGCCCTTGTTTGTCCCAGGCGACCTGCACTATTGGGATGGCCTCAGGGATTTGTAGGGTTCTCCAAATTTTACTGTTTTGGACAATGGCATCGGCAGAATTCCCATGGATTGGGTAGGCACGGTCCTAATGTGTGACTCCAGGGGCCCCAGCCTGGAGGGTGTGTGGCCCAGGACTTTGAGGACAGAAGTCTGAAAACACAAACTCAGCTTAGGTTTGGGGACGTAGGTATGGCAGGCCCGATCTATAAACCATGAGAAGAACTCTTCCGGATATGAAGAAAGAGTGAGTCTGAGGTGCTTGCTCAGGCTTTTATCTCTGGATTTTGTATCAGAGATGGCCGTGGAATGTCGCGGAGGCCTCATGGGCCATGGACGAATCTTCCTCTCTGTGGATTTGGCCCGATCCCAATTGTTTTTCGTCAATCTGTGGAATGGGAGGACTCCTTTCAGGTTTGTTACCTCAGGTGTCCCGCCAAAAGAGGAATTCCAAAGAAGAGCCCTTGGGAAAAGTGAAGGGAAAACCCGAACTATGGGTAAAATTTGGGGCCTAGGGGCATGGCAAGCCCAATATGCTATCTCTTCATCCAGCCACTGAGAGGCCTTATTGAGGACTGGGATCAGGGTGAGGGTCACAATGTGTGGTTTTGACCAATGTGGCCCACAAACATGGGCGGGGCCTCATGGGCCACACTGGTTTCAACTACACTGAACGTTGGACAACATGCCAACCACATGGTTTCTTGCCACGGGGAAGGAGTTGTGATTTCTGCATCACTTTCAAGCCTGGGCAGTGATTGGAGATAAGGTCTAGGTTCTGAAACTTGACAACCGAGGTTGGGAAGAGATGACGAACTAAGACCATGGCGGGTCCGATGTGCTCAGTGAGCGGCCAGCTTTCTGTGTGGGGCCAGGTAATCCAGGCTCAGGCTGTGTCAAAAAGGGCAATAGTGCCCAGGTCAGCCTATATATTTGGGGTACAGTCGTATGGCGTGCAGGTTGATCCTTTTTTGGAGTTTCTGGGTAGCCTCAGAGGGCAACGTTTTTCTTCCTGAGGGCAGGAAGAGTGCTGCATTATAGTTCTGGTTTTCAAACTGGGGGCTTGTGGGCCAGTAGTCTGAGGAAGGAAATCTGAGAACAAGCTAGGCTTAGGTTTCTGGGTGAGGACAAGGCAGGAACAATCTACAGACCTGAATCGAGATCTCGTGCTTCTGAAGTCAGGGCGAGGATCAGAAGATCGCTCAGGTTGGTGTTTCTGTCCCTGATGGCCCTTCATGAAGGGGCGGGGGGGTCACGAGGCCGTGGGGGTTTTCCCACGATGTTAGTTGTGAGAAGCTCCAAACTGCAAAGATTCTTCTGCAGGACAATTGAGACCTGTTGGTTGGCTCCAGGGCAACGATTCTGAGCAGGGTTCTAAGGATGCGTGGCTCGTAGCCCACCTCGCATTCCAATTGTGTCCTAGCAACAAGACAGGTTAGATCTGCTGGATCTGGGGGAGCAACCCAGGAGGCTGAGTTGAAATGGACTCTCCTGTGGATGGGTCCTAATGTCTTTTTGTGTCTATGGAGACCTTGGAATGTAGCGGTGGCACTGGGGTCCTGAAGGGTTTTTCCAAACAGAGGCTTTGACACAGCTCCAACGTGCAAGTTTCCCATATGTAGATGAGATGTTTTCTGATGGGTGAGTCAAGAAACAGCCATACGCTGGTATTGAAATCCAGCCCTCTGAGGAGAGATGACTGGATACCACAGCAATGGATCCGTTTAGTGCCTAGGGGCCTGTTCGTTCCTTTTTACCTCTGGGGACATCAGTCTATGCGTCTGAGTGCAGGTAGGTGCTCAGATGAGCTCAGATTGCCCCTGTTTGTCCTGGGAAGCCACCACTGTTGGGATGGCCTCCGGCAGTTTGGAGGTTTATCCTATTAGTAGGGTTGTGGCCATTGGAATGGGCACATACAATTCCCTTGGAGTGGGCAAGAACAGTCCTCAGGTTTGGCTCCAGGGGCCTGAGCCTGTAGGGTGTGTAGGCCAGAGCTGTTTGGACAGTTGTCTGAAAACACAAACGCGGCTTATGTTTCGGGTCATAGGTATGGCAGGACTGATCTACAGATCATGAGGAGAACTCTTCAGGATATGAAAAAAGGGCGAGTGTGAGGCTCGTGCTCAAGTTTTTGTCTCTGGATATCGTGTCACTCATGGTCGTGGAATTTCTGGGTGACTTCATGGGAAATGGACGAGTCTTACTCTCTGGGGTTTTGCCCCGTCCCAAGAGTTTTGGGTCATTCTGGGGATGGAAGAAGTCCGTTTATTTGTTGTTGTTGATTTGCTTTGTTTTGTTTTTTAACCTCAGGTGTCTCACCAAATGAGGTATTCCAGAGTAGAGCCCTGGGGAGGGCCTACCGGACAACCAGAAATCTGGTTAAAAATTGTGGCCTAGGGACATGTCAAGCCCATTATGACATCTAATGGTCGAGCCACTGAGAGGACTTACTAGAGCACAGGACTCACGCTGAGGGTCACAATGCGTGTTTATGCCCTCTTCGCACTCAAGAATTGGCGGGGCCTCCGGGTGAATGCTGATTTCTCCTACACTGAACGTTGGACAACATGCCAACCACAAGGTTTCTTGCCATGGGTAAGGACGAGTTCTGATTTCTGCATCACAGGCACCCCTGGGCAGTGGTTGGAGATAAGGTCTAGGTTCTGAAGCCTGAAAAACCGCAGTTGGGAAGAGATGATGACCTAAGGCCATGGCGGTTCTGATGTGCTCAGTGTGCGATCAGCTGTCTGGGTGTTGGACAGGAGGTCCGAGCTCAGGTTGTGTCAGACAGTGCATTAGTGCCCAGGTTAGACTATATATTTTGGGTACAGTCGAATGCCATGTAGATTTATCCTCATATAAGGTGCCTGGGCAGCTCATTAGGCCAAATTTTTTTTCTAGAGGGCAGGAAGAGTGCTGCATAATGGGTCTGGAATTGCGAAACTTCCGGGCTTCGTGTCCAGGAGTGTGAGGACGGAAGTCTGAGAACACAAGCTAGACTTGGGTTTCAGGGCCAGGGCACGGCAGGTACTCCTGTAGATCTGAACCTATATCTCATGCATCTGAAGTCAGGGCGAGGATCAGATGTTGGCTCAGGTTGGAGTTTCTGTGCATGACGGCCCCTTCATAAAGGGAGCGGAATCTCGAGGCAATGGAGGTTTTCCCACGTTGGGAGTTGTGGGATGCCCCCTTCAAGGATTCCTTCTGCTGGACAATTGAGACTTGTTGGGCAGCTCCAGGACATCCCATATGGAATGACTCCAGGGCACCGTTCGAGAATGGATGCCTGGGAAGCCCGCCTCGCATTCCATGTCTCCTAGCAACAAGAGAGTTTAGATCTGATGGCTCTGCGGGAGAAACCGGGGTGGCTGACTTGAAATGGACTTTCCTGAGGATGGGTCCTAATGTGTGTTTGTGTCCATGAGGGCCTTAAAATGGGGCGGTGGCACCGGGACCCTGAAGTATTCTCCTAAGCTTTTGACATAGCTCGATGCACAAGGTTCCTTGTGGAGACGAGATTTGTTTTGATGGGTGCCTCAGGAAAACGTCTATGCTGGTATTGGAATCCAGGCTTTTGAGAAGACATGCCTGTAATCCAAAGCAATGTATCAGATTATGGCCTAGGGTCCTGTCTGGTTCAATCTTCTTCTCAGGGGACATCCATCTATGGTATGAGTGGAGGTAGATGCTCAGCTGGTATCAGACCGCCCTTGTTTGTCCCAGGCGACCTGCACTATTGGGATGGCCTCAGGGATTTGTAGGGTTCTCCAAATTTACTGTTTTGGACAATGGCATCGGCAGAATTCCCATGGATTGGGTAGGCACAGTCCTAATGTGTGGCTCCAGGGGCCCCAGCCTGGAGGGTGTGTGGCCCAGGACTATGAGGACAGAAGTCTGAAACACAAACTCAGCTTAGGTTTGGGGACGTAGGTATGGCAGGCCCGATCTATAAACCATGAGAAGAACTCTTCTGGATATGAAAAAAGAGCGAGTCTGAGGCGCTTGCTCAGGCTTTTGTCTCTGGATTTTGTATCAGAGATGGCCGTGGAATGTCGGGGAGGCCTCATGGGTCATGGACGAATCTTCCTCTCTGTGGATTTGGCCCGATCCCAATTGTTTTTCGTCAATCTGTGGAATGGGAGGACTCCTTTCAGGTTGGTTACCTCAGGTGTCCCGCCCAAAGAGGAATTCCAAAGAAGAGCCCTGGGGAAAAGTGAAGGGAGAACCCGAACTATGGGTAAAATTTGGGGCCTAGGGGCATGGCAAGCCCAATATGCTATCTCTTCATCCAGCCACTGAGAGGCCTTATTGAGGACTGGGATCAGGGTGAGGGTCACAATGTGTGGTTTTGACCAATGTGGCCCACAAACATGGGCGGGGCCTCATGGGCCGCACTGGTTTCAACTACACTGAAAGCTGGACAACATGCCAACCACATGGTTTCTTGCCACGGGGAAGGAGTTGTGTTTTCTGCATCACTTTCAAGCCTGGGCAGTGATTGGAGATAAGGTCTAGGTTCTGAAACTTGACAACCGAGGTTGGGAAGAGATGACGACCTAAGACCATGGCGGGTCCGATGTGCTCAGTGAGCGGCCAGCTTTCTGTGTGGGGCCAGGTAATCCAGGTTCAGGCTGTGTCAAAAAGGGCAATAGTGCCCAGGTCAGCCTATATATTTGGGGTACAGTCGAATGGCGTGCAGGTTGATCCTCTTTTGGAGTTTCTGGGTAGCCCCAGAGGGCAATGTTTTTCTTCCTGAGGGCAGAAAGAGTGCTGCATTATAGTTCTGGTTTTCAAACTGGAGGCTTGTGGGCCAGTAGTCTGAGGAAGGAAATCTGAGAACAAGGTAGGCTTAGGTTTCTGGGTGAGGACAAGGCAGGAACAATCTACAGACCTGAATCGAGATCTCGTGCTTATGATGTCAGGGCGAGGATCAGAAGATCGCTCAGGTTGGTGTTTCTGTCCCTGATGGCCCTTCTTGAAGGGGCGGGGGGGTCATGAGGCCATGGGGGTTTTCCCACGATGTTAGTTGTGAGAAGCTCCAAACTGCAAAGATTCTTCTGCAGGACAATTGAGACCTGTTGGTTGGCTCCAGGGCAACGATTCAGAGCAGGGTTCTAAGGATGGATGGCTGGGTAGCCCACCTCGCATTCCAATTGTGTCCTAGCAACAAGACAGGTTAGATCTGCTGGATCTGGGGGAGCAACCCAGGAGGCTGAGTTGAAATGCACTCTCCTGTGGATGGATCCTAATATGTTTTTGTGTCTATGGAGATCTTGGAATGAAGGGGTGGCACTGGGGCCCTGAAGGGTTTTTCCAAACAGAGGCTTTGACACAGCTCCAACGTGCAAGTTTCCCATATGTAGATGAGATTTGTTCTGAGGGATGAGTCAGGAAACAGCAATACGCTGGTTTTGAAATCCAGGCCTCTGAGAAGAGATGACTGGATAGCACAACAATGAATCCAAATAGTGCCTAGGGCCTGTTCGTACCTTTTTACCTCTGGGGACATCAGTCTATGCATCTGAGTGCATGTAGGTGTCAGATGGGCTCAGATTGCTCCTGTTTGTCCTGGAGAGCCACCACTATTGAGATGGCACCAGGGAGTTTGCAGGTTTAACCTATTAGTAGGTTGTGGCCATTGGAATGGGCACATACAATTCCCTTGGAGAGGGCAAGTACAGTCCTCAGGTTTGGCTCCAGGGGCCTGAGCCTGTAGGGTGTGTAGGCAGAGCTGTTTGGACAGTTTTCTGAAAACAGAAACGGGCCTTATGTTTCGGGTAATAGGTATGGCAGTATTGATCTACAGACCATGAGGAGAACTCTTCGGGATATGAAAAAAGGGCGAGTGTCAGGCTCTTGCTCAAGTTTTTGTCTCTGGATATCGTGTCACTCATGGTCATGAAATTTCCGGTTGACTTCATGGGAAATGGACGAGTCTTACTCTCTGGGGGTTTGTCCCCATCGCAAGATTTTGGGGTCATTCTGTGGGATGGAAGAAGTCCATTTTGTTGTTATTGTGATTTGCCTTGTTTTGTTTTTTAACCTCAGGTGTCCCACCAAATGAGGTATTCCAGAGTAGAGCCCTGGGGAGGGCCGACTGGACAACCAGAAATCTGGTTACAAATTTGGGCCTAGGGACATGTCAAGCCCATTATGACATCTAATGGTCGAGCGACTGAGAGGACTTACTAAAGGACAGGACTCACACTGAGGGTCACAATGCGTGTTTATGCCCACTTCGCAAACAAGAATGGGCGGGGCCTCATGGTGAATCCTGGTTTCTCCTACACTGAACGTTGGACAACCTGCCAATGACAAGATTTCTTGCCATGGGTAAGGAAGAGTTCTGATTTCTGCATCACAGTCACCCTTGGGCAGTGATTAGAGATAAGGTCTAGATTCTGAAGCCTGAATACGGAGGTAGGGAAGAGATGATAACCTAAGGCCATGGCGGGTCTGATGTGCTCAGTGTGCGGTCAGCTGTCTGGGTGTTGGTCAGGAGGTCCGGGCTCAGGTTGTGTCAGACAGTGCATTAGTGCTCCCGTAGACTATATAATTTGGGTAAAGTCGAGCGCCATGTAGATTTATCCTCATATAAGTTGTCTGGGCAGCTCATTAGGCAAAATTTGTTTTCTAGAGGGCAGGCAGAGTGCTTCATTGTCGGTCCGGAATTGCCAAACTTGAGGGCTTCGTGTCCAGGAGTGTGAGGACGGAAGTCTGAGAACACAAGCTAGACTTGTGTATCAGGGCGAGGACACGGCAGGGACCACTGTAGATCTGAACCAATATCTCATGCATCTGAAGTCAGGGCGAGGATCAGACGTTGCGTCACGTTGGAGTTTATGTGCATTACGGCCCCTTCATGAAGGGAGCGAAATCTCGAAGCCATGTAGGTTTTCCCACGTTGGGTGTTGTGGGATGCCCCCTTCAAGGATACCTTCTGCGGGACAATTGAGACCTGTTGGGCAGCTTCAGGACATCCCATATGGAATGACTCCAGGGCACCATTCGAGGATGGATGACTGGGAAGCAGGCCTCGCATTCCAATTTTCTCCTAGCAACAAGAGAGTTTAGATCTGATGGCTCTGCGTGAGCAACAGGAGTGACTGACTTGAAATGGACTTTCCTGAGGATGGGTCCTAATGTGTGTTTGTGTCCATGAGGGCCTTAAAATGGGGCGGTGGCACCGGGACCCTGAAGTATTCTCCTAAGCTTTTGACATAGCTCGATGCACAAGTTTCCTTGTGGAGACGAGATTTGTTCTGATGGGGGCCTCAGAAAAACCCCTATGCTGGTATTGGAATCCAGTCTTTTGAGGAGACATGCCTGTAAACCAAAGCAATGTATCCGATTATGGCCTAGGGTCCTGTCTGGTTCAATCTGCTTCTCAGGGGACATCCATCTATGGTATGAGTGGAGGTAGATGCTCAGCTGGTATCAGACCGCCCTTGTTTGTCCCGGGCGACCTGCACTATTGGGATAGCCTCAGGGATTTGGAGGGTTCTCCTAATTTTACGGTTTTGGACAATGGAATGGGCAGAATTCCCATGGATTGGGTAGACACAGTCCTAATGTGTGACACCTGGGGCCCCAGCCTGGAAGGTGTGTGGCCCAGGACTTTGGGGACAGATGTCTGAAAACACAAACTCAGCTTAGCTTTGGGGAGGTAGGTATGGCAGGCCCGATCTATAAACCATGAGAATAACTCTTCCGCATATAAAGAAAGAGCGAGTCGGAGGCACTTGCTCAGGCTTTTGTCTCTGGATTTTGTATCAGAGATGGCCGTGGAATGTCGGGGAAGCCTCATGGGCCATGGACGAATCTTTCTCTCTGGGGATTTGGTCCGATCGCAATTGTTTTTCGTCAATCTGTGGAATGGGAGGACTCCTTTCAGGTTTGTTACCTCAGGTGTCCCGCCAAGAGAGGAATTCCAAAGAAGAGCCCTGGGGAAAAGTGAAGGGAGAACCCGAACTATGGGTAAAATTTGGGGCCTAGGGGCATGGCAAGCCGAATATGCTGACTCTTCATACAGCCACTGAGAGGCCTTACCTGAGGCCTGGGATCAGGCTGAGGGACACAATGTGTGTTTGTGACCAATGTGGCCCATAAACATGGGCGGGGCATCATGGGCCACACTGGTTTCAACTACACTGAACGTTGGAAAAACATGCCAACCACTAGGTTTCTTGCCAAGGCGAAGGAGAAGTTCTGATTCTTGTATCACGTTCACTCCTGAGCAGTGAGTGGAGATAAGGTCTAGGTTCTGAAGGTGAAAACTGAGGTTGTGTAGAGTTGATGGCCTAAAGCCATTGTGGGTGTGATATGCTCTGTTTATGGCCAGCTGTCTGAGTGTTGGACTGGAGGTCTGCCCTCAGGCTGTTTCAGACAGGGCTTTAGTGCACAGGCTAGAGTGTATAATTGGGGTATGGTCGAGTGTCATGCAGGTTGTTACTCATTTGGCGTTTCTGGTTAGGCCTATAGGGCAACATTTTTCTTCTGGAGGGCATGCAGAGTGCTGCATTGTGTCTCCAGAATTGCCAAACTGGAGGGGTGTGGCCAGAATTGTGAGGAAGGAAGACTGAAAACACAAGCTAGCACGAGTTTGGGGCCAAGAGCATGGCAGGCCCACTCTGCAGAGGCTGAATCGAGATCTCCGGCCGGTGAGGTCAGGGCGAGTATCAGATGTTGCCTCAAGCTGGAGTTTGTGTCCATGACGGCCCCTTCCTGAAGGGGGTGGGGGCGTCATGAGGCCAGGGAGGTTTCCCTACGCTGGGAGTTGTGTGCGGCTCCAAACTTCAAAGTTTCCTTCTTCAGGACAGTCGAGTACTATTGGATGGTTCCAGGATGCCCCATACAGAAAGACTCGAGAGCAGGGCCCTAAGCATAGATGCCGAGAAACGCCAACTCACCTTCCCATTGCCTGGTGGGGACAAGGCACGCTCAATCTGCGGGCTCTTGGGTGAGCTACCCAGAAGGCTGAGTTTAAATGGACTCTCCTGAGGATGAGTCATAATGTGGGTTGGTGGCCATGGAGACCTTGGAATGTGGCAGTAGCTAAGGGACTCGGCAGGATTCTCCAACCCGAAGGGCTTGACACAACTCCAACAAGGAAGCTTCCCATGTGGAGATGAGAGGTCTTCTGTCTGGTGCCTCAGGTAAGCCCCGTATGCTGGTCTTCGAACCCAGGCCTCTGAGGAGTGATACCTGGACACCAAAGCAAGAGTTCATAATAGGGCCTAGGGGCCTGTCTGGTTCAATCTTCTGTCTCTGCGGATATCTGTCTGTGTGTCTGCATGGAGGTAGTAGTTGCTCAGCTTGTGTCATAATGCCCCTATTTGTCCAGTGCGGCTTGCGGTAGTGGGATGTCCTTGGGGACCTTGAGGTTTCTACTATTTTGTAGAGTTGTGGCCAATGGAATGGGCAGTTTCTTAGGAGAGAGCAGGCACAGTTCTGTGGTGTGGCTCCAGAGACCCCAGCCTGGAGGCTGTGTGGGCCATGGCTGTGCAGACAGACATCCAAAAACGCTAACTCAGCTCAGGTTTGGGGCCGAGGTTACGGCAGGCCTGATCTACAGTCCATGAGGGGAGCTCCTCTGGATATGAAAGAAGGGTGAGAGGGAGGCAGTCGCTCAGGCTTTTGTCTCTGGATGTTTTGTCCACAATGGCCGTTTAATGTAGGAGTTGCCTCATGGGTCGTAGAAGTCTCCCTCTCTGGTAGTTTGTCCAGCCCCCAAGAGTTTGGGGTCATTGTGTGGGAAGGGAAGTGTCCTGTTTTCTGCTTCATGTGTCCCCCCAGTAGAGGGATTCTAGAGCATAGCAGTGGGTACTGACAACTGGAATACTCGCCCTCTTGTTAAGCCTGGGGGCCTATGGATATGACAAGCCCCATATGCAGGATCTTGGTCCAGCCACTGAGAGGCGTTACTTTAATACGGGACTCACGCTGCAGGTCACAGTGTATGTCTGTGCCCTAGGCGGCCCTCAAGCACTGGCGTGGCCTTTCGGACAATGCAGGTTTTCCCACATTGAACGTTGGACAACATGCCAACCACAAGGTTTCTGGCCATGGGGAAGGAGGAATTCTAATTTCTGCATCACGTTCACCCCTGGGCAGTGATTGGAGATAAGGTCTAGGTCTGAAGCCTGAAAACCGAGGTTGGGAAGAGATGACGACCTACAGCCATAGCGGGTCCTATGTGTCCAGGTTGGGGCCAGCTGTCTGGGTGTCGTTTGGGATGTCTTGTCTCAGGCTGTGCCAGACAGGGCATTAGTATACAGGGTGGGCTGTATAATTGCTTTACAATCGAGTGGCATGCATTAGAAAATCATTTGGAATTTCTTATTAGCAGCATAGGGCAAAGTTTTTCTTCTGGAGGGCAGGCAGAGTGCTGCATTGTGGCATCGGAATTCCCAAACTGGATGGCTTGTGGGTCAGGAGAGTGAGGACGGAAGTCTGAGAACACAAGCTAGGCTTAGGTTTCGGGGCAAGGACATGGCAGGCACACTCTGCAAAGCTGAATTGAGATCTCATGCGTCTGAAGTCAGGTCGAGGTTCAGACTTTGGCTCAGGTTTGAGTTTCTGTCCATGTTGGCCCCTTCCGGAAGGGGGGGAATTATGAGGCCATGGGGGTTTTCCCACTATTGGAGTTGTGAGATGCTCCAAACCGCAAGGATTCCTTCTGTGGGACAATTAAGATTTGTTGGATGGCTCCAGGACGTCTTATAAGGTATTTTTCCAGAACAGGGTTCTAAGTATGGATGCCTGGGCAGCCAGCCTCACATTCCAATTGTCTCCTAGGAACAAGAAACGTTTGATCTGCGGGCTTGGGGTAGCAACAGAGGGGGCTGAGTTGAAATGGACTTTCCTGAGGATGGTCTTAATGTTGGTTTGAGTCCATGGAGACCTTGGTATGGGGCAGTGGCACCAGGGCCCTGAAGGATTCTCCTAACCGGAGGTTATGACAAAGCTCCAATGAGCAAGTTTTCCATGGGGAGACGAGATTTGTTCTTATTGGTGCCTCAGGAAACCACCATATGCTGGTATTGCAAACGAGGCCTCTGAGGAGAGATGCCTGAAAACCAAAGCAATGGATCTGATTAGGGCCTAGGGGCCTGTCCGGTTCAATATTCTTCTCTGGGGACATCTGTTGTCTGAGTGGAGGTAGTTGCTCAGCTGGTTTGAGATCACCCCTGTTTGTCCTGGGCGGCCTACACTATTGGGATGGCCTCAGTGAATTTGGAAGTTTTTCCTCATTTGCAAGGTTGTGGCCAATGGAATGGGAAGAATTCCCTTGAAAGGGAAGCACAGTCCTGAGGTGTGGCTCCAGGGACCCAAGTGTGGAGCGTGTGTGGTCCAGGGCTATTTGGACAAAAGTCTGAAAACACAAACTCCACTTAGGTTGGTATATGTAGGTATGGCCGGCCCGATCTAGAGACCATGAGGAGAACTCTTCGGGATATGAACAAAGGGCGAATGTGAGGTGCTGGCTCATGCTTTTTTTTTTTTTTTTTCTGGAATTGTGTCACCGATTGCCATGGAATGTCGGGGTATCCTCATGGGCCATTGATAAGGCTCCCTTTCTGGGTATTTGACCCGATCCCAAGATTTTGGGGTCATTCTGTGGTAAGGGAATGACCTTTTACCTAAGTTGGACCACCAAAAGAGGGATCCAAGAACAGAGTCCTGGCGAGGGGCGACTGGACAACCAGACCTCTGGTTAACATTGGGACCTAAGAACATGGCAATCCCCATATGTGGGCCCTTGGTCCAGACACTGAGAGGCCTTCCTTGAGGATAGGTCTCACACTGAGTTTCACAATGTGTTTTTGTGCCCAAGGAGCCCCTCAAGTCAGGGCGTGGCCTAATGTACCATGCTGGTTTCTCATACACTGAACGTTGGACAATATGGCAACCACAAGTTTTCTGGCCATGAGGAAGATGGAATTCTAATTTCTGCAACACTTTCACTCCTGGAATGTGATTGGATTTAAGGTCTAGGTTCTGAAGCCTGAAAACTGAGGTTGGGAAGAGATGAAGACCTAAGGCCATGGTGTGTCTGATGTGCTCAGTGTTCGGCCAGCTGTTGAGTGTGGGTTGGGAGGTGCAGGCTCAGGCTGTGGCAGACAGGGAATTAGTGCCCAGGCTAGACTGTATCATTGGGGTGCAGTCGAGTTTCGTGCAGGATGGTACTCATTTGTGGTTACTGGGTAGCCCCAGAGGGCAACGTTTTTCTTCTGGAGGGAAGACACAGTGCCACATAGTGGCTCCAGAATTCCCAAACTGGAAGGCTTGTGGGCCAGGAGTGTGAGAAAAAAATTCTGAGAACACAAGCCAGACTTAGATTTCGGGGTGAGGGGACGGCAGGCACCCTCTGCAGAGATGATTCGAGATCCCGTATGCCTGAAGACAGAGCTAGGATCAGACGTTGGCTTACGTCGGAGTTTCTGTCCATGACGGCCCCTTCATGAAGGGGACGGTGTCACGAGGACATGGAGGTTTTCCCACGATGGGAATTGTGCGATGCTCCAAACCGCAATGATTCCTTCTGTGGGACAGTCGAGACCTGTTGGATGGCTCCAGGACATCCCATAAGGAAGTTATCCAGAGCAGGGTTCTAAGGATGGATGCCTGGGCAGCCTGCCTCCCATTCCAGGTGTCTCATAGCGCCAAGGCAAGTTCGGTCTGCTGGATCTAGGGGAGCAACCGAGGCGGGTGTGTTGAAATGGGTGAGTTGAGGATGGGTCATAATGTGCATTTGTGTCCATGGAGACCTTGGAATGGGGTGCTTGATCCGGGGCCTTGAGGGATGTTCATAATCGGAGGTTTTGATGGGCTCTAAAGAGTACGTTTCCTATGTAGAGAAGAGAATTGTTTTGATGAGTGCCTAAGGAATCTCCCATATGCTGGTATTGGAAACCAGGCCTCTGAGGAGAGATGACTGGAAACAAAAGCAATCGAGATGATTAGGGCCTAGGTGCCTGTCCGGTTCAATCTCTTTCCTGAGGATACGTGTCTAAGGATCTGAGGGGATGTAGTTGCTCAGCTTGTGTCAGATCGCCCCTGTTTGTCCTGGGCAGCCTATAATATTGGGATCTCTTCGGGACTTTGGAGTTTCTCCTAATCTATAGGTTTGTGGCCAATGGAATGGGCAGAAATTCCCTGGAGAGGGCAGGCACAGTCTGAGTTTGGCTCTGGGGGCCCAGCCTTGAGGCTGTGTGGGCCAGGCCTGTGGGGACAAAAGTCTGAAAACACAAACTCTGCTTAGGACTGGGGACATAGGTATGTCACGCCCAATCTACAGACCGTGATAACACTTAGGGATATGAAAAAGGGTGAGTTTGAGGTGCTTGCTCAGGTTTTGTCTCTGGATTTGTGTCAACAATGTGGGTGGAATGCTGGCGTGGCCTCATGGGTTGTGGATGGCTTTCCTTCTCTGAGGATTTGACCCGATCGCAAGAGTTTGGGTACATTCTGTGGGATGGGAGGAGTCTTTTCTGTTTTTTATTTTATTTTATTTTATATTTTATTTTATGTACCTCAAGTGTCCCAATAAAAGAGGGATTCCAGAGCAGAGTCCTTGGGAGGGACAACTTGTTATCCCCACCTCTGTTTAAGTTTGGGGGCCTAGGGGCATGGCAAGTCCAATAGGCGGGCTCTTGATTCAGACACTGAGAGGCCTTCCTTGAGGACAGGGCTCATGCTGAGGTTCATAATGCCTATTTGTGCCCAACAAGGCCCTCTAGCATGGGAAGTGCCTCATGGGCCACGCTAGATTCTTCTACACTGAACGTAGGAGAATATGCCAACCACAAGGTTTCCAGCCATGGCGAAGGAAGAGTTGTGATTTCTGCATCACGTTCACCCCTGGACAGTGTTTGGTGTTTAGGTCTAGGTTCTGAAACCCGAAAACTGAGGTTGGAAAAGATGAAGACCTAAGGACCTGATGGGTCCAATGAGCTCAGTGTGCAGCCAGCTGTTGAGCGTAGGTCTGGAGGTGTGGGCTCATGCTGTGTCAGACAAGGCATTAGACAGGGTAGACTGCATATTTGGGGTGCAGTCGAGTGGCGTTCAGTTGATCCTTATTCGGGTTTCTAGGTAGCTCCATAAGGCAACGTTTTTCTTCTGGAGGGCAGGCAGTGTGCTGCATTATGGCCCCAGTATTGCCAATCTGTAGGGCTTTTGGGCCAGGGGTGTGAGGACGGTAGTCTGAGAACACAAGCTAGGCTTAGTTTTGGGGGTGAGTGCACAGAAGGCACACTCTGCAGAGCTGAATCAAGATCTCATGCACCTGAAGTCAGGGCGAATATCAGACGTTTGCTCAGGTTGGAGTTTCTGTCCATGATGGCCCCTTTATAAAGTGGAGCGTCTCAAGAGGCCATGTAGATTTTCCCACAATGGGAGTTGTGAGATGTTCCAGACTGCAAAGATTCCTTCTGTGGGACACTTGAGACCTGTTGGATGGCTCTAGGATGTCCCATGTGGAACGACTCCAGAGTAGGGTTCTAAGGATGGATGCCTGGGCAGCCCGCCTCCCATTCTAGTTGTCTCCTAGCAACAAGGCAGGTTTGATCTGCAGGCCCTGGGGGAGAAACCAAGGGGGTTGAGTTGACATGGACTCTCCCGAGGATAGATCATAATGTGGGTTTAAGTCCATGGAGACCTTGGAATGGGGCGCTTGATCCGGGGCCCTGAAAGATTCTCCTAAACAGAGGTTTTTATAGAGATCCAAAGAGTACATTTCCTATGTGGAGATGAGATTTTTCTGATGAGTGCCTCAGTAATCCCCCGTATTCTGGTATTGGAAACCAGGCCTCTGAGGAAAGATGCCTGGAAACAAAAGCAATGGATCTGATTAGAGCCTAAGTGCCTGTCCAGTTCAATCTTATTCTATGGGGATATCTGTCTCTGGGTCTGAGTGGAGGTAGTTTCCTAACTTGTGAAAGATCATCCCTGTTTGTCCTGGGCAGCCAACACTATTGAGATGGCCTCGGGGAGTTTGGAGGATTCTCCTAATCTATAGGGTTGTGGCCAATGGAAATGGCAGAATTCCCCTGGAGAGGGAAGCCAGAGTCCTGAGGTGTGTCTCTAGGGGCCCCAGCTTGGATGGTGTGTGGGCCAGGACTGTGGGGACAGAAGTCTGAAAACACAAACTCAGCTTAGGTTTGGGATGTATGTATGAAGGTTCGATCTACAGACCGTGAGAATTTTCCGGGCTATGAACAAAGGGCGAGTATGTGGCGCTTGCTCAAGCTTTTGTCTCTGGATTTTGTGTCAACGGTGGCCGTGGAATGTCGGGGTGTCCTCAAGGTCCATGGACAATTCTTTCTCTGGTGATTTGGCCTGATCCCAAGGGGTTGGGATCATTCTGTGGATGGGGAGAGTCCTTTCTGTATTTTTTTTTTTACCTCAGGTGTTCCACCAAAGAGGGATTCCAGAGTAGAGCATTGAGTAGGGGTGACTAGACATCTCGAACTCTGGTTGAGATTGGGGGACTAGGGGCTTGGCAAGCCCCATATGTGGGCTGTTGTTCCAGTCACTAAGAGGCTTTACATGAGGATAGGGTTCACGCTGAGGGTCACAATGTGTGTTTGTGCAAATTGTGGCCCTCAGGGATAGGTGGGGCCTCATAGTCCATGCTGCTTTCTCCTACAATGAACATTGGACAACATGCCAACCACTAGGTTTTTTGCCAAGGCGAAGGAGAAGTTCTGATTCTTGCATCACGTTCACTCCTGAGCAGTGAGTGGAGATAATGTCTAGGTTCTGAAGGTGAAAACTGAGGTTGGGTAGAGATGATGGCCTAAAGCCATTGTGGGTGTGATGTGCTCTGTGTACGGCCAGCTGTCTGGGTGTTGGACTGGAGGTCTGCCCTCAGGCTGTGTCAGACAGGGCTTTAGTGCACAGGCTAGACTGTATACTTGGGGTATGGTCGAGTGGCATGCAGGTTGTTACTCATTTGGTGTTTCCGGTTAGCCCTATAGGGCAACATTTTTCTTCTGGAGGGCAGGCAGAGTGCTGCATTGTGTCTCCAGAATTGCCAAACTGGAGGGGTGTGGCCAGGATTGTGAGGAAGGAAGTCTGAAAACACAAGCTAGACGAGTTTTGGGACCAAGAGCATGGCAGGTCCACTCTGCAGAGGCTGAATCGAGATCTCCTGCAGTGAGGTCAAGGCGAGTATCACATGTTGCCTCAAGCTGGAGTTTGTGTCTATGACGGCCCTTACATGAAGGGGGTGGGGGCGTCATGAGGCCAGGGAGGTTTCCCTACGCTGGGAGTTGTGAGCTGCTCCAAACTTCAAAGTTTCCTTCTTCAGGACAGTCGAGTACTATTGGATGGTCCCTTGATGCCCCATACAGAAAGACTCGAGAGCAGGGGCCTAAGCATGGATGCCGAGAAACGCCAACTCACCTTCCCATTGCCTGGTCGAGACAAGGCACGCTCAATCTGCGGGCTCTTGGGTGAGATACCCAGAAGGCTGAGTTTAAAAGGACTCTCCTGAGGATGAGTCATAATGTGGTTTAGTGGCCATGGAGACCTTGGAATGTGGCAGTAGCTAAGGGACTCTGCAGGATTCTCCAACCCGAAGGGCTTGACACAACTCCAACAAGGAAGCTTCCCATGTGGAGATGAGAGGTCTTCTGTCTGGTGCCTCAGGAAAGCCCCGTATGCTGGTCTTCGAACCCAGGCCTCTGAGGAGTGATACCTGGACACCAAAGCAAGAGTTCATAATAGGGCCTAGGGGCCTGTCTGGTTCAATCTTCTGTCTCTGCGGATATCTGTCTGTGTGTCTGCATGGAGGTAGTAGTTGCTCAGCTTGTGTCATAATGCCCCTATTTGTCCAGTGCGAATTACGGTAGTGGGATGTCCTTGGGGACCTTGAGGTTTCTACTATTTTGTCGAGTTGTGGCCAATGGAATGGGCAGTTTCTTAGGAGAGAGCAGGCACAGTTCTGTGGTGTGGCTCCAGAGACCCCATCCTGGAGGCCGTGTGGGCCATGGCTGTGCAGACAGACATCCAAAAACCCTAACTCAGCTCAGGTTTGGGGCCGAGGTTATGGCAGGCCTGATCTACAGTCCATGAGGGGAGCTCCTCTGGATATGAAAGAAGGGTGAGAGGGAGGCAGTCGCTCAGGCTTTTGTCTCTGGATGTTTTGTCCACAATGGCCGTTTAATGTAGGAGTTGCCTCATGGGTCGTAGAAGTCTCCCTCTCTGGTAGTTTGTCCAGCCCCCAAGAGTTTGGGGTCATTGTGTGGGAAGGGAAGTGTCCTGTTTTCTGCTTCATGTGTCCCCCCAGTAGAGGGATTCTAGAGCATAGCAGTGGGTACTGACAACTGGAATACTCGCACTCTGGTTAAGCCTGGGGGCCTATGGATATGACAAGCCACATATGCAAGATCTTGGTCCAGCCACTGAGAGGCATACTTTAATACGGGACTCATGCTGCAGGTCACAATGCATGTCTGTGCCCTAGGCGGCCCTCAAGCACTGGCGTGGCATTTCGGACAATGCAGAATTTCCCACATTGAACGTTGGACAACATGCCAACCACAAGGTCTGGCCATGGGGAAGGAGGAATTCTAATTTCTGCATCACGTTCACCCCTGGGCAGTGATTGGAGATAAGGTCTAGGTTCTGAAGCCTGAAAACCGAGGTTGGGAAGAGATGACGACCTACAGCCATAGCGGGTCCTATGTGTCCAGGTTGGGGCCAGCTGTCTGGGTGTCGTTTTGGATGTCTTGTCTCAGGCTGTGCCAGACAGGGCATTAGTATACAGGGTAGGCTGTATAATTGCTTTACAATCGAGTGGCATGCATTAGAAAATCATTTGGGGTTTCTTATTAGCAGCATAGGGCAAAGTTTTTCTTCTGGAGGGCAGGCAGAGTGCTGCATTGTGGCATCGGAATTCCCAAACTGGAGGTCTTGTGGGCCAGGAGAGTGAGGACGGAAGTCTGAGAACACAAGCTAGGCTTAGGTTTCGGGGCAAGGACATGGCAGGCACACTCTGCAGAGCTGAATTGAGATCTCATGCGTCTGAAGTCAGGTCGAGGTTCAGACTTTGGCTCAGGTTTGAGTTTCTGTCCATGTTGGCCCCTTCATGAAGGGGGGACATTATGAGCCCATAGGGGTTTTCCCACTATTGGAGTTGTGAGATGCTCCAAACCAAAGGATTCCTTCTGTGGGACAATTAAGATTTGTTGGATGGCTCCAGGACGTCTTATAAGGTATTTTTCCAGAACAGGGTTCTAAGTATGGATGCCTGGGCAGCCAGCCTCACATTCCAATTGTCTCCTAGCAACAAGAAACGTTTGATCTGCTGTCTTGGGGTAGCAACAGAGGGGGCTGAGTTGAAATGGACTTTCCTGAGGATGGTCTTAATGTTGGTTTGAGTCCATGGAGACCTTGGTATGGGGCAGTGGCACCAGGGCCCTGAAGGATTCTCCTAACCAGAGGTTATGACAAAGCTCCAATGAGCAAGTTTTCCATGGGGATACGAGATTTGTTCTTATTGGTGCCTCAGGAAACCACCATATGCTGGTATTGGAAACGAGGCCTCTGAGGAAAGATGCCTAAAAACCAAAGCAATGGATCTGATTAGGGCCTAGGGGCCTGTCCGGTTCAATATTCTTCTCTGGGGACATCTGTTGTCTGAGTGGAGGTAGTTGCTCAGCTGATTTTAGATCACCCCTGTTTGTCCTGGGCGGCCAACACTAATGGGATGGCCTCGGTGACTTTGGAGGTTTTTCCTCATTTGCAAGGTTGTGGCCAATGGAATGGGAAGAATTCCCTTGAAAGGGAAGCACAGTCCTGAGGTGTGGATCCAGGGACCCAAGTGTGGAGCGTGTGTGGTCCAGGGCTATTTGGACAAAAGTCTGAAAACACAAACTCCACTTAGGTTGGGGGATGTAGGTATGTCCGGCCCGATCTATAGACCGTGTGGAGAACTCATCGGGATATGAACAAAGGGCGAATGTGAGGTGCTGGCCCATGCTTTTTTTTTTTTTTTTTCTTGAAATGTGTCACCGATTGCCATGGAATGTCGGGGTGTCCTCATGGGCCATCGATGAGACTCCTTTTCTGGGGATTTGACCTGATCCCAAGAGATTGGGGTCATTCTGTGGGAAGGGAGGAGGCCTTTCTTGTTTTTTTGTTTATTTTTTTATTATTATTATTATTTTTTTACCTAAGGTGGACCACAAAAAGAGGGATTCCAGAGCAGAGTCCTGGGGAGGGGCGACTGGACAACCAGACCTCTGGTTAATATTGGGACCTAAGAACATGGCAAGCCCCATATGTGGGCTCTTGGTCCAGACACTGAGAGGCCTTCCTTGAGGATAGGTCTCACACTGAGTTTCACAATGTGTTTTTGTGCCCAAGGAGCCCCTCAAGTCAGGGCGTGGCCTAATGTACCATGCTGGTTTCTCATACACTGAACGTTGGACAATATGGCAACCACAAGTTTTCTGGCCATGGGGAAGAAGGAGTTCTCATTTCTGCAACACTTTCACTCCTGGACTGTGATTGGATTTAAGGTCTAGGTTCTGAAGCCTGAAAACTGAGATTGGGAAGAGATGAAGACCTAAGGCCATGGTGTGTCTGATATGCTCAGTGTTCGGCCAGCTGTTGAGTGTGGGTTGGGAGGTGCAGGCTCAGGCTGTGGCAGACAGGGAATTAGTGCCCAGGCTAGACTGTATCATTGGGGTGCAGTCGACTTTCGTGCAGGATGGTACTCATTTGTGGTTACTGGGTAGCCCCAGAGGGCAACGTTTTTCTTCTGGAGGGAAGACACAGTGCCACATAGTGGCTCCAGAATTCCCAAACTGAAAGGCTTGTGGGCCAGGAGTGTGAGGAAAAAATTCTGAGAACACAAGCCAGACTTAGATTTCGGGGTGAGGGGACGGCAGGCACCCTCTGCAGAGATGATTCGAGATCCCGTATGCCTGAAGACAGAGCTAGGATCAGACGTTTTCTTAGGTCGGAGTTTCTGTCCATGACGGCCCCTTCATGAAGGGGACGGTGTCGCGAGGACATGGAGGTTTTCCCACGATGGGAATTGTGAGATGCTCCAAACCGCAATGATTCCTTCTGTGGGACAGTCGAGACCTGTGGGATGGCTCCAGGACATCCCATAAGGAAGTTATCCAGAGCAGGGTTCTAAGGATGGATGCCTGGGAAGCCTGCCTCCCATTCCAGGTGTCTCATAGCGCCAAGGCATGTTCGCCTGCTGGATCTAGGGGAGCAACCGAGGCGGGTGTGTTAAAATGGGTGAGTTGAGGATGGGTCATAATGTGCATTTGTGTCGATGTAGACCTTGGAATGGGGTGCTTGATCCGGGGCCTTGAGGGATGTTCATAACCGGAGGTTTTGATGGCCTCTAAAGAGTACGTTTCCTATGTAGAGAAGAGAATTGTTTTGATGAGTGCCTAAGGAATCTCCCATATGCTGGTATTGGAAACCAGGCCTCTGAGGAGAGATGACTGGAAACAAAAGCAATTGAGATGATTAGGGCTTAGGTGCCTGTCCGGTTCAATCTCTTTCCTGAGGATACGTGTCTAAGGATCTGAGGGGATGTAGTTGCTCAGCTTGTGTCAGATAGCCCCTGTTTGTCCTGGGCAGCCTATAATATTGGGATGGCCTTAGGACTTTGGAGTTTCTCCTAATCTATAGGGTTGTGGCCAATGGAATGGGCAGAAATCCCCTAGAGAGGGCAAGCACAGTTCTGAGTTTGGCTCTAGGGGCCCAGCCTTGAGGGTGTGTGGGCCAGGCCTGTGGGGACAAAAGTCTGAAAACACAAACTCCGCTTAGGATTGGGGACATAGGTATGGTACGCCCAATCTACAGACCGTGATAACACTTAGGGATATGAAAAAGGGTGAGTTTGAGGTGCTTGCTCAGGTTTTGTCTCTGGATTTATGTCAACAATGTGGGTGGAATGCTGGCGTGGCCTCATGGGTTGTGAATGGCTTTCCTTCTCTGAGGATTTGACCCGATCCCAAGAGTTTGGGTACATTCTGTGGGATGGGAGGAGTCTTTTCTGTTTTTTATTTTATTTTATTTTATATTTTATTTTATGTACCTCAAGTGTCCCAATAAAAGAGGGATTCCAGAGCAGAGTCCTTGGGAGGGACAACTGGATATCCCCACCTCTGTTTAAGTTTGGGGGCCTAGGGGCATGGCAAGTCCAATAGGCGGGCTCTTGATTCAGACACTGAGAGGCCTTCCTTGAGGACAGGGCTCATGCTGAGGGTCACAATGCCTATTTGTGCCCAACAAGGCCCTCAAGCATGGGAAGTGCCTCATGGGCCACGCTGGATTCTCCTACACTGAACGTTGGAGAATATGCCAACCACAAGGTTTCCAGCCATGGCGAAGGAAGAGTTGTGATTTCTGCATCACGTTCACCCCTGGACAGTGATTGGATTTTAGGTCTAGGTTCTGAAACCCGAAAACTGAGGTTGGAAGAGATGAAGACCTAAGGACCTGATGGGTCCAATGAGCTCAGTGTGCGGCCAGCTGTTGAGCGTAGGTCTGGAGGTGTGGGCTCATGCTGTGTCAGACAAGGCATTAGACAGGGTAGACTGCATATTTGGGGTGCAGTCGAGTGGCGTTCAGTTGATCCTTATTCGGGTTTCTAGGTAGCTCCATAAGGCAACGTTTTTCTTCTGGAGGGCAGGCAGTGTGCTGCATTATGGCCCCAGTATTGCCAATCTGTAGGGCTTTTGGGGCAGGGGTGTGAGGACGGTAGTCTGAGAACACAAGCTAGGCTTAGTTTTGGGGGTGAGTGCACAGAAGGCACACTCTGCAGAGCTGAATCAAGATCTCATGCACCTGAAGTCAGGGCGAATATCAGACGTTTGCTCAGGTTGGAGTTTCTGTCCATGATGGCCCCTTTATAAAGTGGAGCGTCTCAAGAGGCCATGTAGATTTTCCCACAATGGGAGTTGTGAGATGCTCCAGACTGCAAAGATTCCTTCTGTGGGACACTTGAGACCTGTTGGATGGCTCTAGGATGTCCCATGTGGAACGACTCCAGAGTAGGGTTCTAAGGATGGATGCCTGGGCAGCCCGCCTCCCATTCTAGTTGTCTCCTAGCAACAAGGCAGGTTTGATCTGCAGGCCCTGGGGGAGAAACCAAGGGGGTTGAGTTGACATGGACTCTCCCGAGGATAGATCATAATGTGGGTTTAGGTCCATGGAGACCTTGGAATGGGGCGCTTGATCCGGGGCCCTGAAAGATTCTCCTAAACAGAGGTTTTTATAGAGCTCCAAAGAGTACATTTCCTATGTGGAGATGAGATTTTTCTGATGAGTGCCTCAGTAATCCCCCGTATTCTGGTATTGGAAACCAGGCCTCTGAGGAGAGATGCCTGGATCTGATTAGAGCCTAAGTGCCTGTCCAGTTCAATCTTATTCTATGGGGATATCTGTCTCTGGGTCTGAGTGGAGGTAGTTTCCTAACTTGTGAAAGATCATCCCTGTTTGTCCTGGGCAGCCAAAACTATTGGGATGGCCTCGGGGAGTTTGGAGGATTCTCCTAATCTATAGGGTTGTGGCCAATGGAAATGGCAGAATTCCCCTGGAGAGGGAAGCCAGAGTCCTGAGGTGTGTCTCCAGGGGCCCCAGCTTGGATGGTGTGTGGGCCAGGACTGTGGGGACAGAAGTCTGAAAACACAAACTCAGCTTAGGTTTGGTATGTATGAGGCTCGATCTACAAACAGTAAGAATTTTCCGGGCTATGAACAAAGGGTGAGTATGTGGCGCTTGCTCAAGCTTTTGTCTCTGGATTTTGTGTCAACGGTGGCCGTGGAATGTCGGGGAGTCCTCAAGGTCCATGGACAATTCTTTCTCTGGTGATTTGGCCTGATCCCAAGGGGTTGGGATCATTCTGTGGATGGGAAGAGTCCTTTTTGTATTTTTCTTTTTTACCTCAGGTGTCCCACCAAAGAGGGATTCCCGAGTAGAGCCCTGAGTAGGGGTGACTAGACATCTCGAACTCTGGTTGAGATTGGGGGACTAGGGGCTTGGCAAGACCCATATGTGGGCTGTTGTTCCAGTCACTAAGAGGCTTTACATGAGGATAGGGCTCACGCTGAGGGTCACAATGTGTGTTTGTGCACATTGTGGCCCTCAGGGATAGGTGGGGCCTCATAGTCCATGCTGCTTTCTCCTACAATGAACATTGGACAACATGCCAACCACTAGGTTACTTGCCAAGGCGAAGGAGAAGTTCTGATTCTTGAATCAAGTTCACTCCTGAGCAGTGAGTGGAGATAAGGTCTAGGTTCTGAAGGTGAAAACTGAGGTTGGGTTGAGATGATGGCCTAAAGCCATTGTGGGTGTGATATGCTCTGTGTACGGCCAGCTGTCTGGGTGTTGAACTGGAGGTCTGCCCTCAGGCTGTGTCAGACAGGGCTTTAGTGCACAGGCTAGACTGTATAATTGGGGTATGGTCGAGTGGCATGCAGGTTGTTACTCATTTGGCGTTTCCGGTTATCCCTATAGGGCAACATTTTTCTTCTGGAGGGCAGGCAGAGTGCTGCATTGTGTCTCCAGAATTGCCAAACTGGAGGGGTGTGGCCAGGATTGTGAGGAAGGAAGTCTGAAAACACAAGCTAGCACGAGTTTTGGGGCCAAGAGCATGGCAGGCCCACTCTGCAGAGGCTGAATCGAGATCTCCTGCAGGTGAGGTCAGAGCGAGTATCAGATGTTGCCTCAAGCTAGAGTTTGTGTCCATGACGGCCCCTTCCTGAAGGGGGTGGGGGCGTCATGAGGCCAGGGAGGTTTCCCTACGCTGGGAGTTCTGAGCTGCTCCAAACTTCAAAGTTTCCTTCTTCAGGACAGTCGAGGTCTATTGGATGGTTCCAGGATGCCCCATACAGAAAGACTCGAGAGCAGGGCCCTAAGCATGGATGCCGAGAAACGCCAACTCACCTTCCCATTGCCTGGTCGAGACAAGGTACGCTCAATCTGCGGGCTCTTGGGTGAGCTACCCAGAAGTCTGAGTTTAAATCGACTCGGCTGAGGATGAGTCATAATGTGGGTTGGTGGCCATGGAGACCTGGAATGTGGCAGTAGCTAAGGGACTCTGCAGGATTCTCCAATCCGAAGGGCTTGACACAACTCCAACAAGGAAGCTTCTTATGTGGAGATGAGAGGTCTTCTGTTTGGTGCCTCAGGAAAGCCCCGTATGCTGGTCTTCGAACCCAGGCCTCTGAGGAGTGATACCTGGACACCAAAGCAAGAGTTCATAATAGGGCCTAGGGGCCTGTCTGGTTCAATCTTCTGTCTCTGCGGATATCTGTCTGTGTGTCTGCATGGAGGTAGTAGTTGCTCAGCTTGTGTCATAATGCCCCTATTTGTCCAGTGCGGCTTGCGGTAGTGGGATGTCCTTGGGGACCTTGAGGTTTCTACTATTTTGTCGAGTTGTGGCCAATGGAATGGGCAGTTTCTTAGGAGAGAGCAGGCACAGTTCTGTGGTGTGGCTCCAGAGACCCCAGCCTGGAGGCTGTGTGGGCCATGGCTGTGCAGACAGACATCCAAAAACCCTAAGTCAGCTCAGGTTTGGGGCCGAGGTTACGGCAGGCCTGATCTACAGTCCATGAGGGGAGCTCCTCTGGATATGAAAGAAGGGTGAGAGGGAGGCAGTCGCTCAGGCTTTTGTCTCTGGATGTTTTGTCCACAATGGCCGTTTAATGTAGGAGTTGCCTCATGGGTCGTAGAAGTCTCCCTCTCTGGTAGTTTGTCCAGCCCCCAAGAGTTTGGGGTCATTCTGTGGGAAGGGAAGTGTCCTGTTTTCTGCTTCATGTGTCCCCCCAGTAGAGGGATTCTAGAGCATAGCAGTGGGTATTGACAACTGGAATACTCGCCCTCTGGTTAGGCCTGGGGGCCTATGGATATGAGAAGCCCCATATGCAGGATATTGGTCCAGCCACTGAGAGGCGTTACTTTAATACGGGACTCACGCTACAGGTCACAATGCATGTCTGTGCCCTAGGCGGCCCTCAAACACTGGCGTGGCCTTTCGGACAATGCAGGTTTTCCCACATTGAACGTTGAGCAACATGCCAACCACAAGGTTTCTGGCCATGGGGAAGGAGGAATTCTAATTTCTTCATCACGTTCACCCCTCGGCAGTGATTGGATATAAGGTCTAGGTTCTGAAGCCTGAAAACCGAGGTTGGGAAGAGATGACGACCTACAGCCATAGCGGGTCCTATGTGTCCAGGTTGGGGCCAGCTGTCTGGGTGTCGTTTGGGATGTCTTGTCTCAGGCTGTGCCAGACAGGGCATTAGTATACTGGGTGGGCTGTATAATTGCTTTCCAATCGAGTGGCATGCATTAGAAAATCATTTGGGGTTTCTTATTAGCAGCATATGGCAAAGTTTTTCTTCTGGAGGGCAGGCAGAGTGTGCATTGTGGCTTCGGAATTCCCAAACTGGAGGTCTTGTGGGCCAGGAGAGTGAGGACGGAAGTCTGAGAACACAAGCTAGGCTTAGGTTTCGGGGCAAGGACATGGCAGGCACACTCTGCAGAGCTGAATTGAGATCTCATGCGTCTGAAGTCAGGTCGAGGTTCAGACTTTGGCTCAGGTTTGAGTTTCTGTCCATGTTGGCCCCTTCCAGAAGGGGGGGAATTATGAGGCCATGGGGGTTTTCCCACTATTGGAGTTGTGAGATGCTCCAAACCGCAAGGATTCCTTCTGTGGGACAATTAAGATTTGTTGGATGGCTCCAGGACGTCTTATAAGGTATTTTTCCAGTACAGGGTTCTAAGTATGGATGCCTGGGCAGCCAGCCTCACATTCCAATTGTCTCCTAGCAACAAGAAACGTTTGATCTGCTGTCTTGGGGTAGCAACAGAGGGGGCTGAGTTGAAATGGACTTTCCTGAGGATGGTCTTAATGTTGGTTTGAGTCCATGGAGACCTTGGTATGGGGCAGTGGCACCAGGGCCCTGAAGGATTCTCCTAACCAGAGGTTATGACAAAGCTCCAATGAGCAAGTTTTCCATGGGGAGACGAGATTTGTTCTTATTGGTGCCTCAGGAAACCACCATATTCTGGTATTGGAAACGAGGCCTCTGAGGAGAGATGCCTGGAAACCAAAGCATTGGATCTGATTAGGGCCTGGGTGCCTGTCCCGTTCAATATTCTTCTCTGGGGACATCTGTTGTCTGAGTGGAGGTAGTTGCTCAGCTGGTTTGAGATCACCCCTGTTTGTCCTGGGCAGCCTACACTATTGGGATGGCCTCGGTGACTTTGGAGGTTTTTCCTCATTTGCAAGGTTGTGGCCAATGGAATGGGAAGAATTCCCTTGAAAGGGAAGCACAGTCCTGAGGTGTGGATCCAGGGACCCAAGTGTGGAGCGTGTGTGGTCCAGGGCTATTTGGACAAAAGTCTGAAAACACAAACTCCACTTAGGTTGGGGGATATAGGTATGGCCGGCCCGAGCTATAGACCGTGAGGAGACCTCTTCGGGATATGAACAAAGGGCGAATGTGAGGTGCTTGCTCATGCTTTTTTTTTTTTTTTTTTTTTCTGGAAATGTGTCACCGATTGCCATGGAATGTCGGGGTGTCCTCATGGGCCATCGATGAGGCTCCCTTTCTGGGGATTTGACCCGATCCCAAGAGTTTGGGGTCATTCTGTGGGAAGGGAGGAGGCCTTTCTGTTTATTTATTTATTTATTTATTTATTTATTTATTTATTTTTAACCTCAGGTGGACCACCAAAAGAGGGATTCCAGAGCAAGTCGTGTGTGGGGGCACTGGACATCCAGACCTCTGGTTAACATTGGGACCTAAGAACATGGCAAGCCCCATATGTGGGCTCTTGGCCAGACTCTGAGAGGCCTTCCTTGAGGATAGGTCTCACACTGAGTTTCACAATGTGTTTTTGTGCCCAAGGAGCCCCTCAAGTCAGGGCGTGGCCTAATGTACCATGCTGGTTTCTCCTGCACTGAACGTTGCACAGTATGGGAACCACAAGTTTTCTGACAATGGGAAAGATGGAGTTCTAATTTCTGCAACACTTTCACTCCTGGACTGTGATTGGATTTAAGGTCTAGGTTCTGAAGCCTGAAAACTGAGCTTGGGAAGAGATGAAGCCCTAAGGCCATGGTGTGTCCGATGTGCTCAGTGTTCGGCCAGCTGTTGAGTGTGGGTTGGGAGGTGCAGGCTCAGGCTGTGGCAGACAGGGAATTAGTGCCCAGGCTAGACTGTATCATTGGGGTGCAGTCGAGTTTCGTGCAGGATGGTACTCATTTGTGGTTACTGGGTAGCCCCAGAGGGCAACGTTTTTCTTCTGGAGGGAAGACACAGTGCCACATAGTGGCTCCAGAATTCCCAAACTGGAAGGCTTGTGGGCCAGGAGTGTGAGGAAAAAATTCTGAGAACACAAGCCAGACTTAGATTTCGGGGTGAGGGGACGGCAGGCACCCTCTGCAGAGATGATTCGAGATCCCGTATAACTGAAGACAGAGCTAGGATCAGACGTTTTCTTAGGTCGGAGTTTCTGTCCATGACGGCCCATTCATGAAGGGGAGGGTGTCACGAGGACATGGAGGTTTTCCCACGATGGGAATTGTAAGATGCTCCAAACCACAATGATTCCTTCTGTGGGACAGTCGAGACATGTTGGATGGCTCCAGGACATACCATCAGGAAGTTATCCAGAGCAGGGTTCTAAGGATGGATGCCAGGGCAGCCTGCCTCCCGTTCCAGGTGTCTCATAGAGCCAAGGCTAGTTCGATCTGCTGGATCTAGGGGAGCAACCGAGGCGGGTGTGTTGAAATGGGTGAGTTGAGGATGGGTCATAATGTGCATTTGTGTCCATGTAGACCTTGGAATGGGGTGCTTGATCTGGGGCCTTGAGGGATGTTCATAACCGTATGTTTTAATGGAGCTCTAAAGAGTATGATTCCTATGTAGAGAAGAGAATTGTTTTGATGAGTGCCTAAGGAATCTCCCATATGCTGGTATTGGAAACCAGGCCTCTGAGGAGTGATAACTGGACACCAAAGCAAGAATTCATAATAGGGCCTAGGGGCCTGTCTGGTTCAATCTTCTGTCTCTGCGGATACCTGTCTGTGTGTCTGCATGGAGGTAGTAGTTGCTCAGCTTGTGTCATAATTCCCCTATTTGTCCAGTGCGGCTTGCGGTAGTGGGATGTCCTTGGGGACCTTGAGGTTTCTACTATTTTGTAGAGTTTTGGCCAATGGAATGGGCAGTTTCTAAGGAGAGAGCAGGCACAGTTCTGTGGTGTGGCTCCAGAGACTCCAGCCTGGAGGCTGTGTGGGCCATGGCTCTGCAGACAGACATCCAAAAACCCTAACTCAGCTCAGGTTTGGGGCCGAGGTTACGGCAGGCCTGATCTACAGTCCATGAGAGGAGCTCCTCTGGATATGAAAGAAGGGTGAGAGGGAGGCAGTCGCTCAGGCTTTTGTCTCTGGATGTTTTGTCCACAATGGCCGTTTAATGTAGGAGTTGCCTCATGGGTCGTAGAAGTCTCCCTCTCTGGTAGTTTGTCCAGCCCCCAAGAGTTTGGGGTCATTCTGTGGGAAGGGAAGTGTCCTGTTTTCTGCTTCATGTGTACCCCCAGTAGAGGGATTCTAGAGCATAGCAGTGGGTACTGACAACTGGAATACTCGCCCTCTGGTTAAGCCTGTGGGCCTATGGATATGACAAGCCCCATATGCAGGATCTTGATCCAGCCACTGAGAGGTGTTACTTTAATACGGGACTCACGCTGCAGGTCACAATGCATGTCTGTGCGCTAGGCGGCCCTCAAGCACTGGCGTGGCCTTTCGGACAATGCAGGTTTTCCCACATTGAACGTTGGACAACATGCCAACCACAAGGTTTCTGGCCATGGGGAAGGAGGAATTCTAATTTCTGCATCACGTTCACCCCTGGGCAGTGATTGGAGATAAGGTCTAGGTTCTGAAGCCTGAAAACCGAGGTTGGGAAGAGATGACGACCTACAGCCATAGCGGGTCCTATGTGTCCAGGTTGGGGCCAGCTGTCTGGGTATCCTTTGGGATGTCTTGTCTCAGGCTGTGCCAGAGAGGGCATTAGTATAAAGGGTAGGCTGTATAATTGCTTTACAGTCGAGTGGCATGCATTAGAAAATCATTTGGGGTTTCTTATTAGCAGCATAGGGCAAAGTTTTTCTTCTGGAGGGCAGGCAGAGTGCTGCATTGTGGCTTCGGAATTCCCAAACTGGAGGGCTTGTGGGCCAGGAGAGTGAGGACGGAAGTCTGAGAACACAAGCTAGGCTTAGGTTTCGGGGAAAGGACATGGCAGGCACACTCTGCAGAGCTGAATTGAGATCTCATGCGTCTGAAGTCAGGTCGAGGTTCAGACTTTGGCTCAGGTTTAAGTTTCTGTCCATGTTGGCCCCTTCCGGAAGGGGGGGAATTATGAGGCCATGGGGGTTTTCCCACTATTGGAGTTGTGAGATGCTCCAAACCGCAAGGATTCCTTCTGTGGGACAATTAAGATTTGTTGGATGGCTCCAGGATGTCTTATAAGGTATTTTTCCAGAACAGGGTTCTAAGTATGGATGCCTGGGCAGCCAGCCTCACATTCCAATTGTCTCCTAGCAACAAGAAACGTTTGATCTGCTGGCTTGGGGTAGCAACAGAGGGGGCTGAGTTGAAATGGACTTTCCTGAGGATGGTCTTAATGTTTGTTTGAGTCCATGGAGACCTTGGTATGCGGCAGTGGCACCAGGGCCCTGAAGGATTCTCCTAACCAGAGGATATGACAAAGCTCCAATGAGCAAGTTTTCCATGGGGAGACGAGATTTGTTCTTATTGGTGCCTCAGGAAACCAGCATATGCTGGTATTGGAAACGAGGCCTCTGTGGAGAGATGCCTGGAAACCAAAGCAATGGATCTGATTAGGGCCTAGGGGCCTGTCCAGTTCAATATTCTTCTCTGGGGATATCTGTTGTCTTAGTGGAATAGTGGCTCAGCTAGTTTGAGATAACCCCTGTTTTTCCTGGGCGGCCTACACTATTGGGATGGCCTCGGTGACTTTGGAGGTTTTTCCTAATTTGCAAGGTTGTGGCCAATGGAATGGGAAGAATTCCCTTGAATGGGAAGCACAGTCCTGAGGTGTGGCTCCAGGGACCCAAGTGTGTAGCGTGTGTGGTCCAGGGCTATTTGGACAAAAGTCTGAAAACACAAACTCCACTTAGGTTGGGGGATGTAGGTATGGCCGCCCAATCTATAGACCGTGAGGAGACCTTTTCGGGATATGAACAAAGGGCGAATGTGAGGTGCTTGGTCATGCTTTTTTTTTTTTTTTTTTTTTTCTGGAAATGTGTCACCGATTGCCATGGAATGTCGGGGTGTCCTCATGGGCCATCGATGAGGCTCCCTTTCTGGGGATTTGACCCGATCCCAAGAGTTTGGGGTCATTCTGTGGGAAGGGAGGAGGCCTTTCTGTTTATTTATTTATTTATTTATTTATTTATTTATTTATTTTTAACCTCAGGTGGACCACCAAAAGAGGGATTCCAGAGCAAGTCGTGTGTGGGGGCACTGGACATCCAGACCTCTGGTTAACATTGGGACCTAAGAACATGGCAAGCCCCATATGTGGGCTCTTGGCCAGACTCTGAGAGGCCTTCCTTGAGGATAGGTCTCACACTGAGTTTCACAATGTGTTTTTGTGCCCAAGGAGCCCCTCAAGTCAGGGCGTGGCCTAATGTACCATGCTGGTTTCTCCTGCACTGAACGTTGCACAGTATGGGAACCACAAGTTTTCTGACAATGGGAAAGATGGAGTTCTAATTTCTGCAACACTTTCACTCCTGGACTGTGATTGGATTTAAGGTCTAGGTTCTGAAGCCTGAAAACTGAGCTTGGGAAGAGATGAAGCCCTAAGGCCATGGTGTGTCCGATGTGCTCAGTGTTCGGCCAGCTGTTGAGTGTGGGTTGGGAGGTGCAGGCTCAGGCTGTGGCAGACAGGGAATTAGTGCCCAGGCTAGACTGTATCATTGGGGTGCAGTCGAGTTTCGTGCAGGATGGTACTCATTTGTGGTTACTGGGTAGCCCCAGAGGGCAACGTTTTTCTTCTGGAGGGAAGACACAGTGCCACATAGTGGCTCCAGAATTCCCAAACTGGAAGGCTTGTGGGCCAGGAGTGTGAGGAAAAAATTCTGAGAACACAAGCCAGACTTACATTTCGGGGTGAGGGGACGGCAGGCACCCTCTGCAGAGATGATTCGAGATCCCGTATACCTGAAGACAGAGCTAGGATCAGACGTTTTCTTAGGTCGGAGTTTCTGTCCATGACGGCCCCTTCATGAAGGGGATTGTGTCACGAGGACATGGAGGTTTTCCCACGATGGGAATTGTAAGATGCTCCAAACCACAATGATTCCTTCTGTGGGACATTCGAGACCTGTTGGATGGCTCCAGGACATCCCATCAGGAAGTTATCCAGAGCAGGGTTCTAAGGATGGATGCCTGGGCAGCCTACCTCCCATTCCAGGTGTCTCATAGAGCCAAGGCAAGTTCGATCTGCTGGATCTAGGGGAGCAACCGAGGCGGGTGTTTTGAAATGGGTGAGTTGAGGATGGGTCATAATGTGCATTTGTGTCCATGTAGACCTTGGAATGGGTTGCTTGATCCGGGGCCTTGAGGGATGTTCATAACCGGAGGTTTTGATGGAGCTCTAAAGGGTATGTTTCCTATGTAGAGAAGAGAATTGTTTTGATGAGTGCCTAAGGAATCTCCCATATGTTGGTATTGGAAACCAGGCCTCTGAGGAGAGATGACTGGAATCAAAAGCAATGGATCTGATTAGGGCCTAAGTGCCCGTCCAGTTCAATCTTATTCTATGGGGATATCTGTCTCAGGGTCTGAGTGGAGTTGGTTTCCTAACCTGTGAAAGATCATCCCTGTGTGTCCTGGGCAGCCAACACAATTCGGATGGCCTGGGCGAGTTTGGAGGATTCTCCTAATCTATAGGGTTGTGGCCAATGGAAATGGCAGAATTCCCCTGGAGAGTGAAGCCACAGTCCTGAGGTGTGGCTCCAGGGTCCCAGCTTGGATGGTGTGTGGGCCAGGACTGTGGGGACAGAAGTCTGAAAACACAAACTCAGCTTAGGTTTGGGGATGTATGTATGAAGGCTCGATCTACAGACCATGAGATTTTTCCGGGCTATGAACAAAGGGCGAGTATGTGGCGCTTGCTCAGGCTTTTGTCTCTGGATTTTGTGTCAATGGTGGCCGTGGAATGTCAGGGTGTCCTCAAGGGCCATGGACAATTCTTTCTCTGGTGATTTGGCCTGATCCCAAGTGGTTGGGATCATTCTGTGGATGGGAAGAGTCCTTTCTGTATTTTTTTTTTTTTTTTACCTCAGGTGTCCCACCAAAGAGGGATTCCCGAGTAGAGCCCTGAGTAGGGGTGACTAGACATCTCGAACTCTGGTTGAGATTGGGGGACTAGGGGCTTGGCAAGCCCCATATGTGGGCTGTTGTTCCAGTCACTAAGAGGCTTTACATGAGGATAGGGCTCACGCTGAGGGTCACAATGTGTGTTTGTGCACATTGTGGCCCTCAGGAATAGGTGGGGCCTCATAGTCCATGCTGCTTTCTCCTACAATGAACATTGGACAACATGCCAACCACTAGGTTTCTTGCCAAGGCGAAGGAGAAGTTCTGATTCTTGCATCACGTTCACTCCTGAGCAGTGAGTGGAGATAAGGTCTAGGTTCTGAAGGTGAAAACTGAGGTTGGGTTGAGATGATGGCCTAAAGCCATTGTGGGTGTGATATGCTCTGTGTACGGCCAGCTGTCTGGGTGTTGGACTGGAGGTCTGCCCTCAGGCTGTGTCAGACAGGGCTTTAGTGCACAGGCTAGACTGTATAATTGGGGTATGGTCGAGTGGCATGCAGGTTGTTACTCATTTGGCGTTTCTGGTTAGCCCTATAGGGCAACATTTTTCTTCTGGAGGGCAGGCAGAGTGCTGCATTGTGTCTCCAGAATTGCCAAACTGGAGGGGTGTGGCCAGGATTGTGAGGAAGGAAGTCTGAAAACACAAGCTAGCACGAGTTTTGGGGCCAAGAGCATGGCAGGCCCACTCTGCAGAGGCTGAATCGAGATCTCCTGCAGGTGAGGTCAGGGCGAGTATCAGATGTTGCCTCAAGCTGGAGTTTGTGTCCATGACGGCCCCTTCCTGAAGGGGGTGGGGGCGTCATGAGGCCAGGGAGGTTTCCCTACGCTGGGAGTTCTGAGCTGCTCCAAACTTCAAAGTTTCCTTCTTCAGGACAGTCGAGTACTATTGGATGGTTCCAGGATGCCCCATACAGAAAGACTCGAGAGCAGGGGCCTAAGCATGGATGCCGAGAAACGCCAACTCACCTTCCTATTGCCTGGTCGAGACAAGGCATGCTCAATCTGCGGGCTCTTGGGTGAGCTACCCAGAAGGCTGAGTTTAAATGGACTCTCCTGAGGATGAGTCATAATGTGGGTTGGTGGCCATGGAGACCTTGGAATGCGGCAGTAGCTAAGGGACTTTGCAGGATTTTCCAACCCGAAGGGCTTGACACAACTCCAACAAGGAAGCTTCTTATGTGGAGATGAGAGGTCTTCTGTTTGGTGCCTCAGGAAAGCCCCGTATGCTGGTTTTTGAACCCAGGCCTCTGAGGAGTGATACCTGGACACCAAAGCAAGAGTTCATAATAGGGCCTAGGGGCCTGTCTGGTTCAATCTTCTGTCTCTGCGGATATCTGTCTGTGTGTCTGCATGGAGGTAGTAGTTGCTCAGCTTGTGTCATAATGCCCCTATTTGTCCAGTGCGAATTGCGGTAGTGGGATGTCCTTGGGGACCTTGAGGTTTCTACTATTTTGTCGAGTTGTGGCCAATGGAATGGGCAGTTTCTAAGGAGAGAGCAGGCACAGTTCTGTGGTGTGGCTCCAGAGACCCCAGCCTGGAGGCTGTGTGGGCCATGGCTGTGCAGACAGACATCCAAAAACCCTAACTCAGCTGAGGTGTGGGGCCGAGGTTACGGCAGGCCTGATCTACAGTCCATGAGGGGAGCTCCTCTGGATATGAAAGAAGGGTGAGAGGGAGGCAGTCGCTCAGGCTTTTGTCTCTGGATGTTTTGTCCACAATGGCCGTTTAATGTAGGAGTTGCCTCATGGGTCGTAGAAGTCTCCCTCTCTGGTAGTTTGTCCAGCCCCCAAGAGTTTGGGGTCATTCTGTGGGAAGGGAAGTGTCCTGTTTTCTGCTTCATGTGTACCCCCAGTAGAGGGATTCTAGAGCATAGCAGTGGGTATTGACAACTGGAATACTCGCCCTCTGGTTAAGCCTGTGGGCCTATGGATATGACAAGCCCCATATGCAGGATCTTGGTCCAGCCACTGAGAGGTGTTACTTTAATACGGGACTCACGCTGCAGGTCACAATGCATGTCTGTGCCCTAGGCGGCCCTCAAGCACTGGCGTGGCCTTTCGGACAATGCAGGTTTTCCCACATTGAACGTTGGACAACATGCCAACCACAAGGTTTCTGGCCATGGGGAAGGAGGAATTCTAATTTCTGCATCACGTTCACCCCTGGGCAGTGATTGGATATAAGGTCTAGGTCTGAAGCCTGAAAACCGAGGTTGGGAAGAGATGACGACCTACAGCCATAGCGGGTCCTATGTGTCCAGGTTGGGGCCAGCTGTCTGGGTGTCGTTTGGGATGTCTTGTCTCAGGCTGTGCCAGACAGGGCATTAGTATACAGGGTGGGCTGTATAATTGCTTTCCAATCGAGTGGCATGCATTAGAAAATCATTTGGGGTTTCTTATTAGCAGCATAGGGCAAAGTTTTCCTTCTGGAGGGCAGGCAGAGTGCTGCATTGTGGCTTCGGAATTCCCAAACTGGAGGGCTTGTGGGCCAGGAGAGTGAGGACGGAAGTCTGAGAACACAAGCTAGGCTTAGGTTTCGGGGCAAGGACATGGCAGGCACACTCTGCAGAGCTGAATTGAGATCTCATGCATCTGAAGTCAGGTCGAGGTTCAGACTTTGGCTCAGGTTTAAGTTTCTGTCCATGTTGGCCCTTTCCGGAAGGGGGGGAATTATGAGGCCATGGGGGTTTTCCCACTATTGGAGTTGTGAGATGCTCCAAACCGCAAGGATTCCTTCTGTGGGACAATTAAGATTTGTTGGATGGCTCCAGGACGTCTTATAAGGTATTTTTCCAGAACAGGGTTCTAAGTATGGATGCCTGGGCAGCCAGCCTCACATTCCAATTGTCTCCTAGCAACAAGAAACGTTTGATCTGCTGGCTTGGGGTAGCAACAGAGGGGGCTGAGTTGAAATGGACTTTCCTGAGGATGGTCTTAATGTTGGTTTGAGTCCATGGAGACCTTGGTATGGGGCAGTGGCACCAGGGCCCTGAAGGATTCGCCTAACCAGAGGTTATGACAAAGCTCCAATGAGCAAGTTTTCCATGGGGAGACGAGATTTGTTCTTATTGGTGCCTCAGGAAACCAGCATATGCTGGTATTGCAAACGAGGCCTCTGAGGAGAGATGCCTGGAAACCAAAGCAATGGATCTGATTAGGACCTAGGGGCCTGTCCGGTTCAATATTCTTCTCTGGGGACATCTGCTGTCTGAGTGGAGGTAGTTGCTCAGCTGGTTTGAGATCACCCCTGTTTTTCCTGGGCGGCCTACACTATTGGGATGGCCTCGGTGACTTTGGAGGTTTTTCCTAATTTGCAAGGTTGTGGCCAATGGAATGGGAAGAATTCCCTTGAAAGGGAAGCACAGTCCTGAGGTGTGGCTCCAGGGACCCAAGTGTGGAGCGTGTGTGGTCCAGGGCTATTTGGACAAAAGTCTGAAAACACAAACTCCACTTAGGTTGGGGGATGTAGGTATGGCCGGCCCGATCTATAGACCGTGAGGAGACCTTTTCGGGATATGAACAAAGGGCGAATGTGAGGTGCTTGCTCATGCTTTTTTTTTTTTTTTTTTTTTTTTTTTCTGGAAATGTGTCACCGATTGCCATGGAATGTCGGGGCGTCCTCATGGGCCATCGATGAGGCTCCCTTTCTGGGGATTTGACCCGATCCCAAGAGTTTGGGGTCATTCTGTGGGAAGGGAGGAGGCCTTTCTGTTTATTTATTTATTTATTTATTTATTTATTTATTTTTAACCTCAGGTGGACCACCAAAAGAGGGATTCCAGAGCAAGTCGTGTGTGGGGGCACTGGACATCCAGACCTCTGGTTAACATTGGGACCTAAGAACATGGCAAGCCCCATATGTGGGCTCTTGGCCAGACTCTGAGAGGCCTTCCTTGAGGATAGGTCTCACACTGAGTTTCACAATGTGTTTTTGTGCCCAAGGAGCCCCTCAAGTCAGGGCGTGGCCTAATGTACCATGCTGGTTTCTCCTGCACTGAACGTTGCACAGTATGGGAACCACAAGTTTTCTGACAATGGGAAAGATGGAGTTCTAATTTCTGCAACACTTTCACTCCTGGACTGTGATTGGATTTAAGGTCTAGGTTCTGAAGCCTGAAAACTGAGCTTGGGAAGAGATGAAGCCCTAAGGCCATGGTGTGTCCGATGTGCTCAGTGTTCGGCCAGCTGTTGAGTGTGGGTTGGGAGGTGCAGGCTCAGGCTGTGGCAGACAGGGAATTAGTGCCCAGGCTAGACTGTATCATTGGGGTGCAGTCGAGTTTCGTGCAGGATGGTACTCATTTGTGGTTACTGGGTAGCCCCAGAGGGCAACGTTTTTCTTCTGGAGGGAAGACACAGTGCCACATAGTGGCTCCAGAATTCCCAAACTGGAAGGCTTGTGGGCCAGGAGTGTGAGGAAAAAATTCTGAGAACACAAGCCAGACTTACATTTCGGGGTGAGGGGACGGCAGGCACCCTCTGCAGAGATGATTCGAGATCCCGTATACCTGAAGACAGAGCTAGGATCAGACGTTTTCTTAGGTCGGAGTTTCTGTCCATGACGGCCCCTTCATGAAGGGGATTGTGTCACGAGGACATGGAGGTTTTCCCACGATGGGAATTGTAAGATGCTCCAAACCACAATGATTCCTTCTGTGGGACATTCGAGACCTGTTGGATGGCTCCAGGACATCCCATCAGGAAGTTATCCAGAGCAGGGTTCTAAGGATGGATGCCTGGGCAGCCTACCTCCCATTCCAGGTGTCTCATAGAGCCAAGGCAAGTTCGATCTGCTGGATCTAGGGGAGCAACCGAGGCAGGTGTTTTGTAATGGGTGAGTTGAGGATGGGTCATAATGTGCATTTGTGTCCATGTAGACCTTGGAATGGGTTGCTTGATCCGGGGCCTTGAGGGATGTTCATAACCGGAGGTTTTGATGGAGCTCTAAAGGGTATGTTTCCTATGTAGAGAAGAGAATTGTTTTGATGAGTGCCTAAGGAATCTCCCATATGCTGGTATTGGAAACCAGGCCTCTGAGGAGAGATGACTGGAATCAAAAGCAATGGATCTGATTAGGGCCTAAGTGCCCGTCCAGTTCAATCTTATTCTATGGGGATATCTGTCTCAGGGTCTGAGTGGAGTTGGTTTCCTAACCTGTGAAAGATCATCCCTGTGTGTCCTGGGCAGCTAACACAATTCGGATGGCCTGGGCGAGTTTGGAGGATTCTCCTAATCTATAGGGTTGTGGCCAATGGAAATGGCAGAATTCCCCTGGAGAGTGAAGCCACAGTCCTGAGGTGTGGCTCCAGGGTCCCAGCTTGGATGGTGTGTGGGCCAGGACTGTGGGGACAGAAGTCTGAAAACACAAACTCAGCTTAGGTTTGGGGATGTATGTATGAAGGCTCGATCTACAGACCATGAGATTTTTCCGGGCTATGAACAAAGGGCGAGTATGTGGCGCTTGCTCAGGCTTTTGTCTCTGGATTTTGTGTCAATGGTGGCCGTGGAATGTCAGGGTGTCCTCAAGGGCCATGGACAATTCTTTCTCTGGTGATTTGGCCTGATCCCAAGTGGTTGGGATCATTCTGTGGATGGGAAGAGTCCTTTCTGTATTTTTTTTTTTTTTTTTTACCTCAGGTGTCCCACCAAAGAGGGATTCCCGAGTAGAGCCCTGAGTAGGGGTGACTAGACATCTCGAACTCTGGTTGAGATTGGGGGACTAGGGGCTTGGCAAGCCCCATATGTGGGCTGTTGTTCCAGTCACTAAGAGGCTTTACATGAGGATAGGGCTCACGCTGAGGGTCACAATGTGTGTTTGTGCACATTGTGGCCCTCAGGAATAGGTGGGGCCTCATAGTCCATGCTGCTTTCTCCTACAATGAACATTGGACAACATGCCAACCACTAGGTTTCTTGCCAAGGCGAAGGAGAAGTTCTGATTCTTGCATCACGTTCACTCCTGAGCAGTGAGTGGAGATAAGGTCTAGGTTCTGAAGGTGAAAACTGAGGTTGGGTTGAGATGATGGCCTAAAGCCATTGTGGGTGTGATATGCTCTGTGTACGGCCAGCTGTCTGGGTGTTGGACTGGAGGTCTGCCCTCAGGCTGTGTCAGACAGGGCTTTAGTGCACAGGCTAGACTGTATAATTGGGGTATGGTCGAGTGGCATGCAGGTTGTTACTCATTTGGCGTTTCTGGTTAGCCCTATAGGGCAACATTTTTCTTCTGGAGGGCAGGCAGAGTGCTGCATTGTGTCTCCAGAATTGCCAAACTGGAGGGGTGTGGCCAGGATTGTGAGGAAGGAAGTCTGAAAACACAAGCTAGCACGAGTTTTGGGGCCAAGAGCATGGCAGGCCCACTCTGCAGAGGCTGAATCGAGATCTCCTGCAGGTGAGGTCAGGGCGAGTATCAGATGTTGCCTCAAGCTGGAGTTTGTGTCCATGACGGCCCCTTCCTGAAGGGGGTGGGGGCGTCATGAGGCCAGGGAGGTTTCCCTACGCTGGGAGTTCTGAGCTGCTCCAAACTTCAAAGTTTCCTTCTTCAGGACAGTCGAGTACTATTGGATGGTTCCAGGATGCCCCATACAGAAAGACTCGAGAGCAGGGGCCTAAGCATGGATGCCGAGAAACGCCAACTCACCTTCCTATTGCCTGGTCGAGACAAGGCATGCTCAATCTGCGGGCTCTTGGGTGAGCTACCCAGAAGGCTTAGTTTAAATGGACTCTCCTGAGGATGAGTCATAATGTGGGTTGGTGGCCATGGAGACCTTGGAATGCGGCAGTAGCTAAGGGACTTTGCAGGATTTTCCAACCCGAAGGGCTTGACACAACTCCAACAAGGAAGCTTCTTATGTGGAGATGAGAGGTCTTCTGTTTGGTGCCTCAGGAAAGCCCCGTATGCTGGTTTTTGAACCCAGGCCTCTGAGGAGTGATACCTGGACACCAAAGCAAGAGTTCATAATAGGGCCTAGGGGCCTGTCTGGTTCAATCTTCTGTCTCTGCGGATATCTGTCTGTGTGTCTGCATGGAGGTAGTAGTTGCTCAGCTTGTGTCATAATGCCCCTATTTGTCCAGTGCGAATTGCGGTAGTGGGATGTCCTTGGGGACCTTGAGGTTTCTACTATTTTGTAGAGTTGTGGCCAATGGAATGGGCAGTTTCTTAGGAGAGAGCAGGCACAGTTCTGTGGTGTGGCTCCAGAGACCCCAGCCTGGAGGCTGTGTGGGCCATGGCTGTGCAGACAGACATCCAAAAACCCTAACTCAGCTGAGGTGTGGGGCCGAGGTTACGGCAGGCCTGATCTACAGTCCATGAGGGGAGCTCCTCTGGATATGAAAGAAGGGTGAGAGGGAGGCAGTCGCTCAGGCTTTTGTCTCTGGATGTTTTGTCCACAATGGCCGTTTAATGTAGGAGTTGCCTCATGGGTCGTAGAAGTCTCCCTCTCTGGTAGTTTGTCCAGCCCCCAAGAGTTTGGGGTCATTCTGTGGGAAGGGAAGTGTCCTGTTTTCTGCTTCATGTGTACCCCCAGTAGAGGGATTCTAGAGCATAGCAGTGGGTATTGACAACTGGAATACTCGCCCTCTGGTTAAGCCTGTGGGCCTATGGATATGACAAGCCCCATATGCAGGATCTTGGTCCAGCCACTGAGAGGTGTTACTTTAATACGGGACTCACGCTGCAGGTCACAATGCATGTCTGTGCCCTAGGCGGCCCTCAAGCACTGGCGTGGCCTTTCGGACAATGCAGGTTTTCCCACATTGAACGTTGGACAACATGCCAACCACAAGGTTTCTGGCCATGGGGAAGGAGGAATTCTAATTTCTGCATCACGTTCACCCCTGGGCAGTGATTGGATATAAGGTCTAGGTCTGAAGCCTGAAAACCGAGGTTGGGAAGAGATGACGACCTACAGCCATAGCGGGTCCTATGTGTCCAGGTTGGGGCCAGCTGTCTGGGTGTCGTTTGGGATGTCTTGTCTCAGGCTGTGCCAGACAGGGCATTAGTATACAGGGTGGGCTGTATAATTGCTTTCCAATCGAGTGGCATGCATTAGAAAATCATTTGGGGTTTCTTATTAGCAGCATAGGGCAAAGTTTTTCTTCTGGAGGGCAGGCAGAGTGCTGCATTGTGGCTTCGGAATTCCCAAACTGGAGGGCTTGTGGGCCAGGAGAGTGAGGACGGAAGTCTGAGAACACAAGCTAGGCTTAGGTTTCGGGGCAAGGACATGGCAGGCACACTCTGCAGAGCTGAATTGAGATCTCATGCGTCTGAAGTCAGGTCGAGGTTCAGACTTTGGCTCAGGTTTGAGTTTCTGTCCATGTTGGCCCCTTCCGGAAGGGGGGGAATTATGAGGCCATGGGGGTTTTCCCACTATTGGAGTTGTGAGATGCTCCAAACCGCAAGGATTCCTTCTGTGGGACAATTAAGATTTGTTGGATGGCTCCAGGACGTCTTATAAGGTATTTTTCCAAAACAGGGTTCTAAGTATGGATGCCTGGGCAGCCAGCCTCACATTCCAATTGTCTCCTAGCAACAAGAAACGTTTGATCTGCTGGCTTGGGGTAGCAACAGAGGGGGCTGAGTTGAAATGGACTTTCCTGAGGATGGTCTTAATGTTGGTTTGAGTCCATGGAGACCTTGGTATGGGGCAGTGGCACCAGGGCCCTGAAGGATTCTCCTAACCAGAGGTTATGACAAAGCTCCAATGAGCAAGTTTTCCATGGGGAGACGAGATTTGTTCTTATTGGTGCCTCAGGAAACCAGCATATGCTGGTATTGCAAACGAGGCCTCTGAGGAGAGATGCCTGGAAACCAAAGCAATGGATCTGATTAGGACCTAGGGGCCTGTCCGGTTCAATATTCTTCTCTGGGGACATCTGCTGTCTGAGTGGAGGTAGTTGCTCAGCTGGTTTGAGATCACCCCTGTTTGTCCTGGGCGGCCTACACTATTGGGATGGCCTCGGTGACTTTGGAGGTTTTTCCTCATTTGCAAGGTTGTGGCCAATGGAATGGGAAGAATTCCCTTGAAAGGGAAGCACAGTCCTGAGGTGTGGCTCCAGGGACCCAAGTGTGGAGCGTGTGTGGTCCAGGGCTATTTGGACAAAAGTCTGAAAACACAAACTCCACTTAGGTTGGGGGATGTAGGTATGGCCGGCCCGATCTATAGACCGTGAGGAGACCTCTTCGGGATATGAACAAAGGGCGAATGTGAGGTGCTTGCTCATGCTTTTTTTTTTTTTTTTTTCTGGAAATGTGTCACCGATTGCCATGGAATGTCGGGGTGTCCTCATGGGCCATCGATGAGGCTCCCTTTCTGGGGATTTGACCCGATCCTAAAAGTTTGGGGTCATTCTGTAGGAAGGGAGGAGGCCTTTCTGTTTTTTTTTGTTTACTTTTTTTTTTTTTTTTTTTTTTTTTTTTTACCTCAGGTGGACCACCAAAAGAGGGATTCCAGAGCAGATTCGTGGGTGGGGGCAACTGGACAACCAGACCTCTGGTTAACATTGGGACCTAAGAACATGGCAAGCCCCATATGTGGGCTCTTGGTCCAGACACTGAGAGGCCTTCCTTGAGGATATGTCTCACACTGAGTTTCACAATGTGGTTTTGTGCCCAAGGATCCCCTCAAGTCAGGGCGTGGCCTTAGGTACCATGCTGGTGCCTCCTACAATGAACGTTGCACAGTATGGGAACCACAAGTTTTCTGGCCATGGGGAAGATGGAGTTCTAATTTCTGCAACACTTTCACTCCTGGACTGTGATTGGATTTAAGGTCTAGGTTCTGAAGCCTGAAAACTGAGCTTGGGAAGAGATAAGCCCTAAGGCCATGGTGTGTCTGATGTGCTCAGTGTTCGGCCAGCTGTTGAGTGTGGGTTGGGAGGTGCAGGCTCAGGCTGTGGCAGACAGGGAATAAGTGCCCAGGCTAGACTGTATCATTGTGGTGCAGTTGCGTTTCGTGCAGGATGGTACTCATTTGTGGTTACTGGGAAGCCCCAGAGGGCAACGTTTTTCTTCTGGAGGGAAGACACAGTGCCACATAGTGGTTCCAGCATTCTCAAACTGGAAGGCTTGTGGGCCAGGAGTGTGAGGAAAAAATTCTGAGAACACAAGCGAGACTTAGATTTCGGGGTGAAGGGAAGGCAGGCACCCTCTGCAGAGATGATTCGAGATCCTGTATACCTGAAGACAGAGCTAGGATCAGACGTTGGCTTAGGTCGGAGTTTCTGTCCATGCCGACCCCTTCATGAAGGGGAGGGTGTCACAAGGACATGGAGGTTTTCCCACGATGGGAATTGTGTGATGCTCCAAACCACAATGATTTCTTCTGTGGGACAGTCGAGACCTGTTGGATGGCTCCAGGACATCCCATAAGGAAGTTATCCAGAGCAGGGTTCTAAGGATGGATGCCTGGGCAGCCTACCTCCCATTCCAGGTGTCTCATAGAGCCAAGGCAAGTTCGATCTGCTGGATCTAGGGGAGCAACCGAGGCGGGTGTGTTGAAATGGGTGAGTTGAGGATTGGTCATAATGTGCATTTGTGTCCATGTAGACCTTGGAATGGGGCGCTTGATCCGGGGCCTTGAGGGATGTTCATAACCGGAGGTTTTGATGGAGCTCTAAAGAGTATGTTTCCTATGTAGAGAAGAGAATTGTTTTGATGAGTGCCTAAGGAATCTCCCATATGCTGGTATTGGAAACCAGGCCTCTGAGGAGAGATGACTGGAATCAAAAGCAATGGATCTGATTAGGGCCTAAGTGCCCTTCCAGTTCAATCTTATTCTATGGGTATATCTGTCTCTGGGTCTGAGTGGAGGTGGTTTCCTAACTTGTGAAAGATCATCCCTGTTTGTCCTGGGCAGCCAACACAATTCAGATGGCCTGGGGGAGTTTGGAGGATTCTCCTAATCTATAGGGTTGTGGCCAATGGAAATGGCAGAATTCCCCTGGAGAGGGAAGTCACAGTCCTGAGGTGTGGCTCCAGGGGCCCCAGCTTGGATGTTGTGTGGGCCAGGACTGTGGGGACAGAAGTCTGAAAACACAAACTCAGCTTAGGTTTGGGGATGTATGTATGAAGGCTTGATCTACAGACCGTGAGAATTTTCCGGGCTATGAACAAAGGGCGAGTATGTGGCGCTTGCTCAGGCTTTTGTCTCTGGATTTTGTGTCAATGGTGGCCGTGGAATGTCGGGGTGTCCTCAAGGGCCATGGACAATTCTTTCTCTGGTGATTTGGCCTGATCCCAAGTGGTTGGGATCATTCTGTGGATGGGAAGAGTCCTTTCTGTATTTTTATTTTTTTTACCTCAGGTGTCCCACCAAAGAGGGATTCCCGAGTAGAGCCCTGAGTAGGGGTGACTAGACATCTCGAACTCTGGTTGAGATTGGGGGACTAGGGGCTTGGCAAGCCCCATATGTGGGCTGTTGTTCCAGTCACTAAGAGGCTTTACATGAGGATAGGGCTCACGCTGAGGGTCACAATGTGTGTTTGTGCACATTGTGGCCCTCAGGGATAGGTGGGGCCTCATAGTCCATGCTGCTTTCTCCTACAATGAACATTGGACAACATGCCAACCACTAGGTTTCTTGCCAAGGCGAAGGAGAAGTTCTGATTCTTGCATCACGTTCACTCATGAGCAGTGAGTGGAGATAAGGTCTAGGTTCTGAAGGTGAAAATTGAGGTTGGGTAGAGATGATGGCCTAAAGCCATTGTGGGTGTGATATGCTCTGTGTTACGGCCAGCTGTCTGGGTATTGGACTGGAGGTCTGCCCTCAGGCTGTGTCAGACAGGGCTTTAGTGCACAAGCTAGACTGTATAATTGGGGTATGGTCGAGTGGCATGCAGGTTGTTACTCATTTGGCGTTTCTGGTTAGCCCTATAGGGCAACATTTTTCTTCTGGAGGGCAGGCAGAGTGCTGCATTGTGTCTCCAGAATTTCCAAACTGGAGGGGTGTGGCCAGGATTCTGAGGACGGAAGTCTGAGAACACAAGTTAGGCTTAGGTTTCGGGGCGAGTGCCCAGCAGGCACACTCTCAAGTGCTGAATCGAGATCTCATGCTTCTGAATTCAGGGCGAGGATCAGACTTTGGCTTAGGATGGAGTTTCTGTCCGTGATGGCCCATTTATGAAGGTGTGGGGCATCATGAGGAAATGGAGGTTTTCTCACAGTGTTATTGTGTGATGCTTCAAACCACAAGGATTCATTCTGCGAGACAGTCAAGACAGTTTGGTTGGATTCAAGACGTCCCATAAAGAAGTTCTCCAGAGCAGGGTTCTAAGGATGGATGCCTGGGCAGCCCGCCTCCCATTCTAACTGTCTCCTAGTGACAAGGAAGGTTTGATCTGCTGGCTCTGGTGAGCAGCCGAGGGGGCTGATTTGAAATGGACTCTCCTGAGAATGGATCATAATGTAAGTTTGTGTCCTTGGAGACCTTGGGTTTGGGCCATGGTGCCAGCGCCCTGAAGGATCCTCCTAACCTGAGGTATTGACACAGCTCCAAAGAGCAAGTTTCCCATGTGGAGATGAGATCTGTTCTGATTGTTTCCTTAGGAAACCCCCATATTCTGATATTGGAAACCAGGCCTCTGAGGAGAGATACCTAGAAACCAAAGCAATGCATCAGAAGTTGGCTCAGGTTGGAGTTTCTGTCCATGATGGCCCCTTTATAAAGGGGAGCATCTCATGAGGCCATATAGGTTTTCCTACGATAGGAGTTGTGAGATGCTCCAATCTGCAAGGATTCCTTCTGTGGGACAGTCAAGACCTGTTGGAAGGCTCCAGGACATCCCATATGGAACGGCGCCAGAGCATGATTCCAAGGATGGATGCCTAGAGAGTCTGCTTTGCATTCCAGTTGTCTCCTAGCGACAAGGCAGGTTTGATATTCTGCCTCTGGGGGAGTAATCGACGGGGCTGAGTTGAAATGTACTCTCCTGCCAAATGATCATAATGCGGGTATGTGTCCATGGAGACCTTGGAATAGGGCGGTTGCTCCGGCTACCTGAAGGTTTCTCCTAACTGGAGGCTTTTACAGAGCTCCAAAGGATAAGTTTCCCATGTGAAGACAAGATTTGTTCTGATTGGTATCTCTGGAATCCCCCATATGCTGGTATTGGAAAACAGGCCTCTGAGGAGAGATGCTTAGAAAAAAAAGCAATGGAACCAATTACATTCTAGGGGCCAGTCCAGTTTAATCTTCTTCTCTTGGGTTATCTGTCTACGGGTGAGTTGACGTCGTTGCTCAGCTTGTGAGAGATCGCCCCTCTTTGTCCTGGGTGGCCTACACTATTGGAATGGCCTCTGGGACTTTGGAGGTTTCTCCTTATCTGTAGGGTTGTGGCCAATGGAATGGGAAGAATTTCCTTGGAGAGGGCAGGCACAGTCCTGAGGTGTGGCTCCAGGGGCCTCAGTCTGGAGGGTGTGTGGGACAGGGATGTCAGGATAGAAGTCTGAAAACACAAACTAGGCTTAGGTTTGGGGACGTAGGTATGGCAGGCCCAATCTACAGACTATGAGGAGAATTTTTTGGGCTATGACCTAAGGGTGAGTGTGAACGCTTGCTGAAGCTTATGTCTCTGGATTTTGTGTCAATAGTGGCCGTGGAATGTCGGGCTGGCCTCATGGGCCATGGACGAGTCTTTCTCTCTGGACCCCAATCACTTGGGATGGCCCAATCCCAAGTGATTGGGGTCATTCTGTGAGTGGGAGGAGTCCTTTCTGTGTTTATTTACCTCAAATGTCCCACCAAAGAGGGATTCCAGAGCAGAGCCCTGAGTAGGGGTGACTAGATGTCTCTACCTCTGGTTAAGATTGGGTGACTTGGGGCATGGCAGACCCCATATGCGGGCTCATGGTCCAGCCACTGAGAGGCTTTACTTGAGGACAGGGCTCAAACTGAGCGTCCCAATGTGTTTTTGAGCCCACCGCAGCTCTTAAGCATAGGCAGGGCCTCAGGGACCCTACACTACCCTCAGGGGCCCTACTACTACCCCTGTAGGCCCTACAGGGGTCCTACACTGAACGTTGGACAAGATGCCAACCACAAGATTCTGGCGAGAGGGAAGGAGGATTTCTGATTTCTGCATCACGTTCACCCATGGGAAGTGAGTAGAGATAAGGTCTAGGATTCTGTAGCCTGAAAACCGAAGTTGGAAAGAGATGGCGACCTAAGGCCATGGCAGTTCAGATGTTCTCAGTGTACTGCAAGCTGTCTGGGTGTCGGTTGGGAATTCAGGCCTCAGGTTCTGTCAGACAGGGCATTAGTGCACAGTCTAGACTATATAATTGGTGTACAGTTGAGTGACGTGCAGGTTTATCCTCATTTGAGGTTTCTGGGTAGACCCATAGGGCAATATTTTTCTTCTAGAGGGCAGGCAGAGTGCAGCACTGTGTCATCAGAAATCCCAAAATAGAGGGCGTGTGGTCCAGGAGAGTGAGAACGGAAGTCAGAGAACACTAGCTACGCTTAGGTTTTGGGGTGAGGGCACAGCAGGTACACTCTGAAGAGCTGAATCAAGATCTCGTGCATCTGAAGTCAAGGCGAAGATCAGCTGTTGGCTCAGGTTGGAGTTTCTTTCCATGATCTGCCTTCATGAAGATTGGGGGCATCATGTGACCTTGGAAGCTTTCCATGATATGAGTTGTTAGGTGGTCCATGCACAAGGACTCCTGTGGTACAGTCGAGACCTGTTGGATGGCTCAAGGATGTCCCATAAGGAACGACGCAAGAGCAGGGTTCTAAGGATGGATGCCTGAAGAGCCCAACTCGCATTTCAATTGTCTCCTAGCGACAAGGCAGGTTCAATCTGCTGGCTCTGGAGTAGCAACCGAGGGGGTTTAGTTGAAATGGACTCTCCTGAGGATGGGTCATAATTTGGGATTGTGTCCATGGAGATATTCAAATGGGGCAGTGGCTCCAGTGACCTGAAGTTTTCTCCTAACTGGAGGTTATGACACAGCTCCATAGAGCAAGATTCCCATGTGGAGACGAGATTTTTTCTGATAGGTAGCTCTGGAAACCCCCTTATGCTGGTATTGGAATCCAGGTCTCTGAGGAGAGATGCCTGAAAACAAAAGCAATGGATCCAATTAGGGCCTAGGTGCCTGTCTTGTTCAATATTCTTTTCTATGGATATCTATCTAAGGTTCTGATTGGAGGTAGTGGCTCAGCTTGTGCCAGAGGGTCCCTGTATGTCCAGGACATCCTACACTATTGGGATGGCCTCAGAGATTTTGGATGATTCTCCTTATCTGTCAGGTTGTGCCACATGAATGAGCAGAATTCCCTTGGAGAGGGCAGGCACAGTCCTGAGGTGTGGCTCCATGGGGCCCAGCCTTTAGAATGTGTGGGTGAGGACAATGGAGACAGAAGTCTGAAAACACAAACTCGGCTTAGGTTTGGGGACATAGGTATGGCAGGCCCGATCTACAGACCTTGAGAATTTTGGGGGCTCTGAACAAAGGGCAAGTGTGTGGCGCTTTTTCAGGTTTTTGTCTCCGGATTTTGTGTCAATGGTGGCCGTGGAATGTCAGGCTGGCCTCATCGACCATGGACGAGTATTTCTCTCTGTGGATTTGGCCAGATTCCAAATGTTTGGGGTCATTCTTTGGATGGTAGGAGTCCTTACTTTTTTTTTTTCTTTATCTTGTTTTTTTTTTTTTTTTTTTTTTTTTTTTACCTTATGTGTCCCACCAAAGAGGGATTCCAGAAAAGAGCTCTGAATAAGGATGACTAGACTTCTCAAGCTCTGGCTAGGATTGGGGAAGTAGGGGCATGGCAAGTCCCATATGCAGGCTCTTGGTCCAGCACCGGAGAGGCTTTACTTGAGGCCAGGGTTCATGCTTAGGGTCCTAATGTGTGTTTGTGCCCATCGCAGCCCTCAAGCATGTCTGAGGCCTCATTGGCCATGCTGGGTTCTCATATACTGAACGTTGGACAACATGCCAACCACAAGGTTTCTGGTCATGGGGAAGGTGAAGTTCTGATTTCTGCATCACGTACATCACTTAGTTGTGAGTGGAGATAATGTCTAGGTTCTGAAGCCTGAAGACCAAGGTTGGGAAGAGATGATGACATAAGGCCATGGCATGTTCGATGTGTTCAGTGTGAGGCCAGGTGTCTGGGTGTCGGTCACGAGGTCTGGGGTCAGGCTGTGTCAGACAGGGCATTAGTGCCCAGGCTAGACTGTATAATTGGGGTACAGTCTAGAGAATTGCAGGTTGATCCTCATTTGATGTTTCTGGGTAGACCCCTAGGGCAAAATCTCTCTTCTGGAGGGCAGGAAGAGTGCTGCTTTTTGTCTCCAGAATTCCCAAAGTGGAAGGCTTGTGGGCCAGGAGTGTGAGCTGGCTTAGGTTTTGGGGCGAGGGCAAGGCAGGCACACTCTGCAGAGCTGAATTGAGATCTCATGCATCTGAGGTCAGGGCGAGGATCAGACGGGAGTTTTTGTCCATGATGTCCTCTACCTGAAGGTGGAGGCATCACGAGGCCATGGAGGTTTTCCCACGGTGCGAGTGTGTGATGCTGCAAACCACAAGGATTCCTTCTGCAGGACAGTTGAGACCTGTTGAATGGATCAAGGACACCCCATTAGGAATTTCTCCAGAGCAGAGTTCTAACATGGATACCTGGGCAACGAACTCGCATTCCAATTGTCTCCTAGTGACAAAGCAGGTTTGATCTGCTGGCACTGGGTGAGCAACCGCCAGGTTTGTGTTGAAATGGACTCTCTTGAGGATGGGTCATAATGTGGGATTGTGTCCATTGAGACATTGGAATGGGGCGGTGGCTCCAGTGACGTGAAATTTTCTCCTAACTGGAGGTTTTGACACAGTTCCATATAGCATGATTCCCATGTGGCATGCGATTTGTTCCGATTGGTAGCTCCAGAAACCCCCATGTGCTGGTATTAGAATCCAGGCCTCTGAGGAGAGATACATGAAAACAAAAGCAATGAATTCGTTTAGGGCCTAGGTGCCTGTCCTCTTCAATCTTCTTTTCTATGGATATCTATCTACAGGTCTGATTGGAGGTAGTGGCTCAGCTTGTGGCAGATGGTCCCTGTTTGTCCCGGACATCCTACAATATTGGGGTGGCCTCGGGGACTTCGGATGTTTCTCCTAATCTGTCAGGTTGTGCCAAAGGAATGAGCAGAATTCCCATGGAGAGGGCAGGCACAGTCCTGAGGTGTGGCTCCATGGGGCCAAGCCTTGAGGGTGTGTGGGCCAGGACAATGGAGACAGAAGTCTGAAAACACAAACTTGGCTTAGGTTTGGGGACATAGGTATGGCAGGCCCGATCTACAGACCGTGAGAATTTTTCAGGCTTTGAACAAAGGGCGAGTGTGTGGCGCTTTTTCAGGCTTTTGTCTCCGGATTTTGTGTCAATGGTGGCCGTGGAATGTCAGGATGGCCTCATCAGCCATGGACGAGTATTTCTCTCTGTGAATTTGGCCCAATTCCAAGTGTTTGCGGTCATTCTTTGGACGGTAGGAGTCTTTTCTCTATTTTTTTTTAACCTCATGTGTCCCACCAAGGAGGGATTCTAGAGAAGAGATCTGAGTAGGGGTGACTAGACTTCTCAAGCACTGGTTAAGGTTTGGGGAGTAGGGGCATGGTAATCTCCATATGTGGACTCTTGGTCCAGCCCCGGAGAGGCTTTACTTGAGGCCAGGGTTCATGCTTAGGGTCCTAATGTGTGTTTGTGCCCATCGCAGCCCTCAAGCATGTCTGAGGCCTCATGGGCCATGCTGGTTTCTCCTACACTGCACGTTGGACAACATGCCAACCACAGGGTTTCTGGTCATGGGGAAGGAAGAGTTCTGATTTCTGCATCACGTACACGGCATGGCAGTGAGTAGAGATAAGGTCTAGATTCTGAAGCCTGAAAACCGAGGTTGGTAAGAGATGACGACCTAAGGCCATGGTGGGTCCGATGCACTTAGTGTGCGGCCAGATGTCTGTGTCCATCATGAGGTCTGGGCTCAGGCTGTGTCAGGCAGGGCATTAGTCCCCAGGCTAGACTGTATAATTGGGGTACAGTCGAGTGATGTGAAGGTTGGTCCTCATTTGGGGTTTCTGGTTGGCCCCATAGGGCAAAGATTTTCTTCTGGAGGGCAGGCCGAGTGCTGCATTCTGGCTCCAGAATTGCCAACTTCAGGGCTTGTGGGCCAGGTGTTTTTGGACAGAAGTCTGAGAACACAAGTTCAGCTTAGAATTCGCAGCGGTGACATGGCAGGCACACTCTACAGACCTGAAATGAGATCGTGCATCTGAAGTCAGGGCGAGGATCAGATGTTGGCTTAGGTTGGAGTTTCTGTACATGATGTCCCCTTCATGAAGGTGGGGGGCATCAGGAAACCATGGAAGATTTCCAACTTTGTGAGTGTGTGATGCTCCAAACCACAAGGATTCCGTCAGCGGGACAGTCACGACCTTTTGGATGGATCAAGGACGTCCCATAAGAAATGCTCCAAAGCACAGTTCTAATGATGGATGCCTGGGCAGTCCAACTTGCATTCCAGTTGTGTCCTAGTGAAAAGGAGGATTCGATCTGCTGTCACTGGGGGAACAACCGAGGGGGCTGAATTGAAATGGACTCTCATGAGGATCAGTCATGATGTGGATTTGTGTCCATGGATCCCTTGGAATGGGGCAGTGGCTCTGTTGCCCTGAAGAATTCTCCTAACCTGAGGTTTTGATGCAGCTCCAAAGAGCAAGTTTCCCATGTAGAGACGAGATTTGTTCTGAAACCCCCACAACCTGGTATTGGAAACCAAGCATCTGGGGAACAATGCCTGGAATCCAAAGCAATGGATCTGATTACGGTCTAGGGGCCTGTCCTTTTCAATATTCTCCTCTGAGTGTCTCTGTCTAAGATTCAGAATGGAGGTCACTGCTCAGCTTGTGTCAGATCACCCATGTTTGTTGGGGGAGGAACACACTATTGGGCTGGTCTTGGGAATTGGAGGTTTCTCCTAATCTGTAAGGGTGTGGCAAATGAAACGGGCAGAGTTCCCTTGGAGAGCACTGGCACAGTCCTTAGGTGTGACACCACCTTTCTGGGTGTCATCCAGGAGGTCCAGGCTCAGGCTGTGTCAGACAGGGCATTAGTGCCAAGCTTAGACTGTATAATTGGAGTAAAGTTGAGTGGCATGCAGGTAGATCCTCATTTGGCGTTTCTGGGTAGCCCCAGGGGCAACGTTTTTCTTCTGGAGGGAAGGAAGAGTGCTGCATTGTGGCGACGGAATTCTCACACTGGAGCGCTTGTGGGCCAGAATTGTGAGGAAGGAATTGAGAGAACACAAGCTAGGCTTAGGTTTTGGGTCAAGATCATGGCAGGCACACTCTGTAGAGCTAAATCTAAATCTCATGCATCTGAAGTCAGGGCGAGGATCAGACGTAGGCTCAGGTTGAAGTTTCTGTTCAGGATGGCCCCTTCATGATGGTGGGGGGCATCATGGGGCTATGGAGACTTTCCCACGATTGGCATTGTAAGTTGCTCCAATCGGCAAGGATTCCTTCTACGGGACAGTCGAGACCGGTCAGATTGCTCCAGGACGTCCCATGCGGAACCACGGCAGTGCAGGGTTCTAAGGATGGATTCCTGGAGTGCCCGCCTCACATTCCTATTGTCTCCTAGTGACAAGGCAGGTTCGATCTGCTTCTTTTGGGGAGCAACCAAAGGGGATGTGTTGAAATGGACTCGCCTGCGGATGGGTCATAATGCGGGTTTGTGTCCATGGAGACCTTGGAATGGGGTGTTGGCTGCTGGGACCTGAAGGTTTCCCTTAACTGGAGGTTGTGAAACAGCTCCAAAATGCATGTTTCCCATGTGGAAATGAGATTTATTCAGACTGGTACCTCCTGAAGAACACATATGCTGGTATTGGAAACCAGGCCTCTGAGGAGAGATGCCTGGAATCAAAAGCAATGGATCTGATTAGGGCCTAGGTGCCTGTCCGGTTCAATCTTCTTCTCTGGGGTTATCTGTCTATGGATCTGAGTTGAGGTAGTTGCTCATCTTGGGACAGATCACCCTGTTTGCCCTGAGTGGCCAACACTATTGGGATGGCCTCAGGGACGTTGGAGTGTTCTCCTAATCTTTAGGGTTGTGGCCAATGGAATGGGCAGAATTTGCTTGGAGAAGGCAGGCACAGTCCTGAGGCATGGCTCCAGGGGCCCCAGCCTGGAGGGTGTGTGGGCCAGGACAGTGGGGAGAGAAACCTGAAAACCCAAACTCAGCTTAGATTTGGGGACGTAGGTATGACATGCCTGATCTATAGACCGTGAGGAGAATTTATCAGGCTATGAACAAAGGGCAAGTGTGAGGCATATCTCCAGGCTTTTGTCTCTAGATTTTGTGTCAATGGTGGCCATGGAATGACGGGATGGCCTCTTTGGCCATGGATGATTCTTTCTCTTTTAAGATTTGGTCAGATCCCAAGTTTTGGGGCTCATTCAGGGGATGGAGGAGACCCTTCAATATTTTTTTTCCTCAGGGGTTCCAGAGCAGAGACCTGAATAGGGGTGACTAGAACTCTCAACCTCTCATTAATATTGGGGGACTAGGGATGGCAATGCGGGTTCTTGGTCCAACCCTGAGAGGCTTTATTTGAGGACAGGGCTCACACTGAGGGTCCCAATGTGTTTGTGCCCATTGCGGTTCTCAAGCATGGGCGGGGACTCATGGGCTACACTGGATTCTCCTACACTGAACGTTGGAAAACATGCCAACCACAAGGTTTCTTGCCTTGAGGAAGAAGGAGTTTCATTTCTGCATCACGTTCACCCCTGGGTAGTGAGTATATATAAGGTCTAGGTTCTGAAGTCTGAAAACCAAGGTTGAAAAGAGATGATGACCTAAAGCCATGGCGGGTCTGATGTGCTCAGTGTACAGCCAGCTGTCTGGGTGTCGGTTGAAAATTCAGACCTCAGGCTGTGCAAGACAGGGCATTAACGCCGAAGCGAAACTGTATAATTGCTGTAGAGTCAAGTGGCATGCAGGTTGATCCTCATTTGGTGTTTCTGGTTAGCCCCATAGGACAACATTTCTCTTCTGGAGGGCAGTCAGAGTGCTGCATTGTGTCTCTCCAGAATTCCCTAACTGGAGGGCTGGTGGGCTCGGAGTGTGAGGACGAAGTCTGAGAACAATAGCTAGGTTTTGCTTTGGGGCGGGGTTTCGGCAGGCACACTCTGCAGAGTTGAATCAAGATTTCGTGCATCTGAGGTCAGGGCGAGGATTAGACGTTGGCTCAGGTTGGAGTTTCTGTCCAAGATGGCTCTTTCATGAAGGGGACAGTGCACCACGAGGCCACAGAGCTTTTCCCATGATGGGAGTTGTGAGGTGCTCCAAAGCGCAAGGATTCCTTCTGCAGGACAGCTGTGACCTGTTGGATGGCTCCAGGACGTCCCATATGGAATTACTTCAGAGTAGTTTTCTACAGATGGATGCCTAGCCAGCCCGCCTCACATTCCAACTGTCTCCTAGTGACAAGATAGGTTCGATCTGCTGGCTCTAGGGGAGCACCCAAGGGCACTGAGTTGAAATAGACTCTCCTGCAGATGGGTCCTAATGTGGGATTGTGTCCATGGAGACCTTGGAATGAGGTGGTGGCACCGGGGCCCTGAAGGATTTTCCTAGCCGGAGGTTTTGACACAGCTTGAAAGAGCACGTTTCCCATGTGGAGAAGACATTTGTTCTGACTAATGCCTCAGGAAACCCCCATATGGTGGTATTGAAAACCAGGCCTCTGAGGTTCTGACATAGCTCCTCGAGGAAGTTTCCAATGTGCAGACAAGACTTGCTCTGAAGGAGCCTATGGAAACCCCATAGGCTGGTATTGGAAACCAGGCCTCTGAGAAGAGATGCCTGGAAACCAAAGCAATGGATCTGATTAGGGCGTAGGGGCCTGTCCAGTTCAATGTTCTTCTCTGGGGACATCTGTCTCCGAGTCTGTGTGGAGCTAGTTGCTCAGCTAGTGTCAGATCACCCCTGTTTGTTCCGAGCAGCCTACAATATTGGGATGGTCCCAGGGACATTGGAGATTTCTCCTGATTTATATGGTTGTGGCCAATGGAATATGAAGAATTCCCTTTGAGAGGGCAGGAACAATCCTGATGTGTGGTTCCAGGGGCCCTAGCATGGAGGGTGTGTGTTTTCACACAACTGTCCAAACAGCCCTGGCCTACACAACCTACAGGCTCAGGCGCATGGAGCCAAACCTGAGGACTGTACTTGCCCTCTCCAAGGGAATTGTGTGTGCCCATTCCAATGGCCACAACCCTTCTAATAGGATAAACCTCCAAAGTCCCTGATCCATCTCAATAGTGGTGGCTTCCCAGGAAAAACAGGGGTAATCTGAGCCCAACTGAGCACCTACCTGCACTCAGACCCATAGACAGATGTCCCCAGAGGTATGAAGGAAAGAACAGGCCCCTAGGCACTAATCAGATCCATTGCTTTGGTTTCCAGGCATCTCTCCTCAGAGACCTGGATTTCAAAAGCAGCATATAGCTGTTTCTTGACTCACCCATCAGAAAACATCTCATCTACACATGGGAAACTTGCACGTTGGGGCTGTGTCAAAGCCTCTGTTTAGGAGAACCCTTTAGGGCCCCAGTGCCACCGCTTCATTCCAAGGTCTCCATAGACACAAAAGCACATTAGGACCCATCCACAGGGGTGTCCATTTCAACTCAGCGTCCACGGTTGCTCCCCACAGATCCAGGAGATCTAACCTGTCTTGTTGCTAGGAGACAAATGAAATGCGAGGTGGGCTACCCAGCCATCCATCCTTAGAACCCTGCTCAGAATCATTGGCCTGGAGCCAAACAACAGGTCTCAATTGTCCTGCAGAAGACTCTCTGCAGTTTGGAGCTTCTCACAACTCCCATCGTGGGAAAACACCCATGGCCCCGTGATGCCCCCCCCCATTCATGAAGGGGCCATCAGGGACAGAAACTCCAACCTGAGCGATCCTCTGATCCTCGCCCTGACTTCAGATGCACGAGATCTCGATTCAGGTCTGTAGATTGTGCCTGCCATGGCCTCACCCAGAAACCTAAGCCTAGCTTGTGTTCTAAGACTTTTGTTGTCAGACTACTGGCCCACAATCCCTCCAGTTTGGCAATCCAGAACTACAATGCATCACTCTGCCTGCCCTCCAGAAGAAAAACATTGTCCTCTGGGGCTTCCCAGTAACCCCAAATGAGGATCAACCTGCACCGACCTTGGCTGTACCCCAAATACATAGGCTGACCAGGGCACTAATGCCCTTTCTGACACAGCCTGAGCCTGGACTCCGTGGACCCTCCCAGACAGCTGGCCGCACACTGAGCACATCGAGCCGCCATGGCCTTAGGTCGTCATCTCTTCCCAACCTCGGTTTTCAGGTTTCAGAACCTAGACCTTATCTCCAATCACTGCCCAGGGTTGAAGGTGATGCAAAAATCAGAACTCCTTCCCCATGGCAAGAAACCTTGTGGTTGGCATGTTGTCCAACGTTCAGTGTAGTTGAAACCAGTGTGGCCCATGAGGCCACGCCCATGCTCGCGGGCCACATTGGTCACAAACGCACATTTTGACGCTCAGGCTGAGCCCAGTCCTCAAGTAAGGTCACTCAGTGGCTGGATGAAGAGATAGCATATTGGGCTTGCCATGCCCCTAGGCCCCAATTTTTAACCATAGTTCGGGTTGTCCCTTCAGTCTTCCCCACGGCTTGGCTTTGGAATTCCTCTTTTGGTGGGACACCTGAGGTAACAAAACTGAAATGAGTCCTCCCATCCCACAGATTGACGAAAAGCAATTGGGAATCGGGCCAAATCCTCAGAGAGGAAGATTCGTCCATGGCCCATGAGGCCTCCCCGACATTCCACAGCCATGGCTGATACAAAATCCAGAGAGAAAAGCCTGAGCAAGCGCCTCAGACTCGCACTTTCTTCGTTTCCTGAAGAGTTCTTCTCATGGTTTGTAGATCGGGCCTGCCATACCTACGTCCCCAAAACTAAGCTGAGTTTGTGTTTTCAGACTTCTGTCCTCAAAGTCTTGGGCCACACACCCTCTAGGCTGGGCCCCTGGAGCCACACATTAGGACTGTGCCTACCAATCCATGGGAATTCTGCCCATTCCATGGTCCAAAATCGTACAAATTAGGAGAAACCTCCAAAGTCCCTGAGGCCATCCCAATAGATTTGGTCGCCCTGAACAAACAAGGGCTGTCTAACGCCAGCTGATAATCGACCTCCACTCATACCATAGATGGATGTCCCCAGAGAAGAAGATTGAACCAGACAGGACCCTAGGCCATAATAGGATCCATTGCTTTGGGTTACAGGCATGTGTCCTCAAAAGCCTGATTCCAATACGAGCATAGGGGTTTTCCTGAGGCACCCATCAGAACTCATCTCGTCTCCACAAGGAAACCTGTGCATGGGAGCCATGTCCAAAGCTTAGGAGAGTACTTCAGGGTCCCGGTGCCACCGCCCCATTCCAAGGCCCTCATGGACACAAAAACACATTAGGACCCATCCTCAGGAAAGTCCATTTCAACTCAGCCACCCCGGTTGCTCAGGCAGAGCCATCAGATCTAAACTGTCTTGTTGCTAGGAGAAAATTGGAAAGTGCGGCAGGCTTCCCAGGCATCCATCCGCGAACGGTGCTCTGGAGTCATTCCATATGGGATGTCCTGGAGCTGTCCAACAGGTCTCAATTGTCCCGCAGAAGGAATCCTTGAAGGGGGCATCCCACAACATCCAACGTGGGAAAACCTCAATGGCCTCGAGATTCTGCTCCCTTCATGAAGCGGCCGTCATGCTCAGAAACTCCAACCTGAGCCAACGTCTGATCCTCGCCCTGACTTCACATGGATGAGATATTGGTTCAGATATGCAGGGGGTACCTGCCATGCCTCCAGGAAACCCAAGTCTAGCTTGATTTCTCAGACTTCCGTGCTCACACTTTTGGCCCCGAAGCCCTCAAGTTTAGCAATTCCGGACCCACAATGCAGCACTCTGCCTGCCCTCTAGAAAAAAAATTATTGCCTCATGACCTGCCCAGGCACCTTAAATGAGGGTAAACCTACACAGCACTCGACTTTACCCAAATTATATAGTCTAACCTGGGCACTAATGCACTGTAGAACACAACCTGATCCCGGACCTCCTGACCAACACCCAGAAAGCTGACCGCATACTGAGCACATAAAACCCGCCATGGCCTTAGGTCATCATCTCTTCCCTACCTCAGTCTTCAGGCTTCAGAACGAGACCTTATCTCCAATCACTGCCCAGGGGTGAGTGTGATGCAGAAATCAAACTCCTCTTTACCCATGGCAAGAACCCTTGAGGTTGGCACGTTGTTCAACATTCAGTTTAGGAGAAACCAGCATTCACCCAGAGGCCCCTCCCATTCTTGAGTGTTACGAGGGCATACACACGCATTGTGACCCTCAGCATAAGTCCTGTCCTCTAGTAAGTCCTCTCAGTGGCTGAACCATTAGATGTCATAATGGGCTTGACATGTCCCTAGGCCCCAATTTTTAACCAGATTTCTTATTGTCCAGTCGCCCCTCCCCAGGGCTCTACTCTGGAATCCCTCATTTGGTGAAACACCTGAGGTTAAAAAAGAAAACAACAACAACAACAACAAAAACAGAATGAACCCAAACTCTTTGGACGGGGTCAAACCACCAGAGAGTAAGACTCGTCTATTTCCCATGAAGTCACCCAGAAATTCCACGACCATTAGTGACACGATATCCAGAGACAAAAACTTGAGCAGGAGCCTCACACTCGCCCTTCCTTCAAATCCCGAAGAGTTCTCCTCATGGTCTGTAGATCAGTCCTGCCATACCTATGACCCGAAACATAAGCCGAGTTTGTGTTTTCAGACAACTGTCCAAACAGCCCTGGCCTACACAACCTACAGGCTCAGGCCCCTGGAGCCAAACCTGAGGACTGTACTTGCCCTCTCCAAGGGAATTGTTTGTGCCCATTCCAATGGCCACAACCCTTCTAATAGGATAAACCTCCAAAGTCCCTGATCCATCTCAATAGTGGTGGCTTCCCAGGAAAAACAGGGGCAATCTGAGCCCAACTGAGCACCTACCTGCACTCAGACCCATAGACAGATGTCCCCAGAGGTAAAAAGGAAAGAACAGGCCCCTAGACACTAATCAGATCCATTGCTTTGGTTTCCAGGCATCTCTCCTCAGATTCCTGGATTTCAAAAGCAGCATCTAGCTGTTTCTTGACTCACCCATCAGAAAACATCTCATCTACACATGGGAAACTTGCACGTTGGAGCTGTGTCAAAGCCTCTGTTTAGGAGAACCCTTTAGGGCCCCAGTGCCACCGCTTCATTCCAAAGTCTCCATAGACACAAAAGCACGTTAGGATCCATCCCCAGGGGTGTCCATTTCAACTCAGCGTCCTCGGTTGCTCCCCACAGATCCAGGAGATCTAACCGGTCTTGTTGCTAGGAGACAATTGGAATGCGAGGTGGGCTACCCAGCCATCCATCCTTAGAACCCTGCTCAGAATCATTGGCCTGGAGCCAAACAACAGGTCTCAATTGTCCTGCCGAAGACTCTCTGCAGTTTGGAGCTTCTCACAACTCCCATCGTGGGAAAACACCCATGGCCCCGTGATGCGACCCCCATTCATGAAGGGGCCATCAGGGACAGAAACTCCAACCTGAGCGATCGTCTGATCCTCGCCCTGACTTCAGATGCACGAGATCTCGATTCAGGTCTGTAGATTGTGCCTGCCATGGCCTCACCCAGAAACCTAAGCCTAGCTTGTGTTCTCAGACTATTGTTGTCAGACTACTGGCCCACAAGCCCTCCAGTTTGGCAATCCAGAACTACAATGCAGCACTCTGCCGGCCCTCCAGAAGAAAAACATTGTCCTCTGGGGCTACCCAGTAACCACAAATGAGGATCAACCTGCACCGACCTTGGCTCTACCCCAAATACATAGGCTGACCAGGGCACTAATGCCCTTTCTGACACAGCCTGAGCCTGGACCCCGTGGACCCTCCCAGACAGCTGGCCGCACACTGAGCACATCGAGCCGCCATGGCCTTAGGTCGTCATCTCTTCCCAACCTCGGTTTTCAGGTTTCAGAACCTAGACCTTATCTCCAATCACTGCCCAGGGTTGAAGGTGATGCAAAAATCAGAACTCCTTCCCCATGGCAAGAAACCTTGTGGTTGGCATGTTGTCCAACGTTCAGTGTAGTTGAAACCAGTGTGGCCCATGAGGCCCCGCCCATGCTCGCGGGCCACATTGGTCACAAACACACATTGTGACGCTCAGGCTGAGCCCAGTCCTCAAGTAAGGTCACTCAGTGGCTGGATGAAGAGATAGCATATTGGGCTTGCCATGCCCCTAGGCCCCAATTTTTAACCATAGTTCGGGTTGTCCCTTCAGTCTTCCCCACGGCTTGGCTTTGGAATTCCTCTTTTGGTGGGACACCTGAGGTAACAAAACTGAAATGAGTCCTCCCATCCCACAGATTGACGAAAAGCAATTGGGAATCGGGCCAAATCCTCAGAGAGGAAGATTCGTCCATGGCCCATGAGGCCTCCCCGACATTCCCCAGCCATCGCTGATACAAAATCCAGAGACAAAAGCCTGAGCAAGCGCCTCAGACTCGCACTTTCTTCGTTTCCTGAAGAGTTCTTCTCATGGTTTGTAGATCGGGCCTGCCATACCTACGTCCCCAAACCTAAGCTGAGTTTGTGTTTTCAGACTTCTGTCCTCAAAGTCTTGGGCCACACACCCTCCAGGCTGGGCCCCTGGAGCCACACATTAGGACTGTGCCTTCCAATCCATGGGAATTCTGCCCATTCCATGGTCCAAAATCGTACAAATTAGGAGAAACCTCCAAAGTCCCTGAGGCCATCCCAATAGATTTGGTCGCCCTGAACAAACAAGGGCTGTCTAACGCCAGCTGATAATCGACCTCCACTCATACCATAGATGGATGTCCCCAGAGAAGAAGATTGAACCAGACAGGACCCTAGGCCATAATAGGATCCATTGCTTTGGTTACAGGCATGTGTCCTCAAAAGCCTGATTCCAATACGAGCATAGGGGTTTTCCTGAGGCACCCATCAGAACGCATCTCGTCTCCACAAGGAAACCTGTGCATGGGAGCCATGTCCAAAGCTTAAGAGAGTACTTCAGGGTCCCGGTGCCACCGCCCCATTCCAAGGCCCTCATGGACACAAAAACACATTAGGACCCATCCTCAGGAAAGTCCATTTCAAGTCAGCCACCCCGGGTGCTCAGGCAGAGCCATCAGATCTAAACTGTCTTGTTGCTAGGAGACAATTGGAATGCGAGGCGGGCTTCCCAGGTTCCATCCGGGAACGGTGCTCTGGAGTCATTCCATATGGGATGTCCTGGAGCTGTCCAACAGGTCTCAATTGTCCCGCAGAAGGAATCCTTGAAGGGGGCATCCCACAACTCCCAACGTGGGAAAACCTCAATGGCCTCGAGATTCTGCTCCCTTCATGAAGCGGCCGTCATGCTCAGAAACTCCAACCTGAGCCAACGTCTGATCCTCGCCCTGACTTCACATGGATGAGATATTGGTTCAGATCTGCAGGGGGTACCTGCCGTGCCCTCGCCCTGAAACCCAAGTCTAGCTTGTCTTCTCAGACTTCCGTCCTCACACTCCTGGCCCCGAAGCCGTCAAGTTTGGCAATTCCGGACCCACAATGCAGCACTCTGTCTGCCCTCTAGAAAAAAAATTATTGCCTCATGACCTGCCCAGGCACCTTAAATGCGGGTAAACCTACACAGCACTCGCCTTTACCCAAATTATATAGTCTAACCTGGGCACTAATGCACTGTAGAACACAACATGAGCCCGGACCTCCTGACCAACACCCAGAAAGCTGACCGCACACTGAGCACATAAAACCCGCCATGGCCTTAGGTCATCATCTCTTCCCTACCTCAGTCTTCAGGCTTCAGAACGAGACCTTATCTCCAATCACTGCCCAGGGGTGAGTGTGATGCAGAAATCAGGACTCCTCCTTACCCATGGCAAGAACCCTTGTGGTTGGCACGTTGTCCAACGTTCAGTGTAGGAGAAACCAGCATTCACCCTGAGGCCCCGCCCATTCTTGAGTGCGACGAGGGCATACACACGCATTGTGACCCTCAGCATGAGTCCTGTCCTCTAGTAAGTCCTCTCAGTGGCTATATAATTAGATGTCATAATGGGCTTAACATGTCCGTAAGGCCCCAATTTTTAACCAGATTTCTGATTGCCCAGTCGCCCCTCTCCAGGGCTCTACTCTGGAATCCATCATTTGGAGGGACACCTGAGGTTAAAAAAGAAAACAACAACAACAACAACAACAACAAAAACGGACTTCTTCCAGCCCACAGAATGACCCCAAACTCTTTGGACGGGGCCAAACCACCAGAGAGTAAGACTCGTCCATTTCCCATGAAGTCACCCAGAAATTCCACGACCATGAGTGACACGATATCCAGAGAAAAAACTTGAGCAGGAGCCTCACACTCGCCCTTCTTTCAAATCCCGAAGAGTTCTCCTCATGGTCTGTAGATCAGTCCTGCCATACCTATGACCCGAAACATAAGCCGAGTTTGTGTTTTCAGACAACTGTCCAAACAGCCCTGGCCTACACAACCTACAGGCTCAGGCCCCTGGAGCCAAACCTGAGGACTGTACTTGCCCTCTCCAAGGGAATTGTGTGTGCCCATTCCAATGGCCACAACCCTTCTAATAGGATAAACCTCCAAAGTCCCTGCTCCATCTCAATAGTGGTGGCTTCCCAGGAAAAACAGGGCCAATCTGAGCCCAACTGAGCACCTACCTGCACTCAGACCCATAGACAGATGTCCCCAGAGGTATGAAGGAAAGAACAGGCCCCTAGGCACTAATCAGATCCATTGCTTTGGTTTCCAGGATCTCTCCTCAGATTCCTGGATTTCAAAAGCAGCATCTAGCTGTTTCTTGACTCACCCATCAGAAAACATCTCATCTACACATGGGAAACTTGCACGTTGGAGCTGTGTCAAAGCCTCTGTTTAGGAGAACCCTTTAGGGCCCCAGTGCCACCGCTTCATTCCAAAGTCTCCATAGACACAAAAGCACGTTAGGATCCATCCCCAGGGGTGTCCATTTCAACTCAGCGTCCTCGGTTGCTCCCCACAGATCCAGGAGATCTAACCGGTCTTGTTGCTAGGAGACAATTGGAATGCGAGGTGGGCTACCCAGCCATCCATCCTTAGAACCCTGCTCAGAATCATTGGCCTGGAGCCAAACAACAGGTCTCAATTGTCCTGCAGAAGACTCTCTGCAGTTTGGAGCTTCTCACAACTCCCATCGTGGGAAAACACCCATGGCCCCGTGATGCGCCCCCCATTCATGAAGGGGCCATCAGGGACAGAAACTCCAACCTGAGCGATCGTCTGATCCTCGCCCTGACTTCAGATGCACGAGATCTCGATTCAGGTCTGTAGATTGTGCCTGCCATGGCCTCACCCAGAAACCTAAGCCAAGCTTGTGTTCTCAGACTTTTGTTGTCAGACTACTGGCCCACAAGCCCTCCAGTTTGGCAATCCAGAACTACAATGCAGCACTCTGCCGGCCCTCCAGAAGAAAAACATTGTCCTCTGGGGCTACCCAGTAACCACAAATGAGGATCAACCTGCACCGACCTTGGCTGTACCCCAAATACATAGGCTGACCAGGGAACTAATGCCCTTTCTGACACAGCCTGAGCCTGGACCCCGTGGACCCTCCCAGACAGCTGGCCGCACACTGAGCACATCGAGCCGCCATGGCCTTAGGTCGTCATCTCTTCCCAACCTCGGTTTTCAGGATTCAGAACCTAGACCTTATCTCCAATCACTGCCCAGGGTTGAAGGTGATGCAAAAATCAGAACTCCTTCCCCATGGCAAGAAACCTTGTGGTTGGCATGTTGTCCAACGTTCAGTGTAGTTGAAACCAGTGTGGCCCATGAGGCCCCGCCCATGCTCGCGGGCCACATTGGTCACAAACACACATTGTGACGCTCAGGCTGAGCCCAGTCCTCAAGTAAGGTCACTCAGTGGCTGGATGAAGAGATAGCATATTGGGCTTGCCATGCCCCTAGGCCCCAATTTTTAACCATAGTTCGGGTTGTCCCTTCAGTCTTCCCCACGGCTTGGCTTTGGAATTCCTCTTTTGGTGGGACACCTGAGGTAACAAAACTGAAATGAGTCCTCCCATCCCACAGATTGACGAAAAGCAATTGGGAATCGGGCCAAATCCTCAGAGAGGAAGATTCGTCCATGGCCCATGAGGCCTCCCCGACATTCCCCAGCCATCGCTGATACAAAATCCAGAGACAAAAGCCTGAGCAAGCGCCTCAGACTCGCACTTTCTTCGTTTTCTGAAGAGTTCTTCTCATGGTTTGTAGATCGGGCCTACCATACCTACGTCCCCAAAACTAAGCTGAGTTTGTGTTTTCAGACTTCTGTCCTCAAAGTCTTGGGCCACACACCCTCCAGGCTGGGCCCCTGGAGCCACACATTAGGACTGTGCCTTCCAATCCATGGGAATTCTGCCCATTCCATGGTCCAAAATCGTACAAATTAGGAGAAACCTCCAAAGTCCCTGAGGCCATCCCAATAGATTTGGTCGCCCTGAACAAACAAGGGCTGTCTAACGCCAGCTGATAATCGACCTCCACTCATACCATAGATGGATGTCCCCAGAGAAGAAGATTGAACCAGACAGGACCCTAGGCCATAATAGGATCCATTGCTTTGGTTACAGGCATGTGTCCTCAAAAGCCTGATTCCAATACGAGCATAGGGGTTTTCCTGAGGCACCCATCAGAACGCATCTCGTCTCCACAAGGAAACCTGTGCATGGGAGCCATGTCCAAAGCTTAAGAGAGTACTTCAGGGTCCCGGTGCCACCGCCCCATTCCAAGGCCCTCATGGACACAAAAACACATTAGGACCCATCCTCAGGAAAGTGCATTTCAAGTCAGCCACCCCGGTTGCTCAGGCAGAGCCATCAGATCTAAACTGTCTTGTTGCTAGGAGACAATTGGAATGCGAGGCGGGCTTCCCAGGCATCCATCCGCGAACGGTGCTCTGGAGTCATTCCATATGGGATGTCCTGGAGCTGTCCAACAGGTCTCAATTGTCCCGCAGAAGGAATCCTTGAAGGGGGCATCCCACAACTCCCAACGTGGGAAAACCTCAATGGCCTCGAGATTCTGCTCCCTTCATGAAGCGGCCGTCATGCTCAGAAACTCCAACCTGAGCCAACGTCTGATCTTCGCCCTGACTTCACATGGATGAGATATTGGTTCAGATCTGCAGGGGGTACCTGCCGTGCCCTCGCCCTGAAACCCAAGTCTAGCTTGTCTTCTCAGACTTCCGTCCTCACACTCCTGGCCCCGAAGCCGTCAAGTTTGGCAATTCCGGACCCACAATGCAGCACTCTGTCTGCCCTCTAGAAAAAAAATTATTGCCTCATGACCTGCCCAGGCACCTTAAATGCGGGTAAACCTACACAGCACTCGCCTTTACCCAAATTATATAGTCTAACCTGGGCACTAATGCACTGTAGAACACAACATGAGCCCGGACCTCCTGACCAACACCCAGAAAGCTGACCGCACACTGAGCACATAAAACCCGCCATGGCCTTAGGTCATCATCTCTTCCCTACCTCAGTCTTCAGGCTTCAGAACGAGACCTTATCTCCAATCACTGCCCAGGGGTGAGTGTGATGCAGAAATCAGGACTCCTCCTTACCCATGGCAAGAACCCTTGTGGTTGGCACGTTGTCCAACGTTCAGTGTAGGAGAAACCAGCATTCACCCTGAGGCCCCGCCCATTCTTGAGTGCGACGAGGGCATACACACGCATTGTGACCCTCAGCATGAGACCTGTCCTGTAGTAAGTCCTCTCAGTGGCTATATAATTAGATGTCATAATGGGCTTGACATGTCCGTAAGGCCCCAATTTTTAACCAGATTTCTGATTGCCCAGTCGCCCCTCTCCAGGGCTCTACTCTGGAATCCATCATTTGGAGGGACACCTGAGGTTAAAAAAGAAAACAACAACAACAACAACAACAACAACAACAACAAAAACGGACTTCTTCCAGCCCACAGAATGACCCCAAACTCTTTGGACGGGGCCAAACCACCAGAGAGTAAGACTCGTCCATTTCCCATGAAGTCACCCAGAAATTCCACGACCATGAGTGACACGATATCCAGAGAAAAAACTTGAGCAGGAGCCTCACACTCGCCCTTCTTTCAAATCCCGAAGAGTTCTCCTCATGGTCTGTAGATCAGTCCTGCCATACCTATGACCCGAAACATAAGCCGAGTTTGTGTTTTCAGACAACTGTCCAAACAGCCCTGGCCTACACAACCTACAGGCTCAGGCCCCTGGAGCCAAACCTGAGGACTGTACTTGCCCTCTCCAAGGGAATTGTGTGTGCCCATTCCAATGGCCACAACCCTTCTAATAGGATAAACCTCCAAAGTCCCTGATCCATCTCAATAGTGGTGGCTTCCCAGGAAAGGCAGGGGCAATCTGAGCCCAACTGAGCACCTACCTGCACTCAGACCCATAGACAGATGTCCCCAGAGGTAAAAAGGAAAGAACAGGCCCCTAGGCACTAATCAGATCCATTGCTTTGGTTTCCAGGCATCTCTCCTCAGAGGCCTGGATTTCAAAAGCAGCATATAGCTGTTTCTTGACTCACCCATCAGAAAACATCTCATCTACACATGGGGAACTTGCACGTTGGAGCTGTGTCAAACCCTCTGTTTAGGAGAACCCTTTAGGGCCCCAGTGCCACCGCTTCATTCCAAGGTCTCCATAGACACAAAAGCACGTTAGGACCCATCCCCAGGGGTGTCCATTTCAACTCAGCGTCCTCGGTTGCTCCCCACAGATCCAGGAGATCTAACCTGTCTTGTTGCTAGGAGACAATTGGAATGTGAGGTGGGCTACCCAGCCATCCATCCTTAGAACCCTGCTCAGAATCATTGGCCTGGAGCCAAACAACAGGTCTCAATTGTCCTGCCGAAGACTCTCTGCAGTTTGGAGCTTCTCACAACTCCCATCGTGGGAAAACACCCATGGCCCCGTGATGCGACCCCCATTCATGAAGGGGCCATCAGGGACAGAAACTCCAACCTGAACGATCGTCTGATCCTCGGCCTGAATTCAGATGCAGGAGATTTCGATTCATGTCTGTAGATTTTGCCTGCCATGGCCTCACCCAGAAACTAAAGCCTAGCTTGTGTTCTCAGACTTTTGTCGTCAGACTACTGGCCCACAAGCCCTCCAGTTTGGCAATCCAGAACTACAATGCAGCACTCTGCCGGCCCTCCAGAAGAAAAACGTTGTCCTCTGGGGCTACCCAGTAACCCCAAATGAAGATCAACCTGCACCGACCTTGGCTGTACCCCAAATACATAGGCTGACCAGGGCATTAATGCCCTTTCTGACACAGCTTGAGCCTGGACCCCCTGGACCCTCCCAGAGAGCTGGCCGCACACTGAGCACATCGAGCCGCCATGGCCTTAGGTCGTCATCTATTCTCAATCTCGGTTTTCAGGTTTCAGAACCTAGACCTTATCTCCAATCACTGCCCAGGGTTGAAGATGATGCAGAAATCAGAACTCCTTCCCCATGGCAAGAAACCTTGTGGTTGGCATGTTGTCCAACGTTCAGTGTAGTTGAAACCAGTGTGGCGCATGAGGCCCCGCCCATGCTCGCAGGCCACATTGGTCACAAACACACATTGTGACGCTCAGGCTGAGCCCAGTCCTCAAGCAAGGCCACTCAGTGGCTGGATGAAGAGATAGCATATTGGGCTTGCCATGCTTCTAGGCCCCAATTTTTAACCATAGTTCGGGTTGTCCCATCAGTCTTCCCCACGGCTTGGCTTTGGAATTCCTCTTTTGGTGGGACACCTGAGGTAACAAACCTGAAATGAGTCGTCCCATCCCACAGATTGACGAAAAGCAATTGGGAATCGGGCCAAATCCTCAGTGAGGAAGATTCGTCCATGGCCCCTGAGGCCTCCCTGTCATTCCACGGCCTTCACTGATACAAAATCCAGAGACAAAAGCCTGAGCATGCGCCTCAGACTCGCACTTTCTTCATATCCTGAAGAGTTCTTCTCATGGTTTGTAGATCGGGCCTGCCATACCTACGTCCCCAAACCTAAGATGAGTTTGTGTTTTCAGACTTCTGTCCTCAAAGTCTTGGTCCCCACACCCTCCAGGCTGGGCCCATGGAGCCACACATTAGGACTGTCCTACCAATCCATGGGAATTCTGCCCATTCCATGGTCCAAAATCGTACAAATTAGGAGAAACCTCCAAAGTCCCTGAGGCCATCCCAAAAGTGTAAGTCGCCCGGAACAAACAAGGGCTGTCTGACACCAGCTGATAATCGACCTCCACTCATACCATAGATGGATGTCCCCAGAGAAGATGATTGAATCATACAGGACCCTAGGCCATAATAGGATCCATTACTTTGGGTTACAGGCATGTGTCCTCAAAAGCCTGATTCCAATACGAGAATAGGGGATTTCCTGAGGCACCCATCAGAACTCATCTCGTCTCCACAAGGAAACCTGTGCAAGGGAGCCATGTCCAAAGCTTAGGAGAGTACTTCAGGGTCCCGGTGCCACCGCCCCATTCCAAGGCCCTCATGGACACAAAAACACATTAGGACCCATCCTCAGGAAAGTCCATTTCAACTCAGCCAACCCGGTTGCTCCCACAGAGCCATCAGATCTAAACTGTCTTGTTGCTAGGAGACAATTGGAATGCGAGGCGGGCTTCCGAGGCATCCATCCGCGAACGGTGCTCTGGAGTCATTCCATATGGGATGTCCTGGAGCTGTCCAACAGGTCTCAATTGTCCCGCAGAAGGAATCCTTGAAGGGGGCATCCCACAACTCCCAACGTGGGAAAACCTCAATGGCCTCGAGATTCCGCTCCCTTCATGAAGCGGCCGTCATGCTCAGAAACTGCAACCTGAGCCAACGTCTGATCCTCCCCCTGACTTCAGATGCATGAGATATTGGTTCAGATCTGCAGGGGGTACCTGCCGTGCCCTCGCCCTGAAACCCAAGTCTAGCTTGTCTTCTCAGACGTCCGTCCTCACACTCCTGGCCCCGAAGCCCTCAAGTTTGGCAATGCCGGACCCACAATGAAGCAATCTGCCTGCCCTCTAGAAAAAAAATTATTGCCTCATGACCTGCCCAGGCACCTTAAATGCGGGTAAACCTACACAGCACTCGACTTTACCCAAATTATATAGTCTAACCTGGGCACTAATGCACTGTCGAACACAACCTGAGCCCGGACCTCCTGACCAACACCCAGAAAGCTGACCGCACACTGAGCACATAAAACCCGCCATGGCCTTAGGTCATCAAGTCTTCCCTAACTCAGTTTTCAGGATTCAGAACCGAGACCTTATATCCAATCTCTGCCCAGGGGTGAGTGTGATGCAGAAATCAGTACTCCTCCTTACCCATGGCAAGAACCCTTGTGGTTGGCAGGTTGTCCAACGTTCAGTGTAGGAGAAATCAGCATTCACACTGAGGCCCCGCCCATTCTTGAGTGCGACGAGGGCATACACACGCATTGTGACCCTCAGCATGAGTCCTGTCCTCTAGTAAGTCCTCTCAGTGGCTGGACCATTAGATGTCATAATGGGCTTGACATGTCCCTAGGCCCCAATTTTTAACCAGATTTCTGATTGTCCAGTCGCCCCTCCCCAGGGCTCTACTCTGGAATCCATCATTTGGTGGGACACCTGATGTTAAAAAAGAAAACAACAACAACAACAAAAAAAAACGGACTTCTTCCAGCCCACAGAATGACCCAAAATTCTTTCGACGGGGCCAAACCACCAGAGAGTAAGACTCGTCCATTTCCCATGAAGTCACCCAGAAATTGCACGACCATGAGTGACACGATATCCAAGACAAAAACTTGAGCAGGAGCCTCACACTCGCCCTTCTTTCAATTCCCGAAGAGTTCTCCTCATGGTCTGTAGATCAGTCCTGCCATACCTATGACCCGAAACATAAGCCGAGTTTGTGTTTTCAGACAACTGTCCAAACAGCCATGGCCTACACAACCTACAGGCTCAGGCCCCTGGAGCCAAACCTGAGGACTGTACTTGCCCTCTCCAAGGGAATTGTGTGTGCCCATTCCAATGGCCACAACCCTTCTAATAGGATAAACCTCCAAAGTCCCTGATCCATATCAATAGTGGTGGCTTCCCAGGAAAGACAGGGGCAATCTGAGCCCAACTGAGCACCTACCTGCACTCAGACCCATAGACAGATGTCCCCAGAGGTAAAAAGGAAAGAACAGGCCCCTAGGCACTAATCAGATCCATTGCTTTGGTTTCCAGGAATCTCTCCTCAGAGGCCTGGATTTCAAAAGCAGCATACAGCTGTTTCTTGACTCACACATCAGAAAACATCTCATCTACACATGGGAAACTTGCACGTTGGAGCTGTGTCAAAGCCTCTGTTTAGGAGAACCCTTTAGGGCCCCAGTGCCACTGCTTCATTCCAAGGTCTCCATAGACACAAAAGCACGTTAGGACCCATCCCCAGGGTGTCCATTTCAACTCAGCGTCCTCGGTTGCTCCCCACAGATCCAGGAGATCTAACCTGTCTGGTTGCTAGGAGAGAATTGGAATGCGAGGTGGGCTACCCAGCCATCCATCCTTAGAACCCTGTTCAGAATCATTGGCCTGGGCCCAAACAACAGGTCTCAATTGTCCTGCAGAAGACTCTCTGCAGTTTGGAGCTTCTCACAACTCCCATCGTGGTAAAAACCCATGACCTCGTGATGCCCCCCCCATTCATGAAGAGGCCATAAGGGACAGAAACTCCAACCTGAGCGATCGTCTGATCCTCGCCCTGACTTCAGATGCACGAGATCTCGATTCAGGTCTGTAGATTGTGCCTGCCATTGCCTCACCCAGAAAACTAAGACTAGCTTGTGTTCTCAGACTTTTGTCGTCAGACTACTGGCCCACAAGCCCTCCAGTTTGGCAACCCAGAACTACAATGCAGCACTCTGCCGGCCCTCCAGAAGAAAAACATTGTCCTCTGGGGCTACCCAGTAACCCCAAATGAGGATCAACCTGCACCGACCTTGGCTGTACCCCAAAAACATAGGCTGACCAGGGCACTAATGCCCTTTCTGACACAGCATGAGCCTGGACACCCTGGACCATCCCAGACAGCTGTCCGCACACTGAGCACATCGAGCCGCCATGGCCTTAGGTCGTCATCTCTTCCCAACCTCGGTTTTCAGTTTTAGAACCTAGACCTTATCTCCAATCACTGCCCAGGGTTGAAGGTGATGCAGAAATCAGAACTCCTTCCCCATGGCAAGAAACCTTGTTGTTGGCATGTTGTCCAACGTTCAGTGTAGTTGAAACCAGTGTGGCCCATGAGGCCCCTCCCATGCTGGCGGGCCACATTGGTCACAAACACACATTGTGACGCTCAGGCTGAGCCCAGTCCTCAAGTAAGGTCACTCAGTGGCTGGATGAAGAGATAGCATATTGGGCTTGCCATGCCCCTAGGCCCCAATTTTTAACCATAGTTCGGGTTGTCCCTTCAGTTTTCCTCACCGCTTGGCTTTGGAATTCCTCTTTTGGTGGGACACCTGAGGTAACAAAACTGAAAGGAGACCTCCCATCCCACAGATTGACGAAAAGCAATTGGGAATCTGGCCAAATCCTCAGAGAGGAAGATTCGTCCATGGCCCATGAGGCCTCCCCGACATTCCACGGCAATCGCTGATACAAAATCCAGAGACAAAAGCCTGAGCAAGCGCCTCAGACTCGCACTTTCTTCATTTCCTGAAGAGTTCTTCTCATGGTTTGTAGATCGGGCCTGCCATACCTACGTCCCCAAACCTAAGTTGAGTTTGTGTTTTCAGACTTCTGTCCTCAAAGTCTTGGGCCCCACACCCTCGACGCTGGGCCCCTGGAGCCACACATTAGGACTGTGCCTACCAATCCATGGGAATTCTTCCCATTCCATGGTCCAAAATCATACAAATTAGGAGAAACCTCCAAAGTCCCTGACGCCATCCCATAGTGTAGGTCGCCCGGAACAAACAAGGGCTGTCTAACACCAGCTGATAATCGACCTCCACTCATACCATAGATGGATGTCCACAGAGAAGAAGATTGAACCAGACAGGACCCTAGGCCATAATAGGATCCATTGCTTTGGGTTACAGGCATGTGTCCTCAAAAGCCTGATTCCAATACGAGCATAGGGGTTTTCCTGAGGCACCCATCAGAACTCATCTTGTCTCCACAAGGAAACCTGTGCATGGGAGCCATGTCCAAAGCTTAGGAGAGTACTTCAGGGTCCCGGTGCCACCGCCCCATTCCAAGGCCCTCATGGACACAAAAACACATTAGGACCCATCCTCAGGAAAGTCCATTTCAACTCAGCCACCCCGGTTGCTCCCGCAGAGCCATCAGATCTAAACTGTCTTGTTGCTAGGAGACAATTGGAATGTGCTGCGGGCTTCCCAGGCATCCATCCGCGAACGGTGCTCTGGAGTCATTCCATATGGGATGTCCTGGAGCTGTCCAACAGGTCTCAATTGTCCCGCAGAAGGAATCCTTGAAGGGGGCATCCCACAACTCCGAACGTGGGAAAAACTCAATGGCCTCGAGATTCCGCTCCCTTCATGAAGCGGCAGTCATGCTCAGAAACTCCCACCTGAGCCAAAGTCTGATCCTCGCCCTGACTTCAGATGCATGAGATATTGGTTCAGATCTGCAGGGGTTACCTGCCGTGCCCTCGCCCTGAAACCCAAGTCTAGCTTGTCTTCTCAGACTTCCGTCCTCACACTCCTGGCCCCGAAGCCCTCAAGTTTGGCAATTCCGGACCCACAATGCAGCACTCTGCCTGCCCTCTAAAAAAAAAATTATTGCCTCATGACCTGCCCAGGCACCTTAAATGCGGGTAAACCTACACAGCACTCGACTTTACCCAAATTATAGAGTCTAACCTGGGCACTAATGCACTGTCGAACACAACCTGAGCCCGGACCTCCTGACCAACACCCGGAAAGCTGACCACACACTGAGCACATAAAACCCGCCATGGCCTTAGGTCATCATCTCTTCCCTACCTCAGTTTTCAGGCTTCAGAACCGAGACCTTATCTCCAATCACTGCCCAGGGTTGAGTGTGATGCAGAAATCAGAACTCCTCCTTACCCATGGCAAGAACACTTGTTGTTGGCACGTTGTCCAACGTTCAGTGTAGGAGAAACCAGCATTCACCCTGAGGCCCCGCCCATTCTTGAGTGCGACGAGGGCATACACACGCATTGTGACCCTCAGCATGAGTCCTGTCCTCTAGTAAGTCCTCTCAGTGGCTGGACCATTAGATGTCATAATGGGCTTGACATGTCCCTAGGCCCCAATTTTTAACCAGATTTCTGATTGTCCAGTCGCCCCTCCCCAGGGCTCTACTCTGGAATCCATCATTTGGTGGGACACTTGAGGTTAAAAAAGAAAACAACAACAACAACAACAACAACAAAAAAAAAAACGGACTTCTTCCAGCCCACAGAATGACCCAAAACTCTTTGGACGGGGCAAAACCACCAGAGAGTAAGACTCGTCCATTTCCCATGAAGTCACCCAGAAATTGCACGACCATGAGTGACACGATATCCAGAGACAAAAACTTGAGCAGGAGCCTCACACTCGCCCTTCTTTCAATTCCCGAAGAGTTCTCCTCATGGTCTGTAGATCAGTCCTGCCATACCTATGACCCGAAACATAAGCCGAGTTTGTGTTTTCAGACAACTGTCCAAACAGCCATGGCCTACACAACCTACAGGCTCAGGCCCCTGGAGCCAAACCTGAGGACTGTCCTTGCCCTCTCCAAGGGAATTGTGTGTGCCCATTCCAAAGGCCACAACCCTTCTAATAGGATAAACCTCCAAAGTCCCTGATCCATCTCAATAGTGGTGGCTTCCCAGGAAAAACAGGGGCAATCTGAGCCCAACTGAGCACCTACCTGCACTCAGACCCATAGACAGATGTCCCCAGAGGTAAAACGGAAAGAACAGGCCCCTAGGCACTAATCAGATCCATTGCTTTGGTTTCCAGGCATCTCTCCTCAGAGGCCTGGATTTCAAAAGCAGCATATAGCTGTTTCTTGACTCACCCATCAGAAAACATCTCATCTACACATGGGAAACTTGCACGTTGGAGCTGTGTCAAAGACTCTGATTAGGAGAACGCTTTAGGGCCCCAGTGCCAGCGCTTCATTCCAAGGTCTCCACAGACACAAAAGTACGTTAGGACCCATCCCCAGGGGTGTCCATTTCAACTCAGCGTCCTCGGTTGCTCCCCACAGATCCAGGAGATCTAACCTGTCTGGTTGCTAGGAGACAATTGGAATGCGAGGTGGGCTACCCATCCATCCATCCTTAGAACCCTGCTCAGAATCATTGGCCTGGAGCCAAACAACAGGTCTCAATTGTCCTGCAGAAGACTCTCTGCAGTTTGGAGCTTCTCACAATCCTATCGTGGGAAACACACATGGCCTCGTGATGCCCCCCCCATTCATGAAGGGGCCATCAGGGACAGAAACTCCAACCTGAGCGATCCTCTGATCCTCGCCCTGACTTCAGATGCACGAGATCTCGATTCAGGTCTGTAGATTGTGCCTGCCATGGCCTCACCCAGAAACCTAAGCCAAGCTTGTGTTCTCAGACTTTTGTCGTCAGACTACTGGCCCACAAGCCCTCCAGTTTGGCAATCCAGAACTACAATGCAGCACTCTGCCTGCCCTCCAGAAGAAAAACATTGTCCTCTGGGGCTACCCAGTAACCCCAAATGAGGATCAACCTGCACCGACCTTGGCTGTACCCCCAATACATAGGCTGACCAGGGCACTAATGCCCTTTCTGACACAGCCTGAGCCTGGACCCCCTGGACCCTCCCAGACAGCTGGCCGCACACTGAGCACATCGAGCCGCCATGGCCTTAGGTCGTCATCTCTTCCCAACCTCGGTTTTCAGGTTTCAGAACCTAGACCTTATCTCCAATCACTGCCCAGGGTTGAAGGTGATGCAGAAATCAGAACTCCTTCCCCATGGCAAGAAACCTTGTGGTTGGCATGTTGTCCAACGTTCAGTGTAGTTGAAACCAGTGTGGCCCATGAGGCCCCGCCCATGCTCACGGGTCACATTGGTCACAAACACACATTATGACGCTCAGGCTGAGCCCAGTCCTAAAGTAAGGCCACTCAGTGGCTGGATGAAGAGATAGCATATTGGGCTTGCCATGCCCCTAGGCCCCAATTTTTAACCATAGTTCGGGTTGTCCCTTCAGTCTTCCCCACGGCTTGGCTTTGGAATTCCTCTTTTGGTGGGACACCTGAGGTAACAAAACTGAAATGAGTCCTCCCATCCCACAGATTGACGAAAAGCAATTGGGAATCAGGCCAAATCCTCAGAGAGGAAGATTCGTCCATGGCCCATGAGGCCTCCCCGACATTCCACGGCCATCGCTGATACAAAATCCAGAGACAAAAGCCTGAGCAAGCGCCTCAGACTCGCACTTTCTTCGTTTCCTGAAGAGTTCTTCTCATGGTTTGTAGATCGGGCCTGCCATACCTACGTCCCCAAACCTAGGCTGAGTTTGTGTTTTCAGACTTCTGTCCTCAAAGTCTTGGGCCACACACCCTCCAGGCTGGGTCCCTGGAGCCACACATTAGGACTGTGCCTACCAATCCGTGGGAATTCTGCCCATTCCATGGTCCAAAATCGTACAAATTAGGAGAAACCTCCAAAGTCCCTGAGGCCATCCCAATAGTGTAGGTCGCCCGGAACAAACAAGGGCTGTCTAACACCAGCTGATAATCGACCTCCACTCATACCATAGATGGATATCCACAGAGAAGAAGATTGAACCAGACAGGACCCTAGGCCATAATAGGATCCATTGCTTTGGGTTACAGGCATGTGTCCTCAAAAGCCTGATTCCAATACGAGCATAGGGGTTTTCCTGAGGCACCCATCAGAACTCATCTCGTCTCCACAAGGAAACCTGTGCATGGGAGCCATGTCCAAAGCTTAGGAGAATACTTCAGGGTCCCGGTGCCACCGCCCCATTCCAAGGCCCTCATGGACACAAAAACACATTAGGACCCATCCTCAGGAAAGTCCATTTCAACTCAGCCACCCCGGTTGCTCCCGCAGAGCCATCAGATCTAAACTGTCTTGTTGCTAGGAGACAATTGGAAAGTGCGGCGGGCTTCCCAGGCATCCATCCACGAACGGTGCTCTGGAGTCATTCCATATGGGATGTCCTGGAGCTGTCCAACAGGTCTCAATTGTCCCGCAGAAGGAATCCATGAAGGGGGCATCCCACAACTCCGAACGTGGGAAAAACTCAATGGCCTCGAGATTCCGCTCCCTTCATGAAGCGGCCGTCATGCTCAGAAACTCCCACCTGAGCCAAAGTCTGATCCTCGCCCTGACTTCAGATGCATTAGATATTGGTTCAGATCTGCAGGGGGTACCTGCCGTGCCCTCGCCCTGAAACCCAAGTCTAGCTTGTCTTCTCAGACTTCCGTCCTCACACTCCTGGCCCCGAAGCCCTCAAGTTTGGCAATTCCGGACCCACAATGCAGCACTCTGCCTGCCCTCTAAAAAAAAAATTATTGCCTCATGACCTGCCCAGGCACCTTAAATGCGGGTAAACCTACACAGCACTCGACTTTACCCAAATTATAGAGTCTAACCTGGGCACTAATGCACTGTCGAACACAACCTGAGCCCGGACCTCCTGACCAACACCCAGAAAGCTGACCGCACACTGAGCACATAAAACCCGCCATGGCCTTAGGTCATCATGTCTTCCCTACCTCAGTTTTCAGGCTTCAGAACCGAGACCTTATCTCCAATCACTGCCCAGGGTTGAGTGTGATGCAGAAATCAGAACTCCTCCTTACCCATGGCAAGAACACTTGTTGTTGGCACGTTGTCCAACGTTCAGTGTAGGAGAAACCAGCATTCACCCTGAGGCCCCGCCCATTCTTGAGTGCGACGAGGGCATACACACGCATTGTGACCCTCAGCATGAGTCCTGTCCTCTAGTAAGTCCTCTCAGTGGCTGGACCATTAGATGTCATAATGGGCTTGACATGTCCCTAGGCCCCAATTTTTAACCAGATTTCTGATTGTCCAGTCGCCCCTCCCCAGGGCTCTACTCTGGAATCCATCATTTGGTGGGACACTTGAGGTTAAAAAAGAAAACAACAACAAAAAAAAAAAAACGGACTTCTTCCAGCCCACAGAATGACCCAAAACTCTTTGGACGTGGCCAAACCACCAGAGAGTAAGACTCGTCCATTTCCCATGAAGTCACCCAGAAATTGCACGACCATGAGTGACACGATATCCAAGACAAAAACTTGAGCAGGAGCCTCACACTCGCCCTTCTTTCAATTCCCGAAGAGTTCTCCTCATGGTCTGTAGATCAGTCCTGCCATACCTATGACCTGAAACATAAGCCAAGTTTGTGTTTTCAGACAATTGTCCAAACAGCCCTGGCCTACACAACCTACAGGCTCAGGCCCCTGGAGCCAAACCTGAGGACTGTACTTGCCCTCTCCAAGGGAATTGTGTGTGCCCATTCCAATGGCCACAACCCTTCTAATAGGATAAACCTCCAAAGTCCCTGATCCATCTCAATAGTGGTGGCTTCCCAGGAAAGACAGGGGCAATCTGAGCCCAACTGAGCACCTACCTGCACTCAGACCCATAGACAGATGTCCCCAGAGGTAAAAAGGAAAGAACAGGCCCCTAGGCACTAATCAGATCCATTGCTTTGGTTTCCAGGCATCTCTCCTCAGAGGCCTGGATTTCAAAAGCAGCATATAGCTGTTTCTTGACTCACCCATCAGAAAACATCTCATCTACACATGGGAAACTTGCACGTTGGAGCTGTGTCAAAGACTCTGTTTAGGAGAACCCTTTAGGGCCCCAGTGCCAGCGCTTCATTCCAAGGTCTCCATAGACACAAAAGCACGTTAGGACCCATCCCCAGGGGTGTCCATTTCAACTCAGCGTCCTCGGTTGCTCCCCACAGATCCAGGAGATCTAACCTGTCTGGTTGCTAGGAGACAATTGGAATGCGAGGTGGGCTACCCATCCATCCATCCTTAGAACCCTGCTCAGAATCATTGGCCTGGAGCCAAACAACAGGTCTCAATTGTCCTGCAGAAGACTCTCTGCAGTTTGGAGCTTCTCACAACTCCTATCGTGGGAAACACCCATGGCCTCGTGATGCCCCCCCCATTCATGAAGGGGCCATCAGGGACAGAAACTCCAACCTGAGCGATCCTCTGATCCTCGCCCTGACTTCAGATGCACGAGATCTCGATTCAGGTCTGTAGATTGTGCCTGCCATCGCCTCACCCAGAAACCTAAGCCAAGCTTGTGTTCTCAGACTTTTGTCGTCAGACTACTGGCCCACAAGCCCTCCAGTTTGGCAATCCAGAACTACAATGCAGCACTCTGCCTGCCCTCCAGAAGAAAAACATTGTCCTCTGGGGCTACCCAGTAACCCCAAATGAGGATCAACCTGCACCGACCTTGGCTGTACCCCCAATACATAGGCTGACCAGGGCACTAATGCCCTTTCTGACACAGCCTGAGCCTGGACCCCCTGGACCCTCCCAGACAGCTGGCCGCACACTGAGCACATCGAGCCGCCATGGCCTTAGGTCGTCATCTCTTCCCAACCTCGGTTTTCAGGTTTCAGAACCTAGACCTTATCTCCAATCACTGCCCAGGGTTGAAGGTGATGCAGAAATCAGAACTCCTTCCCCATGGCAAGAAACCTTGTGGTTGGCATGTTGTCCAACGTTCAGTGTAGTTGAAACCAGTGTGGCCCATGAGGCCCCGCCCATGCTCACGGGTCACATTGGTCACAAACACACATTATGACGCTCAGGCTGAGCCCAGTCCTAAAGTAAGGCCACTCAGTGGCTGGATGAAGAGATAGCATATTGGGCTTGCCATGCCCCTAGGCCCCAATTTTTAACCATAGTTCGGGTTGTCCCTTCAGTCTTCCCCACGGCTTGGCTTTGGAATTCCTCTTTTGGTGGGACACCTGAGGTAACAAAACTGAAATGAGTCCTCCCATCCCACAGATTGACGAAAAGCAATTGGGAATCAGGCCAAATCCTCAGAGAGGAAGATTCGTCCATGGCCCATGAGGCCTCCCCGACATTCCACGGCCATCGCTGATACAAAATCCAGAGACAAAAGCCTGAGCAAGCGCCTCAGACTCGCACTTTCTTCGTTTCCTGAAGAGTTCTTCTCATGGTTTGTAGATCGGGCCTGCCATACCTACGTCCCCAAACCTAGGCTGAGTTTGTGTTTTCAGACTTCTGTCCTCAAAGTCTTGGGCCACACACCCTCCAGGCTGGGTCCCTGGAGCCACACATTAGGACTGTGCCTACCAATCCGTGGGAATTCTGCCCATTCCATGGTCCAAAATCGTACAAATTAGGAGAAACCTCCAAAGTCCCTGAGGCCATCCCAATAGTGTAGGTCGCCCGGAACAAACAAGGGCTGTCTAACACCAGCTGATAATCGACCTCCACTCATACCATAGATGGATATCCACAGAGAAGAAGATTGAACCAGACAGGACCCTAGGCCATAATAGGATCCATTGCTTTGGGTTACAGGCATGTGTCCTCAAAAGCCTGATTCCAATACGAGCATAGGGGTTTTCCTGAGGCACCCATCAGAACTCATCTCGTCTCCACAAGGAAACCTGTGCATGGGAGCCATGTCCAAAGCTTAGGAGAATACTTCAGGGTCCCGGTGCCACCGCCCCATTCCAAGGCCCTCATGGACACAAAAACACATTAGGACCCATCCTCAGGAAAGTCCATTTCAACTCAGCCACCCCGGTTGCTCCCGCAGAGCCATCAGATCTAAACTGTCTTGTTGCTAGGAGACAATTGGAAAGTGCGGCGGGCTTCCCAGGCATCCATCCACGAACGGTGCTCTGGAGTCATTCCATATGGGATGTCCTGGAGCTGTCCAACAGGTCTCAATTGTCCCGCAGAAGGAATCCTTGAAGGGGGCATCCCACAACTCCGAACGTGGGAAAAACTCAATGGCCTCGAGATTCCGCTCCCTTCATGAAGCGGCCGTCATGCTCAGAAACTCCCACCTGAGCCAAAGTCTGATCCTCGCCCTGACTTCAGATGCATGAGATATTGGTTCAGATCTGCAGGGGGTACCTGCCGTGCCCTCGCCCTGAAACCCAAGTCTAGCTTGTCTTCTCAGACTTCCGTCCTCACACTCCTGGCCCCGAAGCCCTCAAGTTTGGCAATTCCGGACCCACAATGCAGCACTCTGCCTGCCCTCTAAAAAAAAAATTATTGCCTCATGACCTGCCCAGGCACCTTAAATGCGGGTAAACCTACACAGCACTCGACTTTACCCAAATTATATAGTCTAACCTGGGCACTAATGCACTGTCGAACACAACCTGAGCCCGGACCTCCTGACCAACACCCAGAAAGCTGACCACACACTGAGCACATAAAACCCGCCATGGCCTTAGTTCATCATGTCTTCACTACCACAGTTTTCAGGCTTCAGAACCGAGACCTTATCTCCAATCACTGCCCAGGGTTGAGTGTGATGCAGAAATCAGAACTCCTCCTTACCCATGGCAAGAACACTTGTTGTTGGCACGTTGTCCAACGTTCAGTGTAGGAGAAACCAGCATTCACCCTGAGGCCCCGCCCATTCTTGAGTGCGACGAGGGCATACACACGCATTGTGACCCTCAGCATGAGTCCTGTCCTCTAGTAAGTCCTCTCAGTGGCTGGACCATTAGATGTCATAATGGGCTTGACATGTCCCTAGGCCCCAATTTTTAACCAGATTTCTGATTGTCCAGTCGCCCCTCCCCAGGGCTCTACTCTGGAATCCATCATTTGGTGGGACACTTGAGGTTAAAAAAGAAAACAACAACAACAACAACAACAACAAAAAAAAAACGGACTTCTTCCAGCCCACAGAATGACCCAAAACTCTTTGGACGGGGCAAAACCACCAGAGAGTAAGACTCGTCCATTTCCCATGAAGTCACCCAGAAATTGCACGACCATGAGTGACACGATATCCAGAGACAAAAACTTGAGCAGGAGCCTCACACTCGCCTTTCTTTCAAATCCCGAAGAGTTCTCCTCATGGTCTGTAGATCAGTCCTGCCATACCTATGACCCGAAACATAAGCCGAGTTTGTGTTTTCAGACAACTGTCCAAACAGCCCTGGCCTACACAACCTACAGGCTCAGGCCCCTGGAGCCAAACCTGAGGACTGTACTTGCCCTCTCCAAGTGAATTGTGTGTGCCCATTCCAAAGGCCACAACCCTTCTAATAGGATAAACCTCCAAAGTCCCTGATCCATCTCAATAGTGGTGGCTTCCCAGGAAAAACAGGGGCAATCTGAGCCCAACTGAGCACCTACCTGCACTCAGACCCATAGACAGATGTCCCCAGAGGTAAAACGGAAAGAACAGGCCCCTAGGCACTAATCAGATCCATTGCTTTGGTTTCCAGGCATCTCTCCTCAGAGGCCTGGATTTCAAAAGCAGCATATAGCTGTTTCTTGACTCACCCATCAGAAAACATCTCATCTACACATGGGAAACTTGCACGTTGGAGCTGTGTCAAAGACTCTGTTTAGGAGAACGCTTTAGGGCCCCAGTGCCAGCGCTTCATTCCAAGGTCTCCATAGACACAAAAGTACGTTAGGACCCATCCCCAGGGGTGTCCATTTCAACTCAGCGTCCTCAGTTGTTCCCCACAGATCCAGGAGATCTAACCTGTCTGGTTGCTAGGAGACAATTGGAATGCTTGGTGGGCTACCCATCCATCCATCCTTAGAACCCTGCTCAGAATCATTGGCCTGGAGCCAAACAACAGGTCTCAATTGTCCTGCAGAAGACTCTCTGCAGTTTGGAGCTTCTCACAACTCCTATCGTGGGAAACACCCATGGCCTCGTGATGCCCCCCCCATTCATGAAGGGGCCATCAGGGACAGAAACTCCAACCTGAGCGATCCTCTGATCCTCGCCCTGACTTCAGATGCACGAGATCTCGATTCAGGTCTGTAGATTGTGCCTGCCATGGCCTCACCCAGAAACCTAAGCCGAGCTTGTGTTCTCAGACTTTTGTCGTCAGACTACTGGCCCACAAGCCCTCCAGTTTGGCAATCCAGAACTACAATGCAGCACTCTGCCTGCCCTCCAGAAGAAAAACATTGTCCTCTGGGGCTACCCAGTAACCCCAAATGAGGATCAACCTGCACCGACCTTGGCTGTACCCCCAATACATAGGCTGACCAGGGCACTAATGCCCTTTCTGACACAGCCTGAGCCTGGACCCCCTGGCCCCTCCCAGACAGCTGGCCGCACACTGAGCACATCGAGCCGCCATGGCCTTAGGTCGTCATCTCTTCCCAACCTCGGTTTTCAGGTTTCAGAACCTAGACCTTATCTCCAATCACTGCCCAGGGTTGAAGGTGATGCAGAAATCAGAACTCCTTCCCCATGGCAAGAAACCTTGTGGTTGGCATGTTGTCCAACGTTCAGTGTAGTTGAAACCAGTGTGGCCCATGAGGCCCCGCCCATGCTCACGGGTCACATTGGTCACAAACACACATTATGACGCTCAGGCTGAGCCCAGTCCTAAAGTAAGGCCACTCAGTGGCTGGATGAAGAGATAGCATATTGGGCTTGCCATGCCCCTAGGCCCCAATTTTTAACCATAGTTCGGGTTGTCCCTTCAGTCTTCCCCACGGCTTGGCTTTGGAATTCCTCTTTTGGTGGGACACCTGAGGTAACAAAACTGAAATGAGTCCTCCCATCCCACAGATTGACGAAAAGCAATTGGGAATCAGGCCAAATCCTCAGAGAGGAAGATTCGTCCATGGCCCATGAGGCCTCCCCGACATTCCACGGCCATCGCTGATACAAAATCCAGAGACAAAAGCCTGAGCAAGCGCCTCAGACTCGCACTTTCTTCGTTTCCTAAAGAGTTCTTCTCATGGTTTGTAGATCGGGCCTGCCATACCTACGTCCCCAAACCTAGGCTGAGTTTGTGTTTTCAGACTTCTGTCCTCAAAGTCTTGGGCCACACACCCTCCAGGCTGGGTCCCTGGAGCCACACATTAGGACTGTGCCTACCAATCCGTGGGAATTCTGCCCATTCCATGGTCCAAAATCGTACAAATTAGGAGAAACCTCCAAAGTCCCTGAGGCCATCCCAATAGTGTAGGTCGCCCGGAACAAACAAGGGCTGTCTAACACCAGCTGATAATCGACCTCCACTCGTACCATAGATGGATATCCACAGAGAAGAAGATTGAACCAGACAGGACTCTAGGCCATAATAGGATCCATTGCTTTGGTTTACAGGCATGTGTCCTCAAAAGCCTGATTCCAATACGAGCATAGGGGTTTTCCTGAGGCACCCATCAGAACTCATCTCGTCTCCACAAGGAAACCTGTGCATGGGAGCCATGTCCAAAGCTTAGGAGAATACTTCAGGGTCCCGGTGCCACCGCCCCATTCCAAGGCCCTCATGGACACAAAAACACATTAGGACCCATCCTCAGGAAAGTCCATTTCAACTCAGCCACCCCGGTTGCTCCCGCAGAGCCATCAGATCTAAACTGTCTTGTTGCTAGGAGACAATTGGAATGTGCGGCGGGCTTCCCAGGCATCCATCCGCGAACGGTGCTCTGGAGTCATTCCATATGGGATGTCCTGGAGCTGTCCAACAGGTCTCAATTGTCCCGCAGAAGGAATCCTTGAAGGGGGCATCCCACAACTCCGAACGTGGGAAAAACTCAATGGCCTCGAGATTCCGCTCCCTTCATGAAGCGGCAGTCATGCTCAGAAACTCCCACCTGAGCCAAAGTCTGATCCTCGCCCTGACTTCAGATGCATGAGATATTGGTTCAGATCTGCAGGGGGTACCTGCCGTGCCCTCGCCCTGAAACCCAAGTCTAGCTTGTCTTCTCAGACTTCCGTCCTCACACTCCTGGCCCCGAAGCCCTCAAGTTTGGCAATTCCGGACCCACAATGCAGCACTCTGCCTGCCCTCTAAAAAAAAAATTATTGCCTCATGACCTGCCCAGGCACCTTAAATGCGGGTAAACCTACACAGCACTCGACTTTACCCAAATTATAGAGTCTAACCTGGGCACTAATGCACTGTCGAACACAACCTGAGCCCGGACCTCCTGACCAACACCCGGAAAGCTGACCACACACTGAGCACATAAAACCCGCCATGGCCTTAGGTCATCATGTCTTCCCTACCCCAGTTTTCAGGCTTCAGAACCGAGACCTTATCTCCAATCACTGCCCAGGGTTGAGTGTGATGCAGAAATCAGAACTCCTCCTTACCCATGGCAAGAACACTTGTTGTTGGCACGTTGTCCAACGTTCAGTGTAGGAGAAACCAGCATTCACCCTGAGGCCCCGCCCATTCTTGAGTGCGACGAGGGCATACACACGCATTGTGACCCTCAGCATGAGTCCTGTCCTCTAGTAAGTCCTCTCAGTGGCTGGACCATTAGATGTCATAATGGGCTTGACATGTCCCTAGGCCCCAATTTTTAACCAGATTTCTGATTGTCCAGTCGCCCCTCCCCAGGGCTCTACTCTGGAATCCATCATTTGGTGGGACACTTGAGGTTAAAAAAGAAAACAACAACAACAACAACAACAAAAAAAAAAAAAACGGACTTCTTCCAGCCCACAGAATGACCCAAAACTCTTTCGACGGGGCCAAACCACCAGAGAGTAAGACTCGTCCATTTCCCATGAAGTCACCCAGAAATTGCACGACCATGAGTGACACGATATCCAGAGACAAAAACTTGAGCAGGAGCCTCACACTCGCCCTTCTTTCAATTCCCGAAGAGTTCTCCTCATGGTCTGTAGATCAGTCCTGCCATACCTATGACCCGAAACATAAGCCGAGTTTGTGTTTTCAGACAACTGTCCAAACAGCCCTGGCCTACACAACCTACAGGCTCAGGCCCCTGGAGCCAAACCTGAGGACTGTCCTTGCCCTCTCCAAGGGAATTGTGTGTGCCCATTCCAAAGGCCACAACCCTTCTAATAGGATAAACCTCCAAAGTCCCTGATCCATCTCAATAGTGGTGGCTTCCCAGGAAAACCAGGGGCAATCTGAGCCCAACTGAGCACCTACCTGCACTCAGACCCATAGACAGATGTCCCCAGAGGTAAAACGGAAAGAACAGGCCCCTAGGCACTAATCAGATCCATTGCTTTGGTTTCCAGGCATCTCTCCTCAGAGGCCTGGATTTCAAAAGCAGCATATAGCTGTTTCTTGACTCACCCATCAGAAAACATCTCATCTACACATGGGAAACTTGCACGTTGGAGCTGTGTCAAAGACTCTGTTTAGGAGAACGCTTTAGGGCCCCAGTGCCAGCGCTTCATTCCAAGGTCTCCATAGACACAAAAGTACGTTAGGACCCATCCCCAGGGGTGTCCATTTCAACTCAGCGTCCTCGGTTGTTCCCCACAGATCCAGGAGATCTAACCTGTCTGGTTGCTAGGAGACAATTGGAATGCGAGGTGGGCTACCCATCCATCCATCCTTAGAACCCTGCTCAGAATCATTGGCCTGGAGCCAAACAACAGGTCTCAATTGTCCTGCAGAAGACTCTCTGCAGTTTGGAGCTTCTCACAACTCCTATCGTGGGAAACACCCATGGCCTCGTGATGCCCCCCCCATTCATGAAGGGGCCATCAGGGACAGAAACTCCAACCTGAGCGATCCTCTGATCCTCGCCCTGACTTCAGATGCACGAGATCTCGATTCAGGTCTGTAGATTGTGCCTGCCATGGCCTCACCCAGAAACCTAAGCCAAGCTTGTGTTCTCAGACTTTTGTCGTCAGACTACTGGCCCACAAGCCCTCCAGTTTGGCAATCCAGAACTACAATGCAGCACTCTGCCTGCCCTCCAGAAGAAAAACATTGTCCTCTGGGGCTACCCAGTAACCCCAAATGAGGATCAACCTGCACCGACCTTGGCTGTACCCCCAATACATAGGCTGACCAGGGCACTAATGCCCTTTCTGACACAGCCTGAGCCTGGACCCCCTGGCCCCTCCCAGACAGCTGGCCGCACACTGAGCACATCGAGCCGCCATGGCCTTAGGTCGTCATCTCTTCCCAACCTCGGTTTTCAGGTTTCAGAACCTAGACCTTATCTCCAATCACTGCCCAGGGTTGAAGGTGATGCAGAAATCAGAACTCCTTCCCCATGGCAAGAAACCTTGTGGTTGGCATGTTGTCCAACGTTCAGTGTAGTTGAAACCAGTGTGGCCCATGAGGCCCCGCCCATGCTCACGGGTCACATTGGTCACAAACACACATTATGACGCTCAGGCTGAGCCCAGTCCTAAAGTAAGGCCACTCAGTGGCTGGATGAAGAGATAGCATATTGGGCTTGCCATGCCCCTAGGCCCCAATTTTTAACCATAGTTCGGGTTGTCCCTTCAGTCTTCCCCACGGCTTGGCTTTGGAATTCCTCTTTTGGTGGGACACCTGAGGTAACAAAACTGAAATGAGTCCTCCCATCCCACAGATTGACGAAAAGCAATTGGGAATCAGGCCAAATCCTCAGAGAGGAAGATTCGTCCATGGCCCATGAGGCCTCCCCGACATTCCACGGCCATCGCTGATACAAAATCCAGAGACAAAAGCCTGAGCAAGCGCCTCAGACTCGCACTTTCTTCGTTTCCTGAAGAGTTCTTCTCATGGTTTGTAGATCGGGCCTGCCATACCTACGTCCCCAAACCTAGGCTGAGTTTGTGTTTTCAGACTTCTGTCCTCAAAGTCTTGGGCCACACACCCTCCAGGCTGGGTCCCTGGAGCCACACATTAGGACTGTGCCTACCAATCCGTGGGAATTCTGCCCATTCCATGGTCCAAAATCGTACAAATTAGGAGAAACCTCCAAAGTCCCTGAGGCCATCCCAATAGTGTAGGTCGCCCGGAACAAACAAGGGCTGTCTAACACCAGCTGATAATCGACCTCCACTCATACCATAGATGGATATCCACAGAGAAGAAGATTGAACCAGACAGGACCCTAGGCCATAATAGGATCCATTGCTTTGGGTTACAGGCATGTGTCCTCAAAAGCCTGATTCCAATACGAGCATAGGGGTTTTCCTGAGGCACCCATCAGAACTCATCTCGTCTCCACAAGGAAACCTGTGCATGGGAGCCATGTCCAAAGCTTAGGAGAATACTTCAGGGTCCCGGTGCCACCGCCCCATTCCAAGGCCCTCATGGACACAAAAACACATTAGGACCCATCCTCAGGAAAGTCCATTTCAACTCAGCCACCCCGGTTGCTCCCGCAGAGCCATCAGATCTAAACTGTCTTGTTGCTAGGAGACAATTGGAATGTTCGGCGGGCTTCCCAGGCATCCATCCGCGAACGGTGCTCTGGAGTCATTCCATATGGGATGTCCTGGAGCTGTCCAACAGGTCTCAATTGTCCCGCAGAAGGAATCCTTGAAGGGGGCATCCCACAACTCCGAACGTGGGAAAAACTCAATGGCCTCGAGATTCCGCTCCCTTCATGAAGCGGCCGTCATGCTCAGAAACTCCCACCTGAGCCAAAGTCTGATCCTCGCCCTGACTTCAGATGCATGAGATATTGGTTCAGATCTGCAGGGGGTACCTGCCGTGCCCTCGCCCTGAAACCCAAGTCTAGCTTGTCTTCTCAGACTTCCGTCCTCACACTCCTGGCCCCGAAGCCGTCAAGTTTGGCAATTCCGGACCCACAATGCAGCACTCTGCCTGCCCTCTAAAAAAAAAATTATTGCCTCATGACCTGCCCAGGCACCTTAAATGCGGGTAAACCTACACAGCACTCGACTTTACCCAAATTATATAGTCTAACCTGGGCACAAATGCACTGTCGAACACAACCTGAGCCCGGACCTCCTGACCAACACCCAGAAAGCTGACCACACACTGAGCACATAAAACCCGCCATGGCCTTAGGTCATCATGTCTTCCCTACCACAGTTTTCAGGCTTCAGAACCGAGACCTTATCTCCAATCACTGCCCAGGGTTGAGTGTGATGCAGAAATCAGAACTCCTCCTTACCCATGGCAAGAACACTTGTTGTTGGCACGTTATCCAACGTTCAGTGTAGGAGAAACCAGCATTCACCCTGAGGCCCCGCCCATTCTTGAGTGCGACGAGGGCATACACACGCATTGTGACCCTCAGCATGAGTCCTGTCCTCTAGTAAGTCCTCTCAGTGGCTGGACCATTAGATGTCATAATGGGCTTGACATGTCCCTAGGCCCCAATTTTTAACCAGATTTCTGATTGTCCAGTCGCCCCTCCCCAGGGCTCTACTCTGGAATCCATCATTTGGTGGGACACTTGAGGTTAAAAAAGAAAACAACAACAACAACAAAAAAAACGGACTTCTTCCAGTCCACAGAATGACCCAAAACTCTTTGGACGGGGCCAAACCACCAGAGAGTAAGACTCGTCCATTTCCCATGAAGTCACCCAGAAATTGCACGACCATGAGTGACACGATATCCAGGATCAAAAACTTGAGCAGGAGCCTCACACTCACCCTTCTTTCAATTCCCGAAGAGTTCTCCTCATGGTCTGTAGATCAGTCCTGCCATACCTATGACCCGAAACATAAGCCGAGTTTGTGTTTTCAGACAACTGTCCAAACAGCCCTGGCCTACACAACCTACAGGCTCAGGCCCCTGGAGCCAAACCTGAGGACTGTACTTGCCCTCTCCAAGGGAATTGTGTGTGCCCATTCCAAAGGCCACAACCCTTCTAATAGGATAAACCTCCAAAGTCCCTGATCCATCTCAATAGTGGTGGCTTCCCAGGAAAAACAGGGGCAATCTGAGCCCAACTGAGCACCTACCTGCACTCAGACCCATAGACAGATGTCCCCAGAGGTAAAACGGAAAGAACAGGCCCCTAGGCACTAATCAGATCCATTGCTTTGGTTTCCAGGCATCTCTCCTCAGAGGCCTGGATTTCAAAAGCAGCATATAGCTGTTTCTTGACTCACCCATCAGAAAACATCTCATCTACACATGGGAAACTTGCACGTTGGAGCTGTGTCAAAGACTCTGTTTAGGAGAACGCTTTAGTGCCCCAGTGCCAGCGCTTCATTCCAAGGTCTCCATAGACACAAAAGTACGTTAGGACCCATCCCCAGGGGTGTCCATTTCAACTCAGCGTCCTCGGTTGCTCCCCACAGATCCAGGAGATCTAACCTGTCTGGTTGCTAGGAGACAATTGGAATGCGAGGTGGGCTACCCATCCATCCATCCTTAGAACCCTGCTCAGAATCATTGGCCTGGAGCCAAACAACAGGTCTCAATTGTCCTGCAGAAGACTCTCTGCAGTTTGGAGCTTCTCACAACTCCTATCGTGGGAAACACCCATGGCCTCGTGATGCCCCCCCCATTCATGAAGGGGCCATCAGGGACAGAAACTCTAACCTGAGCGATCCTCTGATCCTCGCCCTGACTTCAGATGCACGAGATCTCGATTCAGGTCTGTAGATTGTGCCTGCCATGGCCTCACCCAGAAACCTAAGCCAAGCTTGTGTTCTCAGACTTTTGTCGTCAGACTACTGGCCCACAAGCCCTCCAGTTTGGCAATCCAGAACTACAATGCAGCACTCTGCCTGCCCTCCAGAAGAAAAACATTGTCCTCTGGGGCTACCCAGTAACCCCAAATGAGGATCAACCTGCACCGACCTTGGCTGTACCCCCAATACATAGGCTGACCAGGGCACTAATGCCCTTTCTGACACAGCCTGAGCCTGGACCCCCTGGACCCTCCCAGACAGCTGGCCGCACACTGAGCACATCGAGCCGCCATGGCCTTAGGTCGTCATCTCTTCCCAACCTCGGTTTTCAGGTTTCAGAACCTAGACCTTATCTCCAATCACTGCCCAGGGTTGAAGGTGATGCAGAAATCAGAACTCCTTCCCCATGGCAAGAAACCTTGTGGTTGGCATGTTGTCCAACGTTCAGTGTAGTTGAAACCAGTGTGGCCCATGAGGCCCCGCCCATGCTCACGGGTCACATTGGTCACAAACACACATTATGACGCTCAGGCTGAGCCCAGTCCTAAAGTAAGGCCACTCAGTGGCTGGATGAAGAGATAGCATATTGGGCTTGCCATGCCCCTAGGCCCCAATTTTTAACCATAGTTCGGGTTGTCCCTTCAGTCTTCCCCACGGCTTGGCTTTGGAATTCCTCTTTTGGTGGGACACCTGAGGTAACAAAACTGAAATGAGTCCTCCCATCCCAGAGATTGACGAAAAGCAATTGGGAATCAGGCCAAATCCTCAGAGAGGAAGATTCGTCCATGGCCCATGAGGCCTCCCCGACATTCCACGGCCACCGCTGATACAAAATCCAGAGACAAAAGCCTGAGCAAGCGCCTCAGACTCGCACTTTCTTCATATCCTGAAGAGTTCTTCTCATGGTTTGTAGATTGGGCCTGCCATACCTACGTCCCCAAACCTAGGCTGAGTTTGTGTTTTCAGACTTCTGTCCTCAAAGTCTTGGGCCACACACCCTCCAGGCTGGGTCCCTGGAGCCACACATTAAAACTGTGCCTACCAATCCATGGGAATTCTGCCCATTCCATGGTCCAAAATCGTACAAATTAGGAGAAACCTCCAAAGTCCCTGAGGCCATCCCAATAGTGTAGGTCGCCCGGAACAAACAAGGGCTGTCTAACACCAGCTGATTATCGACCTCCACTCATACCATAGATGGATATCCACAGAGAAGAAGATTGAACCAGACAGGACCCTAGGCCATAATAGGATCCATTGCTTTGGGTTACAGGCATGTGTCCTCAAAAGCCTGATTCCAATACGAGCATAGGGGTTTTCCTGAGGCACCCATCAGAACTCATCTCGTCTCCACAAGGAAACCTGTGCATGGGAGCCATGTCCAAAGCTTAGGAGAGTACTTCAGGGTCCCGGTGCCACCGCCCCATTCCAAGGCCCTCATGGACACAAAAACACATTAGGACCCATCCTCAGGAAAGTCCATTTCAACTCAGCCACCCCGGTTGCTCGCGCAGAGCCATCAGATCTAAACTGTCTTGTTGCTAGGAGACAATTGGAATGTGCGGCGGGCTTCCCAGGCATCCATCCGCGAACGGTGCTCTGGAGTCATTCCATATGGGATGTCCTGGAGCTGTCCAACAGGTCTCAATTGTCCCGCAGAAGGAATCCTTGAAGGGGGCATCCCACAACTCCGAACGTGGGAAAAACTCAATGGCCTCGAGATTCCCCTCCCTTCATGAAGCGGCCGTCATGCTCAGAAACTCCCACCTGAGCCAACGTCTGATCCTCGCCCTGACTTCAGATGCATGAGATATTGGTTCAGATCTGCAGGGGGTACCTGCCGTGCCCTCGCCCTGAAACCCAAGTCTAGCTTGTCTTCTCAGACTTCCGTCCTCACACTCCTGGCCCCGAAGCCCTCAAGTTTGGCAATTCCGGACCCACAATGCAGCACTCTGCCTGCCCTCTAAAAAAAAAATTATTGCCTCATGACCTGCCCAGGCACCTTAAATGCGGGTAAACCTACACAGCACTCGACTTTACCCAAATTATATAGTCTAACCTGGGCACTAATGCACTGTCGAACACAACCTGAGCCCGGACCTCCTGACCAACACCCAGAAAGCTGACCGCACACTGAGCACATAAAACCCGCCATGGCCTTAGGTCATCATCTCTTCCCTACCTCAGTTTTCAGGCTTCAGAACCGAGACCTTATCTCCAATCACTGCCCAGGGTTGAGTGTGATGCAGAAATCAGAACTCCTCCTTACCCATGGCAAGAACACTTGTTGTTGGCACGTTGTCCAACGTTCAGTGTAGGAGAAACCAGCATTCACCCTGAGGCCCCGCCCATTCTTGAGTGCGACGAGGGCATACACACGCATTGTGACCCTCAGCATGAGTCCTGTCCTCTAGTAAGTCCTCTCAGTGGCTGGACCATTAGATGTCATAATGGGCTTGACAAGTCCCTAGGCCCCAATTTTTAACCAGATTTCTGATTGTCCAGTCGCCCCTCCCCAGGGCTCTACTCTGGAATCCATCATTTGGTGGGACACTTGAGGTTAAAAAAGAAAACAACAACAACAACAACAACAAAAAAAAAAAACGGACTTCTTCCAGCCCACAGAATGACCCAAAACTCTTTGGACGGGGCCAAACCACCAGAGAGTAAGACTCGTCCATTTCCCATGAAGTCACTCAGAAATTGCACGACCATGAGTGACACGATATCCAGAGACAAAAACTTGAGCTGGAGCCTCACACTCGCCCTTCTTTCAATTCCCGAAGAGTTCTCCTCATGGTCTCTAGATCAGTCCTGCCATACCTATGACCCGAAACATAAGCCGAGTTTGTGTTTTCAGACAACTGTCCAAACAGCCCTGGCCTACACAACCTACAGGCTCAGGCCCCTGGAGCCAAACCTGAGGACTGTCCTTGCCCTCTCCAAGGGAATTGTGTGTGCCCATTCCAATGGCCACTACCCTTCTAATAGGATAAACCTCCAAAGTCCCTGATCCATCTCAATAGTGGTGGCTTCCCAGGAAAAACAGGGGCAATCTGAGCCCAACTGAGCACCTACCTGCACTCAGACCCATAGACAGATGTCCCCAGAGGTAAAAAGGAAAGAACAGGCCCCTAGGCACTAATCAGATCCATTGCTTTGGTTTCCAGGCATCTCTCCTCAGAGGCCTGGATTTCAAAAGCAGCATATAGCTGTTTCTTGACTCACCCATCAGAAAACATCTCATCTACACATGGGAAACTTGCACGTTGGAGCTGTGTCAAAGCCTCTGTTTAGGAGAACCCTTTAGGGCCCCAGTGCCACCGCTTATTCCAAGGTCTCCATAGACACAAAAGCACGTTAGGACCCATCCCCAGGGGTGTCCATTTCAAATCAGCGTCCTCGGTTTCTCCCCACAGATCCAGGAGATCTAACCTGTCTGGTTGCTAGGAGACAATTGGAATGCGAGGTGGGCTACCCAGCCATCCATCCTTAGAACCCTGCTCAGAATCATTGGCCTGGGCCCAAACAACAGGTCTCAATTGTCCTGCAGAAGACTCTCTGCAGTTTGGAGCTTCTCACAACTCCCATCGTGGGAAAACACCCATGGCCTCGTGATGCCCCCCCCCATTCATGAAGGGGCCATCAGGGACAGAGACTCCAACCTGAGCGATCCTCTGATCCTCGCCCTGACTTCAGATGCACGAGATCTCGATTTAGGTCTGTAGATTGTGCCTGCCATGGCCTCACCCAGAAACCTAAGCCAAGCTTGTGTTCTCAGACTTTTGTCGTCAGACTACTGGCCCACAAGCCCTCCAGTTTGGCAATCCAGAACTACAATGCAGCACTCTGCCTGCCCTCCAGAAGAAAAACATTGTCCTCTGGGGCTACCCAGTAACCCCAAATGAGGATCAACCTGCACCGACCTTGGCTGTACCCCCAATACATAGGCTGACCAGGGCACTAATGCCCTTTCTGACACAGCCTGAGCCTGGACCCCCTGGACCCTCCCAGACAGCTGGCCGCACACTGAGCACATCGAGCCGCCATGGCCTTAGGTCGTCATCTCTTCCCAACCTCGGTTTTCAGGATTCAGAACCTAGACCTTATCTCCAATCACTGCCCAGGGTTGAAGGTGATGCAGAAATCAGAACTCCTTCCCCATGGCAAGAAACCTTGTGGTTGGCATGTTGTCCAACGTTCAGTGTAGTTGAAACCAGTGTGGCCCATGAGGCCCCGCCCATGCTCACGGGTCACATTGGTCACAAACACACATTATGACGCTCAGGCTGAGCCCAGTCCTAAAGTAAGGCCACTCAGTGGCTGGATGAAGAGATAGCATATTGGGCTTGCCATGCCCCTAGGCCCCAATTTTTAACCATAGTTCGGGTTGTCCCTTCAGTCTTCCCCACGGCTTGGCTTTGGAATTCCTCTTTTGGTGGGACACCTGAGGTAACAAAACTGAAATGAGTCCTCCCATCCCAGAGATTGACGAAAAGCAATTGGGAATCAGGCCAAATCCTCAGAGAGGAAGATTCGTCCATGGCCCATGAGGCCTCCCCGACATTCCACGGCCACCGCTGATACAAAATCCAGAGACAAAAGCCTGAGCAAGCGCCTCAGACTCGCACTTTCTTCATATCCTGAAGAGTTCTTCTCATGGTTTGTAGATTGGGCCTGCCATACCTACGTCCACAAACCTAGGCTGAGTTTGTGTTTTCAGACTTCTGTCCTCAAAGTCTTGGGCCACACACCCTCCAGGCTGGGTCCCTGGAGCCACACATTAGGACTGTGCCTACCAATCCATGGGAATTCTGCCCATTCCATGGTCCAAAATCGTACAAATTAGGAGAAACCTCCAAAGTCCCTGAGGCCATCCCAATAGTGTAGGTCGCCCGGAACAAACAAGGGCTGTCTAACACCAGCTGATAATCGACCTCCACTCATACCATAGATGGATATCCACAGAGAAGAAGATTGAACCAGACAGGACCCTAGGCCATAATAGGATCCATTGCTTTGGGTTACAGGCATGTGTCCTCAAAAGCCTGATTCCAATACGAGCATAGGGGTTTTCCTGAGGCACCCATCAGAACTCATCTCGTCTCCACAAGGAAACCTGTGCATGGGAGCCATGTCCAAAGCTTAGGAGAGTACTTCAGGGTCCCGGTGCCACTGCCCCATTCCAAGGCCCTCATGGACACAAAAACACATTAGGACCCATCCTCAGGAAAGTCCATTTCAACTCAGCCACCCCGGTTGCTCGCGCAGAGCCATCAGATCTAAACTGTCTTGTTGCTAGGAGACAATTGGAATGTGCGGCGGGCTTCCCAGGCATCCATCCGCGAACGGTGCTCTGGAGTCATTCCATATGGGATGTCCTGGAGCTGTCCAACAGGTCTCAATTGTCCCGCAGAAGGAATCCTTGAAGGGGGCATCCCACAACTCCGAACGTGGGAAAAACTCAATGGCCTCGAGATTCCGCTCCCTTCATGAAGCGGCCGTCATGCTCAGAAACTCCCACCTGAGCCAACGTCTGATCCTCGCCCTGACTTCAGATGCATGAGATATTGGTTCAGATCTGCAGGGGGTACCTGCCGTGCCCTCGCCCTGAAACCCAAGTCTAGCTTGTCTTCTCAGACTTCCGTCCTCACACTCCTGGCCCCGAAGCCCTCAAGTTTGGCAATTCCGGACCCACAATGCAGCACTCTGCCTGCCCTCTAAAAAAAAAATTATTGCCTCATGACCTGCCCAGGCACCTTAAATGCGGGTAAACCTACACAGCACTCGACTTTACCCAAATTATATAGTCTAACCTGGGCACTAATGCACTGTCGAACACAACCTGAGCCCGGACCTCCTGACCAACACCCAGAAAGCTGACCGCACACTGAGCACATAAAACCCGCCATGGCCTTAGGTCATCATCTCTTCCCTACCTCAGTTTTCAGGCTTCAGAACCGAGACCTTATCTCCAATCACTGCCCAGGGTTGAGTGTGATGCAGAAATCAGAACTCCTCCTTACCCATGGCAAGAACCCTTGTGGTTGGCACGTTGTCCAACGTTCAGTGTAGGAGAAACCAGCATTCACCCTGAGGCCCCGCCCATTCTTGAGTGCGACGAGGGCATACACACGCATTGTGACCCTCAGCATGAGTCCTGTCCTCTAGTAAGTCCTCTCAGTGGCTGGACCATTAGATGTCATAATGGGCTTGACAAGTCCCTAGGCCCCAATTTTTAACCAGATTTCTGATTGTCCAGTCGCCCCTCCCCAGGGCTCTACTCTGGAATCCATCATTTGGTGGGACACTTGAGGTTAAAAAAGAAAACAACAACAACAACAACAACAAAAAAAAAAAAAAACGGACTTCTTCCAGCCCACAGAATGACCCAAAACTCTTTGGACGGGGCCAAACCACCAGAGAGTAAGACTCGTCCATTTCCCATGAAGTCACCCAGAAATTGCACGACCATGAGTGACACGATATCCAGAGACAAAAACTTGAGCAGGAGCCTCACACTCGCCCTTCTTTCAATTCCCGAAGAGTTCTCCTCATGGTCTCTAGATCAGTCCTGCCATACCTATGACCCGAAACATAAGCCGAGTTTGTGTTTTCAGACAACTGTCCAAACAGCCCTGGCCTACACAACCTACAGGCTCAGGCCCCTGGAGCCAAACCTGAGGACTGTCCTTGCCCTCTCCAAGGGAATTGTGTGTGCCCATTCCAATGGCCACAACCCTTCTAATAGGATAAACCTCCAAAGTCCCTGATCCATCTCAATAGTGGTGGCTTCCCAGGAAAAACAGGGGCAATCTGAGCCCAACTGAGCACCTACCTGCACTCAGACCCATAGACAGATGTCCCCAGAGGTAAAAAGGAAAGAACAGGCCCCTAGGCACTAATCAGATCCATTGCTTTGGTTTCCAGGCATCTCTCCTCAGAGGCCTGGATTTCAAAAGCAGCATATAGCTGTTTCTTGACTCACCCATCAGAAAACATCTCATCTACACATGGGAAACTTGCACGTTGGAGCTGTGTCAAAGCCTCTGTTTAGGAGAACCCTTTAGGGCCCCAGTGCCACCGCTTATTCCAAGGTCTCCATAGACACAAAAGCACGTTAGGACCCATCCCCCGGGGTGTCCATTTCAAATCCTCGTCCTCGGTTTCTCCCCACAGATCCAGGAGATCTAACCTGTCTGGTTGCTAGGAGACAATTGGAATGCGAGGTGGGCTACCCAGCTATCCATCCTTAGAACCCTGCTCAGAATCATTGGCCTGGGCCCAAACAACAGGTCTCAATTGTCCTGCAGAAGACTCTCTGCAGTTTGGAGCTTCTCACAACTCCCATCGTGGGAAAACACCCATGGCCTCGTGATGCCCCCCCCCCATTCATGAAGGGGCCATCAGGGACAGCGACTCCAACCTGAGCGATCGTCTGATCCTCGCCCTGACTTCAGATGCACGAGATCTCGATTTAGGTCTGTAGATTGTGCCTGCCATGGCCTCACCCAGAAACCTAAGCCAAGTTTGTGTTCTCAGACTTTTGTCGTCAGACTACTGGCCCACAAGCCCTCCAGTTTGGCAATCCAGAACTACAATGCAGCACTCTGCCTGCCCTCCAGAAGAAAAACATTGTCCTCTGGGGCTACCCAGTAACCCCAAATGAGGATCAACCTGCACCGACCTTGGCTGTACCCCCAATACATAGGCTGACCAGGGCACTAATGCCCTTTCTGACACAGCCTGAGCCTGGACCCCCTGGACCCTCCCAGACAGCTGGCCGCACACTGAGCACATCGAGCCGCCATGGCCTTAGGTCGTCATCTCTTCCCAACCTCGGTTTTCAGGTTTCAGAACCTAGACCTTATCTCCAATCACTGCCCAGGGTTGAAGGTGATGCAGAAATCAGAACTCCTTCCCCATGGCAAGAAACCTTGTGGTTGGCATGTTGTCCAACGTTCAGTGTAGTTGAAACCAGTGTGGCCCATGAGGCCCCGCCCATGCTCATGGGTCACATTGGTCACAAACACACATTATGACGCTCAGGCTGAGCCCAGTCCTAAAGTAAGGCCACTCAGTGGCTGGATGAAGAGATAGCATATTGGGCTTGCCATGCCCCTAGGCCCCAATTTTTAACCATAGTTCGGGTTGTCCCTTCAGTCTTCCCCACGGCTTGGCTTTGGAATTCCTCTTTTGGTGGGACACCTGAGGTAACAAAACTGAAATGAGTCCTCCCATCCCAGAGATTGACGAAAAGCAATTGGGAATCAGGCCAAATCCTCAGAGAGGAAGATTCGTCCATGGCCCATGAGGCCTCCCCGACATTCCACGGCCATCGCTGATACAAAATCCAGAGACAAAAGCCTGAGCAAGCGCCTCAGACTCGCACTTTCTTCATATCCTGAAGAGTTCTTCTCATGGTTTGTAGATTGGGCCTGCCATACCTACGTCCACAAACCTAGGCTGAGTTTGTGTTTTCAGACTTCTGTCCTCAAAGTCTTGGGCCACACACCCTCCAGGCTGGGTCCCTGGAGCCACACATTAGGACTGTGCCTACCAATCCATGGGAATTCTGCCCATTCCATGGTCCAAAATCGTACAAATTAGGAGAAACCTCCAAAGTCCCTGAGGCCATCCCAATAGTGTAGGTCGCCCGGAACAAACAAGGGCTGTCTAACACCAGCTGATAATCGACCTCCACTCATACCATAGATGGATATCCACAGAGAAGAAGATTGAACCAGACAGGACCCTAGGCCATAATAGGATCCATTGCTTTGGGTTACAGGCATGTGTCCTCAAAAGCCTGATTCCAATACGAGCATAGGGGTTTTCCTGAGGCACCCATCAGAACTCATCTCGTCTCCACAAGGAAACCTGTGCATGGGAGCCATGTGCAAAGCTTAGGAGAGTACTTCAGGGTCCCGGTGCCACCGCCCCATTCCAAGGCCCTCATGGACACAAAAACACATTAGGACCCATCCTCAGGAAAGTCCATTTCAACTCAGCCACCCCGGTTGCTCGCGCAGAGCCATCAGATCTAAACTGTCTTGTTGCTAGGAGACAATTGGAATGTGCGGCGGGCTTCCCAGGCATCCATCCGCGAACGGTGCTCTGGAGTCATTCCATATGGGATGTCCTGGAGCTGTCCAACAGGTCTCAATTGTCCCGCAGAAGGAATCCTTGAAGGGGGCATCCCACAACTCCGAACGTGGGAAAAACTCAATGGCCTCGAGATTCCGCTCCCTTCATGAAGCGGCCGTCATGCTCAGAAACTCCCACCTGAGCCAACGTCTGATCCTCGCCCTGACTTCAGATGCATGAGATATTGGTTCAGATCTGCAGGGGGTACCTGCCGTGCCCTCGCCCTGAAACCCAAGTCTAGCTTGTCTTCTCAGACTTCCGTCCTCACACTCCTGGCCCCGAAGCCCTCAAGTTTGGCAATTCCGGACCCACAATGCAGCACTCTGCCTGCCCTCTAAAAAAAAAATTATTGCCTCATGACCTGCCCAGGCACCTTAAATGCGGGTAAACCTACACAGCACTCGACTTTACCCAAATTATATAGTCTAACCTGGGCACTAATGCACTGTCGAACACAACCTGAGCCCGGACCTCCTGACCAACACCCAGAAAGCTGACCGCACACTGAGCACATAAAACCCGCCATGGCCTTAGGTCATCATCTCTTCCCTACCTCAGTTTTCAGGCTTCAGAACCGAGACCTTATCTCCAATCACTGCCCAGGGTTGAGTGTGATGCAGAAATCAGAACTCCTCCTTACCCATGGCAAGAACACTTGTTGTTGGCACGTTGTCCAACGTTCAGTGTAGGAGAAACCAGCATTCACCCTGAGGCCCCGCCCATTCTTGAGTGCGACGAGGGCATACACACGCATTGTGACCCTCAGCATGAGTCCTGTCCTCTAGTAAGTCCTCTCAGTGGCTGGACCATTAGATGTCATAATGGGCTTGACAAGTCCCTAGGCCCCAATTTTTAACCAGATTTCTGATTGTCCAGTCGCCACTCCCCAGGGCTCTACTCTGGAATCCATCATTTGGTGGGACACTTGAGGTTAAAAAAGAAAACAACAACAACAACAACAACAAAAAAAAACGGACTTCTTCCAGCCCACAGAATGACCCAAAACTCTTTGGACGGGGCCAAACCACCAGAGAGTAAGACTCGTCCATTTCCCATGAAGTCACACAGAAATTGCACGACCATGAGTGACACGATATCCAGAGACAAAAACTTGAGCAGGAGCCTCACACTCGCCCTTCTTTCAATTCCCGAAGAGTTCTCCTCATGGTCTCTAGATCAGTCCTGCCATACCTATGACCCGAAACATAAGCCGAGTTTGTGTTTTCAGACAACTGTCCAAACAGCCCTGGCCTACACAACCTACAGGCTCAGGCCCCTGGAGCCGAACCTGAGGACTGTCCTTGCCCTCTCCAAGGGAATTGTGTGTGCCCATTCCAATGGCCACAACCCTTCTAATAGGATAAACCTCCAAAGTCCCTGATCCATCTCAATAATGGTGGCTTCCCAGGAAAAACAGGGGCAATCTGAGCCCAACTGAGCACCTACCTGCACTCAGACCCATAGACAGATGTCCCCAGAGGTAAAAAGGAAAGAACAGGCCCCTAGGCACTAATCAGATCCATTGCTTTGGTTTCCAGGCATCTCTCCTCAGAGGCCTGGATTTCAAAAGCAGCATATAGCTGTTTCTTGACTCACCCATCAGAAAACATCTCATCTACACATGGGAAACTTGCACGTTGGAGCTGTGTCAAAGCCTCTGTTTAGGAGAACCCTTTAGGGCCCCAGTGCCACCGCTTATTCCAAGGTCTCCATAGACACAAAAGCACGTTAGGACCCATCCCCAGGGGTGTCCATTTCAAATCCTCGTCCTCGGTTTCTCCCCACAGATCCAGGAGATCTAACCTGTCTGGTTGCTAGGAGACAATTGGAATGCGAGGTGGGCTACCCAGCTATCCATCCTTAGAACCCTGCTCAGAATCATTGGCCTGGGCCCAAACAACAGGTCTCAATTGTCCTGCAGAAGACTCTCTGCAGTTTGGAGCTTCTCACAACTCCCATCGTGGGAAAACACCCATGGCCTCGTGATGCCCCCCCCCCATTCATGAAGGGGCCATCAGGGACAGAGACTCCAACCTGAGCGATCCTCTGATCCTCGCCCTGACTTCAGATGCACGAGATCTCGATTTAGGTCTGTAGATTGTGCCTGCCATGGCCTCACCCAGAAACCTAAGCCAAGCTTGTGTTCTCAGACTTTTGTCGTCAGACTACTGGCCCACAAGCCCTCCAGTTTGGCAATCCAGAACTACAATGCAGCACTCTGCCTGCCCTCCAGAAGAAAAACATTGTCCTCTGGGGCTACCCAGTAACCCCAAATGAGGATCAACCTGCACCGACCTTGGCTGTACCCCCAATACATAGGCTGACCAGGGCACTAATGCCCTTTCTGACACAGCCTGAGCCTGGACCCCCTGGACCCTCCCAGACAGCTGGCCGCACACTGAGCACATCGAGCCGCCATGGCCTTAGGTCGTCATCTCTTCCCAACCTCGGTTTTCAGGATTCAGAACCTAGACCTTATCTCCAATCACTGCCCAGGGTTGAAGGTGATGCAGAAATCAGAACTCCTTCCCCATGGCAAGAAACCTTGTGGTTGGCATGTTGTCCAACGTTCAGTGTAGTTGAAACCAGTGTGGCCCATGAGGCCCCGCCCATGCTCACGGGTCACATTGGTCACAAACACACATTATGACGCTCAGGCTGAGCCCAGTCCTCAAGTAAGGCCACTCAGTGGCTGGATGAAGAGATAGCATATTGGGCTTGCCATGCCCCTAGGCCCCAATTTTTAACCATAGTTCGGGTTGTCCCTTCAGTCTTCCCCACGGCTTGGCTTTGGAATTCCTCTTTTGGTGGGACACCTGAGGTAACAAAACTGAAATGAGTCCTCCCATCCCAGAGATTGACGAAAAGCAATTGGGAATCAGGCCAAATCCTCAGAGAGGAAGATTCGTCCATGGCCCATGAGGCCTCCCCGACATTCCACGGCCACCGCTGATACAAAATCCAGAGACAAAAGCCTGAGCAAGCGCCTCAGACTCGCACTTTCTTCATATCCTGAAGAGTTCTTCTCATGGTTTGTAGATTGGGCCTGCCATACCTACGTCCACAAACCTAGGCTGAGTTTGTGTTTTCAGACTTCTGTCCTCAAAGTCTTGGGCCACACACCCTCCAGGCTGGGTCCCTGGAGCCACACATTAGGACTGTGCCTACCAATCCATGGGAATTCTGCCCATTCCATGGTCCAAAATCGTACAAATTAGGAGAAACCTCCAAAGTCCCTGAGGCCATCCCAATAGTGTAGGTCGCCCGGAACAAACAAGGGCTGTCTAACACCAGCTGATAATCGACCTCCACTCATACCATAGATGGATATCCACAGAGAAGAAGATTGAACCAGACAGGACCCTAGGCCATAATAGGATCCATTGCTTTGGGTTACAGGCATGTGTCCTCAAAAGCCTGATTCCAATACGAGCATAGGGGTTTTCCTGAGGCACCCATCAGAACTCATCTCGTCTCCACAAGGAAACCTGTGCATGGGAGCCATGTCCAAAGCTTAGGAGAGTACTTCAGGGTCCCGGTGCCACTGCCCCATTCCAAGGCCCTCATGGACACAAAAACACATTAGGACCCATCCTCAGGAAAGTCCATTTCAACTCAGCCACCCCGGTTGCTCGCGCAGAGCCATCAGATCTAAACTGTCTTGTTGCTAGGAGACAATTGGAATGTGCGGCGGGCTTCCCAGGCATCCATCCGCGAACGGTGCTCTGGAGTCATTCCATATGGGATGTCCTGGAGCTGTCCAACAGGTCTCAATTGTCCCGCAGAAGGAATCCTTGAAGGGGGCATCCCACAACTCCGAACGTGGGAAAAACTCAATGGCCTCGAGATTCCGCTCCCTTCATGAAGCGGCCGTCATGCTCAGAAACTCCCACCTGAGCCAACGTCTGATCCTCGCCCTGACTTCAGATGCATGAGATATTGGTTCAGATCTGCAGGGGGTACCTGCCGTGCCCTCGCCCTGAAACCCAAGTCTAGCTTGTCTTCTCAGACTTCCGTCCTCACACTCCTGGCCCCGAAGCCCTCAAGTTTGGCAATTCCGGACCCACAATGCAGCACTCTGCCTGCCCTCTAAAAAAAAAATTATTGCCTCATGACCTGCCCAGGCACCTTAAATGCGGGTAAACCTACACAGCACTCGACTTTACCCAAATTATATAGTCTAACCTGGGCACTAATGCACTGTCGAACACAACCTGAGCCCGGACCTCCTGACCAACACCCAGAAAGCTGACCGCACACTGAGCACATAAAACCCGCCATGGCCTTAGGTCATCATCTCTTCCCTACCTCAGTTTTCAGGCTTCAGAACCGAGACCTTATCTCCAATCACTGCCCAGGGTTGAGTGTGATGCAGAAATCAGAACTCCTCCTTACCCATGGCAAGAACACTTGTTGTTGGCACGTTGTCCAACGTTCAGTGTAGGAGAAACCAGCATTCACCCTGAGGCCCCGCCCATTCTTGAGTGCGACGAGGGCATACACACGCATTGTGACCCTCAGCATGAGTCCTGTCCTCTAGTAAGTCCTCTCAGTGGCTGGACCATTAGATGTCATAATGGGCTTGACAAGTCCCTAGGCCCCAATTTTTAACCAGATTTCTGATTGTCCAGTCGCCCCTCCCCAGGGCTCTACTCTGGAATCCATCATTTGGTGGGACACTTGAGGTTAAAAAAGAAAACAACAACAACAACAACAAAAAAAAAAAAAAAAAAACGGACTTCTTCCAGCCCACAGAATGACCCAAAACTCTTTGGACGGGGCCAAACCACCAGAGAGTAAGACTCGTCCATTTCCCATGAAGTCACCCAGAAATTGCACGACCATGAGTGACACGATATCCAGAGACAAAAACTTGAGCAGGAGCCTCACACTCGCCCTTCTTTCAATTCCCGAAGAGTTCTCCTCATGGTCTCTAGATCAGTCCTGCCATACCTATGACCCGAAACATAAGCCGAGTTTGTGTTTTCAGACAACTGTCCAAACAGCCCTGGCCTACACAACCTACAGGCTCAGGCCCCTGGAGCCAAACCTGAGGACTGTCCTTGCCCTCTCCAAGGGAATTGTGTGTGCCCATTCCAATGGCCACAACCCTTCTAATAGGATAAACCTCCAAAGTCCCTGATCCATCTCAATAGTGGTGGCTTCCCAGGAAAAACAGGGGCAATCTGAGCCCAACTGAGCACCTACCTGCACTCAGACCCATAGACAGATGTCCCCAGAGGTAAAAAGGAAAGAACAGGCCCCTAGGCACTAATCAGATCCATTGCTTTGGTTTCCAGGCATCTCTCCTCAGAGGCCTGGATTTCAAAAGCAGCATATAGCTGTTTCTTGACTCACCCATCAGAAAACATCTCATCTACACATGGGAAACTTGCACGTTGGAGCTGTGTCAAAGCCTCTGTTTAGGAGAACCCTTTAGGGCCCCAGTGCCACCGCTTATTCCAAGGTCTCCATAGACACAAAAGCACGTTAGGACCCATCCCCAGGGGTGTCCATTTCAAATCCTCGTCCTCGGTTTCTCCCCACAGATCCAGGAGATCTAACCTGTCTGGTTGCTAGGAGACAATTGGAATGCGAGGTGGGCTACCCAGCTATCCATCCTTAGAACCCTGCTCAGAATCATTGGCCTGGGCCCAAACAACAGGTCTCAATTGTCCTGCAGAAGACTCTCTGCAGTTTGGAGCTTCTCACAACTCCCATCGTGGGAAAACACCCATGGCCTCGTGATGCCCCCCCCCCCATTCATGAAGGGGCCATCAGGGACAGCGACTCCAACCTGAGCGATCGTCTGATCCTCGCCCTGACTTCAGATGCACGAGATCTCGATTTAGGTCTGTAGATTGTGCCTGCCATGGCCTCACCCAGAAACCTAAGCCAAGTTTGTGTTCTCAGACTTTTGTCGTCAGACTACTGGCCCACAAGCCCTCCAGTTTGGCAATCCAGAACTACAATGCAGCACTCTGCCTGCCCTCCAGAAGAAAAACATTGTCCTCTGGGGCTACCCAGTAACCCCAAATGAGGATCAACCTGCACCGACCTTGGCTGTACCCCCAATACATAGGCTGACCAGGGCACTAATGCCCTTTCTGACACAGCCTGAGCCTGGACCCCCTGGACCCTCCCAGACAGCTGGCCGCACACTGAGCACATCGAGCCGCCATGGCCTTAGGTCGTCATCTCTTCCCAACCTCGGTTTTCAGGTTTCAGAACCTAGACCTTATCTCCAATCACTGCCCAGGGTTGAAGGTGATGCAGAAATCAGAACTCCTTCCCCATGGCAAGAAACCTTGTGGTTGGCATGTTGTCCAACGTTCAGTGTAGTTGAAACCAGTGTGGCCCATGAGGCCCCGCCCATGCTCATGGGTCACATTGGTCACAAACACACATTATGACGCTCAGGCTGAGCCCAGTCCTCAAGTAAGGCCACTCAGTGGCTGGATGAAGAGATAGCATATTGGGCTTGCCATGCCCCTAGGCCCCAATTTTTAACCATAGTTCGGGTTGTCCCTTCAGTCTTCCCCACGGCTTGGCTTTGGAATTCCTCTTTTGGTGGGACACCTGAGGTAACAAAACTGAAATGAGTCCTCCCATCCCAGAGATTGACGAAAAGCAATTGGGAATCAGGCCAAATCCTCAGAGAGGAAGATTCGTCCATGGCCCATGAGGCCTCCCCGACATTCCACGGCCATCGCTGATACAAAATCCAGAGACAAAAGCCTGAGCAAGCGCCTCAGACTCGCACTTTCTTCATATCCTGAAGAGTTCTTCTCATGGTTTGTAGATTGGGCCTGCCATACCTACGTCCCCAAACCTAGGCTGAGTTTGTGTTTTCAGACTTCTGTCCTCAAAGTCTTGGGCCACACACCCTCCAGGCTGGGTCCCTGGAGCCACACATTAGGACTGTGCCTACCAATCCATGGGAATTCTGCCCATTCCATGGTCCAAAATCGTACAAATTAGGAGAAACCTCCAAAGTCCCTGAGGCCATCCCAATAGTGTAGGTCGCCCGGAACAAACAAGGGCTGTCTAACACCAGCTGATAATCGACCTCCACTCATACCATAGATGGATATCCACAGAGAAGAAGATTGAACCAGACAGGACCCTAGGCCATAATAGGATCCATTGCTTTGGGTTACAGGCATGTGTCCTCAAAAGCCTGATTCCAATACGAGCATAGGGGTTTTCCTGAGGCACCCATCAGAACTCATCTCGTCTCCACAAGGAAACCTGTGCATGGGAGCCATGTCCAAAGCTTAGGAGAGTACTTCAGGGTCCCGGTGCCACCGCCCCATTCCAAGGCCCTCATGGACACAAAAACACATTAGGACCCATCCTCAGGAAAGTCCATTTCAACTCAGCCACCCCGGTTGCTCGCGCAGAGCCATCAGATCTAAACTGTCTTGTTGCTAGGAGACAATTGGAATGTGCGGCGGGCTTCCCAGGCATCCATCCGCGAACGGTGCTCTGGAGTCATTCCATATGGGATGTCCTGGAGCTGTCCAACAGGTCTCAATTGTCCCGCAGAAGGAATCCTTGAAGGGGGCATCCCACAACTCCGAACGTGGGAAAAACTCAATGGCCTCGAGATTCCGCTCCCTTCATGAAGCGGCCGTCATGCTCAGAAACTCCCACCTGAGCCAACGTCTGATCCTCGCCCTGACTTCAGATGCATGAGATATTGGTTCAGATCTGCAGGGGGTACCTGCCGTGCCCTCGCCCTGAAACCCAAGTCTAGCTTGTCTTCTCAGACTTCCGTCCTCACACTCCTGGCCCCGAAGCCCTCAAGTTTGGCAATTCCGGACCCACAATGCAGCACTCTGCCTGCCCTCTAAAAAAAAAATTATTGCCTCATGACCTGCCCAGGCACCTTAAATGCGGGTAAACCTACACAGCACTCGACTTTACCCAAATTATATAGTCTAACCTGGGCACTAATGCACTGTCGAACACAACCTGAGCCCGGACCTCCTGACCAACACCCAGAAAGCTGACCGCACACTGAGCACATAAAACCCGCCATGGCCTTAGGTCATCATCTCTTCCCTACCTCAGTTTTCAGGCTTCAGAACCGAGACCTTATCTCCAATCACTGCCCAGGGTTGAGTGTGATGCAGAAATCAGAACTCCTCCTTACCCATGGCAAGAACACTTGTTGTTGGCACGTTGTCCAACGTTCAGTGTAGGAGAAACCAGCATTCACCCTGAGGCCCCGCCCATTCTTGAGTGCGACGAGGGCATACACACGCATTGTGACCCTCAGCATGAGTCCTGTCCTCTAGTAAGTCCTCTCAGTGGCTGGACCATTAGATGTCATAATGGGCTTGACAAGTCCCTAGGCCCCAATTTTTAACCAGATTTCTGATTGTCCAGTCGCCACTCCCCAGGGCTCTACTCTGGAATCCATCATTTGGTGGGACACTTGAGGTTAAAAAAGAAAACAACAACAACAACAACAACAAAAAAAAACGGACTTCTTCCAGCCCACAGAATGACCCAAAACTCTTTGGACGGGGCCAAACCACCAGAGAGTAAGACTCGTCCATTTCCCATGAAGTCACTCAGAAATTGCACGACCATGAGTGACACGATATCCAGAGACAAAAACTTGAGCAGGAGCCTCACACTCGCCCTTCTTTCAATTCCCGAAGAGTTCTCCTCATGGTCTCTAGATCAGTCCTGCCATACCTATGACCCGAAACATAAGCCGAGTTTGTGTTTTCAGACAACTGTCCAAACAGCCCTGGCCTACACAACCTACAGGCTCAGGCCCCTGGAGCCAAACCTGAGGACTGTCCTTGCCCTCTCCAAGGGAATTGTGTGTGCCCATTCCAATGGCCACAACCCTTCTAATAGGATAAACCTCCAAAGTCCCTGATCCATCTCAATAGTGGTGGCTTCCCAGGAAAAACAGGGGCAATCTGAGCCCAACTGAGCACCTACCTGCACTCAGACCCATAGACAGATGTCCCCAGAGGTAAAAAGGAAAGAACAGGCCCCTAGGCACTAATCAGATCCATTGCTTTGGTTTCCAGGCATCTCTCCTCAGAGGCCTGGATTTCAAAAGCAGCATATAGCTGTTTCTTGACTCACCCATCAGAAAACATCTCATCTACACATGGGAAACTTGCACGTTGGAGCTGTGTCAAAGCCTCTGTTTAGGAGAACCCTTTAGGGCCCCAGTGCCACCGCTTATTCCAAGGTCTCCATAGACACAAAAGCACGTTAGGACCCATCCCCAGGGGTGTCCATTTCAAATCCTCGTCCTCGGTTTCTCCCCACAGATCCAGGAGATCTAACCTGTCTGGTTGCTAGGAGACAATTGGAATGCGAGGTGGGCTACCCAGCTATCCATCCTTAGAACCCTGCTCAGAATCATTGGCCTGGGCCCAAACAACAGGTCTCAATTGTCCTGCAGAAGACTCTCTGCAGTTTGGAGCTTCTCACAACTCCCATCGTGGGAAAACACCCATGGCCTCGTGATGCCCCCCCCCCATTCATGAAGGGGCCATCAGGGACAGCGACTCCAACCTGAGCGATCGTCTGATCCTCGCCCTGACTTCAGATGCACGAGATCTCGATTTAGGTCTGTAGATTGTGCCTGCCATGGCCTCACCCAGAAACCTAAGCCAAGTTTGTGTTCTCAGACTTTTGTCGTCAGACTACTGGCCCACAAGCCCTCCAGTTTGGCAATCCAGAACTACAATGCAGCACTCTGCCTGCCCTCCAGAAGAAAAACATTGTCCTCTGGGGCTACCCAGTAACCCCAAATGAGGATCAACCTGCACCGACCTTGGCTGTACCCCCAATACATAGGCTGACCAGGGCACTAATGCCCTTTCTGACACAGCCTGAGCCTGGACCCCCTGGACCCTCCCAGACAGCTGGCCGCACACTGAGCACATCGAGCCGCCATGGCCTTAGGTCGTCATCTCTTCCCAACCTCGGTTTTCAGGTTTCAGAACCTAGACCTTATCTCCAATCACTGCCCAGGGTTGAAGGTGATGCAGAAATCAGAACTCCTTCCCCATGGCAAGAAACCTTGTGGTTGGCATGTTGTCCAACGTTCAGTGTAGTTGAAACCAGTGTGGCCCATGAGGCCCCGCCCATGCTCATGGGTCACATTGGTCACAAACACACATTATGACGCTCAGGCTGAGCCCAGTCCTCAAGTAAGGCCACTCAGTGGCTGGATGAAGAGATAGCATATTGGGCTTGCCATGCCCCTAGGCCCCAATTTTTAACCATAGTTCGGGTTGTCCCTTCAGTCTTCCCCACGGCTTGGCTTTGGAATTCCTCTTTTGGTGGGACACCTGAGGTAACAAAACTGAAATGAGTCCTCCCATCCCAGAGATTGACGAAAAGCAATTGGGAATCAGGCCAAATCCTCAGAGAGGAAGATTCGTCCATGGCCCATGAGGCCTCCCCGACATTCCACGGCCATCGCTGATACAAAATCCAGAGACAAAAGCCTGAGCAAGCGCCTCAGACTCGCACTTTCTTCATATCCTGAAGAGTTCTTCTCATGGTTTGTAGATTGGGCCTGCCATACCTACGTCCCCAAACCTAGGCTGAGTTTGTGTTTTCAGACTTCTGTCCTCAAAGTCTTGGGCCACACACCCTCCAGGCTGGGTCCCTGGAGCCACACATTAGGACTGTGCCTACCAATCCATGGGAATTCTGCCCATTCCATGGTCCAAAATCGTACAAATTAGGAGAAACCTCCAAAGTCCCTGAGGCCATCCCAATAGTGTAGGTCGCCCGGAACAAACAAGGGCTGTCTAACACCAGCTGATAATCGACCTCCACTCATACCATAGATGGATATCCACAGAGAAGAAGATTGAACCAGACAGGACCCTAGGCCATAATAGGATCCATTGCTTTGGGTTACAGGCATGTGTCCTCAAAAGCCTGATTCCAATACGAGCATAGGGGTTTTCCTGAGGCACCCATCAGAACTCATCTCGTCTCCACAAGGAAACCTGTGCATGGGAGCCATGTCCAAAGCTTAGGAGAGTACTTCAGGGTCCCGGTGCCACCGCCCCATTCCAAGGCCCTCATGGACACAAAAACACATTAGGACCCATCCTCAGGAAAGTCCATTTCAACTCAGCCACCCCGGTTGCTCGCGCAGAGCCATCAGATCTAAACTGTCTTGTTGCTAGGAGACAATTGGAATGTGCGGCGGGCTTCCCAGGCATCCATCCGCGAACGGTGCTCTGGAGTCATTCCATATGGGATGTCCTGGAGCTGTCCAACAGGTCTCAATTGTCCCGCAGAAGGAATCCTTGAAGGGGGCATCCCACAACTCCGAACGTGGGAAAAACTCAATGGCCTCGAGATTCCGCTCCCTTCATGAAGCGGCCGTCATGCTCAGAAACTCCCACCTGAGCCAACGTCTGATCCTCGCCCTGACTTCAGATGCATGAGATATTGGTTCAGATCTGCAGGGGGTACCTGCCGTGCCCTCGCCCTGAAACCCAAGTCTAGCTTGTCTTCTCAGACTTCCGTCCTCACACTCCTGGCCCCGAAGCCCTCAAGTTTGGCAATTCCGGACCCACAATGCAGCACTCTGCCTGCCCTCTAAAAAAAAAAATTATTGCCTCATGACCTGCCCAGGCACCTTAAATGCGGGTAAACCTACACAGCACTCGACTTTACCCAAATTATATAGTCTAACCTGGGCACTAATGCACTGTCGAACACAACCTGAGCCCGGACCTCCTGACCAACACCCAGAAAGCTGACCGCACACTGAGCACATAAAACCCGCCATGGCCTTAGGTCATCATCTCTTCCCTACCTCAGTTTTCAGGCTTCAGAACCGAGACCTTATCTCCAATCACTGCCCAGGGTTGAGTGTGATGCAGAAATCAGAACTCCTCCTTACCCATGGCAAGAACACTTGTTGTTGGCACGTTGTCCAACGTTCAGTGTAGGAGAAACCAGCATTCACCCTGAGGCCCCGCCCATTCTTGAGTGCGACGAGGGCATACACACGCATTGTGACCCTCAGCATGAGTCCTGTCCTCTAGTAAGTCCTCTCAGTGGCTGGACCATTAGATGTCATAATGGGCTTGACAAGTCCCTAGGCCCCAATTTTTAACCAGATTTCTGATTGTCCAGTCGCCACTCCCCAGGGCTCTACTCTGGAATCCATCATTTGGTGGGACACTTGAGGTTAAAAAAGAAAACAACAACAACAACAACAACAAAAAAAAACGGACTTCTTCCAGCCCACAGAATGACCCAAAACTCTTTGGACGGGGCCAAACCACCAGAGAGTAAGACTCGTCCATTTCCCATGAAGTCACTCAGAAATTGCACGACCATGAGTGACACGATATCCAGAGACAAAAACTTGAGCAGGAGCCTCACACTCGCCCTTCTTTCAATTCCCGAAGAGTTCTCCTCATGGTCTCTAGATCAGTCCTGCCATACCTATGACCCGAAACATAAGCCGAGTTTGTGTTTTCAGACAACTGTCCAAACAGCCCTGGCCTACACAACCTACAGGCTCAGGCCCCTGGAGCCGAACCTGAGGACTGTCCTTGCCCTCTCCAAGGGAATTGTGTGTGCCCATTCCAATGGCCACAACCCTTCTAATAGGATAAACCTCCAAAGTCCCTGATCCATCTCAATAATGGTGGCTTCCCAGGAAAAACAGGGGCAATCTGAGCCCAACTGAGCACCTACCTGCACTCAGACCCATAGACAGATGTCCCCAGAGGTAAAAAGGAAAGAACAGGCCCCTAGGCACTAATCAGATCCATTGCTTTGGTTTCCAGGCATCTCTCCTCAGAGGCCTGGATTTCAAAAGCAGCATATAGCTGTTTCTTGACTCACCCATCAGAAAACATCTCATCTACACATGGGAAACTTGGACGTTGGAGCTGTGTCAAAGCCTCTGTTTAGGAGAACCCTTTAGGGCCCCAGTGCCACCGCTTATTCCAAGGTCTCCATAGACACAAAAGCACGTTAGGACCCATCCCCAGGGGTGTCCATTTCAAATCCTCGTCCTCGGTTTCTCCCCACAGATCCAGGAGATCTAACCTGTCTGGTTGCTAGGAGACAATTGGAATGCGAGGTGGGCTACCCAGCTATCCATCCTTAGAACCCTGCTCAGAATCATTGGCCTGGGCCCAAACAACAGGTCTCAATTGTCCTGCAGAAGACTCTCTGCAGTTTGGAGCTTCTCACAACTCCCATCGTGGGAAAACACCCATGGCCTCGTGATGCCCCCCCCCCATTCATGAAGGGGCCATCAGGGACAGAGACTCCAACCTGAGCGATCCTCTGATCCTCGCCCTGACTTCAGATGCACGAGATCTCGATTTAGGTCTGTAGATTGTGCCTGCCATGGCCTCACCCAGAAACCTAAGCCAAGCTTGTGTTCTCAGACTTTTGTCGTCAGACTACTGGCCCACAAGCCCTCCAGTTTGGCAATCCAGAACTACAATGCAGCACTCTGCCTGCCCTCCAGAAGAAAAACATTGTCCTCTGGGGCTACCCAGTAACCCCAAATGAGGATCAACCTGCACCGACCTTGGCTGTACCCCCAATACATAGGCTGACCAGGGCACTAATGCCCTTTCTGACACAGCCTGAGCCTGGACCCCCTGGCCCCTCCCAGACAGCTGGCCGCACACTGAGCACATCGAGCCGCCATGGCCTTAGGTCGTCATCTCTTCCCAACCTCGGTTTTCAGGTTTCAGAACCTAGACCTTATCTCCAATCACTGCCCAGGGTTGAAGGTGATGCAGAAATCAGAACTCCTTCCCCATGGCAAGAAACCTTGTGGTTGGCATGTTGTCCAACGTTCAGTGTAGTTGAAACCAGTGTGGCCCATGAGGCCCCGCCCATGCTCACGGGTCACATTGGTCACAAACACACATTATGACGCTCAGGCTGAGCCCAGTCCTAAAGTAAGGCCACTCAGTGGCTGGATGAAGAGATAGCATATTGGGCTTGCCATGCCCCTAGGCCCCAATTTTTAACCATAGTTCGGGTTGTCCCTTCAGTCTTCCCCACGGCTTGGCTTTGGAATTCCTCTTTTGGTGGGACACCTGAGGTAACAAAACTGAAATGAGTCCTCCCATCCCAGAGATTGACGAAAAGCAATTGGGAATCAGGCCAAATCCTCAGAGAGGAAGATTCGTCCATGGCCCATGAGGCCTCCCCGACATTCCACGGCCACCGCTGATACAAAATCCAGAGACAAAAGCCTGAGCAAGCGCCTCAGACTCGCACTTTCTTCATATCCTGAAGAGTTCTTCTCATGGTTTGTAGATTGGGCCTGCCATACCTACGTCCACAAACCTAGGCTGAGTTTGTGTTTTCAGACTTCTGTCCTCAAAGTCTTGGGCCACACACCCTCCAGGCTGGGTCCCTGGAGCCACACATTAGGACTGTGCCTACCAATCCATGGGAATTCTGCCCATTCCATGGTCCAAAATCGTACAAATTAGGAGAAACCTCCAAAGTCCCTGAGGCCATCCCAATAGTGTAGGTCGCCCGGAACAAACAAGGGCTGTCTAACACCAGCTGATAATCGACCTCCACTCATACCATAGATGGATATCCACAGAGAAGAAGATTGAACCAGACAGGACCCTAGGCCATAATAGGATCCATTGCTTTGGGTTACAGGCATGTGTCCTCAAAAGCCTGATTCCAATACGAGCATAGGGGTTTTCCTGAGGCACCCATCAGAACTCATCTCGTCTCCACAAGGAAACCTGTGCATGGGAGCCATGTCCAAAGCTTAGGAGAGTACTTCAGGGTCCCGGTGCCACCGCCCCATTCCAAGGCCCTCATGGACACAAAAACACATTAGGACCCATCCTCAGGAAAGTCCATTTCAACTCAGCCACCCCGGTTGCTCGCGCAGAGCCATCAGATCTAAACTGTCTTGTTGCTAGGAGACAATTGGAATGTGCGGCGGGCTTCCCAGGCATCCATCCGCGAACGGTGCTCTGGAGTCATTCCATATGGGATGTCCTGGAGCTGTCCAACAGGTCTCAATTGTCCCGCAGAAGGAATCCTTGAAGGGGGCATCCCACAACTCCGAACGTGGGAAAAACTCAATGGCCTCGAGATTCCGCTCCCTTCATGAAGCGGCCGTCATGCTCAGAAACTCCCACCTGAGCCAACGTCTGATCCTCGCCCTGACTTCAGATGCATGAGATATTGGTTCAGATCTGCAGGGGGTACCTGCCGTGCCCTCGCCCTGAAACCCAAGTCTAGCTTGTCTTCTCAGACTTCCGTCCTCACACTCCTGGCCCCGAAGCCCTCAAGTTTGGCAATTCCGGACCCATAATGCAGCACTCTGCCTGCCCTCTAAAAAAAAAATTATTGCCTCATGACCTGCCCAGGCACCTTAAATGCGGGTAAACCTACACAGCACTCGACTTTACCCAAATTATATAGTCTAACCTGGGCACTAATGCACTGTCGAACACAACCTGAGCCTGGACCTCCTGACCAACACCCAGAAAGCTGACCGCACACTGAGCACATAAAACCCGCCATGGCCTTAGGTCATCATCTCTTCCCTACCTCAGTTTTCAGGCTTCAGAACCGAGACCTTATCTCCAATCACTGCCCAGGGTTGAGTGTGATGCAGAAATCAGAACTCCTCCTTACGCATGGCAAGAACACTTGTTGTTGGCACGTTGTCCAACGTTCAGTGTAGGAGAAACCAGCATTCACCCTGAGGCCCCGCCCATTCTTGAGTGCGACGAGGGCATACACACGCATTGTGACCCTCAGCATGAGTCCTGTCCTCTAGTAAGTGCTCTCAGTGGCTGGACCATTAGATGTCATAATGGGCTTGACAAGTCCCTAGGCCCCAATTTTTAACCAGATTTCTGATTGTCCTGTCGCCCCTCCCCAGGGCTCTACTCTGGAATCCATCATTTGGTGGGACACTTGAGGTTAAAAAAGAAAACAACAACAACAACAAAAAAAAAAAAAAACGGACTTCTTCCAGCCCACAGAATGACCCAAAACTCTTTGGACGGGGCCAAACCACCAGAGAGTAAGACTCGTCCATTTCCCATGAAGTCACCCAGAAATTGCACGACCATGAGTGACACGATATCCAGAGACAAAAACTTGAGCAGGAGCCTCACACTCGCCCTTCTTTCAATTCCCGAAGAGTTCTCCTCATGGTCTCTAGATCAGTCCTGCCATACCTATGACCCGAAACATAAGCCGAGTTTGTGTTTTCAGACAACTGTCCAAACAGCCCTGGCCTACACAACCTACAGGCTCAGGCCCCTGGAGCCAAACCTGAGGACTGTCCTTGCCCTCTCCAAGGGAATTGTGTGTGCCCATTCCAATGGCCACAACCCTTCTAATAGGATAAACCTCCAAAGTCCCTGATCCATCTCAATAGTGGTGGCTTCCCAGGATAAACAGGGGCAATCTGAGCCCAACTGAGCACCTACCTGCACTCAGACCCATAGACAGATGTCCCCAGAGGTAAAAAGGAAAGAACAGGCCCCTAGGCACTAATCAGATCCATTGCTTTGGTTTCCAGGCATCTCTCCTCAGAGGCCTGGATTTCAAAAGCAGCATATAGCTGTTTCTTGACTCACCCATCAGAAAACATCTCATCTACACATGGGAAACTTGCACGTTGGAGCTGTGTCAAAGCCTCTGTTTAGGAGAACCCTTTAGGGCCCCAGTGCCACCGCTTATTCCAAGGTCTCCATAGACACAAAAGCACGTTAGGACCCATCCCCAGGGGTGTCCATTTCAAATCAGCGTCCTCGGTTTCTCCCCACAGATCCAGGAGATCTAACCTGTCTGGTTGCTAGGAGACAATTGGAATGCGAGGTGGGCTACCCAGCCATCCATCCTTAGAACCCTGCTCAGAATCATTGGTCTGGGCCCAAACAACAGGTCTCAATTGTCCTGCAGAAGACTCTCTGCAGTTTGGAGCTTCTCACAACTCCCATCGTGGGAAAACACCCATGGCCTCGTGATGCCCCCCCCCCATTCATGAAGGGGCCATCAGGGACAGAGACTCCAACCTGAGCGATCCTCTGATCCTCGCCCTGACTTCAGATGCACGAGATCTCGATTTAGGTCTGTAGATTGTGCCTGCCATGGCCTCACCCAGAAACCTAAGCCAAGCTTGTGTTCTCAGACTTTTGTCGTCAGACTACTGGCCCACAAGCCCTCCAGTTTGGCAATCCAGAACTACAATGCAGCACTCTGCCTGCCCTCCAGAAGAAAAACATTGTCCTCTGGGGCTACCCAGTAACCCCAAATGAGGATCAACCTGCACCGACCTTGGCTGTACCCCCAATACATAGGCTGACCAGGGCACTAATGCCCTTTCTGACACAGCCTGAGCCTGGACCCCCTGGACCCTCCCAGACAGCTGGCCGCACACTGAGCACATCGAGCCGCCATGGCCTTAGGTCGTCATCTCTTCCCAACCTCGGTTTTCAGGTTTCAGAACCTAGACCTTATCTCCAATCACTGCCCAGGGTTGAAGGTGATGCAGAAATCAGAACTCCTTCCCCATGGCAAGAAACCTTGTGGTTGGCATGTTGTCCAACGTTCAGTGTAGTTGAAACCAGTGTGGCCCATGAGGCCCCGCCCATGCTCACGGGTCACATTGGTCACAAACACACATTATGACGCTCAGGCTGAGCCCAGTCCTCAAGTAAGGCCACTCAGTGGCTGGATGAAGAGATAGCATATTGGGCTTGCCATGCCCCTAGGCCCCAATTTTTAACCATAGTTCGGGTTGTCCCTTCAGTCTTCCCCACGGCTTGGCTTTGGAATTCCTCTTTTGGTGGGACACCTGAGGTAACAAAACTGAAATGAGTCCTCCCATCCCAGAGATTGACGAAAAGCAATTGGGAATCAGGCCAAATCCTCAGAGAGGAAGATTCGTCCATGGCCCATGAGGCCTCCCCGACATTCCACGGCCATCGCTGATACAAAATCCAGAGACAAAAGCCTGAGCAAGCGCCTCAGACTCGCACTTTCTTCATATCCTGAAGAGTTCTTCTCATGGTTTGTAGATTGGGCCTGCCATACCTACGTCCACAAACCTAGGCTGAGTTTGTGTTTTCAGACTTCTGTCCTCAAAGTCTTGGGCCACACACCCTCCAGGCTGGGTCCCTGGAGCCACACATTAGGACTGTGCCTACCAATCCATGGGAATTCTGCCCATTCCATGGTCCAAAATCGTACAAATTAGGAGAAACCTCCAAAGTCCCTGAGGCCATCCCAATAGTGTAGGTCGCCCGGAACAAACAAGGGCTGTCTAACACCAGCTGATAATCGACCTCCACTCATACCATAGATGGATATCCACAGAGAAGAAGATTGAACCAGACAGGACCCTAGGCCATAATAGGATCCATTGCTTTGGGTTACAGGCATGTGTCCTCAAAAGCCTGATTCCAATACGAGCATAGGGGTTTTCCTGAGGCACCCATCAGAACTCATCTCGTCTCCACAAGGAAACCTGTGCATGGGAGCCATGTCCAAAGCTTAGGAGAGTACTTCAGGGTCCCGGTGCCACCGCCCCATTCCAAGGACCTCATGGACACAAAAACACATTAGGACCCATCCTCAGGAAAGTCCATTTCAACTCAGCCACCCCGGTTGCTCGCGCAGAGCCATCAGATCTAAACTGTCTTGTTGCTAGGAGACAATTGGAATGTGCGGCGGGCTTCCCAGGCATCCATCCGCGAACGGTGCTCTGGAGTCATTCCATATGGGATGTCCTGGAGCTGTCCAACAGGTCTCAATTGTCCCGCAGAAGGAATCCTTGAAGGGGGCATCCCACAACTCCGAACGTGGGAAAAACTCAATGGCCTCGAGATTCCGCTCCCTTCATGAAGCGGCCGTCATGCTCAGAAACTCCCACCTGAGCCAACGTCTGATCCTCGCCCTGACTTCAGATGCATGAGATATTGGTTCAGATCTGCAGGGGGTACCTGCCGTGCCCTCGCCCTGAAACCCAAGTCTAGCTTGTCTTCTCAGACTTCCGTCCTCACACTCCTGGCCCCGAAGCCCTCAAGTTTGGCAATTCCGGACCCACAATGCAGCACTCTGCCTGCCCTCTAAAAAAAAAATTATTGCCTCATGACCTGCCCAGGCACCTTAAATGCGGGTAAACCTACACAGCACTCGACTTTACCCAAATTATATAGTCTAACCTGGGCACTAATGCACTGTCGAACACAACCTGAGCCCGGACCTCCTGACCAACACCCAGAAAGCTGACCGCACACTGAGCACATAAAACCCGCCATGGCCTTAGGTCATCATCTCTTCCCTACCTCAGTTTTCAGGCTTCAGAACCGAGACCTTATCTCCAATCACTGCCCAGGGTTGAGTGTGATGCAGAAATCAGAACTCCTCCTTACCCATGGCAAGAACACTTATTGTTGGCACGTTGTCCAACGTTCAGTGTAGGAGAAACCAGCATTCACCCTGAGGCCCCGCCCATTCTTGAGTGCGACGAGGGCATACACACGCATTGTGACCCTCAGCATGAGTCCTGTCCTCTAGTAAGTCCTCTCAGTGGCTGGACCATTAGATGTCATAATGGGCTTGACAAGTCCCTAGGCCCCAATTTTTAACCAGATTTCTGATTGTCCAGTCGCCCCTCCCCAGGGCTCTACTCTGGAATCCATCATTTGGTGGGACACTTGAGGTTAAAAAAGAAAACAACAACAACAACAACAACAAAAAAAACGGACTTCTTCCAGCCCACAGAATGACCCAAAACTCTTTGGACGGGGCCAAACCACCAGAGAGTAAGACTCGTCCATTTCCCATGAAGTCACCCAGAAATTGCACGACCATGAGTGACACGATATCCAGAGACAAAAACTTGAGCAGGAGCCTCACACTCGCCCTTCTTTCAATTCCCGAAGAGTTCTCCTCATGGTCTGTAGATCAGTCCTGCCATACCTATGACCTGAAACATAAGCCGAGTTTGTGTTTTCAGACAACTGTCCAAACAGCCCTGGCCTACACAACCTACAGGCTCAGGCCCCTGGAGCCAAACCTGAGGACTGTACTTGCCCTCTCCAAGGGAATTGTGTGTGCCCATTCCAATGGCCACAGCCCTTCTAATAGGATAAACCTCCAAAGTCCCTGATCCATCTCAATAGTGGTGGCTTCCCAGGAAAAACAGGGGCAATCTGAGCCCAACTGAGCACCTACCTGCACTCAGACCCATAGACAGATGTCCCCAGAGGTAAAAAGGAAAGAACAGGCCCCTAGGCACTAATCAGATCCATTGCTTTGGTTTCCAGGCATCTCTCCTCAGAGGCCTGGATTTCAAAAGCAGCATATAGCTGTTTCTTGACTCACCCATCAGAAAACATCTCATCTACACATGGGAAACTTGCACGTTGGAGCTGTGTCAAAGCCTCTGTTTAGGAGAACCCTTTAGGGCCCCAGTGCCAGCACTTCATTCCAAGGTCTCCATAGACACAAAAGCACGTTAGGACCCATCCCCAGTGGTGTCCATTTCAACTCAGCGTCCTCGGTTGCTCCCCACAGATCCAGGAGATCTAACCTGTCTGGTTGCTAGGAGACAATTGGAATGCGAGGTGGGCTACCCAGCCATCCATCCTTAGAACCCTGCTCAGAATCATTGGCCTGGACCCAAACAACAGGTCTCAATTGTCCTGCAGAAGACTCTCTGCAGTTTGGAGCTTCTCACAACTACCATCGTGGGAAAACACCCATGGCCTCGTGATGCCCCCCCCCATTCATGAAGGGGCCATCAGGGACAGAGACTCCAACCTGAGCGATCCTCTGATCCTCGCCCTGACTTCAGATGCACGAGATCTCGATTCAGGTCTGTAGATTGTGCCTGCCATGGCCTCACCCAGAAACCTAAGCCAAGCTTGTGTTCTCAGACTTTTGTCGTCAGACTACTGGCCCACAAGCCCTCCAGTTTGGCAATCCAGAACTACAATGCAGCACTCTGCCTGCCCTCCAGTAGAAAAACATTGTCCTCTGGGGCTACCCAGTAACCCCAAATGAGGATCAACCTGCACCGACCTTGGCTGTACCCCCAATACATAGGCTGACCAGGGCACTAATGCCCTTTCTGACACAGCCTGAGCCTGGACCCCCTGGACCCTCCCAGACAGCTGGCCGCACACTGAGCACTTCGAGCCGCCATGGCCTTAGGTCGTCATCTCTTCCCAACCTCGGTTTTCAGGTTTCAGAACCTAGACCTTATCTCCAATCACTGCCCAGGGTTGAAGGTGATGCAGAAATCAGAACTCCTTCCCCATGGCAAGAAACCTTGTGGTTGGCATGTTGTCCAACGTTCAGTGTAGTTGAAACCAGTGTGGCCCATGAGGCCCCGCCCATGCTCACGGGTCACATTGGTCACAAACACACATTATGACGCTCAGGCTAAGCCCAGTCCTAAAGTAAGGCCACTCAGTGGCTGGATGAAGAGATAATATATTGGGCTTGCCATGCCCCTAGGCCCCAATTTTTAACCATAGTTCGGGTTGTCCCTTCAGTCTTCCCCACGGCTTGGCTTTGGAATTCCTCTTTTGGTGGGACACCTGAAGTAACAAAACTGAAATGAGTCCTCCCATCCCAGAGATTGACGAAAAGCAATTGGGAATCAGGCCAAATCCTCAGAGAGGAAGATTCGTCCATGGCCCATGAGGCCTCCCCGACATTCCACGGCCATCGCTGATACAAAATCCAGAGACAAAAGCCTGAGCAAGCGCCTCAGACTCGCACTTTCTTCGTTTCCTGAAGAGTTCTTCTCATGGTTTGTAGATTGGGCCTGCCATACCTACGTCCCCAAACCTAGGCTGAGTTTGTGTTTTCAGACTTCTGTCCTCAAAGTCTTGGGCCACACACCCTCCAGGCTGGGTCCCTGGAGCCACACATTAGGACTGTGCCTACCAATCCATGGGAATTCTGCCCATTCCATGGTCCAAAATCGTAAAAATTAGGAGAAACCTCCAAAGTCCCTGAGGCCATCCCAATAGTGTAGGTCGCCCGGAACAAACAAGGGCTGTCTAACACCAGCTGATAATCGACCTCCACTCATACCATAGATGGATATCCACAGAGAAGAAGATTGAACCAGACAGGACCCTAGGCCATAATAGGATCCATTGCTTTGGGTTACAGGCATGTGTCCTCAAAAGCCTGATTCCAATACGAGCATAGGGGTTTTCCTGAGGCACCCATCAGAACTCATCTCGTCTCCACAAGGAAACCTGTGCATGGGAGCCATGTCCAAAGCTTAGGAGAGTACTTCAGGGTCCCGGTGCCACCGCCCCATTCCAAGGCCCTCATGGACACAAAAACACATTAGGACCCATCCTCAGGAAAGTCCATTTCAACTCAGCCACCCCGGTTGCTCCCGCAGAGCCATCAGATCTAAACTGTCTTGTTGCTAGGAGACAATTGGAATGTGCGGCGGGCTTCCCAGGCATCCATCCGCGAACGGTGCTCTGGAGTCATTCCATATGGGATGTCCTGGAGCTGTCCAACAGGTCTCAATTGTCCCGCAGAAGGAATCCTTGAAGGGGGCATCCCACAACTCCGAACGTGGGAAAAACTCAATGGCCTCGAGATTCCGCTCCCTTCATGAAGCGGCCGTCATGCTCAGAAACTCCCACCTGAGCCAACGTCTGATCCTCGCCCTGACTTCAGATGCATGAGATATTGGTTCAGATCTGCAGGGGGTACCTGCCGTGCCCTCGCCCTGAAACCCAAGTCTAGCTTGTCTTCTCAGACTTCCGTCCTCACACTCCTGGCCCCGAAGCCCTCAAGTTTGGCAATTCCGGACCCACAATGCAGCACTCTGCCTGCCCTCTAAAAAAAAAATTATTGCCTCATGACCTGCCCAGGCACCTTAAATGCGGGTAAACCTACACAGCACTCGACTTTACCCAAATTATATAGTCTAACCTGGGCACTAATGCACTGTCGAACACAACCTGAGCCCGGACCTCCTGACCAACACCCAGAAAGCTGACCGCACACTGAGCACATAAAACCCGCCATGGCCTTAGGTCATCATCTCTTCCCTACCTCAGTTTTCAGGCTTCAGAACCGAGACCTTATTTCCAATCACAGCCCAGGGTTGAAGGAGATGCAGAAATCAGAACTCCTTTCCCATGGCAAGAAACCTTGTGGTTGGCATGTTGTCCAACGTTCAGTGTAGTTGAAACCAGTGTGGCCCATGAGGCCCCGCCCATGCTCACGGGTCACATTGGTCACAAACACACATTATGACGCTCAGGCTGAGCCCAGTCCTAAAGTAAGACCACTCAGTGGCTGGATGAAGAGATAGCATATTGGGCTTGCCATGCCCCTAGGCCCCAATTTTTAACCATAGTTCGGGTTGTCCCTTCAGTCTTCCCCAAGGCTTGGCTTTGGAATTCCTCTTTTGGTGGGACACCTGAGGTAACAAAACTGAAATGTGTCCTCCCATCCCAGAGATTGACGAAAAGCAATTGGGAATCAGGCCAAATCCTCAGAGAGGAAGATTCGTCCATGGCCCATGAGGCTTCCCCGACATTCCACGGCCATCGCTGATACAAAATCCAGAGACAAAAGCCTGAGCAAGCGCCTCAGACTCGCACTTTCTTCGTTTCCTGAAGAGTTCTTCTCATGGTTTGTAGATCGGGCCTGCCATACCTACGTCCCCAAACCTAGGCTGAGTTTGTGTTTTCAGACTTCTGTCCTCAAAGTCTTGGGCCACACACCCTCCAGGCTTGGTCCCTGGAGCCACACATTAGGACTGTGCCTACCAATCCATGGGAATTCTGCCCATTCCATGGTCCAAAATCGTACAAATTAGGAGAAACCTCCAAAGTCCCTGAGGCCATCCCAATAGTGTAGGTCGCCCGGAACAAACAAGGGCTGTCTAACACCAGCTGATAATCGACCTCCACTCATACCATAGATGGATATCCACAGAGAAGAAGATTGAACCAGACAGGACCCTAGGCCATAATAGGATCCATTGTTTTGGGTTACAGGCATGTGTCCTCAAAAGCCTGATTCCAATACGAGCATAGGGGTTTTCCTGAGGCACCCATCAGAACTCATCTCGTCTCCACAAGGAAACCTGTGCATGGGAGCCATGTGCAAAGCTTAGGAGAGTACTTCAGGGTCCCGGTGCCACCGCCCCATTCCAAGGCCCTCATGGACACAAAAACACATTAGGACACATCCTCGGGAAAGTCCATTTCAACTCAGCCACCCCGGTTGCTCCCGCAGAGCCATCAGATCTAAACTGTCTTGTTGCTAGGAGACAATTGGAATGTGCGGCGGGCTTCCCAGGCATCCATCCGCGAACGGTGCTCTGGAGTCAGTCCATATGGGATGTCCTGGAGCTGTCCAACAGGTCTCAATTGTCCCGCAGAAGGAATCCTTGAAGGGGGCATCCCACAACTCCGAACGTGGGAAAAACTCAATGGCCTCGAGATTCCGCTCCCTTCATGAAGCGGCCGTCATGCTCAGAAACTCCCACCTGAGCCAACGTCTGATCCTCGCCCTGACTTCAGATGCATGAGATATTGGTTCAGATCTGCAGGGGGTACCTGCCGTGCCCTCGCCCTGAAACCCAAGTCTAGCTTGTCTTCTCAGACTTCCGTCCTCACACTCCTGGCCCCGAAGCCCTCAAGTTTGGCAATTCCGGACCCACAATGCAGCACTCTAACTGCCCTCTAAAAAAAAAATTATTGCCTCATGACCTGCCCAGGCACCTTAAATGCGGGTAAACCTACACAGCACTCGACTTTACCCAAATTATATAGTCTAACCTGGGCACTAATGCACTGTCGAACACAACCTGAGCCCGGACCTCCTGACCAACACCCAGAAAGCTGACCGCACACTGAGCACATAAAACCCGCCATGGCCTTAGGTCATCATATCTTCCCTACCTCGGTTTTCAGGCTTCAGAACCGAGACCTTATCTCCAATCACTGCCCAGGGTTGAGTGTGATGCAGAAATCAGAACTCCTCCTTACCCATGGCAAGAACCCTTGTTGTTGGCATGTTGTCCAACGTTCAGTGTAGGAGAAACCAGCATTCACCCTGAGGCCCCGCCCATTCTTGAGTGCTACGAGGGCATACACACGCATTGTGACCCTCAGCATGAGTCCTGTCCTCTAGTAAGTCCTCTCAGTGGCTGGACCATTAGATGTCATAATGGGCTTGACATGTCCCTAGGCCCCAATTTTTAACCAGATTTCTGATTGTCCAGTCGCCCCTCCCCAGGGCTCTACTCTGGAATCCATCATTTGGTGGGACACTTGAGGTTAAAAAAGAAAACAACAACAACAACAACAAAAAAAAAAAAAACGGACTTCTTCCAGCCCACAGAATGACCCAAAACTCTTTGGACGGGGCCAAAACACCAGAGAGTAAGACTCGTCCATTTCCCATGTGCACGACCATGAGTGACACGATATCCAGAGACGAAAACTTGAGCAGGAGCCTCACACTCGCCCTTCTTTCAATTCCCGAAGAGTTCTCCTCATGGTCTCTAGATCAGTCCTGCCATACCTATGACCCGAAACATAAGCCGAGTTTGTGTTTTCAGACAACTGTCCAAACAGCCCTGGCCTACACAACCTACGGGCTCAGGCCCCTGGAGCCAAACCTGAGGACTGTCCTTGCCCTCTCCAAGGGAATTGTGTGTGCCCATTCCAATGGCCACAACCCTTCTAATAGGATAAACCTCCAAAGTCCCTGATCCATCTCAATAGTGGTGGCTTCCCAGGAAAGACAGGGGCAATCTGAGCCCAACTGAGCACCTACCTGCACTCAGACCCATAGACAGATGTCCCCAGAGGTAAAAAGGAAAGAACAGGCCCCTAGGCACTAATCAGATCCATTGCTTTGGTTTCCAGGCATCTTTCCTCAGAGGCCTGGATTTTAAAAGCAGCATATAGCTGTTTCTTGACTCACCCATCAGAAAACATCTCATCTACACATGGGAAACTTGCACGTTGGAGCTGTGTCAAAGCCTCTGTTTAGGAGAACCCTTTAGGGCCCCAGTGCCAGCGCTTCATTCCAAGGTCTCCATAGACACAAAAGCACGTTAGGACCCATCCCCAGGGGTGTCCATTTCAACTCAGCGTCCTCGGTTGCTCCCCACAGATCCAGGAGATCTAACCTGTCTGGTTGCTAGGAGACAATTGGAATGCGAGGTGGGCTACCCAGCCATCCATCCTTAGAACCCTGCTCAGAATCATTGGCCTGGACCCAAACAACAGGTCTCAATTGTCCTGCAGAAGACTCTCTGCAGTTTGGAGCTTCTCAGAACTCCCATCGTGGGAAAACACCCATGGCCTCGTGATGCCCCCCCCATTCATGAAGGGGCCATCAGGGACAGAAACTCCAACCTGAGCGATCCTCTGATCCTCGCCCTGACTTCAGATGCACGAGATCTCGATTCAGGTCTGTAGATTGTGCCTGCCATGGCCTCACCCAAAAACCTAAGCCAAGCTTGTGTTCTCAGACTTTTGTCGTCAGACTACTGGCCCACAAGCCCTCCAGTTTGGCAATCCAGAACTACAATGCAGCACTCTGCCTGCCCTCCAGAAGAAAAACATTGTCCTCTGGGGCTACCCAGTAACCCCAAATGAGGATCAACCTGCACCGACCTTGGCTGTACCCCCAATACATAGGCTGACCAGGGCACTAATGCCCTTTCTGACACACCCTGAGCCTGGACCCCCTGGACCCTCCCAGACAGCTGGACGCACACTGAGCACATCGAGCCACCATGGCCTTAGGTCGTCATCTCTTCCCAACCTCGGTTTTCAGGTTTCAGAAACTAAACCTTATCTCCAATCACTGCCCAGGGTTGAAGGTGATGCAGAAATCAGAACTTTTTCCCCATGGCAAGAAACCTTGTGGTTGGCATGTTGTCCAACGTTCAGTGTAGTTGAAACCAGTGTGGCCCATGAGGCCCCGCCCATGCTCACGGGTCACATTGGTCACAAACACACATTATGACGCTCAGGCTGAGCCCAGTCCTAAAGTAAGGCCACTCAGTGGCTGGATGAAGAGTTAGCATATTGGGCTTGCCATGCCCCTAGGTCCCAATTTTTAACGATAGTTCGGGTTGGCCCTTCAGTCTTCCCCACGGCTTGGCTTTGGAATTCCTCTTTTGGTGGGACACCTGAGGTAACAAAACTGAAATGAGTCCTCCCATCCCAGAGATTGACGAAAAGCAATTGGGAATCAGGCCAAATCCTCAGAGAGGAAGATTCGTCCATGGCCCATGAGGCCTCCCCGACATTCCACGGCCATCGCTGATACAAAATCCAGAGACAAAAGCCTGAGCAAGCGCCTCAGACTCGCACTTTCTTCATATCCTGAACAGTTCTTCTCATGGTTTGTAGATCGGGCCTGCCATACCTACGTCCCCAAACCTAAGCTGAGTTTGTGTTTTCAGACTTCTGTCCTCAAAGTCTTGGGCCACACACCCTCCAGGCTGGGCCCCTGGAGCCACACATTAGGACTGTGCCTACCAATCCATGGGAATTCTGCCCATTCCATGGTCCAAAATCGTACAAATTAGGAGAAACCTCCAAAGTCCCTGAGGCCATCCCAATAGTGTAGGTCGCCCGGAACAAACAAGGGCTGTCTGACACCAGCTAATAATCGACCTCCACTCATACCATAGATGGATGTCCCCAGAGAAGAAGATTGAACCAGACAGGACCCTAGGCCATAATAGGATCCATTGCTTTGGGTTACAGGCATGTGTCCTCAAAAGCCTGATTCCAATATGAGCATAGGGGTTTTCCTGAGGCACCCATCAGAACTCATCTCGTCTCCACAAGGAAACCTGTGCATGGAAGCCATGTCCAAAGCTTAGGAGAGTACTTCAGGGTCCCGGTGCCACCGCCCCATTCCAAGGTCTTCATGGACACAAAAACACATTAGGACCCATCCTCAGGAAAGTCCATTTCAACTCAGCCACCCCGGTTGCTCCCGCAGAGCCATCAGATCTAAACTGTCTTGTTGCTAGGAGACAATTGGAATGTGCGGCGGGCTTCCCAGGCCTCCATCCGCGAACGGTGCTCTGGAGTCATTCCATATGGGATGTCCTGGAGCTGTCCAACAGGTCTCAATTGTCCCGCAGAAGGAATCCTTGAAGGGGGCATCCCACAACTCCGAACGTGGGAAAAACTCAATGGCCTCGAGATTCCGCTCCCTTCATGAAGCGGCCGTCATTCTCAGAAACTCCCACCTGAGCCAAAGTCTGATCCTCGCCCTGACTTCAGATGCATCAGATATTGGTTCAGATCTGCAGGGGGTACCTGCCGTGCCCTCGCCCTGAAACCCAAGTCTAGCTTGTCTTCTCAGACTTCCGTCCTCACACTCCTGGCCCCGAAGCCCTTAAGTTTGGCAATTCCGGACCCACAATGCAGCACTCTGCCTGTCCTCTAAAAAAAAAATTATTGCCTCATGACCTGCCCAGGCACCTTAAATGCGGGTAAACCTACACAGCACTCGACTTTACCCAAATTATATAGTCTAACCTGGGCACTAATGCACTGTCGAACACAACCTGAGCCCGGACCTCCTGACCAACACCCAGAAAGCTGACCCTACACTGAGCACATAAAAACCGCCATGTCCTTATGTCATCATATCTTCCCTACCTCGGTTTTCAGGCTTCAGAACCGAGACCTTATCTCCAATCACTGCCCAGGGTTGAGTGTGATGCAGAAATCAGAATTCCTCCTTACCCATGGCAAGAACCCTTGTGGTTGGCACGTTGTCCAACGTTCAGTGTAGGAGAAACCAGCATTCACCCTGAGGCCCCGTCCATTCTTGAGTGCTACGAGGGCATACACACGCATTGTGACCCTCAGCATGAGTCCTGTCCTCTAGTAAGTCCTCTCAGTGGCTGGACCATTAGATGTCATAATGGGCTTGACATGTCCCTAGGCCCCAATTTTTAACCAGATTTCTGATTGTCAGTCGCCCCTCCCCAGGGCTCTACTCTGGAATCCATCATTTGGTGGGACACTTGAGGTTAAAAAAGAAAACAACAACAACAACAACAACAAAAAAAAACGGACTTCTTCCAGCCCACAGAATGACCCAAAACTTTTTGGACTGGGCCAAAACACCAGAGAGTAAGACTCGTCCATTTCCCATGTGCACGACCATGAGTGACACGATATCCAGAGACGAAAACTTGAGCAGGAGCCTCACACTCGCCCTTCTTTCAATTCCCGAAGAGTTCTCCTCATGGTCTGTAGATCAGTCCTGCCATACCTATGACCCGAAACATAAGCCGAGTTTGTGTTTTCAGACAACTGTCCAAACAGCCCTGGCCTACACAACCTACGGGCTCAGGCCCCTGGAGCCAAACCTGAGGACTGTCCTTGCCCTCTCCAAGGGAAATGTGTGTGCCCATTCCAATGGCCACAACCCTTCTAATAGGATAAACCTCCAAAGTCCCTGATCCATCTCAATAGTGGTGGCTTCCCAGGAAAGACAGGGGCAATCTGAGCCCATCTGAGCACCTACCTGCACTCAGACCCATAGACAGATGTCCCCAGTGGTAAAAAGGAAAGAACAGGCCCCTAGGCACTAATCAGATCCATTGCTTTGGTTTCCAGGCATGTTTCCTCAGAGGACTGGATTTCAAAAGCAGCATATAGCTGTTTCTTGACTCACCCATCAGAAAACATCTCATCTACACATGGGAAACTTGCACGTTGGAGCTGTGTCAAAGCCACTGTTTAGGAGAACCTTTTAGGGCCCCAGTGCCAGCGCATCATTCCAAGGTCTCCATAGACACAAAAGCACGTTAAGACCCATCCCCAGGGGTGTCCATTTCAACTCAGCGTCTTCGGTTTCTCCACACAGATCCAGGAGATCTAACCTGTCTGGTTGCTAGGAGACAATTGGAATGCGAGGTGGGCTACCCAGCCATCCATCCTTAGAACCCTGCTCAGAATCATTGGCCTGGACCCAAACAACAGGTCTCAATTGTCCTGCAGAAGACTCTCTGCAGTTTGGAGCTTCTCACAACTCCCATCGTGGGAAAACACCCATGGCCTCGTGATGCCCCCCCCATTCATGAAGGGGACATCAGGGACAGAGTCTCCAACCTGAGCGATCCTCTGATCCTCGCCCTGACTTCAGATGCACGAGATCTCGATTCAGGTCTGTAGATTGTGCCTGCCATGGCCTCACCCAGAAACCTAAGCCAAGCTTGTGTTCTCAGACATTTGTCGTCAGACTACTGGCCCACAAGCCCTCCAGTTTGGCAATCCAGAACTACAATGCAGCACTCTGCCTGCCCTCCAGAAGAAAAACATTGTCCTCTGGGGCTACCCAGTAACCCCAAATGAGGATCAACCTGCACCGACCTTGGCTGTACCCCCAATACATCGGCTGACCAGGGCACTAATGCCCTTTCTGACACAGCCTGAGCCTGGACCCCCTGGACCCTCCCAGACAATTGGCAGCACACTGAGCTCATCGAGCCGCCATGGCCTTAGGTCGTCATCTCTTCCCAACCTCGGTTTTCAGGTTTCAGAATCTAGACCATATCTCCAATCACTGCCCAGGGTTGAAGGTGATGCAGAAATCAGAACTCCTTCCCCATGGCAAGAAACCTTGTGGTTGGCATGTTGTCCAACGTTCAGTGTAGTTGAAACCAGTGTGGCCCATGAGGCCCCGCCCATGCTCACGGGTCACATTGGTCACAAACACACATTATGACGCTCAGGCTGAGCCCAGTCCTAAAGTAAGGCCACTCAGTGGCTGGATGAAGAGATAGCATATTGGGCTTGCCATGCCCCTAGGCCCCAATTTTTAACCATAGTTCGGGTTGTCCCTTCAGTCTTCCCCACGGCTTGGCTTTGGAATTCCTCTTTTGGTGGGACACCTGAGGTAACAAAACTGAAATGAGTCCTCCCATTCCAGAGATTGACGAAAAGCAATTGGGAATCAGGCCAAATCCTCAGAGAGGAAGATTCGTCCATGGCCCATGAGGCCTCCCCGACATTCCACGGCCATCGCTGATACAAAATCCAGAGACAAAGCCTGAGCAAGCGCCTCAGACTCGCACTTTCTTCATATCCTGAAGAGTTCTTCTCATGGTTTGTAGATCGGGCCTGCCATACCTACGTCCCCAAACCTAAGCTGAGTTTGTGTTTTCAGACTTCTGTCCTCAAAGTCTTGGGCCACACACCCTCCAGGCTGGGCCCCTGGAGCCACACATTAGGACTGTGCCTACAAATCCATGGGAATTCTGCCCATTCCATGGTCCAAAATCGTACAAATTAGGAGAAACCTCCAAAGTCCCTGAGGCCATCCCAATAGTGTAGGTCGCCCGGAACAAACAAGGGCTGTCTGACACCTGCTGATAATCGACCTCCACTCATACCATAGATGGATGTCCACAGAGAAGAAGATTGAACCAGACAGGACCCTAGGCCATAATAGGATCCATTGCTTTGGGTTACAGGCATGTGTCCTCAAAAGCCTGATTCCAATACGAGCATAGGTGTTTTCCTGAGGCACCCATCAGAACTCATCTCGTCTCCACAAGGAAACCTGTGCATGGGAGCCATGTCCAAAGCTTAGGAGAGTATTTCAGGGTCCCGTGCCACCGCCTCATTCCAAGGTCCTCATGGACACAAAAACACATTAGGACCCATCCTCAGGAAAGTCCATTTCAACTCAGCCACCCCGGTTGCTCCCGCAGAGCCATCAGATCTAAACTGTCTTGTTGCTAGGAGACAATTGGAATGTGCGGCGGGCTTCCCAGGCATCCATCCGTGAACGGTGCTCTGGAGTCATTCCATATGGGATGTCCTGGAGCTGTCCAACAGGTCTCAATTGTCCCGCAGAAGGAATCCTTGAAGGGGGCATCCCACAACTCCGAACGTGGGAAAAACTCAATGGCCTCGAGATTCCGCTCCCTTCATGAAGCGGCCGTCATGCTCAGAAACTCCCACCTGAGCCAACGTCTGATCCTCGCCCTGACTTCAGATGCATGAGATATTGGTTCAGATCTGCAGGGGGTACCTGCCGTGCCCTCGCCCTGAAACCCAAGTCTAGCTTGTCTTCTCAGACTTCCGTCCTCACACTCCTGGCCCCAAAGCCCTCAAGTTTGGCAATTCTGGACCCGCAATGCAGCACTCTGCCTGCCCTCTAAAAAAAAAATTATTGCCTCATGACCTGCCCAGGCACCTTAAATGCGGGTAAACCTACACAGCACTCGACTTTACCCAAATTATATAGTCTACCCTGGGCACTAATGCACTGTCGAACACAACCTGAACCCGGACCTCCTGACCAACACCCAGAAAGCTGACCGCACACTGAGCACATAAAACCCGCCATGGCCTTAGGTCATCATCTCTTCCCTACCTCAGTTTTCAGGCTTCATAACCGAGACCTTATCTCCAATCACTGCCCAGGGTTGAGTGTGATGCAGAAATCAGAACTCCTCCTTACCCATGGCAAGAACCCTTGTTGTTGGCACGTTGTCCAACGTTCAGTGTAGGAGAAACCAGCATTCACCCTGAGGCCCCGCCCATCCTTGAGTGCGACGAGGGCATACACACGCATTGTGACCCTCAGCATGAGTCCTGTCCTCTAGTAAGTCCTCTCAGTAGCTGGACCATTAGATGTCATAATGGGCTTGACAAGTCCCTAGGCCCCAATTTTTAACCAGATTTCTGATTGTCCAGTCGCCCCTCCCCAGGGCTCTACTCTGGAATCCATCATTTGGTGGGACACTTGAGGTTAAAAAAGAAAACAACAACAACAACAACAACAACAACTACAACAACAAAAAACGGACTTCTTCCAGCCCACAGAATGACCCAAAACTCTTTGGACGGGGCCAAAACACCAGAGAGTAAGACTCGTCCATTTCCCATGAAGTCACCCAGAAATTGCACGACCATGAGTGACACGATATCCAGAGACAAAAACTTGAGCAGGAGCCTCACACTCGCCCTTCTTTCAATTCCCGAAGAGTTCTCCTCATGGTCTGTAGATCAGTCCTGCCATACCTATGACCCGAAACATAAGCCGAGTTTGTGTTTTCAGACAACTGTCCAAACAGCCCTGGCCTACACAACCTACGGGCTCAGGCCCCTGGAGCCAAACCTGAGGACTGTCCTTGCCCTCTCCAAGGGAATTGTGTGTGCCCATTCCAATGGCCACAACTCTTCTAATAGGATAAACCTCCAAAGTCCCTGATCCATCTCAATAGTGGTGGCTTCCCAGGAAAGACAGGGGCAATCTGAGCCCAACTGAGCACCTACATGCACTCAGACCCATCGACAGATGTCCCCAGAGGTAAAAAGGAAAGAACAGGCCCCTAGGCACTTATCAGATCCATTGCTTTGGTTTCCAGGCATCTCTCCTCAGAGGCCTGGATTTCAAAAGCAGCATATAGCTGTTTCTTGACTCACCCATCAGAAAACATCTCATCTACACATGGGAAACTTGCACGTTGGAGCTGTGTCAAAGCCTCTGTTTAGGAGAACCCTTTAGGGCCCCAGTGCCAGCGCTTCATTCCAAGGTCTCCATAGACACAAAAGCACGTTAGGACCCATCCCCAGGGGTGTCCATTTCAACTCAGCGTCCTCGGTTGCTCCCCACAGATCCAGGAGATCTAACCTGTCTGGTTGCTAGGAGACAATTGGAATGCGAGGTGGGTTACCCAGCCATCCATCCTTAGAACCCTGCTCAGAATCATTGGCCTGGACCCAAACAACAGGTCTCAATTGTCCTGCAGAAGACTCTCTGCAGTTTGGAGCTTCTCACAACTCCCATCGTGGGAAAACACCCATGGCCTCGTGATGCCCCCCCCATTCATGAAGGGGCCATCAGGGACAGAAACTCCAACCTGAGCGATCCTCTGATCCTCGCCCTGACTTCAGATGCACGAGATCTCGATTCAGGTCTGTAGATTGTGCCTGCCATGGCCTCACCCAGAAACCTAAGCCAAGCTTGTGTTCTCAGACTTTTGTCGTCAGACTACTGGCCCACAAGCCCTCCAGTTTGGCAATCCAGAACTACAATGCAGCACTCTGCCTGCCCTCCAGAAGAAAAACATTGTCCTCTGGGGCTACCCAGTAACCCCAAATGAGGATCAACCTGCACCGACCTTGGCTGTACCCCCAATACATAGGCTGACCAGGGCACTAATGCCCTTTCTGACACAGCCTGAGCCTGGACCCCCTGGACCCTCCCAGACAGCTGGCCGCACACTGAGCACATCGAGCCGCCATGGCCTTAGGTCGTCATCTCTTCCCAACCTCGGTTTTCAGGTTTCAGAACCTAGACCTTATCTCCAATCACTGCCCAGGGTTGAAGGTGATGCAGAAATCAGAACTCCTTCCCCATGGCAAGAAACCTTGTGGTTGGCATGTTGTCCAACGTTCAGTGTAGTTGAAACCAGTGTGGCCCATGAGGCCCCGCCCATGCTCACGGGTCACATTGGTCACAAACACACATTATGACGCTCAGGCTGAGCCCAGTCCTAAAGTAAGGCCACTCAGTGGCTGGATGAAGAGATAGCATATTGGGCTTGCCATGCCCCTAGGCCCCAATTTTTAACCATAGTTCGGGTTGTCCCTTCAGTCTTCCCCACGGCTTGGCTTTGGAATTCCTCTTTTGGTGGGACACCTGAGGTAACAAAACTGAAATGAGTCCTCCCATCCCAGAGATTGACGAAAAGCAATTGGGAATCAGGCCAAATCCTCAGAGAGGAAGATTCGTCCATGGCCCATGAGGCCTCCCCGACATTCCACGGCCATCGCTGATACAAAATCCAGAGACAAAAGCCTGAGCAAGCGCCTCAGACTCGCACTTTCTTCATATCCTGAAGAGTTCTTCTCATGGTTTGTAGATCGGGCCTGCCATACCTACGTCCCCAAACCTAAGCTGAGTTTGTGTTTTCAGACTTCTGTCCTCAAAGTCTTGGGCCACACACCCTCCAGGCTGGGCCCCTGGAGCCACACATTAGGACTGTGCCTACCAATCCATGGGAATTCTGCCCATTCCATGGTCCAAAATCGTACAAATTAGGAGAAACCTCCAAAGTCCCTGAGGCCATCCCAATAGTGTAGGTCGCCCGGAACAAACAAGGGCTGTCTGACACCAGCTGATAATCGACCTCCACTCATACCATAGATGGATGTCCACAGAGAAGAAGATTGAACCAGACAGGACCCTAGGCCATAATAGGATCCATTGCTTTGGGTTACAGGCATGTGTCCTCAAAAGCCTGATTCCAATACGAGCATAGGGGTTTTCCTGAGGCACCCATCAGAACTCATCTCGTCTCCACAAGGAAAGCTGTGCATGGGAGCCATGTCCAAAGCTTAGGAGAGTATTTCAGGGTCCCGGTGCCACCGCCCCATTCCAAGGTCCTCATGGACACAAAAACACATTAGGACCCATCCTCAGGAAAGTCCATTTCAACTCTGCCACCCCGGTTGCTCCCACAGAGCCATCAGATCTAAACTGTCTTGTTGCTAGGAGACAATTGGAATGTGCGGCGGGCTTCACAGGCATCCATCCTCGAACGGTACTCTGGAGTCATTCCATATGGGATGTCCTGGAGCTGTCCAACAGGTCTCAATTGTCCCGCAGAAGGAATCCTTGAAGGGGGCATCCCACAACTCCGAACGTGGGAAAAACTCAATGGCCTCGAGATTCCGCTCCCTTCATGAAGCGGCCGTCATGCTCAGAAACTCCCACCTGAGCCAACGTCTGATCCTCGCCCTGACTTCAGATGCATGAGATATTGGTTCAGATCTGCAGGGGGTACCTGCCGTGCCCTCGCCCTGAAACCCAAGTCTAGCTTGTCTTCTCAGACTTCCGTCCTCACACTCCTGGCCCCGAAGCCCTCAAGTTTGGCAATTCCGGACCCACAATGCAGCACTCTGCCTGCCCTCTAAAAAAAAAATTATTGCCTCATGACCTGCCCAGGCACCTTAAATGCGGGTAAACCTACACAGCACTCGACTTTACCCAAATTATATAGTCTAACCTGGGCACTAATGCACTGTCGAACACAACCTGAGCCCGGACCTCCTGACCAACACCCAGAAAGCTGACCGCACACTGAGCACATAAAACCCGCCATGGCCTTAGGTCATCATCTCTTCCCTACCTCAGTTTTCAGGCTTCAGAACCGAGAACTTATCTCCAAACACTGCCCAGGGTTGAGTGTGATGCAGAAATCAGAACTCATCCTTACCCATGGCAAGAACCCTTGTGGTTGGCACGTTGTCCAACGTTCAGTGTAGGAGAAACCAGCATTCACCCTGAGGCCCCGCCCATTCTTGAGTGCGACGAGGGCATACACACGCATTGTGACCCTCAGCATGAGTCCTGTCCTCCAGTAAGACCTCTCAGTGGCTGGACCATTAGATGTCATAATGGGCTTGACATGTCCCTAGGCCCCAATTTTTAACCAGATTTCTGATTGTCCAGTCGCCCCTCCCCAGGGCTCTACTCTGGAATCCATCATTTGGTGGGACACTTGAGGTTAAAAAAGAAAACAACAACAACAACAACAACAACAAATACGGACTTCTTCCAGCCCACAGAATGACCCAAAACTCTTTGGACGGGGCCAAACCACCAGAGAGTAAGACTCGTCCATTTCCCATGAAGTCACCCAGAAATTGCACGACCATGAGTGACACGATATCCAGAGACAAAAACTTGAGCAGGAGCATCACACTCGCCCTTCTTTCAATTCCCGAAGAGTTCTCCTCATGGTCTGTAGATCAGTCCTGCCATACCTATGACCCGAAACATAAGCCGAGTTTGTGTTTTCAGACAACTGTCCAAACAGCCCTGGCCTACACAACCTACAGGCTCAGGCCCCTGGAGCCAAACCTGAGGACTGTCCTTGCCCTCGCCAAGGGAATTGTGTGTGCCCATTCCAATGGCCACAACCCTTCTAATAGGATAAACCTCCAAAGTCCCTGATCCATCTCAATAGTGGTGGCTTCCCAGGAAAGACAGGGGCAATCTGAGCCCAACTGAGCACCTACCTGCACTCAGACCCATAGACAAATGTCCCCAGAGGTAAAAAGGAAAGAACAGGACCCTAGGCACTAATCAGATCCATTGCTTTGGTTTCCAGGCATCTCTCCTCAGAGGCCTGGATTTCAAAAGCAGCATATAGCTGTTTCTTGACTCACCCATCAGAAAACATCTCATCTACACATGGGAAACTTGCACGTTGGAGCTGTGTCAAAGCCTCTGTTTAGGAGAAACCTTTAGGGCCCCAGTGCCAGCGCTTCATTCCAAGGTCTCCATAGACACAAAAGCACGTTAGGACCCATCCCCAGGGGTGTCCATTTCAACTCAGCGTCCTCGGTTGCTCCCCACAGATCCAGGAGATCTAACCTGTCTGGTTGCTAGGAGACAATTGGAATGCGAGGTGGGCTACCCAGCCATCCATCCTTAGAACCCTGCTCAGAATCATTGGCCTGGACCCAAACAACAGGTCTCAATTGTCCTGCAGAAGACTCTCTGCAGTTTGGAGCTTCTCACAACTCCCATCGTGGGAAAACACCCATGGCCTCGTGATGCCCCCCCCATTCATGAAGGGGCCATCAGGGACAGAGTCTCCAACCTGAGCGATCCTCTGATCCTCGCCCTGACTTCAGATGCACGAGATCTCGATTCAGGTCTGTAGATTGTGCCTGCCATGGCCTCACCCAGAAACCTAAGCCAAGCTTGTGTTCTCAGACTTTTGTCGTCAGACTACTGGCCCACAAGCCCTCCAGTTTGGCAATCCAGAACTACAATGCAGCACTCTGCCTGCCCTCCAGAAGAAAAACATTGTCCTCTGGGGCTACCCAGTAACCCCAAATGAGGATCAACCTGCACCGACCTTGGCTGTACCCCCAATACATAGGCTGACCAGGGCACTAATGCCCTTTCTGACACAGCCTGAGCCTGGACCCCCTGGACCCTCCCAGACAGCTGGCCGCACACTGAGCACATCGAGCCGCCATGGCCTTAGGTCGTCATCTCTTCCCAACCTCGGTTTTCAGGTTTCAGAACCTAGACCTTATCTCCAATCACTGCCCAGGGTTGAAGGTGATGCAGAAATCAGAACTCCTTCCCCATGGCAAGAAACCTTGTGGTTGGCATGTTGTCCAACGTTCAGTGTAGTTGAAACCAGTGTGGCCCATGAGGCCCCGCCCATGCTCACGGGTCACATTGGTCACAAACACACATTATGACGCTCAGGCTGAGCCCAGTCCTAAAGTAAGGCCACTCAGTGGCTGGATGAAGAGATAGCATATTGGGCTTGCCATGCCCCTAGGCCCCAATTTTTAACCATAGTTCGGGTTGTCCCTTCAGTCTTCCCCACGGCTTGGCTTTGGAATTCCTCTTTTGGTGGGACACCTGAGGTAACAAAACTGAAATGAGTCCTCCCATCCCAGAGATTGACGAGAAGCAATTGGGAATCAGGCCAAATCCTCAGAGAGGAAGATTCGTCCATGGCCCATGAGGCCTCCCCGACATTCCACGGCCATCGCTGATACAAAATCCAGAGACAAAAGCCTGAGCAAGCGCCTCAGACTCGCACTTTCTTCATATCCTGAAGAGTTCTTCTCATGGTTTGTAGATCGGGCCTGCCATACCTACGTCCCCAAACCTAAGCTGAGTTTGTGTTTTCAGACTTCTGTCCTCAAAGTCTTGGGCCACACACCCTCCAGGCTGGGCCCCTGGAGCCACACATTAGGACTGTGCCTACCAATCCATGGGAATTCTGCCCATTCCATGGTCCAAAATCGTACAAATTAGGAGAAACCTCCAAAGTCCCTGAGGCCATCCCAATAGTGTAGGTCGCCCGGAACAAACAAGGGCTGTCTGACACCAGCTGATAATCGACCTCCACTCATACCATAGATGGATGTCCACAGAGAAGAAGATTGAACCAGACAGGACCCTAGGCCATAATAGGATCCATTGCTTTGGGTTACAGGCATGTGTCCTCAAAAGCCTGATTCCAATACGAGTATAGGGGTTTTCCTGAGGCACCCATCAGAACTCATCTCGTCTCCACAAGGAAACCTGTGCATGGGAGCCATGTCCAAAGCTTAGGAGAGTATTTCAGGGTCCCGGTGCCACCGCCCCATTCCAAGGTCCTCATGGACACAAAAACACATTAGGACCCATCCTCAGGAAAGTCCATTTCAACTCAGCCACCCCGGTTGCTCCCGCAGAGCCATCAGATCTAAACTGTCTTGTTGCTAGGAGACAATTGGAATGTGCGGCGGGCTTCCCAGGCATCCATCCGCGAACGGTGCTCTGGAGTCATTCCATATGGGATGTCCTGGAGCTGTCCAACAGGTCTCAATTGTCCCGCAGAAGGAATCCTTGAAGGGGGCATCCCACAACTCCGAACGTGGGAAAAACTCAATGACCTCGAGATTCCGCTCCCTTCATGAAGCGGCCGTCATGCTCAGAAACTCCCACCTGAGCCAACGTCTGATCCTCGCCCTGACTTCAGATGCATGAGATATTGGTTCAGATCTGCAGGGGGTACCTGCCGTGCCCTCGCCCTGAAACCCAAGTCTAGCTTGTCTTCTCAGACTTCCGTCCTCACACTCCTGGCCCCGAAGCCCTCAAGTTTGGCAATTCCGGACCCACAATGCAGCACTCTTCCTGCCCTCTAAAAAAAAAATTATTGCCTCATGACCTGCCCAGGCACCTTAAATGCGGGTAAACCTACACAGCACTCGACTTTACCCAAATTATATAGTCTAACCTGGGCACTAATGCACTGTCGAACACAACCTGAGCCCGGACCTCCTGACCAACACCCAGAAAGCTGACCGCACACTGAGCACATAAAACCCGCCATGGCCTTAGGTCATCATCTCTTCCCTACCTCAGTTTTCAGGCTTCATAACCGAGACCTTATCTCCAATCACTGCCCAGGGTTGAGTGTGATGCAGAAATCAGAACTCCTCCTTACCCATGGCAAGAACCCTTGTGGTTGGCACGTTGTCCAACGTTCAGTGTAGGAGAAACCAGCATTCACCCTGAGGCCCCGCCCATTCTTGAGTGCGACGAGGGCATACACACGCATTGTGACCCTCAGCATGAGTCCTGTCCTCTAGTAAGTCCTCTCAGTGGCTGGACCATTAGATGTCATAATGGGCGTGACATGTCCCTAGGCCCCAATTTTTAACCAGATTTCTGATTGTCCAGTCGCCCCTCCCCAGGGCTCTACTCTGGAATCCATCATTTGGTGGGACACTTGAGGTTAAAAAAGAAAACAACAACAACAACAACAAAAACGGACTTCTTCCAGCCCACAGAATGACCCAAAACTCTTTGGACGGGGCCAAACCACCAGAGAGTAAGACTCGTCCATTTCCCATGAAGTCACCCAGAAATTGCACGACCATGAGTGACACGATATCCAGAGACAAAAACTTGAGCAGGAGCATCACACTCGCCCTTCTTTCAATTCCCGAAGAGTTCTCCTCATGGTCTGTAGATCAGTCCTGCCATACCTATGACCCGAAACATAAGCCGAGTTTGTGTTTTCAGACAACTGTCCAAACAGCCCTGGCCTACACAACCTACAGGCTCAGGCCCCTGGAGCCAAACCTGAGGACTGTCCTTGCCCTCGCCAAGGGAATTGTGTGTGCCCATTCCAATGGCCACAACCCTTCTAATAGGATAAACCTCCAAAGTCCCTGATCCATCTCAATAGTGGTGGCTTCCCAGGAAAGACAGGGGCAATCTGAGCCCAACTGAGCACCTACCTGCACTCAGACCCATAGACAGATGTCCCCAGAGGTAAAAAGGAAAGAACAGGCCCCTAGGCACTAATCAGATCCATTGCTTTGGTTTCCAGGCATCTCTCCTCAGAGGCCTGGATTTCAAAAGCAGCATCTAGCTGTTTCTTGACTCACCCATCAGAAAACATCTCATCTACACATGGGAAACTTGCACGTTGGAGCTGTGTCAAAGCCTCTGTTTAGGAGAACCCTTTAGGGCCCCAGTGCCAGCGCTTCATTCCAAGGTCTCCATAGACACAAAAGCACGTTAGGACCCATCCCCAGGGGTGTCCATTTCAACTCAGCGTCCTCGGTTGCTCCCCACAGATCCAGGAGATCTAACCTGTCTGGTTGCTAGGAGACAATTGGAATGCGAGGTGGGCTACCCAGCCATCCATCCTTAGATCCCTGCTCAGAATCATTGGCCTGGACCCAAACAACAGGTCTCAATTGTCCTGCAGAAGACTCTCTGCAGTTTGGAGCTTCCCACAACTCCCATCGTGGGAAAACACCCATGGCCTCGTGATGCCCCCCCCATTCATGAAGGGGCCATCAGGGACAGAGTCTCCAAACTGAGCGATCCTCTGATCCTCGCCCTGACTTCAGATGCACGAGATCTCGATTCAGGTCTGTAGATTGTGCCTGCCATGGCCTCACCCAGAAACCTAAGCCAAGCTTGTGTTCTCAGACTTTTGTCGTCAGACTACTGGCCCACAAGCCCTCCAGTTTGGCAATCCAGAACTACAATGCAGCACTCTGCCTGCCCTCCAGAAGAAAAACATTGTCCTCTGGGGCTACCCAGTAACCCCAAATGAGGATCAACCTGCACCGACCTTGGCTGTACCCCCAATACATAGGCTGACCAGGGCACTAATGCCCTTTCTGACACAGCCTGAGCCTGGACCCCCTGGACCCTCCCAGACAGCTGGCCGCACACTGAGCACATCGAGCCGCCATGGCCTTAGGTCTTCATCTCTTCCCAACCTCGGTTTTCAGGTTTCAGAACCTAGACCTTATCTCCAATCACTGCCCAGGGTTGAAGGTGATGCAGAAATCAGAACTCCTTCCCCATGGCAAGAAACCTTGTGGTTGGCATGTTGTCCAACGTTCAGTGTAGTTGAAACCAGTGTGGCCCATGAGGCCCCGCCCATGCTCACGGGTCACATTGGTCACAAACACACATTATGACGCTCAGGCTGAGCCCAGTCCTAAAGTAAGGCCACTCAGTGGCTGGATGAAGAGATAGCATATTGGGCTTGCCATGCCCCTAGGCCCCAATTTTTAACCATAGTTCGGGTTGTCCCTTCAGTCTTCCCCACGGCTTGGCTTTGGAATTACTCTTTTGCTGGGACACCTGAGGTAACAAAACTGAAATGAGTCCTCCCATCCCAGAGATTGACGAAAAGCAATTGGGAATCAGGCCAAATCCTCAGAGAGGAAGATTCGTCCATGGCCCATGAGGCCTCCCCGACATTCCACGGCCATCGCTGATACAAAATCCAGAGACAAAAGCCTGAGCAAGCGCCTCAGACTCGCACTTTCTTCATATCCTGAAGAGTTCTTCTCATGGTTTGTAGATCGGGCCTGCCATACCTACGTCCCCAAACCTAAGCTGAGTTTGTGTTTTCAAACTTCTGTCCTCAAAGTCTTGGGCCACACCCCCAACGCTGGGCCCCTAGAGCCACACATTAGGACTGTGCCTACCAATCCATGGGAATTCTGCCCATTCCATGGTCCAAAATCGTACAAATTAGGAGAAACCTCCAAAGTCCCTGAGGCCATCCCAATAGTGTAGGTCGCCCGGAACAAACAAGGGCTGTCTGACACCAGCTGATAATCGACCTCCACTCATACCATAGATGGATGTCCACAGAGAAGAAGATTGAACCAGACAGGACCCTAGGCCATAATAGGATCCATTGCTTTGGGTTACAGGCATGTGTCCTCAAAAGCCTGATTCCAATACGAGCATAGGGGTTTTCCTGAGGCACCCATCAGAACTCATCTCGTCTCCACAAGGAAACCTGTGCATGGGAGCCATGTCCAAAGCTTAGGAGAGTATTTCAGGGTCCCGGTGCCACCGCCCCATTCCAAGGTCCTCATGGACACAAAAACACATTAGGACCCATCCTCAGGAAAGTCCATTTCAACTCAGCCACCCCGGTTGCTCCCGCAGAGCCATCAGATCTAAACTGTCTTGTTGCTAGGAGACAATTGGAATGTGCGGCGGGCTTCCCAGGCATCCATCCGCGAACGGTGCTCTGGAGTCATTCCATATGGGATGTCCTGGAGCTGTCCAACAGGTCTCAATTGTCCCGCAGAAGGAATCCTTGAAGGGGGCATCCCACAACTCCGAACGTGGGAAAAACTCAATGACCTCGAGATTCCGCTCCCTTCATGAAGCGGCCGTCATGCTCAGAAACTCCCACCTGAGCCAACGTCTGATCCTCGCCCTGACTTCAGATGCATGAGATATTGGTTCAGATCTGCAGGGGGTACCTGCCGTGCCCTCGCCCTGAAACCCAAGTCTAGCTTGTCTTCTCAGACTTCCGTCCTCACACTCCTGGCCCCGAAGCCCTCAAGTTTGGCAATTCCGGACCCACAATGCAGCACTCTTCCTGCCCTCTAAAAAAAAAATTATTGCCTCATGACCTGCCCAGGCACCTTAAATGCGGGTAAACCTACACAGCACTCGACTTTACCCAAATTATATAGTCTAACCTGGGCACTAATGCACTGTCGAACACAACCTGAGCCCGGACCTCCTGACCAACACCCAGAAAGCTGACCGCACACTGAGCACATAAAACCCGCCATGGCCTTAGGTCATCATCTCTTCCCTACCTCAGTTTTCAGGCTTCATAACCGAGACCTTATCTCCAATCACTGCCCAGGGTTGAGTGTGATGCAGAAATCAGAACTCCTCCTTACCCATGGCAAGAACCCTTGTGGTTGGCACGTTGTCCAACGTTCAGTGTAGGAGAAACCAGCATTCACCCTGACCCCGCCCATTCTTGAGTGCGACGAGGGCATACACACGCATTGTGACCCTCAGCATGAGTCCTGTCCTCTAGTAAGTCCTCTCAGTGGCTGGACCATTAGATGTCATAATGGGCGTGACATGTCCCTAGGCCCCAATTTTTAACCAGATTTCTGATTGTCCAGTCGCCCCTCCCCAGGGCTCTACTCTGGAATCCATCATTTGGTGGGACACTTGAGGTTAAAAAAGAAAACAACAACAACAACAACAAAAACGGACTTCTTCCAGCCCACAGAATGACCCAAAACTCTTTGGACGGGGCCAAACCACCAGAGAGTAAGACTCGTCCATTTCCCATGAAGTCACCCAGAAATTGCACGACCATGAGTGACACGATATCCAGAGACAAAAACTTGAGCAGGAGCATCACACTCGCCCTTCTTTAATTCCCGAAGAGTTCTCCTCATGGTCTGTAGATCAGTCCTGCCATACCTATGACCCGAAACATAAGCCGAGTTTGTTTTTTCAGACAACTGTCCAAACAGCCCTGGCCTACACAACCTACAGGCTCAGGCCCCTGGAGCCAAACCTGAGGACTGTCCTTGCCCTCGCCAAGGGAATTGTGTGTGCCCATTCCAATGGCCACAACCCTTCTAATAGGATAAACCTCCAAAGTCCCTGATCCATCTCAATAGTGGTGGCTTCCCAGGAAAGACAGGGGGAATCTGAGCCCAACTGAGCACCTACCTGCACTCAGACCCATAGACAGATGTCCCCAGAGGTAAAAAGGAAAGAACAGGCCCCTAGGCACTAATCAGATCCATTGCTTTGGTTTCCAGGCATCTCTCCTCAGAGGCCTGGATTTCAAAAGCAGCATCTAGCTGTTTCTTGACTCACCCATCAGAAAACATCTCATCTACACATGGGAAACTTGCACGTTGGAGCTGTGTCAAAGCCTCTGTTTAGGAGAAACCTTTAGGGCCCCAGTGCCAGCGCTTCATTCCAAGGTCTCCATAGACACAAAAGCACGTTAGGACCCATCCCCAGGGGTGTCCATTTCAACTCAGCGTCCTCGGTTGCTCCCCACAGATCCAGGAGATCTAACCTGTCTGGTTGCTAGGAGACAATTGGAATGCGAGGTGGGCTACCCAGCCATCCATCCTTAGAACCCTGCTCAGAATCATTGGCCTGGACCCAAACAACAGGTCTCAATTGTCCTGCAGAAGACTCTCTGCAGTTTGGAGCTTCCCACAACTCCCATCGTGGGAAAACACCCATGGCCTCGTGATGCCCCCCTCATTCATGAAGGGGCCATCAGGGACAGAGTCTCCAACCTGAGCGATCCTCTGATCCTCGCCCTGACTTCAGATGCACGAGATCTCGATTCAGGTCTGTAGATTGTGCCTGCCATGGCCTCACCCAGAAACCTAAGCCAAGCTTGTGTTCTCAGACTTTTGTCGTCAGACTACTGGCCCACAAGCCCTCCAGTTTGGCAATCCAGAACTACAATGCAGCACTCTGCCTGCCCTCCAGAAGAAAAACATTGTCCTCTGGGGCTACCCAGTAACCCCAAATGAGGATCAACCTGCACCGACCTTGGCTGTACCCCCAATACATAGGCTGACCAGGGCACTAATGCCCTTTCTGACACAGCCTGAGCCTGGACCCCCTGGACCCTCCCAGACAGCTGGCCGCACACTGAGCACATCGAGCCGCCATGGCCTTAGGTCGTCATCTCTTCCCAACCTCGGTTTTCAGGTTTCAGAACCTAGACCTTATCTCCAATCACTGCCCAGGGTTGAAGGTGATGCAGAAATCAGAACTCCTTCCCCATGGCAAGAAACCTTGTGGTTGGCATGTTGTCCAACGTTCAGTGTAGTTGAAACCAGTGTGGCCCATGAGGCCCCGCCCATGCTCACGGGTCACATTGGTCACAAACACACATTATGACGCTCAGGCTGAGCCCAGTCCTAAAGTAAGGCCACTCAGTGGCTGGATGAAGAGATAGCATATTGGGCTTGCCATGCCCCTAGGCCCCAATTTTTAACCATAGTTCGGGTTGTCCCTTCAGTCTTCCCCACGGCTTGGCTTTGGAATTACTCTTTTGGTGGGACACCTGAGGTAACAAAACTGAAATGAGTCCTCCCATCCCAGAGATTGACGAAAAGCAATTGGGAATCAGGCCAAATCCTCAGAGAGGAAGATTCGTCCATGGCCCATGAGGCCTCCCCGACATTCCACGGCCATCGCTGATACAAAATCCAGAGACAAAAGCCTGAGCAAGCGCCTCAGACTCGCACTTTCTTCATATCCTGAAGAGTTCTTCTCATGGTTTGTAGATCGGGCCTGCCATACCTACGTCCCCAAACCTAAGCTGAGTTTGTGTTTTCAAACTTCTGTCCTCAAAGTCTTGGGCCACACACCCTCCACGCTGGGCCCCTAGAGCCACACATTAGGACTGTGCCTACCAATCCATGGGAATTCTGCCCATTCCATGGTCCAAAATCGTACAAATTAGGAGAAACCTCCAAAGTCCCTGAGGCCATCCCAATAGTGTAGGTCGCCCGGAACAAACAAGGGCTGTCTGACACCAGCTGATAATCGACCTCCACTCATACCATAGATGGATGTCCACAGAGAAGAAGATTGAACCAGACAGGACCCTAGGCCATAATAGGATCCATTGCTTTGTTTAACAGGCATGTGTCCTCAAAAGCCTGATTCTAATACGAGCATAGGGGTTTTCCTGAGGCACCCATCAGAACTCATCTCGTCTTCACAAGGAAACCTGTGCATGGGAGCCATGTCCAAAGCTTAGGAGAGTATTTCAGGGGCCCGGTGCCACCGCCCCATTCCAAGGTCCTCATGGACACAAAAACACATTAGGACCCATCCTCAGGAAAGTCCATTTCAACTCAGCCACCCCGGTTGCTCCCGCAGAGCCATCAGATCTAAACTGTCTTGTTGCTAGGAGACAATTGGAATGTGCGGCGGGCTTCCCAGGCATCCATCCGCGAACGGTGCTCTGGAGTCATTCCATATGGGATGTCCTGGAGCTGTCCAACAGGTCTCAATTGTACCGCAGAAGGAATCCTTGAAGGGGGCATCCCACAACTCCGAACGTGGGAAAAACTCAATGGCTTCGAGATTCCCCTCCCTTCATGAAGCGGCCGTCATGCTCAGAAACTCCCACCTGAGCCAACGTCTGATCCTCGCCCTGACTTCAGATGCATGAGATATTGGTTCAGATCTGCAGGGGGTACCTGCCGTGCCCTCGCCCTGAAACCCAAGTCTAGCTTGTCTTCTCAGACTTCCGTCCTCACACTCCTGGCCCCGAAGCCCTCAAGTTTGGCAATTCCGGACCCACAATGCAGCACTCTGCCTGCCCTCTAAAAAAAAAATTATTGCCTCATGTCCTGCCCAGGCACCTTAAATGCGGGTAAACCTACACAGCACTCGACTTTACCCAAATTATATAGTCTAACCTGGGCACTAATGCACTGTCGAACACAACCTGAGCCCGGACCTCCTGACCAACACCCAGAAAGCTGACCGCACACTGAGCACATAAAACCCGCCATGGCCTTAGGTCATCATCTCTTCCCTACCTCAGGTTTCAGGCTTCAGAACCGAGACCTTATCTCCAATCACTGCCCAGGGTTGAGTGTGATGCAGAAATCAGAACTCCTCCTTACCCATGGCAAGAACCCTTGTGGTTGGCACGTTGTCCAACGTTCAGTGTAGGAGAAACCAGCATTCACCCTGAGGCCCCGCCCATTCTTGAGTGCGACGAGGGCATACACACGCATTGTGACCCTCAGCATGAGTCCTGTCCTCTTAAGTCCTCTCAGTGGCTGGACCATTAGATGTCATAATGGGCTTGACATGTCCCTAGGCCCCAATTTTTACCAGATTTCTGATTGTCCAGTCGCCCCTCCCCAGGGCTCTACTCTGGAATCCATCATTTGGTGGGACACTTGAGGTTAAAAAAGAAAACAACAACAACAACAACAACAACAACAAAAACGGACTTCTTCCAGCCCACAGAATGACCCAAATGTCTTTGGACGGGGCCAAACCACCAGAGAGTAAGACTCGTCCATTTCCCATGAAGTCACCCAGAAATTGCACGACCATGAGTGACACGATATCCAGAGACAAAAACTTGAGCAGGAGCCTCACACTCGCCCTTCTTTCAATTCCCGAAGAGTTCTCCTCATGGTCTGGAGATCAGTCCTGCCATACCTATGACCCGAAACATAAGCCGAGTTTGTGTTTTCAGACAACTGTCCAAACAGCCCTGGCCTACAGAACCTACAGGCTCAGGCCCCTGGAGCCAAACCTGAGGACTGTCCTTGCCCTCGCCAAGGGAATTGTGTGTGCCCATTCCAATGGCCACAACCCTTCTAATAGGATAAACCTCCAAAGTCCCTGATCCATCTCAATAGTGGTGGCTTCCCAGGAAAGACAGGGGCAATCTGAGCCCAACTGAGCACCTACCTGAACTCAGACCCATAGACAGATGTCCCCAGAGGTAAAAAGGAAAGAACAGGCCCCTAGGCACTAATCAGATCCATTGCTTTGGTTTCCAGGCATCTCTCCTCAGAGGCCTGGATTTCAAAAGCAGCATCTAGCTGTTTCTTGACTCACCCATCAGAAAACATCTCATCTACACATGGGAAACTTGCACGTTGGAGCTGTGTCAAAGCCTCTGTTTAGGAGAAACCTTTAGGGCCCCAGTGCCAGCGCTTCATTCCAAGGTCTCCATAGACACAAAAGCACGTTAGGACCCATCCCCAGGGGTGTCCATTTCAACTCAGCGTCCTCGGTTGCTCCCCACAGATCCAGGAGATCTAACCTGTCTGGTTGCTAGGAGACAATTGGAATGCGAGGTGGGCTACCCAGCCATCCATCCTTAGAACCCTGCTCAGAATCATTGGCCTGGACCCAAACAACAGGTCTCAATTGTCCTGCAGAAGACTCTCTGCAGTTTGGAGCTTCTCACAACTCCCATCGTGGGAAAACACCCATGGCCTCGTGATGCCCCCCCCATTCATGAAGGGGCCATCAGGGACAGAAACTCCAACCTGAGCGATCCTCTGATCCTCGCCCTGACTTCAGATGCACGAGATCTCGATTCAGGTCTGTAGATTGTGCCTGCCATGGCCTCACCCAGAAACCTAAGCCAAGCTTGTGTTCTCAGACTTTTGTCGTCAGACTACTGGCCCACAAGCCCTCCAGTTTGGCAATCCAGAACTACAATGCAGCACTCTGCCTGCCCTCCAGAAGAAAAACATTGTCCTCTGGGGCTACCCAGTAACCCCAAATGAGGATCAACATGCACCGACCTTGGCTGTACCCCCAATACATAGGCTGACCAGGGCACTAATGCCCTTTCTGACACAGCCTGAGCCTGGACCCCCTGGACCCTCCCAGACAGCTGGCCGCACACTGAGCACATCGAGCCGCCATGGCCTTAGGTCGTCATCTCTTCCCAACCTCGGTTTTCAGGTTTCAGAACCTAGACCTTATCTCCAATCACTGCCCAGGGTTGAAGGTGATGCAGAAATCAGAACTCCTTCCCCATGGCAAGAAACCTTGTGGTTGGCATGTTGTCCAACGTTCAGTGTAGTTGAAACCAGTGTGGCCCTTGAGGCCCCGCCCATGCTCACGGGTCACATTGGTCACAAACACACATTATGACGCTCAGGCTGAGCCCAGTCCTAAAGTAAGGCCACTCAGTGGCTGGATGAAGAGATAGCATATTGGGCTTGCCATGCCCCTAGGCCCCAATTTTTAACCATAGTTCGGGTTGTCCCTTCAGTCTTCCCCACGGCTTGGCTTTGGAATTCCTCTTTTGGTGGGACACCTGAGGTTACAAAACTGAAATGAGTCCTCCCATCCCAGAGATTGACGAAAAGCAATTGGGAATCAGGCCAAATCCTCAGAGAGGAAGATTCGTCCATGGCCCATGAGGCCTCCCCGACATTCCACGGCCATCGCTGATACAAAATCCAGAGACAAAAGCCTGAGCAAGCGCCTCAGACTCGCACTTTCTTCATATCCTGAAGAGTTCTTCTCATGGTTTGTAGATCGGGCCTGCCATACCTACGTCCCCAAACCTAAGCTGAGTTTGTGTTTTCAGACTTCTGTCCTCAAATTCTTGGGCCACACACCCTCCAGGCTGGGCCCCTGGAGCCACACATTAGGACTGTGCCTACCAATCCATGGGAATTCTGCCCATTCCATGGTCCAAAATCGTACAAATTAGGAGAAACCTCCAAAGTCCCTGAGGCCATCCCAATAGTGTAGGTCGCCCGGAACAAACAAGGGCTGTCTGACACCAGCTGATAATCGACCTCCACTCATACCATAGATGGATGTCCACAGAGAAGAAGATTGAACCAGACAGGACCCTAGGCCATAATAGGATCCATTGCTTTGGGTTACAGGCATGTGTCCTCAAAAGCCTGATTCCAATACGAGCATAGGGGTTTTCCTGAGGCACCCATCAGAACTCATCTCGTCTCCACAAGGAATCCTGTGCATGGGAGCCATGTCCAAAGCTTAGGAGAGTATTTCAGGGTCCCGGTGCCACCGCCCCATTCCAAGGTCCTCATGGACACAAAAACACATTAGGACCCATCCTCAGGAAAGTCCATTTCAACTCAGCCACCCCGGTTGCTCCCGCAGAGCCATCAGATCTAAACTGTCTTGTTGCTAGGAGACAATTGGAATGTGCGGCGGGCTTCCCAGGCATCCATCCGCGAACGGTGCTCTGGAGTCATTCCATATGGGATGTCCTGGAGCTGTCCAACAGGTCTCAATTGTCCCGCAGAAGGAATCCTTGAAGGGGGCATCCCACAACTCCGAACGTGGGAAAAACTCAATGACCTCGAGATTCCGCTCCCTTCATGAAGCGGCCGTCATGCTCAGAAACTCCCACCTGAGCCAACGTCTGATCCTCGCCCTGACTTCAGATGCATGAGATATTGGTTCAGATCTGCAGGGGGTACCTGCCGTGCCCTCGCCCTGAAACCCAAGTCTAGCTTGTCTTCTCAGACTTCCGTCCTCACACTCCTGGCCCCGAAGCCCTCAAGTTTGGCAATTCCGGACCCACAATGCAGCACTCTGCCTGCCCTCTAAAAAAAAAATTATTGCCTCATGACCTGCCCAGGCACCTTAAATGCGGGTAAACCTACACAGCACTCGACTTTACCCAAATTATATAGTCTAACCTGGGCACTAATGCACTGTCGAACACAACCTGAGCCCGGACCTCCTGACCAACACCCAGAAAGCTGACCGCACACTGAGCACATAAAACCCGCCATGGCCTTAGGTCATCATCTCTTCCCTACCTCAGTTTTCAGGCTTCAGAACCGAGACCTTATCTCCAATCACTGCCCAGGGTTGAGTGTGATGCAGAAATCAGAACTCCTCCTTACCCATGGCAAGAACCCTTGTGGTTGGCACGTTGTCCAACGTTCAGTGTAGGAGAAACCAGCATTCACCCTGAGGCCCCGCCCATTCTTGAGTGCGACGAGGGCATACACACGCATTGTGACCCTCAGCATGAGTCCTGTCCTCTAGTAAGTCCTCTCAGTGGCTGGACCATTAGATGTCATAATGGGCTTGACATGTCCCTAGGCCCCAATTTTTAACCAGATTTCTGATTGTCCAGTCGCCCCTCCCCAGGGCTCTACTCTGGAATCCATCATTTGGTGGGACACTTGAGGTTAAAAAAGAAAACAACAACAACAACAACAACAACAACAAAAACGGACTTCTTCCAGCCCACAGAATGACCCAAAACTCTTTGGACGGGGCCAAACCACCAGAGAGTAAGACTCGTCCATTTCCCATGAAGTCACCCAGAAATTGCACGACCATGAGTGACACGATATCCAGAGACAAAAACTTGAGCAGGAGCCTCACACTCGCCCTTCTTTCAATTCCCGAAGAGTTCTCCTCATGGTCTGGAGATCAGTCCTGCCATACCTATGACCCGAAACATAAGCCGAGTTTGTGTTTTCAGACAACTGTCCAAACAGCCCTGGCCTACACAACCTACAGGCTCAGGCCCCTGGAGCCAAACCTGAGGACTGTCCTTGCCCTCGCCAAGGGAATTGTGTGTGCCCATTCCAATGGCCACAACCCTTCTAATAGGATAAACCTCCAAAGTCCCTGATCCATCTCAATAGTGGTGGCTTCCCAGGAAAGACAGGGGCAATCTGAGCCCAACTGAGCACCTACCTGCACTCAGACCCATAGACAGATGTCCCCAGAGGTAAAAAGGAAAGAACAGGCCCCTAGGCACTAATCAGATCCATTGCTTTGGTTTCCAGGCATCTCTCCTCAGAGGCCTGGATTTCAAAAGCAGCATCTAGCTGTTTCTTGACTCACCCATCAGAAAACATCTCATCTACACATGGGAAACTTGCACGTTGGAGCTGTGTCAAAGCCTCTGTTTAGGAGAAACCTTTAGGGCCCCAGTGCCAGCGCTTCATTCCAAGGTCTCCATAGACACAAAAGCACGTTAGGACCCATCCCCAGGGGTGTCCATTTCAACTCAGCGTCCTCGGTTGCTCCCCACAGATCCAGGAGATCTAACCTGTCTGGTTGCTAGGAGACAATTGGAATGCGAGGTGGGCTACCCAGCCATCCATCCTTAGAACCCTGCTCAGAATCATTGGCCTGGACCCAAACAACAGGTCTCAATTGTCCTGCAGAAGACTCTCTGCAGTTTGGAGCTTCCCACAACTCCCATCGTGGGAAAACACCCATGGCCTCGTGATGCCCCCCCCATTCATGAAGGGGCCATCAGGGACAGAGTCTCCAACCTGAGCGATCCTCTGATCCTCGCCCTGACTTCAGATGCACGAGATCTCGATTCAGGTCTGTAGATTGTGCCTGCCATGGCCTCACCCAGAAACCTAAGCCAAGCTTGTGTTCTCAGACTTTTGTCGTCAGACTACTGGCCCACAAGCCCTCCAGTTTGGCAATCCAGAACTACAATGCAGCACTCTGCCTGCCCTCCAGAAGAAAAACATTGTCCTCTGGGGCTACCCAGTAACCCCAAATGAGGATCAACCTGCACCGACCTTGGCTGTACCCCCAATACATAGGCTGACCAGGGCACTAATGCCCTTTCTGACACAGCCTGAGCCTGGACCCCCTGGACCCTCCCAGACAGCTGGCCGCACACTGAGCACATCGAGCCGCCATGGCCTTAGGTCGTCATCTCTTCCCAACCTCGGTTTTCAGGTTTCAGAACCTAGACCTTATCTCCAATCACTGCCCAGGGTTGAAGGTGATGCAGAAATCAGAACTCCTTCCCCATGGCAAGAAACCTTGTGGTTGGCATGTTGTCCAACGTTCAGTGTAGTTGAAACCAGTGTGGCCCATGAGGCCCCGCCCATGCTCACGGGTCACATTGGTCACAAACACACATTATGACGCTCAGGCTGAGCCCAGTCCTAAAGTAAGGCCACTCAGTGGCTGGATGAAGAGATAGCATATTGGGCTTGCCATGCCCCTAGGCCCCAATTTTTAACCATAGTTCGGGTTGTCCCTTCAGTCTTCCCCACGGCTTGGCTTTGGAATTCCTCTTTTGGTGGGACACCTGAGGTAACAAAACTGAAATGAGTCCTCCCATCCCAGAGATTGACGAAAAGCAATTGGGAATCAGGCCAAATCCTCAGAGAGGAACATTCGTCCATGGCCCATGAGGCCTCCCCGACATTCCACGGCCATCGCTGATACAAAATCCAGAGACAAAAGCCTGAGCAAGCGCCTCAGACTCGCACTTTCTTCATATCCTGAAGAGTTCTTCTCATGGTTTGTAGATCGGGCCTGCCATACCTACGTCCCCAAACCTAAGCTGAGTTTGTGTTTTCAGACTTCTGTCCTCAAAGTCTTGGGCCACACACCCTCCAGGCTGGGCCCCTGGAGCCACACATGAGGACTGTGCCTACCAATCCATGGGAATTCTGCCCTTTCCATGGTCCAAAATCGTACAAATTAGGAGAAACCTCCAAAGTCCCTGAGGCCATCCCAATAGTGTAGGTCGCCCGGAACAAACAAGGGCTGTCTGACACCAGCTGATAATCGACCTCCACTCATACCATAGATGGATGTCCACAGAGAAGAAGATTGAACCAGACAGGACCCTAGGCCATAATAGGATCCATTGCTTTGGGTTACAGGCATGTGTCCTCAAAAGCCTGATTCCAATACGAGCATAGGGGTTTTCCTGAGGCACCCATCAGAACTCATCTCGTCTCCACAAGGAAACCTGTGCATGGGAGCCATGTCCAAAGCTTAGGAGAGTATTTCAGGGTCCAGGTGCCACCGCCCCATTCCAAGGTCCTCATGGACACAAAAACACATTAGGACCCATCCTCAGGAAAGTCCATTTCAACTCAGCCACCCCGGTTGCTCCTGCAGAGCCATCAGATCTAAACTGTCTTGTTGCTAGGAGACAATTGGAATGTGCGGCGGGCTTCCCAAGCATCCATCCGCGAACGGTGCTCTGGAGTCATTCCATATGGGATGTCCTGGAGCTGTCCAACAGGTCTCAATTGTCCCGCAGAAGGAATCCTTGAAGGGGGCATCCCACAACTCCGAACGTGGGAAAAACTCAATGGCCTCGAGATTCCGCTCCCTTCATGAAGCGGCCGTCATGCTCAGAAACTCCCACCTGAGCCAACGTCTGATCCTCGCCCTGACTTCAGATGCATGAGATATTGGTTCAGATCTGCAGGGGGTACCTGCCGTGCCCTCGCCCTGAAACGCAAGTCTAGCTTGTCTTCTCAGACTTCCGTCCTCACACTCCTGGCCCCGAAGCCCTCAAGTTTGGCAATTCCGGACCCACAATGCAGCACTCTGCCTGCCCTCTAAAAAAAAAATTATTGCCTCATGACCTGCCCAGGCACCTTAAATGCGGGTAAACCTACACAGCACTCGACTTTACCCAAATTATATAGTCTAACCTGGGCACTAATGCACTGTCGAACACAACCTGAGCCCGGACCTCCTGACCAACACCCAGAAAGCTGACCGCACACTGAGCACATAAAACCCGCCATGGCCTTAGGTCATCATCTCTTCCCTACCTCAGTTTTCAGGCTTCAGAACCGAGACCTTATCTCCAATCACTGCCCAGGGTTGAGTGTGATGCAGAAATCAGAACTCCTCCTTACCCATGGCAAGAACCCTTGTGGTTGGCACGTTGTCCAACGTTCAGTGTAGGAGAAACCAGCATTCACCCTGAGGCCCCGCCCATTCTTGAGTGCGACGAGGGCATACACACGCATTGTGACCCTCAGCATGAGTCCTGTCCTCTAGTAAGTCCTCTCAGTGGCTGGACCATTAGATGTCATAATGGGCGTGACATGTCCCTAGGCCCCAATTTTTAACCAGATTTCTGATTGTCCAGTCGCCCCTCCCCAGGGCTCTACTCTGGAATCCATCATTTGGTGGGACACTTGAGGTTAAAAAAGAAAACAACAACAACAACAACAACAACAACAAAAACGGACTTCTTCCAGCCCACAGAATGACCCAAAACTCTTTAGACGGGGCCAAACCACCAGAGAGTAAGACTCGTCCATTTCCCATGAAGTCACCCAGAAATTGCACGACCATGAGTGACACGATATCCAGAGACAAAAACTTGAGCAGGAGCCTCACACTCGCCCTTCTTTCAATTCCCGAAGAGTTCTCCTCATGGTCTGGAGATCAGTCCTGCCATACCTATGACCCGAAACATAAGCCGAGTTTGTGTTTTCAGACAACTGTCCAAACAGCCCTGGCCTACACAACCTACAGGCTCAGGCCCCTGGAGCCAAACCTGAGGACTGTCCTTGCCCTCGCCAAGGGAATTGTGTGTGCCCATTCCAATGGCCACAACCCTTCTAATAGGATAAACCTCCAAAGTCCCTGATCCATCTCAATAGTGGTGGCTTCCCAGGAAAGACAGGGGCAATCTGAGCCCAACTGAGCACCTACCTGCACTCAGACCCATAGACAGATGTCCCCAGAGGTAAAAAGGAAAGAACAGGCCCCTAGGCACTAATCAGATCCATTGCTTTGGTTTCCAGGCATCTCTCCTCAGAGGCCTGGATTTCAAAAGCAGCATCTAGCTGTTTCTTGACTCACCCATCAGAAAACATCTCATCTACACATGGGAAACTTGCACGTTGGAGCTGTGTCAAAGCCTCTGTTTAGGAGAAACCTTTAGGGCCCCAGTGCCAGCGCTTCATTCCAAGGTCTCCATAGACACAAAAGCACGTTAGGACCCATCCCCAGGTGTGTCCATTTCAACTCAGCGTCCTCGGTTGCTCCCCACAGATCCAGGAGATCTAACCTGTCTGGTTGCTAGGAGACAATTGGAATGCGAGGTGGGCTACCCAGCCATCCATCCTTAGAACCCTGCTCAGAATCATTGGCCTGGACCCAAACAACAGGTCTCAATTGTCCTGCAGAAGACTCTCTGCAGTTTGGAGCTTCCCACAACTCCCATCGTGGGAAAACACCCATGGCCTCGTGATGCCCCCCCCATTCATGAAGGGGCCATCAGGGACAGAGTCTCCAACCTGAGCGATCCTCTGATCCTCGCCCTGACTTCAGATGCACGAGATCTCGATTCAGGTCTGTAGATTGTGCCTGCCATGGCCTCACCCAGAAACCTAAGCCAAGCTTGTGTTCTCAGACTTTTGTCGTCAGACTACTGGCCCACAAGCCCTCCAGTTTGGCAATCCAGAACTACAATGCAGCACTCTGCCTGCCCTCCAGAAGAAAAACATTGTCCTCTGGGGCTACCCAGTAACCCCAAATGAGGATCAACCTGCACCGACCTTGGCTGTACCCCCAATACATAGGCTGACCAGGGCACTAATGCCCTTTCTGACACAGCCTGAGCCTGGACCCCCTGGACCCTCCCAGACAGCTGGCCGCACACTGAGCACATCGAGCCGCCATGGCCTTAGGTCGTCATCTCTTCCCAACCTCGGTTTTCAGGTTTCAGAACCTAGACCTTATCTCCAATCACTGCCCAGGGTTGAAGGTGATGCAGAAATCAGAACTCCTTCCCCATGGCAAGAAACCTTGTGGTTGGCATGTTGTCCAACGTTCAGTGTAGTTGAAACCAGTGTGGCCCATGAGGCCCCGCCCATGCTCACGGGTCACATTGGTCACAAACACACCTTATGACGCTCAGGCTGAGCCCAGTCCTAAAGTAAGGCCACTCAGTGGCTGGATGAAGAGATAGCATATTGGGCTTGCCATGCCCCTAGGCCCCAATTTTTAACCATAGTTCGGGTTGTCCCTTCAGTCTTCCCCACGGCTTGGCTTTGGAATTCCTCTTTTGGTGGGACACCTGAGGTAACAAAACTGAAATGAGTCCTCCCATCCCAGAGATTGACGAAAAGCAATTGGGAATCAGGCAAAATCCTCAGAGAGGAACATTCGTCCATGGCCCATGAGGCCTCCCCGACATTCCACGGCCATCGCTGATACAAAATCCAGAGACAAAAGCCTGAGCAAGCGCCTCAGACTCGCACTTTCTTCATATCCTGAAGAGTTCTTCTCATGGTTTGTAGATCGGGCCTGCCATACCTACGTCCCCAAACCTAAGCTGAGTTTGTGTTTTCAGACTTCTGTCCTCAAAGTCTTGGGCCACACACCCTCCAGGCTGGGCCCCTGGAGCCACACATTAGGACTGTGCCTACCAATCCATGGGAATTCTGCCCATTCCATGGTCCAAAATCGTACAAATTAGGAGAAACCTCCAAAGTCCCTGAGGCCATCTCAATAGTGTAGGTCGCCCGGAACAAACAAGGGCTGTCTGACACCAGCTGATAATCGACCTCCACTCATACCATAGATGGATGTCCACAGAGAAGAAGATTGAACCAGACAGGACCCTAGGCCATAATAGGATCCATTGCTTTGGGTTACAGGCATGTGTCCTCAAAAGCCTGATTCCAATACGAGCATAGGGGTTTTCCTGAGGCACCCATCAGAACTCATCTCGTCTCCACAAGGAAACCTGTGCATGGGAGCCATGTCCAAAGCTTAGGAGAGTATTTCAGGGTCCTGGTGCCACCGCCCCATTCCAAGGTCCTCATGGACACAAAAACACATTAGGACCCATCCTCAGGAAAGTCCATTTCAACTCAGCCACCCCGGTTGCTCCCGCAGAGCCATCAGATCTAAACTGTCTTGTTGCTAGGAGACAATTGGAATGTGCGGCGGGCTTCCCAGGCATCCATCCGCGAACGGTGCTCTGGAGTCATTCCATATGGGATGTCCTGGAGCTGTCCAACAGGTCTCAATTGTCCCGCAGAAGGAATCCTTGAAGGGGGCATCCCACAACTCCGAACGTGGGAAAAACTCAATGGCCTCGAGATTCCGCTCCCTTCATGAAGCGGCCGTCATGCTCAGAAACTCCCACCTGAGCCAACGTCTGATCCTCGCCCTGACTTCAGATGCATGAGATATTGGTTCAGATCTGCAGGGGGTACCTGCCATGCCCTCGCCCTGAAACCCAAGTCTAGCTTGTCTTCTCAGACTTCCGTCCTCACACTCCTGGCCCCGAAGCCCTCAAGTTTGGCAATTCCGGACCCACAATGCAGCACTCTGCCTGCCCTCTAAAAAAAAAATTATTGCCTCATGACCTGCCCAGGCACCTTAAATGCGGGTAAACCTACACAGCACTCGACTTTACCCAAATTATATAGTCTAACCTGGGCACTAATGCACTGTCGAACACAACCTGAGCCCGGACCTCCTGACCAACACCCAGAAAGCTGACCGCACACTGAGCACATAAAACCCGCCATGGCCTTAGGTCATCATCTCTTCCCTACCTCAGTTTTCAGGCTTCAGAACCGAGACCTTATCTCCAATCTCTGCCCAGGGTTGAGTGTGATGCAGAAATCAGAACTCCTCCTTACCCATGGCAAGAACCCTTGTGGTTGGCACGTTGTCCAACGTTCAGTGTAGGAGAAACCAGCATTCACCCTGAGGCCCCGCCCATTCTTGAGTGCGACGAGGGCATACACACGCATTGTGACCCTCAGCATGAGTCCTGTCCTCTAGTAAGTCCTCTCAGTGGCTGGACCATTAGATGTCATAATGGGCTTGACATGTCCCTAGGCCCCAATTTTTAACCAGATTTCTGATTGTCCAGTCGCCCCTCCCCAGGGCTCTACTCTGGAATCCATCATTTGGTGGGACAATTGAGGTTAAGAAAGAAAACAACAACAAAAACAACAACAACAACAACAACAAAAACGGACTTCTTCCAGCCCACAGAATGACCCAAAACTCTTTGGACGGGGCCAAACCACCAGAGAGTAAGACTCGTCCATTTCCCATGAAGTCACCCAGAAATTGCACGACCATGAGTGACACGATATCCAGAGACAAAAACTTGAGCAGGAGCCTCACACTCGCCCTTCTTTCAATTCCCGAAGAGTTCTCCTCATGGTCTGGAGATCAGTCCTGCCATACCTATGACCCGAAACATAAGCCGAGTTTGTGTTTTCGACAACTGTCCAAACAGCCCTGGCCTACACAACCTAAAGGCTCAGGCCCCTGGAGCCAAACCTGAGGACTGTCCTTGCCCTCTCCAAGGGAATTGTGTGTGCCCATTCCAATGGCCACAACCCTTCTAATAGGATAAACCTCCAAAGTCCCTGATCCATCTCAATAGTGGTGGCTTCCCAGGAAAGACAGGGGCAATCTGAGCCCAACTGAGCACCTACCTGCACTCAGACCCATAGACAGATGTCCCCAGAGGTAAAAAGGAAAGAACAGGCCCCTAGGCACTAATCAGATCCATTGCTTTGGTTTCCAGGCATCTCTCCTCAGAGGCCTGGATTTCAAAAGCAGCATCTAGCTGTTTCTTGACTCACCCATCAGAAAACATCTCATCTACACATGGGAAACTTGCACATTGGAGCTGTGTCAAAGCCTCTGTTTAGGAGAACCCTTTAGGGCCCCAGTGCCAGCGCTTCATTCCAAGGTCTCCATAGACACAAAAGCACGTTAGGACCCATCCCCAGGGGTGTCCATTTCAACTCAGCGTCCTCGGTTGCTCCCCACATTTCCAGGAGATTTAACCTCTCTGGTTGCTAGGAGACAATTGGAATGCGAGGTGGGCTACCCAGCCATCCATCCTTAGAACCCTGCTCAGAATCATTGGCCTGGACCCAAACAACAGGTCTCAATTGTCCTGCAGAAGACTCTCTGCAGTTTGGAGCTTCCCACAACTTCCATCGTGGGAAAACACCCATGGCCTCGTGATGCCCCCCCCATTCATGAAGGGGCCATCAGGGACAGAGTCTCCAACCTGAGCGATCCTCTGATCCTCGCCCTGACTTCAGATGCACGAGATCTCGATTCAGGTCTGTAGATTGTGCCTGCCATGGCCTCACCCAGAAACCTAAGCCAAGCTTGTGTTCTCAGACTTTTGTCGTCAGACTACTGGCCCACAAGCCCTCCAGTTTGGCAATCCAGAACTACAATGCAGCACTCTGCCTGCCCTCCAGAAGAAAAACATTGTCCTCTGGGGCTACCCAGTAACCCCAAATGAGGATCAACCTGCACCGACCTTGGCTGTACCCCCAATACATAGGCTGACCAGGGCACTAATGCCCTTTCTGACACAGCCTGAGCCTGGACCCCCTGGACCCTCCCAGACAGCTGGCCGCACACTGAGCACATCGAGCCGCCATGGCCTTAGGTCGTCATCTCTTCCCAACCTCGGTTTTCAGGTTTCAGAACCTAGACCTTATCTCCAATCACTGCCCAGGGTTGAAGGTGATGCAGAAATCAGAACTCCTTCCCCATGGCAAGAAACCTTGTGGTTGGCATGTTGTCCAACGTTCAGTGTAGTTGAAACCAGTGTGGCCCATGAGGCCCCGCCCATGCTCACGGGTCACATTGGTCACAAACACACATTATGACGCTCAGGCTGAGCCCAGTCCTAAAGTAAGGCCACTCAGTGGCTGGATGAAGAGATAGCATATTGGGCTTGCCATGCCCCTAGGCCCCAATTTTTAACCATAGTTCGGGTTGTCCCTTCAGTCTTCCCCACGGCTTGGCTTTGGAATTCCTCTTTTGGTGGGACACCTGAGGTAACAAAACTGAAATGAGTCCTCCCATCCCAGAGATTGACGAAAAGCAATTGGGAATCAGGCCAAATCCTCAGAGAGGAAGATTCGTCCATGGCCCATGAGGCCTCCCCGACATTCCACGGCCATCGCTGATACAAAATCCAGAGACAAAAGCCTGAGCAAGCGCCTCAGACTCGCACTTTCTTCATATCCTGAAGAGTTCTTCTCATGGTTTGTAGATCGGGCCTGCCATACCTACGTCCCCAAACCTAAGCTGAGTTTGTGTTTTCAGACTTCTGTCCTCAAAGTCTTGGGCCACACACCCTCCAGGCTGGGCCCCTGGAGCCACACATGAGGACTGTGCCTACCAATCCATGGGAATTCTGCCCTTTCCATGGTCCAAAATCGTACAAATTAGGAGAAACCTCCAAAGTCCCTGAGGCCATCCCAATAGTGTAGGTCGCCCGGAACAAACAAGGGCTGTCTGACACCAGCTGATAATCGACCTCCACTCATACCATAGATGGATGTCCCCAGAGAAGAAGATTGAACCAGACAGGACCCTAGGCCATAATAGGATCCATTGCTTTGGGTTACAGGCATGTGTCCTCAAAAGCCTGATTCCAATACGAGCATAGGGGTTTTCCTGAGGCACCCATCAGAACTCATCTCGTCTCCACAAGGAAACCTGTGCATGGGAGCCATGTCCAAAGCTTAGGAGAGTACTTCAGGGTCCCGGTGCCACCGCCCCATTCCAAGGTCCTCATGGACACAAAAACACATTAGGACCCATCCTCAGGAAAGTCCATTTCAAGTCAGCCACCCCGGTTGCTCCCGCAGAGCCATCAGATCTAAACTGTCTTGTTGCTAGGAGACAATTGGAATGTGCGGCGGGCTTCCCAGGCATCCATCCGCGAACGGTGCTCTGGAGTCATTCCATATGGGATGTCCTGGAGCTGTCCAACAGGTCTCAATTGTCCCGCAGAAGGAATCCTTGATGGGGGCATCCCACAACTCCAAACGTGGGAAAAACTCAATGGCCTCGAGATTCCGCTCCCTTCATGAAGCGGCCTTCATGCTCAGAAACTCCCACCTGAGCCAACGTCTGATCCTCGCCCTGACTTCAGATGCATGAGATATTGGTTCAGATCTGCAGGGGGTACCTGCCGTGCCCTCGCCCTGAAACCCAAGTCTAGCTTGTCTTCTCAGACTTCCGTCCTCACACTCCTGGCCCCGAAGCCCTCAAGTTTGGCAATTCCGGACCCACAATGCAGCACTCTGCCTGCCCTCTAAAAAAAAAATTATTGCCTCATGACCTGCCCAGGCACCTTAAATGCGGGTAAACCTACACAGCACTCGACTTTACCCAAATTATATAGTCTAACCTGGGCACTAATGCACTGTTGAACACAACCTGAGCCCGGACCTCCTGACCAACACCCAGAAAGCTGACCGCACACTGAGCACTTAAAACCCGCCATGGCCTTAGGTCATCATCTCTTCCCTACCTCAGTTTTCAGGCTTCAGAACCGAGACCTTATCTCCAATCTCTGCCCAGGGTTGAGTGTGATGCAGAAATCAGAACTCCTCCTTACCCATGGCAAGAACCCTTGTGGTTGGCACGTTGTCCAACGTTCAGTGTAGGAGAAACCAGCATTCACCCTGAGGCCCCTCCCATTCTTGAGTGCGACGAGGGCATACACACGCATTGTGACCCTCAGCATGAGTCCTGTCCTCTAGTAAGTCCTCTCAGTGGCTGGACCATTAGATGTCATAATGGGCTTGACATGTCCCTAGGCCCCAATTTTTAACCAGATTTCTGATTTTCCAGTCGCCCCTCCCCAGGGCTCTACTCTGGAATCCATCATTTGGTGGGACACTTGAGGTTAAAAAAGAAAACAACAACAACAACAAAAAAAAAAAAAAACGGACTTCTTCCAGCCCACAGAATGACCCAAAAGTCTTTGGACGGGGCCAAACCACCAGAGAGTAAGATTCGTCCATTTCCCATTAAGTCACCCAGAAATTGCACGACCATGAGTGACACGATATCCAGAGACAAAAACTTGAGCAGGAGCCTCACACTCGCCCTTCTTTCAAATCCCGAAGAGTTCTCCTCATGGTCTGTAGATCAGTCCTGCCATACCTATGACCCGAAACATAAGCCGAGTTTGTGTTTTCGACAACTGTCCAAACAGCCCTGGCCTACACAACCTACAGGCTCAGGCCCCTGGAGCCAAACCTGAGGACTGTCCTTGCCCTCTCCAAGGGAATTGTGTGTGCCCATTCCAATGGCCACAACCCTTCTAATAGGATAAACCTCCAAAGTCCCTGATCCATCTCAATAGTGGTGGCTTCCCAGGAAAGACAGGGGCAATCTGAGCCCAACTGAGCACCTACCTGCACTCAGACCCATAGACAGATGTCCCCAGAGGTAAAAAGGAAAGAACAGGCCCCTAGGCACTAATCAGATCCATTGCTTTGGTTTCCAGGCATCTCTCCTCAGAGGCCTGGATTTCAAAAGCAGCATCTAGCTGTTTCTTGACTCACCCATCAGAAAACATCTCATCTACACATGGGAAACTTGCACGTTGGAGCTGTGTCAAAGCCTCTGTTTAGGAGAACCCTTTAGGGCCCCAGTGCCAGCGCTTCATTCCAAGGTCTCCATAGACACAAAAGCACGTTAGGACCCATCCCCAGGGGTGTCCATTTCAACTCAGCGTCCTCGGTTGCTCCCCACATTTCCAGGAGATCTAACCTCTCTGGTTGCTAGGAGACAATTGGAATGCGAGGTGGGCTACCCAGCCATCCATCCTTAGAACCCTGCTCAGAATCATTGGCCTGGACCCAAACAACAGGTCTCAATTGTCCTGCAGAAGACTCTCTGCAGTTTGGAGCTTCCCACAACTCCCATCGTGGGAAAACACCCATGGCCTCGTGATGCCCCCCCCATTCATGAAGGGGCCATCAGGGACAGAGTCTCCAACCTGAGCGATCCTCTGATCCTCGCCCTGACTTCAGATGCACGAGATCTCGATTCAGGTCTGTAGATTGTGCCTGCCATGGCCTCACCCAGAAACCTAAGCCAAGCTTGTGTTCTCAGACTTTTGTCGTCAGACTACTGGCCCACAAGCCCTCCAGTTTGGCAATCCAGAACTACAATGCAGCACTCTGCCTGCCCTCCAGAAGAAAAACATTGTCCTCTGGGGCTACCCAGTAACCCCAAATGAGGATCAACCTGCACCGACCTTGGCTGTACCCCCAATACATAGGCTGACCAGGGCACTAATGCCCTTTCTGACACAGCCTGAGCCTGGACCCCCTGGACCCTCCCAGACAGCTGGCCGCACACTGAGCACATCGAGCCGCCATGGCCTTAGGTCGTCATCTCTTCCCAACCTCGGTTTTCAGGTTTCAGAACCTAGACCTTATCTCCAATCACTGCCCAGGGTTGAAGGTGATGCAGAAATCAGAACTCCTTCCCCATGGCAAGAAACCTTGTGGTTGGCATGTTGTCCAACGTTCAGTGTAGTTGAAACCAGTGTGGCCCATGAGGCCCCGCCCATGCTCACGGGTCACATTGGTCACAAACACACATTATGACGCTCAGGCTGAGCCCAGTCCTAAAGTACGGCCACTCAGTGGCTGGATGAAGAGATAGCATATTGGGCTTGCCATGCCCCTAGGCCCCAATTTTTAACCATAGTTCGGGTTGTCCCTTCAGTCTTCCCCACGGCTTGGCTTTGGAATTCCTCTTTTGGTGGGACACCTGAGGTAACAAAACTGAAATGAGTCCTCCCATCCCAGAGATTGACGAAAAGCAATTGGGAATCAGGCCAAATCCTCAGAGAGGAAGATTCGTCCATGGCCCATGAGGCCTCCCCGACATTCCACGGCCATCGCTGATACAAAATCCAGAGACAAAAGCCTGAGCAAGCGCCTCAGACTCGCACTTTCTTCATATCCTGAAGAGTTCTTCTCATGGTTTGTAGATCGGGCCTGCCATACCTACGTCCCCAAACCTAAGCTGAGTTTGTGTTTTCAGACTTCTGTCCTCAAAGTCTTGGGCCACACACCCTCCAGGCTGGGCCCCTGGAGCCACACATGAGGACTGTGCCTACCAATCCATGGGAATTCTGCCCTTTCCATGGTCCAAAATCGTACAAATTAGGAGAAACCTCCAAAGTCCCTGAGGCCATCCCAATAGTGTAGGTCGCCCGGAACAAACAAGGGCTGTCTGACACCAGCTGATAATCGACCTCCACTCATACCATAGATGGATGTCCCCAGAGAAGAAGATTGAACCAGACAGGACCCTAGGCCATAATAGGATCCATTGCTTTGGGTTACAGGCATGTGTCCTCAAAAGCCTGATTCCAATACGAGCATAGGGGTTTTCCTGAGGCACCCATCAGAACTCATCTCGTCTCCACAAGGAAACCTGTGCATGGGAGCCATGTCCAAAGCTTAGGAGAGTACTTCAGGGTCCCGGTGCCACCGCCCCATTCCAAGGTCCTCATGGACACAAAAACACATTAGGACCCATCCTCAGGAAAGTCCATTTCAAGTCAGCCACCCCGGTTGCTCCCGCAGAGCCATCAGATCTAAACTGTCTTGTTGCTAGGAGACAATTGGAATGTGCGGCGGGCTTCCCAGGCATCCATCCGCGAACGGTGCTCTGGAGTCATTCCATATGGGATGTCCTGGAGCTGTACAACAGGTCTCAATTGTCCCGCAGAAGGAATCCTTGAAGGGGGCATCCCACAACTCCAAACGTGGGAAAAACTCAATGGCCTCGAGATTCCGCTCCCTTCATGAAGCGGCCTTCATGCTCAGAAACTCCCACCTGAGCCAACGTCTGATCCTCGCCCTGACTTCAGATGCATGAGATATTGGTTCAGATCTGCAGGGGGTACCTGCCGTGCCCTCGCCCTGAAACCCAAGTCTAGCTTGTCTTCTCAGACTTCCGTCCTCACACTCCTGGCCCCGAAGCCCTCAAGTTTGGCAATTCCGGACCCACAATGCAGCACTCTGCCTGCCCTCTAAAAAAAAAATTATTGCCTCATGACCTGCCCAGGCACCTTAAATGCGGGTAAACCTACACAGCACTCGACTTTACCCAAATTATATAGTCTAACCTGGGCACTAATGCACTGTCGAACACAACCTGAGCCCGGACCTTCTGACCAACACCCAGAAAGCTGACCGCACACTGAGCACTTAAAACCCGCCATGGCCTTAGGTCATCATCTCTTCCCTACCTCAGTTTTCAGGCTTCAGAACCGAGACCTTATCTCCAATCTCTGCCCAGGGTTGAGTGTGATGCAGAAATCAGAACTCCTCCTTACCCATGGCAAGAACCCTTGTGGTTGGCACGTTGTCCAACGTTCAGTGTAGGAGAAACCAGCATTCACCCTGAGGCCCCGCCCATTCTTGAGTGCGACGAGGGCATACACACGCATTGTGACCCTCAGCATGAGTCCTGTCCTCTAGTAAGTCCTCTCAGTGGCTGGACCATTAGATGTCATAATGGGCTTGACATGTCCCTAGGCCCCAATTTTTAACCAGATTTCTGATTGTCCAGTCGCCCCTCCCCAGGGCTCTACTCTGGAATCCATCATTTGGTGGGACACTTGAGGTTAAAAAAGAAAACAACAACAACAACAACAACAAAAAAAAAACGGACTTCTTCCAGCCCACAGAATGACCGAAAAGTCTTTGGACGGGGCCAAACCACCAGAGAGTAAGATTCGTCCATTTCCCATTAAGTCACCCAGAAATTGCACGACCATGAGTGACACGATATCCAGAGACAAAAACTTGAGCAGGAGCCTCACACTCGCCCTTCTTTCAAATCCCGAAGAGTTCTCCTCATGGTCTGTAGATCAGTCCTGCCATACCTATGACCCGAAATATAAGCCGAGTTTGTGTTTTCAACAACTGTCCAAACAGCCCTGGCCTACAGAACCTACAGGCTCAGGCCCCTGGAGCCAAACCTGAGGACTGTCCTTGCCCTCTCCAAGGGAATTGTGTGTGCCCATTCCAATGGCCACAACCCTTCTAATAGGATAAACCTCCAAAGTCCCTGATCCATCTCAATAGTGGTGGCTTCCCAGGAAAGACAGGGGCAATCTGAGCCCAACTGAGCACCTACCTGCACTCAGACCCATAGACAGATGTCCCCAGAGGTAAAAAGGAAAGAACAGGCCCCTAGGCACTAATCAGATCCATTGCTTTGGTTTCCAGGCATCTCTCCTCAGAGGCCTGGATTTCAAAAGCAGCATCTAGCTGTTTCTTGACTCACCCATCAGAAAACATCTCATCTACACATGGGAAACTTGCACGTTGGAGCTGTGTCAAAGCCTCTGTTTAGGAGAACCCTTTAGGGCCCCAGTGCCAGCGCTTCATTCCAAGGTCTCCATAGACACAAAAGCACGTTAGGACCCATCCCCAGGGGTGTCCATTTCAACTCAGCGTCCTCGGTTGCTCCCCACATTTCCAGGAGATCTAACCTCTCTGGTTGCTAGGAGACAATTGGAATGCGAGGTGGGCTACCCAGCCATCCATCCTTAGAACCCTGCTCAGAATCATTGGCCTGGACCCAAACAACAGGTCTCAATTGTCCTGCAGAAGACTCTCTGCAGTTTGGAGCTTCCCACAACTCCCATCGTGGGAAAACACCCATGGCCTCGTGATGCCCCCCCCATTCATGAAGGGGCCATCAGGGACAGAGTCTCCAACCTGAGCGATCCTCTGATCCTCGCCCTGACTTCAGATGCACGAGATCTCGATTCAGGTCTGTAGATTGTGCCTGCCATGGCCTCACCCAGAAACCTAAGCCAAGCTTGTGTTCTCAGACTTTTGTCGTCAGACTACTGGCTCACAAGCCCTCCAGTTTGGCAATCCAGAACTACAATGCAGCACTCTGCCTGCCCTCCAGAAGAAAAACATTGTCCTCTGGGGCTACCCAGTAACCCCAAATGAGGATCAACATGCACCGACCTTGGCTGTACCCCCAATACATAGGCTGACCAGGGCACTAATGCCCTTTCTGACACAGCCTGAGCCTGGACCCCCTGGACCCTCCCAGACAGCTGGCCGCACACTGAGCACATCGAGCCGCCATGGCCTTAGGTCGTCATCTCTTCCCAACCTCGGGTTTCAGGTTTCAGAACCTAGACCTTATCTCCAATCACTGCCCAGGGTTGAAGGTGATGCAGAAATCAGAACTCCTTCCCCATGGCAAGAAACCTTGTGGTTGGCATGTTGTCCAACGTTCAGTGTAGTTGAAACCAGTGTGGCCCATGAGGCCCCGCCCATGCTCACGGGTCACATTGGTCACAAACACACATTATGACGCTCAGGCTGAGCCCAGTCCTAAAGTACGGCCACTCAGTGGCTGGATGAAGAGATAGCATATTGGGCTTGCCATGCCCCTAGGCCCCAATTTTTAACCATAGTTCGGGTTGTCCCTTCAGTCTTCCCCACGGCTTGGCTTTGGAATTCCTCTTTTGGTGGGACACCTGAGGTAACAAAACTGAAATGAGTCCTCCCATCCCAGAGATTGACGAAAAGCAATTGGGAATCAGGCCAAATCCTCAGAGAGGAAGATTCGTCCATGGCCCATGAGGCCTCCCCGACATTCCACGGCCATCGCTGATACAAAATCCAGAGACAAAAGCCTGAGCAAGCGCCTCAGACTCGCACTTTCTTCATATCCTGAAGAGTTCTTCTCATGGTTTGTAGATCGGGCCTGCCATACCTACGTCCCCAAACCTAAGCTGAGTTTGTGTTTTCAGACTTCTGTCCTCAAAGTCTTGGGCCACACACCCTCCAGGCTGGGCCCCTGGAGCCACACATTAGGACTGTGCCTACCAATCCATGGGAATTCTGCCCTTTCCATGGTCCAAAATCGTACAAATTAGGAGAAACCTCCAAAGTCCCTGAGACCATCCCAATAGTGTAGGTCGCCCGGAACAAACAAGGGCTGTCTGACACCAGCTGATAATCGACCTCCACTCATACCATAGATGGATGTCCCCAGAGAAGAAGATTGAACCAGACAGGACCCTAGGCCATAATAGGATCCATTGCTTTGTGTTACAGGCATGTGTCCTCAAAAGCCTGATTCCAATACGAGCATAGGGGTTTTCCTGAGGCACCCATCAGAACTCATCTCGTCTCCACAAGGAAACCTGTGCATGGGAGCCATGTCCAAAGCTTAGGAGAGTACTTCAGGGTCCCGGTGCCACCGCCCCATTCCAAGGTCCTCATGGACACAAAAACACATTAGGACCCATCCTCAGGAAAGTCCATTTCAACTCAGCCACCCCGGTTGCTCCCGCAGAGCCATCAGATCTAAACTGTCTTGTTGCTAGGAGACAATTGGAATGTGCGGCGGGCTTCCCAGGCATCCATCCGCGAACGGTGCTCTGGAGTCATTCCATATGGGATGTCCTGGAGCTGTCCAACAGGTCTCAATTGTCCCGCAGAAGGAATCCTTGAAGGGGGCATCCCACAACTCCAAACGTGGGAAAAACTCAATGGCCTCGAGATTCCGCTCCCTTCATGAAGCGGCCGTCATGCTCAGAAACTCCCACCTGAGCCAACGTCTGATCCTCGCCCTGACTTCAGATGCATGAGATATTGGTTCAGATCTGCAGGGGGTACCTGCCGTGCCCTCGCCCTGAAACCCAAGTCTAGCTTGTCTTCTCAGACTTCCGTCCTCACACTCCTGGCCCCGAAGCCCTCAAGTTTGGCAATTCCGGACCCACAATGCAGCACTCTGCCTGCCCTCTAAAAAAAAAATTATTGCCTCATGACCTGCCCAGGCACCTTAAATGCGGGTAAACCTACACAGCACTCGACTTTACCCAAATTATATAGTCTAACCTGGGCACTAATGCACTGTCGAACACAACCTGAGCCCGGTCCTCCTGACCAACACCCAGAAAGCTGACCGCACACTGAGCACATAAAACCCGCCATGGCCTTAGGTCATCATCTCTTCCCTACCTCAGTTTTCAGGCTTCAGAACCGAGACCTTATCTCCAATCTCTGCCCAGGGTTGAGTGTGATGCAGAAATCAGAACTCCTCCTTACCCATGGCAAGAACCCTTGTGGTTGGCACGTTGTCCAACGTTCAGTGTAGGAGAAACCAGCATTCACCCTGAGGCCCCGCCCATTCTTGAGTGCGACGAGGGCATACACACGCATTGTGACCCTCAGCATGAGTCCTGTCCTCTAGTAAGTCCTCTCAGTGGCTGGACCATTAGATGTCATAATGGGCTTGACATGTCCCTAGGCCCCAATTTTTAACCAGATTTCTGATTGTCCAGTCGCCCCTCCCCAGGGCTCTACTCTGGAATCCATCATTTGGTGGGACACTTGAGGTTAAAAAAGAAAACAACAACAACAACAACAAAAAAAAAAAACGGACTTCTTCCAGCCCACAGAATGACCGAAAAGTCTTTGGACGGGGCCAAACCACCAGAGAGTAAGATTCGTCCATTTCCCATTAAGTCACCCAGAAATTGCACGACCATGAGTGACACGATATCCAGAGACAAAATCTTGAGCAGGAGCCTCACACTCGCCCTTCTTTCAAATCCCGAAGAGTTCTCCTCATGGTCTGTAGATCAGTCCTGCCATACCTATGACCCGAAACATAAGCCGAGTTTGTGTTTTCGACAACTGTCCAAACAGCCCTGGCCTACAGAACCTACAGGCTCAGGCCCCTGGAGCCAAACCTGAGGACTGTCCTTGCCCTCTCCAAGGGAATTGTGTGTGCCCATTCCAATGGCCACAACCCTTCTAATAGGATAAACCTCCAAATTCCCTGATCCATCTCAATAGTGGTGGCTTCCCAGGAAAGACAGGGGCAATCTGAGCCCAACTGAGCACCTACCTGCACTCAGACCCATAGACAGATGTCCCCAGAGGTAAAAAGGAAAGAACAGGCCCCTAGGCACTAATCAGATCCATTGCTTTGGTTTCCAGGCATCTCTCCTCAGAGGCCTGGATTTCAAAAGCAGCATCTAGCTGTTTCTTGACTCACCCATCAGAAAACATCTCATCTACACATGGGAAACTTGCACGTTGGAGCTGTGTCAAAGCCTCTGTTTAGGAGAAACCTTTAGGGCCCCAGTGCCAGCGCTTCATTCCAAGGTCTCCATAGACACAAAAGCACGTTAGGACCCATCCCCAGGGGTGTCCATTTCAACTCAGCGTCCTCGGTTGCTCCCCACATTTCCAGGAGATCTAACCTGTCTGGTTGCTAGGAGACAATTGGAATGCGAGGTGGGCTACCCAGCCATCCATCCTTAGAACCCTGCTCAGAATCATTGGCCTGGACCCAAACAACAGGTCTCAATTGTCCTGCAGAAGACTCTCTGCAGTTTGGAGCTTCCCACAACTCCCATCGTGGGAAAACACCCATGGCCTCGTGATGCCCCCCCCATTCATGAAGGGGCCATCAGGGACAGAGTCTCCAACCTGAGCGATCCTCTGATCCTCGCCCTGACTTCAGATGCACGAGATCTCGATTCAGGTCTGTAGATTGTGCCTGCCATGGCCTCACCCAGAAACCTAAGCCAAGCTTGTGTTCTCAGACTTTTGTCGTCAGACTACTGGCCCACAAGCCCTCCAGTTTGGCAATCCAGAACTACAATGCAGCACTCTGCCTGCCCTCCAGAAGAAAAACATTGTCCTCTGGGGCTACCCAGTAACCCCAAATGAGGATCAACCTGCACCGACCTTGGCTGTACCCCCAATACATAGGCTGACCAGGGCACTAATGCCCTTTCTGACACAGCCTGAGCCTGGACCCCCTGGGCCCTCCCAGACAGCTGGCCGCACACTGAGCACATCGAGCCGCCATGGCCTTAGGTCGTCATCTCTTCCCAACCTCGGTTTTCAGGTTTCAGAACCTAGACCTTATCTCCAATCACTGCCCAGGGTTGAAGGTGATGCAGAAATCAGAACTCCTTCCCCATGGCAAGAAACCTTGTGGTTGGCATGTTGTCCAACGTTCAGTGTAGTTGAAACCAGTGTGGACCATGAGGCCCCGCCCATGCTCACGGGTCACATTGGTCACAAACACACATTATGACGCTCAGACTGAGCCCAGTCCTAAAGTACGGCCACTCAGTGGCTGGATGAAGAGATAGCATATTGGGCTTGCCATGCCCCTAGGCCCCAATTTTTAACCATAATTCGGGTTGTCCCTTCAGTCTTCCCCACGGCTTGGCTTTGGAATTCCTCTTTTGGTGGGACACCTGAGGTAACAAAACTGAAATGAGTCCTCCCATCCCAGAGATTGACGAAAAGCAATTGGGAATCAGGCAAAATCCTCAGAGAGGAACATTCGTCCATGGCCCATGAGGCCTCCCCGACATTCCACGGCCATCGCTGATACAAAATCCAGAGACAAAATCCTGAGCAAGCGCCTCAGACTCGAACTTTCTTCATATCCTGAAGAGTTCTTCTCATGTTTGTAGATCGGGCCTGCCATACCTACGTCCCCAAACCTAAGCTGAGTTTGTGTTTTCAGACTTCTGTCCTCAAAGTCTTGGGCCACACACCCTCCAGGCTGGGCCCCTGGAGCCACACATGAGGACTGTGCCTACCAATCCATGGGAATTCTGCCCTTTCCATGGTCCAAAATCGTACAAATTAGGAGAAACCTCCAAAGTCCCTGAGGCCATCCCAATAGTGTAGGTCGCCCGGAACAAACAAGGGCTGTCTGACACCAGCTGATGATCGACCTCCACTCATACCATAGATGGATGTCCCCAGAGAAGAAGATTGAACCAGACAGGACCCTAGGCCATAATAGGATCCATTGCTTTGGGTTACAGGCATGTGTCCTCAAAAGCCTGATTCCAATACGAGCATAGGGGTTTTCCTGAGGCACCCATCAGAACTCATCTCGTCTCCACAAGGAAACCTGTGCATGGGAGCCATGTCCAAAGCTTAGGAGAGTACTTCAGGGTCCCGGTGCCACCGCCCCATTCCAAGGTCCTCATGGACACAAAAACACATTAGGACCCATCCTCAGGAAAGTCCATTTCAACTCAGCCACCCCGGTTGCTCCCGCAGAGCCATCAGATCTAAACTGTCTTGTTGCTAGGAGACAATTGGAATGTGCGGCGGGCTTCCCAGGCATCCATCCGCGAACGGTGCTCTGGAGTCATTCCATATGGGATGTCCTGGAGCTGTCCAACAGGTCTCAATTGTCCCGCAGAAGGAATCCTTGAAGGGGGCATCCCACAACTCCGAACGTGGGAAAAACTCAATGGCCTCGAGATTCCGCTCCCTTCATGAAGCGGCCGTCATGCTCAGAAACTCCCACCTGAGCCAACGTCTGATCCTCGCCCTGACTTCAGATGCATGAGATATTGGTTCAGATCTGCAGGGGGTACCTGCCGTGCCCTCGCCCTGAAACCCAAGTCTAGCTTGTCTTCTCAGACTTCCGTCCTCACACTCCTGGCCCCGAAGCCCTCAAGATTGGCAATTCCGGACCCACAATGCAGCACTCTGCCTGCCCTCTAAAAAAAAAATTATTGCCTCATGACTTGCCCAGGCACCTTAAATGCGGGTAAACCTACACAGCACTCGACTTTACCCAAATTATATAGTCTAACCTGGGCACTAATGCACTGTCGAACACAACCTGAGCCCGGACCTCCTGACCAACACCCAGAAAGCTGACCGCACACTGAGCACATAAAACCCGCCATGGCCTTAGGTCATCATCTCTTCCCTACCTCAGTTTTCAGGCTTCAGAACCGAGACCTTATCTCCAATCTCTGCCCAGGGTTGAGTGTGATGCAGAAATCAGAACTCCTCCTTACCCATGGCAAGAACCCTTGTGGTTGGCACGTTGTCCAACGTTCAGTGTAGGAGAAACCAGCATTCACCCTGAGGCCCCTCCCATTCTTGAGTGCGACGAGGGCATACACACGCATTGTGACCCTCAGCATGAGTCCTGTCCTCTAGTAAGTCCTCTCAGTGGCTGGACCATTAGATGTCATAATGGGCTTGACATGTCCCTAGGCCCCAATTTTTAACCAGATTTCTGATTTTCCAGTCGCCCCTCCCCAGGGCTCTACTCTGGAATCCATCATTTGGTGGGACACTTGAGGTTAAAAAAGAAAACAACAACAACAACAAAAAAAAAAAAAACGGACTTCTTCCAGCCCACAGAATGACCCAAAAGTCTTTGGACGGGGCCAAACCACCAGAGAGTAAGATTCGTCCATTTCCCATTAAGTCACCCAGAAATTGCACGACCATGAGTGACACGATATCCAGAGACAAAAACTTGAGCAGGAGCCTCACACACGCCCTTCTTTCAAATCCCGAAGCGTTCTCCTCATGGTCTGTAGATCAGTCCTGCCATACCTATGACCCGAAACATAAGCCGAGTTTGTGTTTTCGACAACTGTCCAAACAGCCCTGGCCTACACAACCTACAGGCTCAGGCCCCTGGAGCCAAACCTGAGGACTGTCCTTGCCCTCTCCAAGGGAATTGTGTGTGCCCATTCCAATGGCCACAACCCTTCTAATAGGATAAACCTCCAAAGTCCCTGATCCATCTCAATAGTGGTGGCTTCCCAGGAAAGACAGGGGCAATCTGAGCCCAACTGAGCACCTACCTGCACTCAGACCCATAGACAGATGTCCCCAGAGGTAAAAACGAAAGAACAGGCCCCTAGGCACTAATCAGATCCATTGCTTTGGTTTCCAGGCATCTCTCCTCAGAGGCCTGGATTTCAAAAGCAGCATATAGCTGTTTCTTGACTCACCCATCAGAAAACATCTCATCTACACATGGGAAACTTGCACGTTGGAGCTGTGTCAAAGCCTCTGTTTAGGAGAACTCTTTAGGGCCCCAGTGCCAGCGCTTCATTCCAAGGTCTCCATAGACACAAAAGCACGTTAGGACCCATCCTCAGGGGTGTCCATTTCAACTCAGCGTCCTCGATTGCTCCCCACATTTCCAGGAGATCTAACCTGTCTGGTTGCTAGGAGACAATTGGAATGCGAGGTGGGCTACCCAGCCATCCATCCTTAGAACCCTGCTCAGAATCATTGGCCTGGAGCCAAACAACAGGTCTCAATTGTCCTGCAGAAGACTCTCTGCAGTTTGGAGCTTCTCACAACTCCCATCGTGGGAAAACACCCATGGCCTCGTGATGCCCCCCCCATTCATGAAGGGGCCATCAGGGACAGAAACTCCAACCTGAGCGATCCTCTGATCCTCGCCCTGACTTCAGATGCACGAGATCTCGATTCAGGTCTGTAGATTGTGCCTGCCATGGCCTCACCCAGAAACCTAAGCCAAGCTTGTGTTCTCAGACTTTTGTCGTCAGACTACTGGCCCACAAGCCCTCCAGTTTGGCAATCCAGAACTACAATGCAGCACTCTGCCTGCCCTCCAGAAGAAAAACATTGTACTCTGGGGCTACCCAGTAACCCCAAATGAGGATCAACCTGCACCGACCTTGGCTGTACCCCCAATACATAGGCTGACCAGGGCACTAATGCCCTTTCTGACACAGCCTGAGCCTGGACCCCCTGGACCCTCCCAGACAGCTGGCCGCACACTGAGCACATCGAGCCGCCATGGCCTTAGGTCGTCATCTCTTCCCAACCTCGGTTTTCAGGTTTCAGAACCTAGACCTTATCTCCAATCACTGCCCAGGGTTGAAGGTGATGCAGAAATCAGAACTCCTTCCCCATGGCAAGAAACCTTGTGGTTGGCATGTTGTCCAACGTTCAGTGTAGTTGAAACCAGTGTGGCCCATGAGGCCCCGCCCATGCTCACGGGTCACATTGGTCACAAACACACATTATGACGCTCAGGCTGAGCCCAGTCCTAAAGTAAGGCCACTCAGTGGCTGGATGAAGAGATAGCATATTGGGCTTGCCATGCCCCTAGGCCCCAATTTTTAACCATAGTTCGGGTTGTCCCTTCAGTCTTCCCCACGGCTTGGCTTTGGAATTCCTCTTTTGGTGGGACACCTGAGGTAACAAAACTGAAATGAGTCCTCCCATCCCAGAGATTGACGAAAAGCAATTGGGAATCAGGCCAAATCCTCAGAGAGGAAGATTCGTCCATGGCCCATGAGGCCTCCCCGACATTCCACGGCCATCGCTGATACAAAATCCAGAGACAAAAGCCTGAGCAAGCGCCTCAGACTCGCACTTTCTTCATATCCTGAAGAGTTCTTCTCATGGTTTGTAGATCGGGCCTGCTATACCTACGTCCCCAAACCTAAGCTGAGTTTGTGTTTTCAGACTTCTGTCCTCAAAGTCTTGGGCCACACACCCTCCAGGCTGGGCCCCTGGAGCCACACATTAGGACTGTGCCTACCAATCCATGGGAATTCTGCCCTTTCCATGGTCCAAAATCGTACAAATTAGGAGAAACCTCCAAAGTCCCTGAGGCCATCCCAATAGTGTAGGTCGCCCGGAACAAACAAGGGCTGTCTGACACCAGCTGATAATCGACCTCCACTCATACCACAGATGGATGTCCCCAGAGAAGAAGATTGAACCAGACAGGACCCTAGGCCATAATAGGATCCATTGCTTTGGGTTACAGGCATGTGTCCTCAAAAGCCTGATTCCAATACGAGCATAGGGGTTTTCCTGAGGCACCCATCAGAACTCATCTCGTCTCCACAAGGAAACCTGTGCATGGGAGCCATGTCCAAAGCTTAGGAGAGTACTTCAGGGTCCCGGTGCCACCGCCCCATTCCAAGGTCCTCATGGACACAAAAACACATTAGGACCCATCCTCAGGAAAGTCCATTTCAACTCAGCCACCCCGGTTGCTCCCGCAGAGCCATCAGATCTAAACTGTCTTGTTGCTAGGAGACAATTGGAATGTGCGGCGGGCTTCCCAGGCATCCATCCGCGAACGGTGCTCTGGAGTCATTCCATATGGGATGTCCTGGAGCTGTCCAACAGGTCTCAATTGTCCCGCAGAAGGAATCCTTGAAGGGGGCATCCCACAACTCCAAACGTGGGAAAAACTCAATGGCCTCGAGATTCCGCTCCCTTCATGAAGCGGCCGTCATGCTCAGAAACTCCCACCTGTGCCAACGTCTGATCCTCGCCCTGACTTCAGATGCATGAGATATTGGTTCAGATCTGCAGGGGGTACCTGCCGTGCCCTCGCCCTGAAACCCAAGTCTAGCTTGTCTTCTCAGACTTCCGTCCTCACACTCCTGGCCCCGAAGCCCTCAAGTTTGGCAATTCCGGACCCACAATGCAGCACTCTGCCTGCCCTCTAAAAAAAAAATTATTGCCTCATGACCTGCCCAGGCACCTTAAATGCGGGTAAACCTACACAGCACTCGACTTTACCCAAATTATATAGTCTAACCTGGGCACTAATGCACTGTCGAACACAACCTGAGCCCGGACCTCCTGACCAACACCCAGAAAGCTGACCGCACACTGAGCACATAAAACCCGCCATGGCCTTAGGTCATCATCTCTTCCCTACCTCAGTTTTCAGGCTTCAGAACCGAGACCTTATCTCGAATCTCTGCCCAGGGTTGAGTGTGATACAGAAATCAGAACTCCTCCTTACCCATGGCAAGAACCCTTGTGGTTGGCACGTTGTCCAACGTTCAGTGTAGGAGAAACCAGCATTCACCCTGAGGCCCCGCCCATTCTTGAGTGCGACGAGGGCATACACACGCATTGTGACCCTCAGCATGAGTCCTGTCCTCTAGTAAGTCCTCTCAGTGGCTGGACCATTAGATGTCATAATGGGCTTGACATGTCCCTAGGCCCCAATTTTTAACCAGATTTCTGATTGTCCAGTTGCCCCTCCCCAGGGCTCTACTCTGGAATCCATCATTTGGTGGGACACTTGAGGTAAAAAAAGAAAACAACAACAACAACAACAACAACAAAAAAAAAAACGGACTTCTTCCAGCCCACAGAATGACCCAAAACTCTTTGGACGGGGCCAAACCACCAGAGAGTAAGATTCGTCCATTTCCCATGAAGTCACGCAGAAATTGCACGACCATGAGTGACACGATATCCAGAGACAAAAACTTGAGCAGGAGCCTCAGACTCGCCCTTCTTTCAAATCCCGAAGAGTTCTCCTCATGGTCTGTAGATCAGTCCTGCCATACCTATGACCCGAAACATAAGCCGAGTTTGTGTTTTCGACAACTGTCCAAACAGCCCTGGCCTACACAACCTACAGGCTCAGGCCCCTGGAGCCAAACCTGAGGACTGTCCTTGCCCTCTCCAAGGGAATTGTGTGTGCCCATTCCAATGGCCACAACCCTTCTAATAGGATAAACCTCCAAAGTCCCTGATCCATCTCAATAGTGGTGGCTTCCCAGGAAAGACAGGGGCAATCTGAGCCCAACTGAGCACCTACCTGCACTCAGACCCATAGACAGATGTCCCTAGAGGTAAAAAGGAAAGAACAGGCCCCTAGGCACTAATCAGATCCATTGCTTTGGTTTCCAGGCATCTCTCCTCAGAGGCCTGGATTTCAAAAGCAGCATATAGCTGTTTCTTGACTCACCCATCAGAAAACATCTCATCTACACATGGGAAACTTGCACGTTGGAGCTGTGTCAAAGCCTCTGTTTAGGAGAACCCTTTAGGGCCCCAGTGCCAGCGCTTCATTCCAAGGTCTCCATAGACACAAAAGCACGTTAGGACCCATCCCCAGGGGTGTCCATTTCAACTCAGCGTCCTCGGTTGCTCCCCACATTTCCAGGAGATCTAACCTGTCTGGTTGCTAGGAGACAATTGGAATGCGAGGTGGGCTACCCAGCCATCCATCCTTAGAACCCTGCTCAGAATCATTGGCCTGGATCCAAACAACAGGTCTCAATTGTCCTGCAGAAGACTCTCTGCAGTTTGGAGCTTCCCACAACTCCCTTCGTGGGAAAACACCCATGGCCTCGTGATGCCCCCCCCATTCATGAAGGGGCCATCAGGGACAGAGTCTCCAACCTGAGAGATCCTCTGATCCTCGCCCTGACTTCAGATGCACGAGATCTCGATTCAGGTCTGTAGATTGTGCCTGCCATGGCCTCACCCAGAAACCTAAGCCAAGCTTGTGTTCTCAGACTTTTGTCGTCAGACTACTGGCCCACAAGGCCTCCAGTTTGGCAATCCAGAACTACAATGCAGCACTCTGCCTGCCCTCCAGAAAAAAAACATTGTACTCTGGGGCTACCCAGTAACCCCAAATGAGGATCAACATGCACCGACCTTGGCTGTACCCCCAATACATAGGCTGACCAGGGCACTAATGCCCTTTCTGACACAGCCTGAGCCTGGACCCCCTGGACCCTCCCAGACAGCTGGCCGCACACTGAGCACATCGAGCCGCCATGGCCTTAGGTCGTCATCTCTTCCCAACCTCGGTTTTCAGGTTTCAGAACCTAGACCTTATCTCCAATCACTGCCCAGGGTTGAAGGTGATGCAGAAATCAGAACTCCTTCCCCATGGCAAGAAACCTTGTGGTTGGCATGTTGTCCAACGTTCAGTGTAGTTGAAACCAGTGTGGCCCTTGAGGCCCCGCCCATAATCACGGGTCACATTGGTCACAAACACACATTATGACGCTCAGGCTGAGCCCAGTCCTAAAGTACGGCCACTCAGTGGCTGGATGAAGAGATAGCATATTGGGCTTGGCATGCCCCTAGGCCCCAATTTTTAACCATAGTTCGGGTTGTCCCTTCAGTCTTCCCCACGGCTTGGCTTTGGAATTCCTCTTTTAGTGGGACACCTGAGGTAACAAAACTAAAATGAGTCCTCCCATCCCAGAGATTGACGAAAAGCAATTGGGAATCAGGCCAAATCCTCAGAGAGGAAGATTCGTCCATGGCCCATGAGGCCTCCCCGACATTCCACGGCCATCGCTGATACAAAATCCAGAGACAAAAGCCTGAGCAAGCGCCTCAGACTCGCACTTTCTTCATATCCTGAAGAGTTCTTCTCATGGTTTGTAGATAGGGCCTGCCATACCTACGTCCCCAAACCTAAGCTGAGTTTGTGTTTTCAGACTTCTGTCCTCAAAGTCTTGGGCCACACACCCTCCAGGCTGGGCCCCTGGAGCCACACATGAGGACTGTGCCTACCAATCCATGGGAATTCTGCCCTTTCCATGGTCCAAAATCGTACAAATTAGGAGAAACCTCCAAAGTCCCTGAGGCCATCCCAATAGTGTAGGTCGCCCGGAACAAACAAGGGCTGTCTGAAACCAGCTGATAATCGACCTCCACTCATACCATAGATGGATGTCCCCAGAGAAGAAGATTGAACCAGACAGGACCCTAGGCCATAATAGGATCCATTGCTTTGGGTTACAGGCATGTGTCCTCAAAAGCCTGATTCCAATACGAGCATAGGGGTTTTCCTGAGGCACCCATCAGAACTCATCTCGTCTCCACAAGGAAACCTGTGCATGGGAGCCATGTCCAAAGCTTAGGAGAGTACTTCAGGGTCCCGGTGCCACCGCCCCATTCCAAGGTCCTCATGGACACAAAAACACATTAGGACCCATCCTCAGGAAAGTCCATTTCAACTCAGCCACCCCGGTTGCTCCCGCAGAGCCATCAGATCTAAACTGTCTTGTTGCTAGGAGACAATTGGAATGTGCGGCGGGCTTCCCAGGCATCCATCCGCGAACGGTGCTCTGGAGTCATTCCATATGGGATGTCCTGGAGCTGTCCAACAGGTCTCAATTGTCCCGGAGAAGGAATCCTTGAAGGGGGCATCCCACAACTCCAAACGTGGGAAAAACTCAATGGCCTCGAGATTCCGCTCCCTTCATGAAGCGGCCGTCATGCTCAGAAACTCCCACCTGAGCCAACGTCTGATCCTCGCCCTGACTTCAGATGCATGAGATATTGGTTCAGATCTGCAGGGGGTACCTGCCGTGCCCTCGCCCTGAAACCCAAGTCTAGCTTGTCTTCTCAGACTTCCGTCCTCACACTCCTGGCCCCAAAGCCCTCAAGTTTGGCAATTCCGGACCCACAATGCAGCACTCTGCCTGCCCTCTAAAAAAAAAATTATTGCCTCATGACCTGCCCAGGCACCTTAAATGCGGGTAAACCTACACAGCACTCGACTTTACCCAAATTATATAGTCTAACCTGGGCACTAATGCACTGTCGAACAAAACCTGAGCCCGGACCTCCTGACCAACACCCAGAAAGCTGACCGCACACTGAGCACATAAAACCCGCCATGGCCTTAGGTCATCATCTCTTCCCTACCTCAGTTTTCAGGCTACAGAACCGAGACCTTATCTCCAATCTCTGCCCAGGGTTGAGTGTGATACAGAAATCAGAACTCCTCCTTACCCATGGCAAGAACCCTTGTGGTTGGCACGTTGTCCAACGTTCAGTGTAGGAGAAACCAGCATTCACCCTGAGGCCCCGCCCATTCTTGAGTGCGACGAGGGCATACACACGCATTGTGACCCTCAGCATGAGTCCTGTCCTCTAGTAAGTCCTCTCAGTGGCTGGACCATTAGATGTCATAATGGGCTTGACATGTCCCTAGGCCCCAATTTTTAACCAGATTTCTGATTTTCCAGTCGCCCCTCCCCAGGGCTCTACTCTGGAATCCATCATTTGGTGGGACACTTGAGGTTAAAAAAGAAAACAACAACAACAACAACAACAAAAAAAAAAAAACGGACTTCTTCCAGCCCACAGAATGACCCAAAACTCTTTGGACGGGGCCAAACCACCAGAGAGTAAGATTCGTCCATTTCCCATGAAGTCACCCAGAAATTGCACGACCATGAGTGACACGATATCCAGAGACAAAAACTTGAGCAGGAGCCTCACACTCGCCCTTCTTTCAAATCCCGAAGAGTTCTCCTCATGGTCTGTAGATCAGTCCTGCCATACCTATGACCCGAAACATAAGCCGAGTTTGTGTTTTCGACAACTGTCCAAACAGCCCTGGCCTACACAACCTACAGGCTCAGGCCCCTGGAGCCAAACCTGAGGACTGTCCTTGTCCTCTCCAAGGGAATTGTGTGTGCCCATTCCAATGGCCACAACCCTTCTAATAGGATAAACCTCCAAAGTCCCTGATCCATCTCAATAGTGGTGGCTTCCCAGGAAAGACAGGGGCAATCTGAGCCCAACTGAGCACCTACCTGCACTCAGACCCATAGACAGATGTCCCCAGAGGTAAAAAGGAAAGAACAGGACCCTAGGCACTAATCAGATCCATTGCTTTGGTTTCCAGGCATCTCTCCTCAGAAGCCTGGATTTCAAAAGCAGCATATAGCTGTTTCTTGACTCACCCATCAGAAAACATCTCATCTACACATGGGAAACTTGCACGTTGGAGCTGTGTCAAAGCCTCTGTTTAGGAGAACCCTTTAGGGCCCCAGTGCCAGCGCTTCATTCCAAGGTCTCCATAGACACAAAAGCACGTTAGGACCCATCCCCAGGGGTGTCCATTTCAACTCAGCGTCCTCGATTGCTCCCCACAGATCCAGGAGATCTAACCTGTCTGGTTGCTAGGAGACAATTGGAATGCGAGGTGGGCTACCCAGCCATCCATCCTTAGAACCCTGCTCAGAATCATTGGCCTGGAGCCAAACAACAGGTCTCAATTGTCCTGCAGAAGACTCTCTGCAGTTTGGAGCTTCTCACAACTCCCATCGTGGGAAAACACCCATGGCCTCGTGATGCCCCCCCCCATTCATGAAGGGGCCATCAGGGACAGAAACTCCAACCTGAGCGATCCTCTGATCCTCGCCCTGACTTCAGATGCACGAGATCTCGATTCAGGTCTGTAGATTGTGCCTGCCATGGCCTCACCCAGAAACCTAAGCCAAGCTTGTGTTCTCAGACTTTTGTCGTCAGACTACTGGCCCACAAGCCCTCCAGTTTGGCAATCCAGAACTACAATGCAGCACTCTGCCTGCCCTCCAGAAGAAAAACATTGTCCTCTGGGGCTACCCAGTAACCCCAAATGAGGATCAACCTGCACCGACCTTGGCTGTACCCCCAATACATAGGCTGACCAGGGCACTAATGCCCTTTCTGACACAGCCTGAGCCTGGACCCCCTGGACCCTCCCAGACAGCTGGCCGCACACTGAGCACATCGAGCCGCCATGGCCTTAGGTCGTCATCTCTTCCCAACATCAGTTTTCAGGTTTCAGAACCTAGACCTTATCTCCAATCACTGCCCAGGGTTGAAGGTGATGCAGAAATCAGAACTCCTTCCCCATGGCAAGAAACCTTGTGGTTGGCATGTTGTCCAACGTTCAGTGTAGTTGAAACCAGTGTGGCCCATGAGGCCCCGCCCATGCTCACGGGTCACATTGGTCACAAACACACATTATGACGCTCAGGCTGAGCCCAGTCCTATAGTAAGGCCACTCAGTGGCTGGATGAAGAGATAGCATATTGGGCTTGCCATGCCCCTAGGCCCCAATTTTTAACCATAGTTCGGGTTGTCCCTTCAGTCTTCCCCACGGCTTGGCTTTGGAATTCCTCTTTTGGTGGGACACCTGAGGTAACAAAACTGAAATGAGTCCTCCCATCCCAGAGATTGACGAAAAGCAATTGGGAATCAGGCCAAATCCTCAGAGAGGAAGATTCGTCCATGGCCCATGAGGCCTCCCCGACATTCCACGGCCATCGCTGATACAAAATCCAGAGACAAAATCCTGAGCAAGCGCCTCAGACTCGCACTTTCTTCATATCCTGAAGAGTTCTTCTCATGGTTTGTAGATCGGGCCTGCCATACCTACGTCCCCAAACCTAAGCTGAGTTTGTGTTTTCAGACTTCTGTCCTCAAAGTCTTGGGCCACACACCCTCCAGGCTGGGCCCCTGGAGCCACACATTAGGACTGTGCCTACCAATCCATGGGAATTCTGCCCTTTCCATGGTCCAAAATCGTACAAATTAGGAGAAACCTCCAAAGTCCCTGAGGCCATCCCAATAGTGTAGGTCGCCCGGAACAAACAAGGGCTGTCTGACACCAGCTGATAATCGACCTCCACTCATACCATAGATGGATGTCCCCAGAGAAGAAGATTGAACCAGACAGGACCCTAGGCCATAATAGGATCCATTGCTTTGGGTTACAGGCATGTGTCCTCAAAAGCCTGATTCCAATACGAGCATAGGGGTTTTCCTGAGGCACCCATCAGAACTCATCTCCTCTCCACAAGGAAACCTGTGCATGGGAGCCATGTCCAAAGCTTAGGAGAGTACTTCAGGGTCCCGGTGCCACCGCCCCATTCCAAGGCCCTCATGGACACAAAAACACATTAGGACCCATCCTCAGGAAAGTCCATTTCAACTCAGCCACCCCGGTTGCTCCCGCAGAGCCATCAGATCTAAACTGTCTTGTTGCTAGGAGACAATTGGAATGTGCGGCGGGCTTCCCAGGCATCCATCCGCGAACGGTGCTCTGGAGTCATTCCATATGGGATGTCCTGGAGCTGTCCAACAGGTCTCAATTGTCCCGGAGAAGGAATCCTTGAAGGGGGCATCCCACAACTCCGAACGTGGGAAAAACTCAATGGCCTCGAGATTCCGCTCCCTTCATGAAGCGGCCGTCATGCTCAGAAACTCCCACCTGAGCCAACGTCTGATCCTCGCCCTGACTTCAGATGCATGAGATATTGGTTCAGATCTGCAGGGGGTACCTGCCGTGCCCTCGCCCTGAAACCCAAGTCTAGCTTGTCTTCTCAGACTTCCGTCCTCACACTCCTGGCCCCGAAGCCCTCAAGTTTGGCAATTCCAGACCCACAATGCAGCACTCTGCCTGCCCTCTAAAAAAAAAATTATTGCCTCATGACCTGCCCAGGCACCTTAAATGCGGGTAAACCTACACAGCACTCGACTTTACCCAAATTATATAGTCTAACCTGGGCACTAATGCACTGTCAAACACAACCTGAGCCCGGACCTCCTGACCAACACCCAGAAAGCTGACCGCACACTGAGCACATAAAACCCGCCATGGCCTTAGGTCATCATCTCTTCCCTACCTCAGTTTTCAGGCTTCAGAACCGAGACCTTATCTCCAATCTCTGCCCAGGGTTGAGTGTGATGCAGAAATCAGAACTCCTCCTTACCCATGGCAAGAACCCTTGTGGTTGGCACGTTGTCCAACGTTCAGTGTAGGAGAAACCAGCATTCACCCTGAGGCCCCTCCCATTCTTGAGTGCGACGAGGGCATACACACGCATTGTGACCCTCAGCATGAGTCCTGTCCTCTAGTAAGTCCTCTCAGTGGCTGGACCATTAGATGTCATAATGGGCTTGACATGTCCCTAGGCCCCAATTTTTAACCAGATTTCTGATTTTCCAGTTGCCCCTCCCCAGGGCTCTACTCTGGAATCCATCATTTGGTGGGACACTTGAGGTTAAAAAAGAAAACAACAACAACAACAACAACAACAACAACAAAACGGACTTCTTCCAGCCCACAGAATGACCCAAAACTCTTTGGACGGGGCCAAACCCACAGAGAGTAAGATTCGTCCATTTCCCATGAAGTCACCCAGAAATTGCACGACCATGAGTGACACGATATCCAGAGACAAAAACTTGAGCAGGAGCCTCACACTCGCCCTTCTTTCAATTCCCGAAGAGTTCTCCTCATGGTCTGTAGATCAGTCCTGCCATACCTATGACCCGAAACATAAGCCGAGTTTGTGTTTTCGACAACTGTCCAAACAGCCCTGGCCTACACAACCTACAGGCTCAGGCCCCTGGAGCCAAACCTGAGGACTGTCCTTGCCCTCTCCAAGGGAATTGTGTGTGCCCATTCCAATGGCCACAACCCATCTAATAGGATAAACCTCCAAAGTCCCTGATCCATCTCAATAGTGGTGGCTTCCCAGGAAAGACAGGGGCAATCTGAGCCCAACTGAGCACCTACCTGCACTCAGACCCATAGACAGATGTCCCTAGAGGTAAAAAGGAAAGAACAGGCCCCTAGGCACTAATCAGATCCATTGCTTTGGTTTCCAGGCATCTCTCCTCAGAGGCCTGGATTTCAAAAGCAGCATATAGCTGTTTCTTGACTCACCCATCAGAAAACATCTCATCTACACATGGGAAACTTGCACATTGGAGCTGTGTCAAAGCCTCTGTTTAGGAGAACCCTTTAGGGCCCCAGTGCCAGCGCTTCATTCCAAGGTCTCCATAGACACAAAAGCACGTTAGGACCCATCCCCAGGGGTGTCCATTTCAACTCAGCGTCCTCGGTTGCTCCCCACATTTCCAGGAGATCTAACCTGTCTTGTTGCTAGGAGACAATTGGAATGCGAGGTGGGCTACCCAGCCATCCATCCTTAGAACCCTGCTCAGAATCATTGGCCTGGAGCCAATCTACAGGTCTCAATTGTCCTGCAGAAGACTCTCTGCAGTTTGGAGCTTCCCACAACTCCCATCGTGGGAAAACACCCATGGCCTCGTGATGCCCCCCCCATTCATGAAGGGGCCATCAGGGACAGAGTCTCCAACCTGAGCGATCCTCTGATCCTCGCCCTGACTTCAGATGCACGAGATCTCGATTCAGGTCTGTAGATTGTGCCTGCCATGGCCTCACCCAGAAACCTAAGCCAAGCTTGTGTTCTCAGACTTTTGTCGTCAGACTACTGGCCCACAAGCCCTCCAGTTTGGCAATCCAGAACTACAATGCAGCACTCTGCCTGCCCTCCAGAAGAAAAACATTGTCCTCTGGGGCTACCCAGTAACCCCAAATGAGGATCAACATGCACCGACCTTGGCTGTACCCCCAATACATAGGCTGACCAGGGCACTAATGCCCTTTCTGACACAGCCTGAGCCTGGACCCCCTGGACCCTCCCAGACAGCTGGCCGCACACTGAGCACATCGAGCCGCCATGGCCTTAGGTCGTCATCTCTTCCCAACCTCGGTTTTCAGGTTTCAGAACCTAGACCTTATCTCCAATCACTGCCCAGGGTTGAAGGTGATGCAGAAATCAGAACTCCTTCCCCATGGCAAGAAACCTTGTGGTTGGCATGTTGTCCAACGTTCAGTGTAGTTGAAACCAGTGTGGCCCATGAGGCCCCGCCCATGCTCACGGGTCACATTGGTCACAAACACACATTATGACGCTCAGGCTGAGCCCAGTCCTAAAGTACGGCCACTCAGTGGCTGGATGAAGAGATAGCATATTGGGCTTGCCATGCCCCTAGGCCCCAATTTTTAACCATAGTTCGGGTTGTCCCTTCAGTCTTCCCCACGGCTTGGCTTTGGAATTCCTCTTTTGGTGGGACACCTGAGGTAACAAAACTGAAATGAGTCCTCCCATCCCAGAGATTGACGAAAAGCAATTGGGAATCAGGCCAAATCCTCAGAGAGGAAGATTCGTCCATGGCCCATGAGGCCTCCCCGACATTCCACGGCCATCGCTGATACAAAATCCAGAGACAAAAGCCTGAGCAAGCGCCTCAGACTCGCACTTTCTTCATATCCTGAAGAGTTCTTCTCATGGTTTGTAGATCGGGCCTGCCATACCTACGTCCCCAAACCTAAGCTGAGTTTGTGTTTTCAGACTTCTGTCCTCAAAGTCTTGGGCCACACACCCTCCAGGCTGGGCCCCTGGAGCCACACATGAGGACTGTGCCTACCAATCCATGGGAATTCTGCCCTTTCCATGGTCCAAAATCGTACAAATTAGGAGAAACCTCCAAAGTCCCTGAGGCCATCCCAATAGTGTAGGTCGCCCGGAACAAACAAGGGCTGTCTGACACCAGCTGATAATCGACCTCCACTCATACCATAGATGGATGTCCCCAGAGAAGAAGATTGAACCAGACAGGACCCTAGGCCATAATAGGATCCATTGCTTTGGGTTACAGGCATGTGTCCTCAAAAGCCTGATTCCAATACGAGCATAGGGGTTTTCCTGAGGCACCCATCAGAACTCATCTCGTCTCCACAAGGAAACCTGTGCATGGGAGCCATGTCCAAAGCTTAGGAGAGTACTTCAGGGTCCCGGTGCCACCGCCCCATTCCAAGGTCCTCATGGACACAAAAACACATTAGGACCCATCCTCAGGAAAGTCCATTTCAACTCAGCCACCCCGGTTGCTCCCGCAGAGCCATCAGGTCTAAACTGTCTTGTTGCTAGGAGACAATTGGAATGTGCGGCGGGCTTCCCAGGCATCCATCCGCGAACGATGCTCTGGAGTCATTCCATATGGGATGTCCTGGAGCTGTCCAACAGGTCTCAATTGTCCCGCAGAAGGAATCCTTGAAGGGGGCATCCCACAACTCCGAACGTGGGAAAAACTCAATGGCCTCGAGATTCCGCTCCCTTCATGAAGCGGCCGTCATGCTCAGAAACTCCCACCTGAGCCAACGTCTGATCCTCGCCCTGACTTCAGATGCATGAGATATTGGTTCAGATCTGCAGGGGGTACCTGCCGTGCCCTCGCCCTGAAACCCAAGTCTAGCTTGTCTTCTCAGACTTCCGTCCTCACACTCCTGGCCCCGAAGCCCTCAAGTTTGGCAATTCCGGACCCACAATGCAGCACTCTGCCTGCCCTCTAAAAAAAAAATTATTGCCTCATGACCTGCCTAGGCACCTTAAATGCGGGTAAACCTACACAGCACTCGACTTTACCCAAATTATATAGTCTAACCTGGGCACTAATGCACTGTCGAACACAACCTGAGCCCGGACCTCCTGACCAACACCCAGAAAGCTGACCGCACACTGAGCACATAAAACCCGCCGTGGCCTTAGGTCATCATCTCTTCCCTACCTCAGTTTTCAGGCTTCAGAACCGAGACCTTATCTCCAATCTCTGCCCAGGGTTGAGTGTGATGCAGAAATCAGAACTCCTCCTTACCCATGGCAAGAACCCTTGTGGTTGGCACGTTGTCCAACGTTCAGTGTAGGAGAAACCAGCATTCACCCTGAGGCCCCGCCCATTCTTGAGTGCGACGAGGGCATACACACGCATTGTGACCCTCAGCATGAGTCCTGTCCTCCAGTAAGACCTCTCAGTGGCTGGACCATTAGATGTCATAATGGGCTTGACATGTCCCTAGGCCCCAATTTTTAACCAGATTTCTGATTGTCCAGTCGCCCCTCCCCAGGGCTCTACTCTGGAATCCATCATTTGGTGGGACACTTGAGGTTAAAAAAGAAAACAACAACAACAACAACAACAAAAAAAAAAAAACGGACTTCTTCCAGCCCACAGAATGACCCAAAACTCTTTGGACGGGGCCAAACCCACAGAGAGTAAGATTCGTCCATTTCCCATGAAGTCACCCAGAAATTGCACGACCATGAGTGACACGATATCCAGAGACAAAAACTTGAGCAGGAGCCTCACACTCGCCCTTCTTTCAATTCCCGAAGAGTTCTCCTCATGGTCTGTAGATCAGTCCTGCCATACCTATGACCCGAAACATAAGCCGAGTTTGTGTTTTCGACAACTGTCCAAACAGCCCTGGCCTACACAACCTACAGGCTCAGGCCCCTGGAGCCAAACCTGAGGACTGTCCTTGCCCTCTCCAAGGGAATTGTGTGTGCCCATTCCAATGGCCACAACCCATCTAATAGGATAAACCTCCAAAGTCCCTGATCCATCTCAATAGTGGTGGCTTCCCAGGAAAGACAGGGGCAATCTGAGCCCAACTGAGCACCTACCTGCACTCAGACCCATAGACAGATGTCCCTAGAGGTAAAAAGGAAAGAACAGGCCCCTAGGCACTAATCAGATCCATTGCTTTGGTTTCCAGGCATCTCTCCTCAGAGGCCTGGATTTCAAAAGCAGCATATAGCTGTTTCTTGACTCACCCATCAGAAAACATCTCATCTACACATGGGAAACTTGCACATTGGAGCTGTGTCAAAGCCTCTGTTTAGGAGAACCCTTTAGGGCCCCAGTGCCAGCGCTTCATTCCAAGGTCTCCATAGACACAAAAGCACGTTAGGACCCATCCCCAGGGGTGTCCATTTCAACTCAGCGTCCTCGGTTGCTCCCCACATTTCCAGGAGATCTAACCTGTCTGGTTGCTAGGAGACAATTGGAATGCGAGGTGGGCTACCCAGCCATCCATCCTTAGAACCCTGCTCAGAATCATTGGCCTGGAGCCAATCTACAGGTCTCAATTGTCCTGCAGAAGACTCTCTGCAGTTTGGAGCTTCCCACAACTCCCATCGTGGGAAAACACCCATGGCCTCGTGATGCCCCCCCCATTCATGAAGGGGCCATCAGTGACAGTGTCTCCAACCTGAGCGATCCTCTGATCCTCGCCCTGACTTCAGATGCACGAGATCTCGATTCAGGTCTGTAGATTGTGCCTGCCATGGCCTCACCCAGAAACCTAAGCCAAGCTTGTGTTCTCAGACTTTTGTCGTCAGACTACTGGCCCACAAGCCCTCCAGTTTGGCAATCCAGAACTACAATGCAGCACTCTGCCTGCCCTCCAGAAGAAAAACATTGTCCTCTGGGGCTACCCAGTAACCCCAAATGAGGATCAACATGCACCGACCTTGGCTGTACCCCCAATACATAGGCTGACCAGGGCACTAATGCCCTTTCTGACACAGCCTGAGCCTGGACCCCCTGGACCCTCCCAGACAGCTGGCCGCACACTGAGCACATCGAGCCGCCATGGCCTTAGGTCGTCATCTCTTCCCAACCTCGGTTTTCAGGTTTCAGAACCTAGACCTTATCTCCAATCACTGCCCAGGGTTGAAGGTGATGCAGAAATCAGAACTCCTTCCCCATGGCAAGAAACCTTGTGGTTGGCATGTTGTCCAACGTTCAGTGTAGTTGAAACCAGTGTGGCCCATGAGGCCCCGCCCATGCTCACGGGTCACATTGGTCACAAACACACATTATGACGCTCAGGCTGAGCCCAGTCCTAAAGTACGGCCACTCAGTGGCTGGATGAAGAGATAGCATATTGGGCTTGCCATGCCCCTAGGCCCCAATTTTTAACCATAGTTCGGGTTGTCCCTTCAGTCTTCCCCACGGCTTGGCTTTGGAATTCCTCTTTTGGTGGGACACCTGAGGTAAAAAAAACTGAAATGAGTCCTCCCATCCCAGAGATTGACGAAAAGCAATTGGGAATCAGGCCAAATCCTCAGAGAGGAAGATTCGTCCATGGCCCATGAGGCCTCCCCGACATTCCACGGCCATCGCTGATACAAAATCCAGAGACAAAAGCCTGAGCAAGCGCCTCAGACTCGCACTTTCTTCATATCCTGAAGAGTTCTTCTCATGGTTTGTAGATCGGGCCTGCCATACCTACGTCCCCAAACCTAAGCTGAGTTTGTGTTTTCAGACTTCTGTCCTCAAATTCTTGGGCCACACACCCTCCAGGCTGGGCCCCTGGAGCCACACATTAGGACTGTGCCTACCAATCCATGGGAATTCTGCCCTTTCCATGGTCCAAAATCGTACAAATTAGGAGAAACCTCCAAAGTCCCTGAGGCCATCCCAATAGTGTAGGTCGCCCGGAACAAACAAGGGCTGTCTGACACCAGCTGATAATCGACCTCCACTCATACCATAGATGGATGTCCCCAGAGAAGAAGATTGAACCAGACAGGACCCTAGGCCATAATAGGATCCATTGCTTTGGGTTACAGGCATGTGTCCTCAAAAGCCTGATTCCAATACGAGCATAGGGGTTTTCCTGAGGCACCCATCAGAACTCATCTCGTCTCCACAAGGAAACCTGTGCATGGGAGCCATGTCCAAAGCTTAGGAGAGTACTTCAGGGTCCCGGTGCCACCGCCCCATTCCAAGGTCCTCATGGACACAAAAACACATTAGGACCCATCCTCAGGAAAGTCCATTTCAACTCAGCCACCCCGGTTGCTCCCGCAGAGCCATCAGGTCTAAACTGTCTTGTTGCTAGGAGACAATTGGAATGTGCGGCGGGCTTCCCAGGCATCCATCCGCGAACGGTGCTCTGGAGTCATTCCATATGGGATGTCCTGGAGCTGTCCAACAGGTCTCAATTGTCCCGCAGAAGGAATCCTTGAAGGGGGCATCCCACAACTCCGAACGTGGGAAAAACTCAATGGCCTCGAGATTCCGCTCCCTTCATGAAGCGGCCGTCATGCTCAGAAACTCCCACCTGAGCCAACGTCTGATCCTCGCCCTGACTTCAGATGCATGAGATATTGGTTCAGATCTGCAGGGGGTACCTGCCGTGCCCTCGCCCTGAAACCCAAGTCTAGCTTGTCTTCTCAGAATTCCGTCCTCACACTCCTGGCCCCGAAGCCCTCAAGTTTGGCAATTCCGGACCCACAATGCAGCACTCTGCCTGCCCTCTAAAAAAAAAATTATTGCCTCATGACCTGCCTAGGCACCTTAAATGCGGGTAAACCTACACAGCACTCGACTTTACCCAAATTATATAGTCTAACCTGGGCACTAATGCACTGTCGAACACAACCTGAGCCCGGACCTCCTGACCAACACCCAGAAAGCTGACCGCACACTAGGCACATAAAACCCGCCGTGGCCTTAGGTCATCATCTCTTCCCTACCTCAGTTTTCAGGCTTCAGAACCGAGACCTTATCTCCAATCTCTGCCCAGGGTTGAGTGTGATGCAGAAATCAGAACTCCTCCTTACCCATGGCAAGAACCCTTGTGGTTGGCACGTTGTCCAACGTTCAGTGTAGGAGAAACCAGCATTCACCCTGAGGCCCCGCCCATTCTTGAGTGCGACGAGGGCATACACACGCATTGTGACCCTCAGCATGAGTCCTGTCCTCTAGTAAGTCCTCTCAGTGGCTGGACCATTAGATATCATAATGGGCTTGACATGTCCCTAGGCCCCAATTTTTAACCAGATTTCTGATTTTCCAGTCGCCCCTCCCCAGGGCTCTACTCTGGAATCCATCATTTGGTGGGACACTTGAGGTTAAAAAAGAAAACAACAACAACAACAACAACAACAAAAAAAAAAAAACGGACTTCTTCCAGCCCACAGAATGACCCAAAACTCTTTGGACGGGGCCAAACCACCAGAGAGTAAGATTCGTCCATTTCCCATTAAGTCACCCAGAAATTGCACGACCATGAGTGACACGATATCCAGAGACAAAAACTTGAGCAGGAGCCTCACACTCGCCCTTCTTTCAAATCCCGAAGAGTTCTCCTCATGGTCTGTAGATCAGTCCTGCCATACCTATGACCCGAAACATAAGCCGAGTTTGTGTTTTCGACAACTGTCCAAACAGCTCTGGCCTACACAACCTACAGGCTCAGGCCCCTGGAGCCAAACCTGAGGACTGTCCTTGCCCTCTCCAAGGGAATTGTGTGTGCCCATTCCAATGGCCACAACCCTTCTAATAGGATAAACCTCCAAAGTCCCTGATCCATCTCAATAGTGGTGGCTTCCCAGGAAAGACAGGGGCAATCTGAGCCCAACTGAGCACCTACCTGCACTCAGACCCATAGACAGATGTCCCCAGAGGTAAAAAGGAAAGAACAGGCCCCTAGGCACTAATCAGATCCATTGCTTTGGTTTCCAGGCATCTCTCCTCAGAGGCCTGGATTTCAAATCAGCATATAGCTGTTTCTTGACTCACCCATCAGAAAACATCTCATCTACACATGGGAAACTTGCACGTTGGAGCTGTGTCAAAGCCTCTGTTTAGGAGAACCCTTTAGGGCCCCAGTGCCCGCGCTTCATTCCAAGGTCTCCATAGACACAAAAGCACGTTAGGACCCATCCCCAGGGGTGTCCATTTCAACTCATCGTCCTCGGTTGCTCCCCACAGATCCAGGAGATCTAACCTGTCTGGTTGCTAGGAGACAATTGGAATGCGAGGTGGGCTACCCAGCCATCCATCCTTAGAACCCTGCTCAGAATCATTGGCCTGGACCCAAACAACAGGTCTCAATTGTCCTGCAGAAGACTCTCTGCAGTTTGGAGCTTCTCACAACTCCCATCGTGGGAAAACACCCATGGCCTCGTGATGCCCCCCCCATTCATGAAGGGGCCATCAGGGACAGAGTCTCCAACCTGAGCGATCCTCTGATCCTCGCCCTGACTTCAGATGCACGGGATTTCGATTCAGGTCTGTAGATTGTGCCTGCCATGGCCTCACCCAGAAACCTAAGCCAAGCTTGTGTTCTCAGACTTTTGTCGTCAGACTACTGGCCCACAAGCCCTCCAGTTTGGCAATCCAGAACTACAATGCAGCACTCTGCCTGCCCTCCAGAAGAAAAACATTGTCCTCTGGGGCTACCCAGTTACCCCAAATGAGGATCAACCTGCACCGACCTTGGCTGTACCCCCAATACATAGGCTGACCAGGGCACTAATGCCCTTTCTGACACAGCCTGAGCCTGGACCCCCTGGACCCTCCCAGACAGCTGGCCGCACACTGAGCACATCGAGCCGCCATGGCCTTAGGTCGTCATCTCTTCCCAACCTCGGTTTTCAGGTTTCAGAACCTAGACCTTATCTCCAATCACTGCCCAGGGTTGAAGGTGATGCAGAAATCAGAACTCCTTCCCCATGGCAAGAAACCTTGTGGTTGGCATGTTGTCCAACGTTCAGTGTAGTTGAAACCAGTGTGGCCCATGAGGCCCCGCCCATGCTCACGGGTCACATTGGTCACAAACACACATTATGACGCTCAGGCTGAGCCCAGTCCTAAAGTACGGCCACTCAGTGGCTGGATGAAGAGATAGCATATTGGGCTTGCCATGCCCCTAGGCCCCAATTTTTAACCATAGTTCGGGTTGTCCCTTCAGTCTTCCCCACGGCTTGGCTTTGGAATTCCTCTTTTGGTGGGACACCTGAGGTAACAAAACTGAAATGAGTCCTCCCATCCCAGAGATTGACGATAAGCAATTGGGAATCAGGCCAAATCCTCAGAGAGGAAGATTCGTCCATGGCCCATGAGGCCTCCCCGACATTCCACGGCCATCGCTGATACAAAATCCAGAGACAAAAGCCTGAGCAAGCGCCTCAGACTCGCACTTTCTTCATATCCTGAAGAGTTCTTCTCATGGTTTGTAGAACGGGCCTGCCATACCTACGTCCCCAAACCTAAGCTGAGTTTGTGTTTTCAGACTTCTGTCCTCAAATTCTTGGGCGACACACCCTCCAGGCTGGGCCCCTGGAGCCACACATTAGGACTGTGCCTACCAATCCATGGGAATTCTGCCCATTCCATGGTCCAAAATCGTACAAATTAGGAGAAACCTCCAAAGTCCCTGAGGCCATCCCAATAGTGTAGGTCGCCCGGAACAAACAAGTGCTGTCTGACACCAGCTGATAATCTACCTCCACTCATACCATAGATGGATGTCCCCAGAGAAGAAGATTGAACCAGACAGGACCCTAGGCCAAAATAGGATCCATTGCTTTGGGTTACAGGCATGTGTCCTCAAAAGCCTGATTCCAATACGAGCATAGGGGTTTTCCTGAGGCACCCATCAGAACTCATCTCGTCTCCACAAGGAAACCTGTGCATGGGAGCCATGTCCAAAGCTTAGGAGAGTACTTCAGGGTCCCGGTGCCACCGCCCCATTCCAAGGTCCTCATGGACACAAAAACACATTAGGACCCATCCTCAGGAAAGTCCATTTCAACTCAGCCACCCCGGTTGCTCCCGCAGAGCCATCAGATCTAAACTGTCTTGTTGCTAGGAGACAATTGGAATGTGCGGCGGGCTCCCCAGGCATCCATCCGCGAACGGTGCTCTGGAGTCATTCCATATGGGATGTCCTGGAGCTGTCCAACAGGTCTCAATTGTCCCGCAGAAGGAATCCTTGAAGGGGGCATCCCACAACTCCGAACGTGGGAAAAACTCAATGGCCTCGAGATTCCGCTCCCTTCATGAAGCGGCCTTCATGCTCAGAAACTCCCACCTGAGCCAACGTCTGATCCTCGCCCTGACTTCAGATGCATGAGATATTGGTTCAGATCTGCAGGGGGTACCTGCCGTGCCCTCGCCCTGAAACCCAAGTCTAGCTTGTCTTCTCAGACTTCCGTCCTCACACTCCTGGCCCCGAAGCCCTCAAGTTTGGCAATTCCGGACCCACAATGCAGCACTCTGCCTGCCCTCTAAAAAAAAAAAATATTGCCTCATGACCTGCCCAGGCACCTTAAATGCGGGTAAACCTACACAGCACTCGACTTTAACCAAATTATATAGTCTAACCTGGGCACTAATACACTGTCGAACACAACCTGAGCCCGGACCTCCTGACCAACACCCAGAAAGCTGACCGCACACTGAGCACATAAAACCCGCCATGGCCTTAGGTCATCATCTCTTCCCTACCTCAGTTTTCAGGCTTCAGAACCGAGACCTTATCTCCAATCACTGCCCAGGGTTGAGTGTGATGCAGAAATCAGAACTCCTCCTTACCCATGGCAAGAACCCTTGTGGTTGGCACGTTGTCCAACGTTCAGTGTAGGAGAAACCAGCATTCACCCTGAGGCCCCGCCCATTCTTGAGTGCGACGAGGGCATACACACGCATTGTGACCCTCAGCATGAGTCCTGTCCTCTAGTAAGTCCTCTCAGTGGCTGGACCATTAGATGTCATAATGGGCTTGACATGTCCCTAGGCCCCAATTTTTAACCAGATTTCTGATTTTCCAGTCGCCCCTCCCCAGGGCTCTACTCTGGAATCCATCATTTGGTGGGACACTTGAGGTTAAAAAAGAAAACAACAACAACAACAACAACAAAAAAAAAAAAAAAAAAAAACGGACTTCTTCCAGCCCACAGAATGACCCAAAACTCTTTGGACGGGGCCAAACCACCAGAGAGTAAGATTCGTCCATTTCCCATGAAGTCACCCAGAAATTGCACGACCATGAGTGACACGATATCCAGAGACAAAAACTTGAGCAGGAGCCTCACACTCGCCCTTCTTTCAAATCCCGAAGAGTTCTCCTCATGGTCTGTAGATCAGTCCTGCCATACCTATGACCCGAAACATAAGCCGAGTTTGTGTTTTCGACAACTGTCCAAACAGCCCTGGCCTACACAACCTACAGGCTCAGGCCCCTGGAGCCAAACCTGAGGACTGTCCTTGCCCTCTCCAAGGGAATTGTGTGTGCCCATTCCAATGGCCACAACCCTTCTAATAGGATAAACCTCCAAAGTCCCTGATCCATCTCAATAGTGGTGGCTTCCCAGGAAAGACAGGGGCAATCTGAGCCCAACTGAGCACCTACCTGCACTCAGACCCATAGACAGATGTCCCCAGAGGTAAAAAGGAAAGAACAGGCCCCTAGGCACTAATCAGATCCATTGCTTTGGTTTCCAGGCATCTCTCCTCAGAAGCCTGGATTTCAAAAGCAGCATCTAGCTGTTTCTTGACTCACCCATCAGAAAACATCTCATCTACACATGGGAAACTTGCACGTTGGAGCTGTGTCAAAGCCTCTGTTTAGGAGAACCCTTTAGGGCCCCAGTGCCAGCGCTTCATTCCAAGGTCTCCATAGACACAAAAGCACGTTAGGACCCATCCCCAGGGGTGTCCATTTCAACTCAGCGTCCTCGATTGCTCCCCACAGATCCAGGAGATCTAACCTGTCTGGTTGCTAGGAGACAATTGGAATGCGAGGTGGGCTACCCAGCCATCCATCCTTAGAACCCTGCTCAGAATCATTGGCCTGGAGCCAAACAACAGGTCTCAATTGTCCTGCAGAAGACTCTCTGCAGTTTGGAGCTTCTCACAACTCCCATCGTGGGAAAACACCCATGGCCTCGTGATGCCCCCCCCCATTCATGAAGGGGCCATCAGGGACAGAAACTCCAACCTGAGCGATCCTCTGATCCTCACCCTGACTTCAGATGCACGAGATCTCGATTCAGGTCTGTAGATTGTGCCTGCCATGGCCTCACCCAGAAACCTAAGCCAAGCTTGTGTTCTCAGACTTTTGTCGTCAGACTACTGGCCCACAAGCCCTCCAGTTTGGCAATCCAGAACTACAATGCAGCACTCTGCCTGCCCTCCAGAAGAAAAACATTGTCCTCTGGGGCTACCCAGTAACCCCAAATGAGGATCAACCTGCACCGACCTTGGCTGTACCCCCAATACATAGGCTGACCAGGGCACTAATGCCCTTTCTGACACAGCCTGAGCCTGGACCCCCTGGACCCTCCCAGACAGCTGGCCGCACACTGAGCACATCGAGCCGCCATGGCCTTAGGTCGTCATCTCTTCCCAACCTCGGTTTTCAGGTTTCAGAACCTAGACCTTATCTCCAATCACTGCCCAGGGTTGAAGGTGATGCAGAAATCAGAACTCCTTCCCCATGGCAAGAAACCTTGTGGTTGGCATGTTGTCCAACGTTCAGTGTAGTTGAAACCAGTGTGGCCCATGAGGCCCCGCCCATGCTCACGGGTCACATTGGTCACAAACACACATTATGACGCTCAGGCTGAGCCCAATCCTAAAGTAAGGCCACTCAGTGGCTGGATGAAGAGATAGCATATTGGGCTTGCCATGCCCCTAGGCCCCAATTTTTAACCATAGTTCGGGTTGTCCCTTCAGTCTTCCCCACGGCTTGGCTTTGGAATTCCTCTTTTGGTGGGACACCTGAGGTAACAAAACTGAAATGAGTCCTCCCATCCCAGAGATTGACGAAAAGCAATTGGGAATCAGGCCAAATCCTCAGAGAGGAAGATTCGTCCATGGCCCATGAGGCCTCCCCGACATTCCACGGCCATCGCTGATACAAAATCCAGAGACAAAAGCCTGAGCAAGCGCCTCAGACTCGCACTTTCTTCATATCCTGAAGAGTTCTTCTCATGGTTTGTAGATCGGGCCTGCCATACCTACGTCCCCAAACCTAAGCTGAGTTTGTGTTTTCAGACTTCTGTCCTCAAAGTCTTGGGCCACACACCCTCCAGGCTGGGCCCCTGGAGCCACACATTAGGACTGTGCCTACCAATCCATGGGAATTCTGCCCTTTCCATGGTCCAAAATCGTACAAATTAGGAGAAACCTCCAAAGTCCCTGAGGACATCCCAATAGTGTAGGTCGCCCGGAACAAACAAGGGCTGTCTTAAACCAGCTGATAATCGACCTCCACTCATACCATAGATGGATGTCCCCAGAGAAGAAGATTGAACCAGACAGGACCCTAGGCCATAATAGGATCCATTGCTTTGGGTTACAGGCATGTGTCCTCAAAAGCCTGATTCCAATACGAGCATAGGGGTTTTCCTGAGGCACCCATCAGAACTCATCTCGTCTCCACAAGGAAACCTGTGCATGGGAGCCATGTCCAAAGCTTAGGAGAGTACTTCAGGGTCCCGGTGCCACCGCCCCATTCCAAGGCCCTCATGGACACAAAAACACATTAGGACCCATCCTCAGGAAAGTCCATTTCAACTCAGCCACCCCGGTTGCTCGCGCAGAGCCATCAGATCTAAACTGTCTTGTTGCTAGGAGACAATTGGAATGTGCGGCGGGCTTCCCAGGCATCCATCCGCGAACGGTGCTCTGGAGTCATTCCATATGGGATGTCCTGGAGCTGTCCAACAGGTCTCAATTGTCCCGCAGAAGGAATCCTTGAAGGGGGCATCCCACAACTCCGAACGTGGGAAAAACTCAATGGCCTCGAGATTCCGCTCCCTTCATGAAGCGGCCGTCATGCTCAGAAACTCCCACCTGAGCCAACGTCTGATCCTCGCCCTGACTTCAGATGCATGAGATATTGGTTCAGATCTGCAGGGGGTACCTGCCGTGCCCTCGCCCTGAAACCCAAGTCTAGCTTGTCTTCTCAGACTTCCGTCCTCACACTCCTGGCCCCGAAGCCCTCAAGTTTGGCAATTCCAGACCCACAATGCAGCACTCTGCCTGCCCTCTAAAAAAAAAATTATTGCCTCATGACCTGCCCAGGCACCTTAAATGCGGGTAAACCTACACAGCACTCGACTTTACCCAAATTATATAGTCTAACCTGGGCACTAATGCACTGTCAAACACAACCTGAGCCCGGACCTCCTGACCAACACCCAGAAAGCTGACCGCACACTGAGCACATAAAACCCGCCATGGCCTTAGGTCATCATCTCTTCCCTACCTCAGTTTTCAGGCTTCAGAACCGAGACCTTATCTCCAATCTCTGCCCAGGGTTGAGTGTGATGCAGAAATCAGAACTCCTCCTTACCCATGGCAAGAACCCTTGTGGTTGGCACGTTGTCCAACGTTCAGTGTAGGAGAAACCAGCATTCACCCTGAGGCCCCGCCCATTCTTGAGTGCGACGAGGGCATACACACGCATTGTGACCCTCAGCATGAGTCCTGTCCTCTAGTAAGTCCTCTCAGTGGCTGGACCATTAGATGTCATAATGGGCTTGACATGTCCCTAGGCCCAAATTTTTAACCAGATTTCTGATTGTCCAGTTGCCCCTCCCCAGGGCTCTACTCTGGAATCCATCATTTGGTGTGACACTTGAGGTTAAAAAAGAAAACAACAACAACAACAACAACAACAACAACAACAACAAAAAAAACGGACTTCTTCCAGCCCACAGAATGACCCAAAACTCTTTGGACGGGGCCAAACCCACAGAGAGTAAGATTCGTCCATTTCCCATGAAGTCACCCAGAAATTGCACGACCATGAGTGACACGATATCCAGAGACAAAAACTTGAGCAGGAGCCTCACACTCGCCCTTCTTTCAATTCCCGAAGAGTTCTCCTCATGGTCTGTAGATCAGTCCTGCCATACCTATGACCCGAAACATAAGCCGAGTTTGTGTTTTCGACAACTGTCCAAACAGCCCTGGCCTACACAACCTACAGGCTCAGGCCCCTGGAGCCAAACCTGAGGACTGTCCTTGCCCTCTCCAAGGGAATTGTGTGTGCCCATTCCAATGGCCACAACCCATCTAATAGGATAAACCTCCAAAGTCCCTGATCCATCTCAATAGTGGTGGCTTCCCAGGAAAGACAGGGGCAATCTGAGCCCAACTGAGCACCTACCTGCACTCAGACCCATAGACAGATGTCCCCAGAGGTAAAAAGGAAAGAACAGGCCCCTAGGCACTAATCAGATCCATTGCTTTGGTTTCCAGGCATCTCTCCTCAGAGGCCTGGATTTCAAAAGCAGCATATAGCTGTTTCTTGACTCACCCATCAGAAAACATCTCATCTACACATGGGAAACTTGCACGTTGGAGCTGTGTCAAAGCCTCTGTTTAGGAGAACCCTTTAGGGCCCCAGTGCCAGCGCTTCATTCCAAGGTCTCCATAGACACAATAGCACGTTAGGACCCATCCCCAGGGGTGTCCATTTCAACTCAGCGTCCTCGGTTGCTCCCCACATTTCCAGGAGATCTAACCTGTCTGGTTGCTAGGAGACAATTGGAATGCGAGGTGGGCTACCCAGCCATCCATCCTTAGAACCCTGCTCAGAATCATTGGCCTGGAGCCAATCTACAGGTCTCAATTGTCCTGCAGAAGACTCTCTGCAGTTTGGAGCTTCCCACAACTCCCATCGTGGGAAAACACCCATGGCCTCGTGATGCCCCCCCCCATTCATGAAGGGGCCATCAGGGACAGAGTCTCCAACCTGAGCGATCCTCTGATCCTCGCCCTGACTTCAGATGCACGAGATCTCGATTCAGGTCTGTAGATTGTGCCTGCCATGGCCTCACCCAGAAACCTAAGCCAAGCTTGTGTTCTCAGACTTTTGTCGTCAGACTACTGGCCCACAAGCCCTCCAGTTTGGCAATCCAGAACTACAATGCAGCACTCTGCCTGCCCTCCAGAAGAAAAACATTGTCCTCTGGGGCTACCCAGTAACCCCAAATGAGGATCAACATGCACCGACCTTGGCTGTACCCCCAATACATAGGCTGACCAGGGCACTAATGCCCTTTCTGACACAGCCTGAGCCTGGACCCCCTGGACCCTCCCAGACAGCTGGCCGCACACTGAGCACATCGAGCCGCCATGGCCTTAGGTCGTCATCTCTTCCCAACCTCGGTTTTCAGGTTTCAGAACCTAGACCTTATCTCCAATCACTGCCCAGGGTTGAAGGTGATGCAGAAATCAGAACTCCTTCCCCATGGCAAGAAACCTTGTGGTTGGCATGTTGTCCAACGTTCAGTGTAGTTGAAACCAGTGTGGCCCATGAGGCCCCGCCCATGCTCACGGGTCACATTGGTCACAAACACACATTATGACGCTCAGGCTGAGCCCAGTCCTAAAGTACGGCCACTCAGTGGCTGGATGAAGAGATAGCATATTGGGCTTGCCATGCCCCTAGGCCCCAATTTTTAACCATAGTTCGGGTTGTCCCTTCAGTCTTCCCCACGGCTTGGCTTTGGAATTCCTCTTTTGGTGGGACACCTGAGGTAACAAAACTGAAATGAGTCCTCCCATCCCAGAGATTGACGAAAAGCAATTGGGAATCAGGCCAAATCCTCAGAGAGGAAGATTCGTCCATGGCCCATGAGGCCTCCCCGACATTCCACGGCCATCGCTGATACAAAATCCAGAGACAAAATCCTGAGCAAGCGCCTCAGACTCGCACTTTCTTCATATCCTGAAGAGTTCTTCTCATGGTTTGTAGATCGGGCCTGCCATACCTACGTCCCCAAACCTAAGCTGAGTTTGTGTTTTCAGACTTCTGTCCTCAAATTCTTGGGCCACACACCCTCCAGGCTGGGCCCCTGGAGCCACACATTAGGACTGTGCCTACCAATCCATGGGAATTCTGCCCTTTCCATGGTCCAAAATCGTACAAATTAGGAGAAACCTCCAAAGTCCCTGAGGCCATCCCAATAGTGTAGGTCGCCCGGAACAAACAAGGGCTGTCTGACACCAGCTGATAATCGACCTCCACTCATACCATAGATGGATGTCCCCAGAGAAGAAGATTGAACCAGACAGGACCCTAGGCCATAATAGGATCCATTGCTTTGGGTTACAGGCATGTGTCCTCAAAAGCCTGATTCCAATACGAGCATAGGGGTTTTCCTGAGGCACCCATCAGAACTCATCTCGTCTCCACAAGGAAACCTGTGCATGGGAGCCATGTCCAAAGCTTAGGAGAGTACTTCAGGGTCCCGGTGCCACCGCCCCATTCCAAGGTCCTCATGGACACAAAAACACATTAGGACCCATCCTCAGGAATGTCCATTTCAACTCAGCCACCCCGGTTGCTCCCGCAGAGCCATCAGGTCTAAACTGTCTTGTTGCTAGGAGACAATTGGAATGTGCGGCGGGCTTCCCAGGCATCCATCCGCGAACGGTGCTCTGGAGTCATTCCATATGGGATGTCCTGGAGCTGTCCAACAGGTCTCAATTGTCCCGCAGAAGGAATCCTTGAAGGGGGCATCCCACAACTCCAAATGTGGGAAAAACTCAATGGCCTCGAGATTCCGCTCCCTTCATGAAGCGGCCGTCATGCTCAGAAACTCCCACCTGAGCCAACGTCTGATCCTCGCCCTGACTTCAGATGCATGAGATATTGGTTCAGATCTGCAGGGGGTACCTGCCATGCCCTCGCCCTGAAACCCAAGTCTAGCTTGTCTTCTCAGACTTCCGTCCTCACACTCCTGGCCCCGAAGCCCTCAAGTTTGGCAATTCCGGACCCACAATGCAGCACTCTGCCTGCCCTCTAAAAAAAAAATTATTGCCTCATGACCTGCCCAGGCACCTTAAATGCGGGTAAACCTACACAGTACTCGACTTTACCCAAATTATATAGTCTAACCTGGGCACTAATGCACTGTCGAACACAACCTGAGCCCGGACCTCCTGACCAACACCCAGAAAGCTGACCGCACACTGAGCACATAAAACCCGCCATGGCCTTAGGTCATCATCTCTTCCCTACCTCAGTTTTCAGGCTTCAGAACCGAGACCTTATCTCCAATCTCTGCACAGGGTTGAGTGTGATGCAGAAATCAGAACTCCTCCTTACCCATGGCAAGAACCCTTGTGGTTGGCACGTTGTCCAACGTTCAGTGTAGGAGAAACCAGCATTCACCCTGAGGCCCCGCCCATTCTGGAGTGCGACGAGGGCATACACACGCATTGTGACCCTCAGCATGAGTCCTGTCCTCTAGTATGTCCTCTCAGTGGCTGGACCATTAGATGTCATAATGGGCTTGACATGTCCCTAGGCCCCAATTTTTAACCAGATTTTTGATTGTCCAGTCGCCCCTCCCCAGGGCTCTACTCTGGAATCCATCATTTGGTGGGACACTTGAGGTTAAAAAAGAAAACAACAACAACAACAACAAATTGCACGACCATGAGTGACACGATATCCAGAGACAAAAACTTGAGCAGGAGCCTCACACTCGCCCTTCTTTCAATTCTCGAAGAGTTCTCCTCATGGTCTGTAGATCAGTCCTGCCATACCTATGACCCGAAACATAAGCCGAGTTTGTGTTTTCGACAACTGTCCAAACCGCCCTGGCCTACACAACCTACAGGTTCACGCCCCTGGAGCCAAACCTGAGGACTGTCCTTGCCCTCTCCAAGGGAATTGTGTGTGCCCATTCCAATGGCCACAACCCTTCTAATAGGATAAACCTCCAAAGTCCCTGATCCATCTCAATAGTGGTGGCTTCCCAGGAAAGACAGGGGCAATCTGAGCCCAACTGAGCACCTACCTGCACTCAGACCCATAGACAGATGTCCCCAGAGGTAAAAAGGAAAGAACAGGCCCCTAGGCACTAATCAGATCCATTGCTTTGGTTTCCAGGCATCTCTCCTCAGAGGCCTGGATTTCAAAACAGCATCTAGCTGTTTCTTGACTCACCCATCAGAAAACATCTCATCTACACATGGGAAACTTGCACGTTGGAGCTGTGTCAAAGCCTCTGTTTAGGAGAAACCTTTAGGGCCCCATTGCCAGCGCTTCATTCCAAGGTCTCCATAGACACAAAAGCACGTTAGGACCCATCCCCAGGGGTGTCCATTTCAACTCAGCGTCCTCGGTTTCTCCCCACAGATCCAGGAGATCTAACCTGTCTGGTTGCTAGGAGACAATTGGAATGCGAGGTGGGCTACCCAGCCATCCATCCTTAGAACCCTGCTCAGAATCATTGGCCTGGACCCAAACAACAGGTCTCAATTGTCCTGCAGAAGACTCTCTGCAGTTTGGAGCTTCCCACAACTCCCATCGTGGGAAAACACCCATGGCCTCGTGATGGCCCCCCCATTCATGAATTGGCCATCAGGGACAGAGTCTCCAACCTGAGCGATCCTCTGATCCTCGCCCTGACTTCAAATGCACGAGATCTCGATTCAGGTCTGTAGATTGTGCCTGCCATGGCCTCACCCAGAAACCTAAGCCAAGCTTGTGTTCTCAGACTTTTGTCGTCAGACTACTGGCCCACAAGCCCTCCAGTTTGGCAATCCAGAACTACAATGCAGCACTCTGCCTGCCCTCCAGAAGAAAAACATTGTCCTCTGGGGCTACCCAGTAACCCCAAATGAGGATCAACATGCACCGACCTTGGCTGTACCCCCAATACATAGGCTGACCAGGGCACTAATGCCCTTTCTGACACAGCCTGAGCCTGGACCCCCTGGACCCTCCCAGACAGCTGGCCGCACACTGAGCACATCGAGCCGCCATGGCCTTAGGTCGTCATCTCTTCCCAACCTCGGTTTTCAGGTTTCAGAACCTAGACCTTATCTCCAATCACTGCCCAGGGTTGAAGGTGATGCAGAAATCAGAACTCCTTCCCCATGGCAAGAAACCTTGTGGTTGGCATGTTGTCCAACGTTCAGTGTAGTTGAAACCAGTGTGGCCCATGAGGCCCCGCCCATGCTCACGGGTCACATTGGTCACAAAAACACATTATGACGCTCAGGCTGAGCCCAGTCCTAAAGTACGGCCACTCAGTGGCTGGATGAAGAGATAGCATATTGGGCTTGCCATGCCCCTAGGCCCCAATTTTTAACCATAGTTCGGGTTGTCCCTTCAGTCTTCCCCACGGCTTGGCTTTGGAATTCCTCTTTTGGTGGGACACCTGAGGTAACAAAACTGAAATGAGTCCTCCCATCCCAGAGATTGACGAAAAGCAATTGGGAATCAGGCCAAATCCTCAGAGAGGAAGATTCGTCCATGGCCCATGAGGCCTCCCCGACATTCCACGGCCATCGCTGATACAAAATCCAGAGACAAAAGCCTGAGCAAGCGCCTCAGACTCGCACTTTCTTCATATCCTGAAGAGTTCTTCTCATGGTTTGTAGATCGGGCCTGCCATACCTACGTCCCCAAACCTAAGCTGAGTTTGTGTTTTCAGACTTCTGTCCTCAAATTCTTGGGCCACACACCCTCCAGGCTGGGCCCCTGGAGCCACACATTAGGACTGTGCCTACCAATCCATGGGAATTCTGCCCTTTCCATGGTCCAAAATCGTACAAATTAGGAGAAACCTCCAAAGTCCCTGAGGCCATCCCAATAGTGTAGGTCGCCCGGAACAAACAAGGGCTGTCTGACACCAGCTGATAATCGACCTCCACTCATACCATAGATGGATGTCCCCAGAGAAGAAGATTGAACCAGACAGGACCCTAGGCCATAATAGGATCCATTGCTTTGGGTTACAGGCATGTGTCCTCAAAAGCCTGATTCCAATACGAGCATAGGGGTTTTCCTGAGGCACCCATCAGAACTCATCTCCTCTCCACAAGGAAACCTGTGCATGGGAGCCATGTCCAAAGCTTAGGAGAGTACTTCAGGGTCCCGGTGCCACCGCCCCATTCCAAGGTCCTCATGGACACAAAAACACATTAGGACCCATCCTCAGGAAAGTCCATTTCAACTCAGCCACCCCGGTTGCTCCCGCAGAGCCATCAGGTCTAAACTGTCTTGTTGCTAGGAGACAATTGGAATGTGCGGCGGGCTTCCCAGGCATCCATCCGCGAACGGTGCTCTGGAGTCATTCCATATGGGATGTCCTGGAGCTGTCCAACAGGTCTCAATTGTCCCGCAGAAGGAATCCTTGAAGGGGGCATCCCACAACTCCGAACGTGGGAAAAACTCAATGGCCTCGAGATTCCGCTCCCTTCATGAAGCGGCCGTCATGCTCAGAAACTCCCACCTGAGCCAACGTCTGATCCTCGCCCTGACTTCAGATGCATGAGATATTGGTTCAGATCTGCAGGGGGTACCTGCCGTGCCCTCGCCCTGAAACCCAAGTCTAGCTTGTCTTCTCAGACTTCCGTCCTCACACTCCTGGCCCCGAAGCCCTCAAGTTTGGCAATTCCGGACCCACAATGCAGCACTCTGCCTGCCCTCTAAAAAAAAAATTATTGCCTCATGACCTGCCTAGGCACCTTAAATGCGGGTAAACCTACACAGCACTCGACTTTACCCAAATTATATAGTCTAACCTGGGCACTAATGCACTGTCGAACACAACCTGAGCCCGGACCTCCTGACCAACACCCAGAAAGCTGACCGCACACTGAGCACATAAAACCCGCCGTGGCCTTAGGTCATCATCTCTTCCCTACCTCAGTTTTCAGGCTTCAGAACCGAGACCTTATCTCCAATCTCTGCCCAGGGTTGAGTGTGATGCAGAAATCAGAACTCCTCCTTACCCATGGCAAGAACCCTTGTGGTTGGCACGTTGTCCAACGTTCAGTGTAGGAGAAACCAGCATTCACCCTGAGGCCCCGCCCATTCTTGAGTGCGACGAGGGCATACACACGCATTGTGACCCTCAGCATGAGTCCTGTCCTCTAGTAAGTCCTCTCAGTGGCTGGACCATTAGATGTCATAATGGGCTTGACATGTCCCTAGGCCCCAATTTTTAACCAGATTTCTGATTTTCCAGTCGCCCCTCCCCAGGGCTCTACTCTGGAATCCATCATTTGGTGGGACACTTGAGGTTAAAAAAGAAAACAACAACAACAACAACAACAACAACAAAAAAAACGGACTTCTTCCAGCCCACAGAATGACCCAAAACTCTTTGGACGGCGCCAAACCACCAGAGAGTAAGATTCGTCCATTTCCCATTAAGTCACCCAGAAATTGCACGACCATGAGTGACACGATATCCAGAGACAAAAACTTGAGCAGGAGCCTCACACTCGCCCTTCTTTCAAATCCCGAAGAGTTCTCCTCATGGTCTGTAGATCAGTCCTGCCATACCTATGACCCGAAACATAAGCCGAGTTTGTGTTTTCGACAACTGTCCAAACAGCCCTGGCCTACACAACCTACAGGCTCAGGCCCCTGGAGCCAAACCTGAGGACTGTCCTTGCCCTCTCCAAGGGAATTGTGTGTGCCCATTCCAATGGCCACAACCCTTCTAATAGGATAAACCTCCAAAGTCCCTGATCCATCTCAATAGTGGTGGCTTCCCAGGAAAGACAGGGGCAATCTGAGCCCAACTGAGCACCTACCTGCACTCAGACCCATAGACAGATGTCCCCAGAGGTAAAAAGGAAAGAACAGGCCCCTAGGCACTAATCAGATCCATTGCTTTGGTTTCCAGGCATCTCTCCTCAGAGGCCTGGATTTCAAAAGCAGCATATAGCTGTTTCTTGACTCACCCATCAGAAAACATCTCATCTACACATGGGAAACTTGCACGTTGGAGCTGTGTCAAAGCCTCTGTTTAGGAGAACCCTTTAGGGCCCCAGTGCCAGCGCTTCATTCCAAGGTCTCCATAGACACAAAAGCACGTTAGGACCCATCCCCAGGGGTGTCCATTTCAACTCATCGTCCTCGGTTGCTCCCCACAGATCCAGGAGATCTAACCTGTCTGGTTGCTAGGAGACAATTGGAATGCGAGGTGGGATACCCAGCCATCCATCCTTAGAACCCTGCTCAGAATCATTGGCCTGGACCCAAACAACAGGTCTCAATTGTCCTGCAGAAGACTCTCTGCAGTTTGGAGCTTCTCACAACTCCCATCGTGGGAAAACACCCATGGCCTCGTGATGCCCCCCCCATTCATGAAGGGGCCATCAGGGACAGAGTCTCCAACCTGAGCGATCCTCTGATCCTCGCCCTGACTTCAGATGCACGGGATTTCGATTCAGGTCTGTAGATTGTGCCTGCCATGGCCTCACCCAGAAACCTAAGCCAAGCTTGTGTTCTCAGACTTTTGTCGTCAGACTACTGGCCCACAAGCCCTCCAGTTTGGCAATCCAGAACTACAATGCAGCACTCTGCCTGCCCTCCAGAAGAAAAACATTGTCCTCTGGGGCTACCCAGTTACCCCAAATGAGGATCAACCTGCACCGACCTTGGCTGTACCCCCAATACATAGGCTGACCAGGGCACTAATGCCCTTTCTGACACAGCCTGAGCCTGGACCCCCTGGACCCTCCCAGACAGCTGGCCGCACACTGAGCACATCGAGCCGCCATGGCCTTAGGTCGTCATCTCTTCCCAACCTCGGTTTTCAGGTTTCAGAACCTAGACCTTATCTCCAATCACTGCCCAGGGTTGAAGGTGATGCAGAAATCAGAACTCCTTCCCCATGGCAAGAAACCTTGTGGTTGGCATGTTGTCCAACGTTCAGTGTAGTTGAAACCAGTGTGGCCCATGAGGCCCCGCCCATGCTCACGGGTCACATTGGTCACAAACACACATTATGACGCTCAGGCTGAGCCCAGTCCTAAAGTACGGCCACTCAGTGGCTGGATGAAGAGATAGCATATTGGGCTTGCCATGCCCCTAGGCCCCAATTTTTAACCATAGTTCGGGTTGTCCCTTCAGTCTTCCCCACGGCTTGGCTTGGGAATTCCTCTTTTGGTGGGACACCTGAGGTAACAAAACTGAAATGAGTCCTCCCATCCCAGAGATTGACGATAAGCAATTGGGAATCAGGCCAAATCCTCAGAGAGGAAGATTCGTCCATGGCCCATGAGGCCTCCCCGACATTCCACGGCCATCGCTGATACAAAATCCAGAGAGAAAAGCCTGAGCAAGCGCCTCAGACTCGCACTTTCTTCATATCCTGAAGAGTTCTTCTCATGGTTTGTAGAACGGGCCTGCCATACCTACGTCCCCAAACCTAAGCTGAGTTTGTGTTTTCAGACTTCTGTCCTCAAATTCTTGGGCGACACACCCTCCAGGCTGGGCCCCTGGAGCCACACAATAGGACTGTGCCTACCAATCCATGGGAATTCTGCCCATTCCATGGTCCAAAATCGTACAAATTAGGAGAAACCTCCAAAGTCCCTGAGGCCATCCCAATAGTGTAGGTCGCCCGGAACAAACAAGTGCTGTCTGACACCAGCTGATAATCTACCTCCACTCATACCATAGATGGATGTCCCCAGAGAAGAAGATTGAACCAGACAGGACCCTAGGCCAAAATAGGATCCATTGCTTTGGGTTACAGGCATGTGTCCTCAAAAGCCTGATTCCAATACGAGCATAGGGGTTTTCCTGAGGCACCCATCAGAACTCATCTCGTCTCCACAAGGAAACCTGTGCATGGGAGCCATGTCCAAAGCTTAGGAGAGTACTTCAGGGTCCCGGTGCCACCGCCCCATTCCAAGGTCCTCATGGACACAAAAACACATTAGGACCCATCCTCAGGAAAGTCCATTTCAACTCAGCCACCCCGGTTGCTCCCGCAGAGCCATCAGATCTAAACTGTCTTGTTGCTAGGAGACAATTGGAATGTGCGGCGGGCTCCCCAGGCATCCATCCGCGAACGGTGCTCTGGAGTCATTCCATATGGGATGTCCTGGAGCTGTCCAACAGGTCTCAATTGTCCCGCAGAAGGAATCCTTGAAGGGGGCATCCCACAACTCCGAACGTGGGAAAAACTCAATGGCCTCGAGATTCCGCTCCCTTCATGAAGCGGCCTTCATGCTCAGAAACTCCCACCTGAGCCAACGTCTGATCCTCGCCCTGACTTCAGATGCATGAGATATTGGTTCAGATCTGCAGGGGGTACCTGCCGTGCCCTCGCCCTGAAACCCAAGTCTAGCTTGTCTTCTCAGACTTCCGTCCTCACACTCCTGGCCCCGAAGCCCTCAAGTTTGGCAATTCCGGACCCACAATGCAGCACTCTGCCTGCCCTCTAAAAAAAAAAAATATTGCCTCATGACCTGCCCAGGCACCTTAAATGCGGGTAAACCTACACAGCACTCGACTTTAACCAAATTATATAGTCTAACCTGGGCACTAATACACTGTCGAACACAACCTGAGCCCGGACCTCCTGACCAACACCCAGAAAGCTGACCGCACACTGAGCACATAAAACCCGCCATGGCCTTAGGTCATCATCTCTTCCCTACCTCAGTTTTCAGGCTTCAGAACCGAGACCTTATCTCCAATCACTGCCCAGGGTTGAGTGTGATGCAGAAATCAGAACTCCTCCTTACCCATGGCAAGAACCCTTGTGGTTGGCACGTTGTCCAACGTTCAGTGTAGGAGAAACCAGCATTCACCCTGAGGCCCCGCCCATTCTTGAGTGCGACGAGGGCATACACACGCATTGTGACCCTCAGCATGAGTCCTGTCCTCTAGTAAGTCCTCTCAGTGGCTGGACCATTAGATGTCATAATGGGCTTGACATGTCCCTAGGCCCCAATTTTTAACCAGATTTCTGATTTTCCAGTCGCCCCTCCCCAGGGCTCTACTCTGGAATCCATCATTTGGTGGGACACTTGAGGTTAAAAAAGAAAACAACAACAACAAAAAAAAAAAAAAAAAAAAAACGGACTTCTTCCAGCCCACAGAATGACCCAAAACTCTTTGGACGGGGCCAAACCACCAGAGAGTAAGATTCGTCCATTTCCCATGAAGTCACCCAGAAATTGCACGACCATGAGTGACACGATATCCAGAGACAAAAACTTGAGCAGGAGCCTCACACTCGCCCTTCTTTCAAATCCCGAAGAGTTCTCCTCATGGTCTGTAGATCAGTCCTGCCATACCTATGACCCGAAACATAAGCCGAGTTTGTGTTTTCGACAACTGTCCAAACAGCCCTGGCCTACACAACCTACAGGCTCAGGCCCCTGGAGACAAACCTGAGGACTGTCCTTGCCCTCTCCAAGGGAATTGTGTGTGCCCATTCCAATGGCCACAACCCTTCTAATAGGATAAACCTCCAAAGTCCCTGATCCATCTCAATAGTGGTGGCTTCCCAGGAAAGACAGGGGCAATCTGAGCCCAACTGAGCACCTACCTGCACTCAGACCCATAGACAGATGTCCCCAGAGGTAAAAAGGAAAGAACAGGACCCTAGGCACTAATCAGATCCATTGCTTTGGTTTCCAGGCATCTCTCCTCAGAAGCCTGGATTTCAAAAGCAGCATCTAGCTGTTTCTTGACTCACCCATCAGAAAACATCTCATCTACACATGGGAAACTTGCACGTTGGAGCTGTGTCAAAGCCTCTGTTTAGGAGAACGCTTTAGGGCCCCAGTGCCAGCGCTTCATTCCAAGGTCTCCATAGACACAAAAGCACGTTAGGACCCATCCCCAGGGGTGTCCATTTCAACTCAGCGTCCTCGATTGCTCCCCACAGATCCAGGAGATCTAACCTGTCTGGTTGCTAGGAGACAATTGGAATGCGAGGTGGGCTACCCAGCCATCCATCCTTAGAACCCTGCTCAGAATCATTGGCCTGGAGCCAAACAACAGGTCTCAATTGTCCTGCAGAAGACTCTCTGCAGTTTGGAGCTTCTCACAACTCCCATCGTGGGAAAACACCCATGGCCTCGTGATGCCCCCCCCCATTCATGAAGGGGCCATCAGGGACAGAAACTCCAACCTGAGCGATCCTCTGATCCTCGCCCTGACTTCAGATGCACGAGATCTCGATTCAGGTCTGTAGATTGTGCCTGCCATGGCCTCACCCAGAAACCTAAGCCAAGCTTGTGTTCTCAGACTTTTGTCGTCAGACTACTGGCCCACAAGCCCTCCAGTTTGGCAATCCAGAACTACAATGCAGCACTCTGCCTGCCCTCCAGAAGAAAAACATTGTCCTCTGGGGCTACCCAGTAACCCCAAATGAGGATCAACCTGCACCGACCTTGGCTGTACCCCCAATACATAGGCTGACCAGGGCACTAATGCCCTTTCTGACACAGCCTGAGCCTGGACCCCCTGGACCCTCCCAGACAGCTGGCCGCACACTGAGCACATCGAGCCGCCATGGCCTTAGGTCGTCATCTCTTCCCAACATCAGTTTTCAGGTTTCAGAACCTAGACCTTATCTCCAATCACTGCCCAGGGTTGAAGGTGATGCAGAAATCAGAACTCCTTCCCCATGGCAAGAAACCTTGTGGTTGGCATGTTGTCCAACGTTCAGTGTAGTTGAAACCAGTGTGGCCCATGAGGCCCCGCCCATGCTCACGGGTCACATTGGTCACAAACACACATTATGACGCTCAGGCTGAGCCCAGTCCTAAAGTAAGGCCACTCAGTGGCTGGATGAAGAGATAGCATATTGGGCTTGCCATGCCCCTAGGCCCCAATTTTTAACCATAGTTCGGGTTGTCCCTTCAGTCTTCCCCACGGCTTGGCTTTGGAATTCCTCTTTTGGTGGGACACCTGAGGTAACAAAACTGAAATGAGTCCTCCCATCCCAGAGATTGACGAAAAGCAATTGGGAATCAGGCCAAATCCTCAGAGAGGATGATTCGTCCATGGCCCATGAGGCCTCCCCGACATTCCACGGCCATCGCTGATACAAAATCCAGAGACAAAAGCCTGAGCAAGCGCCTCAGACTCGCACTTTCTTCATATCCTGAAGAGTTCTTCTCATGGTTTGTAGATCGGGCCTGCCATACCTACGTCCCCAAACCTAAGCTGAGTTTGTGTTTTCAGACTTCTGTCCTCAAAGTCTTGGGCCACACACCCTCCAGGCTGGGCCCCTGGAGCCACACATTAGGACCGTGCCTACCATTCCATGGGAATTCTGCCCTTTCCATGGTCCAAAATCGTACAAATTAGGAGAAACCTCCAAAGTCCCTGAGGCCATCCCAATAGTGTAGGTCGCCCGGAACAAACAAGGGCTGTCTTAAACCAGCTGATAATCGACCTCCACTCATACCATAGATGGATGTCCCCAGAGAAGAAGATTGAACCAGACAGGACCCTAGGCCATAATAGGATCCCATTGCTTTGGGTTACAGGCATGTGTCCTCAAAAGCCTGATTCCAATACGAGCATAGGGGTTTTCCTGAGGCACCCATCAGAACTCATCTCGTCTCCACAAGGAAACCTGTGCATGGAGCCATGTCCAAAGCTTAGGAGAGTACTTCAGGGTCCCGGTGCCACCGCCCCATTCCAAGGCCCTCATGGACACAAAAACACATTAGGACCCATCCTCAGGAAAGTCCATTTCAACTCAGCCACCCCGGTTGCTCCCGCAGAGCCATCAGATCTAAACTGTCTTGTTGCTAGGAGACAATTGGAATGTGCGGCGGGCTTCCCAGGCATCCATCCGCGAACGGTGCTCTGGAGTCATTCCATATGGGATGTCCTGGAGCTGTCCAACAGGTCTCAATTGTCCCGCAGAAGGAATCCTTGAAGGGGGCATCCCACAACTCCGAACGTGGGAAAAACTCAATGGCCTCGAGATTCCGCTCCCTTCATGAAGCGGCCGTCATGCTCAGAAACTCCCACCTGAGCCAACGTCTGATCCTCGCCCTGACTTCAGATGCATGAGATATTGGTTCAGATCTGCAGGGGGTACCTGCCGTGCCCTCGCCCTGAAACCCAAGTCTAGCTTGTCTTCTCAGACTTCCGTCCTCACACTCCTGGCCCCGAAGCCCTCAAGTTTGGCAATTCCAGACCCACAATGCAGCACTCTGCCTGCCCTCTAAAAAAAAAATTATTGCCTCATGACCTGCCCAGGCACCTTAAATGCGGGTAAACCTACACAGCACTCGACTTTACCCAAATTATATAGTCTAACCTGGGCACTAATGCACTGTCAAACACAACCTGAGCCCGGACCTCCTGACCAACACCCAGAAAGCTGACCGCACACTGAGCACATAAAACCCGCCATGGCCTTAGGTCATCATCTCTTCCCTACCTCAGTTTTCAGGCTTCAGAACCGAGACCTTATCTCCAATCTCTGCCCAGGGTTGAGTGTGATGCAGAAATCAGAACTCCTCCTTACCCATGGCAAGAACCCTTGTGGTTGGCACGTTGTCCAACGTTCAGTGTAGGAGAAACCAGCATTCACCCTGAGGCCCCGCCCATTCTTGAGTGCGACGAGGGCATACACACGCATTGTGACCCTCAGCATGAGTCCTGTCCTCTAGTAAGTCCTCTCAGTGGCTGGACCATTAGATGTCATAATGGGCTTGACATGTCCCTAGGCCCAAATTTTTAACCAGATTTCTGATTGTCCAGTTGCCCCTCCCCAGGGCTCTACTCTGGAATCCATCATTTGGTGTGACACTTGAGGTTAAAAAAGAAAACAACAACAACAACAACAACAACAACAACAACAACAACAAAAAAAACGGACTTCTTCCAGCCCACAGAATGACCCAAAACTCTTTGGACGGGGCCAAACCCACAGAGAGTAAGATTCGTCCATTTCCCATGAAGTCACCCAGAAATTGCACGACCATGAGTGACACGATATCCAGAGACAAAAACTTGAGCAGGAGCCTCACACTCGCCCTTCTTTCAATTCCCGAAGAGTTCTCCTCATGGTCTGTAGATCAGTCCTGCCATACCTATGACCCGAAACATAAGCCGAGTTTGTGTTTTCGACAACTGTCCAAACAGCCCTGGCCTACACAACCTACAGGCTCAGGCCCCTGGAGCCAAACCTGAGGACTGTCCTTGCCCTCTCCAAGGGAATTGTGTGTGCCCATTCCAATGGCCACAACCCATCTAATAGGATAAACCTCCAAAGTCCCTGATCCATCTCAATAGTGGTGGCTTCCCAGGAAAGACAGGGGCAATCTGAGCCCAACTGAGCACCTACCTGCACTCAGACCCATAGACAGATGTCCCTAGAGGTAAAAAGGAAAGAACAGGCCCCTAGGCACTAATCAGATCCATTGCTTTGGTTTCCAGGCATCTCTCCTCAGAGGCCTGGATTTCAAAAGCAGCATATAGCTGTTTCTTGACTCACCCATCAGAAAACATCTCATCTACACATGGGAAACTTGCACGTTGGAGCTGTGTCAAAGCCTCTGTTTAGGAGAACCCTTTAGGGCCCCAGTGCCAGCGCTTCATTCCAAGGTCTCCATAGACACAATAGCACGTTAGGACCCATCCCCAGGGGTGTCCATTTCAACTCAGCGTCCTCGGTTGCTCCCCACATTTCCAGGAGATCTAACCTGTCTGGTTGCTAGGAGACAATTGGAATGCGAGGTGGGCTACCCAGCCATCCATCCTTAGAACCCTGCTCAGAATCATTGGCCTGGAGCCAATCTACAGGTCTCAATTGTCCTGCAGAAGACTCTCTGCAGTTTGGAGCTTCCCACAACTCCCATCGTGGGAAAACACCCATGGCCTCGTGATGCCCCCCCCCATTCATGAAGGGGCCATCAGGGACAGAGTCTCCAACCTGAGCGATCCTCTGATCCTCGCCCTGACTTCAGATGCACGAGATCTCGATTCAGGTCTGTAGATTGTGCCTGCCATGGCCTCACCCAGAAACCTAAGCCAAGCTTGTGTTCTCAGACTTTTGTCGTCAGACTACTGGCCCACAAGCCCTCCAGTTTGGCAATCCAGAACTACAATGCAGCACTCTGCCTGCCCTCCAGAAGAAAAACATTGTCCTCTGGGGCTACCCAGTAACCCCAAATGAGGATCAACATGCACCGACCTTGGCTGTACCCCCAATACATAGGCTGACCAGGGCACTAATGCCCTTTCTGACACAGCCTGAGCCTGGACCCCCTGGACCCTCCCAGACAGCTGGCCGCACACTGAGCACATCGAGCCGCCATGGCCTTAGGTCGTCATCTCTTCCCAACCTCGGTTTTCAGGTTTCAGAACCTAGACCTTATCTCCAATCACTGCCCAGGGTTGAAGGTGATGCAGAAATCAGAACTCCTTCCCCATGGCAAGAAACCTTGTGGTTGGCATGTTGTCCAACGTTCAGTGTAGTTGAAACCAGTGTGGCCCATGAGGCCCCGCCCATGCTCACGGGTCACATTGGTCACAAACACACATTATGACGCTCAGGCTGAGCCCAGTCCTAAAGTACGGCCACTCAGTGGCTGGATGAAGAGATAGCATATTGGGCTTGCCATGCCCCTAGGCCCCAATTTTTAACCATAGTTCGGGTTGTCCCTTCAGTCTTCCCCACGGCTTGGCTTTGGAATTCCTCTTTTGGTGGGACACCTGAGGTAACAAAACTGAAATGAGTCCTCCCATCCCAGAGATTGACGAAAAGCAATTGGGAATCAGGCCAAATCCTCAGAGAGGAAGATTCGTCCATGGCCCATGAGGCCTCCCCGACATTCCACGGCCATCGCTGATACAAAATCCAGAGACAAAATCCTGAGCAAGCGCCTCAGACTCGCACTTTCTTCATATCCTGAAGAGTTCTTCTCATGGTTTGTAGATCGGGCCTGCCATACCTACGTCCCCAAACCTAAGCTGAGTTTGTGTTTTCAGACTTCTGTCCTCAAATTCTTGGGCCACACACCCTCCAGGCTGGGCCCCTGGAGCCACACATTAGGACTGTGCCTACCAATCCATGGGAATTCTGCCCTTTCCATGGTCCAAAATCGTACAAATTAGGAGAAACCTCCAAAGTCCCTGAGGCCATCCCAATAGTGTAGGTCGCCCGGAACAAACAAGGGCTGTCTGACACCAGCTGATAATCGACCTCCACTCATACCATAGATGGATGTCCCCAGAGAAGAAGATTGAACCAGACAGGACCCTAGGCCATAATAGGATCCATTGCTTTGGGTTACAGGCATGTGTCCTCAAAAGCCTGATTCCAATACGAGCATAGGGGTTTTCCTGAGGCACCCATCAGAACTCATCTCGTCTCCACAAGGAAACCTGTGCATGGGAGCCATGTCCAAAGCTTAGGAGAGTACTTCAGGGTCCCGGTGCCACCGCCCCATTCCAAGGTCCTCATGGACACAAAAACACATTAGGACCCATCCTCAGGAATGTCCATTTCAACTCAGCCACCCCGGTTGCTCCCGCAGAGCCATCAGGTCTAAACTGTCTTGTTGCTAGGAGACAATTGGAATGTGCGGCGGGCTTCCCAGGCATCCATCCGCGAACGGTGCTCTGGAGTCATTCCATATGGGATGTCCTGGAGCTGTCCAACAGGTCTCAATTGTCCCGCAGAAGGAATCCTTGAAGGGGGCATCCCACAACTCCAAATGTGGGAAAAACTCAATGGCCTCGAGATTCCGCTCCCTTCATGAAGCGGCCGTCATGCTCAGAAACTCCCACCTGAGCCAACGTCTGATCCTCGCCCTGACTTCAGATGCATGAGATATTGGTTCAGATCTGCAGGGGGTACCTGCCATGCCCTCGCCCTGAAACCCAAGTCTAGCTTGTCTTCTCAGACTTCCGTCCTCACACTCCTGGCCCCGAAGCCCTCAAGTTTGGCAATTCCGGACCCACAATGCAGCACTCTGCCTGCCCTCTAAAAAAAAAAATTATTGCCTCATGACCTGCCCAGGCACCTTAAATGCGGGTAAACCTACACAGTACTCGACTTTACCCAAATTATATAGTCTAACCTGGGCACTAATGCACTGTCGAACACAACCTGAGCCCGGACCTCCTGACCAACACCCAGAAAGCTGACCGCACACTGAGCACATAAAACCCGCCATGGCCTTAGGTCATCATCTCTTCCCTACCTCAGTTTTCAGGCTTCAGAACCGAGACCTTATCTCCAATCTCTGCACAGGGTTGAGTGTGATGCAGAAATCAGAACTCCTCCTTACCCATGGCAAGAACCCTTGTGGTTGGCACGTTGTCCAACGTTCAGTGTAGGAGAAACCAGCATTCACCCTGAGGCCCCGCCCATTCTGGAGTGCGACGAGGGCATACACACGCATTGTGACCCTCAGCATGAGTCCTGTCCTCTAGTATGTCCTCTCAGTGGCTGGACCATTAGATGTCATAATGGGCTTGACATGTCCCTAGGCCCCAATTTTTAACCAGATTTCTGATTGTCCAGTCGCCCCTCCCCAGGGCTCTACTCTGGAATCCATCATTTGGTGGGACACTTGAGGTTAAAAAAGAAAACAACAACAACAACAACAAATTGCACGACCATGAGTGACACGATATCCAGAGACAAAAACTTGAGCAGGAGCCTCACACTCGCCCTTCTTTCAATTCCCGAAGAGTTCTCCTCATGGTCTGGAGATCAGTCCTGCCATACCTATGACCCGAAACATAAGCCGAGTTTGTGTTTTCGACAACTGTCCAAACCGCCCTGGCCTACACAACCTACAGGTTCACGCCCCTGGAGCCAAACCTGAGGACTGTCCTTGCCCTCTCCAAGGGAATTGTGTGTGCCCATTCCAATGGCCACAACCCATCTAATAGGATAAACCTCCAAAGTCCCTGATCCATCTCAATAGTGGTGGCTTCCCAGGAAAGACAGGGGCAATCTGAGCCCAACTGAGCACCTACCTGCACTCAGACCCATAGACAGATGTCCCTAGAGGTAAAAAGGAAAGAACAGGCCCCTAGGCACTAATCAGATCCATTGCTTTGGTTTCCAGGCATCTCTCCTCAGAGGCCTGGATTTCAAAAGCAGCATATAGCTGTTTCTTGACTCACCCATCAGAAAACATCTCATCTACACATGGGAAACTTGCACGTTGGAGCTGTGTCAAAGCCTCTGTTTAGGAGAACCCTTTAGGGCCCCAGTGCCAGCGCTTCATTCCAAGGTCTCCATAGACACAATAGCACATTAGGACCCATCCCCAGGGGTGTCCATTTCAACTCAGCGTCCTCGGTTGCTCCCCACATTTCCAGGAGATCTAACCTGTCTGGTTGCTAGGAGACAATTGGAATGCGAGGTGGGCTACCCAGCCATCCATCCTTAGAACCCTGCTCAGAATCATTGGCCTGGAGCCAATCTACAGGTCTCAATTGTCCTGCAGAAGACTCTCTGCAGTTTGGAGCTTCCCACAACTCCCATCGTGGGAAAACTCCCATGGCCTCGTGATGCCCCCCCCCATTCATGAAGGGGCCATCAGGGACAGAGTCTCCAACCTGAGCGATCCTCTGATCCTCGCCCTGACTTCAGATGCACGAGATCTCGATTCAGGTCTGTAGATTGTGCCTGCCATGGCCTCACCCAGAAACCTAAGCCAAGCTTGTGTTCTCAGACTTTTGTCGTCAGACTACTGGCCCACAAGCCCTCCAGTTTGGCAATCCAGAACTACAATGCAGCACTCTGCCTGCCCTCCAGAAGAAAAACATTGTCCTCTGGGGCTACCCAGTAACCCCAAATGAGGATCAACATGCACCGACCTTGGCTGTACCCCCAATACATAGGCTGACCAGGGCACTAATGCCCTTTCTGACACAGCCTGAGCCTGGACCCCCTGGACCCTCCCAGACAGCTGGCCGCACACTGAGCACATCGAGCCGCCATGGCCTTAGGTCGTCATCTCTTCCCAACCTCGGTTTTCAGGTTTCAGAACCTAGACCTTATCTCCAATCACTGCCCAGGGTTGAAGGTGATGCAGAAATCAGAACTCCTTCCCCATGGCAAGAAACCTTGTGGTTGGCATGTTGTCCAACGTTCAGTGTAGTTGAAACCAGTGTGGCCCATGAGGCCCCGCCCATGCTCACGGGTCACATTGGTCACAAACACACATTATGACGCTCAGGCTGAGCCCAGTCCTAAAGTACGGCCACTCAGTGGCTGGATGAAGAGATAGCATATTGGGCTTGCCATGCCCCTAGGCCCCAATTTTTAACCATAGTTCGGGTTGTCCCTTCAGTCTTCCCCACGGCTTGGCTTTGGAATTCCTCTTTTGGTGGGACACCTGAGGTAACAAAACTGAAATGAGTCCTCCCATCCCAGAGATTGACGAAAAGCAATTGGGAATCAGGCCAAATCCTCAGAGAGGATGATTCGTCCATGGCCCATGAGGCCTCCCCGACATTCCACGGCCATCGCTGATACAAAATCCAGAGACAAAAGCCTGAGCAAGCGCCTCAGACTCGCACTTTCTTCATATCCTGAAGAGTTCTTCTCATGGTTTGTAGATCGGGCCTGCCATACCTACGTCCCCAAACCTAAGCTGAGTTTGTGTTTTCAGACTTCTGTCCTCAAAGTCTTGGGCCACACACCCTCCAGGCTGGGCCCCTGGAGCCACACATTAGGACCGTGCCTACCATTCCATGGGAATTCTGCCCTTTCCATGGTCCAAAATCGTACAAATTAGGAGAAACCTCCAAAGTCCCTGAGGCCATCCCAATAGTGTAGGTCGCCCGGAACAAACAAGGGCTGTCTTAAACCAGCTGATAATCGACCTCCACTCATACCATAGATGGATGTCCCCAGAGAAGAAGATTGAACCAGACAGGACCCTAGGCCATAATAGGATCCATTGCTTTGGGTTACAGGCATGTGTCCTCAAAAGCCTGATTCCAATACGAGCATAGGGGTTTTCCTGAGGCACCCATCAGAACTCATCTCGTCTCCACAAGGAAACCTGTGCATGGGAGCCATGTCCAAAGCTTAGGAGAGTACTTCAGGGTCCCGGTGCCACCGCCCCATTCCAAGGCCCTCATGGACACAAAAACACATTAGGACCCATCCTCAGGAAAGTCCATTTCAACTCAGCCACCCCGGTTGCTCCCGCAGAGCCATCAGATCTAAACTGTCTTGTTGCTAGGAGACAATTGGAATGTGCGGCGGGCTTCCCAGGCATCCATCCGCGAACGGTGCTCTGGAGTCATTCCATATGGGATGTCCTGGAGCTGTCCAACAGGTCTCAATTGTCCCGCAGAAGGAATCCTTGAAGGGGGCATCCCACAACTCCGAACGTGGGAAAAACTCAATGGCCTCGAGATTCCGCTCCCTTCATGAAGCGGCCGTCATGTTCAGAAACTCCCACCGGAGCCAACGTCTGATCCTCGCCCTGACTTCAGATGCATGAGATATTGGTTCAGATCTGCAGGGGGTACCTGCCGTGCCCTCGCCCTGAAACCCAAGTCTAGCTTGTCTTCTCAGACTTCCGTCCTCACACTCCTGGCCCCGAAGCCCTCAAGTTTGGCAATTCCAGACCCACAATGCAGCACTCTGCCTGCCCTCTAAAAAAAAAATTATTGCCTCATGACCTGCCCAGGCACCTTAAATGCGGGTAAACCTACACAGCACTCGACTTTACCCAAATTATATAGTCTAACCTGGACACTAATGCACTGTCAAACACAACCTGAGCCCGGACCTCCTGACCAACACCCAGAAAGCTGACCGCACACTGAGCACATAAAACCCGCCATGGCCTTAGGTCATCATCTCTTCCCTACCTCAGTTTTCAGGCTTCAGAACCGAGACCTTATCTCCAATCTCTGCCCAGGGTTGAGTGTGATGCAGAAATCAGAACTCCTCCTTACCCATGGCAAGAACCCTTGTGGTTGGCACGTTGTCCAACGTTCAGTGTAGGAGAAACCAGCATTCACCCTGAGGCCCCGCCCATTCTTGAGTGCGACGAGGGCATACACACGCATTGTGACCCTCAGCATGAGTCCTGTCCTCTAGTAAGTCCTCTCAGTGGCTGGACCATTAGATGTCATAATGGGCTTGACATGTCCCTAGGCCCAAATTTTTAACCAGATTTCTGATTGTCCAGTTGCCCCTCCCCAGGGCTCTACTCTGGAATCCATCATTTGGTGTGACACTTGAGGTTAAAAAAGAAAACAACAACAACAACAACAACAACAACAACAACAACAAAAAAAACGGACTTCTTCCAGCCCACAGAATGACCCAAAACTCTTTGGACGGGGCCAAACCCACAGAGAGTAAGATTCGTCCATTTCCCATGAAGTCACCCAGAAATTGCACGACCATGAGTGACACGATATCCAGAGACAAAAACTTGAGCAGGAGCCTCACACTCGCCCTTCTTTCAATTCCCGAAGAGTTCTCCTCATGGTCTGTAGATCAGTCCTGCCATACCTATGACCCGAAACATAAGCCGAGTTTGTGTTTTCGACAACTGTCCAAACAGCCCTGGCCTACACAACCTACAGGCTCAGGCCCCTGGAGCCAAACCTGAGGACTGTCCTTGCCCTCTCCAAGGGAATTGTGTGTGCCCATTCCAATGGCCACAACCCATCTAATAGGATAAACCTCCAAAGTCCCTGATCCATCTCAATAGTGGTGGCTTCCCAGGAAAGACAGGGGCAATCTGAGCCCAACTGAGCACCTACCTGCACTCAGACCCATAGACAGATGTCCCTAGAGGTAAAAAGGAAAGAACAGGCCCCTAGGCACTAATCAGATCCATTGCTTTGGTTTCCAGGCATCTCTCCTCAGAGGCCTGGATTTCAAAAGCAGCATATAGCTGTTTCTTGACTCACCCATCAGAAAACATCTCATCTACACATGGGAAACTTGCACGTTGGAGCTGTGTCAAAGCCTCTGTTTAGGAGAACCCTTTAGGGCCCCAGTGCCAGCGCTTCATTCCAAGGTCTCCATAGACACAATAGCACGTTAGGACCCATCCCCAGGGGTGTCCATTTCAACTCAGCGTCCTCGGTTGCTCCCCACATTTCCAGGAGATCTAACCTGTCTGGTTGCTAGGAGACAATTGGAATGCGAGGTGGGCTACCCAGCCATCCATCCTTAGAACCCTGCTCAGAATCATTGGCCTGGAGCCAATCTACAGGTCTCAATTGTCCTGCAGAAGACTCTCTGCAGTTTGGAGCTTCCCACAACTCCCATCGTGGGAAAACACCCATGGCCTCGTGATGCCCCCCCCCATTCATGAAGGGGCCATCAGGGACAGAGTCTCCAACCTGAGCGATCCTCTGATCCTCGCCCTGACTTCAGATGCACGAGATCTCGATTCAGGTCTGTAGATTGTGCCTGCCATGGCCTCACCCAGAAACCTAAGCCAAGCTTGTGTTCTCAGACTTTTGTCGTCAGACTACTGGCCCACAAGCCCTCCAGTTTGGCAATCCAGAACTACAATGCAGCACTCTGCCTGCCCTCCAGAAGAAAAACATTGTCCTCTGGGGCTACCCAGTAACCCCAAATGAGGATCAACATGCACCGACCTTGGCTGTACCCCCAATACATAGGCTGACCAGGGCACTAATGCCCTTTCTGACACAGCCTGAGCCTGGACCCCCTGGACCCTCCCAGACAGCTGGCCGCACACTGAGCACATCGAGCCGCCATGGCCTTAGGTCGTCATCTCTTCCCAACCTCGGTTTTCAGGTTTCAGAACCTAGACCTTATCTCCAATCACTGCCCAGGGTTGAAGGTGATGCAGAAATCAGAACTCCTTCCCCATGGCAAGAAACCTTGTGGTTGGCATGTTGTCCAACGTTCAGTGTAGTTGAAACCAGTGTGGCCCATGAGGCCCCGCCCATGCTCACGGGTCACATTGGTCACAAACACACATTATGACGCTCAGGCTGAGCCCAGTCCTAAAGTACGGCCACTCAGTGGCTGGATGAAGAGATAGCATATTGGGCTTGCCATGCCCCTAGGCCCCAATTTTTAACCATAGTTCGGGTTGTCCCTTCAGTCTTCCCCACGGCTTGGCTTTGGAATTCCTCTTTTGGTGGGACACCTGAGGTAACAAAACTGAAATGAGTCCTCCCATCCCAGAGATTGACGAAAAGCAATTGGGAATCAGGCCAAATCCTCAGAGAGGAAGATTCGTCCATGGCCCATGAGGCCTCCCCGACATTCCACGGCCATCGCTGATACAAAATCCAGAGACAAAATCCTGAGCAAGCGCCTCAGACTCGCACTTTCTTCATATCCTGAAGAGTTCTTCTCATGGTTTGTAGATCGGGCCTGCCATACCTACGTCCCCAAACCTAAGCTGAGTTTGTGTTTTCAGACTTCTGTCCTCAAATTCTTGGGCCACACACCCTCCAGGCTGGGCCCCTGGAGCCACACATTAGGACTGTGCCTACCAATCCATGGGAATTCTGCCCTTTCCATGGTCCAAAATCGTACAAATTAGGAGAAACCTCCAAAGTCCCTGAGGCCATCCCAATAGTGTAGGTCGCCCGGAACAAACAAGGGCTGTCTGACACCAGCTGATAATCGACCTCCACTCATACCATAGATGGATGTCCCCAGAGAAGAAGATTGAACCAGACAGGACCCTAGGCCATAATAGGATCCATTGCTTTGGGTTACAGGCATGTGTCCTCAAAAGCCTGATTCCAATACGAGCATAGGGGTTTTCCTGAGGCACCCATCAGAACTCATCTCGTCTCCACAAGGAAACCTGTGCATGGGAGCCATGTCCAAAGCTTAGGAGAGTACTTCAGGGTCCCGGTGCCACCGCCCCATTCCAAGGTCCTCATGGACACAAAAACACATTAGGACCCATCCTCAGGAATGTCCATTTCAACTCAGCCACCCCGGTTGCTCCCGCAGAGCCATCAGGTCTAAACTGTCTTGTTGCTAGGAGACAATTGGAATGTGCGGCGGGCTTCCCAGGCATCCATCCGCGAACGGTGCTCTGGAGTCATTCCATATGGGATGTCCTGGAGCTGTCCAACAGGTCTCAATTGTCCCGCAGAAGGAATCCTTGAAGGGGGCATCCCACAACTCCAAATGTGGGAAAAACTCAATGGCCTCGAGATTCCGCTCCCTTCATGAAGCGGCCGTCATGCTCAGAAACTCCCACCTGAGCCAACGTCTGATCCTCGCCCTGACTTCAGATGCATGAGATATTGGTTCAGATCTGCAGGGGGTACCTGCCATGCCCTCGCCCTGAAACCCAAGTCTAGCTTGTCTTCTCAGACTTCCGTCCTCACACTCCTGGCCCCGAAGCCCTCAAGTTTGGCAATTCCGGACCCACAATGCAGCACTCTGCCTGCCCTCTAAAAAAAAAAATTATTGCCTCATGACCTGCCCAGGCACCTTAAATGCGGGTAAACCTACACAGTACTCGACTTTACCCAAATTATATAGTCTAACCTGGGCACTAATGCACTGTCGAACACAACCTGAGCCCGGACCTCCTGACCAACACCCAGAAAGCTGACCGCACACTGAGCACATAAAACCCGCCATGGCCTTAGGTCATCATCTCTTCCCTACCTCAGTTTTCAGGCTTCAGAACCGAGACCTTATCTCCAATCTCTGCACAGGGTTGAGTGTGATGCAGAAATCAGAACTCCTCCTTACCCATGGCAAGAACCCTTGTGGTTGGCACGTTGTCCAACGTTCAGTGTAGGAGAAACCAGCATTCACCCTGAGGCCCCGCCCATTCTGGAGTGCGACGAGGGCATACACACGCATTGTGACCCTCAGCATGAGTCCTGTCCTCTAGTATGTCCTCTCAGTGGCTGGACCATTAGATGTCATAATGGGCTTGACATGTCCCTAGGCCCCAATTTTTAACCAGATTTCTGATTGTCCAGTCGCCCCTCCCCAGGGCTCTACTCTGGAATCCATCATTTGGTGGGACACTTGAGGTTAAAAAAGAAAACAACAACAACAACAACAAATTGCACGACCATGAGTGACACGATATCCAGAGACAAAAACTTGAGCAGGAGCCTCACACTCGCCCTTCTTTCAATTCCCGAAGAGTTCTCCTCATGGTCTGGAGATCAGTCCTGCCATACCTATGACCCGAAACATAAGCCGAGTTTGTGTTTTCGACAACTGTCCAAACCGCCCTGGCCTACACAACCTACAGGTTCACGCCCCTGGAGCCAAACCTGAGGACTGTCCTTGCCCTCTCCAAGGGAATTGTGTGTGCCCATTCCAATGGCCACAACCCATCTAATAGGATAAACCTCCAAAGTCCCTGATCCATCTCAATAGTGGTGGCTTCCCAGGAAAGACAGGGGCAATCTGAGCCCAACTGAGCACCTACCTGCACTCAGACCCATAGACAGATGTCCCTAGAGGTAAAAAGGAAAGAACAGGCCCCTAGGCACTAATCAGATCCATTGCTTTGGTTTCCAGGCATCTCTCCTCAGAGGCCTGGATTTCAAAAGCAGCATATAGCTGTTTCTTGACTCACCCATCAGAAAACATCTCATCTACACATGGGAAACTTGCACGTTGGAGCTGTGTCAAAGCCTCTGTTTAGGAGAACCCTTTAGGGCCCCAGTGCCAGCGCTTCATTCCAAGGTCTCCATAGACACAATAGCACATTAGGACCCATCCCCAGGGGTGTCCATTTCAACTCAGCGTCCTCGGTTGCTCCCCACATTTCCAGGAGATCTAACCTGTCTGGTTGCTAGGAGACAATTGGAATGCGAGGTGGGCTACCCAGCCATCCATCCTTAGAACCCTGCTCAGAATCATTGGCCTGGAGCCAATCTACAGGTCTCAATTGTCCTGCAGAAGACTCTCTGCAGTTTGGAGCTTCCCACAACTCCCATCGTGGGAAAACTCCCATGGCCTCGTGATGCCCCCCCCCATTCATGAAGGGGCCATCAGGGACAGAGTCTCCAACCTGAGCGATCCTCTGATCCTCGCCCTGACTTCAGATGCACGAGATCTCGATTCAGGTCTGTAGATTGTGCCTGCCATGGCCTCACCCAGAAACCTAAGCCAAGCTTGTGTTCTCAGACTTTTGTCGTCAGACTACTGGCCCACAAGCCCTCCAGTTTGGCAATCCAGAACTACAATGCAGCACTCTGCCTGCCCTCCAGAAGAAAAACATTGTCCTCTGGGGCTACCCAGTAACCCCAAATGAGGATCAACATGCACCGACCTTGGCTGTACCCCCAATACATAGGCTGACCAGGGCACTAATGCCCTTTCTGACACAGCCTGAGCCTGGACCCCCTGGACCCTCCCAGACAGCTGGCCGCACACTGAGCACATCGAGCCGCCATGGCCTTAGGTCGTCATCTCTTCCCAACCTCGGTTTTCAGGTTTCAGAACCTAGACCTTATCTCCAATCACTGCCCAGGGTTGAAGGTGATGCAGAAATCAGAACTCCTTCCCCATGGCAAGAAACCTTGTGGTTGGCATGTTGTCCAACGTTCAGTGTAGTTGAAACCAGTGTGGCCCATGAGGCCCCGCCCATGCTCACGGGTCACATTGGTCACAAACACACATTATGACGCTCAGGCTGAGCCCAGTCCTAAAGTACGGCCACTCAGTGGCTGGATGAAGAGATAGCATATTGGGCTTGCCATGCCCCTAGGCCCCAATTTTTAACCATAGTTCGGGTTGTCCCTTCAGTCTTCCCCACGGCTTGGCTTTGGAATTCCTCTTTTGGTGGGACACCTGAGGTAACAAAACTGAAATGAGTCCTCCCATCCCAGAGATTGACGAAAAGCAATTGGGAATCAGGCCAAATCCTCAGAGAGGATGATTCGTCCATGGCCCATGAGGCCTCCCCGACATTCCACGGCCATCGCTGATACAAAATCCAGAGACAAAAGCCTGAGCAAGCGCCTCAGACTCGCACTTTCTTCATATCCTGAAGAGTTCTTCTCATGGTTTGTAGATCGGGCCTGCCATACCTACGTCCCCAAACCTAAGCTGAGTTTGTGTTTTCAGACTTCTGTCCTCAAAGTCTTGGGCCACACACCCTCCAGGCTGGGCCCCTGGAGCCACACATTAGGACCGTGCCTACCATTCCATGGGAATTCTGCCCTTTCCATGGTCCAAAATCGTACAAATTAGGAGAAACCTCCAAAGTCCCTGAGGCCATCCCAATAGTGTAGGTCGCCCGGAACAAACAAGGGCTGTCTTAAACCAGCTGATAATCGACCTCCACTCATACCATAGATGGATGTCCCCAGAGAAGAAGATTGAACCAGACAGGACCCTAGGCCATAATAGGATCCATTGCTTTGGGTTACAGGCATGTGTCCTCAAAAGCCTGATTCCAATACGAGCATAGGGGTTTTCCTGAGGCACCCATCAGAACTCATCTCGTCTCCACAAGGAAACCTGTGCATGGGAGCCATGTCCAAAGCTTAGGAGAGTACTTCAGGGTCCCGGTGCCACCGCCCCATTCCAAGGCCCTCATGGACACAAAAACACATTAGGACCCATCCTCAGGAAAGTCCATTTCAACTCAGCCACCCCGGTTGCTCCCGCAGAGCCATCAGATCTAAACTGTCTTGTTGCTAGGAGACAATTGGAATGTGCGGCGGGCTTCCCAGGCATCCATCCGCGAACGGTGCTCTGGAGTCATTCCATATGGGATGTCCTGGAGCTGTCCAACAGGTCTCAATTGTCCCGCAGAAGGAATCCTTGAAGGGGGCATCCCACAACTCCGAACGTGGGAAAAACTCAATGGCCTCGAGATTCCGCTCCCTTCATGAAGCGGCCGTCATGTTCAGAAACTCCCACCTGAGCCAACGTCTGATCCTCGCCCTGACTTCAGATGCATGAGATATTGGTTCAGATCTGCAGGGGGTACCTGCCGTGCCCTCGCCCTGAAACCCAAGTCTAGCTTGTCTTCTCAGACTTCCGTCCTCACACTCCTGGCCCCGAAGCCCTCAAGTTTGGCAATTCCAGACCCACAATGCAGCACTCTGCCTGCCCTCTAAAAAAAAAATTATTGCCTCATGACCTGCCCAGGCACCTTAAATGCGGGTAAACCTACACAGCACTCGACTTTACCCAAATTATATAGTCTAACCTGGGCACTAATGCACTGTCAAACACAACCTGAGCCCGGACCTCCTGACCAACACCCAGAAAGCTGACCGCACACTGAGCACATAAAACCCGCCATGGCCTTAGGTCATCATCTCTTCCCTACCTCAGTTTTCAGGCTTCAGAACCGAGACCTTATCTCCAATCTCTGCCCAGGGTTGAGTGTGATGCAGAAATCAGAACTCCTCCTTACCCATGGCAAGAACCCTTGTGGTTGGCACGTTGTCCAACGTTCAGTGTAGGAGAAACCAGCATTCACCCTGAGGCCCCGCCCATTCTTGAGTGCGACGAGGGCATACACACGCATTGTGACCCTCAGCATGAGTCCTGTCCTCTAGTAAGTCCTCTCAGTGGCTGGACCATTAGATGTCATAATGGGCTTGACATGTCCCTAGGCCCAAATTTTTAACCAGATTTCTGATTGTCCAGTTGCCCCTCCCCAGGGCTCTACTCTGGAATCCATCATTTGGTGTGACACTTGAGGTTAAAAAAGAAAACAACAACAACAACAACAACAACAACAACAACAACAAAAAAAACGGACTTCTTCCAGCCCACAGAATGACCCAAAACTCTTTGGACGGGGCCAAACCCACAGAGAGTAAGATTCGTCCATTTCCCATGAAGTCACCCAGAAATTGCACGACCATGAGTGACACGATATCCAGAGACAAAAACTTGAGCAGGAGCCTCACACTCGCCCTTCTTTCAATTCCCGAAGAGTTCTCCTCATGGTCTGTAGATCAGTCCTGCCATACCTATGACCCGAAACATAAGCCGAGTTTGTGTTTTCGACAACTGTCCAAACAGCCCTGGCCTACACAACCTACAGGCTCAGGCCCCTGGAGCCAAACCTGAGGACTGTCCTTGCCCTCTCCAAGGGAATTGTGTGTGCCCATTCCAATGGCCACAACCCATCTAATAGGATAAACCTCCAAAGTCCCTGATCCATCTCAATAGTGGTGGCTTCCCAGGAAAGACAGGGGCAATCTGAGCCCAACTGAGCACCTACCTGCACTCAGACCCATAGACAGATGTCCCTAGAGGTAAAAAGGAAAGAACAGGCCCCTAGGCACTAATCAGATCCATTGCTTTGGTTTCCAGGCATCTCTCCTCAGAGGCCTGGATTTCAAAAGCAGCATATAGCTGTTTCTTGACTCACCCATCAGAAAACATCTCATCTACACATGGGAAACTTGCACGTTGGAGCTGTGTCAAAGCCTCTGTTTAGGAGAACCCTTTAGGGCCCCAGTGCCAGCGCTTCATTCCAAGGTCTCCATAGACACAATAGCACGTTAGGACCCATCCCCAGGGGTGTCCATTTCAACTCAGCGTCCTCGGTTGCTCCCCACATTTCCAGGAGATCTAACCTGTCTGGTTGCTAGGAGACAATTGGAATGCGAGGTGGGCTACCCAGCCATCCATCCTTAGAACCCTGCTCAGAATCATTGGCCTGGAGCCAATCTACAGGTCTCAATTGTCCTGCAGAAGACTCTCTGCAGTTTGGAGCTTCCCACAACTCCCATCGTGGGAAAACACCCATGGCCTCGTGATGCCCCCCCCCATTCATGAAGGGGCCATCAGGGACAGAGTCTCCAACCTGAGCGATCCTCTGATCCTCGCCCTGACTTCAGATGCACGAGATCTCGATTCAGGTCTGTAGATTGTGCCTGCCATGGCCTCACCCAGAAACCTAAGCCAAGCTTGTGTTCTCAGACTTTTGTCGTCAGACTACTGGCCCACAAGCCCTCCAGTTTGGCAATCCAGAACTACAATGCAGCACTCTGCCTGCCCTCCAGAAGAAAAACATTGTCCTCTGGGGCTACCCAGTAACCCCAAATGAGGATCAACATGCACCGACCTTGGCTGTACCCCCAATACATAGGCTGACCAGGGCACTAATGCCCTTTCTGACACAGCCTGAGCCTGGACCCCCTGGACCCTCCCAGACAGCTGGCCGCACACTGAGCACATCGAGCCGCCATGGCCTTAGGTCGTCATCTCTTCCCAACCTCGGTTTTCAGGTTTCAGAACCTAGACCTTATCTCCAATCACTGCCCAGGGTTGAAGGTGATGCAGAAATCAGAACTCCTTCCCCATGGCAAGAAACCTTGTGGTTGGCATGTTGTCCAACGTTCAGTGTAGTTGAAACCAGTGTGGCCCATGAGGCCCCGCCCATGCTCACGGGTCACATTGGTCACAAACACACATTATGACGCTCAGGCTGAGCCCAGTCCTAAAGTACGGCCACTCAGTGGCTGGATGAAGAGATAGCATATTGGGCTTGCCATGCCCCTAGGCCCCAATTTTTAACCATAGTTCGGGTTGTCCCTTCAGTCTTCCCCACGGCTTGGCTTTGGAATTCCTCTTTTGGTGGGACACCTGAGGTAACAAAACTGAAATGAGTCCTCCCATCCCAGAGATTGACGAAAAGCAATTGGGAATCAGGCCAAATCCTCAGAGAGGAAGATTCGTCCATGGCCCATGAGGCCTCCCCGACATTCCACGGCCATCGCTGATACAAAATCCAGAGACAAAATCCTGAGCAAGCGCCTCAGACTCGCACTTTCTTCATATCCTGAAGAGTTCTTCTCATGGTTTGTAGATCGGGCCTGCCATACCTACGTCCCCAAACCTAAGCTGAGTTTGTGTTTTCAGACTTCTGTCCTCAAATTCTTGGGCCACACACCCTCCAGGCTGGGCCCCTGGAGCCACACATTAGGACTGTGCCTACCAATCCATGGGAATTCTGCCCTTTCCATGGTCCAAAATCGTACAAATTAGGAGAAACCTCCAAAGTCCCTGAGGCCATCCCAATAGTGTAGGTCGCCCGGAACAAACAAGGGCTGTCTGACACCAGCTGATAATCGACCTCCACTCATACCATAGATGGATGTCCCCAGAGAAGAAGATTGAACCAGACAGGACCCTAGGCCATAATAGGATCCATTGCTTTGGGTTACAGGCATGTGTCCTCAAAAGCCTGATTCCAATACGAGCATAGGGGTTTTCCTGAGGCACCCATCAGAACTCATCTCGTCTCCACAAGGAAACCTGTGCATGGGAGCCATGTCCAAAGCTTAGGAGAGTACTTCAGGGTCCCGGTGCCACCGCCCCATTCCAAGGTCCTCATGGACACAAAAACACATTAGGACCCATCCTCAGGAATGTCCATTTCAACTCAGCCACCCCGGTTGCTCCCGCAGAGCCATCAGGTCTAAACTGTCTTGTTGCTAGGAGACAATTGGAATGTGCGGCGGGCTTCCCAGGCATCCATCCGCGAACGGTGCTCTGGAGTCATTCCATATGGGATGTCCTGGAGCTGTCCAACAGGTCTCAATTGTCCCGCAGAAGGAATCCTTGAAGGGGGCATCCCACAACTCCAAATGTGGGAAAAACTCAATGGCCTCGAGATTCCGCTCCCTTCATGAAGCGGCCGTCATGCTCAGAAACTCCCACCTGAGCCAACGTCTGATCCTCGCCCTGACTTCAGATGCATGAGATATTGGTTCAGATCTGCAGGGGGTACCTGCCATGCCCTCGCCCTGAAACCCAAGTCTAGCTTGTCTTCTCAGACTTCCGTCCTCACACTCCTGGCCCCGAAGCCCTCAAGTTTGGCAATTCCGGACCCACAATGCAGCACTCTGCCTGCCCTCTAAAAAAAAAAATTATTGCCTCATGACCTGCCCAGGCACCTTAAATGCGGGTAAACCTACACAGTACTCGACTTTACCCAAATTATATAGTCTAACCTGGGCACTAATGCACTGTCGAACACAACCTGAGCCCGGACCTCCTGACCAACACCCAGAAAGCTGACCGCACACTGAGCACATAAAACCCGCCATGGCCTTAGGTCATCATCTCTTCCCTACCTCAGTTTTCAGGCTTCAGAACCGAGACCTTATCTCCAATCTCTGCACAGGGTTGAGTGTGATGCAGAAATCAGAACTCCTCCTTACCCATGGCAAGAACCCTTGTGGTTGGCACGTTGTCCAACGTTCAGTGTAGGAGAAACCAGCATTCACCCTGAGGCCCCGCCCATTCTGGAGTGCGACGAGGGCATACACACGCATTGTGACCCTCAGCATGAGTCCTGTCCTCTAGTATGTCCTCTCAGTGGCTGGACCATTAGATGTCATAATGGGCTTGACATGTCCCTAGGCCCCAATTTTTAACCAGATTTCTGATTGTCCAGTCGCCCCTCCCCAGGGCTCTACTCTGGAATCCATCATTTGGTGGGACACTTGAGGTTAAAAAAGAAAACAACAACAACAACAACAAATTGCACGACCATGAGTGACACGATATCCAGAGACAAAAACTTGAGCAGGAGCCTCACACTCGCCCTTCTTTCAATTCCCGAAGAGTTCTCCTCATGGTCTGGAGATCAGTCCTGCCATACCTATGACCCGAAACATAAGCCGAGTTTGTGTTTTCGACAACTGTCCAAACCGCCCTGGCCTACACAACCTACAGGTTCACGCCCCTGGAGCCAAACCTGAGGACTGTCCTTGCCCTCTCCAAGGGAATTGTGTGTGCCCATTCCAATGGCCACAACCCTTCTAATAGGATAAACCTCCAAAGTCCCTGATCCATCTCAATAGTGGTGGCTTCCCAGGAAAGACAGGGGCAATCTGAGCCCAACTGAGCACCTACCTGCACTCAGACCCATAGACAGATGTCCCCAGAGGTAAAAAGGAAAGAACAGGCCCCTAGGCACTAATCAGATCCATTGCTTTGGTTTCCAGGCATCTCTCCTCAGAGGCCTGGATTTCAAAACAGCATCTAGCTGTTTCTTGACTCACCCATCAGAAAACATCTCATCTACACATGGGAAACTTGCACGTTGGAGCTGTGTCAAAGCCTCTGTTTAGGAGAAACCTTTAGGGCCCCATTGCCAGCGCTTCATTCCAAGGTCTCCATAGACACAAAAGCACGTTAGGACCCATCCCCAGGGGTGTCCATTTCAACTCAGCGTCCTCGGTTTCTCCCCACAGATCCAGGAGATCTAACCTGTCTGGTTGCTAGGAGACAATTGGAATGCGAGGTGGGCTACCCAGCCATCCATCCTTAGAACCCTGCTCAGAATCATTGGCCTGGACCCAAACAACAGGTCTCAATTGTCCTGCAGAAGACTCTCTGCAGTTTGGAGCTTCCCACAACTCCCATCGTGGGAAAACACCCATGGCCTCGTGATGGCCCCCCCATTCATGAATTGGCCATCAGGGACAGAGTCTCCAACCTGAGCGATCCTCTGATCCTCGCCCTGACTTCAAATGCACGAGATCTCGATTCAGGTCTGTAGATTGTGCCTGCCATGGCCTCACCCAGAAACCTAAGCCAAGCTTGTGTTCTCAGACTTTTGTCGTCAGACTACTGGCCCACAAGCCCTCCAGTTTGGCAATCCAGAACTACAATGCAGCACTCTGCCTGCCCTCCAGAAGAAAAACATTGTCCTCTGGGGCTACCCAGTAACCCCAAATGAGGATCAACATGCACCGACCTTGGCTGTACCCCCAATACATAGGCTGACCAGGGCACTAATGCCCTTTCTGACACAGCCTGAGCCTGGACCCCCTGGACCCTCCCAGACAGCTGGCCGCACACTGAGCACATCGAGCCGCCATGGCCTTAGGTCGTCATCTCTTCCCAACCTCGGTTTTCAGGTTTCAGAACCTAGACCTTATCTCCAATCACTGCCCAGGGTTGAAGGTGATGCAGAAATCAGAACTCCTTCCCCATGGCAAGAAACCTTGTGGTTGGCATGTTGTCCAACGTTCAGTGTAGTTGAAACCAGTGTGGCCCATGAGGCCCCGCCCATGCTCACGGGTCACATTGGTCACAAAAACACATTATGACGCTCAGGCTGAGCCCAGTCCTAAAGTACGGCCACTCAGTGGCTGGATGAAGAGATAGCATATTGGGCTTGCCATGCCCCTAGGCCCCAATTTTTAACCATAGTTCGGGTTGTCCCTTCAGTCTTCCCCACGGCTTGGCTTTGGAATTCCTCTTTTGGTGGGACACCTGAGGTAACAAAACTGAAATGAGTCCTCCCATCCCAGAGATTGACGAAAAGCAATTGGGAATCAGGCCAAATCCTCAGAGAGGAAGATTCGTCCATGGCCCATGAGGCCTCCCCGACATTCCACGGCCATCGCTGATACAAAATCCAGAGACAAAAGCCTGAGCAAGCGCCTCAGACTCGCACTTTCTTCATATCCTGAAGAGTTCTTCTCATGGTTTGTAGATCGGGCCTGCCATACCTACGTCCCCAAACCTAAGCTGAGTTTGTGTTTTCAGACTTCTGTCCTCAAAGTCTTGGGCCACACACCCTCCAGGCTGGGCCCCTGGAGCCACACATTAGGACTGTGCCTACCAATCCATGGGAATTCTGCCCTTTCCATGGTCCAAAATCGTACAAATTAGGAGAAACCTCCAAAGTCCCTGAGGCCATCCCAATAGTGTAGGTCGCCCGGAACAAACAAGGGCTGTCTGACACCAGCTGATAATCGACCTCCACTCATACCATAGATGGATGTCCCCAGAGAAGAAGATTGAACCAGACAGGACCCTAGGCCATAATAGGATCCATTGCTTTGGGTTACAGGCATGTGTCCTCAAAAGCCTGATTCCAATACGAGCATAGGGGTTTTCCTGAGGCACCCATCAGAACTCATCTCCTCTCCACAAGGAAACCTGTGCATGGGAGCCATGTCCAAAGCTTAGGAGAGTACTTCAGGGTCCCGGTGCCACCGCCCCATTCCAAGGTCCTCATGGACACAAAAACACATTAGGACCCATCCTCAGGAAAGTCCATTTCAACTCAGCCACCCCGGTTGCTCCCGCAGAGCCATCAGGTCTAAACTGTCTTGTTGCTAGGAGACAATTGGAATGTGCGGCGGGCTTCCCAGGCATCCATCCGCGAACGGTGCTCTGGAGTCATTCCATATGGGATGTCCTGGAGCTGTCCAACAGGTCTCAATTGTCCCGCAGAAGGAATCCTTGAAGGGGGCATCCCACAACTCCGAACGTGGGAAAAACTCAATGGCCTCGAGATTCCGCTCCCTTCATGACGCGGCCGTCATGCTCAGAAACTCCCACCTGAGCCAACGTCTGATCCTCGCCCTGACTTCAGATGCATGAGATATTGGTTCAGATCTGCAGGGGGTACCTGCCGTGCCCTCGCCCTGAAACCCAAGTCTAGCTTGTCTTCTCAGACTTCCGTCCTCACACTCCTGGCCCCGAAGCCCTCAAGTTTGGCAATTCCGGACCCACAATGCAGCACTCTGCCTGCCCTCTAAAAAAAAAATTATTGCCTCATGACCTGCCTAGGCACCTTAAATGCGGGTAAACCTACACAGCACTCGACTTTACCCAAATTATATAGTCTAACCTGGGCACTAATGCACTGTCGAACACAACCTGAGCCCGGACCTCCTGACCAACACCCAGAAAGCTGACCGCACACTGAGCACATAAAACCCGCCGTGGCCTTAGGTCATCATCTCTTCCCTACCTCAGTTTTCAGGCTTCAGAACCGAGACCTTATCTCCAATCTCTGCCCAGGGTTGAGTGTGATGCAGAAATCAGAACTCCTCCTTACCCATGGCAAGAACCCTTGTGGTTGGCACGTTGTCCAACGTTCAGTGTAGGAGAAACCAGCATTCACCCTGAGGCCCCGCCCATTCTTGAGTGCGACGAGGGCATACACACGCATTGTGACCCTCAGCATGAGTCCTGTCCTCTAGTAAGTCCTCTCAGTGGCTGGACCATTAGATGTCATAATGGGCTTGACATGTCCCTAGGCCCCAATTTTTAACCAGATTTCTGATTTTCCAGTCGCCCCTCCCCAGGGCTCTACTCTGGAATCCATCATTTGGTGGGACACTTGAGGTTAAAAAAGAAAACAACAACAACAACAACAACAACAACAACAAAAACGGACTTCTTCCAGCCCACAGAATGACCCAAAACTCTTTGGACGGGGCCAAACCACCAGAGAGTAAGATTCGTCCATTTCCCATTAAGTCACCCAGAAATTGCACGACCATGAGTGACACGATATCCAGAGACAAAAACTTGAGCAGGAGCCTCACACTCGCCCTTCTTTCAAATCCCGAAGAGTTCTCCTCATGGTCTGTAGATCAGTCCTGCCATACCTATGACCCGAAACATAAGCCGAGTTTGTGTTTTCGACAACTGTCCAAACAGCCCTGGCCTACACAACCTACAGGCTCAGGCCCCTGGAGCCAAACCTGAGGACTGTCCTTGCCCTCTCCAAGGGAATTGTGTGTGCCCATTCCAATGGCCACAACCCTTCTAATAGGATAAACCTCCAAAGTCCCTGATCCATCTCAATAGTGGTGGCTTCCCAGGAAAGACAGGGGCAATCTGAGCCCAACTGAGCACCTACCTGCACTCAGACCCATAGACAGATGTCCCCAGAGGTAAAAAGGAAAGAACAGGCCCCTAGGCACTAATCAGATCCATTGCTTTGGTTTCCAGGCATCTCTCCTCAGAGGCCTGGATTTCAAAAGCAGCATATAGCTGTTTCTTGACTCACCCATCAGAAAACATCTCATCTACACATGGGAAACTTGCACGTTGGAGCTGTGTCAAAGCCTCTGTTTAGGAGAACCCTTTAGGGCCCCAGTGCCAGCGCTTCATTCCAAGGTCTCCATAGACACAAAAGCACGTTAGGACCCATCCCCAGGGGTGTCCATTTCAACTCATCGTCCTCGGTTGCTCCCCACAGATCCAGGAGATCTAACCTGTCTGGTTGCTAGGAGACAATTGGAATGCGAGGTGGGCTACCCAGCCATCCATCCTTAGAACCCTGCTCAGAATCATTGGCCTGGACCCAAACAACAGGTCTCAATTGTCCTGCAGAAGACTCTCTGCAGTTTGGAGCTTCTCACAACTCCCATCGTGGGAAAACACCCATGGCCTCGTATGCCCCCCCCATTCATGAAGGGGCCATCAGGGACAGAGTCTCCAACCTGAGCGATCCTCTGATCCTCGCCCTGACTTCAGATGCACGGGATTTCGATTCAGGTCTGTAGATTGTGCCTGCCATGGCCTCACCCAGAAACCTAAGCCAAGCTTGTGTTCTCAGACTTTTGTCGTCAGACTACTGGCCCACAAGCCCTCCAGTTTGGCAATCCAGAACTACAATGCAGCACTCTGCCTGCCCTCCAGAAGAAAAACATTGTCCTCTGGGGCTACCCAGTTACCCCAAATGAGGATCAACCTGCACCGACCTTGGCTGTACCCCCAATACATAGGCTGACCAGGGCACTAATGCCCTTTCTGACACAGCCTGAGCCTGGACCCCCTGGACCCTCCCAGACAGCTGGCCGCACACTGAGCACATCGAGCCGCCATGGCCTTAGGTCGTCATCTCTTCCCAACCTCGGTTTTCAGGTTTCAGAACCTAGACCTTATCTCCAATCACTGCCCAGGGTTGAAGGTGATGCAGAAATCAGAACTCCTTCCCCATGGCAAGAAACCTTGTGGTTGGCATGTTGTCCAACGTTCAGTGTAGTTGAAACCAGTGTGGCCCATGAGGCCCCGCCCATGCTCACGGGTCACATTGGTCACAAACACACATTATGACGCTCAGGCTGAGCCCAGTCCTAAAGTACGGCCACTCAGTGGCTGGATGAAGAGATAGCATATTGGGCTTGCCATGCCCCTAGGCCCCAATTTTTAACCATAGTTCGGGTTGTCCCTTCAGTCTTCCCCACGGCTTGGCTTTGGAATTCCTCTTTTGGTGGGACACCTGAGGTAACAAAACTGAAATGAGTCCTCCCATCCCAGAGATTGACGATAAGCAATTGGGAATCAGGCCAAATCCTCAGAGAGGAAGATTCGTCCATGGCCCATGAGGCCTCCCCGACATTCCACGGCCATCGCTGATACAAAATCCAGAGACAAAAGCCTGAGCAAGCGCCTCAGACTCGCACTTTCTTCATATCCTGAAGAGTTCTTCTCATGGTTTGTAGAACGGGCCTGCCATACCTACGTCCCCAAACCTAAGCTGAGTTTGTGTTTTCAGACTTCTGTCCTCAAATTCTTGGGCGACACACCCTCCAGGCTGGGCCCCTGGAGCCACACATTAGGACTGTGCCTACCAATCCATGGGAATTCTGCCCATTCCATGGTCCAAAATCGTACAAATTAGGAGAAACCTCCAAAGTCCCTGAGGCCATCCCAATAGTGTAGGTCGCCCGGAACAAACAAGTGCTGTCTGACACCAGCTGATAATCTACCTCCACTCATACCATAGATGGATGTCCCCAGAGAAGAAGATTGAACCAGACAGGACCCTAGGCCAAAATAGGATCCATTGCTTTGGGTTACAGGCATGTGTCCTCAAAAGCCTGATTCCAATACGAGCATAGGGGTTTTCCTGAGGCACCCATCAGAACTCATCTCGTCTCCACAAGGAAACCTGTGCATGGGAGCCATGTCCAAAGCTTAGGAGAGTACTTCAGGGTCCCGGTGCCACCGCCCCATTCCAAGGTCCTCATGGACACAAAAACACATTAGGACCCATCCTCAGGAAAGTCCATTTCAACTCAGCCACCCCGGTTGCTCCCGCAGAGCCATCAGATCTAAACTGTCTTGTTGCTAGGAGACAATTGGAATGTGCGGCGGGCTCCCCAGGCATCCATCCGCGAACGGTGCTCTGGAGTCATTCCATATGGGATGTCCTGGAGCTGTCCAACAGGTCTCAATTGTCCCGCAGAAGGAATCCTTGAAGGGGGCATCCCACAACTCCGAACGTGGGAAAAACTCAATGGCCTCGAGATTCCGCTCCCTTCATGAAGCGGCCTTCATGCTCAGAAACTCCCACCTGAGCCAACGTCTGATCCTCGCCCTGACTTCAGATGCATGAGATATTGGTTCAGATCTGCAGGGGGTACCTGCCGTGCCCTCGCCCTGAAACCCAAGTCTAGCTTGTCTTCTCAGACTTCCGTCCTCACACTCCTGGCCCCGAAGCCCTCAAGTTTGGCAATTCCGGACCCACAATGCAGCACTCTGCCTGCCCTCTAAAAAAAAAAAATATTGCCTCATGACCTGCCCAGGCACCTTAAATGCGGGTAAACCTACACAGCACTCGACTTTAACCAAATTATATAGTCTAACCTGGGCACTAATACACTGTCGAACACAACCTGAGCCCGGACCTCCTGACCAACACCCAGAAAGCTGACCGCACACTGAGCACATAAAACCCGCCATGGCCTTAGGTCATCATCTCTTCCCTACCTCAGTTTTCAGGCTTCAGAACCGAGACCTTATCTCCAATCTCTGCCCAGGGTTGAGTGTGATGCAGAAATCAGAACTCCTCCTTACCCATGGCAAGAACCCTTGTGGTTGGCACGTTGTCCAACGTTCAGTGTAGGAGAAACCAGCATTCACCCTGAGGCCCCGCCCATTCTTGAGTGCGACGAGGGCATACACACGCATTGTGACCCTCAGCATGAGTCCTGTCCTCTAGTAAGTCCTCTCAGTGGCTGGACCATTAGATGTCATAATGGGCTTGACATGTCCCTAGGCCCCAATTTTTAACCAGATTTCTGATTTTCCAGTCGCCCCTCCCCAGGGCTCTACTCTGGAATCCATCATTTGGTGGGACACTTGAGGTTAAAAAAGAAAACAACAACAAAAAAAAAAAAAAAAAAAAAAAAAACGGACTTCTTCCAGCCCACAGAATGACCCAAAACTCTTTGGACGGGGCCAAACCACCAGAGAGTAAGATTCGTCCATTTCCCATGAAGTCACCCAGAAATTGCACGACCATGAGTGACACGATATCCAGAGACAAAAACTTGAGCAGGAGCCTCACACTCGCCCTTCTTTCAAATCCCGAAGAGTTCTCCTCATGGTCTGTAGATCAGTCCTGCCATACCTATGACCCGAAACATAAGCCGAGTTTGTGTTTTCGACAACTGTCCAAACAGCCCTGGCCTACACAACCTACAGGCTCAGGCCCCTGGAGCCAAACCTGAGGACTGTCCTTGCCCTCTCCAAGGGAATTGTGTGTGCCCATTCCAATGGCCACAACCCTTCTAATAGGATAAACCTCCAAAGTCCCTGATCCATCTCAATAGTGGTGGCTTCCCAGGAAAGACAGGGGCAATCTGAGCCCAACTGAGCACCTACCTGCACTCAGACCCATAGACAGATGTCCCCAGAGGTAAAAAGGAAAGAACAGGCCCCTAGGCACTAATCAGATCCATTGCTTTGGTTTCCAGGCATCTCTCCTCAGAGGCCTGGATTTCAAAAGCAGCATCTAGCTGTTTCTTGACTCACCCATCAGAATACATCTCATCTACACATGGGAAACTTGCACGTTGGAGCTGTGTCAAAGCCTCTGTTTAGGAGAACCCTTTAGGGCCCCAGTGCCAGCGCTTCATTCCAAGGTCTCCATAGACACAAAAGCACGTTAGGACCCATCCCCAGGGGTGTCCATTTCAACTCATCGTCCTCGGTTGCTCCCCACAGATCCAGGAGATCTAACCTGTCTGGTTGCTAGGAGACAATTGGAATGCGAGGTGGGCTACCCAGCCATCCATCCTTAGAACCCTGCTCAGAATCATTGGCCTGGACCCAAACAACAGGTCTCAATTGTCCTGCAGAAGACTCTCTGCAGTTTGGAGCTTCTCACAACTCCCATCGTGGGAAAACACCCATGGCCTCGTATGCCCCCCCCATTCATGAAGGGGCCATCAGGGACAGAGTCTCCAACCTGAGCGATCCTCTGATCCTCGCCCTGACTTCAGATGCACGGGATTTCGATTCAGGTCTGTAGATTGTGCCTGCCATGGCCTCACCCAGAAACCTAAGCCAAGCTTGTGTTCTCAGACTTTTGTCGTCAGACTACTGGCCCACAAGCCCTCCAGTTTGGCAATCCAGAACTACAATGCAGCACTCTGCCTGCCCTCCAGAAGAAAAACATTGTCCTCTGGGGCTACCCAGTTACCCCAAATGAGGATCAACCTGCACCGACCTTGGCTGTACCCCCAATACATAGGCTGACCAGGGCACTAATGCCCTTTCTGACACAGCCTGAGCCTGGACCCCCTGGACCCTCCCAGACAGCTGGCCGCACACTGAGCACATCGAGCCGCCATGGCCTTAGGTCGTCATCTCTTCCCAACCTCGGTTTTCAGGTTTCAGAACCTAGACCTTATCTCCAATCACTGCCCAGGGTTGAAGGTGATGCAGAAATCAGAACTCCTTCCCCATGGCAAGAAACCTTGTGGTTGGCATGTTGTCCAACGTTCAGTGTAGTTGAAACCAGTGTGGCCCATGAGGCCCCGCCCATGCTCACGGGTCACATTGGTCACAAACACACATTATGACGCTCAGGCTGAGCCCAGTCCTAAAGTACGGCCACTCAGTGGCTGGATGAAAATATAGCATATTGGGCTTGCCATGCCCCTAGGCCCCAATTTTTAACCATAGTTCGGGTTGTCCCTTCAGTCTTCCCCACGGCTTGGCTTTGGAATTCCTCTTTTGGTGGGACACCTGAGGTAACAAAACTGAAATGAGTCCTCCCATCCCAGAGATTGACGATAAGCAATTGGGAATCAGGCCAAATCCTCAGAGAGGAAGATTCGTCCATGGCCCATGAGGCCTCCCCGACATTCCACGGCCATCGCTGATACAAAATCCAGAGACAAAAGCCTGAGCAAGCGCCTCAGACTCGCACTTTCTTCATATCCTGAAGAGTTCTTCTCATGGTTTGTAGAACGGGCCTGCCATACCTACGTCCCCAAACCTAAGCTGAGTTTGTGTTTTCAGACTTCTGTCCTCAAATTCTTGGGCGACACACCCTCCAGGCTGGGCCCCTGGAGCCACACATTAGGACTGTGCCTACCAATCCATGGGAATTCTGCCCATTCCATGGTCCAAAATCGTACAAATTAGGAGAAACCTCCAAAGTCCCTGAGGCCATCCCAATAGTGTAGGTCGCCCGGAACAAACAAGTGCTGTCTGACACCAGCTGATAATCTACCTCCACTCATACCATAGATGGATGTCCCCAGAGAAGAAGATTGAACCAGACAGGACCCTAGGCCAAAATAGGATCCATTGCTTTGGGTTACAGGCATGTGTCCTCAAAAGCCTGATTCCAATACGAGCATAGGGGTTTTCCTGAGGCACCCATCAGAACTCATCTCGTCTCCACAAGGAAACCTGTGCATGGGAGCCATGTCCAAAGCTTAGGAGAGTACTTCAGGGTCCCGGTGCCACCGCCCCATTCCAAGGTCCTCATGGACACAAAAACACATTAGGACCCATCCTCAGGAAAGTCCATTTCAACTCAGCCACCCCGGTTGCTCCCGCAGAGCCATCAGATCTAAACTGTCTTGTTGCTAGGAGACAATTGGAATGTGCGGCGGGCTCCCCAGGCATCCATCCGCGAACGGTGCTCTGGAGTCATTCCATATGGGATGTCCTGGAGCTGTCCAACAGGTCTCAATTGTCCCGCAGAAGGAATCCTTGAAGGGGGCATCCCACAACTCCGAACGTGGGAAAAACTCAATGGCCTCGAGATTCCGCTCCCTTCATGAAGCGGCCTTCATGCTCAGAAACTCCCACCTGAGCCAACGTCTGATCCTCGCCCTGACTTCAGATGCATGAGATATTGGTTCAGATCTGCAGGGGGTACCTGCCGTGCCCTCGCCCTGAAACCCAAGTCTAGCTTGTCTTCTCAGACTTCCGTCCTCACACTCCTGGCCCCGAAGCCCTCAAGTTTGGCAATTCCGGACCCACAATGCAGCACTCTGCCTGCCCTCTAAAAAAAAAAAATATTGCCTCATGACCTGCCCAGGCACCTTAAATGCGGGTAAACCTACACAGCACTCGACTTTAACCAAATTATATAGTCTAACCTGGGCACTAATACACTGTCGAACACAACCTGAGCCCGGACCTCCTGACCAACACCCAGAAAGCTGACCGCACACTGAGCACATAAAACCCGCCATGGCCTTAGGTCATCATCTCTTCCCTACCTCAGTTTTCAGGCTTCAGAACCGAGACCTTATCTCCAATCACTGCCCAGGGTTGAGTGTGATGCAGAAATCAGAACTCCTCCTTACCCATGGCAAGAACCCTTGTGGTTGGCACGTTGTCCAACGTTCAGTGTAGGAGAAACCAGCATTCACCCTGAGGCCCCGCCCATTCTTGAGTGCGACGAGGGCATACACACGCATTGTGACCCTCAGCATGAGTCCTGTCCTCTAGTAAGTCCTCTCAGTGGCTGGACCATTAGATGTCATAATGGGCTTGACATGTCCCTAGGCCCCAATTTTTAACCAGATTTCTGATTTTCCAGTCGCCCCTCCCCAGGGCTCTACTCTGGAATCCATCATTTGGTGGGACACTTGAGGTTAAAAAAGAAAACAACAACAAAAAAAAAAAAAAAAAAAAAAACGGACTTCTTCCAGCCCACAGAATGACCCAAAACTCTTTGGACGGGGCCAAACCACCAGAGAGTAATATTCGTCCATTTCCCATGAAGTCACCCAGAAATTGCACGACCATGAGTGACACGATATCCAGAGACAAAAACTTGAGCAGGAGCCTCACACTCGCCCTTCTTTCAAATCCCGAAGAGTTCTCCTCATGGTCTGTAGATCAGTCCTGCCATACCTATGACCCGAAACATAAGCCGAGTTTGTGTTTTCGACAACTGTCCAAACAGCCCTGGCCTACACAACCTACAGGCTCAGGCCCCTGGAGCCAAACCTGAGGACTGTCCTTGCCCTCTCCAAGGGAATTGTGTGTGCCCATTCCAATGGCCACAACCCTTCTAATAGGATAAACCTCCAAAGTCCCTGATCCATCTCAATAGTGGTGGCTTCCCAGGAAAGACAGGGGCAATCTGAGCCCAACTGAGCACCTACCTGCACTCAGACCCATAGACAGATGTCCCCAGAGGTAAAAAGGAAAGAACAGGACCCTAGGCACTAATCAGATCCATTGCTTTGGTTTCCAGGCATCTCTCCTCAGAAGCCTGGATTTCAAAAGCAGCATCTAGCTGTTTCTTGACTCACCCATCAGAAAACATCTCATCTACACATGGGAAACTTGCACGTTGGAGCTGTGTCAAAGCCTCTGTTTAGGAGAACCCTTTAGGGCCCCAGTGCCAGCGCTTCATTCCAAGGTCTCCATAGACACAAAAGCACGTTAGGACCCATCCCCAGGGGTGTCCATTTCAACTCAGCGTCCTCGATTGCTCCCCACAGATCCAGGAGATCTAACCTGTCTGGTTGCTAGGAGACAATTGGAATGCGAGGTGGGCTACCCAGCCATCCATCCTTAGAACCCTGCTCAGAATCATTGGCCTGGACCCAAACAACAGGTCTCAATTGTCCTGCAGAAGACTCTCTGCAGTTTGGAGCTTCTCACAACTCCCATCGTGGGAAAACACCCATGGCCTCGTGATGCCCCCCCCCATTCATGAAGGGGCCATCAGGGACAGAAACTCCAACCTGAGCGATCCTCTGATCCTCGCCCTGACTTCAGATGCACGAGATCTCGATTCAGGTCTGTAGATTGTGCCTGCCATGGCCTCACCCAGAAACCTAAGCCAAGCTTGTGTTCTCAGACTTTTGTCGTCAGACTACTGGCCCACAAGCCCTCCAGTTTGGCAATCCAGAACTACAATGCAGCACTCTGCCTGCCCTCCAGAAGAAAAACATTGTCCTCTGGGGCTACCCAGTAACCCCAAATGAGGATCAACCTGCACCGACCTTGGCTGTACCCCCAATACATAGGCTGACCAGGGCACTAATGCCCTTTCTGACACAGCCTGAGCCTGGACCCCCTGGACCCTCCCAGACAGCTGGCCGCACACTGAGCACATCGAGCCGCCATGGCCTTAGGTCGTCATCTCTTCCCAACATCAGTTTTCAGGTTTCAGAACCTAGACCTTATCTCCAATCACTGCCCAGGGTTGAAGGTGATGCAGAAATCAGAACTCCTTCCCCATGGCAAGAAACCTTGTGGTTGGCATGTTGTCCAACGTTCAGTGTAGTTGAAACCAGTGTGGCCCATGAGGCCCCGCCCATGCTCACGGGTCACATTGGTCACAAACACACATTATGACGCTCAGGCTGAGCCCAATCCTAAAGTAAGGCCACTCAGTGGCTGGATGAAGAGATAGCATATTGGGCTTGCCATGCCCCTAGGCCCCAATTTTTAACCATAGTTCGGGTTGTCCCTTCAGTCTTCCCCACGGCTTGGCTTTGGAATTCCTCTTTTGGTGGGACACCTGAGGTAACAAAACTGAAATGAGTCCTCCCATCCCAGAGATTGACGAAAAGCAATTGGGAATCAGGCCAAATCCTCAGAGAGGAAGATTCGTCCATGGCCCATGAGGCCTCCCCGACATTCCACGGCCATCGCTGATACAAAATCCAGAGACAAAATCCTGAGCAAGCGCCTCAGACTCGCACTTTCTTCATATCCTGAAGAGTTCTTCTCATGGTTTGTAGATCGGGCCTGCCATACCTACGTCCCCAAACCTAAGCTGAGTTTGTGTTTTCAGACTTCTGTCCTCAAAGTCTTGGGCCACACACCCTCCAGGCTGGGCCCCTGGAGCCACACATTAGGACTGTGCCTACCAATCCATGGGAATTCTGCCCTTTCCATGGTCCAAAATCGTACAAATTAGGAGAAACCTCCAAAGTCCCTGAGGCCATCCCAATAGTGTAGGTCGCCCGGAACAAACAAGGGCTGTCTGACACCAGCTGATAATCGACCTCCACTCATACCATAGATGGATGTCCCCAGAGAAGAAGATTGAACCAGACAGGACCCTAGGCCATAATAGGATCCATTGCTTGGGTTACAGGCATGTGTCCTCAAAAGCCTGATTCCAATACGAGCATAGGGGTTTTCCTGAGGCACCCATCAGAACTCATCTCGTCTCCACAAGGAAACCTGTGCATGGGAGCCATGTCCAAAGCTTAGGAGAGTACTTCAGGGTCCCAGTGCCACCGCCCCATTCCAAGGCCCTCATGGACACAAAAACACATTAGGACCCATCCTCAGGAAAGTCCATTTCAACTCAGCCACCCCGGTTGCTCGCGCAGAGCCATCAGATCTAAACTGTCTTGTTGCTAGGAGACAATTGGAATGTGCGGCGGGCTTCCCAGGCATCCATCCGCGAACGGTGCTCTGGAGTCATTCCATATGGGATGTCCTGGAGCTGTCCAACAGGTCTCAATTGTCCCGCAGAAGGAATCCTTGAAGGGGGCATCCCACAACTCCGAACGTGGGAAAAACTCAATGGCCTCGAGATTCCGCTCCCTTCATGAAGCGGCCGTCATGCTCAGAAACTCCCACCTGAGCCAACGTCTGATCCTCGCCCTGACTTCAGATGCATGAGATATTGGTTCAGATCTGCAGGGGGTACCTGCCGTGCCCTCGCCCTGAAACCCAAGTCTAGCTTGTCTTCTCAGACTTCCGTCCTCACACTCCTGGCCCCGAAGCCCTCAAGTTTGGCAATTCCAGACCCACAATGCAGCACTCTGCCTGCCCTCTAAAAAAAAAATTATTGCCTCATGACCTGCCTAGGCACCTTAAATGCGGGTAAACCTACACAGCACTCGACTTTACCCAAATTATATAGTCTAACCTGGGCACTAATGCACTGTCAAACACAACCTGAGCCCGGACCTCCTGACCAACACCCAGAAAGCTGACCGCACACTGAGCACATAAAACCCGCCATGGCCTTAGGTCATCATCTCTTCCCTACCTCAGTTTTCAGGCTTCAGAACCGAGACCTTATCTCCAATCTCTGCCCAGGGTTGAGTGTGATGCAGAAATCAGAACTCCTCCTTACCCATGGCAAGAACCCTTGTGGTTGGCACGTTGTCCAACGTTCAGTGTAGGAGAAACCAGCATTCACCTTGAGGCCCCGCCCATTCTTGAGTGCGACGAGGGCATACACACGCATTGTGACCCTCAGCATGAGTCCTGTCCTCTAGTAAGTCCTCTCAGTGGCTGGACCATTAGATGTCATAATGGGCTTGACATGTCCCTAGGCCCAAATTTTTAACCAGATTTCTGATTGTCCAGTTGCCCCTCCCCAGGGCTCTACTCTGGAATCCATCATTTGGTGTGACACTTGAGGTTAAAAAAGAAAACAACAACAACAACAACAACAACAACAACAACAAAAACGGACTTCTTCCAGCCCACAGAATGACCCAAAACTCTTTGGACGGGGCCAAACCCACAGAGATAAGATTCGTCCATTTCCCATGAAGTCACCCAGAAATTGCACGACCATGAGTGACACGATATCCAGAGACAAAAACTTGAGCAGGAGCCTCACACTCGCCCTTCTTTCAATTCCCGAAGAGTTCTCCTCATGGTCTGTAGATCAGTCCTGCCATACCTATGACCCGAAACATAAGCCGAGTTTGTGTTTTCGACAACTGTCCATACAGCCCTGGCCTACACAACCTACAGGCTCAGGCCCCTGGAGCCAAACCTGAGGACTGTCCTTGCCCTCTCCAAGGGAATTGTGTGTGCCCATTCCAATGGCCACAACCCATCTAATAGGATAAACCTCCAAAGTCCCTGATCCATCTCAATAGTGGTGGCTTCCCAGGAAAGACAGGGGCAATCTGAGCCCAACTGAGCACCTACCTGCACTCAGACCCATAGACAGATGTCCCTAGAGGTAAAAAGGAAAGAACAGGCCCCTAGGCACTAATCAGATCCATTGCTTTGGTTTCCAGGCATCTCTCCTCAGAGGCCTGGATTTCAAAAGCAGCATATAGCTGTTTCTTGACTCACCCATCAGAAAACATCTCATCTACACATGGGAAACTTGCACGTTGGAGCTGTGTCAAAGCCTCTGTTTAGGAGAACCCTTTAGGGCCCCAGTGCCAGCGCTTCATTCCAAGGTCTCCATAGACACAATAGCACGTTAGGACCCATCCCCAGGGGTGTCCATTTCAACTCAGCGTCCTCGGTTGCTCCCCACATTTCCAGGAGATCTAACCTGTCTGGTTGCTAGGAGACAATTGGAATGCGAGGTGGGCTACCCAGCCATCCATCCTTAGAACCCTGCTCAGAATCATTGGCCTGGAGCCAATCTACAGGTCTCAATTGTCCTGCAGAAGACTCTCTGCAGTTTGGAGCTTCCCACAACTCCCATCGTGGGAAAACACCCATGGCCTCGTGATGCCCCCCCCATTCATGAAGGGGCCATCAGGGACAGAGTCTCCAACCTGAGCGATCCTCTGATCCTCGCCCTGACTTCAGATGCACGAGATCTCGATTCAGGTCTGTAGATTGTGCCTGCCATGGCCTCACCCAGAAACCTAAGCCAAGCTTGTGTTCTCAGACTTTTGTCGTCAGACTACTGGCCCACAAGCCCTCCAGTTTGGCAATCCAGAACTACAATGCAGCACTCTGCCTGCCCTCCAGAAGAAAAACATTGTCCTCTGGGGCTACCCAGTAACCCCAAATGAGGATCAACATGCACCGACCTTGGCTGTACCCCCAATACATAGGCTGACCAGGGCACTAATGCCCTTTCTGACACAGCCTGAGCCTGGACCCCCTGGACCCTCCCAGACAGCTGGCCGCACACTGAGCACATCGAGCCGCCATGGCCTTAGGTCGTCATCTCTTCCCAACCTCGGTTTTCAGGTTTCAGAACCTAGACCTTATCTCCAATCACTGCCCAGGGTTGAAGGTGATGCAGAAATCAGAACTCCTTCCCCATGGCAAGAAACCTTGTGGTTGGCATGTTGTCCAACGTTCAGTGTAGTTGAAACCAGTGTGGCCCATGAGGCCCCGCCCATGCTCACGGGTCACATTGGTCACAAACACACATTATGACGCTCAGGCTGAGCCCAGTCCTAAAGTACGGCCACTCAGTGGCTGGATGAAGAGATAGCATATTGGGCTTGCCATGCCCCTAGGCCCCAATTTTTAACCATAGTTCGGGTTGTCCCTTCAGTCTTCCCCACGGCTTGGCTTTGGAATTCCTCTTTTGGTGGGACACCTGAGGTAACAAAACTGAAATGAGTCCTCCCATCCCAGAGATTGACGAAAAGCAATTGGGAATCAGGCCAAATCCTCAGAGAGGAAGATTCGTCCATGGCCCATGAGGCCTCCCCGACATTCCACGGCCATCGCTGATACAAAATCCAGAGACAAAAGCCTGAGCAAGCGCCTCAGACTCGCACTTTCTTCATATCCTGAAGAGTTCTTCTCATGGTTTGTAGATCGGGCCTGCCATACCTACGTCCCCAAACCTAAGCTGAGTTTGTGTTTTCAGACTTCTGTCCTCAAATTCTTGGGCCACACACCCTCCAGGCTGGGCCCCTGGAGCCACACATTAGGACTGTGCCTACCAATCCATGGGAATTCTGCCCTTTCCATGGTCCAAAATCGTACAAATTAGGAGAAACCTCCAAAGTCCCTGAGGCCATCCCAATAGTGTAGGTCGCCCGGAACAAACAAGGGCTGTCTGACACCAGCTGATAATCGACCTCCACTCATACCATAGATGGATGTCCCCAGAGAAGAAGATTGAACCAGACAGGACCCTAGGCCATAATAGGATCCATTGCTTTGGGTTACAGGCATGTGTCCTCAAAAGCCTGATTCCAATACGAGCATAGGGGTTTTCCTGAGGCACCCATCAGAACTCATCTCGTCTCCACAAGGAAACCTGTGCATGGGAGCCATGTCCAAAGCTTAGGAGAGTACTTCAGGGTCCCGGTGCCACCGCCCCATTCCAAGGTCCTCATGGACACAAAAACACATTAGGACCCATCCTCAGGAATGTCCATTTCAACTCAGCCACCCCGGTTGCTCCCGCAGAGCCATCAGGTCTAAACTGTCTTGTTGCTAGGAGACAATTGGAATGTGCGGCGGGCTTCCCAGGCATCCATCCGCGAACGGTGCTCTGGAGTCATTCCATATGGGATGTCCTGGAGCTGTCCAACAGGTCTCAATTGTCCCGCAGAAGGAATCCTTGAAGGGGGCATCCCACAACTCCAAATGTGGGAAAAACTCAATGGCCTCGAGATTCCGCTCCCTTCATGAAGCGGCCGTCATGCTCAGAAACTCCCACCTGAGCCAACGTCTGATCCTCGCCCTGACTTCAGATGCATGAGATATTGGTTCAGATCTGCAGGGGGTACCTGCCATGCCCTCGCCCTGAAACCCAAGTCTAGCTTGTCTTCTCAGACTTCCGTCCTCACACTCCTGGCCCCGAAGCCCTCAAGTTTGGCAATTCCGGACCCACAATGCAGCACTCTGCCTGCCCTCTAAAAAAAAAATTATTGCCTCATGACCTGCCCAGGCACCTTAAATGCGGGTAAACCTACACAGTACTCGACTTTACCCAAATTATATAGTCTAACCTGGGCACTAATGCACTGTCGAACACAACCTGAGCCCGGACCTCCTGACCAACACCCAGAAAGCTGACCGCACACTGAGCACATAAAACCCGCCATGGCCTTAGGTCATCATCTCTTCCCTACCTCAGTTTTCAGGCTTCAGAACCGAGACCTTATCTCCAATCTCTGCACAGGGTTGAGTGTGATGCAGAAATCAGAACTCCTCCTTACCCATGGCAAGAACCCTTGTGGTTGGCACGTTGTCCAACGTTCAGTGTAGGAGAAACCAGCATTCACCCTGAGGCCCCGCCCATTCTGGAGTGCGACGAGGGCATACACACGCATTGTGACCCTCAGCATGAGTCCTGTCCTCTAGTATGTCCTCTCAGTGGCTGGACCATTAGATGTCATAATGGGCTTGACATGTCCCTAGGCCCCAATTTTTAACCAGATTTCTGATTGTCCAGTCGCCCCTCCCCAGGGCTCTACTCTGGAATCCATCATTTGGTGGGACACTTGAGGTTAAAAAAGAAAACAACAACAACAACAACAAATTGCACGACCATGAGTGACACGATATCCAGAGACAAAAACTTGAGCAGGAGCCTCACACTCGCCCTTCTTTCAAATCCCGAAGAGTTCTCCTCATGGTCTGTAGATCAGTCCTGCCATACCTATGACCCGAAACATAAGCCGAGTTTGTGTTTTCGACAACTGTCCATACAGCCCTGGCCTACACAACCTACAGGCTCAGGCCCCTGGAGCCAAACCTGAGGACTGTCCTTGCCCTCTCCAAGGGAATTGTGTGTGCCCATTCCAATGGCCACAACCCATCTAATAGGATAAACCTCCAAAGTCCCTGATCCATCTCAATAGTGGTGGCTTCCCAGGAAAGACAGGGGCAATCTGAGCCCAACTGAGCACCTACCTGCACTCAGACCCATAGACAGATGTCCCTAGAGGTAAAAAGGAAAGAACAGGCCCCTAGGCACTAATCAGATCCATTGCTTTGGTTTCCAGGCATCTCTCCTCAGAGGCCTGGATTTCAAAAGCAGCATATAGCTGTTTCTTGACTCACCCATCAGAAAACATCTCATCTACACATGGGAAACTTGCACGTTGGAGCTGTGTCAAAGCCTCTGTTTAGGAGAACCCTTTAGGGCCCCAGTGCCAGCGCTTCATTCCAAGGTCTCCATAGACACAATAGCACGTTAGGACCCATCCCCAGGGGTGTCCATTTCAACTCAGCGTCCTCGGTTGCTCCCCACATTTCCAGGAGATCTAACCTGTCTGGTTGCTAGGAGACAATTGGAATGCGAGGTGGGCTACCCAGCCATCCATCCTTAGAACCCTGCTCAGAATCATTGGCCTGGAGCCAATCTACAGGTCTCAATTGTCCTGCAGAAGACTCTCTGCAGTTTGGAGCTTCCCACAACTCCCATCGTGGGAAAACACCCATGGCCTCGTGATGCCCCCCCCATTCATGAAGGGGCCATCAGGGACAGAGTCTCCAACCTGAGCGATCCTCTGATCCTCGCCCTGACTTCAGATGCACGAGATCTCGATTCAGGTCTGTAGATTGTGCCTGCCATGGCCTCACCCAGAAACCTAAGCCAAGCTTGTGTTCTCAGACTTTTGTCGTCAGACTACTGGCCCACAAGCCCTCCAGTTTGGCAATCCAGAACTACAATGCAGCACTCTGCCTGCCCTCCAGAAGAAAAACATTGTCCTCTGGGGCTACCCAGTAACCCCAAATGAGGATCAACATGCACCGACCTTGGCTGTACCCCCAATACATAGGCTGACCAGGGCACTAATGCCCTTTCTGACACAGCCTGAGCCTGGACCCCCTGGACCCTCCCAGACAGCTGGCCGCACACTGAGCACATCGAGCCGCCATGGCCTTAGGTCGTCATCTCTTCCCAACCTCGGTTTTCAGGTTTCAGAACCTAGACCTTATCTCCAATCACTGCCCAGGGTTGAAGGTGATGCAGAAATCAGAACTCCTTCCCCATGGCAAGAAACCTTGTGGTTGGCATGTTGTCCAACGTTCAGTGTAGTTGAAACCAGTGTGGCCCATGAGGCCCCGCCCATGCTCACGGGTCACATTGGTCACAAACACACATTATGACGCTCAGGCTGAGCCCAGTCCTAAAGTACGGCCACTCAGTGGCTGGATGAAGAGATAGCATATTGGGCTTGCCATGCCCCTAGGCCCCAATTTTTAACCATAGTTCGGGTTGTCCCTTCAGTCTTCCCCACGGCTTGGCTTTGGAATTCCTCTTTTGGTGGGACACCTGAGGTAACAAAACTGAAATGAGTCCTCCCATCCCAGAGATTGACGAAAAGCAATTGGGAATCAGGCCAAATCCTCAGAGAGGAAGATTCGTCCATGGCCCATGAGGCCTCCCCGACATTCCACGGCCATCGCTGATACAAAATCCAGAGACAAAAGCCTGAGCAAGCGCCTCAGACTCGCACTTTCTTCATATCCTGAAGAGTTCTTCTCATGGTTTGTAGATCGGGCCTGCCATACCTACGTCCCCAAACCTAAGCTGAGTTTGTGTTTTCAGACTTCTGTCCTCAAATTCTTGGGCCACACACCCTCCAGGCTGGGCCCCTGGAGCCACACATTAGGACTGTGCCTACCAATCCATGGGAATTCTGCCCTTTCCATGGTCCAAAATCGTACAAATTAGGAGAAACCTCCAAAGTCCCTGAGGCCATCCCAATAGTGTAGGTCGCCCGGAACAAACAAGGGCTGTCTGACACCAGCTGATAATCGACCTCCACTCATACCATAGATGGATGTCCCCAGAGAAGAAGATTGAACCAGACAGGACCCTAGGCCATAATAGGATCCATTGCTTTGGGTTACAGGCATGTGTCCTCAAAAGCCTGATTCCAATACGAGCATAGGGGTTTTCCTGAGGCACCCATCAGAACTCATCTCGTCTCCACAAGGAAACCTGTGCATGGGAGCCATGTCCAAAGCTTAGGAGAGTACTTCAGGGTCCCGGTGCCACCGCCCCATTCCAAGGTCCTCATGGACACAAAAACACATTAGGACCCATCCTCAGGAATGTCCATTTCAACTCAGCCACCCCGGTTGCTCCCGCAGAGCCATCAGGTCTAAACTGTCTTGTTGCTAGGAGACAATTGGAATGTGCGGCGGGCTTCCCAGGCATCCATCCGCGAACGGTGCTCTGGAGTCATTCCATATGGGATGTCCTGGAGCTGTCCAACAGGTCTCAATTGTCCCGCAGAAGGAATCCTTGAAGGGGGCATCCCACAACTCCAAATGTGGGAAAAACTCAATGGCCTCGAGATTCCGCTCCCTTCATGAAGCGGCCGTCATGCTCAGAAACTCCCACCTGAGCCAACGTCTGATCCTCGCCCTGACTTCAGATGCATGAGATATTGGTTCAGATCTGCAGGGGGTACCTGCCATGCCCTCGCCCTGAAACCCAAGTCTAGCTTGTCTTCTCAGACTTCCGTCCTCACACTCCTGGCCCCGAAGCCCTCAAGTTTGGCAATTCCGGACCCACAATGCAGCACTCTGCCTGCCCTCTAAAAAAAAAATTATTGCCTCATGACCTGCCCAGGCACCTTAAATGCGGGTAAACCTACACAGTACTCGACTTTACCCAAATTATATAGTCTAACCTGGGCACTAATGCACTGTCGAACACAACCTGAGCCCGGACCTCCTGACCAACACCCAGAAAGCTGACCGCACACTGAGCACATAAAACCCGCCATGGCCTTAGGTCATCATCTCTTCCCTACCTCAGTTTTCAGGCTTCAGAACCGAGACCTTATCTCCAATCTCTGCACAGGGTTGAGTGTGATGCAGAAATCAGAACTCCTCCTTACCCATGGCAAGAACCCTTGTGGTTGGCACGTTGTCCAACGTTCAGTGTAGGAGAAACCAGCATTCACCCTGAGGCCCCGCCCATTCTGGAGTGCGACGAGGGCATACACACGCATTGTGACCCTCAGCATGAGTCCTGTCCTCTAGTATGTCCTCTCAGTGGCTGGACCATTAGATGTCATAATGGGCTTGACATGTCCCTAGGCCCCAATTTTTAACCAGATTTCTGATTGTCCAGTCGCCCCTCCCCAGGGCTCTACTCTGGAATCCATCATTTGGTGGGACACTTGAGGTTAAAAAAGAAAACAACAACAACAACAACAAATTGCACGACCATGAGTGACACGATATCCAGAGACAAAAACTTGAGCAGGAGCCTCACACTCGCCCTTCTTTCAAATCCCGAAGAGTTCTCCTCATGGTCTGTAGATCAGTCCTGCCATACCTATGACCCGAAACATAAGCCGAGTTTGTGTTTTCGACAACTGTCCAAACAGCCCTGGCCTACACAACCTACAGGCTCAGGCCCCTGGAGCCAAACCTGAGGACTGTCCTTGCCCTCTCCAAGGGAATTGTGTGTGCCCATTCCAATGGCCACAACCCTTCTAATAGGATAAACCTCCAAAGTCCCTGATCCATCTCAATAGTGGTGGCTTCCCAGGAAAGACAGGGGCAATCTGAGCCCAACTGAGCACCTACCTGCACTCAGACCCATAGACAGATGTCCCCAGAGGTAAAAAGGAAAGAACAGGCCCCTAGGCACTAATCAGATCCATTGCTTTGGTTTCCAGGCATCTCTCCTCAGAGGCCTGGATTTCAAAAGCAGCATATAGCTGTTTCTTGACTCACCCATCAGAAAACATCTCATCTACACATGGGAAACTTGCACGTTGGAGCTGTGTCAAAGCCTCTGTTTAGGAGAACCCTTTAGGGCCCCAGTGCCAGCGCTTCATTCCAAGGTCTCCATAGACACAAAAGCACGTTAGGACCCATCCCCAGGGGTGTCCATTTCAACTCATCGTCCTCGGTTGCTCCCCACAGATCCAGGAGATCTAACCTGTCTGGTTGCTAGGAGACAATTGGAATGCGAGGTGGGATACCCAGCCATCCATCCTTAGAACCCTGCTCAGAATCATTGGCCTGGACCCAAACAACAGGTCTCAATTGTCCTGCAGAAGACTCTCTGCAGTTTGGAGCTTCTCACAACTCCCATCGTGGGAAAACACCCATGGCCTCGTGATGCCCCCCCCCATTCATGAAGGGGCCATCAGGGACAGAGTCTCCAACCTGAGCGATCCTCTGATCCTCGCCCTGACTTCAGATGCACGGGATTTCGATTCAGGTCTGTAGATTGTGCCTGCCATGGCCTCACCCAGAAACCTAAGCCAAGCTTGTGTTCTCAGACTTTTGTCGTCAGACTACTGGCCCACAAGCCCTCCAGTTTGGCAATCCAGAACTACAATGCAGCACTCTGCCTGCCCTCCAGAAGAAAAACATTGTCCTCTGGGGCTACCCAGTTACCCCAAATGAGGATCAACATGCACCGACCTTGGCTGTACCCCCAATACATAGGCTGACCAGGGCACTAATGCCCTTTCTGACACAGCCTGAGCCTGGACCCCCTGGACCCTCCCAGACAGCTGGCCGCACACTGAGCACATCGAGCCGCCATGGCCTTAGGTCGTCATCTCTTCCCAACCTCGGTTTTCAGGTTTCAGAACCTAGACCTTATCTCCAATCACTGCCCAGGGTTGAAGGTGATGCAGAAATCAGAACTCCTTCCCCATGGCAAGAAACCTTGTGGTTGGCATGTTGTCCAACGTTCAGTGTAGTTGAAACCAGTGTGGCCCATGAGGCCCCGCCCATGCTCACGGGTCACATTGGTCACAAACACACATTATGACGCTCAGGCTGAGCCCAGTCCTAAAGTACGGCCACTCAGTGGCTGGATGAAGAGATAGCATATTGGGCTTGCCATGCCCCTAGGCCCCAATTTTTAACCATAGTTCGGGTTGTCCCTTCAGTCTTCCCCACGGCTTGGCTTTGGAATTCCTCTTTTGGTGGGACACCTGAGGTAACAAAACTGAAATGAGTCCTCCCATCCCAGAGATTGACGATAAGCAATTGGGAATCAGGCCAAATCCTCAGAGAGGAAGATTCGTCCATGGCCCATGAGGCCTCCCCGACATTCCACGGCCATCGCTGATACAAAATCCAGAGACAAAAGCCTGAGCAAGCGCCTCAGACTCGCACTTTCTTCATATCCTGAAGAGTTCTTCTCATGGTTTGTAGAACGGGCCTGCCATACCTACGTCCCCAAACCTAAGCTGAGTTTGTGTTTTCAGACTTCTGTCCTCAAATTCTTGGGCGACACACCCTCCAGGCTGGGCCCCTGGAGCCACACATTAGGCCTGTGCCTACCAATCCATGGGAATTCTGCCCATTCCATGGTCCAAAATCGTACAAATTAGGAGAAACCTCCAAAGTCCCTGAGGCCATCCCAATAGTGTAGGTCGCCCGGAACAAACAAGTGCTGTCTGACACCAGCTGATAATCTACCTCCACTCATACCATAGATGGATGTCCCCAGAGAAGAAGATTGAACCAGACAGGACCCTAGGCCAAAATAGGATCCATTGCTTTGGGTTACAGGCATGTGTCCTCAAAAGCCTGATTCCAATACGAGCATAGGGGTTTTCCTGAGGCACCCACCAGAACTCATCTCGTCTCCACAAGGAAACCTGTGCATGGGAGCCATGTCCAAAGCTTAGGAGAGTACTTCAGGGTCCCGGTGCCACCGCCCCATTCCAAGGTCCTCATGGACACAAAAACACATTAGGACCCATCCTCAGGAAAGTCCATTTCAACTCAGCCACCCCGGTTGCTCCCGCAGAGCCATCAGGTCTAAACTGTCTTGTTGCTAGGAGACAATTGGAATGTGCGGCGGGCTTCCCAGGCATCCATCCGCGAACGGTGCTCTGGAGTCATTCCATATGGGATGTCCTGGAGCTGTCCAACAGGTCTCAATTGTCCCGCAGAAGGAATCCTTGAAGGGGGCATCCCACAACTCCGAACGTGGGAAAAACTCAATGGCCTCGAGATTCCGCTCCCTTCATGAAGCGGCCGTCATGCTCAGAAACTCCCACCTGAGCCAACGTCTGATCCTCGCCCTGACTTCAGATGCATGAGATATTGGTTCAGATCTGCAGGGGGTACCTGCCGTGCCCTCGCCCTGAAACCCAAGTCTAGCTTGTCTTCTCAGACTTCCGTCCTCACACTCCTGGCCCCGAAGCCCTCAAGTTTGGCAATTCCGGACCCACAATGCAGCACTCTGCCTGCCCTCTAAAAAAAAAATTATTGCCTCATGACCTACCTAGGCACCTTAAATGCGGGTAAACCTACACAGCACTCGACTTTACCCAAATTATATAGTCTAACCTGGGCACTAATGCACTGTCGAACACAACCTGAGCCCGGACCTCCTGACCAACACCCAGAAAGCTGACCGCACACTGAGCACATAAAACCCGCCGTGGCCTTAGGTCATCATCTCTTCCCTACCTCAGTTTTCAGGCTTCAGAACCGAGACCTTATCTCCAATCACTGCCCAGGGTTGAGTGTGATGCAGAAATCAGAACTCCTCCTTACCCATGGCAAGAACCCTTGTGGTTGGCACGTTGTCCAACGTTCAGTGTAGAAGAAACCAGCATTCACCCTGAGGCCCCGCCCATTCTGGAGTGCGACGAGGGCATACACACGCATTGTGACCCTCAGCATGAGTCCTGTCCTCTAGTAAGTCCTCTCAGTGGCTGGACCATTAGATGTCATAATGGGCTTGACATGTCCCTAGGCCCCAATTTTTAACCAGATTTCTGATTTTCCAGTCGCCCCTCCCCAGGGCTCTACTCTGGAATCCATCATTTGGTGGGACACTTGAGGTTAAAAAAGAAAACAACAACAACAACAACAACAAAAAAAAAAAAAACCGGACTTCTTCCAGCCCACAGAATGACCCAAAACTCTTTGGACGGGGCCAAACCACCAGAGAGTAAGATTCGTCCATTTCCCATTAAGTCACCCAGAAATTGCACGACCATGAGTGACACGATATCCAGAGACAAAAACTTGAGCAGGAGCCTCACACTCGCCCTTCTTTCAAATCCCGAAGAGTTCTCCTCATGGTCTGTAGATCAGTCCTGCCATACCTATGACCCGAAACATAAGCCGAGTTTGTGTTTTCGACAACTGTCCAAACAGCCCTGGCCTACACAACCTACAGGCTCAGGCCCCTGGAGCCAAACCTGAGGACTGTCCTTGCCCTCTCCAAGGGAATTGTGTGTGCCCATTCCAATGGCCACAACCCTTCTAATAGGATAAACCTCCAAAGTCCCTGATCCATCTCAATAGTGGTGGCTTCCCAGGAAAGACAGGGGCAATCTGAGCCCAACTGAGCACCTACCTGCACTCAGACCCAAGACAGATGTCCCCAGAGGTAAAAAGGAAAGAACAGGCCCCTAGGCACTAATCAGATCCATTGCTTTGGTTTCCAGGCATCTCTCCTCAGAGGCCTGGATTTCAAAAGCAGCATATAGCTGTTTCTTGACTCACCCATCAGAAAACATCTCATCTACACATGGGAAACTTGCACGTTGGAGCTGTGTCAAAGCCTCTGTTTAGGAGAACCCTTTAGGGCCCCAGTGCCAGCGCTTCATTCCAAGGTCTCCATAGACACAAAAGCACGTTAGGACCCATCCCCAGGGGTGTCCATTTCAACTCATCGTCCTTGGTTGCTCCCCACAGATCCAGGAGATCTAACTGTCTGGTTGCTAGGAGACAATTGGAATGCGAGGTGCTCTACCCAGCCATCCATCCTTAGAACCCTGCTCAGAATCATTGGCCTGGACCCAAACAACAGGTCTCAATTGTCCTGCAGAAGACTCTCTGCAGTTTGGAGCTTCTCACAACTCCCATCGTGGGAAAACACCCATGGCCTCGTGATGCCCCCCCCATTCATGAAGGGGCCATCAGGGACAGAGTCTCCAACCTGAGCGATCCTCTGATCCTCGCCCTGACTTCAGATGCACGGGATTTCGATTCAGGTCTGTAGATTGTGCCTGCCATGGCCTCACCCAGAAACCTAAGCCAAGGTTGTGTTCTCAGACTTTTGTCGTCAGACTACTGGCCCACAAGCCCTCCAGTTTGGCAATCCAGAACTACAATGCAGCACTCTGCCTGCCCTCCAGAAGAAAAACATTGTCCTCTGGGGCTACCCAGTTACCCCAAATGAGGATCAACCTGCACCGACCTTGGCTGTACCCCCAATACATAGGCTGACCAGGGCACTAATGCCCTTTCTGACACAGCCTGAGCCTGGACCCCCTGGACCCTCCCAGACAGCTGGCCGCACACTGAGCACATCGAGCCGCCATGGCCTTAGGTCGTCATCTCTTCCCAACCTCGGTTTTCAGGTTTCAGAACCTAGACCTTATCTCCAATCACTGCCCAGGGTTGAAGGTGATGCAGAAATCAGAACTCCTTCCCCATGGCAAGAAACCTTGTGGTTGGCATGTTGTCCAACGTTCAGTGTAGTTGAAACCAGTGTGGCCCATGAGGCCCCGCCCATGCTCACGGGTCACATTGGTCACAAACACACATTATGACGCTCAGGCTGAGCCCAGTCCTAAAGTACGGCCACTCAGTGGCTGGATGAAGAGATAGCATATTGGGCTTGCCATGCCCCTAGGCCCCAATTTTTAACCATAGTTCGGGTTGTCCCTTCAGTCTTCCCCACGGCTTGGCTTTGGAATTCCTCTTTTGGTGGGACACCTGAGGTAACAAAACTGAAATGAGTCCTCCCATCCCAGAGATTGACGATAAGCAATTGGGAATCAGGCCAAATCCTCAGAGAGGAAGATTCGTCCATGGCCCATGAGGCCTCCCCGACATTCCACGGCCATCGCTGATACAAAATCCAGAGACAAAAGCCTGAGCAAGCGCCTCAGACTCGCACTTTCTTCATATCCTGAAGAGTTCTTCTCATGGTTTGTAGAACGGGCCTGCCATACCTACGTCCCCAAACCTAGGCTGAGTTTGTGTTTTCAGACTTCTGTCCTCAAATTCTTGGGCGACACACCCTCCAGGCTGGGCCCCTGGAGCCACACATTAGGACTGTGCCTACCAATCCATGGGAATTCTGCCCATTCCATGGTCCAAAATCGTACAAATTAGGAGAAACCTCCAAAGTCCCTGAGGCCATCCCAATAGTGTAGGTCGCCCGGAACAAACAAGTGCTGTCTGACACCAGCTGATAATCTACCTCCACTCATACCATAGATGGATGTCCCCAGAGAAGAAGATTGAACCAGACAGGACCCTAGGCCAAAATAGGATCCATTGCTTTGGGTTACAGGCATGTGTCCTCAAAAGCCTGATTCCAATACGAGCATAGGGGTTTTCCTGAGGCACCCATCAGAACTCATCTCGTCTCCACAAGGAAACCTGTGCATGGGAGCCATGTCCAAAGCTTAGGAGAGTACTTCAGGGTCCCGGTGCCACCGCCCCATTCCAAGGTCCTCATGGACACAAAAACACATTAGGACCCATCCTCAGGAAAGTCCATTTCAACTCAGCCACCCCGGTTGCTCCCGCAGAGCCATCAGATCTAAACTGTCTTGTTGCTAGGAGACAATTGGAATGTGCGGCGGGCTCCCCAGGCATCCATCCGCGAACGGTGCTCTGGAGTCATTCCATATGGGATGTCCTGGAGCTGTCCAACAGGTCTCAATTGTCCCGCAGAAGGAATCCTTGAAGGGGGCATCCCACAACTCCGAACGTGGGAAAAACTCAATGGCCTCGAGATTCCGCTCCCTTCATGAAGCGGCCTTCATGCTCAGAAACTCCCACCTGAGCCAACGTCTGATCCTCGCCCTGACTTCAGATGCATGAGATATTGGTTCAGATCTGCAGGGGGTACCTGCCGTGCCCTCGCCCTGAAACCCAAGTCTAGCTTGTCTTCTCAGACTTCCGTCCTCACACTCCTGGCCCCGAATCCCTCAAGTTTGGCAATTCCGGACCCACAATGCAGCACTCTGCCTGCCCTCTAAAAAAAAAAAATATTGCCTCATGACCTGCCCAGGCACCTTAAATGCGGGTAAACCTACACAGCACTCGACTTTAACCAAATTATATAGTCTAACCTGGGCACTAATACACTGTCGAACACAACCTGAGCCCGGACCTCCTGACCAACACCCAGAAAGCTGACCGCACACTGAGCACATAAAACCCGCCATGGCCTTAGATCATCATCTCTTCCCTACCTCAGTTTTCAGGCTTCAGAACCGAGACCTTATCTCCAATCACTGCCCAGGGTTGAGTGTGATGCAGAAATCAGAACTCCTCCTTACCCATGGCAAGAACCCTTGTGGTTGGCACGTTGTCCAACGTTCAGTGTAGGAGAAACCAGCATTCACCCTGAGGCCCCGCCCATTCTTGAGTGCGACGAGGGCATACACACGCATTGTGACCCTCAGCATGAGTCCTGTCCTCTAGTAAGTCCTCTCAGTGGCTGGACCATTAGATGTCATAATGGGCTTGACATGTCCCTAGGCCCCAATTTTTAACCAGATTTCTGATTTTCCAGTCGCCCCTCCCCAGGGCTCTACTCTGGAATCCATCATTTGGTGGGACACTTGAGGTTAAAAAAGAAAACAACAACAACAACAACAACAACAACAAAAAAAAAAACGGACTTCTTCCAGCCCACAGAATGACCCAAAACTCTTTGGACGGGGCCAAACCACCAGAGAGTAAGATTCGTCCATTTCCCATTAAGTCACCCAGAAATTGCACGACCATGAGTGACACGATATCCAGAGACAAAAACTTGAGCAGGAGCCTCACACTCGCCCTTCTTTCAAATCCCGAAGAGTTCTCCTCATGGTCTGTAGATCAGTCCTGCCATACCTATGACCCGAAACATAAGCCGAGTTTGTGTTTTCGACAACTGTCCAAACAGCCCTGGCCTACACAACCTACAGGCTCAGGCCCCTGGAGCCAAACCTGAGGACTGTCCTTGCCCTCTCCAAGGGAATTGTGTGTGCCCATTCCAATGGCCACAACCCTTCTAATAGGATAAACCTCCAAAGTCCCTGATCCATCTCAATAGTGGTGGCTTCCCAGGAAAGACAGGGGCAATCTGAGCCCAACTGAGCACCTACCTGCACTCAGACCCATAGACAGATGTCCCCAGAGGTAAAAAGGAAAGAACAGGCCCCTAGGCACTAATCAGATCCATTGCTTTGGTTTCCAGGCATCTCTCCTCAGAGGCCTGGATTTCAAAAGCAGCATATAGCTATTTCTTGACTCACCCATCAGAAAACATCTCATCTACACATGGGAAACTTGCACGTTGGAGCTGTGTCAAAGCCTCTGTTTAGGAGAAACCTTTAGGGCCCCAGTGCCAGCGCTTCATTCCAAGGTCTCCATAGACACAAAAGCACGTTAGGACCCATCCCCAGGGGTGTCCATTTCAACTCAGCGTCCTCGGTTGCTCCCCACAGATCCAGGAGATCTAACCTGTCTGGTTGCTAGGAGACAATTGGAATGCGAGGTGGGCTACCCAGCCATCCATCCTTAGAACCCTGCTCAGAATCATTGGCCTGGACCCAAACAACAGGTCTCAATTGTCCTGCAGAAGACTCTCTGCAGTTTGGAGCTTCTCACAACTCCCATCGTGGGAAAACACCCATGGCCTCGTGATGCCCCCCCCCATTCATGAAGGGGCCATCAGGGACAGAGTCTCCAACCTGAGCGATCCTCTGATCCTCGCCCTGACTTCAGATGCACGGGATCTCGATTCAGGTCTGTAGATTGTGCGTGCCATGGCCTCACCCAGAAACCTAAGCCAAGCTTGTGTTCTCAGACTTTTGTCGTCAGACTACTGGCCCACAAGCCCTCCAGTTTGGCAATCCAGAACTACAATGCAGCACTCTGCCTGCCCTCCAGAAGAAAAACATTGTCCTCTGGGGCTACCCAGTAACCCCAAATGAGGATCAACCTGCACCGACCTTGGCTGTACCCCCAATACATAGGCTGACCAGGGCACTAATGCCCTTTCTGACACAGCCTGAGCCTGGACCCCCTGGCCCCTCCCAGACAGCTGGCCGCACACTGAGCACATCGAGCCGCCATGGCCTTAGGTCGTCATCTCTTCCCAACCTCGGTTTTCAGGTTTCAGAACCTAGACCTTATCTCCAATCACTGCCCAGGGTTGAAGGTGATGCAGAAATCAGAACTCCTTCCCCATGGCAAGAAACCTTGTGGTTGGCATGTTGTCCAACGTTCAGTGTAGTTGAAACCAGTGTGGCCCATGAGGCCCCGCCCATGCTCACGGGTCACATTGGTCACAAACACACATTATGACGCTCAGGCTGAGCCCAGTCCTAAAGTAAGGCCACTCAGTGGCTGGATGAAGAGATAGCATATTGGGCTTGCCATGCCCCTAGGCCCCAATTTTTAACCATAGTTCGGGTTGTCCCTTCAGTCTTCCCCACGGCTTGGCTTTGGAATTCCTCTTTTGGTGGGACACCTGAGGTAACAAAACTGAAATGAGTCCTCCCATCCCAGAGATTGACGAAAAGCAATTGGGAATCAGGCCAAATCCTCAGAGAGGAAGATTCGTCCATGGCCCATGAGGCCTCCCCGACATTCCACGGCCATCGCTGATACAAAATCCAGAGACAAAAGCCTGAGCAAGCGCCTCAGACTCGCACTTTCTTCATATCCTGAAGAGTTCTTCTCATGGTTTGTAGAACGGGCCTGCCATACCTACGTCCCCAAACCTAAGCTGAGTTTGTGTTTTCAGACTTCTGTCCTCAAATTCTTGGGCCACACACCCTCCAGGCTGGGCCCCTGGAGCCACACATTAGGACTGTGCCTACCAATCCATGGGAATTCTGCCCATTCCATGGTCCAAAATCGTACAAATTAGGAGAAACCTCCAAAGTCCCTGAGGCCATCCCAATAGTGTAGGTCGCCCGGAACAAACAAGTGCTGTCTGACACCAGCTGATAATCTACCTCCACTCATACCATAGATGGATGTCCCCAGAGAAGAAGATTGAACCAGATAGGACCCTAGGCCAAAATAGGATCCATTGCTTTGTGTAACAGGCATGTGTCCTCAAAAGCCTGATTCCAATACGAGCATAGGGGTTTTCCTGAGGCACCCATCAGAACTCATCTCGTCTCCACAAGGAAACCTGTGCATGGGAGCCATGTCCAAAGCTTAGGAGAGTACTTCAGGGTCCCGGTGCCACCGCCCCATTCCAAGGTCCTCATGGACACAAAAACACATTAGGACCCATCCTCAGGAAAGTCCTTTTCAACTCAGCCACCCCGGTTGCTCCCGCAGAGCCATCAGATCTAAACTGTCTTGTTGCTAGGAGACAATTGGAATGTGCGGCGGGCTTCCCAGGCATCCATCCGCGAACGGTGCTCTGGAGTCATTCCATATGGGATGTCCTGGAGCTGTCCAACAGGTCTCAATTGTCCCGCAGAAGGAATCCTTGAAGGGGGCATCCCACAACTCCGAACGTGGGAAAAACTCAATGGCCTCGAGATTCCGCTCCCTTCATGAAGCGGCCTTCATGCTCAGAAACTCCCACCTGAGCCAACGTCTGATCCTCGCCCTGACTTCAGATGCATGAGATATTGGTTCAGATCTGCAGGGGGTACCTGCCGTGCCCTCGCCCTGAAACCCAAGTCTAGCTTGTCTTCTCAGACTTCCGTCCTCACACTCCTGGCCCCGAAGCCCTCAAGTTTGGCAATTCCGGACCCACAATGCAGCACTCTGCCTGCCCTCTAAAAAAAAAAATATTGCCTCATGACCTGCCCAGGCACCTTAAATGCGGGTAAACCTACACAGCACTCGACTTTAACCAAATTATATAGTCTAACCTGGGCACTAATGCACTGTCGAACACAACCTGAGCCCGGACCTCCTGACCAACACCCAGAAAGCTGACCGAACACTGAGCACATAAAACCCGCCATGGCCTTAGGTCATCATCTCTTCCCTACCTCAGTTTTCAGGCTTCAGAACCGAGACCTTATCTCCAATCACTGCCCAGGGTTGAGTGTGATGCAGAAATCAGAACTCCTCCTTACCCATGGCAAGAACCCTTGTGGTTGGCACGTTGTCCAACGTTCAGTGTAGGAGAAACCAGCATTCACCCTGAGGCCCCGCCCATTCTTGAGTGCGACGAGGGCATACACACGCATTGTGACCCTCAGCATGAGTCCTGTCCTCTAGTAAGTCCTCTCAGTGGCTGGACCATTAGATGTCATAATGGGCTTGACATGTCCCTAGGCCCCAATTTTTAACCAGATTTCTGATTGTCCAGTCGCCCCTCCCCAGGGCTCTACTCTGGAATCCATCATTTGGTGGGACACTTGAGGTTAAAAAAGAAAACAACAAAAACAAAAAAAAAACGGACTTCTTCCATCCCACAGAATGACCCAAAACTCTTTGGACAGGGCCAAACCACCAGAGAGTAAGACTCGTCCATTTCCCATTAAGTCACCCAGAAATTGCACGACCATGAGTGACACGATATCCAGAGACAAAAACTTGAGCAGGAGCCTCACACTCGCCCTTCTTTCAATTCCCGAAGAGTTCTCCTCATGGTCTGTAGATCAGTCCTGCCATACCTATGACCCGAAACATAAGCCGAGTTTGTGTTTTCGACAACTGTCCAAACAGCCCAGGCCTACACAACCTACAGGCTCAGGCCCCTAGAGCCAAACCTGAGGACTGTACTTGGCCTCTCCAATGGAATTGTGTGTGCCCATTCCAATGGCCACAACCCTTCTAATAGGATAAACCTCCAAAGTCCCTGATCCATCTCAATAGTGGTGGCTTCCCAGGAAAGACAGGGGCAATCTGAGCCCAACTGAGCACCTACCTGCACTCAGACCCATAGACAGATGTCCCCAGAGGTAAAAAGGAAAGAACAGGCCCCTAGGCACTAATCAGATCCATTGCTTTGGTTTCCAGGCATCTCTCCTCAGAGGCCTGGATTTCAAAAGCAGCATATAGCTGTTTCTTGACTCACCCATCAGAAAACATCTCTTCTACACATGGGAAACTTGCACGTTGGAGCTGTGTCAAAGCCTCTGTTTAGAAGAAACCTTTAGGGCCCCAGTGCCAGCGCTTCATTCCAAGGTCTCCATAGACACAAAAGCACGTTAGGACCCATCCCCAGGGGTGTCCATTTCAACTCAGCGTCCTCGGTTGCTCCCCACAGATCCAGGAGATCTAACCTGTCTGGTTGCTAGGAGACAATTGGAATGCGAGGTGGGATACCCAGCCATCCATCCTTAGAACCCTGCTCAGAATCATTGGCCTGGACCCAAACAACAGCTCTCAATTATCCTGCAGAAGACTCTCTGCAGTTTGGAGCTTCTCACAACTCCCATCGTGGGAAAACACCCATGGCCTCGTGATGCCCCCCCCCATTCATGAAGGGGCCATCAGGGACAGAGTCTCCAACCTGAGCGATCCTCTGATCCTCGCCCTGACTTCAGATGCACGAGATCTCGATTCAGATCTGTAGATTGTGCCTGCCATGGCCTCACCCAGAAACCTAAGCCAAGCTTGTGTTCTCAGACTTTTGTCGTCAGACTACTGGCCCACAAGCCCTCCAGTTTGGCAATCCAGAACTACAATGCAGCACTCTGCCTGCCCTCCAGAAGAAAAACATTGTCCTCTGGGGCTACCCAGTAACCCCAAATGAGGATCAACCTGCACCGACCTTGGCTGTACCCCCAATACATAGGCTGACCAGGGCACTAATGCCCTTTCTGACACAGCCTGAGCCTGGACCCCCTGGACCCTCCCAGACAGCTGGCCGCACACTGAGCACATCGAGCCGCCATGGCCTTAGGTCGTCATCTCTTCCCAACCTCGGTTTTCAGGTTTCAGAACCTAGACCTTATCTCCTATCACTGCCCAGGGTTGAAGGTGATGCAGAAATCAGAACTCCTTCCCCATGGCAAGAAACCTTGTGGTTGGCATGTTGTCCAACGTTCAGTGTAGTTGAAACCAGTGTGGGAATCGGGCGAAATCCTCATAGAGGTAGATTCGTCCATGGCCCATGAAGCATCCCCGACATTCTACGGCCATTGCTGATACAAATTCCAGAGACAAATGCCTGAGCAAGCGCCTCAGACTCGCTCTATATTCAAATCTTCATGAGTTCTTCTCATGGTTTGTATATTGGGCGTGCCATACCGACGTCCCCAAAAAAAGCTGAGTTTGTGTATCGGAATCACAATCAGAACTATGCCTTCCACATGGCTGTAATGCTTGTTCTTCACATGGAGTCACACCTTCACGTGGGGAACCCTTCATGGCCCCTGATGCCACGCCAAAACATGAGTGCTGCTTGGGCACAAATTCACACTGTGACCCTAGCATGAGCCCCATGTCAAAGAAAGGCCTGTCAGGTTCGGGACGAAGATCCTGCATATAGTCCCTGCCATGCCCATAGGCACCCAGGACTAACTAGATGGTGTGTATTCCAGTTGAAGGAACCCACTGCTGTGCTCTAGAGTCCCTCTTCTGGGGGGTTCTTTCTGGCAGAAAACAGTACTCTTCACTTCCCACAGAATGAACCCAAACACTTGGGAGCTTGGACAATCCCCCGAGAGGAAGGTTCTTCCTCGGCCCCTGAGGCAACCCCTACCCTGACCGGACACTGTGAACGCAACACCCAGAGACAAAAGCCTGAGCAACTGCCTCCCACTTTCCCTCCTTTGATATCCAGAGAATCTCCCCTCACGGACTGGAGATCAGGCCTGCCATTACCTTGGCCCCTTCCTGAGCCAAGTTTGCTTTTTCAGACATCAGTCCCCACAGCCCTGGCAAACACAGCCTCTAGGCTGGGTCCTCTGGAGCCATACAACGGGACCGTGCCTGCTCTCTCCTGGGAAACTGTGTCCATTCCTTTGGACACACACCTATAGAATATGAGAAACCTCAAGGCCCCCGAGGACATCACACTACTGGGAGCCTCCCTGGACACACAGGGGCATTCGGACACAAGCTGAGCAGCTACCTCCACGAAGGCATGCACACAGATGTCAACAGAGATAGAAGGTTGAGCCGGACAGGCCCTTAGGCCATAATCTCAACTCTTGCTTTGGGTTCCAGGTGTTAATCCTCTGAGGCTTTGGTTCGAAGAACAGGATATGGGGCTTTCCTGAGGCACTGAACAGAACTCCTCTCGTCTCCACATGGGGAGCTTTCTTACTGGGGATGTATCAAACCCTTCAGGTAGTGCCCAAGCAGCACTTGAGTGCTGATTGGGAACAAATTCACACTGTGACCCTAGCATGAGCCCCATGTCAAAGAAAGGCCTGTCAGGGCCTGGACAAAGAGCCCGCATATGGGGCTTGCCAAGCCCCTATGCACCCAATCCTCACCAGGGTTTGAGTTTTCCAGTCGCCCCGCCCGTACCTGGGGCTCTGATCTGGAATCCCTTTCTTAGAGAGACACATGAGACAGACAACACGACTCCACCCTTCCCACAAAATGACCCCAATCTTGGAAGCTGGGACAAATCCCCAGAGAGGGATACTCGTCCACAGTCCCTGAGGCCACCCCTCAAATCCACGACTATCCCGGACACAGCATCCAGAGACAAAAGCCTGAAGGAACGCCTCCCACTCGCCCTTGTTTCAGAGGCGCAGGAGTTCCCTCTCGGGCTGTACCTCCGGCCTGCCATACCCTAGGCACCACTCATAAGTGAGTTTGTGTATTCAGACTTCTGTGCCCACAGCCTGGACCCACACACCTCCAGGCTAGTGCCTCTGGAGCCACAGCGAAAGTTTGTGCCTGCCCTCTCCAAGGAAAGTGTGCCCAATCCATTGACCACAACCCTACAGGTTAGGGAAAAGCTCCAAGGCCCCTGAGGACATCAATAGTGTAGGCCACCCTGGACTAAGAGTGGCTTTCTGACACCAGCGGAGCAACTATCTCCACTTAGACTCTCAGAAAGTGTCCCAAGAGAGAGAAGGTTGAAATGGACAGGCCCCCAGGCCCTAATATGAACCTTAGCTTTGTTCCATGTGTCCGTTCTCAGAGGACTGTTTTCGTAGACCAGCACATGGGGCTTTTCTGAGGCACCAAACCAAGGATCTCTCGTCTCCACATGGTCAGCTTTCTTACTGGGGATGTATCAAACCCTTCAGGTAGGAGAGTTCCGCAGGGCCACTGAACAACCAGCACATTCCAAGGTCTCCATGGACCCAAACGCACATTATGACGCATCCTCAGGAGAGCCCATTTCAACTCAGCCCCCTGGGTCGCGTGTTCCAGAAGCCCCTTATCAAACATATCTTATCGCTAATGGCCAATTGGAATGCGAGGCATGCTGTACAGGGATCCATCCTTCGAACCCTGCTCTCCAGTCCTTCCGTATGGTATGTCCTGGAGCCATGCAACAGGACTCGAATGTCCCGCAGAAGGAAACCTTGTGGTTTGGGGCAACCTCCAAACTCAGCGTGAGAAAACTTCCTTGGCCTCATGAGGCCCCCGCTTCATGAAGGTGCCATCATGGACACATACTCCAGCCTCAGCCAACGTCTGATCCTCAGCCTGACTTCAGATGCAGGAGATTTTGATTCAGCCTCTGCAGAATGGGCCTGCTCTGCCCTTGGCTCCAATCCTCACCCTAGCTTGTGTTTTCAGACTTCCGTCCTCTCACTCCTGGGCCACATGCCCTCCCTACTGGGAATTCTGGGGCCACAATGAAGCACTCTGCCTGCCTCCCAGGAGAAAATCATTGTCTATGGTGCTGCCCAGAAACCCCAAATGAGGATCAAACTGCTTGGCCCTCGGCAACACCCCAATTGCATAGGCTACCTTAAACATTGATGCTCTGTCGCAAATAGCCTGAGCCCAGGCCTTCCAACAGACACCGCCACAGCTGGCTGCACACCCAGCACATTCGACCCGCCACTGCCTTAGGCCACCATCCATTCCCAACCTGGGTTTTAGGTTATCGGAACCTAGACCTTATCTCCAATCCCTGCACGGGGGAACCTGATGCACAAGTCAGAACCCCTCCTTCCCCATGGCAAGAAACCTTGCTGCTGGCCGTGAGTCAAACCTTCAGTGTAGGAGAAAACGGCAAACCTGCCGGGCCTCATGAAGCCCCCCATATCCTTCAGGGAGAGGCCATCATGGACAAAAACTCTAGCTTGAAGCACGTCTCATAGTAGACATGACCGCAATGCAGGAGATCTTGATTCAGCCTCTGCAGAATGGCCTGCCGTGCCCTCGGTCCCAAACCTCACGCTAGCTTGTGTTTTCAGACTTCCTTCCTCACACTCCTGGCAAACAATCCCTCCAGAGTAGGAATTGCAGAACCACAAGCCAGCCCAGTGACTGCCCACCGGTAGAAAACGTTTCCTTGTGGGGCTCTCCATAAAACCCAGATGAGGATCAACCTGCTCTTGCCTCGACGGCACTCAGATTTGATAGGCTGCTCTGGGCTCTAATGCTCTGCCTTTCACAGCCTGATGCCAGACGTCCAGACAGGCAAGGAGACAGCTGGCCACACACCTAGCACTTCTGACACGCCATGGTCTTATGCCGTTATCTCTTCCTAACCTTGGTTTTCAGATATCTAAACCCAGATATTATATCAATTCCCCACACAGTTGGGCATCTGAATCACAAATCAGAACTCCTTCTTCCCCATGGCTGTAAGGCTTGCTCTTGGCATGGAGTCACACCTTCAGGGTGGGAGAAAACTTCATTTCTTCTGAAACCACGCCCAAACTTGAGTGCTGCCTTGGGCACAAATTCAATCTGTGACCCTCAGCATGAGCCCAATATCAAAGAAAGGCCTGTCAGGGCCTTGACCAAGATTCCGCATATGGGGCGTGCCAAGCCCCTATACACCCAATCCTCACCAGTGTTTGAGTTTTCCAGTCTCCCCCCCGTTCCTGGGGCTCTGCTCTGGAATCACTTTCTTGGAGAGACACATGAGCCAGACAACAGGACTCCACCCTTCCCACAAAATGACCCCAAACTCCTGTTAGCTGGGACAAATCCCCAGAGAGGGATACTTGTCCACAGTCACTCAGGCCACCCCCTACAATCTACGGCTATCCTGGACGCATCCAGAGACAAAAGCCTGAAGGAATCTCGCTCTTGATTCACAAGCCAAGGAGCTCACTCTCTATCTGTACATCCGGCCTGCCATACCCTCGGCGCCACTCATAAGCTGAGTTTTTGTTTTCAGTCTTCTGTGCCCACAGCCTGGACCCACACACCCTCCAGGCTAGGGCATCTGGAGCCACAGCGAAAGATTGTGCCTGCCCTCTCCAAGGAAAGTGTGCCCAATCCATTGACCACAACCCTACAGGTTAGGGAAAAGCTCCAAGGCCCCTGAGGCCATCCTGATAGTGTAGGCTGCCCTGGACTAAAAGGGGCACTCTGACACCAGCTGAGCCATTATCACCACTTAGACTCTCAGACAGTGTCCCCAGAGACAGAAGATTGAAATGGACAGGCCCTTAGGCCCTAATTTGAACCTTAGCTTTAGTTTTCATGTGTCTGTCCTCAGAGGACTGGTTTCGTATACCAGCATATTAGGTTTTTCTGAGGCTCCAAACCAAACCTCTCTCGTCTCCACATGGAGTGCTTTCTTACTGGATCTGTATCAAACCCTTCTGGTCGTAGAATTCCACAGGGCCACAGTACAACCATCACATTCCAAGGTCTCCATGGGCAGAAACACACATTATGACGCATCCTCAGGAGAGGCCATTTCAACTTAGCCCGCTGGTTAGCTTGCCCCAGAGCCAGCAGATCAAACATATCTTGTCGTTAATGGCCAAAGGGAATGCGAGGCATGCTGTTCAGGGATCCATCCTTTGAACCCTCCTCTTCAGTCCTTCCGTATGATATGTACTGGAGCCACTCAACAGGACTTGACTGTCTTGCAGAAGGAAACCTTGTGGTTTGTGGCCACCTCCAAACTCAGCGTGGGAAAATTTCGTTGGCCTCATGAGGCACCTGCTTCATGAAGGTGCTATCAAGGGCACAATTCAACCTCAGCCAACGTCTGATCCTCAGCCTGACTTCAGATGCATGAGATATCCTTTCAGCCTTTGCAGAGTGGGCCTGCTCCCAACCTCACCCTATCTTTTGTTTTCAGACTCTACCCTAGCACTCCTGGCCCAAAAGCCCTCATGATTGGGAATTCTGGTTCCAGAACGAAGCACTCTGCCTGCCCCCCAAAGAAAAACATTGTCTATGGCATTGCTCAGAAACCCCAAATGAAAATCAACCTGCTCAGCCCTCGGCAACACCCCAATTGCATAGGCTACCCTAAACACTATGCTCTGTCTTACATAGCCTGAGCCCAGACCTTGTGAGAGACATTGAGACAGTTGGCTTCACACCCAGCACATCAAACCTGCCATGGGTTAGGCCATTTCATCACTTCCCATTGACCTGGGTGTCTTCCTGGAGGTATATTCTGAGGCTGTGTCAGACTATGCATTTTTTCTGGAGCTTCCTATGGAATTGGGGTGGTATTAGGGGCCTTGCAATTTTCTCTTAATCTGGTGGGTTGGGAAACTGAGACAGGCTGACATTCCTTGGGAGAGCTGGCCCAGTGCTGTTGTGTGTTCCTGGAGGCCCCATCCTGGAGGGCATATGGGTCAGGACTCTGGGTCCAAAGTCTTCAGACACAAACTCGGGTAAGAGTTAAGCTCGAGGTGATGGCAGACCCAATCTGCAGACCCTGAGCGAAGCATCTCCAGATATGAAATTCGGACGGCTGTGAGGCAGGAGCACAGTCTTTTCTGTCTGACTTGTTTGTCTATGATGGCCACGAAATGGAGGGGTGGCCTCATGGGTCCATGTGAGATTCTACCTCTCTGGGAATTCTGCTCGGCACCCAAGAGTTTGGTGTATTTCCGGGGGATGGGAGGAGCGCAGTTTTCTGAGTCAGGGATCCCGTCCAAACAGCCATTCCAGAGATGGGTCCTGGGTTCTGGAGCCTGGATCACCGCAACAAGGCTTAGGATTTGGGCCTAGGGTCCTGCTCTATGTTTTCCTGGTACAGCTCCCGAGTGTTCTTGTTGGAAATGGGTATCATTCTGAGGGTCACAATGCCTGTTTTTGCCCAGATGCCCATGCCGAGTGGGTGTGACCTCATGGGCTATGCACTTGGCTCCCACTCTGAGGGTTGGACTGCCATCTCAACATTCAGTTTTCCTGCCATGGGGAAGGAGGTGTACTTTTTTATGCTTCAGGTTCCCCCATGGGCAGGAATTTGAGCTAAGTTCTGGGACAGGTGCCTGAATACCCAGTTCATTTTGAGATGAGGTCCTCGGGCCAAGGCAGGACCCACCTGCAGAAAATGAGGCCTGCTTTCTGGGTGGCTGTCAGGAGCTCGGGCTCGAGCTGTGTCAGACAGAACATTCGTGGAGAGTACGGCCTATGATATTGGGGTGCTTTTGAGAGCTGTGCAACTGGATCCTCATGGGGGATTTTTGCACAGACCCTTTCTTCACTTCTTCTATCTGGTGAGCAGGCAGATGGCTGCATTACGGCTCCAGAATATCCAAGTTGGAGGGTTTGCAGGCGAGGAGTGTGAGGACAGAAGTATGAAAACATAAGCTACGGTTACGCTCAGTGCCGAGCACATGTCTATTCCAATGTACAGCAGTTGTTTCGAGATCTTCAGCACCTGGGCAAGGGGAAGATGTCTGCTCACGCTGGAGTTTGTATCCATGATGGTCAACGAATTGTGGGGTGGCCTCAAGAATTCTTGGAGATTTTCCCAAGCAGGACCTTGTGAGCTGCTCCAAACAGCAAGGTGTCCTACTGTGGGACAGGGGAAGTCCGCTTACAAGGCTCCAGGGTCCCCCATATAGAAAGATTCGACAGCAGAGGTCTCTGAATGGGGGCCTGGGAAGTCTTCCTTGCATGACCATTGCAGCTGAGGAACATTGCAGGCTTGATCTGCTGGTTTTTGTTCAAATTTCCAAGTGATCTAAGTTGACGGATGTTCTCAGTCTAATGAGTCACAATGCTGCTTGGTGTCCAGGGAGACCTTAGAATGTGGTGGTGAGGGTGCCTGGGTGGCTCAATGGGCTAAGCCGCTGCCTTCGGCTCAGGTCATGATCTCAGGGTCCTGGGATTGAGTCCCGCATCGGGCTCTCTGCTCAGCAGGGAGCCTGCTTCTTCCTCTCTCTCTCTCTGCCTTCCTCTATGCCTACTTGTGATCTCTGTCTGTCAAATAAATAAATAAAATCTATATAAAAAAAAAGAATGTGGTTGTGGGTCTGTGGCCATGCAGGATTTTCCTACCTGAGGGTTAGACCCAGTTCCCAGGAGCCAGGTTCCCTTCTCGGGACAGGAGGGGTTCTCTTGTATGGCTCAGGGACCACATGTCGGATCATATGTTGGATTTCAAGACCAGGCCTCTGGGCACAGAGGCCTGAATATCTAGGCTAGGGTTCTTATGAGGTTGTAGGGGCATGTCATCCTCAACCTTCGGACTTAGGGACTTTGACCTGTGAGTCTTCCTGGAGGTAGATGCTCAGGCTGTGTCAGACTGTGCATTTTTTCCAGAGTGGCCTATGAAATTGGGGTGGGCTCAGGGGCCTTGCAGGCTTTTCCTAATCTGGAGGGTTTGTGCAACTGAGACGGCAGAATTTCATCCAGAGATCAGGCCCAGTGATGTAGTGTGGTTCTGTCAGCCCCATCCTGCAGGGAATGTGGTTAAGGGCTCTGGGACCAAAGTCTTCAGACACAAAATTGTGTATCAATTAAGAGGGAGGTGATGGCAGCCCCGATCTGCAGACGCTGAGGGCAGCTCCTCAGGATTTGAAATTCGTGTGGCTGGGAGGCAGGAGCAAAGGCTTTTCTGTCTGGATTGTGTCTAGGATGGCCTTGGAATGGTGGGGTGTCCTCATGTGTCCATGGAATATTCTACCTCTCTGGGGATTCTGCCCAGCACCCAAGAGTTTGGTGTCTCACTGCGAAGGAGAGAGCGTGGTTTACTGTTTCACGGTTCCCGTCAACACAGGGATTCCAGAGATGGGTTATAGGTCCCTGTGCCTGGATAACCCTACAAAGGCTTAGTATTTGGGCCTAGAGGCTTGACTGCCTGGCTCTGTGGGGCTTTGGTTCAGCTCCCATGGAGACTTGTTGGAAATGGGTCTCAGGGTAAGGGTCACAATGCCTGTTTGTGCCCAGATGCCCATCCTGAGTGGGCATTGGCTCTTGTTCCATGCACCTGGATCCCAATATGAGGATTGGACCACCATATCAACATTTAATTTTCCTTCTATGAGGAAGGAGGAGTACTCTTTTGTGCTTCAGATTCCCCCATGCACAGTAATTTGAGCTATGTTCTGGGACTGGTACGTGAATAACCAGGTTGGTTTGAGATGAAGGACTCAGGTCAAGGCAGGTCACACCTGCCAGATATGGGTCCCGCTATCTAGGTGGCTACCAGGAGGTCGGGGCTCGAGCTGTGTCAGACAAAGCATTAGTTCACAAGGTGGCCTATGATATTGTGGTGCTATAGAAGGCTGTGCTGGTGGAACCTTATATGGAGTTTCACGCAGACCCATAGGGCACCTCTTTTTTCTGGTGGGCAGGCAGAAGGCATTGTGGCTCCCAAATTCCCAATATGGGGGACTTGAAGGCAAGGAGTGTGAGAACAGAAGGCAGAAAACACAATCTATGCTTAATCTCAGTGCCGAGAACATGGCCGTTCCAATGTGCAGTGGTTTTTTCGAGATCTCCAGCATCTGAGTACAGGCGAGGGTCAGATGTCTGCTCATGATAGAGTTTGTATCTATCGTGGCCAACAAATGAAATATCCAGCACCTGAGTAAAGGTGGATTTCAGATGTTTACGCACACTGGAGTTTGTGTCTCTGATGACCGAATGGAGGAGTGGCATCAAGAGGCTGATGCATGTGAGATGCTCCAAACAGCAAGGTTGTTTTTTCTACTGGACAGTTAGAGTCTGGTATGTTTTCTGCAGGGCCCCCCATGTGAAAAGTATGGGTAGCAGAGCCCTTCCACATGGATGCCTGGATAACACACCTCCATTGACCAATGCAGCTGAGGAACATGCAGGTTCTTTACGGTGCTTCTGGGGCGAAGCACCAAGGTCTTGAGTTGACATGGAATCTCTTGAAGATGGGTTACAATGCTGGTTTTTTTTACCAGGTAGATCTTAGAATGTGTTGGTGGCTAAGGTGCCTGCAAGATTCTCCTACCCTGAGGGTTTAACACAGGTCGAAGAGCACGGTTACCTTCTGGGGACAGGAGATGTAGTGTTTTGTGGCTCAGGGACCACATGCCATATCATAAGTTTCTATTCAAGAACAGGCCTTTGCCCGACAACCTAATCTAAAGTTCCAATGAGTCCCAGGGGCATGAGAGGTTCAATCTTCAGACTTAGGAAAGTTGACTTGGGTGTCTGCCAGGATGTAGGTGATCAGGGAGTTTCAGACTGCGCACTTATGTCCAGAGTAACCTCCAATATTGGGGTGGCCACAGGGGCCTTGAATGTTTCAACCAACTCTGGAGGGTTTGGTTAACTGACATGCACAATTTCCATGGGGATGGCAAGCACAGTCCTGTGGTGTGGCTCCAGAGACTCCACCCTGGAGGGCATGTGAGCCATGGTTCTGGGAGGGAAGTCTGCAAACACAAACTCGGGTTAGGTTTAGTGGCTAGGTTATCTCAGGGCAATGTGTAGACCTGGAAGGCTACTCGTCAGGAACAGTAACTGGAATGACCCGAAGGTGGAAGCACAGGCTTTTATATCTGGACTGTGTGTCTAGGGTGACCTCAGAATGTAGCTGTGGCCTCATGGGAGATTTTTCCTCTAAGGATACTGGAGGCTCCCAATATTTTGATGACTTTTTGAGATGGGAAGACTGCTATTTTCGATCTTAGGTGTGCCCCAAAACAGGGATTCCAGAGATGGGCTCTGGGTCTAGGCGCCTGGAAAATCCCACCAAGGGTTGGGATTTGGGCTTATGGGCAGACCAGGCCTGCAATGCAGGATCTTGGTGGTGCAACTGAGAGGGCTTGTTTGGAAGCATGCTCAGGCTGAGCATTACAATGCCTGTTTGTGCCCAGGGTGGCCCTCAGGAGTGGGCGTGGTCCCATTGTCCATTTTCTGGCTCCCACACTGAGGGATGGACACACATTCCAATGGCCAGGTTTCCAGCCATGGGGAAGGAGGAAATATCTATTGTGCTTCATGTTCCCCCATAGGCAGGGATTACAGCAAAGGTCTGGGGACAGATGCCTGAATACCAAGGATGCATAGAGATGACAGATTTGGGCCATGGCCGTAATCACATGCTGGATATGGGCCCCGCTCTCTGGGTGGCTGACACGAGGTCTGGGCTCAGGCTGTGTCAGACACAGCACTAGTGGCCAGAGAAGTCTATATATTGGGGTTCTCTCCAGGGCCGAGTAAATTGATCCTCATGTAGGGTTTCTGGCCAGACTCACGAAGCACTTCTTTCTGTGGGGCAGGCAGAATGCTGCCTTATGGATCCAGAATTCCCTATCAAGAGGGTTTGGGGTCAAATAGGGTGAGAATGCAATTGTAAACACCAGCTATGCTTAAATTGAGTGCCAAGTGGAAGTCAGTTTCAATGTGCAGCAGCTTATACGAGATATCCAGCACCTGAGTAAGGGCAGATGTCAGATATTTGCTCACACTTGAGTTTGTGTCTAGGATGACGACTAATGGAGGGGTGGCTTCAGGAGGCAATGGAGGATTACCCACGCTTAAGATTGTGAGATGCTCCAAACAACAAGGTTTCCTTCTAATGGACAGGAGGAGTCTGTTTTTTTTTTCCTCCAGGGTCCCTCAAGTGGAAGTTTGCGTAGCAGAGCCCTCCCGCATGGATGACTGGAAAGCACACGTCCAATGACCATTGCAGCTGAGGAACATGACAGGTTCGTTTTGGTGGTTCTGGTGCCAAGTACCAAGGCCTTGAGTTGACTTGGAATCTCTTACAGATGTGTCCCAAAACTGGTTTGTTACAAGGGAGGTCTTAGAATGTATTGGTGGCTATGGGCCACGCTGAGGGTTTGGCACAGGTCGATGTGCACAGTTTCCATCTTGGGAGAGGAGATGTTCTGTTTTGTGGCTCAGGGTACATATGTTGTATCCTGACTTGGTATTCAAGAACAGGCCTCTGAGGATTGATGCTTGCAACCTAATCTAGAGATCCAATGATGTCCTTGGTGCCCATCAGGTTCAATTTTCTTACTAAGGACCATTGATATGGTTGTCTGACTGGATGTAGGTGATCAGGGTGTTTCAGACTGTGCATTTGCATCCAGAGCCACTTCCAATATTGGGGTGGGCTCAGGGGCCTTGCAGGTTTCTCCTAACTTGGAGGCTTTGGGGAACTGTGATGGGCACAGTTTCCTTGGGGATGGCAGGCCCAGTCCTGTGGTAAGGCTTCAGAGACCACCTCCTTGAGGATATGAGAGCCATGGTTTTGGGAGGGAAGTCTGCAAACACAAATTTGGGTCAGGGATAGTGGCAAGGTGATCGCAGGTCCAATGCATAGACCTAGAAGGCATCACGTCAGGAACTGTAATTAGGGTGACTGAAAGCTGGTAGCACAGGCTTTTCTATCTGGATTGTGTGTCCAGGATGGGCTCTGAATGTAGACGTGGTCTCATGGTTCAATGGGAGACTTTTCCTCTCTAAGGATCCTGGTGGATCTCCATAGATTGGTGGTTTTTCAGAGAAGAAAAGAGTGCTCTTTTCCATCTTAGGGGTGCTCCAAAACAGGGAAGAATGCTGTTTTCCAACTTAGGCTTATGCCAAAACAGGGATTCCAGAGACGGGCTCTGGGTCTGGGTGCCCGGATATCCCACCAAGTGTTAGGATTTGGGCCTAGGGGCATTCCAGGCCTGCAATGCAGGATCCTAATGGTGTAACAGAGAGGGCTTGTTTGAAAGTATGCTCAGGCTGAGGGTCATCATGCCTCTTTGTGCCCAGGGGGGCCCTCAGGAGAGGGCGTAGTCTCATTGGCCATAGAGCTGGATCCCACTTTGAGGGTTGGACACCCATTGCAACAGCCAGGCTTCCTGCAATGGAAAGAGGAGTTCTCTATTGTGCTTCAGGTTCCCCCATTGGCAGGGTTACAGGAAAGGTCTGTGGAAAGTTGCCTTAATACCAAGGATGTGTACAGATGACAGGCTAAGAATTCCCAGGTAACAAAACAGCATTGTTACCCATGTTCATGACATTCCATGTAAAAATAAGGCCTTAGTACTTCGCCCCAGAGCCACCAGAATGAACTTGCCATGTTCCTAAGCTGCAATGGTCAGTGGAGGTGTGGTTTCCAGGCAACCATACGGGGGTGCTCTGCTACACAAACTTTGCAATTGCCGGGGACCCTTGAGACAAAAAAACAGAATGCCCCTGTCCGGTAGAAGGAAACCTTCTGTTTGGAGCATCTCACAAGCCCCAGCGTGGGAAATCCTCCATTTCCTCTTGAAGCCACCACTCCATTTGTCAGTCATCATAGACACAAACTCCAGCATGAGCAAACATCTTACATCCGCCCTTACTCAGGTGCTGGATTTCAATTCGATCGCTGCACACTGGAACTGCCTTTAGTTTGACTGAATTAAGCCATAGCTTGGGTTTACAATTCCATCCTCAGCCTACTGGTCCACAAGCCCTATTGTGAGGGAATTCTGGAGCTACAACACAATATTCTGCCTTCCCCATAGAAAGAAAAAGGGCCTGGAGAGTCTGCCCAGAAACTCCATATGATGGTCAATCTTCTCGGTGCTAGACGGAACCCTGATTCATAGGCTGCCCTGGGCACTAGTGCTGTGTCTGACATAGCCGGAGCCAGGACCTAGTGTCAGCCACGGAGAGATCAGGGCCCATATCCAGCATGTGAGACCAGCTATGGCCCAAGTCTGTCTTCTCTTCTATTCTTGGTATTCAGGCATCTGTACCCACACCTTTGCTGAAATCCTTGCCATTGGGGGAACCTGAAGCACAATAGAGAACTCCTCCTTCCCCATGGAAGGTATTCTGACAGTTGGGATAGTTGCTCAACCCTCAAAGTGGAAGGCAGCTCCATGGCCAAGGAGACCATGTGCACTCATGATGGCTTCCCCGGGCACAAGCAGGCATTGTGACCTCAGCCTGAGCATGCTTTCAACCAAACGCTCTCAATTGCATCTCTGGGACCCCGAATTGCAGGCCTAGTACACACCTAGGCCCAAATCCTAACCCTGGTGGGATTTTACAGGGGCCCAGACACAGAGCCCATCTCTGGAATCCCTATTTTGGGGGACCCTTAAGATGGAAAACAGCACTCTTCCCTTCCCCGAGATAGTCACCAAACTCTTGGTAGCCACCAGGATCCTTGAGTGGAAAAATCTGCCATAGACCCATGAGAACACACCTGCATTCTGAGGCCATCCTGGACATACAATCCAGATACATATCATGTGCTATCACCTTTGAGTCATCGGATTTACAGTTCCTGACGAGCTGCCTTCCAGGTCTATGCATTGGGCCTGCAATCACCTTGCCATTAACCTAAACTGAGTTTGTGTTTGCAGACTTCCTTCCTAAAACCATGGCTCACATGACCTCCAGGTTCTGGCATCTGAAGCCACACCACAAGACTGTGCCTGAGATCCTCAAGGAAACTGTGCCCATCACTTTTGCCCGACACCTTTAGATTAGGAGAAACCTGCAAGGCCCCTGAGCGCAGCCAAATAATGGAGGCCGCTCTGGGCACAAATGCACAGTCTGAGACACCCTGATCACCTCCATACAGGCAGACACCCAAGTCAATGCTCCTGAGTCAGAAGATTGAACCTGACATGCCCCGAGGACTTCATTGGCACACTAGATTAGGTTTACAGGTATCTGTCGTCAGAGGCCTGCTCTGGAATATCAACTTATGATAAAATATATAGTCCCTGAGCCACAGAACAGAATATGTCCTCCCCAAAAAGGAAGCCATGCTCCTGGAATTGTGTCATACCCTAAGGGTATTTGGATCCTGAATGGCCCCTTAGCAACCAGCACATTCTATGATATTCCTGGTAACAAACCATCATTGTTCCCCATCTTCATGAGACTCCATGTCAACTCAAGGTCTCGATATATTGCCCCAGAGCCACCAGAATGCACCTGCCATGTTCCTCAGCTGCAATGGTCAATGGAGGGGTGATTTCCAGGCATCCCTGTGGGGTTGCTGGTACAAAACTTTCCACATGGAGAAACCAGAGAAAACAAGCCAGACTTCTCCTGTCCGGTAGAAAGAAACTTTGCTATTTGGAGCATCTCACAAGCCCCAGCATGGGAAATCCTCCATGGCCTCTTGACACCACCCTTCCATTTGTGGGTAATCACAGACACAAACTCCAGTGTGAGCAAACATCTGACATCCACCCTTACTCAGGTGCTGGATATTCGAAACGGCAGCTGCACACTGGAACTGCCTTTTGCTTTTCACTGAACTTAACCATAGCTTTGTATTACTATTCTATCCTCACCACCCTGGTCCACAATATCTCTTGATAGGGAATTCTGGAGCCACAACGCAGTATTCTGCCTTCCACATAGAAAGAAGAAGGACCTGTTGAGTCTGCCCAGAAACTGCACATGAGGATCAATCTACTCAGACCACGAGGCAACCCTGATTAATAGATTTCCCTGACCACTAGTGCTGTTTCTGACAGAGTCTAAGCCCCGACCTCGTGTCAGCCACCCAGAGGTGAGGGCCCATATTTAGCATGAGAGATCGGCCATGGCCCTGGGCCATCATCTGTACCCATCCTTGGTATCCAGTCATCTGTCCCCCAAACTTTGCTGGAATTCCTGCCAATGGCGAACCTGAAACACAATAGAGAAAACCTCCTTCCCCATGGAAGGAATATTGGCTGTTGGGATGGTTGTCCAACCCTCAGCGTGGGAGCCAGCTGCATGGCCAAGGAGACCATGCCCACTCCTGAGGGCCGGCATGGGCACAGGCAGGCATGGTGATCCTCAGCCTGAGCATGTTTTCAAACAAACACTCTCAGTTGCTCCTCCAGTACCAGCATTGCAGGCCTGGTATGCCCCTAGGCCCAAATCCTAACCCTTGGTGGGATTTTCCAGGTGCCCAGACCCAGAGTCTGTCTCAGAATCCCTGTTTGGGGCACCCTTAAGATGGAAATCAGCACTCTTCCCTTCCCTGAGAAAGGCACCAAACTATTGGGAGCCGCCAGGATCCTTAGAGAGAAAAAATCTCCCATGGACCCATGAAAACAAACCTGCATTCCGAGGCCATCCTGTCCACACAATCCAGAGAGAAAAGTCTTTGCTACCGCCTTCGAGTCATCCTATTTACATTTCCTGACGAGCTGCCCTCCATGTCTATGCATTGGGCCTGTGATCATCTCGACACTAACCCTAACCCCAGTTTGTGTTTGCCGACTTCTCTCCCAAAACCATGGCTTACATGCCCACCAAGATGTGGACCCTCAAGCCACATCACAGGAAAGTTCCTGCCATCCCCAAGAAAACTGTGCCCATCAGGTTGTCCAAACCCTCCAGATTAGGAGAAACCTGCCAGGCCCCTGAACCCACCCCAATATTGGCGGTTGCTCTGGATGCAAACGTGCAGTCTGAAACACCCTGAGCACCTCCATCGAGGCAGAAAGCCAAGTCAATGGTTCTGAGTCAGATGATTGAACCTGACATGCCCCTAGGACTTCACTGGAACCCTAGATTGGGTCTTCAGACATCTGTTCTCAGAGTCCTGTTCTGGAATACCAAGTTCTGATACAACATGTGGTCCCTGATTCCCACAACAGAACATCTCCTGTCTCCAGAAGGAAAATGTGCTCTTGGATCTATATCCAACTTTTAGGGTAGATGGATCCTGCATGACCCATTAGCCCCAGCACCTTCTATGATCTCCCTGGTAACAAACCAGCATTGTGACCCAACTTCCTGAGACTTGATGCCAACTCAAGGTGTTGGTATTTTGCCCAAGAGCCATGAAACGAATCTGCCATGTTCCTCAGGTACAAAGGTCAATGGACGTGTGCTTTCTAGGCATCCAAGAGGTAGTTCTCTGCTACACAAAAATTCCACATAGGGAACCCTAGAGCAAACAAATAAGACTGCTCCTGTCAGGTTGAAGGAAACCTTGGTTGTTTGGAGCATCTCACAAGCCCCAGCCTGGGAAGTCCTCCACATTCTCTTGATGCCAACCCTCCATTTGTTAGTCATCATAGACACAAATTCCAGCATGAGCAAACATCTGACATCTGCTCTTACTCAGGGGCTGGATATTCGAATCAGTCACGCACACTGGAAATACCTTTCACTTGACACTGTATTCTTGCATAGTTTGGGTTTACAATTCCATCCTCACCCTACTGGACTGCAAGTCCTCTTGAGAGGGAATTAGGGAGACAAAACGCAACATTCTGCCTTCCCCATAGAAAGAAGAAGGGCCTGGTGAGTCTGCCCAGAAACTCCCCATGAAGATCAATCTACTTGGCCCTCGAGGGAACCCCGATTTATACCTTGCGCTGGCCACTAGCGCTGTGTCTGAGAGAGCCTGAGCCCCAACCTCGTGTCAGCCACCCAGAGTGTGGGGCCCTTATCCAGCATGTGGGACTGGCCATGGCCCAGTCATCTCTACCCATCCTTGGTATTCCGGCAACTATCCCAGACCTTTGCTGGAATCCCTACCAGTGGGGGAACCTGAAGCACAATTGAGAACTCCTCCTTCCCCATGGCAGGAAGCCTGGCTGTTGCTATGGGTGCCCAACCCTCAGAATTAGAACCAGGTGCATGGCCAATGAGACAACGCCCAATCATAAGGGCCGCCTGGGCCAAAGCAGGCATTGTGTCCCTCAACCTTAGCATGCATTCAAACAAATGCTCTCAGTTGTTTCTGCAGGGTCCCGCATCGCAGGCCTGGTATGCCCTTAGGACCAAATCCTAACACTTCGTGGGATTTTCCATGCCAACATAACCAGAGCCCGTCTCTGGAATCTCTGATTTGAAGCACCCCTATGATGGAAAACAGCAATCTTCCCTCCCCTGAGAAAACTATTAGGAGCTGCCAGGATGCGTAGAGAGGAAAAATCTCCCAGGGCTCCATAAGACCACACCTTCATTCCGAGGCCATCCTGGACACACAATCCAGATACAAGAGACTGTGCTACCACCTTCGAATCACCTGGTTTACAGTTCCAGACGAGCTGCCCTACAGACCTACGCATTGGGCCTGTGATCACCTCGCCATTAACCCTACCCCAAGTTTGTGTTTGCAGACTTCTTTCCCAAAACCATGGCTCACATGCCCTCTATGATGGGTCTCTGTAGCCACACCACAGGAAAGATCCTGCTATCCCCAATGAAACTGTGTCAATCACAGTTGCCCAAACCCTCCAGATTAGGAGAGACCTGCAAGTCCCCTGAGCCCAGTCCAATATTGGAGGCCACTCTGGACACAAATGCACAGTGTGCAACACCCTGATCACCTCCATCCAGGAAGACACCCAAGTCAATGGTCCTGCGTCAGAAGATTGGTCCCTGAACCCCACAATAGAATATCTCCTGTCCCCAGATGGAATTCGTGCTCTTCAACTTGTGTCAAGGGTCGGGGTATATGAATTATGCACAGCCCCTTAGCCCCCAGCACATTCTAAGATCTCTCTGGTAACAAACAAACAGCATTGTGATCCATCTTCATGAGATTCCATGTCACTTCAAGTCCTTGGTAATTCGCCCCAGAGCCACCAGAATGAACCTGCCATGTTCCTCACCTGATATGGTCAGTGGAGGTGTGCTTTCCAGGCATCCATGTGGGAGTGCTCTTCTACTTATTCTTTCCACATGTGGGACCCTGGAGCAAACAAACCAGACTGCCACTGACCAGTAGAAGGGAACCCTCTGTTTGGAGCATCTCAGAAGCACCAGTAGGAGAAATCCTCCATGGCCCTTGACACAAACCCTCCATTTGTCAGTCATCATAGACAAAAACTCCAGCATGAGAAAACATCTGAAATCTGCCGTTATTTAGATTCTGCATTTTCTTTTCCACCACTGCACACTAGAACTGCGTTTCACTTGACACTGAATATATCCATAGCTTGGGTTTAGAATTCCATCCTCAGCCTCCTGGTCTGCAAGCCCTCTAGAGAGGGAATTTGGAGCCACAAGGCAACATTCTCCATTCCCACTAGAAAGAAATAGGGCCTGGTGAATCTTCCCAGAAACTCCACATGAGGTTCAATCTACTTGGCACTCGATGGAACCTTGATTTATAGGCTGTCCTGGGCACTAGTACTAGTACTAGTACTAGTACTAGTACTGTGTCTGACAGAGCCTGAGCCAAGACCTAGTTTCAGGCACCCAGAGATATGAGCCCATATCCAGCATGTGAGATTGGCCAGGGCCCAAGTCCATCATCTCTACCCATCCTTGGTATTCAGGCACCTGTCCCCAGACCTTTTATGTAATCCCTACCAATGGGGTAACCTAAAGCACAATAGAGAACTCCTCCTTCCCCATGGTAGGAATCCTGGCTGTTGATATGAGTGTCCAAACCTCAAAGTGAGAGCCAGCTGCATGGCCAAGGAGACAATGCCCACTCATGAGGGCTGCCCTGGGCACAAGTAGCCATTGTAACCCTCAGCTTGACCAAGCCTTCAAAAAAATGCTCTTAGTTGCACCTCCAGGATCCTGCATTGCAGGCCTGATATGCCCTTAAGCCCAAATCCTAACACATCGTGGGATGTTCCATGTGCACATACCCAGAGCCCGTCACTGGAATCCCTGTTTTGAGGCACCCCTAAGATGGAAAACAGCACTCTTCACTTCCCTGAGAAAGCCACCAAACTAATGGGATCCCCCAGGATCCTTGAGAAGAAGAATCTCCCATGGTCCCATGAGTCCACACCTGTATTCCGAGGCCAGCGTGGATATGCTATCCAGATACAAGAGACTGTGCTACTGTCTTCGAGTCACCTGATTTACAGTTCCTGACGTGCTGCCCTCCAGATCTTTGGATTGGGACTGTGAACACCTCTCCATTAACCTTATCCCGAGTTTGTGTTTGCAGATCTCTCTCTAAAAACCATAGCTCACATGTCCTCCAGGATGGGGCCCCTAGAGTCACACCACAAGACTGTGCTTGCCATCCGCAAGGAAACTGGGCCCATCACAGTTGCCCAAACCCTCCTGATTAGGAGAAACCCGGAAGGCTCCTGAGCACATCCCAATATTGGAGGCTGCTCTGGATGCAAATGCACAGTCTGAAACACCCTGATCACCTCCATCCAGGCAGACACCCAAATCAATGGTCCTGAGTCAGATAATTGAACCTGACATGGCCCTAGGACCTCATTGGAAGAGGGATTAACTTTTCAGGCACCTGTCCTCAGAGGCCTCTTCTGGAATACCAACTTATGATACAAATTATGGCCCCTGAGCCCCAGGGTGGGAAATCCTCCATGGCCTCTTGACGCCACCTCTCCATTTGTTGGTCATCATAGACACAAACTCCAGCCTGAGCAAACATCTGACATCCGCCCATATTCAGGCGCTGATATTGGAATCAGCTGCTGCACACTGGAACTGCCTTTCGCTTTGCAATGAATTTAAGCATAGCTTCAGACTACAATTTCATCCTCACCCTACTGGTCTGCCATGTCTCTTGATAGGGAATTCTGGAGCCACAACGCAACATTCTGCCTTCTTCATAGATAGAAGGACCTGGTGAGTCTGCCCATAAACTGCACATGAAGATCAATATACTCAGCCCAGGAGGGAACCCCTATTTATAGTTTGCCCTAGCCACTAGTGCTGTGTCTGACAGAGCCTGAGCCCCTACCTTGTGTCAGCAACCCAGAGGGTGGGGCCCACATTAACCATGTGAGACCGGCCATGGCCCAGGGCTGTCATTACTACCCATCCTTGGTATTCAGGCATCTGTCCCCTAGATCTTAGCTGGAATCCCTACCAATGGGGGGACCTGAAGCACAATAGAGAATTCATCCTTCGCCATGGCAGGAATCCTGGCTTTTGGATGGGTGTCCAACCCTAGGAATGGGAACTGGCTGCATGGCTGAGTAGACAACGCCCAATCCTGATGGCCTCCGGGGCACAAGCAGGCATTGGGATCCTCAGCTTGACCATACTTTCAAACAAACGCTCTCAGTTGCACCTCCAGGATCCCGCATTGCAGGCCTGGTATGGCCCTAGTCCTAAATATTAACCCTTGGTGGGATTTTCCAAGCATTTAGACCCAGAGCTCATCTCTGGAATGCCTGTTTTGGGGCACGCCTAAGCTGGAAAACAGTACTCATCCCTTCCCTGAGAAATCCAACAAACTATTTTGAACTGCCAGGATCCTTGAGAGGAGAAATCTCCCATGGACCCTTGAGACAACACCTGCAATAAAGGCCATTCTGGAAATTAAATCCAGATACAATTACCTGTGCTACCACATTTGAGTTACGTGATTTACAGTTCCAGACTTGCTGCCTTCCTGGTCTATGGATTGGGACTATGATCACCTTGCCACTAACCCTAACCTAAGTTTGTGTTTGCAGACTTCTCTCTCAAAATCATGGCGCACATGTCCTCCAGGATGGGGTCTCTGGAGTCACACCACAGGACAGTTCCTGCAATCCCCAAGGAAACTGCCCATCACAGTTGTCCAAAAACCCCATATAAGGAGAAACCTGCAAGGAACCTGAGCCAACCCCAGTATTGGATGCCACTCTGGACACAAATGCACAGTCTGAAACACCCTCATCACCTGCATCCAGTCAGACACCAGAGTCAATGATCCTGAGTCAGAAGATTGTATGACATTCCCCTAGGGCCTCATTCAAACCCTTTATTAGGTTTTCAGGCTTCTGTCCTCAGAGACCTGTTCTGGATTACCAATTTATGATACAACATATGGCCCCTGAGCCCCACAACAGAATATCTCCTGCCCCCAGAAGCAATCCGGACTCTTGGGCCTGTGTCAAATCCTCAGGCTAGATGAATCCTGCATGGCCCATTAACCACCAGCACATTCTAAGATCTCCCTGGTAACAAACCAACATTTTGACCCATCTTCATGAGGTTCCATGTCCAATCCAGTCTTTATTTCTTCGCCTCAAAGCCACCAGATGCCATGTTCCTTCGCTGTCATGGTCAATGAAGGTGTGCTTTCCAGTCACCCATGTGGGAGATCTATGTTATCCGATCTTTCGACATGGGGAACCATGGAGGAAACAAATCAGACTGCCCCTGTCTGGTAGAAGGAAACCTTGATGTTTGGAGCATCTCAAAAACACCAGATTGGGAAATCCTCCATAACCTCTTGACGCCACCCCTCCATTTTTGTGTCATCATAGACACAAACTCCAGCATGAGCAAATATCTGACATCCACCCTCACTCAAGTGCTGAATATTGGATTCAATCATTGCACACTGGAAATTTCTTTCGCTTGATACAGAAAGTAACCATAGCTTAGGTTTACAATTCCATCCTCAGCCTCCTGGTCCACAAGCCCTCTTGATAGTGAATTCTAGAGCCACAAAACAGCATTCTGCCTTCCCCTTACAAACAAGAAGGGCCTGGTGAGTCTGCCCAGAAACCATACATGAGGATCAATCTGCTCGGCACTTGAGGGAACCCCAATTTATAGGCTGCCCTGGGCACTAGTGCTGTGTCTGTCAGAGCCTGAGCCAAGACCTAGTGTCAGCCACCCAGTGATCAGGGCCCATATCCACGATTTGATACAGGCCATGGCCCATGTCCATCATCTTTACCCATCCTTGGTATTCAGGCCTCTGTCCCCAGACCTTTGCTGGAATCCCCGCTAATGGGGGAACCTGAAGCACTTTAGAGAACTCCTCTTTCCCCATGGCAGGATTCTGGCTGTTGGGATGGTTTTCCAACCCTCAAAGTGGGAGCCAGCTGCATGGCCAATGTGACCACGCCCACTCACGAGGGCCACCTGGGCATAAGCAAGTATTGTGACCCTCAGCCTGAGAATGATTTCAAACAAGCCCTCTCAGTTGCACCTCCAGGATCCTGCATGCAGGCCTGGTAAGCCATTAGGCCCAAATCCTAACACTTGGTGGGGTTTTCCAGGGGACCAAACCCAGAGTCCGTCTCTGGAATCCATATTTTGGGGCACCCCTAACATGAAAAAAAGCACTCTTCCCTTCCCCGAAAAAGCCACCAACTATTGGGAGCCACCAGGATCCTTAGAGAGGAAAAATCTCCCATGGACCCATCAGGCCACAACTGCATTCTGAGGCCATCCTGCACACAATACAGAGAAAAAAGCCTGTGATTCTGCCTTTGAGTCACCCGATTAACAGTTCCTGAAGAGCTGCCATCCATGTCTATGCATTGGGCCTGTGATAACCTTGCCACTAACCCTAACCCAAGTTTGTGTTTTCAGACTTCCCTCCCAAAACCATGGCTCACATGCCCTCCAGTTTGTGATAACTGGAGCCACACCACGGGATTGTACCTGTCTTCCCAAAGGAAACTGTGATTGTCACTATTAAACAAACACTCTATATTAGGAGAAACCTGCAAGGCCCCTAAGCCCAGCCCAATATTGGAGGCCACTCTGGACGCAAATGCACAGTCTGACACACCATATCACCTACATCCAGGCTGATATCCAAGTCAATGGTCCTCAGACAGAAGATTGAACCTGGCATGCTCCTAGGATTCACTGGAACACTAGAATAGGTTTTCAGGTATCTGTACTCAGAAGGCTGTTCTGAATATCAATGTATGATACAATATGGTCACTGAGCCACACAAAAGAACATCTCCTGTCCTTAGAAGAAAGCTGTGCTCTGGACCTGTGTCAAACACTCTGGGTAGATGAATCCTTCAAGGCCCCCTGGCAACCAGCACATTCTATGATCTCCCTGACAACATACCAGCATTGTGACCCATCTTCATGAGACTCCATGACAACTCTAGCCCTTGGTACTTCGGCCCAGAGCCACCAGAATGAAACTGCCATGTTCCTCTGCTGCCATGGTCAATGTAGGTGTACTTTCCAGGCATCCAGCGGGAGTGCTCTGATACCAACTTTCCACATGGGGAACCCTGGAGGAAACAAACCAGACTCCCCTGTACGGTAAAAGGAATCTTTGCTGTATGGAGTATCACAAGCCTGAGGGTGGGTAATCCTCCATGGCCTCTTGAGGCCACCCATCCATTTGTTGGTCATCATAGACACTAACTCCAGCATGAGCAATCAACTGACATCTGCACTTACTCAAGTGCTGGATATTTGAATCAGCTGCTACACACTGGAATTGCCTTATGCTTGGCACTGAATTTAAAAGTAGCTTGGCGGGACGCCTGGGTGGCTCAGTTGGTTAAACAGCTGCCTTCGGCTCAGGTCATGATCCCAGCGTCCTGAATCGAGTCCCACATCAGGCTCCCTGCTCCGCAGGGAGCCTGCTTCTCCGTCTGACTCTGCCTTCCACTCTGTCTGCCTGTGCTTGCTCTCGCGCGCTCTCTGACAAATAAATAAAATCTTAAAAAAAAAAAGTAGCTTGGGTTTGCAATTCCATCCTCACCCTGGTGTTCAGTAAGCTCTCTTGATAGGGAATTCTGAAGCCACAACACAGCATTCTGCCTTCCCCATAGCAAGAAAAAACAGCCTGGAGAGACTGCCCAGAAACCCTACATGAGGATAAATCTACTTGACCCTCGAGTGAACCCCATTTATAGGTTTACCTGGCCACTAGCGCTGAGTCTGACAGAACCTCGTCTCTGACCTCGTGTCAGGACCCAGAGACTGGGCTCCAACTCCAGAATGTGAGACCAGCCATGTCCCAGGGCTGTCATCTCTACCCATTCTTGATTCAGGCATCTGTCCCCAGACATTTGCTGAAATCCCTGCCAATGGGGGAACCAGAAGCACAATAGGGAAATCCTCCTTCCCCATGGGAGGAATGATGGCTCTTGGGATGGGTTTCCAGACCTCAGAGTGGTAGCCAGCTGAATGGCCAATGATAACCCGCCCACTCATGAGGGCCGCCCTGGACACAAGCAGGCATTGTGACCCCCAACATGAGCATGCTTTCAAACAAACACTCACAGTTGCATTCCAGAATCCAAATTTGCAGGCCTGATATGCCCCTAAGCACAAATCATAACACCTGGTGGGATTTTTCAGGGGCCCAGAAACACAGCCTGTCTCTGGAATCCCTGTTTTGGGACACCCCTAAGATGGAAAATAGCACTCTCCCCTTCGCCAAGAAAGCCACCATAGTATAGGGAGCCGCTAGGATCCTTCAGAGGAAAAATCTCCCATGGATCCATGAGACCACACCTGTATTCCGAGGCCATCCTGGACACAAAAGCCAGATACACAAGCCTGTGCTACCACCTTCAAGGCAACTAATTTATAGTTCCAGACGAGCTGCCCTCCAGGTCTATGCATTGGGCCTGCGATCACCTCACCGCTAACCTTAACCCGAGTTTGTGCTTACAGACTTCTATCCCGAAACCATGGCTCATATTTCCTCCAGGATGGGGTCTCTGGAGCCACACCAAAGGACTGTGCCTGCCATCCCCAAGGAAAATGTGTCCGTCACATTTGCCTAAAACTTCGAGATAAGGAGAAACCTGCAAGGCCCCTGAGCCCACCCCAATACTGGAGGCCCCTCTGGACACAAATGTGCAGTCTGAAATACGCTGATCACCTGAATCCAGGCAGATACCCAAGTCAGTGTTTCTCAGTCAGAAGATTGAACCTGACATGCTCCTATGACCTCATTGTAACCCCTGATTAGGTTTTCAGGCATCTGTAATCAGAGACCTGTTCTGGAGTACCAACTTAAGATACAACATATGGTCCCAGATCCCCACAACAGAACATCTCCTTTCTCTAGATGGAAGCCGTGCTCTTGGAACTGTGTCAAACCCTCAGGGTAGATGAATCCTACTTGGCCCGTAGCCACCAGCAGATTCTAAGATCTCACTGGTAACAAGCCAGCATTGTGAGCCATCTTCATGAGATTCCATGTCAACTACAGGCCTTGGTACTTCACCCCAGAGCCTTCAGAAAGAACCTGTCATGTTCCTCAGCTGCAATGTTCAGTGGAAGTGTGCTTTCCAGGCATCCATGTGGGAGTGCTCTGCTACGCAAACTTTCCACATGGGGGACTCTCGAGCAAACAAATCTGACTGCCCTGTCCTGTAGAAGGAAACCTGGCTGTTTGGAGCATCTCACAAGCTCAAGTGTGGGAAATCCTCTATGACCTCTTTTCAACTCCTCTCCATTTGTCGGTCATTATAGACACAAACTCCAGCTTGAGCAAACATCTGACGTCTGCGCTTACTCAGGTGCTGGATATTCGAATCAGCCGCTGCACACTGGAAATGCCAATCGCTTGTCACTGAATTTATTCATAGCTTGGGTTTACAATTCCATCCTCACCCTACTGGTCAACAAGCCCTCATGATAGGGAATTCTGCAGCCACAACACAGCATTCTGCCTTCCCAATAGAAAGAAGAAGGGCCTGGTTGAGTCTGCCCAGAAACTCCACATTATGATCAATCTACTTGTTTCTTGAGGGAACCCTGAATTATAGACAGCCCTGGCCCCTAGTGTTGTGTCTGACAGAGCCTAAGCCCCGACCTCGTGTCAGCCACCTAGAAGGCGGGGCCCATATCCCGCATGTTAGACTGGCCACGGAACAGAGCCGTCATCTTTACCCATCCTTGGTATTCAGGCATGTGTCCCCAGACCTTTCTTGGAATCCCTACCAATGAGGGAACCTGAATCACAATAGAGAAATCCTCATTCCCCATGGCAGGATTCCTGTAAGTTCGGAAGGGTGTCCAACACTCAGAGTGTTAGCCTACTGAATGGCCATTGAGACCACCCCCATTCCTGAGGGCCACCCTATGCAAAAGCTTGCATAGTGACCCTCAGCCTGAGCATGCTTTCAAACAAACGCTCTCAGTTGTATCTCCAGGACTTGCATTGGAGGCCTGGAAAGCCCCTATGCCCAAATCATAACCCTTGGTGGGTATTTCCAGGTGCCCAGAGCCAGAGCACTTCTCTGCAATCCCTGTTATGGGACACCCTGAATATGGAAAACAGAACTCTTTCCTCTCTGAGAAAGCCACCACATTATAAGGAGCCGCCAGGATACTTGAGAGGAAATATCACCCATGGACACCTGAGACCACACCTGCATTCTTAGTCCATCGTGGATACACAATCCAGATAAAAAAGCCTGTGCTACCTCCTTTGAGGCATGCGATTTACATTTCACACGGAGCTTCCCTCCAGGAGTATGCATTGGGCCTACAATCACTTCGCCACTAAACCTAACCCGCATTTGTGTTTGCAGACTTCCCTCCCAAAACCATGGCTCTCATGCCCTCCAGCATGGGGTCTCTGGAGCCACACCACAGGACTGTGCCCACCATTGCCAAGGAAACTGTGCCCATCAAATTGCCCTATCTTTCCAGATTAGGAGAAACCTGCAAGGCCCCTGAGCCCACCCCAATACTGGTTGCCACTCTGTACACAAATGCACAGTCTGGAACACCCTGATCACCTACATCTAGGCAGACATTGAAGTCAATGATACTGAGTCAGAGGATTGAACCTGACATTCCGTTAGGATTTTATTGGAAACCTAGATTAAATTTTCAGGCATCTATCCTCAGAGGCCTGTTCTGCAATACCAAATTATGATACATTTGGTCCGTTAGCCCCACATCAGAACATCTCTGGTCCAAGAAGGAAACCGTGCCCTTTGACCAGTGTCAAACCCTCAGGGTAGATGAATCCTACATGGTCCCTTAGCCACCAGCACACTGTAAGGTCTCCATGGTAACAAACCTGCATTATGACCCATCTTCATGAGACTTCATGTCAACTCCAGGCCTTGGTAATTCGCCCAAGAGCCACCAGAACGAATTGGCCATGTTTCTCAGCTGCAATTTTAATGGAGGTGTGCTTTCCAGGCATCCACGTGGGAGTGCTCTGCTACCCAAACTTTCCACATGGGGGACCCTGGAGCAAATAAACCAGACTCCCCCTGTGTGGTAGAAGGAAACTTTGCTGTTTGAAGCATCTCACAAGCCCCAGCATGTGAAATCCTCCATGGCCTCTTGACGCCACCCCTCCATTCATCGGTCATCATAGACATAAACTCCAGCATGAGGAAATGTCTGACTTTCACCTTTACTCAGGTGCTGGATATCTGGAATCAGACACTGCACAATGGAACTGCCTTTTGCTTGGCACTGAATTGAACCTTAGCTTAAGTTAACAATTCCATCCTCACCCTACTGGTCCCCAAGCCCGCTTGATAGGGAATTCTGGGGCCACAACGGAGCTTTTTGCCTTCCCCTTAGAAAGAAGAAGGGCATGGTGATTCTGCCCAGAAACTCTGCATGAGGATCAATCTGCTCAGCCCTTGAGGGATCCCTGATTCATACTCAGCCCTGACCACTAGTTCTGTTTCTGACAGAGCCTGAGTGCTCAATTCATGTCAGCTACTCAGAGAGTCAGGCATGTGAGACTGGCCATGTCTCAGGTCCCTCATCTCTACCCATCCTTGGTATTCAGGCATCTGTCCCCAGACATTTGCTAGAATACCTGCTAATGGGGGAACCTGAGGCACAATAGAGAATTCTTCCTTTTCCATGGCAGGAATCCTGGTAGTTGGGATGGGTGTCCTACATTAAAGTGGTAGCCAGCTGCATGGCCAAGGAGACAACTCCCACTCATAAGGGCTGCCCTAATCACATCAGGCATTGTGACACTCAGACTAGCATGCTTTCAAACAACCGCTCTCAGTTGTACCTCCAAGTCACACATTGTAGGCCTGGTACTCCCCTAGGCCCAAATCCTAATCCTGGTGGGATTTTCCAAGCACCCAGACTCACAGCCCTTCTCTGGAATCCCTTTTTGGGGAACATCTAAGATTGAAAACAGCACTCTTCCATTCAAACGAGAAAGCCACCAAACTATTGGGAGCTTCCAGGATCCGTAGAGAGGAAAATACTCTCATGGAAACATTAGAACACACCTGCATTCCAAGGCTATCATGGACACACAATCCAGATACAAAAGCCAGTGCTAGTGCCTTCGAGGTACGTGATTTACAGTTCCTGACGATCTGCCCTCCAGGTCTATGCATTGGGCCTACGATCACCTCGCAACTCAACCTAATCCGAGTTTGTGATTGCAGACTTCTCTCCCAAAACCATGGCTTACATGCCCTCCACGATGGAGTCTCTGGAGCCACACCACAGGACTGTGCCTGCCACCCCCAAGGAAACCGTGCCCACAAATTTGCCTAAACCTTCAAGATTAGGAGAAACCTGCAAGGCCCCAGAGCCCACCCCAATATTGGAGGCCACTCTGTACACAAAGGCACAGTCAGAAACACCCTGATTGCCTACATATAGGCAGACACCGAAGTCAATGGTCCTGAGTCTGATGATTGAACCTGAAATTCCCCTTGGACTTCATTGGAACCCTAGATGAAGTTTTTAGGCATCTGTCCTCAGAGGCCTGTTCTGGAATTCCAACTTATGATACAACATTTGGTCCGTGAGCCCCACAACAGAACATCTCCGATACCCAGAAAAAAACCGTGTTCTTTGACCGGTGTCAAACCATCAGGATAGACTAATCATACATGGCCCCTTAGCCACCAGCACATAGTAAGATTTCCGTGGTAACAAAACTGCATTGTAACCCAACTTCATTAGAAACCAGGCCTTGGTACTTTGCCCTAGAGCAACCAGAAAGAACCTGCCATGTTCCTTAGGTGCAATGGTCAATGTAGGTGTGCTTTCCAGTATCCACGTGCGAGTACTATGCTACCCAAACTTTGCACATGGGGGAACCTGGTGTAAACAAACCAGACCTCCCCTGTCCAGTAGAAGGAAACCTTATGTTTGGATCAACTCACAGGCCTCAGCGTGTAAACTGCTCCATGGTTTCTTGATGCCACCACTCCATTGGTCGGTCATCATAGACAAAAACTCCAGTCTAAGCAAACATCTGACATGCACCCTTATCCCGGTGCTGGATGTCTTGAATAAACCACTGCACATTGGAACTGCCTTCCACTTGGCACTGAATTGAACCATAGCTTGTGTTTACAATTCCATCCTCACCTGACTGGTCCCTAAGCCCTCTTGATAGGGAAATCTGGGGCCACAACGCAGCATTCTGCCTTCCCCATCGAATGAAGAAATGCCTGGTGAGTCTGCCCTGAAAACCCACATGAGGATCAATCAGGTCGGCCCTCGAGTCAACACCGATTTATAGGCTGCCATGGCCACTAGTGCCGTGTCTGACAGAGCCTGAGCTCGACTGAGTTTCAGCCACTAGAGAGCAGGCCCCATATCTAGCATTTGGGATTGCCATGGCCCAAGTATGTCATCTCTACCCATCCTTGATATTCAGGCACCTGTCCCCAGACCTTGGCAGGGATCCCTGCCAATTAGGAAACTTGAAGCACAATAGAGAACTCTTCTTTCCCCATGGCAATAAACCTGGCTTTTGGGATGGGTGTTCTACCCTCAAAGGGGGAGCCAGTTACAACATCAATGACACCACACACACTCCTGAGGACTACCCTTGGCACAAACAGGCATTGTGACCCTCACCCTGAGCATGCTTTCAAAAAATCCCTCTCAGATTCACCACAATGATCCCTCATTTCAGGCCTGGTATGCCTGTAGGTTCAAATCATAAAACTTGGTGGGATTTTCGAGGTGCCCAGACCCAGAGACCATCTCTGGAATTTTTGTTTTGGTGCACCCTTTAGATGGAAAACAGCACTCATCCCTTCCCCAAAAATGTCACCAAATTATGAGGAGCCACCAGGATCCATAGAGAGGCAATGTCTCCCATGGACCCATGAGAACACACCTGGATTCCGAGGCCATCCTGGACACACAATCCGGAGAGAAAAGCCTGTGCTACTGCCTTCCATTCACCCTAATTACAGTTCCAGATGAGCTGCTCTCAAGGTATATGCATTGGGCCTGTGATCACCTCGCCACTCACCCTAATTCGAATTTGTGTTTGCAGACTTATCTACCAAAACCATGGCACACATGCCCTCCAGGATGGGGTCTCTGGATCCACACTGCAGGACTGTCCCTGCCATCCACAAGGAAACTGTTTCCATCACAGTTGCCCAAACTGTCTAGATTAGGAGAAACCTACAAGGCCTCTGGGGCTACCCCAATTTCGGCGGCCGCTCTGAACACAAATGCACAGTCTGAAATACCCTGATCCCCTACATCCAGGAACACAGCCAAGTCAATGGTCCTGAGTCAGAATAATGAACCTAACATGCCCCTAGGACGTCATTGGAACCATTGATTCGGTTTTCAGACATGTGTCCTCAGAGGCCTGTTCTAGAATGCGAACTTATGATACAACATGTGGTGCCTGGGCCACACAACAGAACATCTCCTGTCCCCAGAAGGAAACCGTGCCCTACAATCTGTGCAAAATCCCAGAGTAGTAGATTCCTGCACAACTACTAAGCCACCAGCACATTCTAAGATCTACCTGGTAACAAACCAGCTGTGTGGCCCATCTGCAAGAGATTCCATGTCAAATCAAGGACTTGGTACTTTGCTACAGAGACACCAGAATAAAGCTGCCATGTTCTTCAGTTGCAATGGTCAATGAAGTTGAACATTCCAGGCATCCATGCGGTAGAGCTCTGCTACCCAAACTTTCTACATCGGGGACCCTGGAGCAAATAAAGCACACTCCACCTGTCCAGTAGAATGAAACCTTGCTATTTGGAGCAGCTCATGAGTCTCAACGTGAAAATCCCTCCATGGCTTCTTGACGCCACCCCTCCATTTGTCAGTCATCATAGACACAAACTCCAGTGTGAGCAAATATCCGACGTCCTCCCTTACTAAGGTGCTGGATATCTCGAAAAAGCTGCTGGACACAGGAACTGCCTTCCGCTTGGCAGTGAATTGAACTGTAGCTTGTGTTTACAATTCCTTCCTCACCCGACTGGTCCCCAAGCCTTCTTGATAGCGAATTATGGAGACACAACACAGCATTCTGCCTTCCCGATAGAAACAAGTGCCTGGTGAGTCTGGCCAGAAACCCCACATGAGGATCAATCTGCTCGGCCCTATATCAGAGGGACCCTGATTTATAGGTTGCCCTGGCCACTAGTGCTGTGTCTGACAGAGCCTGAGCCCAGACCTAGTGTCAGTCACCAGAGTTTGAGCCCCACATCTAGCATTTGGGATTGCCATGGCTCAAGTATTTCATCTCTACCCATCCTTGGTATTCAGGCACCTGTCCCCAGACCTTTGCTGGAATCCCTGACAATGGGGCATCCTGAAGCACAATAGAGAACTCCTCCTTCTTCATATCAGGAAACTTGGCTGTTAGGATGGGTGTTCAACCCTGAAAGGGGGAGTCATTTACAAGTCCAGTGAGACCACACAAACTCCTCAGGGATGCCCTGGAGGCAAACAGGCCTTGTGACCCTCAGCCTGAGCATGCTTTCAAACAATCCTTCTCTGTTGCACCACCATGAACCCGCATTGCAGGCCTAATATGCCCCTAAGCCCAAATCATAGCACATGTTGTGATGTCCCAGATGCCATGAACCAGAGCCCGTCTCTGGAATCCCTGTTTTGGGGCACCCATAAGGTGGAAAACATCACTCTCCCCTTCCCCGAAAAAGCCACCAAACTATGGAGAGCCACCAGGATCCATAGAGAGGAAAAGACTCCCATGGACCCATGAGACCACACCTGCATTCCAAGGCCATGCTGGACACACAATCCAAAGAGAAAAGCCTGTGCTACTGCCTTCCAGTCTCCCTCATTATAGTTCATGAGGAGCTTCCCTCCAGGTCTACGCATTGGGCCTGTGATCACCTCGCCACTCACCCTAATTTGTATTTGTGTTTGCAGACTTCTCTCCCAAAACCATGGCTCACATGCCCACCAGAATGTGATCTCTGGAGCCACACCACAGAACTCTGGCTGCCAACCCCAAGGACACTGTGCATATCAGATTTGCCCAAACCTTCCAGATTAGGAGAAACCTGTGTGGCCCCTGAGCCCACACCAATATTGCCGGCCACTCGGGATGGAAATGCGCAGTCTGAAACACCCTTATCACCTACATCCAGGGAAATAGCCAAGTCAATGATCGTGAGATAGACGATTGAACCTAAAATGCCCCTAGGCTCTCAATGGAACCCCATTAGGTTTTTAGGCATCTGTCCTCAGGGGCCTGTTCTGAAATACCAATCTATGACACATCATGTGGTCTCTGAGCCACACGACAGAACATCCCCTGTCCCCAGAAGAATACCATGCTCTTCGACCTGTGCCAAACCCTCAGGGTAGGAGAATCCTGCATGGCACCTTAGCAACCAGCACATTTTAAGTTCTCCCTGGTAACAAACAAGCATTGTGACCCATCTGCAAGAGATCCCATGTCAACTCAAGGCCTTGGCACTTTGTCCCAGAGCCACCAGAACGAATCTGCCATGTTCCTCAGCTGCAATTGTCAATGGAGGTGTGCTTTCCTGGCATCCATGCCGGAGAGCTCTTCTTCACAAACTTTCCACATGGGGAAACCTAGAGTAAACAAACCAGACTTCACCTACACTGTACAAAAAAATGTTACTTTTTGCAGCAGTTCACAGGCCTCAGCATGTGAACTCCTCCATGGCCTCTTTATACCACCCCTCCACTTGTCGGTCATCATAGACAAAAACTCTAGTGTGAGCAAGCATCTGACATCCACCCTTATTCCAGAGCTGGATGTCTCGAGTAAACTGCTACAAATTGGAACTGCCTTCTGCTTGGCACTGAATTGAACCATAGCTTTTGTTTACAATTCCACCCAAAACTGACTGGTTCCCAAGCTCTCGTGATTGGGAAACCTGGAGCCACAACACAGCATTCTGCCTTCCCTATTGAATGAACAAATGCCTGGGAATCTTCCCAAGAAACTCCACATGAGGATCAATCTGCTCCGCCCTCGAATCTACTCTGATATAAAGGCTGCCATGGCCACTAGCGCTGACAGAGCCTGAGCCCCGACCGAGTTTTAGGCCTCATATCTAGCATTTGGGATTGCTATGGCCCAAGTACGTCATCTCCACCCATCCTTGGTATTCAGGCACCTATCTCGAGACCTTGCTGGAAACCCTGCCAATGGGGCAACCTGAAGCACAGAGGAACCTGACAGAAGAGAACTCATCCTCCCTCATGGCAGGACATTTGGCTGTTGGGTTGGGTGTCCAACTTTCTAAGAGGGAGCCAGATATATGACCAATGAGACCACTCCCACTCCTGAGGGCCGCCATGGGAGCAAACAGGCATTGTGAGACTCAGCCTGAGCAAGCTTTCAAACAATCCCTCTCAGTTGCACCATCATGATCCCGCATTGCAGGCCTCATACACCCCTAGGTGCAAATCCTAACCCTTGGTGGGAAGTCCCAGATGCCCAGAAAAAGAGCCTGTATCTGGAATCCCTGTTTTGGGGCACCCATAAAATGGAAAACAACACTCTTCCCTTCCCCAAAAAAGCCACCAAACTATGAGCTGCACAGATCCATAGAGAGGAAAAGTTTCCCATGGACCCATGAGACTATACCTGCATTCCAAGGCCATCCTGGACACACAATATAGAAAAAAAAGCCTGTGCTACTGCCTTCCAGTCACCCTAATTACTCCTGACAAGCTGCACTCCAGGTCTACTCATTGGGCCTGTGATCACCTTTCCACTAACCATAACCCACATTTGTGTTTGCAGACTTCTCTCCCAAAACCATGGCTCATATGCCCTCCAGGACAGAGTCTCTGGATCCACAACACATGACTGGACCTGCCATCCCCAAGGAAACTGTGCCCGGCAAACCTGCCCAAACCTTCCAGTTTAGGAGAAACACGCAAGAGCCCTGAACCCGACCCAATATTGTCGGCAGCACTGGACACAAATGCCAGTCTGAAACGCCCTGATCACCTACATCCAAGCAGACAGCCATTTCAATGTTCCTGAGTCAGAAGATTGTACCTGACATGCTCCTAGGACGTCATTGGAACACTAGATTAGGTTTTCAGGCATCTGTCCTCAGGGTCCTGTTCTGAAATACCAACTTAGGATACAACATGTGGTCCCTGAGCCACACAATAGAATATCTCCTGTCCCCAGTAGGAAACCATGCCCTTCGACCTGTGCCAAACCCTCAAGATTGGAGAATCCTGCACAGCACCTTAGACACCAGCACAAACTCTAGTTTGTGCGTTGACCCATACCACAAGCTTTCCATCTGCTGGACAGTCGAGTCCTGTTGAATGGCTCCAGGATGTCCCATACGGAAAGACTGGAGAGCAGGATTCGAAGGATGGATGCCTGTACAGCATACCTCACATTCCCATTGGCTCTTTGTGACAAGACATGTTTGAACTACTGGCTCTGGGGCGAGCTAACTAGGGGGCTGAATTGAAATGGACTCTCCTGCGGATGAGTCATAATGTGGGTTTGTGTGCATGGAGACATTGGAATATGTTGGCAGCTCAGGGGCCATGAAGTATTCGCCTAACCGAAGGGTGTAATATTGCTCCAATTAAAAAGAGATCCCTATGTGGAGATGAGACAGGTTCTCTTTGGTGCCTCAGAAAAGCCCCAGATACTAGTCTTCAAATCAGTTCTCTGAGTAGAGACACCTGGAAACCAAAGCTAGGGTTCAGATTAGAGCCTAGATGCCTGTCCGTTTCAATCTTCTGTCTCTGGGGACACTGTCTGAGTATCTAAGTGGAGATAGTTGCTCAGCTGGTGTCAGAGTGCCCCTCTTAGTCCATGGCCAAGGCATGGCCTTGGAGACCTTATTGGATTCTCCTAATCTCTAGGGTTGTGGCCAATGGATTGGGTACAGTTTTCTTGGAGAGGACTGGCACAGTCCTTCAGTGTGTCTCCATAGGCCCTAGCCTGGAGGGTGTGTGGGTCCGGGCTGTGGGCACAGAAGTCTGAAAACACAAACTCGGCTTGGGTGTGGAGCCGAGAGCATGGCAGGATGGACCCACAGACCGTGAGAGGAGATCCTCAGCTTATGAAAGAAGGGCAAATGGGAGGCAGTCACGCAAGCTTTTGTCTTTGGATGTTTTGTCTCCCATAGCCGTGGAATGTAGGGGTGACCTCAGGGGCTATGGAAGAGTCTCCCTATCTGAGGAGTTGGTCCAGCTCTTAAGATTTTGGGGACATTTTGTGGGAAGGGTGGAGTCCTGCTGTCTGGCTCAGGTGTTCTTCCAGGAGAGGGACTCCAGATCACAGTCCTGGGTTCGAGCAAATGGAATACTCGAGCTCTTGTGAAGATTGGGATCATAAGGGCTTGGCAAGCCCCATATGCGGGCTCTTGGTCCAGGCCCTGAGAGACCTTACTTCGACATGGGGCCCATGCTGATGGTCCCAATGCGAGTTTGTACCCAAGGAGGCACTCAAGTTTAGGCTTGGGCTCAGGGCCCATGAAGGTTTCTCCTACACTGAAGGTATGACTCCATGCCAACAGCAAGCTTTCCAGCCATGGGGAAGGAGAAGATCTGATTTGTGCTTCAGTTACCCACGTTTGCCAGGATTTGATATAATATCTAGGGTCAGATGTCTGAAAACCCAGGTTGGGAAGAGATGACGGCATAAGGCCATGGCCTGTCTGATGTGCTTAGTGTGCAGCCAGCTGTTTCCTTGTCTGTCGGGACGTCAGGCTGTGTCAGACAGAGCATTACTGACCAGGGTAGCCTTTCCAGTTAGGGTGCGGTCGAGGCCAGAGCAGGTTGGTTCTCATTTGTGGTTTCTGGAGAGCCCCATAGGGCAACGTTTTTCTTCTGGTGGGCAGGCAGAAAACTGTGTTGTGGTTCTGGAATTCCCAGTCTGGAGGGCTTGTTTGCCAGGAGTGTGAAGAGGGAAGTCTGAAAACACAAGCTAGCGTTAGGTTTGGGGCCGAGGGCATGGCAGGCCCACTCTGCAGAGACTGAATCAAGATCTCCTGCATCTGAGGTCAGGGCGAGTATCAGACGTTGCCTCAGGTTGGAGTTTGTGTCCATTATGGCCCCTTCCTGAAGGGGGTGGGGGCGTCATGAGGCCAGGGAGGTTTCCCAACGCTGGGAGTTATGAGCTGCCCCAAACATCAAGGTTTCCTCTGTAGGACAGTTGAGTACTATGAGATGGTTCTAGGGTGACCCCTACAGAAAGACTCGAGAGAAGGGGTCTAAGCATGAATGTCTGCAAATGCCACCTCACATTCCCACTGGCTGCTTGGGGCAAGGCAGGCACAATCTGCAGGCTCTTGGGCGGGTTTCTCAGAGGGCTGAGTTGAAATGGACTCTCCTGAGGATGAGTCATACTGTGGGTTGGTGGCCATGGAGACCTTGGAATGTGGCGGTGGCTCAGGGACTCTGCAGGTTTCTTCAAACCGAAGGGTTTGACACAGCTCCAACAATGAAGCTTCCCATGTGGAGACGATAGTTGTTCTGTTTGGTGTCTCAGGAAAGCCCCAGATGCTGGTCTTCAAACCCAGGCCTCTGAGGAGTGACACCTGGAAACCAAAGCAAGAGTTCAGATTAGGGCCCAGGGGCCTGTCTGGTTCAATCTACTGTCTCTGCCGACATCTGTCTGTGTTTCTGCATGGAGGTAGTTGCTCAGCTTGTGTCAGGATGCCTTTGTCCAGAGAGGCTTATAGTAGTGTGATGTCCTCGGGGGCCTTGAGGTTTCTCCTATTCTGTGGGGTTATGGGCAATGGAATGGGCATAGTCTCCTTGGAGAGAGCAGGACAGTCCTGTGGTGTGGCTCCAGAGGCCCCAGCCTGGCGGCTGTGTGGGCCAGGGCTGTGGGGACAGACATCCAAAAACACAATCTCGGCTGAGGTTTGGGGCTGAGGTTATGGCAGGAGTGATCTACAGTCCGTGAGGGGAGCTCATTGTGATTAGAAAGTAAGGCGAGTGAGAGGCGGTCGTTCAGGCTTATGTCTCTGGATGTTGTATTCATGATGGTCATTTAATGTAAGCATGGTCTCATGGGCCATGGAAGTCTCCCTCTCTGGTGATTTGTCCGGCTCCCAAGAGATTGGGGTCATTTTGTGGGAAGGGAGGAGTCCTGTTTTCTGCCTCATGTGTCCCCACAATAGAGGGATTCTAGAGCAGAGCACTGGGTACATACAACTGGAATACCCACCCTCTGGTTAGGCCTGGGGTCCTATGGGCATGGCAAGCCCATATGCAGATTCTTGGTCCAGCCACTGAGAGATGTTACTTGAATAGTGGACTCATGCTGAGGGTCACAATGTGTGTTTGTGCCCAAGGTGGTCCTCAATATTGGGCGGGACCTCATTGAGCTTGCAGGTTTCTCCTACACTGAACCTTGGACATGCCAACCTCAGGGTTTCTTGCCATGGGGAAGGAGGAGTTTTGATTTCTGCATCACGTTCACCTCTGGGCACTAATTGGAGATAAGGTCTAGGTTCTGAAGCCTGAAAACCGAGGTTTGGAAGAGATGACGACCTAAGGCCATGGCGGGTCCGATGTGTTCAGTTTGGGGCCAGGTTTCTAGGTGTCGTTCAGGAGGTCTCCACTCAGGCTGTGCCAGACAGGGCATTCGTGCCCAGATACGCTGTATAATTGGGGTACAGTTGAGTGGCATGCAGAAGATAATTATTTGGGGTTTCTCCGTAGCCCCATAAGGCAAAGTCTTTCTTCTGGAGGGCAGGCAGAGTGCTGCATTCTGGCTCCGGAACTGCCAAACTGGAGGCCTTGCGGCCAGGAATGCAAGGATGTAAGTCTGAGAACTGAAGCTTTGCTTTGGTTTCAGGGCGAGGAAATGGCAGGCACACTCTGCAGAGCTGAATTTAGATTTCATGCATCTGAGGTCAGGGCGAGGTTAATATATTGGCTCAGGTTGGAGTTTCTGTCCATGATGGCCCCTTCATGAAGGGGGGTCATCACACCGCCATTGGTGTTTTCCCATGATGGCAGTAGTGAGATGCTCCAAACCCCAAGGATTTTCTGCGGGTCAGTTGAAACCTGTTGGATGTCTCCAGGACATCCCATATGGAACAATTGCAGAGCAGGGTTCTAAGGATGGATGCCTGGGCATCCGGCCTTGCATTCCAATTGTCTCCTAGCGAACCGGCACGTTTGATTGCTGCCTATGATGTAGCAGCCGAGGGGGCTGAGTTGAAATGCATTCTCCTGAGGATCGGTCATAATGTGGGATTGTGTCCATGGAGACCTTGGAATGGGGCAGTGGCACCAGGGCTCTGAAGGATGCTCCTAACCAGAGGTTTTGACACAGCTCCAAGAAGCATTTTTCCCATGGGGAAACAAGATTTGTTCTCATTGGTGCTTCAGTAACCCCCAATATGCTGGTATTGGAAACCAGAACTCTGAGGAGAGATGCCTGGAAACCAAGGCAATGGATCTGATTAGGGCCTGGGGCCTGTCTGGTTTAATCTTCTTCTCTCGGTTCATCTGTCTATGGGATTGAGTGGAGGTAGTTCCTCAGCTGGTGTCAGATTGCCCCTATTTGTCCTGGGCAGTCTACACTATTGGGATGGCCACTTTGACTTTGGAGGTTTCTCCTAATTTGCAAGTTTGTGGCCAATGAAATGGGCAGAATTCTTTTGGGGAGGGAAGGCACAATCCTGAGGTGTGGCTCTAGGGGCTCAAGCATGGAGGGTGTGTGGGTCAGAGCTGTGGGGACAGAAGTCTGAAAACAGAAACTCGTCTTAGGTTTGGGGACATAGGTATGGGAGGCCCGATCTACAGACCTTGAGGAGAACTCTTCAGGATATGAACAAAGAGTGAGTGTGAGACACTTGCTCAGGCTTTTGACTCTGGATTTTGTGTCACTGATGGCCGTGGAATGTAGGGGCGTCCTCATGGACCATGGGTGAGACTTCCTCTATGGGGATTTGGATGATCCCAATATTTTGGGGTCATTCCGTGGGATGGGAGGAGTCCATTCTGTTTTTTTTTTTTTTTTTTTTTTTTTTTACCTCAGGTGTGCCACTAAAGAGGGATTCCAGAGCAGAACCCTGGGAAGGGGCGACAAGACAACCTGAACTCTGTATAAGATTGGGGGCCTAAGGGCATGGCAATCCCCATATGGGGTACCTTGGTCCAGCCACTGAGAGGTCTTACTTGAGTACAGTGCTCACACTGAGGGTCACAATGCATGTTTGTGCCCAATGTAGGCATCAAGCATGGGCGGGGACTCATGGGCCATGCTTGATTCTCCTACACTGAACTTTGGACAACATACGAACCACAAGGTTTCTTTCCATGGGGAAGGAGGAATTCTGATTTCTGCATCATGTTCACCCCTGGGCAGTGACTGGAGATAAGATCTAAGTTCTGAATCCAGAAAATCGAGGTTGGGATGAGATGATAACCTAAGGTCATGGAGGGTCCGATGTGCTCAGTGTGCGGTCAGCTTTCTGGGTGTTGTTCAGGAGGTATGGATTCAGGCTGTGTCAGACAGTGCATTAGTGCCCAGGTTAGAATGTATAATTTGGGTACAGTTGAGTTCCATGTAGGTTCATCCTCAGTTATTGTGTCAGGGAAGCTCACTGGGGCAACATTTTTCTTCTGGTGGGCAGGCAGAGTGCAGCATTGTGGGTCCAGAATTGCCAAACTTGAGGGCGTCGGGACCAGGAGTCTGAGGACGTAAGTCTGAGATCATAAGCTAAACTTAAGTTTCAGGGCGAGGGCACGGCAGGCACCCTCTGCAGATCCGAATCAAAATCTCATTCATCTGAAGTCAGGACGAGGATCAGACTTAGGCGCAGGTTGGAGTTTCTGTCCATGATGGCCCCTTCATCAAAGGGGTGGAATCTCGAGGCCATGGAGGTTTTCCCACGTTGGGAGTTGTGGGATGCTCCAAACTGCAAGGATTCCTTCTGCGGGAAAATTGAGAACTTTTGGATGGCTCCAGGACATCCCATATGGAATGACTCCAGAGCCGGGTTCTAAAAATGGATGCCTGAGCAGACTGCCTCTTACACCAATTGTCTCCCTGCCACAAGACAGGTACGATCTGATGGCTATGCAGGAGCAATCGTGGGAGCTGAGTTGAAATGGACTCTCCTGAAGATGGGTCTTAATGTGTGTTTGTGTCCATGAGGACGTTGGAATGGGGTGGTGGCCCCAGGGCTCTAAAGGATTCTAACCAGAGATTTTGAAACAACGCGAAAGAGCAAGTTTTCCATGTGGAGACAAGATTTGTTCTAATTGGTGCCTCAGGAAACCCACATATGCTGGTATTAGAACCAGGCCTCTGAGGAGAGATACATAGAAACCACAGCAATGCATCCAATTAGGTCCTAGGAGCCTCTCTGGTTCAATCTTCTTCTCTGTCGACATCTGTCTATTTTATGAAATGGAGGTAGTTGCTCAGCTGGTGTCAGACCGCTCCTGTTTGTCCGGGCGGCCTACACTATAGGGATGGCCTCGGGGAATTTGGAGGTTTCTCCTAAATTGTATGATTATGGACAATGGCATGGGCAGAATTCCTGTGGAGTGGGCAGGCACAGACCTGATGTGTGGCTCCAAGGGCCCAGCCTTGAGGGTGTGTGGGCAAGGACTGTGGGGACAGATGTCTGAAAACACAAACTCAGCTTAGCTTTGGGGACGTAGGTATGGCAGGTCCGATTTACAGACTATGAGGAGAACTTTTTGGGATATGAATAAAGGGTGAAACTGTGAAACTTGTCAGGCTTTTGCCCCTGGATTTTGTGTTAATGATGGCTGTGGAATGTCGAGGAGTCCTCATGGGCCATGGAAGAGTGTTTCTCTCTGTGGATTTGGCCAGATCCCAATTGTTTTGGGTTAATCTGTGGGATTCAGTTTTGTTAACTAAGGTGTCCCACCAAAAGAGGGATTCCAGAGCAGAGCCCTGGACAACAAGAAATCTAACTAAAAATACGGGCCTAGGGGCATGGCAAGCCCAATATGCCTTCTAATGGTCCAGCCACTGAGAGGCCTTCATTGAGGACAGAACTCATGCTGAGGGTCACAATGCGTGTTTATGCCCTCGTGGTACTCAAGCATGGGTGGGGACTCATGGTGCATGCTTGTTTCTCCTACACTGAATGATAGTCAACATGTCAACCACATGAGTTCTTGCCATGGAAAAGTATTAATTCTGATTTCTGCATGTCATTCACCCCTCGGCAGTGATTGGAGATAAGGTCTAGGTTATGAAGTCTGAAAACCGAGGTTGGGAAGAGATGACGACCTAAGACCATGTTGGGTCCGATATGCTCAGCGTGGAGCCAGCTGTCTGGGTGTTGGTCGGGAGGTCCAAGCTTGGGCTGTGTCAGACAGGGCATTAGTGCCCAGGGTAGATTGTATAATTGGGGTACAACTGAGTGCCGTGCAGGTTGATCTTTATTTGGCATTTCTGGGTAGCCCCAAGGGCAATGTTTTTCTTCTGGAGAACAGGCAGAGTGCTGCATTGTGGCTCCGGAATTTCCAAAGTGGATGTCTTGTGGACGGGGAGTGTGAGGACGGAAGTCTGAGAACACATGTTAGGCGTAGGTTCTGGGCGAGGGCACGGCAGGCACCCTCTGCAGATCTGAATCGGGATATCATGAATCTGAAGTCAGGGCGAGGTTCAAACCTAGGCTTAGGTTTGAATTTCTGTCCATTCTGGCCACTTTATGAAGGGGACAGCATCTCCAGTCCATGGAGGTTTACCCACAATGGAAGTTGTGAGATGCTCCAAACAACAAAGATTCCTTCTGATCAACAATTGAGACCTTTTGTATCACTCCAGTACATACCATACAGAATGACACCAGAACAGGGATCTAAGGATGGATGCATGGGAAGCCCGCCTCACATTGCAGTTGTCTCCTAGCAAATAGACAGGTTTGATATGCTGGCTCTGTCAGAGCAACCAAGGGGGCTGAGTTGAAATGGACTCTCCTGAGGATGGATGCTAATGTGGGTTTGTGTCCATGGAGACCTTGGAATGGGGCGTTGGTGCATGGGCCCTGAAGGATTCTCCTAACCGGAGGTTTTGATACATCTCCAAAGGACAAGTTTCCCATGTGGAGACGAGATTTGTTCTGATTGGGGCCTCAGGAAACCCCCATATACTGTTATTGGAATATAGGCCTCTGAAGAGAGATAACTGGAAACCAAAGCAATGGCTCCGTTTAGAGCCTAGGGGCCTGTCCGGTTGAATCTTCTTCTCTGTGTACATCCATCTAAGGTATTAGTGGAGTTAGATGCTCAGCTGGTGTCAGATGGCCCTTGTTTGTCCCAGGTGGCCTACACTATTGTGAAGGCCTTGGGGACTTTGGAGGTTTCTCCTAATTTTATGATTATGGACAATGGAATGGGCAGAATTCCCGTGGAGAGGGAAGTCACAGTTTTGATGTGGCTCCAGGGGCCCCAGCCTGCAGGGTGTGTGCACCAGGACTGTGGAGACAGAAGTCTAAAACACAAACTCAGTTTAGGTTTAGGGACGTAGGTATTGCAGGCCCGATCTACAGACCGTGAGGAGAATTCTTCCGGATATGAAGAAAGAGAGATTGTGAGGCACTTGTTCAGGCTTTTGTTTCTGGATTTTGTGTCAACGATGGGCGTGGAATGTCGGGGAGGCCTCATGGGCCATGGACGAGTCTTCCGCTCTGTGGATTTGGCCCAATTCCAATTGTTTTGGGTCAAACTGTGGGATGGGAGGAGTCCTTTCAGTTTTGTTACCTCAGGTGTCCCACCAAAAGAGGGATTCCAAAGCCGAGCCCTGGGGAGGGGAGACTGGACAACCAGAAATCTGGTTAAAAATTGGGGCCTAGGGGCATGGCAAGCCCAATATGCTGTCTTTTGGTCCAGCCGCTGAGAGGCCTTACTTGAGAACTGGGCTCACGTTGAGGGTCACAATGCATGTTTGTGACCGACTTGGTCCTCAAGCATCTGCAGGGCCTCATGAGCCACACTGGTTTCAACTACACTTTACGTTGGACAACATGCCAACCACAAGGTTTCTTGCCATGGGGAAGGAGTTCTGATTCCTGCATCATGTTCAACCCTGGGTGGTGACTGGAGATAAGGTTTAGGTTCTGAAGCCTGAAAACCGAGGTTGGAAAGAGATGACGACCTATGGCCATGGCGGGTCCGAAGTGCTCAGTGTGTGGCCAGCTGTCTGGGTGGGGCCAGGAGTTCCAGGCTCAGGCTGTGTCAGAATGGGCAATTGTGCCCACTTCAGCCTATATATTTGGTGTACAGCCAAATGGCGTGCAGGTTGATCCTCATTTGGGGTTTCTGGGTAGCCCCAGAGGTCAATGTTCTTCTTCCAGGGAGCAGGCAGAGTGCCGCATTGTACTTCTGGATTGCCAAACTGGAGGGCTTATGGGCCGGTAGTCTGAGGACGGAACTCCGAGAACACAAGCTAGGCTTAGGTTTTATGTGTGAGGACATGGCAGGCACAATCTACAGACCTGAATCGAGATCTCTTGCACCTGAAGTCAGGTTGAGCATCAGACAATGCCTCAGGTTTGACTTTCTGTCCCTGATGGCCCCTTCATAAAGGGGGGGAATCACGAGGCCGTGGGGGTTTTCCCACCATGGGAGTTGTGAGAAGCTCCAAACTGCAAAGATTCTACTGTGGGACAATTGAGACCAGTTGGTTGGCTCCAGGCCAACGATTCTGAGCAGGGTTCTAAGGATGGATGGCTGGGTAGCCCACCTCGCATTCCAATATTCTCCTAGCTACAAGACAGGCTAGATCTGTTGGATCTCGGGGAGCAACCGAGGAGGCTGAGTTTAAATGGACTCTCCTGTGGATGGGTCCTAATATGTTTTTGTGTCTATGGAGACTGTGGCATTAAGCGGTGGCACTAGGGCCCTGAAGGCTTCTCCTAAACAGAGGTTTGACACAGGTCCACCATGCAAGTTTCCCATGTGTAGAGGAGATTTGTTCTGATGGGTGAGTCAAGAAACAGCCATATTCTGGTATTGAAATCCAGGCCTCTGAGGAGAGATGCCTGGAAACCAAAGCAATGGATCCGATTAGTGCCTAGGGGCCTGTTGGTTTCTTTTTACCTCGGGCAACATCTATCTATGGGTCAGAGTGCAGGTAGGTGTTCAGATGAACTCAGATTGCCCGTGTTTGTCCTTGGAAGCCAACATTATGGGATGGCCTCAGGGAATTTAAAGGTTTATACTTTTAGTTGCGTTGTCGCCATTGGAATGGGCTCACACAATTCCCTTGCGAGGGCAAGAACAGTCCTCAGGTTTGGCTTCAGGGGCCTGTGCCTATAGGGTGTGTAGGCCAGGGCTGTTTGGACAGTTGTCTGAAAACACAAACTCGACTTCTGTTTCGGGTCATAGGTAGGGCAGGACTGATCTACAGACCATGAGGAGAACATTTCGGTATATGAAAAAAGGGCGAGTGTGAGGCTATTGCTCATGTTTTTGTCTCTGCATATCATGTCACTCATGGTCGTGAAATTTCCGGGTGACTTCATGGGAAATGGACGAGTCTTACTCTCTGGGGATTTGGCCCCTTCCAAAGAGGTTGGGGTCATTCTGTGGGATGGAAGAAGTCGTTTTTTTTGTTGTTGTTGCTTTGTTTTGTTTCATTTTTTAACCTCCGTTGTCCCACCACATGAGGAATTCCAGAGTAGAGCTCTGGGGAGGGGTGACTGAACAACCAGAAATCTGGTTAAAAATTGGGGCCTAGGGCTATGTCAAGCCCATTATGACATCTAGTGATCCAGGCTCTGAGAGGACTTACTAGAGGACAGGACTCACCCTGAGGGTCAAAATGCATATTTATGCCCTCGTCGCACTCAAGAATAGGCGGGCCTCAGGGTGAATGCTAGTTTCTCCTACAATGATCGTTGGACAACATGCCAACCACAAGGTTTCTTGCCATGTGTAAGGAGAAGTTCTGATTTCTGCATCACACTCACCCCCAGGCAGAGATAAAGTCTAGTTTCTGAGGCCTGAAAACTGAGGTAGGGAAGAGATGATGACCTAAGGCCATGGCGGGTCTGAAGTGCTCAGTGTGCGGTCAGCTGTCTGGGTGTTGGTCAGGAAGTCCGGGCTCAGGTTGTGTCAGACAGTGCATTAGTGCCCAGGTTAGACTATATAATTCGGGCAAAGTCGAGTACCGTGTAGGTTTATCTTCATATAAGGTGCCTTGGCAGCTCTTTAGGCAATATTTTTTTTCCAGAAAGCAGGCCATGTTCTTAATTATGGGACCGGATTTACCAATCATGAGGGCTTTGAGGCCAGGAGAGTGAGGTCGGAATTCTGAGAACAAAAGTTATACTTGGGCTAAGGGCAAGGGCACGGCAGGTACCCACTGCAGATCTGAACCAATATCTCATCCATTTCAAGTCAGGGAGAGAATTAGACTTTGGCTTAGGTTGGAGTTTCTGTGCCTGACGGCTCCTTCATGAAGGGAGCGGAATCTCGTGTCCATGGAGTTTTTCCCACGTGGGAGTTGTGGGTTGCCCCCTTTAAGAATTCCTTCTGCGGGACAATTGAGACCTTTGGGCAGCTCCAGGACATCCCATATGGAATGACTCCATAGCACCGTTCGAGGGAGGATGCCTGGGAAGCCAGCCTCGCATTCCAATTGTCTCCTAGCAACAAGCCAGTTTAGATCTGATGGCTCTGCGGGAGCAACCGGGGTGGCTGACTTGAAATGGACTTTCCTCAGGATGGGTCCTAATGTGTGTTTGTGTCCATGGAGCCTTGGAATGGGGCCGTGGCACCGGGACCCTGAAGTATTCTCCTAAGCTTTTGACAGAGCTCAATGCATATGCTTCCTTGTGGAGACGAGATTTGTTCTGATTGCTACCCCAGGAAAACCCCTATGCTGGTATTGGAATCCAGGCTTTTGAGGAGACATGCCTCTCACCAAAGCAATGGATCCGATTGGCCAGGGTCCTGTCTGGTTCAATCTTCTTCTCTGGGGACATCCATCTATGGTATGAGTGGAGGTTGATGCTCAACTGCTATCAGACCGCGCTTGTATGTCACAGGCAAACTGCCCTATTGGGATGCCCTCAGGGATTTGGAGGGTTCTCCTAATTTTACGGTTTTGGACAATGGAATGGGCAGAGTTCCCATGGATTGGGTAGGCACAGTCCTTATGTGTGGCTCCAGGGACCGCAGCCTGGAGGGTGTGTGGCCCAGGACTTTGAGGACAGAAGTCTGAAAACACAAACCCAAATTAGGTTTGGAGACGTAGGTATGGCAGGCCCGATCTATAAACCATGAGAAGAACTCTTCAGGATATGAAGAAAGAGCGAGTCTGAGGTGCTTGTTCAGTCTTTTGTCTCTAGATTCGGTATCAGCGATGGCCGTGGATTGTCTGGGAAACCTCATGGGCCATGGACGAATCTTCCTCTCTGTGGAATTGGCCCGATCCCAATTCTTTTTCGTCAATCTGTGGAATGGGAGGTCTCCTTTCAGGTTGGTTACCTTAGGTGTCCCGCCAAAAGAGGAATTCCAAAGAAGAGCCCTGGGGAAAAGCGAAGGGACAACCCAAACTATGGGTAAAATTTGGGGCCTAGGGGCATGGCAAGCCCTATATGCTGTCTCTTCATCCAGCCACTGAGAGGCCTTACCTGAGGACTGGGATCAGGCTGAGGGTCACAATGTGTGTTTGTGACCAATGTGGCCCATAAACATGGGCGGGGCCTCATGGGCCACACTGGTTTCAACTACACTGAACATTGGAAAACATGCCAACCACATGGTTTCTAGCCACGGGGAAGGGGTTGTGATTTCTGCATCACTTACAAGCCTGGGCAGTGATTGGAGATAAGGTCTAGGTTCTGAAACTTGACAACCGAGTTTGGGAAGAGATGACGACCTAAGGACATGGCTCGTCCGGCTTGCTCAGTGTTCGACCAGCTTTCTGGGTGGGGCCAGGAAGTCCAGGCTCAGGCTGTGTCAGAAAGGGCAATAGTGCCTAGGTAAGCCTATATATTTGGGGTACAGTCGAATGGCATGCAGGTTGATCCTCATTTGGAGTTTCTGGGTAGCCCCACAGGGCAATGTTTTTCTTCCTGAAGGCTGGCAGAGTGCTGCATTATAGTTCTGGTTTGCAAACTGGAGGGCTTGTGGGCCAGTAGTCTGAAGACGGAAATCTGATAACACAAGCTAGGCTTAGGTTTCTGGGTGAGGACAAGGCAGGAACAATCTACAGACCTGAATCGAGATCTCGTGCTTCTGAAGTCAGGGTGAGGATCAGAAGATCGCTCAGGTTGGTGTTTCTGTCCCTGATGGCCCCTTCATGAAGGGGCGGGGTCTCGAGTTCGTGGGGGTATTCCCACGATGTTAGTTGTGAGAAGGTCCAAACTGCAAAGATTCTTGTGCAGGACAATTGAGACATGTTGGTTGGCTCCAGGCCAACGATTCCGAGCAGGGTTCTAAGGATGGATGCCTGGGTAGCCCACCTTGCATTCCAATTGTGTCCTAGCAACAAGACAGGTTATATCTGCTGGATCTGGGCGAGCAATCTGGATCTGGGTTGAAATGGACTATCCTGTGGATGGATCCTAATATGTTTTTGTGTCTATGGAGACCTTGGAATGAAGGAGAGGCACTGGGGTCCTGAAGGGTTTTTTCAAACAGAGGCTTTGACACAGCTCCAACGTGCAAGTTTCCCATATGTAGATGAGATTTGTTCTGACGGATGAGTCAGGAAACAGCCATATGCTGGTATTGAAATCCAGGCCTCTGAGGAGAGATGACTGGATACCACAGCAATGGATCCGAATAGTGCCTAGGGGCCTGTTCGTACATTTTTACCTCTGGGGACATCAGTCTATGCGTCTGAGAGCATGTAGGTGCTCAGATGGGCTCAGATTGCCCCTGTTTGTCCTGGGAAGCCACCACTATTGGGATGGCCTCAGGGAGTTTGCAGGTTTATCCTATTAGTAGGTTGTGGCCATTGGAACGGGCACATACAATTCCCTTGTAGAGGGCAAGTACAGTCCTCAGGTTTGGCTCCAGGGGCCTGAGCCTGTAGGGTGTGTAGGCAGAGCTGTTTGGACAGTCGTCTGAAACACAAACGCGGCTTATGTTTCAGGTCATAGGTATGGCAGGATTGATCTACAGACCATGAGGAGAACTCTTCGGGATATGAATAAGGGGCGAGTGTGAGGCTCGAGCTCAAGTTTTTGTCTCTGGATATCGTGTCACTCATGGTCGTGAAATTTCCTGGTGACTTTATGGGAAATGGACGAGTCTTACACTCTGGGGGTTTGGCCCCGTCCAAAGAGTTTTGGGTCATTCTGGGGATGGAAGAAGTCCGTTTTGTTGTTGTTGTTGATTTGCCTTGTTTTGTTTTTTAACCTCAGGTGTCCCACTTAATGGGGGATTCCAGAGTAGAGCCCTGGGGAGGGCCGACCGGACAACCAGAAATCTGGTTAAAAATTGTGGCCTAGGGACATGTCAAGCCCATTATGACATCTAATGGTCGAGCCACTGAGAGGACTTACTAGAGCACAGGACTCACGCTGAGGGTCACAATGCGTGTTTATGCCCACTTCGCAAACAAGAATGGGCAGGGCCTCAGGGTGAATCCTGGTTTCTCCTACACTGAACGTTGGACAACATGCCAACCACAAGGTTTCTTGCCATGGGTAAGGAAGAGTTCTGATTTCTGCATCACAGGCACCCCTGGGCAGTGATTGGAGATAAGGTCTAGGTTCTGAAGCCTAAAAACTGAGGTAGGGAAGAGATGATGACCTAAGGCCATGGCGGGTCTGATGTGCTCAGTGTGCGGTCAGCTGTCTGGGTGTTGGTCAGGAGATCCGGGCTCAGGTTGTGTCAGAGAGTGCATTAATGCCCATTTTAGACTATATACTTTGGGTACAGTCGAGTGCCATGTAGATTTATCCTCATATAAGTTGTCTGGGCAGCTCATTAGGCAAAATTTGTTTTCTAGAGGGCAGGCAGAGTGCTTAATTGTCGGTCCGGAATTTTAAACTTGAGGGATTCGTGTCCAGGAGTGTGAGGACGGAAGTCTGAGAACACAAGCTAGACTTGGGTTTCAGGGCGAGGACACGGCAGGTACCACTGTAGATCTGAACCTATATCTCATGCATCTGAAGTCAGGGCGAGGATCAGACGTTGGCTCAGGTTGGAGTTTCTGTGCATGACAGACCCTTCATGAAGGGAGCAGAATCTCAAGGCCATGGAGTTTTTCCCACGTTGGGAGTTGTGGGATGCCCCCTTCAAGGATTCCTTCTGCGGGACAATTGAGACCTGTTGGGCAGCTTCAGGACATCCCATATGGAATGACACCAGGGCACTGTTCGAGGGTGGATGCCTGGGAAGCCGGCCTCGCATTCCAATTGTCTCCCAGCAACAAGACAGTTTAGATCTGATGGCTCTGCGGGAGAAACCGGGGTGGCTGACTTGAAATGGACTTTCCTGAGGATGGGTCCTAATGTGTGTTTGTGTCCATGAGGGCCTTAAAATGGGGCGGTGGCACCGAGACCCTGAAGTATTCTCCTAAGCTTTTGACATAGCTCGATGCACAAGGTTCCTTGTGTAGACGAGATTTGTTTTGATGGGTGCTTCAGGAAAACCTGTATGCTGGTATTGGAATCCAGGCTTTTGAGGAGACATGCCTGTAATCCAAAGCAATGTATCCGATTATGGCCTAGGGTCCTGTCTGGTTCAATCTTCTTCTCAGGGGACATCCATCTATGGTATGAGTGGAGGTAGATGCTCAGCTGGTATCAGACCGCCCTTGTTTGTCCCGGGCGACCTGCACTATTGGGATGGCCTCAGGGATTTGTAGGGTTCTCCAAATTTTACTGTTTTGGACAATGGCATTGGCAGAATTCCCATGGATTGGGTAGGCACAGTCCTAATGTGTGACTCCAGGGGCCCCAGCCTGGAGGGTGTGTGGCCCAGGACTTTGAGGACAGAAGTCTGAAAACACAAACTCAGCTTAGGTTTGGGGACGTAGGTATGGCAGGCCCGATCTATAAACCATGAGAAGAACTCTTCCGGATATGAAGAAAGAGTGAGACTGAGGCGCTTGCTCAGGCTTTTGTCTCTGGATTTTGTATCAGAGATGGCCGTGGAATGTCGCGGAGGCCTCATGGGCCATGGACGAATCTTCCTCTCTGTGGATTTGGCACGATCCCAATTGTTTTTCGTCAATCTGTGGAATGGGAGGACTCCTTTCAGGTTTGTTACCTCAGGTGTCCCGCCAAAAGAGGAATTCCAAAGAAGAGCCCTGGGGAAAAGTGAAGGGAGAACCCGAACTATGGGTAAAATTTGGGGCCTAGGGGCATGGCAAGCCCAATATGCTATCTCTTCATCCAGCCACTGAGAGGCCTTATTGAGGACTGGGATCAGGGTGAGGGTCACAATGTGTGGTTTTGACCAATGTGGCCCGCAAACATGAGCGGGGCCTCATGGGCCACACTGGTTTCAACTACACTGAACGTTGGACAACATGCCAACCACAGGTTTCTTGCCACGGGGAAGGAGTTGTGATTTCTGCATCACTTTCAAGCCTGGGCAGTGATTCGAGAAAAGGTCTAGGTTCTGAAACTTGACAACCGAGGTTGGGAAGAGATGACGACCTAAGACCATGGCGGGTCCGATGTGCTCAGTGAGCGGCCAGCTTTCTGTGTGGGGCCAGGTAATCCAGGCTCAGGCTGTGTCAAAAAGGGCAATAGTGCCCAGGTCAGCCTATATATTTGGGGTACAGTCGTATGGCGTGCAGGTTGATCCTCTTTTGGAGTATCTGGGTAGCCTCAGAGGGCAATGTTTATCTTCCTGAGGGCAGGAAGAGTGCTGCATTATAGTTCTGGTTTTCAAACTGGGGGCTTGTGGGCCAGTAGTCTGAGGAAGGAAATCTGAGAACAAGCTAGGCTTAGGTTTCTGGGTGAGGACAAGGCAGGAACAATCTACAGACCTGAATCGAGATCTCGTGCTTATGATGTCAGGGCGAGGATCAGAAGATCGCTCAGGTTGGTGTTTCTGTCCCTGATGGCCCTTCATGAAAAGGCGGGGGGGTCACGAGGCCGTGGGGGTTTTCCCAAGATGTTAGTTGTGAGAAGCTCCAAACTGCAAAGATTCTTCTGCAGGACAATTGAGACCTGTTGGTTGGCTCCAGGGCAACGATTCTGAGCAGGGTTCTAAGGATGCATGGCTGGTAGCCCACCTCGCATTCCAATTGTGTCCTAGCAACAAGACAGGTTAGATCAGCTGGATCTGGGGGAGCAACCCAGGAGGCTGAGTTGAAATGGACTCTCCTGTGGATGGGTCCTAATGTCTTTTTGTGTCTATGGAGACCTTGGAATGTAGCGGTGGCACTGGGGTCCTGAAGGGTTTTTCCAAACAGAGGCTTTGACACAGCTCCAATGTGCAAGTTTCCCATATGTAGATGAGATGTTTTCTGATGGGTGAGTCAAGAAACAGCCATACGCTGGTATTGAAATCCAGGCCTCTGAGGAGAGATGACTGGATACCACAGCAATGGATCCGTTTAGTGCCTAGGGGCCTGTTCGTTCCTTTTTACCTCTGGGGACATCAGTCTATGCGTCTGAGTGCAGGTAGGTGCTCAGATGAGCTCAGATTGCCCCTGTTTGTCCTGGGAAGCCACCACTGTTGGGATGGCCTCCGGCAGTTTGGAGGTTTATCCTATTAGTAGGGTTGTGGCCATTGGAATGGGCACATACAATTCCCTTGGAGAGGGCAAGTACAGTCCTCAGGTTTGGCTCCAGGGGCCTGAGCCTGTAGGGTGTGTAGGCCAGAGCTGTTTGGACAGTTGTCTGAAAACACAAACGCGGCTTATGTTTCGGGTCATAGGTATGGCAGGACTGATCTACAGACCATGAGGAGAACTCTTCAGGATATGAAAAAAGGGCGAGTGTGAGGCTCGTGCTCAAGTTTTTGCCTCTGGATATCGTGTCACTCATGGTCGTGGAATTTCTGGGTGACTTCATGGGAAATGGAAGAGTCTTACTCTCTGGGGTTTTGCCCCGTCCCAAGAGTTTTGGGTCATTCTGGGGATGGAAGAAGTCCGTTTATTTGTTGTTGTTGATTTGCTTTGTTTTGTTTTTTAACCTCAGGTGTCTCACCAAATGAGGTATTCCAGAGTAGAGCCCTGGGGAGGGCCGACCGGACAACCAGAAATCTGGTTAAAAATTGTGGCCTAGGGACATGTCAAGCCCATTATGACATCTAATGGTCGAGCCACTGAGAGGACTTACTAGAGCACAGGACTCACGCTGAGGGTCACAATGCGTGTTTATGCCCTCTTCGCACTCAAGAATTGGCGGGGCCTCCGGGTGAATGCTGGTTTCTCCTACACTGAACGTTGGACAACATGCCAACCACAAGGTTTCTTGCCATGGGTAAGGACGAGTTCTGATTTCTGCATCACAGGCACCCCTGGGCAGTGGTTGGAGATAAGGTCTAGGTTCTGAAGCCTGAAAAACCGCAGTTGGGAAGAGATGATGACCTAAGGCCATGGCGGTTCTGATGTGCTCAGTGTGCGATCAGCTGTCTGGGTGTTGGTCAGGAGGTCCGAGCTCAGGTTGTGTCAGACAGTGCATTAGTGCCCAGGTTAGACTATATACTTTGGGTACAGTCGAATGCCATGTAGATTTATCCTCATATAAGGTGCCTGGGCAGCTCATTGCCAAATTTTTTTTCTAGAGGGCAGGAAGAGTGCTTCATTGTCGGTCCGGAATTGCCAAACTTGAGGGCTTCGTGTCCAGGAGTGTGAGGACGGAAGTCTGAGAACACAAGCTAGACTTGGGTTTCAGGGCCAGGGCACGGCAGGTACTCCTGTAGATCTGAACCTATATCTCATGCATCTGAAGTCAGGGCGAGGATCAGATGTTGGCTCACGTTGGAGTTTCTGTGCATGACGGCCCCTTCATGAAGGGAGCGGAATCTCGAGGCAATGGAGGTTTCCCACGTTGGGAGTTGTGGGATGCCCCCTTCAAGGATTCCTTCTGCTGGACAATTGAGACTTGTTGGGCAGCTCCAGGACATCCCATATGGAATGACTCCAGGGCACCGTTCGAGGATGGATGCCTGGGAAGCCCGCCTCGCATTCCAATTGTCTCCTAGCAACAAGAGAGTTTAGATCTGATGGCTCTGCGGGAGAAACCGGGGTGGCTGACTTGAAATGGACTTTCCTGAGGATGGGTCCTAATGTGTGTTTGTGTCCATGAGGGCCTTAAAATGGGGCGGTGGCACCGGGACCCTGAAGTATTCTCCTAAGCTTTTGACATAGCTCGATGCACAAGGTTCCTTGTGGAGACGAGATTTGTTTTGATGGGTGCCTCAGGAAAACCTCTATGCTGGTATTGGAATCCAGGCTTTTGAGAAGACATGCCTGTAATCCAAAGCAATGTATCCGATTATGGCCTAGGGTCCTGTCTGGTTCAATCTTCTTCTCAGGGGACATCCATCTATGGTATGAGTGGAGGTAGATGCTCAGCTGGTATCAGACCGCCCTTGTTTGTCCCAGGCGATCTGCACTATTGCGATGGCCTCAGGGATTTGTAGGGTTTTCCAAATTTACTGTTTTGGACAATGGCATCGGCAGAATTCCCATGGATTGGGTAGGCACAGTCCTAATGTGTGACTCCAGGGGCCCCAGCCTGGAGGGTGTGTGGCCCAGGACTTTGAGGACAGAAGTCTGAAAACACAAACTCATCTCAGGTTTGGGGACGTAGGTATGGCAGGCCCGATCTATAAACCATGAGAAGAACTCTTCCGGATATGAAAAAAGAGCGAGTCTGAGGCGCTTGCTCTGGCTTTTGTCTCTGGATTTTGTATCAGAGATGGCCGTGGAATGTCGGGGAGGCCTCATGGGTCATGGACGAATCTTCCTCTCTGTGGATTTGGCCCGATCCCATTTGTTTTTCGTCAATCTGTGGAATGGGAGGACTCCTTTCAGGTTTGTTACCACAGGTGTTCCGCCAAAAGAGGAATTCCAAAGAAGAGCCCTGGGGAAAAGTGAAGGGAGAACCCGAACTATGGGTAAAATTTGGGGCTTAGGGGCATGGCAAGCCCAATATGCTATCTCTTCATCCAGCCACTGAGAGGCCTTATTGAGGACTGGGATCAGGGTGAGGGTCACAATGTGTGGTTTTGACCAATGTGGCCCACAAACATGGGCGGGGCCTCATGGGCCGCACTGGTTTCAACTACACTGAAAGTTGGACAACATGCCAACCACATGGTTTCTTGCCACGGGGAAGGAGTTGTGTTTTCTGCATCACTTTCAAGCCTGGGCAGTGATTGGAGATAAGGTCTAGGTTCTGAAACTTGACAACCGAGGTTGGGAAGAGATGACGACCTAAGACCATGGCGGGTCCGATGTGCTCAGTGAGCGGCCAGCTTTCTGTGTGGGGCCAGGTAATCCAGGCTCAGGCTGTGTCAAAAAGGGCAATAGTGCCCAGGTCAGCCTATATATTTGTGGTACAGTCGAATGGCGTGCAGGTTGATCCTCTTTTGGAGTTTCTGGGTAGCCCCAGAGGGCAATGTTTTTCTTCCTGAGGGCAGAAAGAGTGCTGCATTATAGTTCTGGTTTTCAAACTGGAGGCTTGTGGGCCAGTAGTCTGAGGAAGGAAATCTGAGAACAAGCTAGGCTTAGGTTTCTGGGTGAGGACAAGTCAGGAACAATCTACAGACCTGAATCGAGATCTCGTGCTTATGATGTCAGGGCGAGGATCAGAAGATCGCTCAGGATGGTGTTTCTGTCCCTGATGGCCCTTCATGAAGGGGCGGGGGGGTCATGAGGCCATGGGGGTTTTCCCACGCTGTTAGTTGTGAGAAGCTCCAAACTGCAAAGATTCTTCTGCAGGACAATTGAGACCTGTTGGTTGGCTCCAGGGCAACGATTCTGAGCAGGGTTCTAAGGATGCATGGCTGGTAGCCCACCTCGCATTCCAATTGTGTCCTAGCAACAAGACAGGTTAGATCTGCTGGATCTGGGGGAGCAACCCAGGAGGCTGATTTGAAATGCACTCTCCTGTGGATGGATCCTAATATGTTTTTGTGTCTATGGAGATCTTGGAATGAAGCGGTGGCACTGGGGCCCTGAAGGGTTTTTTCAAACAGAGGCTTTGACACAGCTCCAACGTGCAAGTTTCCCATATGTAGATGAGATTTGTTCTGAGGGATGAGTCAGGAAACAGCAATACGCTGGTTTTGAAATCCAGGCCTCTGAGGAGAGATGACTGGATAGCACAACAATGAATCCAAATAGTGCCTAGGGGCCTGTTCGTACCTTTTTACCTCTGGGGACATCAGTCTATGCATCTGAGTGCATGTAGGTGTCAGATGGGCTCAGATTGCTCCTGTTTGTCCTGGAGAGCCACCACTATTGGGATGGCCTCAGGGAGTTTGCAGGTTTATCCTATTAGTAGGTTGTGGCCATTGGAATGGGCACATACAATTCCCTTGGAGAGGGCAAGTACAGTCCTCAGGTTTGGCTCCAGGGGCCTGAGCCTGTAGGGTGTGTAGGCAGAGCTGTTTGGACAGTTGTCTGAAAACAGAAACGCGGCTTATGTTTCGGGTAATAGGTATGGCAGTATTGATCTACAGACCATGAGGAGAACTCTTCGGGATATGAAAAAAGGGCGAGTGTCAGGCTCTTGCTCAAGCTTTTGTCTCTGGATATCGTGTCACTCATGGTCATGAAATTTCCGGTTGACTTCATGGGAAATGGACGAGTCTTACTCTCTGGGGGTTTGTCCCCATCGCAAGATTTTGGGGTCATTCTGTGGGATGGAAGAAGTCCGTTTTGTTGTTATTGTGATTTGCCTTGTTTTGTTTTTTAACCTCAGGTGTCCCACCAAATGAGGTATTCCAGAGTAGAGCCCTGGGGAGGGCCGACTGGACAACCAGAAATCTGGTTACAAATTTGGGCCTAGGGACATGTCAAGCCCATTATGACATCTAATGGTCGAGCGACTGAGAGGACTTACTAGAGGACAGGACTCACACAGAGGGTCACAATGCGTGTTTATGCCCACTTCGCAAACAAGAATGGGCGGGGCCTCATGGTGAATCCTGGTTTCTCCTACACTGAACGTTGGACAACCTGCCAATGACAAGATTTCTTGCCATGGGTAAGGAAGAGTTCTGATTTCTGCATCACAGTCACCCTTGGGCAGTGATTGGAGATAAGGTCTAGATTCTGAAGCCTGAATACGGAGGTAGGGAAGAGATGATAACCTAAGGCCATGGCGGGTCTGATGTGCTCAGTGTGCGGTCAGCTGTCTGGGTGTTGGTCAGGAGGTCCGGGCTCAGGTTGTGTCAGACAGTGCATTAGTGCTCCCGTAGACTATATAATTTGGGTAAAGTCGAGGGCCATGTAGATTTATCCTCATATAAGTTGTCTGGGCAGCTCATTAGGCAAAATTTGTTTTCTAGAGGGCAGGCAGAGTGCTTCATTGTCGGTCCGGAATTGCCAAACTTGAGGGCTTCGTGTCCAGGAGTGTGAGGACGGAAGTCTGAGAACACAAGCTAGACTTGTGTATCAGGGCGAGGACACGGCAGGGACCACTGTAGATCTGAACCAATATCTCATGCATCTGAAGTCAGGGCGAGGATCCGACGTTGCGTCACGTTGGAGTTTATGTGCATGACGGCCCCTTCATGAAGGGAGCGAAATCTCGAAGCCATGTAGGTTTTCCCACGTTGGGTGTTGTGGGATGCCCCCTTCAAGGATACCTTCTGCGGGACAATTGAGACCTGTTGGGCAGCTTCAGGACATCCCATATGGAATGACTCCAGGGCACCATTTGAGGATGGATGACTGGGAAGCAGGCCTCGCATTCCAATTTTCTCCTAGCAACAAGAGAGTTTAGATCTGATGGCTCTGCGTGAGCAACAGGAGTGACTGACTTGAAATGGACTTTCCTGAGGATGGGTCCTAATGTGTGTTTGTGTCCATGAGGGCCTTAAAATGGGGCGGTGGCACCGGGACCCTGAAGTATTCTCCTAAGCTTTTGACATAGCTCGATGCACAAGTTTCCTTGTGGAGACGAGATTTGTTCTAAATGGGGCCTCAGAAAAACCCCTATGCTGGTATTGGAATCCAGGCTTTTGAGGAGACATGCCTGTAAACCAAAGCAATGTATCCGATTATGGCCTAGGGTCCTGTCTGGTTCAATCTGCTTCTCAGGGGACATCCATCTATGGTATGAGTGGAGGTAGATGCTCAGCTGGTATCAGACCGCCCTTGTTTGTCCCGGGCGACCTGCACTATTGGGATAGCCTCAAAGATTTGGAGGGTTCTCCTAATTTTACGGTTTCGGATAATGGAATGGGCAGAATTCCCATGGATTGGGTAGACACAGTCCTAATGTGTGACACCTGGGGCCCCAGCCTGGAAGGTGTGTGGCCCAGGACTTTGGGGACAGAAGTCTGAAAACACAAACTCAGCTTAGCTTTGGGGAGGTAGGTATGGCAGGCCCGATCTATAAACCATGAGAAGAACTCTTCCGCATATAAAGAAAGAGCGAGTCGGAGGCACTTGCTCAGGCTTTTGTCTCTGGATTTTGTATCAGAGATGGCCGTGGAAAGTCGGAGAAGCCTCATGGGCCATGGACGAATCTTTCTCTCTGGGGATTTGGTCCGATCGCAATTGTTTTTCGTCAATCTGTGGAATGGGAGGACTCCTTTCAGGTTTGTTACCTCAGGTGTCCCGCCAAGAGAGGAATTCCAAAGAAGAGCCCTGGGGAAAAGTGAAGGGAGAACCCGAACTATGGGTAAAATTTGGGGCCTAGGGGCATGGCAAGCCGAATATGCTGACTCTTCATACAGCCACTGAGAGGCCTTACCTGAGGCTTGGGATCAGGCTGAGGGACACAATGTGTGTTTGTGACCAATGTGGCCCATAAACATGGGCGGGGCATCATGGGCCACACTGGTTTCAACTACACTGAACGTTGGAAAAACATGCCAACCACTAGGTTTCTTGCCAAGGCGAAGGAGAAGTTCTGATTCTTGTATCACGTTCACTCCTGAGCAGTGAGTGGAGATAAGGTCTAGGTTCTGAAGGTGAAAACTAAGGTTGTGTAGAGTTGATGGCCTAAAGCCATTGTGGGTGTGATATGCTCTGTTTATGGCCAGCTGTCTGAGTGTTGGACTGGAGGTCTGCCCTCAGGCTGTTTCAGACAGGGCTTTAGTGCACAGGCTAGAGTGTATAATTGGGGTATGGTCGAGTGGCATGCAGGTTGTTACTCATTTGGCGTTTCTGGTTAGGCCTATAGGGCAACATTTTTCTTCTGGAGGGCAGGCAGAGTGCTGCATTGTGTCTCCAGAATTGCCAAACTGGAGGGGTGTGGCCAGAATTGTGAGGAAGGAAGTCTGAAAACACAAGCTAGCACGAGTTTTGGGGCCAAGAGCATGGCAGGCCCACTCTGCAGAGGCTGAATCGAGATCTCCGGCAGATGAGGTCAGGGCGAGTATCAGATGTTGCCTCAAGCTGGAGTTTGTGTCCATGACGGCCCCTTCCTGAAGGGGGTGGGGGCGTCATGAGGCCAGGGAGGTTTCCCTACGCTGGGAGTTGTGAGCTGCTCCAAACTTCAAAGTTTCCTTCTTCAGGACAGTCGAGTACTATTGGATGGTTCCAGGATGCCCCATACAGAAAGACTCGAGAGCAGGGCCCTAAGCATAGATGCCGAGAAACGCCAACTCACCTTCCCATTGCCTGGTGGGGACAAGGCACGCTCAATCTGCGGGCTCTTGGGTGAGCTACCCAGAAGGCTGAGTTTAAATGGACTCTCCTGAGGATGAGTCATAATGTGGGTTGGTGGCCATGGAGACCTTGGAATGTGGCAGTAGCTAAGGGACTCAGCAGGATTCTCCAACCCGAAGGGCTTGACACAACTCCAACAAGGAAGCTTCCCATGTGGAAATGAGAGGTCTTCTGTCTGGTGCCTCAGGAAAGCCCCGTATGCTGGTCTTCGAACCCAGGCCTCTGAGGAGTGATACCTGGACACCAAAGCAAGAGTTCATAATAGGGCCTAGGGGCCTGTCTGGTTCAATCTTCTGTCTCTGCGGATATCTGTCTGTGTGTCTGCATGGAGGTAGTAGTTGCTCAGCTTGTGTCATAATGCCCCTATTTGTCCAGTGCGGCTTGCGGTAGTGGGATGTCCTTGGGGACCTTGAGGTTTCTACTATTTTGTAGAGTTGTGGCCAATGGAATGGGCAGTTTCTTAGGAGAGAGCAGGCACAGTTCTGTGGTGTGGCTCCAGAGACCCCAGCCTGGAGGCTGTGTGGGCCATGGCTGTGCAGACAGACATCCAAAAACGCTAACTCAGCTCAGGTTTGGGGCCGAGGTTACGGCAGGCCTGATCTACAGTCCATGAGGGGAGCTCCTCTGGATATGAAAGAAGGGTGAGAGGGAGGCAGTCGCTCAGGCTTTTGTCTCTGGATGTTTTGTCCACAATGGCCGTTTAATGTAGGAGTTGCCTCATGGGTCGTAGAAGTCTCCCTCTCTGGTAGATTGTCCAGCCCCCAAGAGTTTGGGGTCATTCTGTGGGAAGGGAAGTGTCCTGTTTTCTGCTTCATGTGTCCCCCCAGTAGAGGGATTCTAGAGCATAGCAGTGGGTACTGACAACTGGAATACTCGCCCTCTTGTTAAGCCTGGGGTCCTATGGATATGACAAGCCCCATATGCAGGATCTTGGTCCAGCCACTGAGAGGCGTTACTTTAATACGGGACTCACGCTGCAGGTCACAATGTATGTCTGTGCCCTAGGCGGCCCTCAAGCACTGGCGTGGCCTTTCGGACAATGCAGGTTTTCCCACATTGAACGTTGGACAACATGCCAACCACAAGGTTTCTGGCCATGGGGAAGGAGGAATTCTAATTTCTGCATCACGTTCACCCCTGGGCAGTGATTGGAGATAAGGTCTAGGTCTGAAGCCTGAAAACCGAGGTTGGGAAGAGATGACGACCTACAGCCATAGCGGGTCCTATGTGTCCATGTTGGGGCCAGCTGTCTGGGTATCGTTTGGGATGTCTTGTCTCAGGCTGTGCCAGACAGGGCATTAGTATACAGGGTGGGCTGTATAATTGCTTTACAATCGAGTGGCATGAATTAGAAAATCATTTGGGGTTTCTTATTAGCAGCATAGGGCAAAGTTTTTCTTCTGGAGGGCAGGCAGAGTGCTGCATTGTGGCATCGGAATTCCCAAACTGGAGGGCTTGTGGGTCAGGAGAGTGAGGACGGAAGTCTGAGAACACAAGCTAGGCTTAGGTATCGGGGCAAGGACATGGCAGGCACACACTGCAGAGCTGAATTGACATCTCATGCATCTGAAGTCAGGTCGAGGATCAGACTTTGGCTCAGGTTTGAGTTTCTGTCCATGTTGGCCCCTTCATGAAGGGGGGACATTATGAGCCCATGGGGGTTTTCCCACTATTGGAGTTGTGACATGCTCCAAACTGCAAGGATTCCTTCTGTGGGACAATTAAGATTTGTTGGATGGCTCCAGGACGTCTTATAAGGTATTTTTCCAGAACAGGGTTCTAAGTATGAATGCCTGGGCAGCCAGCCTCACATTCCAATTGTCTCCTAGCAACAAGAAACGTTTGATCTGCTGTCTTGGGGTAGCAACAGAGGGGGCTGAGTTGAAATGGACTTTCCTGAGGATGGTCTTAATGTTGGTTTGAGTCCATGGAGACCTTGGTATGGGGCAGTGGCACCAGGGCCCTGAAGGATTCTCCTAACCGGAGGTTATGACAAAGCTCCAATGAGCAAGTTTTCCATGGGGAGACGAGATTTGTTCTTATTGGTGCCTCAGGAAACCACCATATGCTGGTATTGGAAACGAGGCCTCTGAGGAGAGATGCCTGAAAACCAAAGCAATGGATCTGATTAGGGCCTAGGGGCCTGTCCGGTTCAATATTCTTCTCTGGGGACATCTGTTGTCTGAGTGGAGGTAGTTGCTCAGCTGGTTTGAGATCACCCCTGTTTGTCCTGGGCGGCCTACACTATTGGGATGGCCTCAGTGACTTTGGAAGTTTTTCCTCATTTGCAAGGTTGTGGCCAATGGAATGGGAAGAATTCCCTTGAAAGGGAAGCACAGTCCTGAGGTGTGGCTCCAGGGACCCAAGTGTGGAGCGTGTGTGGTCCAGGGCTATTTGGACAAAAGTCTGAAAACACAAACTCCACTTAGGTTGGTAGATGTAGGTATGGCCGGCCCGATCTAGAGACCCTGAGGAGAACTCTTCGGGATATGAACAAAGGGCGAATGTGAGGTGCTGGCTCATGCTTTTTTTTTTTTTTTTTTTTGGAATTGTGTCACCGATTGCCATGGAATGTCGGGGTATCCTCATGGGCCATTGATGAGGCTACTTTCTGGGGATTTGACCCGATCCCAAGAGTTTGGGGTCATTCTGTGGGAAGGGAATGACCTTTTACCTAAGGTGGACCACCAAAAGAGGGATCCAAGAGCAGAGTCCTGGCGAGGGGCGACTGGACAACCAGACCTCTGGTTAACATTGGGACCTAAGAACATGGCAATCCCCATATGTGGGCCCTTGGTCCAGACACTGAGAGGCCTTCCTTGAGGATAGGTCTCACACTGAGTTTCACAATGAGTTTTTGTGCCCAAGGAGCCCCTCAAGTCAGGGCGTGGCCTAATGTACCATGCTGGTTTCTCCTACACTGAACGTTGGACAATATGGCAACCACAAGTTTTCTGGCCATGGGGAAGAAGGAGTTCTAATTTCTGCAACACTTTCACTCCTGGACAGTGATTGGATTTAAGGTCTAGGTTCTGAAGCCTGAAAACTGAGGTTGGGAAGAGATGAAGACCTAAGGCCATGGTGTGTCTGATGTGCTCAGTGTTCGGCCAGCTGTTGAGTGTGGGTTGGGAGGTGCAGGCTCAGGCTGTGGCAGACAGGGAATTAGTGCCCAGGCTAGACTGTATCATTGGGGTGCAGTCGAGTTTAGTGCAGGATGGTACTCATTTGTGGTTACTGGGTAGCCCCAGAGGGCAACGTTTTTCTTCTGGAGGGAAGACACAGTGCCACATAGTGGCTCCAGAATTCCCAAACTGGAAGGCTTGTGGGCCAGGAGTGTGAGAAAAAAATTCTGAGAACACAAGCCAGACTTAGATTTCGGGGTGAGAGGACGGCAGGCACCCTCTGCAGAGATGATTCGAGATCCCGTATGCCTGAAGACAGAGCTAGGATCAGACGTTGGCTTAGGTCGGAGATTCTGTCCATGACGGCCCCTTCATGAAGGGGACGGTGTCACGAGGACATGGAGGTTTTCCCACGATGGGAATTGTGCGATGCTCCAAACCGCAATGATTCCTTCTGTGGGACAGTCGAGACCTGTTGGATGGCTCCAGGACATCCCATAAGGAAGTTATCCAGAGCAGCGTTATAAGGATGGATGCCTGGGCAGCCTGCCTCCCATTCCAGGTGTCTCATAGCGCCAAGGCAAGTTCGATCTGCTGGATCTAGGGGAGCAACCGAGGCGGGTGTGCTGAAATGGGTGAGTTGAGGATGGGTCATAATGTGCATTTGTGTCCATGGAGACCTTGGAATGGGGTGCTTGATCCGGGGCCTTGAGGGATGTTCATAACCGGAGGTTTTGATGGGCTCTAAAGAGTACGTTTCCTATGTAGAGAAGAGAATTGTTTTGATGAGTGCCTAAGGAATCTCCCATATGCTGGTATTGGAAACCAGGCCTCTGAGGAGAGATGACTGGAAACAAAAGCAATCGATATGATTAGGGCCTAGGTGCCTGTCCGGTTCAATCTCTTTCCTGAGGATACGTGTCTAAGGATCTGAGGGGATGTAGTTGCTCAGCTTGTGTCAGATCGCCCCTGTTTGTCCTGGGCAGCCTATAATATTGGGATGGCTTCGGGACTTTGGAGTTTCTCCTAATCTATAGGTTTGTGGCCAATGGAATGGGCAGAAATTCCCTGGAGAGGGCAGGCACAGTCTGAGTTTGGCTCTAGGGGCCCAGCCTTGAGGCTGTGTGGGCCAGGCCTGTGGGGACAAAAGTCTGAAAACACAAACTCCGCTTAGGATTGGGGACATAGGTATGTCACGCCCAATCTACAGACCGTGATAACACTTAGGGATATGAAAAAGGGTGAGTTTGAGGTGCTTGCTCAGGTTTTGTCTCTGGATTTGTGTCAACAATGTGGGTGGAATGCTGGCGTGGCCTCATGGGTTGTGGATGGCTTTCCTTCTCTGAGGATTTGACCCGATCCCAAGAGTTTGGGTACATTCTGTGGGATGGGAGGAGTCTTTTCTGTTTTTTATTTTATTTTATTTTATATTTTATTTTATGTACCTCAAGTGTCCCAATAAAAGAGGGATTCCAGAGCAGAGTCCTTGGGAGGGACAACTGGATATCCCCACCTCTGTTTAAGTTTGGGGGCCTAGGGGCATGGCAAGTCCAATAGGCGGGCTCTTGATTCAGACACTGAGAGGCCTTCCTTGAGGACAGGGCTCATGCTGAGGTTCATAATGCCTATTTGTGCCCAACAAGGCCCTCTAGCATGGGAAGTGCCTCATGGGCCACGCTAGATTCTTCTACACTGAACGTTGGAGAATATGCCAACCACAAGGTTTCCAGCCATGGCAAAGGAAGAGTTGTGATTTCTGCATCACGTTCACCCCTGGACAGTGTTTGGAGTTTAGGTCTAGGTTCTGAAACGCGAAAACTGAGGTTGGAAGAGATGAAGACCTAAGGACCTGATGGGTCCAATGAGCTCAGTGTGCGGCCAGCTGTTGAGCGTAGGTCTGGAGGTGTGGGCTCATGCTGTGTCAGACAAGGCATTAGACAGCGTAGACTGCATATTTGGGGTGCAGTCGAGTGGCGTTCAGTTGATCCTTATTCGGGTTTCTAGGTAGCTCCATAAGGCAACGTTTTTCTTCTGGAGGGCAGGCAGTGTGCTGCATTATGGCCCCAGTATTGCCAATCTGTAGGGCTTTTGGGGCAGGGGTGTGAGGACGGTAGTCTGAGAACACAAGCTAGGCTTAGTTTTGGGGGTGAGTGCACAGAAGGCACACTCTGCAGAGCTGAATCAAGATCTCATGCACCTGAAGTCAGGGCGAATATCAGACGTTTGCTCAGGTTGGAGTTTCTGTCCATGATGGCCCCTTTATAAAGTGGAGCGTCTCAAGAGGCCATGTAGATTTTCCCACAATGGGAGTTGTGAGATGCTCCAGACTGCAAAGATTCCTTCTGTGGGACACTTGAGACCTGTTGGATGGCTCTAGGATGTCCCATGTGGAACGACTCCAGAGTAGGGTTCTAAGGATGGATGCCTGGGCAGCCCGCCTCCCATTCTAGTTGTCTCCTAGCAACAAGGCAGGTTTGATCTGCAGGCCCTGGGGGAGAAACCAAGGGGGTTGAGTTGACATGGACTCTCCCGAGGATAGATCATAATGTGGGTTTAAGTCCATGGAGACCTTGGAATGGGGCGCTTGATCCGGGGCCCTGAAAGATTCTCCTAAACAGAGGTTTTTATAGAGCTCCAAAGAGTACATTTCCTATGTGGAGATGAGATTTTTCTGATGAGTGCCTCAGTAATCCCCCGTATTCTGGTATTGGAAACCAGGCCTCTGAGGAGAGATGCCTGGAAACAAAAGCAATGGATCTGATTAGAGCCTAAGTGCCTGTCCAGTTCAATCTTATTCTATGGGGATATCTGTCTCTGGGTCTTTCCTAACTTGTGAAAGATCATCCCTGTTTGTCCTGGGCAGCCAACACTATTGGGATGGCCTCGGGGAGTTTGGAGGATTCTCCTAATCTATAGGGTTGTGGCCAATGGAAATGGCAGAATTCCCCTGGAGAGGGAAGCCAGAGTCCTGAGGTGTGTCTCCAGGGGCCCCAGCTTGGATGGTGTGTGGGCCAGGACTGTGGGGACAGAATTCTGAAAACACAAACTCAGCTTAGGTTTGGGATGTATGTATGAAGGTTCGATCTACAGACAGTAAGAATTTTCCGGGCTATGAACAAAGGGCGAGTATGTGGCGCTTGCTCAAGCTTTTGTCTCTGGATTTTGTGTCAACGGTGGCCGTGGAATGTCGGGGTGTCCTCAAGGTCCATGGACAATTCTTTCTCTGGTGATTTGGCCTGATCCCAAGGGGTTGGGATCATTCTGTGGATGGGGAGAGTCCTTTCTATATATTTTTTTTTTTACCTCAGGTGTTCCAACAAAGAGGGAATCCAGAGTAGAGCATTGAGTAGGGGTGACTAGACATCTCGAACTCTGGTTGAGAATGGGGGATAGGGGCTTGGCAAGCCCCATATGTGGGCCGTTGTTCCAGTCACTAAGAGGCTTTACATGAGGATAGGGTTCACGCTGAGGGTCACAATGTGTGTTTGTGCAAATTGTGGCCCTCAGGGATAGGTGGGGCCTCATAGTCCATGCTGCTTTCTCCTACAATGAACATTGGACAACATGCCAACCACTAGGTTTTTTGCCAAGGCGAAGGAGAAGTTCTGATTCTTGCATCACGTTCACTCCTGAGCAGTGAGTGGAGATAATGTCTAGGTTCTGAAGGTGAAAACTGAGGTTGGGTAGAGATGATGGCCTAAAGCCATTGTGGGTGTGATATGCTCTGTGTACGGCCAGCTGTCTGGATGTTGGACTGGAGGTCTGCCCTCAGGCTGTGTCAGACAGGGCTTTAGTGCACAAGCTAGACTGTATAATTGGGGTATGGTTGAGTGGCATGCAGGTTGTTACTCATTTGGCGTTTCTGGTTAGCCCTATAGGGCAACATTTTTCTTCTGTAGGGCAGGCAGAGTGCTGCATTGTGTCTCCAGAATTGCCAAACTGGAGGGGTGTGACCAGGATTGTGAGGAAGGAAGTCTGAAAACACAAGCTAGACGAGTTTTGGGACCAAGAGCATGGCAGGTCCACTCTGCAGAGGCTGAATCGAGATCTCCTGCAGTGAGGTTATGGCGAGTATCACATGTTGCCTCAAGCTGGAATTTGTGTCTATGACGGCCCTTACATGTAGGGGGTGGGGGCGTCATGAGGCCAGGGAGGTTTCCCTACGCTGGGAGTTGTGAGCTGCTCCAAACTTCAAAGTTTCCTTCTTCAGGACAGTCGAGTACTATTGGATGGTTCCAGGATGCCCCATACAGAAAGACTCGAGAGCAGGGGCCTAAGCATGGATGCCGAGAAACGCCAACTCACCTTCCCATTGCCTGGTCGAGACAAGGCACGCTCAATCTGCGCGCTCTTGGGTGAGATACCCAGAAGGCTGAGTTTAAATGGACTCTCCTGATGACGAGTCATAATGTGGTTTAGTGGCCATGGAGACCTTGGAATGTGGCAGTAGCTAAGGGACTCTGCAGGATTCTCCAACCCGAAGGGCTTGACACAACTCCAACAAGGAAGCTTCCCATGTGGAGATGAGAGGTCTTCTGTCTGGTGCCTCAGGAAAGCCCCGTATGCTGGTCTTCGAACCCAGGCCTCTGAGGAGTGATACCTGGACACCAAAGCAAGAGTTCATAATAGGGCCTAGGGGCCTGTCTGGTTCAATCTTCTGTCTCTGCGGATATCTGTCTGTGTGTCTGCATGGAGGTAGTAGTTGCTCAGCTTGTGTCATAATGCCCCTATTTGTCCAGTGCGGCTTGCGGTAGTGGGATGTCCTTGGGGACCTTGAGGTTTCTACTATTTTGTAGAGTTGTGGCCAATGGAATGGGCAGTTTCTTAGGAGAGAGCAGGCACAGTTCTGTGGTGTGGCTCCAGAGACCCCATCGTGGAGGCCGTGTGGGCCATGGCTGTGCAGACAGACATCCAAAAACCCTAACTCAGCTCAGGTTTGGGGCTGAGGTTACGGCAGGCCTGATCTACAGTCCATGAGGGGAGCTCCTCTGGATATGAAAGAAGGGTGAGAGGGAGGCAGTCGCTCAGGCTTTTGTCTCTGGATGTTTTGTCCACAATGGCCGTTTAATGTAGGAGTTGCCTCATGGGTCGTAGAAGTCTCCCTCTCTGGTAGTTTGTCCAGCCCCCAAGAGTTTGGGGTCATTCTATGGGAAGGGAAGTGTCCTGTTTTCTGCTTCATGTGTCCCCCCCAGTAGAGGGATTCTAGAGCATAGCAGTGGGTACTGACAACTGGAATACTCGCCCTCTGGTTAAGCCTGGGGGCCTATGGATATGACAAGCCACATATGCAAGATCTTGGTCCAGCCACTGAGAGGCATACTTTAATACGGGTCTCATGCTGCAGGTCACAATGCATGTCTGTGCCCTAGGCGGCCGTCAAGCACTGGCGTGGCCTTTCGGACAATGCAGAATTTCCCACATTGAACGTTGGACAACATGCCAACCACAAGGTCTGGCAATGGGGAAGGAGGAATTCTAATTTCTGTATCACGTTCACCCCTGGGCAGTGATTGGAGATAAGGTCTAGGTTCTGAAGCCTGAAAACCGAGGTTGGGAAGAGATGACGACCTACAGCCATAGCGGGTCCTATGTGTCCAGGTTGGGGCCAGCTGTCTGGGTGTGGTTTTGGATGTCTTGTCTCAGGCTGTGCCAGACAGGGCATTATTATACAGGGTAGGCTGTATAATTGCTTTACAATCGTGTGGCATGCATTAGAAAATCATTTGGGGTTTCTTATTAGCAGCATAGGGCAAAGTTTTTCTTCTGGAGGGCAGGCAGAGTGCTGCATTGTGGCATCGGAATTCCCAAACTGGAGGGCTTGTGGGCCAGGAGTGAGGACAGAAGTCTGAGAACACAAGCTAGGCTTAGGTTTCGGGCAAGGACAAGGCAGGCACACTCTGCAGAGCTGAATTGAGATCTCATGCGTCTGAAGTCAGGTCGAGGTTCAGACTTTGGCTCAGGTTTGAGTTTCTGTCCATGTTGGCCCCTTCATGAAGGGGGGGACATTATGAGCCCATAGGGGCTTTCCCACTATTGGAGTTGTGAGATGCTCCAAACCGCAAGGATTCCTTCTGTGGGACAATTAAGATTTGTTGGATGGCTCCAGGACGTCTTATAAGGTATTTTTCCAGAACAGGGTTCTAAGTATGGATGCCTGGGCAGCCAGCCTCACATTCCAATTGTCTCCTAGCAACAAGAAACGTTTGATCTGCTGTCTTGGGGTAGCAACAGAGGGGGCTGAGTTGAAATGGACTTTCCTGAGGATGGTCTTAATGTTGGTTTGAGTCCATGGAGACCTTGGTATGGGGCAGTGGCACCAGGGCCCTGAAGGATTCGCCTAACCAGAGGTTATGACAAAGCTCCAATGAGCAAGTTTTCCATGGGGATACGAGATTTGTTCTTATTGGTGCCTCAGGAAACCACCATATGCTGGTATTGGAAACGAGGCCTCTGAGGAAAGATGCCTAACAACCAAAGCAATGGATCTGATTAGGGCCTAGGGGCCTGTCCGGTTCAATATTCTTCTCTGGGGACATCTGTTGTCTGAGTGGAGGTAGTTGCTCAGCTGATTTGAGATCACCCCTGTTTGTCCTGGGCGGCCTACACTATTGGGATGGCCTCGGTGACTTTGGAGGTTTTTCCTCATTTGCAAGGTTGTGGCCAATGGAATGGGAAGAATTCCCTTGAAAGGGAAGCACAGTCCTGAGGTGTGGCTCCAGGGACCCAAGTGTGGAGCGTGTGTGGTCCAGGGGTATTTGGACAAAAGTCTGAAAACACAAACTCAACTTAGGTTGGGGGATGTAGGTATGGCCGGCCCGATCTATAGACCGTGAGGAGAACTCATCGGGATATGAACAAAGGGCGAATGTGAGGTGCTGGCTCATGCTTTTTTTTTTTTTTTTTCTGGAAATGTGTCACCGATTGCCATGGAATGTCGGGGTGTCCTCATGGGCCATCGATGAGACTCCTTTTCTGGGGATTTGACCTGATCCCAAGACTCTGGGGTCATTCTGTGGGAAGGGAGGAGGCCTTTCTTGTTTTTTTGTTTATTTTTTTATTATTATTATTATTTTTTTTTACCTAAGGTGGACCACCAAAAGAGGGATTCCAGAGCAGAGTCCTGGGGAGGGGTGCCTGGACAACCAGACCTCTGGTTAATATTGGGACCTAAGAACATGTCAAGCCCCATATGTGGGCTCTTGGTCCAGACACTGAGAGGCCTTCCTTGAGGATAGGTCTCACACTGAGTTTCACAATGTGTTTTTGTGCCCAAGGAGCCCCTCAAGTCAGGGCGTGGCCTAATATACCATGCTGGTTTCTCCTACACTGAACGTTGCACAATATGGCAACCACAAGTTTTCTGTCCATGGGGAAGAAGGAGTTCTCATTTCTGCAACACTTTCACTCCTGGACAGTGATTGGATTTAAGGTCTAGGTTCTGAAGCCTGAAAACTGAGATTGGGAAGAGATGAAGGCCATGGTGTGTCTGATATGCTCAGTGTTCGGCCAGCTGTTGAGTGTGGATTGGGAGGTGCAGGCTCAGGCTGTGGCAGACAGGGAATTAGTGCCCAGGCTAGACTGTATCATTGGGGTGCAGTCGATTTTCGTGCAGGATGGTACTCATTTGTGGTTACTGGGTAGCCCCAGAGGGCAACGTTTTTCTTCTGGAGGGAAGACACAGTGCCACATAGTGGCTCCAGAATTCCCAAACTGGAAGGCTTGTGGGCCAGGAGTGTGAGGAAAAAATTCTGAGAACACAAGCCAGACTTAGATTTCGGGGTGAGGGGACGGCAGGCACCCTCTGCAGAGATGATTCGAGATCCCGTATGCCTGAAGACAGAGCTAGGATCAGACGTTGGCTTACGTCGGAGTTTCTGTCCATGACGGCCCCTTCATGAAGGGGACGGTGTCGCGAGGACATGGAGGTTTTCCCACGATGGGAATTGTGAGATGCTCCAAACCGCAATGATTCCTTCTGTGGGACAGTCGAGACCTGTTGGATGGCTCCAGGACATCCCATAAGGAAGTTATCCAGAGCAGGGTTCTAAGGATGGATGCCTGGGAAGCCTGCCTCCCATTCCAGGTGTCTCATAGCGCCAAGGCATGTTCGCCTGCTGGATCTAGGGGAGCAACCGAGGCGGGTGTGTTGAAATGGGTGAGTTGAGGATGGGTCATAATGTGCATTTGTGTCGATGTAGACCTTGGAATGGGGTGCTTGATCCGGGGCCTTGAGGGATGTTCATAACCGGAGGTTTTGATGGCCTCTAAAGAGTACGTTTCCTATGTAGAGAAGAGAATTGTTTTGATGAGTGCCTAAGGATCTCCCATATGCTGGTATTGGAAACCAGGCCTCTGAGGAGAGATGACTGGAAACAAAAGCAATTGAGATGATTAGGGCTTAGGTGCCTGTCCGGTTCAATCTCTTTCCTGAGGATACGTGTCTAAGGATCTGAGGGGATGTAGTTGCTCAGCTTGTGTCAGATCGCCCCTGTTTGTCCTGGGCAGCCTATAATATTGGGATGGCCTTAGGACTTTGGAGTTTCTCCTAATCTATAGGGTTGTGGCCAATGGAATGGGCAGAAATCCCCTGGAGAGGGCAAGCACAGTTCTGAGATTGGCTCTAGGGGCCCAGCCTTGAGGCTGTGTGGGCCAGGCCTGTGGGGACAAAAGTCTGAAAACACAAACTCCGCTTAGGATTGGGGACATAGGTATGGCACGCCCAATCTACAGACCGTGATAACACTTAGGGATATGAAAAAGGGTGAGTTTGAGGTGCTTGCTCAGGTTTTGTCTCTGGATTTGTGTCAACAATGTGGGTGGAATGCTGGCGTGGCCTCATGGGTTGTGGATGGCTTTCCTTCTCTGAGGATTTGACCCAATCCCAAGAGTTTGGGTACATTCTGTGGGATGGGGGGAGTCTTTTCTGTTTTTTATTTTATTTTATTTTATGTTTTATTTTATGTACCTCAAGTGTCCCAATAAAAGAGGGATTCCAGAGCAGAGTCCTTGGGAGGGACAACTGGATATCCCCACATCTGTTTAAGTTTGGTGGCCTAGGGGCATGGCAAGTCCAATAGGCGGGCTCTTGATTCAGACACTGAGAGGCCTTCCTTGAGGACAGGGCTCATGCTGAGGGTCACAATGCCTATTTGTGCCCAACAAGGCCCTCAAGCATGGGAAGTGCCTCATGGGCCACGCTGGATTCTCCTACACTGAACGTTGGAGAATATGCCAACCACAAGGTTTCCAGCCATGGCGAAGGAAGAGTTGTGATTTCTGCATCACGTTCACCCCTGGACAGTGTTTGGAGTTTAGGTCTAGGTTCTGAAACGCGAAAACTGAGGTTGGAAGAGATGAAGACCTAAGGACCTGATGGGTCCAATGAGCTCAGTGTGCGGCCAGCTGTTGAGCGTAGGTCTGGAGGTGTGGGCTCATGCTGTGTCAGACAAGGCATTAGACAGCGTAGACTGCATATTTGGGGTGCAGTCGAGTGGCGTTCAGTTGATCCTTATTCGGGTTTCTAGGTAGCTCCATAAGGCAACGTTTTTCTTCTGGAGGGCAGGCAGTGTGCTGCATTATGGCCCCAGTATTGCCAATCTGTAGGGCTTTTGGGGCAGGGGTGTGAGGACGGTAGTCTGAGAACACAAGCTAGGCTTAGTTTTGGGGGTGAGTGCACAGAAGGCACACTCTGCAGAGCTGAATCAAGATCTCATGCACCTGAAGTCAGGGCGAATATCAGACGTTTGCTCAGGTTGGAGTTTCTGTCCATGATGGCCCCTTTATAAAGTGGAGCGTCTCAAGAGGCCATGTAGATTTTCCCACAATGGGAGTTGTGAGATGCTCCAGACTGCAAAGATTCCTTCTGTGGGACACTTGAGACCTGTTGGATGGCTCTAGGATGTCCCATGTGGAACGACTCCAGAGTAGGGTTCTAAGGATGGATGCCTGGGCAGCCCGCCTCCCATTCTAGTTGTCTCCTAGCAACAAGGCAGGTTTGATCTGCAGGCCCTGGGGGAGAAACCAAGGGGGTTGAGTTGACATGGACTCTCCCGAGGATAGATCATAATGTGGGTTTAAGTCCATGGAGACCTTGGAATGGGGCGCTTGATCCGGGGCCCTGAAAGATTCTCCTAAACAGAGGTTTTTATAGAGCTCCAAAGAGTACATTTCCTATGTGGAGATGAGATTTTTCTGATGAGTGCCTCAGTAATCCCCCGTATTCTGGTATTGGAAACCAGGCCTCTGAGGAGAGATGCCTGGAAACAAAAGCAATGGATCTGATTAGAGCCTAAGTGCCTGTCCAGTTCAATCTTATTCTATGGGGATATCTGTCTCTGGGTCTGAGTGGAGGTAGTTTCCTAACTTGTGAAAGATCATCCCTGTTTGTCCTGGGCAGCCAACACTATTGGGATGGCCTCGGGGAGTTTGGAGGATTCTCCTAATCTATAGGGTTGTGGCCAATGGAAATGGCAGAATTCCCCTGGAGAGGGAAGCCAGAGTCCTGAGGTGTGTCTCCAGGGGCCCCAGCTTGGATGGTGTGTGGGCCAGGACTGTGGGGACAGAAGTTTGAAAACACAAACTCAGCTTAGGTTTGGTATGTATGAAGGCTCGATCTACAGACGGTAAGAATTTTCCGGGCTATGAACAAAGGGCGAGTATGTGGCGCTTGCTCAAGCTTTTGTCTCTGGATTTTGTGTCAACGGTGGCCGTGGAATGTCGGGGTGTCCTCAAGGTCCATGGACAATTCTTTCTCTGGTGATTTGGCCTGATCCCAAGGGGTTGGGATCATTCTGGGAATGGGAAGAGTCCTTTTTGTATTTTTCTTTTTTACCTCAGGTGTTCCACCAAAGAGGGATTCCAGAGTAGAGCCCTGAGTAGGGGTGACTAGACATCTCGAACTCTGGTTGAGATTGGGGGACTAGGGGCTTGGCAAGCCCCATATGTGGGCTGTTGTTCCAGTCACTAAGAGGCTTTACATGAGGATAGGGCTCACGCTGAGGGTCACAATGTGTGTTTGTGCAAATTGTGGCCCTCAGGGATAGGTGGGGCCTCATAGTCCATGCTGCTTTCTCCTACAATGAACATTGGACAACATGCCAACCACTAGGTTTCTTGCCAAGGCGAAGGAGAAGTTCTGATTCTTGCATCACCTTCACTCCTGAGCAGTGAGTGGAGATAAGGCCTAGGTTCTGAAGGTGAAAACTGAGGTTGGGTAGAGATGATGGCCTAAAGCCATTGTGGGTGTGATATGCTCTGTGTACGGCCAGCTGTCTGGGTGTTGAACTGGAGGTCTGTCCTCAGGCTGTGTCAGACAGGGCTTTAGTGCACAGGCTAGACTGTATCATTGGGGTATGGTCGAGTGGCATGCAGGTTGTTACTCATTTGGCGTTTCTGGTTAGCCCTATAGGGCAACATTTTTCTTCTGGAGGGCAGGCAGAGTGCTGCATTGTGTCTCCAGAATTGCCAAACTGGAGGGGTGTGTCCAGGATTGTGAGGAAGGAAGTCTGAAAACACAAGCTAGCACGAGTTTTGGGGCCAAGAGCATGGCAGGCCCACTCTGCAGAGGCTGAATCGAGATCTCCTGCAGGTGAGGTCAGGGCGAGTATCAGATGTTGCCTCAAGCTGGAGTTTGTGTCCATGACGGCCCCTTCCTGAAGGGGGTGGGGGCGTCATGAGTCCAGGGAGGTTTCCCTACGCTGGGAGTTGTGAGCTGCTGCAAACTTCAAAGTTTCCTTCTTCAGGACAGTCGAGTACTATTGGATGGTTCCAGGATGCCCCATACAGAAAGACTCGAGAGCAGGGGCCTAAGCATGGATGCCGAGACACGCCAACTCACCTTCCCATTGCCTAGTCGAGACAAGGCACGCTCAATCTGCGGGCTCTTGGGTGAGCTACCCAGAAGGCTGAGTTTAAATGGACTCTCCTGAGGATGAGTCATAATGTGGGTTGGTGGCCATGGAGACCTTGGAATGTGGCAGTAGCTAAGGGACTCGGCAGGATTCTCCAACCTGAAGGGCTTGACACAACTCCAACAAGGAAGCTTCCCATGTGGAGATGAGAGGTCTTCTGTCTGGTGCCTCAGGAAAGCCCCGTATGCTGGTCTTCGAACCCAGGCCTCTGAGGAGTGATACCTGGACACCAAAGCAAGAGTTCATAAAAGGGCCTAGGGGCCTGTCTGGTTCAATCTTCTGTCTCTGCGGATATCTGTCTGTGTGTCTGCATGGAGGTAGTAGTTGCTCAGCTTGTGTCATAATGCCCCTATTTGTCCAGTGCGGCTTGCGGTAGTGGGATGTCCTTGGAGACCTTGAGGTTTCTACTATTTTGTAGAGTTGTGGCCAATGGAATGGGCAGTTTCTTAGGAGAGAGCAGGCACAGTTCTGTGGTGTGGCTCCAGAGACCCCAGCCTGGAGGCTGTGTGGGCCATGGCTGTGCAGACAGACATCCAAAAACGCTAACTCAGCTCAGGTTTGGGGCCGAGGTTACGGCAGGCCTGATCTACAGTCCATGAGGGGAGCTCCTCTGGATATGAAAGAAGGGTGAGAGGGAGGCAGTCGCTCAGGCTTTTGTCTATGGATGTTTTGTCCACAATGGCCGTTTAATGTAGGAGTTGCCTCATGGGTCGTAGAAGTCTCCCTCTCTGGTAGTTTGTCCAGCCCCCAAGAGTTTGGGGTCATTCTGTGGGAAGGGAAGTGTCCTGTTTTCTGCTTCATGTGTCCCCCCAGTAGAGGGATTCTAGAGCATAGCAGTGGGTACTGACAACTGGAATACTCGCCCTCTGGTTAAGCCTGGGGGCCTATGGATATGACAAGCCCCATATGCAGGATCTTGGTCCAGCCACTGAGAGGCGTTACTTTAATACGGGACTCTCGCTGCAGGTCACAATGCATGTCTGTGCCCTAGGCGGCCCTCAAGCACTGGCGTGGCCTTTCGGACAATGCAGGTTTTCCCACATTGAACGTTGGACAACATGCCAACCACAAGGTTTCTGGCCATGGGGAAGGAGGAATTCTAATTTTTGCATCACGTTCACCCCTGGGCAGTGATTGGAGATAAGGTCTAGGTTCTGAAGCCTGAAAACCGAGGTTGGGAAGAGATGACGACCTACAGCCATAGCGGGTCCTATATGTCCAGGTTGGGGCCAGCTGTCTGGGTGTCGTTTGGGATGTCTTGTCTCAGGATGTGCCAGACAGGGCATTAGAATACAGGGTGGGCTGTATAATTGCTTTACAATCGAGTGGCATGCATTAGAAAATCATTTGGGGTTTCTTATTAGCAGCATAGGGCAAAGTTTTTCTTCTGGAGGGCAGGCAGAGTTCTCCATTGTGGCTTCGGAATTCCCAAACTGGAGGGCTTGTGGGCCAGGAGAGTGAGGACGGAAGTCTGAGAACACAAGCTAGGCTTAGGTTTCGGGGCAAGGACATGGCAGGCACACTCTGCAGAGCTGAATTGAGATCTCATGCGTCTGAAGTCAGGTCGAGGTTCAGACTTTGGAACAGGTTTGAGTTTCTGTCCATGTGGGCCCCTTCAGGAAGTGGGGGCATTATGAGGCCATGGGGGTTTTCCCACTATTGGAGTTGTGAGATGCTCCAAACCGCAAGGATTCCTTCTGTGGGACAATTAAGATTTGTTGGATGGCTCCAGGACGTCTTATAAGGTATTTTTCCAGAACAGGGTTCTAAGTATGGATGCCTGGGCAGCCAGCCTCACATTCCAATTGTCTCCTAGCAACAAGAAACGTTTGATCTGCTGTCTTGGGGTAGCAAGAGAGGGGGCAGAGTTGAAATGGACTTTCCTGAGGATGGTCTTAATGTTGGTTTGAATCCATGGAGACCTTGGTATGGGGCAGTGGCACCAGGGCCCTGAAGGATTCTCCTAACCAGAGGTTATGACAAAGCTCCAATGAGCAAGTTTTCCATGGGGATACGAGATTTGTTCTTATTGGTGCCTCAGGAAACCACCATATGCTGGTATTGGAAACGAGGCCTCTGAGGAGAGATGCCTGGAAACCAAAGCAATGGATCTGATTAGGGCCTAGGGGCCTGTCCGGTTCAATATTCTTTTCTGGGGACATCTGTTGTCTGAGTGGAGGTAGTTGCTCAGCTGGTTTGAGATCACCCCTGTTTGTCCTGGGCGGCCTACACTATTGGGATGGCCTCGGTGACTTTGGAGGTTTTTCCTCATTTGCAAGGTTGTGGCCAATGGAATGGGAAGAATTCCCTTGAAAGGGAAGCACAGTCCTGAGGTGTGGCTCCAGGGACCCAAGTGTGGAGCGTGTGTGGTCCAGGGCTATTTGGACAAAAGTCTGAAAACACAAACTCCACTTAGGTTGGGGGATGTAGGTATGGCCGGCCCGATCTATAGACCGTGAGGAGAACTCTTCGGGATATGAACAAAGGGCGAATGTGAGGTGCTTGCTCATGCTTTTTTTTTTTTTTTCTGGAAATCTGTCACCGATTGCCATGGAATGTCGGGGTGTCCTCATGGGCCATCGATGAGGCTCCCTTTCTGGGGATTTGACCTGATCCCAAGAGTTTGGGGTCATTCTGTGGGAAGGGAGGAGGCCTTTCTGGTTTTTTTGTTTATTTTTTGTTTATTTTTTTTTTTTTTTACCTCAGGTGGACCACCAAAAGAGAGATTCCAGAGCAGAGTCGTGGGTTGGGGCAACTGGACAACCAGAACTCTGGTTAACATTGGGACCTAAGAACATGGCAAGCCCCATATGTGGGCTCTTGGTCCAGACACTGAGAGGCCTTCCTTGAGGATAGGTCTCACACTGAGTTTCACAATGTGTTTTTGTGCCAAAGGAGCCCCTCAAGTCAGGGCGTGGCCTAATGTACCATGCTGGTTTCTCCTACACTGAACGTTGCACAATATGGCAACCACAAGTTTTCTGGCCATGGGGAAGATGGAGTTCTAATTTCTGCAACACTTTCACTCCTGGAATGTGATTGGATTTAAGGTCTAGGTTCTGAAGCCTGAAAACTGAGGTTGGGAAGAGATGAAGACCTAAGGCCATGGTGTGTCTGATGTGCTCAGTGTTCAGCCAGCTGTTGAGTGTGGATTGGGAGGTGCAGGCTCAGGCTGTGGCAGACAGGGAATTAGTGCCCAGGCTAGACTGTATCATTGGGGTGCAGTCGAGTTTCGTGCAGGATGTTACTCATTTGTGGTTACTGAGTAGCCCCAGAGGGCAACGTTTTTCTTCTGGAGGGAAGACACAGTGCCACATAGTGGCTCCAGAATTCCAAAACTGGAAGGCTTGTGGGCCAGGAGTGTGAGGAAAAAATTCTGAGAACACAAGCCAGACTTAGATTTCGGGGTGAGGGGACGGCAGGCACCCTCTGCAGAGAGGATTCGAGATCCTGTATACCTGAAGACAGAGCTAGGATCAGACGTTGGCTTAGGTCGAAGTTTCTGTCCATGACGGCCCCTTCATGAAGGGGAGGGTGTCACGAGGACATGGAGGTTTTCCCACGATGGGAATTGTGAAATGCTCCAAACCGCAATGATTCCTTCTGTGGGACAGTCGAGACCTGTTGGATGGCTCCAGGACATCCCATAAGGAAGTTATCCAGAGCAGGGTTCTAAGGATGGATGCCTGGGCAGCCTGCCTCCCATTCCAGGTGTCTCATAGCGCCAAGGCAAGTTCGATCTGCTGGATCTAGGGGAGCAACCGAGGCGGGTGTGTTGAAATGGGTGAGTTGAGGATGGGTCATAATGTGCATTTGTGTCCATGTAGACCTTGGAATGGGGTGCTTGAACCGGGGCCTTGAGGGATGTTCATAACCGGAGGTTTTGATGGAGATCTAAAGAGTATGTTTCCTATGTAGAGAAGAGAATTGTTTTGATGAGTGCCTAAGGAATCTCCCATATACTGGTATTGGAAACCAGGCCTCTGAGGAGAGATGACTGGAATCAAAATCAATGGATCTGATTTGGGCCTAAGTGCCTGTCCAGTTTAATCTTATTCTATGGGGATATCTGTCTCTGGGTCTGAGTGGAGGTAGTTTCCTAACTTGTGAAAGATCATCCCTGTGTGTCCTGGGCAGCCAACATTATTCGGTTGGCCTGGGGGAGTTTGGTGGATTCTCATAATCTATTGGGTTGTGGCCAATGGAAATGCAGAATTCCCCTGGAGAGGGAAGCCACAGTCCTGAGGTGTGGCTCCAGGGGCCCCAGCTTGGATGGTGTGTGGGCCAGGCCTGTGGGGACAGAAGTCTGAAAACACAAACTCAGCTTAGGTTTGGGGATGTATGTATGAAGGCTCGATCTACAGACCGTGAGAATTTTCTGGGCTATGAACAAAGGGCGAGTATGTGGCGCTTGCTCAGGCTTTTGTCTCTGGATTTTGTGTCAACTGTGGCCGTGGAATGTCGGGGTGTCCTCAAGGGCCATGGACAATTCTTTCTCTGGTGATTTGGCCTGATCCCAAGGGGTTGGGATCATTCTGTGGATTGGAAGAGTCCTTCCTTTATTTATTTATTTTTTTTACCTCAGGTGTCCAATCAACGAGGGATTCCCGAGTAGAGCCCTGAGTAGGGGTGACTAGACATCTCGAACTCTGGTTGAGATTGGGGGACTAGGGGCTTGGCAAGCCCCATATGTGGGCTGTTGTTCCAGTCACTAAGAGGCTTTACATGAGGATAGGGCTCACGCTGAGGGTCACAATGTGTGTTTGTGCAAATTGTGGCCCTCAGGGATAGGTGGGGCCTCATAGTCCATGCTGCTTTCTCCTACAATGAACAATTGACAACATGCCAACCACTAGGTTACTTGCCAAGGCGAAGGAGAAGTTCTGATTCTTGCATCACCTTCACTCCTGAGCAGTGAGTGGAGATAAGGCCTAGGTTCTGAAGGTGAAAACTGAGGTTGGGTAGAGATGATGGCCTAAAGCCATTGTGGGTGTGATATGCTCTGTGTACGGCCAGCTGTCTGGGTGTTGAACTGGAGGTCTGTCCTCAGGCTGTGTCAGACAGGGCTTTAGTGCACAGGCTAGACTGTATCATTGGGGTATGTTCGAGTGGCATGCAGGTTGTTACTCATTTGGCGTTTCTGGTTAGCCCTATAGGGCAACATTTTTCTTCTGGAGGGCAGGCAGAGTGCTGCATTGTGTCTCCAGAATTGCCAAACTGGAGGGGTGTGGCCAGAATTGTGAGGAAGGAAGTCTGAAAACACAAGCTAGCACGAGTTTGGGGCCAAGAGCATGGCAGGCCCACTCTGCAGAGGCTGAATCGAGATCTCCGGCAGGTGAGGTCAGGGCGAGTATCAGATGTTGCCTCAAGCTGGAGTTTGTGTCCATGACGGCCCCTTCCTGAAGGGGGTGGGGGCGTCATGAGTCCAGGGAGGTTTCCCTACGCTGGGAGTTGTGAGCTGCTGCAAACTTCAAAGTTTCCTTCTTCAGGACAGTCGAGTACTATTGGATGGTTCCAGGATGCCCCATACAGAAAGACTCGAGAGCAGGGGCCTAAGCATGGATGCCGAGACACGCCAACTCACCTTCCCATTGCCTGGTCGAGACAAGGCACGCTCAATCTGCGGGCTCTTGGGTGAGCTACCCAGAAGGCTGAGATTAAATGGACTCTCCTGAGGATGAGTCATAATGTGGGTTGGTGGCCATGGAGACCTTGGAATGTGACAGTAGCTAAGGACTCGGCAGGATTCTCCAACCCGAAGGGCTTGACACAACTCCAACAAGGAAGCTTCCCATGTGGAGATGAGAGGTCTTCTGTCTGGTGCCTCAGGAAAGCCCCGTATGCTGGTCTTCGAACCCAGGCCTCTGAGGAGTGATACCTGGACACCAAAGCAAGAGTTCATAATAGGGCCTAGGGGCCTGTCTGGTTCAATTTTCTGTCTCTGCGGATATCTGTCTGTGTGTCTGCATGGAGGTAGTAGTTGCTCAGCTTGTGTCATAATGCCCCTATTTGTCCAGTGCGGCTTGCGGTAGTGGGATGTCCTTGGGGACCTTGAGGTTTCTACTATTTTGTAGAGTTGTGGCCAATGGAATGGGCAGTTTCTTAGGAGAGAGCAGGCACAGTTCTGTGGTGTGGCTCCAGAGACCCCAGCCTGGAGGCTGTGTGGGCCATGGCTGTGCAGACAGACATCCAAAAACGCTAACTCAGCTCAGGTTTGGGGCCGAGGTTACGGCAGGCCTGATCTACAGTCCATGAGGGGAGCTCCTCTGGATATGAAAGAAGGGTGAGAGGGAGGCATTCGCTCAGGCTTTTGTCTCTGGATGTTTTGTCCACAATGGCCGTTTAATGTAGGAGTTGCCTCATGGGTCGTAGAAGTCTCCCTCTCTGGTAGTTTGTCCAGCCCCCAAGAGTTTGGGGTCCTTCTGTGGGAAGGGAAGTGTCCTGTTTTCTGCTTCATGTGTCCCCCCAGTAGAGGGATTCTAGAGCATAGCAGTGGGTACTGACAACTGGAATACTCGCCCTCTGGTTAAGCCTGGGGGCCTATGGATATGACAAGCCCCATATGCAGGATCTTGGTCCAGCCACTAGGAGGCGTTACTTTAATACGGGACTCACGCTGCAGTTCACAATGCATGTCTGTGCCCTAGGCGGCCCTCAAGCACTGGCGTGGCCTTTCGGACAATGCAGGTTTTCCCACATTGAACGTTGGACAACATGCCAACCACAAGGTTTCTGGCCATGGGGAAGGAGGAATTCTAATTTCTGCATCACGTTCACCCCTGGGCAGTGATTGGAGATAAGGTCTAGGTTCTGAAGCCTGAAAACCGAGGTTGGGAAGAGATGACGCCCTACAGCCATAGCGGGTCCTATATGTCCAGGTTGGGGCCAGCTGTCTGGGTGTCGTTTGGGATGTCTTGTCTCAGGCTGTGGCAGACAGGGCATTAGAATACAGGGTGGGCTGTATAATTGCTTTACAATCGAGTGGCATGCATTTGAAAATCATTTGGGGTTTCTTATTAGCAGCATAGGGCAAAGTTTTTCTTCTGGAGGGCAGGCAGAGTGCTGCATTGTGGCTTCGGAATTCCCAAACTGGAGGGCTTGTGGGCCAGGAGAGTGAGGACGGAAGTCTGAGAACATAAGCTAGGCTTAGGTTTCGGGGCAAGGACATGGCAGGCACACTCTGCAGAGCTGAATTGAGATCTCATGCGTCTGAAGTCAGGTCGAGGTTCAGACTTTGGCTCAGGTTTGAGTTTCTGTCCATGTGGGCCCCTTCAGGAAGGGGGGGCATTATGAGGCCATGGGGGTTTTCCCACTATTGGAGTTGTGAGATGCTCCAAACCGCAAGGATTCCTTCTGTGGGACAATTAAGATTTGTTGGATGGCTCCAGGAAGTCTTATAAGGTATTTTTCCAGAACTGGGTTCTAAGTATGGATGCCTGGGCAGCCAGCCTCACATTCCAATTGTCTCCTAGCAACAAGCAACGTTTGATCTGCTGTTTTGCAGTAGCAACAGAGTGGGCTGAGTTGAAATGGACTTTCCTGAGAATGGTCTTAACGTTGTTTTGAGTCCATGGAGACCTTGGTATGGGGCAGTGGCACCAGGGCCCTGAAGGATTCTCCTAACCAGAGGTTATGACAAAGCTCCAATGAGCAAGTTTTCCATGGGGAGACGAGATTTGTTTTTAATGGTGCCTCAGGAAACCACCATATGCTGGTATTGGAAACGAGGCCTCTGAGGAGAGATGCCTGGAAACCAAAGCAATGGATCTGATTAGGGCCTAGGGGCCTGTCCGGTTCAATATTCTTCTCTGGGGACATCTGTTGTCTGAGTGGAGGTAGTTGCTCAGCTGGTTTGAGATCACCCCTGTTTGTCCTGGGCGGCCTACACTATTGGGATGGCCTCGGTGACTTTGGAGGTTTTTCCTCATTTGCAAGGTTGTGGCCAATGAAATGGAAAAATTCCCTTGAAAGGGAAGTACAGTCCTGAGGTGTGGCTCCAAGGACCCAAGTGTGGAGCGTGTGTGGTCCAGGGCTATTTGGACAAAAGTCTGAAAACACAAACTCCACTTAGGTTGGGGGATGTAGGTATGGCCGGCCCGATCTATAGACCGTGAGGAGAACTCTTCGGGATATGAACAAAGGGCGAATGTGAGGTGCTTGCTCATGCATTTTTTTTTTTTTTTTTTTCTGGAAATGTGTCACCGATTGCCATGGAATGTCGGGGTGTCCTCATGGGCCATCGATGAGGCTCCCTTTCTGGGGATTTGACCTGATCCCAAGAGTTTGGGGTCATTCTGTGGGAAGGTAGGAGGCCTTTCTGTTTTTTTGTTTATTTATTTATTTATTTATTTATTTATTTATTTATTTATTTATTTTTTTTACCTCAGGTGGACCACCAAAAGAGGGATTCCAGAGCAGAGTCGTGGGTTGGGGCAACTGGACAACCAGAACTCTGGTTAACATTGGGACCTAAGAACATGGCAAGCCCCATATGTGGGCTCTTGGTCCAGACACTGAGAGGCCTTCCTTGAGGATAGGTCTCACACTGAGTTTCACAATGTGCTTTTGTGCCAAAGGAGCCCCTCAAGTCAGGGCGTGGCCTAATGTACCATGCTGGTTTCTCCTACACTGAACGTTGCACAATATGGCAACCACAAGTTTTCTGGCCATGGGGAAGATGGAGTTCTAATTTCTGCAACACTTTCACTCCTGGACTGTGATTGGATTTAAGGTCTAGGTTCTGAAGCCTGAAAACTGAGGTTGGGAAGAGATTAAGACCTAAGGCCATGGTGTTTCTGATGTGCTCAGTGTTCGGCCAGCTGTTGAGTGTGGGTTGGGAGGTGCAGGCTCAGGCTGTGGCAGACAGGGAATTAGTGCCCAGGCTAGACTTTATCATTGGGGTGCAGTCGAGTTTCGTGCAGGATGTTACTCATTTGTGGTTACTGAGTAGCCCCAGAGGGCAAAGTTTTTCTTCTGGAGGGAAGACACAGTGCCACATAGTGGCTCCAGAATTCCCAAACTGGAAGGCTTGTGGTCCAGGAGTGTGAGGAAAAAATTCTGAGAACACAAGCCAGACTTAGATTTCGGGGTGAGGGGACGGCAGGCACCCTCTGCAGAGATGATTCGAGATCCTGTATACCTGAAGACAGAGCTAGGATCAGACGTTGGCTTAGGTCGAAGTTTCTGTCCATGACGGCCCCTTCATGAAGGGGAGGGTGTCACGAGGACATGGAGGTTTTCCCACGATGGGAATTGTGAAATGCTCCAAACCGCAATGATTCCTTCTGTGGGACAGTCGAGACCTGTTGGATGGCTCCAGGACATCCCATAAGGAAGTTATCCAGAGCAGGGTTCTAAGGATGGATGCCTGGGCAACCTGCCTCCCTTTCCGGGTGTCTCATAGAGCCAAGGCAAGTTCGATCTGCTGGATCTAGGGGAGCAACCGAGGCGGGTGTGTTGAAATGGGTGAGTTGAGGATGGGTCATAATGTGCATTTGTGTCCATGTAGACCTTGGAATGGGGTGCTTGAACTGGGGCCTTGAGGGATGTTCATAACAGGCGGTTTTGATGGAGCTCTAAAAAGTATGTTTCCTATGTAGAGAGGAGAATTGTTTTGATGAGTGCCTAAGGAATCTCCCATATGCTGGTATTGGAAACCAGGCCTCTGAGGAGAGATGACTGGAATCAAAAGAAATGGATCTGATTAGGGCCTAAGTGCCAGTCCAGTTCAATCTTATTCTATGGGGATATCTGTCTCTGGGTCTGAGTGGAGGTAGTTTCCTAACTTGTGAAAGATCATGCCAGTGTGTCCTGGGCAGCAAAAACTATTCGGATGGCCTCGGGGAGTTTGGAGGATTCTCCTAATCTATAGGGTTGTGGACAATGGAAATGGCAGAATTCCCCTGGAGAGGTAGCCACAGTCCTTAGGTGTGGCTCCAGGGGCCCCAGCTTGGATGGTGTGTGGGCCAGGCCTGTGGGGACAGAAGTCTGAAAACACAAACTCAGCTTAGGTTTGGGGATGTATGTATGTAGGCTCGATCTACAGAACGTGAGAATTTTCCGGGCTATGAACAAAGGGCGAGTATGTGGTGATAGCTCAGGCTTTTGTCTCTGGATTTTGTGTCAACGGTGGCCGTGGAATGTCGGGATGTCCTCAAGGGACATGGACAATTCTTTCTCTGGTGATATGGCCTGATCCCAAGTGGTTGGGATCATTCTGTGGATTGGAAGAGTCCTTTCTGTATGTATATGTGTATATATATATATATATATATATATATATATATATATATATATATATGTTTTGTTTTTTTTTTTTTACCTCAGGTGTCCCACCAAAGAGGGATTCCAGAGTAGAGCCCTGAGTAGGGGTGACTAGACATCTCGAACTCTGGTTGAGATTGGGGGACTAGGGGCTTGGCAAGCCCCATATGTGGGCTGTTGTTCCAGTCACTAAGAGGCTTTACATGAGGATAGGGCTCACGCTGAAGGTCACAATGTGTGTTTGTGCAAATTGTGGTCCTCAGGGATAGGTGGGGCCTCATAGTCCATGCTGCTTTCTCCTACAATGAACATTGACTACATGCCAACCACTAGGTTACTTGCCAAGGCGAAGGAGAAGTTCTGATTCTTGCATCACGTTCACTCCTGAGCAGTGAGTGGAGATAAGGCCTAGGTTCTGAAGGTGAAAACTGAGGTTGGGTAGAGATGATGGCCTAAAGCCATTGTGGGTGTGATATGCTCTGTGTACGGCCAGCTTTCTGGGTGTTGGACTGGAGGTCTGCCCTCAGGCTGTGTCAGACAGGGCTTTAGTGCACAGGCTAGACTGTATAATTGGGGTATGGTCGAGTGGCATGCAGATTGTTACTCATTTGGAGTTTCCGGTTAGCCCTATAGGGCATCATTTTTCTTCTGGAGGGCAGGCAGAGTGCTGCATTGTGTCTCCAGAATTGCCAAACTGGAGGGGTGTGTCCAGGATTGTGAGGAAGGAAGTCTGAAAACACAAGCTAGCACGAGTTTTGGGGCCAAGAGCATGGCAGGCCCACTCTGCAGAGGCTGAAGCGAGATCTCCGGCAGGTGAGGTCAGGGCGAGTATCAGATGTTGCCTCAAGCTAGAGTTTGTGTCCATGACGGCCCCTTCCTGAAGGGGGTGGGGGCGTCATGAGTCCAGGGAGGTTTCCCTACGCTGGGAGTTGTGAGCTGCTGCAAACTTCAAAGTTTCCTTCTTCAGGACAGTCGAGTACTATTGGATGGTTCCAGGATGCCACATACAGAAAGACTCGAGAGCAGGGGCCTAAGCATGGATGCCGAGACACGCCAACTCACCTTCCCATTGCCTAGTCGAGACAAGGCACGCTCAATCTGCGGGCTCTTGGGTGAGCTACCCAGAAGGCTGAGTTTAAATGGACTCTCCTGAGGATGAGTCATAATGTGGGTTGGTGGCCATGGAGACCTTGGAATGTGGCAGTAGCTAAGGGACTCGGCAGGATTCTCCAACCCGAAGGGCTTGACACAACTCCAACAAGGAAGCTTCCCATGTGGAGATGAGAGGTCTTCTGTCTGGTGCCTCAGGAAAGCCCCGTATGCTGGTCTTCGAACCCAGGCCTCTGAGGAGTGATACCTGGACACCAAAGCAAGAGTTCATAAAAGGGCCTAGGGGCCTGTCTGGTTCAATCTTCTGTCTCTGCGGATATCTGTCTGTGTGTCTGCATGGAGGTAGTAGTTGCTCAGCTTGTGTCATAATGCCCCTATTTGTCCAGTGCGGCTTGCGGTAGTGGGATGTCCTTGGGGACCTTGAGGTTTCTACTATTTTGTAGAGTTGTGGCCAATGGAATGGGCAGTTTCTTAGGAGAGAGCAGGCACAGTTCTGTGGTGTGGCTCCAGAGACCCCAGCCTGGAGGCTGTGTGGGCCATGGCTGTGCAGACAGACATCCAAAAACGCTAACTCAGCTCAGGTTTGGGGCCGAGGTTACGGCAGGCCTGATCTACAGTCCATGAGGGGAGCTCCTCTGGATATGAAAGAAGGGTGAGAGGGAGGCAGTCGCTCAGGCTTTTGTCTCTGGATGTTTTGTCCACAATGGCCGTTTAATGTAGGAGTTGCCTCATGGGTCGTAGAAGTCTCCCTCTCTGGTAGTTTGTCCAGCCCCCAAGAGTTTGGGGTCCTTCTGTGGGAAGGGAAGTGTCCTGTTTTCTGCTTCATGTGTCCCCCCAGTAGAGGGATTCTAGAGCATAGCAGTGGGTACTGACAACTGGAATACTCGCCCTCTGGTTTTTCCTGGGGGCTTATGGATATGACAAGCCCCATATGCAGGATCTTGGTCCAGCCACTAGGAGGCGTTACTTTAATACGGGACTCACGCTGCAGTTCACAATGCATGTCTGTGCCCTAGGCGGCCCTCAAGCACTGGCGTGGCCTTTCGGACAATGCAGGTTTTCCCAATTGAACGTTGGACAACATGCCAACCACAAGGTTTCTGGCCATGGGGAAGGAGGAATTCTAATTTCTGCATCACGTTCAGCCCTGGGCAGTGATTGGAGATAAGGTCTAGGTTCTGAAGCCTGAAAACCGAGGTTTGAAAGAGATGATGACCTACAGCTATAGCGGGTCCAATGTGTCCAGGTTGGGGCCAGCTGTCTGGGTGTCGTTTGGGATGTCTTGTCTCAGGCTGTGCCAGACAGGGCATTAGTATACAGGGTGGGCTGTATAATTGCTTTACCATCGAGTGGCATGCATTAGAAAATCATTTGGGGTTTCTTATTAGCAGCATAGGGCAAAGTTTTTCTTCTGGAGGGTAGGCAGAGTGCTGCATTGTGGCTTTGGAATTCCCAAACTGGAGGGCTTGTGGGCCAGGAGAGTGAGGACGGAAGCTGAGAACACAAGCTTGGCTTAGGTTTCGGGGCAAGGACATGGCAGGCACACTCTGCAGAGCTGAATTGAGATCTCATGCGTCTGAAGTCAGTCGGGGTTCAGACTAACCTCAGGGTTGAGTTTCTGTCCATGTTGGCCCCTTCAAGAAGAGGGGGGATTATAGGGCCATGGGGTGTTTTCCCACTATTGGAGTTGTGAGATGCTCCAAACCGCAAGGATTCCTTCTGTGGGACAATTAAGATTTGTTGGATGGCTCCAGGACGTCTTATAAGGTATTTTTCCAGAACAGCGTTCTAAGTATGGATGCCTGGGCAGCCAGCCTCACATTCCAATTTCTCCTAGTAACAATAAACGTTTGATCTGCTGGCTTGGGGTAGCAACAGAGGGGGCTGAGTTGAAATGGACTTTCCTGAGGATGGTCTTAATGTTGGTTTGAGTCCATGGAGACCTTGGTATGGGGCAGTGGCACCAGGGCCCTGAAGGATTCTCCTAACCAGAGGTTATGACAAAGCTCCAATGAGCAAGTTTTCCATGGGGAGACGAGATTTGTTCTTATTGGTGCCTCAGGAAACCACCATATGCTGGTATTGGAAACGAGGCCTCTGAGGAGAGATGCCTGGAAACCAAAGCAATGGATCTGATTAGGGCCTAGGGGCCTGTCCGGTTCAATATTCTTTTCTGGGGACATCTGTTGTCTGAGTGGAGGTAGTTGCTCAGCTGGTTTGAGATCACCCCTGTTTGTCCTGGGCGGCCTACACTATTGGGATGGCCTCGGTGACTTTGGAGGTTTTTCCTAATTTGCAAGGTTGTGGCCAATGGAATGGGAAGAATTCCCTTGAAAGGGAAGCACAGTCCTGAGGTGTGGCTCCAGGGACCCAAGTGTGGAGCGTGTGTGGTCCAGGGCTATTTGGACAAAAGTCTGAAAACACAAACTCCACTTAGGTTGGAGGATGTATGTATGGCCGGCCCGATCTATAGACTGTGAGGAGAACTCTTCGGGATATGAACAAAGGGCGAATGTGAGGTGCTTGCTCATGCTTTTTTTTTTTTTTTTTTCAAGAAATGTGTCACCGATTGCCATGAAATGTCGGGGTGTCCTCATGGGCCATCGATGAGGCGCCCTTTCAGGGGATTTAACCCGATCCCAAGGGTTTGGGGTCATTCTGTTGGAAGGGAGGAGGCATTTCTTGTTTTTTTGTTTATTTTTTTTTTGTTTTTTTGTTTTTTTTTTTACCTCAGGTGGACCACCAAAAGAGGGATTCCAGAGCAGAGTCGTGGGTGGGGGCAACTGGACAACCAGACCTCTGGTTAACATTGGGACCTAAGATCATGGCAATCCCCATATGTGGGCTCTTGGTCCAGACACTGAGAGGCCTTCCTTGAGGATAGGTCTCACACTGAGTTTCACAATGTGTTTTTGAGGCCAAGGAGCCCCTCAAGGCAGGGCGTGGCCTAATGTACCATGCTGGTTTCTCCTACACTGAACATTGCACAATATGGCAACCACAAGTTTTCTGGCCATGGGGAAGAAGGAGTTCTAATTTCTGCAACACCTTCACTCCTGGACTATGATTGGATTTAAGGTCTAGGTTCTGAAGCCTGAAAACCGAGGTTGGGAAGAGATGACGACCTACAGCAATAGCGGGTCCTATGTGTCCAGGTTGGGGCCAGCTGTCTGGGTGTCGTTTGGGATGTCTTGTCTCAGGCTGTGCCAGACAGGGCATTAGTATACAGGGTAGGCTGTATAATTGCTTTACCATCGAGTGACATGCATTAGAAAATCATTTGGGGTTTCTTATTAGCAGCATAGGGCAAAGTTTTTCTTCTGGAGGGCAGGCAGAGTTCTGCATTGTGGCTTTGGAATTCCCAAACTGGAGGGCTTGTGGGCCAGGAGAGTGAGGACGGAAGCTGAGAACACAAGCTAGGCTTAGGTTTCGGGGCAAGGGCATGGCAGGCACACTCTGCAGAGCTGAATTGAGATCTCATGCGTCTGAAGTTAGGTCGAGGATCAGACTTTGGCTCAGGTTTGAGTTTCTTTCCATTTTGGCCCCTTCAAGAAGAGGGGGGATTATGAGGCCTTGGGTGTTTTGCCACTATTGGAGTTGTGAGATGCTCCAAACCGCAAGGATTCCTTCTGTGGGACAATTAAGATTTGTTGGATGGCTCCAGGACGTCTTATAAGGTATTTTTCCAGAACAGCGTTCTAAGTATGGATGCCTGGGCAGCCAGCCTCACATTCCAATTTCTCCTAGTAACAATAAACGTTTGATCTGCTGGCTTGGGGTAGCAACAGAGGGGGCTGAGTTGAAATGGACTTTCCTGAGGATGGTCTTAATGTTGGTTTGAGTCCATGGAGACCTTGGTATGGGGCAGTGGCACCAGGGCCCTGAAGGATTCTCCTAACCAGAGGTTATGACAAAGCTCCAATGAGCAAGTTTTCCATGGGGAGACGAGATTTGTTCTTATTGGTGCCTCAGGAAACCACCATATGCTGGTATTGGAAACGAGGCCTCTGAGGAGAGATGCCTGGAAACCAAAGCAATGGATCTGATTAGGGCCTAGGGGCCTGTCCGGTTCAATATTTTTCTCTCGGGACATCTCTTGTCTGAGTGCAGGTAGTTGCTCAGCTGGTTTGAGATCACCCCTGTTTGTCCTGGGCGGCCTACACTATTGGGATGGCCTCGGTGACTTTGGAGGTTTTTCCTAATTTGCAAGGTTGTGGCCAATGGAATGGGAAGAATTCCCTTGAAAGGGAAGCACAGTCCTGAGGTGTGGCTCCAGGGACCCAAGTGTGGAGCGTGTGTGGTCCAGGGCTATTTGGACAAAAGTCTGAAAACACAAACTCCACTTAGGTTGGAGGATGTATGTATGGCCGGCCCGATCTATAGACCGTGAGGAGAACTCTTCGGGATATGAACAAAGGGCGAATGTGAGGTGCTTGCTCATGCTTTTTTTTTTTTTTTCTGGAAATGTGTCACCGATTGCCATGAAATGTCGGGGTGTCCTCATGGGCCATCGATGAGGCGCCCTTTCAGGGGATTTAACCCGATCCCAAGGTTTTGGGGTCATTCTGTTGGAAGGGAGGAGGCATTTCTTGTTTTTTTGTTTATTTTTTTTTTGTTTTTTTTGTTTTTTTTTTTACCTCAGGTGGACCACCAAAAGAGGGATTCCAGAGCAGAGTCGTGGGTGGGGGCAACTGGACAACCAGACCTCTGGTTAACATTGGGACCTAAGAACATGGCAATCCCCATATGTGGGCTCTTGGTCCAGACACTGAGAGGCCTTCCTTGAGGATAGGTCTCACACTGAGTTTCACAATGTGTTTTTGAGGCCAAGGAGCCCCTCAAGGCAGGGCGTGGCCTAATGTACCATGCTGGTTTCTCCTACACTGAACATTGCACAATATGGCAACCACAAGTTTTCTGGCCATGGGGAAGAAGGAGTTCTAATTTCTGCAACACCTTCACTCCTGGACTATGATTGGATTTAAGGTCTAGGTTCTGAAGCCTGAAAACCGAGGTTGGGAAGAGATGACGACCTACAGCAATAGCGGGTCCTATGTGTCCAGGTTGGGGCCAGCTGTCTGGGTGTCGTTTGGGATGTCTTGTCTCAGGCTGTGCCAGACAGGGCATTAGTATACAGGGTAGGCTGTATAATTGCTTTACCATCGAGTGACATGCATTAGAAAATCATTTGGGGTTTCTTATTAGCAGCATAGGGCAAAGTTTTTCTTCTGGAGGGCAGGCAGAGTTCTGCATTGTGGCTTTGGAATTCCCAAACTGGAGGGCTTGTGGGCCAGGAGAGTGAGGACGGAAGCTGAGAACACAAGCTAGGCTTAGGTTTCGGGGCAAGGGCATGGCAGGCACACTCTGCAGAGCTGAATTGAGATCTCATGCGTCTGAAGTTAGGTCGAGGATCAGACTTTGGCTCAGGTTTGAGTTTCTTTCCATTTTGGCCCCTTCAAGAAGAGGGGGGATTATGAGGCCTTGGGTGTTTTGCCACTATTGGAGTTGTGAGATGCTCCAAACCGCAAGGATTCCTTCTGTGGGACAATTAAGATTTGTTGGATGGCTCCAGGACGTCTTATAAGGTATTTTTCCAGAACAGCGTTCTAAGTATGGATGCCTGGGCAGCCAGCCTCACATTCCAATTTCTCCTAGTAACAATAAACGTTTGATCTGCTGGCTTGGGGTAGCAACAGAGGGGGCTGAGTTGAAATGGACTTTCCTGAGGATGGTCTTAATGTTGGTTTGAGTCCATGGAGACCTTGGTATGGGGCAGTGGCACCAGGGCCCTGAAGGATTCTCCTAACCAGAGGTTATGACAAAGCTCCAATGAGCAAGTTTTCCATGGGGAGACGAGATTTGTTCTTATTGGTGCCTCAGGAAACCACCATATGCTGGTATTGGAAACGAGGCCTCTGAGGAGAGATGCCTGGAAACCAAAGCAATGGATCTGATTAGGGCCTAGGGGCCTGTCCGGTTCAATATTTTTCTCTCGGGACATCTCTTGTCTGAGTGCAGGTAGTTGCTCAGCTGGTTTGAGATCACCCCTGTTTGTCCTGGGCGGCCTACACTATTGGGATGGCCTCGGTGACTTTGGAGGTTTTTCCTAATTTGCAAGGTTGTGGCCAATGGAATGGGAAGAATTCCCTTGAAAGGGAAGCACAGTCCTGAGGTGTGGCTCCAGGGACCCAAGTGTGGAGCGTGTGTGGTCCAGGGCTATTTGGACAAAAGTCTGAAAACACAAACTCCACTTAGGTTGGAGGATGTATGTATGGCCGGCCCGATCTATAGACCGTGAGGAGAACTCTTCGGGATATGAACAAAGGGCGAATGTGAGGTGCTTGCTCATGCTTTTTTTTTTTTTTTTTTCAAGAAATGTGTCACCGATTGCCATGAAATGTCGGGGTGTCCTCATGGGCCATCGATGAGGCGCCCTTTCAGGGGATTTAACCCGATCCCAAGGGTTTGGGGTCATTCTGTTGGAAGGGAGGAGGCATTTCTTGTTTATTTGTTTATTTTTTTTTTTGTTTTTTTTGTTTTTTTTTTTACCTCAGGTGGACCACCAAAAGAGGGATTCCAGAGCAGAGTCGTGGGTGGGGGCAACTGGACAACCAGACCTCTGGTTAACATTGGGACCTAAGAACATGGCAATCCCCATATGTGGGCTCTTGGTCCAGACACTGAGAGGCCTTCCTTGAGGATAGGTCTCACACTGAGTTTCACAATGTGTTTTTGAGGCCAAGGAGCCCCTCAAGGCAGGGCGTGGCCTAATGTACCATGCTGGTTTCTCCTACACTGAACATTGCACAATATGGCAACCACAAGTTTTCTGGCCATGGGGAAGAAGGAGTTCTAATTTCTGCAACACCTTCACTCCTGGACTATGATTGGATTTAAGGTCTAGGTTCTGAAGCCTGAAAACCGAGGTTGGGAAGAGATGACGACCTACAGCAATAGCGGGTCCTATGTGTCCAGGTTGGGGCCAGCTGTCTGGGTGTCGTTTGGGATGTCTTGTCTCAGGCTGTGCCAGACAGGGCATTAGTATACAGGGTAGGCTGTATAATTGCTTTACCATCGAGTGACATGCATTAGAAAATCATTTGGGGTTTCTTATTAGCAGCATAGGGCAAAGTTTTTCTTCTGGAGGGCAGGCAGAGTGCTGCATTGTGGCTTTGGAATTCCCAAACTGGAGGGCTTGTGGGCCAGGAGAGTGAGGACGGAAGCTGAGAACACAAGCTAGGCTTAGGTTTCGGGGCAAGGGCATGGCAGGCACACTCTGCAGAGCTGAATTGAGATCTCATGCGTCTGAAGTTAGGTCGAGGATCAGACTTTGGCTCAGGTTTGAGTTTCTTTCCATTTTGGCCCCTTCAAGAAGAGGGGGGATTATGAGGCCTTGGGTGTTTTGCCACTATTGGAGTTGTGAGATGCTCCAAACCGCAAGGATTCCTTCTGTGGGACAATTAAGATTTGTTGGATGGCTCCAGGACGTCTTATAAGGTATTTTTCCAGAACAGCGTTCTAAGTATGGATGCCTGGGCAGCCAGCCTCACATTCCAATTTCTCCTAGTAACAATAAACGTTTGATCTGCTGGCTTGGGGTAGCAACAGAGGGGGCTGAGTTGAAATGGACTTTCCTGAGGATGGTCTTAATGTTGGTTTGAGTCCATGGAGACCTTGGTATGGGGCAGTGGCACCAGGGCCCTGAAGGATTCTCCTAACCAGAGGTTATGACAAAGCTCCAATGAGCAAGTTTTCCATGGGGAGACGAGATTTGTTCTTATTGGTGCCTCAGGAAACCACCATATGCTGGTATTGGAAACGAGGCCTCTGAGGAGAGATGCCTGGAAACCAAAGCAATGGATCTGATTAGGGCCTAGGGGCCTGTCCGGTTCAATATTTTTCTCTCGGGACATCTCTTGTCTGAGTGCAGGTAGTTGCTCAGCTGGTTTGAGATCACCCCTGTTTGTCCTGGGCGGCCTACACTATTGGGATGGCCTCGGTGACTTTGGAGGTTTTTCCTAATTTGCAAGGTTGTGGCCAATGGAATGGGAAGAATTCCCTTGAAAGGGAAGCACAGTCCTGAGGTGTGGCTCCAGGGACCCAAGTGTGGAGCGTGTGTGGTCCAGGGCTATTTGGACAAAAGTCTGAAAACACAAACTCCACTTAGGTTGGAGGATGTATGTATGGCCGGCCCGATCTATAGACCGTGAGGAGAACTCTTCGGGATATGAACAAAGGGCGAATGTGAGGTGCTTGCTCATGCTTTTTTTTTTTTTTTCTGGAAATGTGTCACCGATTGCCATGAAATGTCGGGGTGTCCTCATGGGCCATCGATGAGGCGCCCTTTCAGGGGATTTAACCCGATCCCAAGGTTTTGGGGTCATTCTGTTGGAAGGGAGGAGGCATTTCTTGTTTTTTTGTTTATTTTTTTTTTGTTTTTTTTGTTTTTTTTTTTACCTCAGGTGGACCACCAAAAGAGGGATTCCAGAGCAGAGTCGTGGGTGGGGGCAACTGGACAACCAGACCTCTGGTTAACATTGGGACCTAAGAACATGGCAATCCCCATATGTGGGCTCTTGGTCCAGACACTGAGAGGCCTTCCTTGAGGATAGGTCTCACACTGAGTTTCACAATGTGTTTTTGAGGCCAAGGAGCCCCTCAAGGCAGGGCGTGGCCTAATGTACCATGCTGGTTTCTCCTACACTGAACGTTGCACAATATGGCAACCACAAGTTTTCTGGCCATGGGGAAGAAGGAGTTCTAATTTCTGCAACACTTTCACTCCTGGACTGTGATTGGATTTAAGGTCTAGGTTCTGAAGCCTGAAAACTGAGGTTGGGAAGAGATGAAGCCCTAAGGCCATGGTGTGTCTGATGTGCTCAGTGTTCGGCCAGCTGTTGAGTGTGGGTTGGGAGGTTCAGGCTCAGGCTGTGGCAGACAGCGAATTAGTGTCCAGGCTAGACTGTATCATTGGGGTGCAGTCGAGTTTCGTGCAGGATGTTACTCATTTGTGGTTACTGGGTAGCCACAGAGGGCAACGTTTTTCTTCTGGAGGGAAGACACAGTGTCACATACTGGCTCCAGAATTCCCAAACTGGAAGGCTTGTGAGCCAGGAGTGTGAGGAAAAAATTCTGAGAACACAAGCCAGACTTAGATTTCGGGGTGAAGGGACGGCAGGTACCCTCTGCAGAGATGATTCGAGATCCCGTATACCTGAAGACAGAGCTAGGATCAGACGTTGGCTTAGGTCGGAGTTTCTGTCCATGACGGCCCCTTCATGAATGGGAGGGTGTCACGAGGACATGGAGGTTTTCCCACGATTTGAATTGTGAGATGCTCCAAACCACAATGATTCCTTCTGTGGGACAGGTGAGACCGGTGGATGGCTCCAGGACATCCCATAAGGAAGTTATCCAGAGCAGGGTTCTAAGGATGGATGCCTGGGCAGCCTGCCTCCCATTCCAGGTGTCTCATAGAGCCAAGGCAAGTTCTATCTGCCTGATCTAGTGGAGCAACCGAATCGGGTGTGTTGAAATGGGTGAGTTGAGGATGGGTCATAATGTGCATTTGTGTCCATGGAGACCTTGGAATGGGGTCTTGATCCGGGTCCTTGAGGGATGTTCATAACCGGACGTTATGATGGAGCTCTAAAGAGTGTTTCCTATGTAGAGAAGAGAATTGTATTGATGAGTGCCTAAGGAATCTCCCATATGCTGGTATTGGAAACCAGGCCTCTGAGGAGAGATGACTGGAAACAAAAGCAATGGATATGATTAGAGCCTAGGTGCCTGTCCGGTTCAATCTCTTTGCTGGGGATACGTGTCTAAGTATCTGAGGTGAGGTAGTTGCTCAGATTGTGTCAGATCGCCCCTGTTTGTCCTGGGCGACCTATAATATTGGAATGGCCTCGGGACTTTGGAGTTTCTCCTAATCTATAGGGTTGTGGTCAATGGAATGGGCAGAAATCCCCTGGAGAGGGCAGGCAAAGTTCTGAGTTTGGCTCTAAGGGCCCAACCTTGAGGGTGTGTGGGCCAGGCCTGTGGAGCAAAAATCTGAAAACACAAACTCCGCTTAGGATTGGGGACATAGTTATGGCACGCCCAATCTACAGACCGTTATAACACTTCAGGATATGAAAAAGTGTGAGTTTGAGGTGCTTGCTCAGATTTTGTCTCTGGATTTGTGTCAACAATGTGGGTGGAATGCTGGCGTGGCCTCATGGGTTCTGGATGGCTTTCCTTCTCTGAGGATTTGACCCAATCTCAAGAGTTTGTGTATGTTCTGTGGGATGGGAGGAGTCCTTTCTGTTTTTTATTTTATTTTATTTTATTTTTTGTACCTCATGTGTCCCAATAAAGGAGGGATTCCAGAGCAGAGTCCTCGGGAGGGACAACTGGACAACCCCACCTCTGTTTTAGTTTGGGGGCCTAGGGGCATGGCAAGTCCAATATGTGGGCTCTTGATTCAGACACTGAGAGGCCTTCCTTGAGGACAGGACTCATGCTGAGGGTCACAATGCCTATTTGTGCCAACAAGGCCCTCAAGCATGGGAAGGGCCTCATGGGCCACGCTGGATTCTCCGACACTGAACGTTGGAGAGTATGCCAACCACAAGGTTTCTGGCCATGGCGAAGGAAGAGTTGTGACTTCTGCATCACGTTCACCCCTGGACAGTGATTGGAGTTTAGGTCTAGGTTCTGAAACCCGAAAACTGAGGTTGGGAAGAGATGAAGACCTAAGGACCTGTTGGGTCCAATGAGCTCAGTGTGCGGCCAGCTGTTGAGCGTAGGTCTGGAGGTGTGGACTCATGCTGTGTCAGACAAGGCATTAGACAGGGTAGACTGAATATTTGGGGTGCCGTCGAGTGGCGTTCAATTGATCCTCATTCGGGTCTCTAGGTAGTTCCATAAGGCAACGTTTTTTCTCTGGGAGGGCAGGCAGAGTGCTGCATTGTGGCCCCAGTATTGCCAAACTGTAGGGCTTTTGGGCCAGGGGTGTGAGGACGGTAGTCTGAGAACACAAGCTAGGCTTAGTTTTTGGGGTGAGGGCACAGAAGGCACACTCTGCAGAGCTGAATCATGATCTTATGCACCTGAAGTCAGGGCGAATATCAGACGTTTGCTCAGGTTGGAGTTTCTGTCCATGATGGCCCCTTTATAAAGTGGAGCGTCTCAAGAGGCCATGTAGATTTTCCCACAATGGGAGTTGTGAGATGCTCCAGACTGCAAAGATTCCTTCTGTGGGACACTTGAGACCTGTTGGATGGCTCTAGGATGTCCCATATGGAATGACTCCAGAGTAGGGTTCTAAGGACTGATGCCTAGGCAGCCCACCTCCCATTCTAGTTGTCTCCTAGCGACAAGGCAGGTTTGATCTGCAGGCCCTGGGGGAGAAACCAAGGGGGTTGAGTTGACATGGACGCTCCCGAGGATAGATCATAATGTGGGTTTAAGTCCATGGAGACCTTGGAATGGGGCGCTTGATCCGGGGCCCTGAAAGATTCTCCTAAACAGAGGTTTTTATAGAGCTCCAAAGAGTACATTTCCTATGTGGAGACGAGATTTTTCTGATGAGTGCCTCAGTAATCCCCCTATGCTGGTAATGGAAACCAGGCCTCTGAGGAGAGATGCCTGGAAACAAAAGCAATGGATCTGATTAGAGCCTAAGTGCCTGTCCAGTTCAATCTTATTCTATGGAGATATCTGTCTCTGGGTCTGAGTGGAGGTAGTTTCCTAACTTGTGAAAGATCATCCCTGTTTGTCCTGGGCAGCCAACACTATTTGGATGGCCTCGGGGAGTTTGGAGGTTTCTCCTAATCTATAAGGTTGTGGCCAATGGAAATGGCAGAATTCCCCTGGAGAGGGAAGCCACAGTCCTGAGGTGTGGCTCCAGGGGCCCCAGCTTGGATGGTGTGTGGGCCAGGACTGTGGGGACAGAAGTCTGAAAACACAAACTCAGCTTAGTTTTGGGGATGTATGTATGAAGGCTCGATCTAAAGAACGTGAGAATTTTCCGGGCTATGAACAAAGGGCGAGTATGTGGTGCTTGCTCAGGCTTTTGTCTCTGGATTTTGTGTCAACGCTGGCCGTGGAATGTCGGGGTGTCCTCAAGGGCCATGGACAATTCTTTCTCTGGTGATTTGGCCTGATCCCAAGGGGTTGGGATCATTCTGTGGATGTGAAAAGTCCTTTCTGTATTTTTTTTTTTTTTTACCTCAGGTGTCCCACCAAAGAGGGATTCCAGAGCAGAGCCCTGAGTCGGGTGACTAGACATTTCGAACTCTGGTTGAGATTGGGTGACTAGGGGCTTGGCAAGCCCCATCTGTGGGCTGTTGTTCCAGTCACTAAGAGGCTTCACATGAGGATAGGGCTCACGCTGAGGGTCACAATATGTGTTTGTGCAAATTTTGGCCCTCAGGGATAGGTGGGACCTCATAGTCCATGCTGCTTTCTCCTACAATGAACGTTGGACAACATGCCAACCACAAGGTTTCTTGCCATGGCGAAGGAGAAGTTCTGATTCTTGCATCACGTTCACTCCTGAGCAGTGAGTGTAGATAAGGTCTAGGTTCTGAAGGTGAAAATTGAGGTTGGGTAGAGATGATGGCCTAAAGACATTGTGGGTATGATATGCTCAGTGTACAGCCAGCTGTCCTGGTGTTCGACTGGAGGTCTGCCCTCAGGCTGTGTCAGACAGGGCTTTAGTGCACAGGCTAGACTGTATAATTGGGGTATGGTCGAGTGGCATGCAGGTTGTTACTCATTTGGCGTTTCTGGTTAGCCCTATAGGGCAACATTTTTCTTCTGGAGGCCAGGCAGAGTGCTGCATTGTGTCTCCAGAATTTCCAAACTGGAGGGGTATGGCCAGGATTCTGAGGACGGAAGTCTGAGAACACAAGATAGGCTTAGGTTTCAAGGCGAGGGCCCAGCAGGCACACTCTCAAGTGCTGAATCGAGATCTCATGCTTCTGAATTCAGGGCGAGGATCAGACTTTGGCTTAGGATGGAGTTTCTGTCCATGATGGCCCATTTATGAAGGTGTGGGGCATCATGAGGAAATGGAGGTTTTCTCACAGTGTTATTGTGTGATGCTTCAAACCACAAGGATTCATTCTGCGAGACAGTCAAGACAGGTTGGTTGGATTCAAGACGTCCCATAAAGAAGTTCTCCAGAGCAGGGTTCTAAGGATGGATGCCTGGGAAGCCCGCCTCCCATTCTAACTGTCTCCTAGTGACAAGGAAGGTTTGATCTGCTGGCTCTGGGTGAGCAGCCGAGTGGGCTGATTTGAAATGGACTCTCCTGAGAATGGTTCATAATGTAAGTTTGTGTCCTTGGAGACCTTGGGATTGGGCCATGGTCCCAGCGCCCTGAAGGATCCTCCTAACCTGAGGTATTGACACAGCTCCAAAGAGCAAGTTTCCCATGTGGAGATGAGATCTGTTCTGATTGTTTCCTTAGGAAACCCCCATATTCTGATATTGGAAACCAGGCCTCTGAGGAGAGATACCTAGAAACCAAAGCAATGCATCAGAAGTTGGCTCAGGTTGGAGTTTCTGTCCATGATGGCCCCTTTATAAAGGGGAGCATCTCATGAGGCCATATAGGTTTTCCTACGATAGGAGTTGTGAGATGCTCCAATCTGCAAGGATTCCTTCTGTGGGACAGCCAAGACCTGTTGGAAGGCTCCAGGACATCCCATATGGAACGGCGCCAGAGCATGATTCCAAGGATGGATGCCTAGAGAGTCTGCTTTGCATTCCAGTTGTCTCCTAGCGACAAGGCAGGTTTGATATTCTGCCTCTGGGGGAGTAATCGATGGGGCTGAGTTGAAATGTACTCTCCTGCCATGTGCTTCAGAACCGAGACCATATCTCCAATCACTGCCCAGGGGTGAGTCTGATGCAGAAATCAGTACTCCTCCTTACCCATGGCAAGAACCCTTGTGGTTGGCACGTTGTCCAACGATCAGTGTAGGAGAAACCCTGAGGCCCCGCCCATTCTTGAGTGCGACGAGGGCATACACACGCATTGTGACCCTCAGCATGAGTCCTGTCCTCTAGTAAGTCCTCTCAGTGGCTGGACCATTAGATGTCATAATGGGCTTGACATGTCCCTAGGCCCCAATTTTTAACCAGATTTCTGATTGTCCAGTCGCCCCTCCTAGGGCTCTACTCTGAAATCCCTCATTTGGTGGGACACCTGAGGTTAAAAAAGAAAACAACAACAACAACAACAACAAAATAAAACGGACTTCTTCCAGCCCACAGAATGACCCCAAACTCTTTGGACGGGGCCAAACCACCAGAGAGTAAGACTCGTCCATTTCCCATGAAGTCACCCAGAAATTCCACGACCATGAGTGACACGATATCCTGAGACAATAACTTGAGCAGGAGCCTCACACTCTCCCTTCTTTCAAATCCCGAAAAGTTCTCCTCATGGTCTGTAGATCAGTCCTGCCATACCTATGACCTGAAACATAAGCCGAGTTTGTGTTTTCAGACAACTGTCCAAAAAGGGCTGGACTACACAACCTACAGGCTCAGGCCCCTGGAGCCAAACCTGAGGACTGTACTTGCCCTCTCCAAGGGAATTGTGTGTGCCCATTCCAATGGCCACAACCCTTCTAATAGGATAAACCTCCAAAGTCCCTGATATATCTCAATAGTGGTAGCTTCCCAGGAAAAACAGAGGCAATCTGAGCCCAAATGAGCCCCTACCTGCACTCAGACCCATAGACAGATGTCCTCAGAGGTAAAAAGGAAAGAACAGGCCCCTAGGCACTAATCAGTTCCATGGCTTTGGTTTCCAGGCATCTCTCCTCAGAGGCCTTGATTTCAAAAGCAGCATAGAGCTGTTTCTTGTTTCACCCATCAGAAAACATCTCATCTACACATGGGAAACTTGCACGTTGGAGCTGTGTCAAAGCCTCTGTTTAGGAGAACCCTTTAGGGCCCCAGTGCCACCGCTTCATTCCAAGGTCTCCATAGACACAAAAGCACATTCGGACCCATCCCCAGGGGTGTGCATTTCAACTCAGCATCCTCGGTAGCTCCCCACAGATCCAGGAGATCTAAACTGTCTTGTTGCTAGGAGACAATTGGAATGCGAGGTGGGCCATCCATCCTTAGAACCCTGCTCAGAATCATTGGCCTGGAGCCAAACAACAGGTCTCAATTGTCCTGCCGAAGACTCTCTGCAGTTTGGAGCTTCTCACAACTCCCATCATGGGAAAACCCCCATGGCCTCGTGATGCCCCCCAATTCATGAAGGGGCCATCAGGGACAGAAACTCCAACCTGAGCGATCGTCTGATCCTCGCCCTGACTTCAGATGCACGAGATCTCGATTCAGGTCTGTAGATTGTGCCTGCCATGGCCTCACCCAGAAACCTAAGCCTAGCTTGTGTTCTCAGACTTTTGTCGTCAGACTACTGGCCCACAAGGCCTCCAGTTTGGCAATCCAGAACTAAAATGCAGCACTCTGCCTGCCCTCCAGATAAAAAACATTGTCCTCTGGGGCTACCCAGTAACCCCAAATGAGGATCAACCTGCACCGACCTTGGCTGTACCCCAAATACATAGGCTGACCAGGGCACTAATGCCCATTCTGACACAGCCTGAGCCTGGACCCCCTGGCCCCTCCCAGACAGCTGGCCGCACACTGAGCACATCAAGCCGCCATGGCCTTAGGTCGTCATCTCTTCCCAACCTCGGTTTTCAGGTTTCAGAACCTAGACCTTATCTCCAATCACTGCCCAGGTTGAAGGGGATGCAGAAATCAGAACTCCTTCCCCATGGCAAGAAACCTTGTGGTTGGCATGTTGTCCAACGTTCAGTGTCGTTGAAACCAGTGTGGCCCATGAGGCCCCGCCCATGCTCGCGGGCCACATTGGTCACAAACACACATTGTGACCCTCAGGCTGAGCCCAGTCCTCAAGTAAGGCCACTCAGTGGCTGGATGAAGAGATAGCATATTGGGCTTGCCATGCCCCTAGGCCCCAATTTTTAACCATAGTTCGGGTTGTCCCTTCAGTCTTCCCCACGGCTTGGATTTGGAATTCCTCTTTTGGTGGGACACCTGAGGTAACAAACATGAAAGGAGACCTCCCATCCCACAGAATGACCTAAAGCAATTGGGAATCGGGCCAAATCCTCAGAGAGGAAGATTTTCCATGGCCCATGAGGCCTCCCCGACATTCCACGGCCATCGCTGATACAAAATCTAGAGAGAAAAGCCTGAGCAAGCGCCTCAGACTCGCACTTTCTTCATATCCTGAAGAGTTCTTCTCATGGTTTGTAGATCGGGCCTGCCATACCTACGTCCCCAAACCTAAGCTGAGTTTGTGTTTTCAGACTTCTGTCCTCAAAGTCTTGGGCCACACACCCTCCAGGCTGGGCGCCTGGAGCCACACATTAGGACTGTGCCTACCAATCCATGGGAATTCTGCCCATTCCATGGTCCAAAATCGTACAAATTAGGAGAAACCTCCAAAATCCATGAGGCCATCCCAATAGTGTAGGTCGGCCGGAACAAACAAGGACTGTCTGACACCAGCTGATAATCGACCTCCACTCATACCATAGATGGACGTCCCCAGAGAAGAAGATTGAACCAGACAGGACACTAGGCCATAATAGGATCCATTGCTTTGGGTTACAGCATGTGTCCTCCAAAGCCTGATTCCAATACGAGCATAGGGGTTTTCCTGAGGTACCCATCAGAACTCATTTCGTCTCCACAAGGAAACCTGTGCATGGGAGCCATGTCCAAAGCTTAGGAGAGTACTTCAGGGTGCCGGTGCCACCGCCCCATTCCAAAGCCCTCATGGACACAAAAACACATTAGGACCCATCCTCAGGAAAGTCCATTTCAACTCAGCCACCCCGGTTGCTCCGGCAGAATCATCAGATCTAAACTGTCTTGTTGCTAGGAGACAATTGGAATGCGAGGCGGGCTTCCCAGGCATCCATCCACGAATGGTGCTCTGGAGTCATTCCATATGGGATGTCCTGGAGCTGTCCAACAGGTCTCAATAGTCCCGCAGAAGGAATCCTTGAAGGGGGCATCCCACAACTCCCAACGTGGGAAAACCTCAATGGCCCCGAGATTCCGCTCCCTTCATAAAGCGGCCGTCATGCACAGGAACTCCAACCTGAGCTAAAGTCTGATCCTCGCCCTGACTTCAGAAGCATGTGATATGGGTTCAGATCTGCTGGGGGTACCTGCCGTGCCCTCGCCCTGAAACCCAAGTCTAGCTTTTCTTCTCACATTTCCGTCCTCAAACTCCTGGACCCGAAGTTCTAAAATTTGGCAATTCCGGACCCACAATGTAGCACTCTGCCGGCCCTCTAGAAAAAAAATAATTATTGCCTCATGAGCTGCCCAGGCACCTTAAATGAGGATAAACCTACACAGTACTCGACCTTACCCAAATAATATAGTCTAACCTGGGCACTAATGCACTGTCGAACACAACCTGAGCCCGGACCTCCTGACCAACACCCAGAAAGCTGACCGCACACTGAGCACATAAAACCCGCCATGGCCTTAGGTAATCATCTCTTCCCTACCTCAGTTTCCAGGCTTCAGAACCGAGACCTTATCTCCAATCACTGCCCAGGGGTGAGTCTGATGCAGAAATCAGTACTCCTCCTTATCAATGGCAAGAACCCTTGTGGTTGGCACGTTGTCCAACGATCAGTGTAGGAGAAACCCTGAGGCCCCTCCCATTCAGGAGTGAGACGAGGGCATACACACACATTGTGAACCTCAGCATGAGTCCTGTCCTCTAGTAAGTCCTCTCAGTGGCTGGACCATTAGATGTCATAATGGGCTTGACATGTCCCTAGGCCCCAATTTTTAACCAGATTTCTGATTGTCCAGTCGCTCCTCCTAGGGCTCTACTCTGAAATCCCTCATTTGGTGGGACACCTGAGGTTAAAAAAGAAAACAACAACAACAACAACAACAACAAAATAAAACGGACTTCTTCCAGCCCACAGAATGAACCCAAACTCTTTGGACGGGGCCAAACCACCAGAGAGTAAGACTCGTCCATTTCCCATGAAGTCACCCAGAAATTCCACGACCATGAGTGACACGATATCCCGAGACAAAAACTTGAGCAGGAGCCTCACACTCGCCCTTCTTTCAAATCCCGAAAAGTTCTCCTCATGGTCTGTAGATCAGTCCTGCCATACCTATGACCTGAAACATAAGCCGAGTTTGTGTTTTCAGACAACTGTCCAAAAAGGGCTGGACTACACGACCTACAGGCCCAGGCCCCTGGAGCCAAACCTGAGGACTGTACTTGCCCACTCCAAGGGAATTGTGTGTGCCCATTCCAATGGCCACAACCCTTCTAATAGGATAAACCTCCAAAGTCCCTGATATATCTCAATAGTGGTAGCTTCCCAGGAAAAACAGGGGCAATCTGAGCCCAAATGAGCCCCTACCTGCACTCAGACCCATAGACAAATGTCCTCAGAGGTAAAAAGGAAAGAACAGGCCCCTAGGCACTAATCAGATCCATTGCTTTGGTTTCCAGGCATCTCTCCTCAGAGGCCTGGATTTCAATAGCAGCATATACCTGTTTCTTGTTTCACCCATCAGAAAACATCTCATCTACACATGGGAAACTTGCACGTTGGAGCTGTGTCAAAGCCTCTGTTTAGGAGAACCCTTTAGTGCCCCAGTGCCACCGCTTCATTCCAAGGTCTCCATAGACACAAAAGCACATTCGGACCCATCCCCAGGGGTGTGCATTTCAACTCAGCATCCTCGGTAGCTCCCCACAGATCCAGGAGATCTAAACTGTCTTGTTGCTAGGAGACAATTGGAATGCGAGGTGGGCTACCCAGCCATCCATCCTTAGAACCCTGCTCAGAATCATTGGCCTGGAGCCAAACAACAGGTCTCAATTGTCCTGCCGAAGACTCTCTGCAGTTTGGAGCTTCTCACGACTACCATAGTGGGAAAACCCCCATGGCCTCTTGATGCCCCCCCATTCATGAAGGGGCCATCAGGGACAGAAACTCCAACCTGAGCGATCGTCTGATCCTCGCCCTGACTTCAGATGCACGAGATCTCGATTCAGGTCTGTAGATTGTGCCTGCCATGGCCTCACCCAGAAACCTAAGCCTAGCTTGTGTTCTCAGACTTTTGTCGTCAGACTAATGGCCCACAAGACCTCCATTTGGCAATCCAGAACTACAATGCAGCACTCTGCCTGCCCTCCAGAAGTAAACATTGTCCTCTGGGGCTACCCAGTAACCCCAAATGAGGATCAACCTGCACCGACCTTGGCTGTACCCCAAATACATAAGCTGACCAGGACACTAATGCCCTTTCTGACACAGCCTGAGCCTGGACCCCCTGGCCACTCCCAGACAGCTGGCCGCACACTGAGCACATCCAGCCGCCATGGCCTTAGGTCGTCATCTCTTCCCAACTTCGGTTTTCAGGTTTCAGAACCTAGACCTTATCTCCAATCACTGCCCAGGTTGAAGGGGATGCAGAAATCAGAACTCCTTCCCCATGGAAAGAAACATTGTGGTTGGCATGTTCCAACGTTCAGTGTAGTTGAAACCAGTGTGGCCCATGAGGCCCCGCCAATGCTCACGGGCCACATTGGTCACAAACACACATTGTGACCCTCAGGCTGAGCCCAGTCCTCAAGTAAGGCCACCCAGTGGCTGGATGAAGAGATAGCATATTGGGATTGCCATGCCCCTAGGCCCCAACTTTTAACCATAGTTCGGGATGTCCCTTCAGTCTTCCCCACGGCTTGGATTTGGAATTCCTCTTTTGGTGGGACACCTGAGGTAACAAACATGAAAGGAGACCTCCCATCCCACAGAATGACCTAAAGCAATTGGGAATCGGGCCAAATCCTCAGAGAGGAAGATTTTCCATGGCCCATGAGGCCTCCCCGACATTCCACGGCCATCGCTGATACAAAATCCAGAGACAAAAGCCTGAGCAAGCGCCTCAGACTCGCACTTTCTTCATATCCTGAAGAGTTCTTCTCATGGTTTGTAGATCGGGCCTGCCATACCTACGTCCCCAAACCTAAGCTGAGTTTGTGTTTTCAGACTTCTGTCCTCAAAGTCTTGGGCCACACACCCTCCAGGCTGGGCGCCTGGAGCCACACATTAGGACTGTGCCTACCAATCCATGGGAATTCTGCCCATTCCATGGTCCAAAATCGTACAAATTAGGAGAAACCTCCAAAATCCATGAGGCCATCCCAATAGTGTAGGTCGCCCGGAACAAACAAGGGCTGTCTGACACCAGCTGATAATCGACCTCCACTCATACCATAGATGGATGTCCCCAGAGAAGAAGATTGAACCAGATAGGACCCTAGGCCATAATAGGATCCATTGCTATGGGTTACAGGCATGTGTCCTCCAAAGCCTGATTCCAATACGAGCATAGGGGTTTTCCTGAGGCACCCATCAGAACTCATTTCGTCTCCACAAGGAAACCTGTGCATGGGAGCCATGTCCAAAGCTTAGGAGAGTACGTCAGGTTGCCGGTGCCACCGCCCCATTCCAAGGCCCTCATGGACACAAAAACACATTAGGACCCATCCTCAGGAAAGTCCATTTCAACTCAGCCACCCCGTTTGCTCCGGCAGAGCCATCAGATCAAAACTGTCTTGTTGCTAGGAGACAATTGGAATGCGAGGCGGGCTTCCCAGGCATCCATCCACGAATGGTGCTCTGGAGTCATTCCATATGGGATGTCCTGGAGCTGTCCAACAGGTCTCAATTGTCCCGCAGAAGGAATCCTTGAAGGGGGCATCCCACAACTCCCAACGTGGGAAAACCTCAATGGCCCCGAGATTCCGCTCCCTTCATAAAGCGGCCGTCATGCACAGGAACTCCAACCTGAGCTAAAGTCTGATCCTCGCCCTGACTTCAGAAGCATGAGATATGGGTTCAGATCTGCAGGGGGTACCTGTCGTGCCCTCGCCCTGAAACCCAAGTCTAGCTTTTCTTCTCACATTTCCGTCCTCAAACTCCTGGACCCGAAGTTCTAAAATTTGGCAATTCCGGACCCACAATGCAGCACACTGCCGGCCCTCTAGAAAAAAAATAATTATTGCCTCATTAGCTGCCCAGGCACCTTAAATGAGGATATACCTACACAGCACTCGACCTTACCCAAATAATATAGTCTAACCTGGGCACTAATGCACTGTCGAACACAACCTGAGCCCGGACCTCCTGACCAACACCCAGAAAGCTGACCGCACACTGAGCACATAAAACCCGCCATGGCCTTAGGTCATCATCTCTTCCCTACCTCAGTTTCCAGGCTTCAGAACCGAGACCTTATCTCCAATCACTGCCCAGGGGTGAGTCTGATGCAGAAATCAGTACTCCTCCTTACCCATGGCAAGAACCCTTGTGGTTGGCACGTTGTCCAACGATCAGTGTAGGAGAAACCCTGAGGCCCCGCCCATTCTTGAGTGCGACGAGGGCATACACACGCATTGTGACCCTCAGCATGAGTCCTGTCCTCTAGTAAGTCCTCTCAGTGGCTGGACCATTAGATGTCATAATGGGCTTGACATGTCCCTAGGCCCCAATTTTTAACCAGATTTCTGATTGTCCAGTCGCCCCTCCTAGGGCTCTACTCTGAAATCCCTCATTTGGTGGTACACCTGAGGTTAAAAAAGAAAACAACAACAACCAAAAAAAAAAAAAAAACGGACTTCTTCCAGCCCACAGAATGAACCCAAACTCTTTGGACGGGGCCAAACCACCAGAGAGTAAGACTCGTCCATTTCCCATGAAGTCACCCAGAAATTCCACGACCATGAGTGACACGATATCCCGAGACAAAAACTTGAGCAGGAGCCTCACACTCGCCCTTCTTTCAAATCCCGAAAAGTTCTCCTCATGGTCTGTAGATCAGTCCTGCCATACCTATGACCTGAAACATAAGCCGAGTTTGTGTTTTCAGACAACTGTCCAAAAAGGGCTGGACTACACAACCTACAGGCTCAGGGCCCTGGAGCCAAACCTGAGGACTGTACTTGCCCTCTCCAAGGGAATTGTGTGTGCCCATTCCAATGGCCACAACCCTTCTAATAGGATAAACCTCCAAAGTCCCTGATATATCTCAATAGTGGTAGCTTCCCAGGAAAAACAGGGGCAATCGGAGCCCAAATGAGCCCCTACCTGCACTCAGACCCATAGACAGATATCCTCAGAGGTAAAAAGGAAAGAACAGGCCCCTAGGCACTAATCAGATCCATTGCTTTGGTTTCCAGGCATCTCTCCTCAGAGGCCTGGATTTCAATAGCAGCATATACCTGTTTCTTGTTTCACCCATCAGAAAACATCTCATCTACACATGGGAAACTTGCACGTTGGAGCTGTGTCAAAGCCTCTGTTTAGGAGAACCCTTTAGGGCCCCAGTGCCACCGCTTCATTCCAAGGTCTCCATAGACACAAAAGCACATTCGGACCCATCCCCAGGGGTGTGCATTTCAACTCAGCATCCTCGGTAGCTCCCCACAGATCCAGAAGATCTAACCTGTCTAGTTGCTAGGAGACAATTGGAATGCGAGGTGGGCTACCCAGCCATCCATCCTTAGAACCCTGCTCAGAATCATTGGCCTGGAGCCAAACAACAGGTCTCAATTGTCCTGCCGAAGACTCTCTGCAGTTTGGAGCTTCTCACGACTACCATAGTGGGAAAACCCCCATGGCCTCTTGATGCCCCCCCATTCATGAAGGGGCCATCAGGGACAGAAACTCCAACCTGAGCGATCGTCTGATCCTCGCCCTGACTTCAGATGCACGAGATCTCGATTCAGGTCTGTAGATTGTGCCTGCCATGGCCTCACCCAGAAACCTAAGCCTAGCTTGTGTTCTCAGACTTTTGTCGTCAGACTAATGGCCCACAAGACCTCCATTTGGCAATCCAGAACTACAATGCAGCACTCTGCCTGCCCTCCAGAAGTAAACATTGTCCTCTGGGGCTACCCAGTAACCCCAAATGAGGATCAACCTGCACCGACCTTGGCTGTACCCCAAATACATAAGCTGACCAGGACACTAATGCCCTTTCTGACACAGCCTGAGCCTGGACCCCCTGGCCACTCCCAGACAGCTGGCCGCACACTGAGCACATCCAGCCGCCATGGCCTTAGGTCGTCATCTCTTCCCAACTTCGGTTTTCAGGTTTCAGAACCTAGACCTTATCTCCAATCACTGCCCAGGTTGAAGGGGATGCAGAAATCAGAACTCCTTCCCCATGGAAAGAAACATTGTGGTTGGCATGTTCCAACGTTCAGTGTAGTTGAAACCAGTGTGGCCCATGAGGCCCCGCCAATGCTCACGGGCCACATTGGTCACAAACACACATTGTGACCCTCAGGCTGAGCCCAGTCCTCAAGTAAGGCCACCCAGTGGCTGGATGAAGAGATAGCATATTGGGATTGCCATGCCCCTAGGCCCCAACTTTTAACCATAGTTCGGGATGTCCCTTCAGTCTTCCCCACGGCTTGGATTTGGAATTCCTCTTTTGGTGGGACACCTGAGGTAACAAACATGAAAGGAGACCTCCCATCCCACAGAATGACCTAAAGCAATTGGGAATCGGGCCAAATCCTCAGAGAGGAAGATTTTCCATGGCCCATGAGGCCTCCCCGACATTCCAAGGCCATCGCTGATACAAAATCCAGAGAGAAAAGCCTGAGCAAGCGCCTCAGACTCGCACTTTCTTCATATCCTGAAGAGTTCTTCTCATGGTTTGTAGATCGGGCCTGCCATACCTACGTCCCCAAACCTAAGCTGAGTTTGTGTTTTCAGACTTCTGTCCTCAAAGTCTTGGGCCACACACCCTCCAGGCTGGGCGCCTGGAGCCACACATTAGGACTGTGCCTACCAATCCATGGGAATTCTGCCCATTCCATGGTCCAAAATCGTACAAATTAGGAGAAACCTCCAAAATCCATGAGGCCATCCCAATAGTGTAGGTCGCCCGGAACAAACAAGGGCTGTCTGACACCAGCTGATAATCGACCTTCACTCATACCATAGATGGATGTCCCCAGAGAAGAAGATTGAACCAGACAGGACCCTAGGCCATAATAGGATCCATTGCTATGGGTTACAGGCATGTGTCCTCAAAAGCCTGATTCCAATACGAGCATAGGGGTTTTCCTGAGGCACCCATCAGAACTCATTTTGTCTCCACAAGGAAACCTGTGCATGGGAGCCATGTCCAAAGCTTAGGAGAGTACGTCAGGTTGCCGGTGCCACCGCCCCATTCCAAGGCCCTCATGGACACAAAAACACATTAGGACCCATCCTCAGGAAAGTCCATTTCAACTCAGCCACCCCGTTTGCTCCGGCAGAGCCATCAGATCAAAACTGTCTTGTTGCTAGGAGACAATTGGAATGCGAGGCGGGCTTCCCAGGCATCCATCCACGAATGGTGCTCTGGAGTCATTCCATATGGGATGTCCTGGAGCTGTCCAACAGGTCTCAATTGTCCCGCAGAAGGAATCCTTGAAGGGGGCATCCCACAACTCCCAACGTGGGAAAACCTCAATGGCCCCGAGATTCCGCTCCCTTCATAAAGCGGCCGTCATGCACAGGAACTCCAACCTGAGCTAAAGTCTGATCCTCGCCCTGACTTCAGAAGCATGAGATATGGGTTCAGATCTGCAGGGGGTACCTGCCGTGCCCTCGCCCTGAAACCCAAGTCTAGCTTTTCTTCTCACATTTCCGTCCTCAAACTCCTGGACCCGAAGTTCTAAAATTTGGCAATTCCGGACCCACAATGCAGCACACTGCCGGCCCTCTAGAAAAAAAATAATTATTGCCTCATTAGCTGCCCAGGCACCTTAAATGAGGATAAACCTACACAGCACTCGACTTTACCCAAATAATATAGTCTAACCTGGGCACTAATGCACTGTCGAACACAACCTGAGCCCGGACCTCCTGACCAACACCCAGAAAGCTGACCGCACACTGAGCACATAAAACCCGCCATGGCCTTAGGTCATCATCTCTTCCCTACCTCAGTTTCCAGGCTTCAGAACCGAGACCTTATCTCCAATCACTGCCCAGGGGTGAGTCTGATGCAGAAATCAGTACTCCTCCTTACCCATGGCAAGAACCCTTGTGGTTGGCACGTTGTCCAACGATCAGTGTAGGAGAAACCCTGAGGCCCCGCCCATTCTTGAGTGCGACGAGGGCATACACACGCATTGTGACCCTCAGCATGAGTCCTGTCCTCTAGTAAGTCCTCTCAGTGGCTGGACCATTAGATGTCATAATGGGCTTGACATGTCCCTAGGCACCAATTTTTAACCAGATTTCTGATTGTCCAGTCGCCCCTCCTAGGGCTCTACTCTGAAATCCCTCATTTGGTGGGACACCTGAGGTTAAAAAAGAAAACAACAACAACAACAACAACAACAACAAAATAAAACGGACTTCTTCCAGCCCACAGAATGAACCCAAACTCTTTGGACGGGGCCAAACCACCAGAGAGTAAGACTCGTCCATTTCCCATGAAGTCACCCAGAAATTCCACGACCATGAGTGACACGATATCCTGAGACAAAAACTTGAGCAGGAGCCTCACACTCGCCCTTCTTTCAAATCCCGAAAAGTTCTCCTCATGGTCTGTAGATCAGTCCTGCCATACCTATGACCTGAAACATAAGCCGAGTTTGTGTTTTCAGACAACTGTCCAAAAAGGGCTGGACTACACGACCTACAGGCCCAGGCCCCTGGAGCCAAACCTGAGGACTGTACTTGCCCACTCCAAGGGAATTGTGTGTGCCCATTCCAATGGCCACAACCCTTCTAATAGGATAAACCTCCAAAGTCCCTGATATATCTCAATAGTTAGCTTCCCAGGAAAAACAGGGGCAATCTGAGCCCAAATGAGCCCCTACCTGCACTCAGACCCATAGACAGATGTCCTCAGAGGTAAAAAGGAAAGAACAGGCCCCTAGGCACTAATCAGATCCATTGCTTTGGTTTCCAGGCATCTCTCCTCAGAGGCCTGGATTTCAAAAGCAGCATATAGCTGTTTCTTGTTTCACCCATCAGAAAACATCTCATCTACACATGGGAAACTTGCACGTTGGAGCTGTGTCAAAGCCTCTGTTTAGGAGAACCCTTTAGGGCCCCAGTGCCACCGCTTCATTCCAAGGTCTCCATAGACACAAAAGCACATTCGGACCCATCCCCAGGGGTGTGCATTTCAACTCAGCATCCTCGGTAGCTCCCCACAGATCCAGGAGATCTAAACTGTCTTGTTGCTAGGAGACAATTGGAATGCGAGGTGGGCTACCCAGCCATCCATCCTTAGAACCCTGCTCAGAATCATTGGCCTGGAGCCAAACAACAGGTCTCAATTGTCCTGCCGAAGACTCTCTGCAGTTTGGAGCTTCTCACGACTCCCATTGTGGGAAAACCCCCATGGCCTCGTGATGCCCCCCCATTCATGAAGGGGCCATCAGGGACAGAAACTCCAACCTGAGCGATCGTCTGATCCTCGCCCTGACTTCAGATGCACGAGATCTCGATTCAGGTCTGTAGATTGTGCCTGCCATGGCCTCACCCAGAAACCTAAGCCTAGCTTGTGTTCTCAGACTTTTGTCGTCAGACTACTGGCCCACAAGGCCTCCAGTTTGGCAATCCAGAACTAAAATGCAGCACTCTGCCTGCCCTCCAGATAAAAAAAATTGTCCTCTGGGGCTACCCAGTAACCCCAAATGAGGATCAACCTGCACCGACCTTGGCTGTACCCCAAATACATAAGCTGACCAGGACACTAATGCCCTTTCTGACACAGCCTGAGCCTGGACCCCCTGGCCACTCCCAGACAGCTGGCCGCACACTGAGCACATCCAGCCGCCATGGCCTTAGGTCGTCATCTCTTCCCAACTTCGGTTTTCAGGTTTCAGAACCTAGACCTTATCTCCAATCACTGCCCAGGTTGAAGGGGATGCAGAAATCAGAACTCCTTCCCCATGGAAAGAAACATTGTGGTTGGCATGTTCCAACGTTCAGTGTAGTTGAAACCAGTGTGGCCCATGAGGCCCCGCCAATGCTCACGGGCCACATTGGTCACAAACACACATTGTGACCCTCAGGCTGAGCCCAGTCCTCAAGTAAGGCCACCCAGTGGCTGGATGAAGAGATAGCATATTGGGATTGCCATGCCCCTAGGCCCCAACTTTTAACCATAGTTCGGGATGTCCCTTCAGTCTTCCCCACGGCTTGGATTTGGAATTCCTCTTTTGGTGGGACACCTGAGGTAACAAACATGAAAGGAGACCTCCCATCCCACAGAATGACCTAAAGCAATTGGGAATCGGGCCAAATCCTCAGAGAGGAAGATTTTCCATGGCCCATGAGGCCTCCCCGACATTCCACGGCCATCGCTGATACAAAATCCAGAGAGAAAAGCCTGAGCAAGCGCCTCAGACTCGCACTTTCTTCATATCCTGAAGAGTTCTTCTCATGGTTTGTAGATCGGGCCTGCCATACCTACGTCCCCAAACCTAAGCTGAGTTTGTGTTTTCAGACTTCTGTCCTCAAAGTCTTGGGCCACACACCCTCCAGGCTGGGCGCCTGGAGCCACACATTAGGACTGTGCCTACCAACCCATGGGAATTCTGCCCATTCCATGGTCCAAAATCGTACAAATTAGGAGAAACCTCCAAAATCCATGAGGCCATCCCAATAGTGTAGGTCGCCCGGAACAAACAAGGGCTGTCTGACACCAGCTGATAATCGACCTCCACTCATACCATAGATGGATGTCCCCAGAGAAGAAGATTGAACCAGACAGGACCCTAGGCCATAATAGGATCCATTGCTATGGGTTACAGGCATGTGTCCTCAAAAGCCTGATTCCAATACGAGCATAGGGGTTTTCCTGAGGCACCCATCAGAACTCATTTCGTCTCCACAAGGAAACCTGTGCATGGGAGCCATGTCCAAAGCTTAGGAGAGTACGTCAGGTTGCCGGTGCCACCGCCCCATTCCAAGGCCCTCATGGACACAAAAACACATTAGGACCCATCCTCAGGAAAGTCCATTTCAACTCAGCCACCCCGTTTGCTCCGGCAGAGCCATCAGATCAAAACTGTCTTGTTGCTAGGAGACAATTGGAATGCGAGGCGGGCTTCCCAGGCATCCATCCACGAATGGTGCTCTGGAGTCATTCCATATGGGATGTCCTGGAGCTGTCCAACAGGTCTCAATTGTCCCGCAGAAGGAATCCTTGAAGGGGGCATCCCACAACTCCCAACGTGGGAAAACCTCAATGGCCCCGAGATTCCGCTCCCTTCATAAAGCGGCCGTCATGCACAGGAACTCCAACCTGAGCTAAAGTCTGATCCTCGCCCTGACTTCAGAAGCATGAGATATGGGTTCAGATCTGCAGGGGGTACCTGCCGTGCCCTCGCCCTGAAACCCAAGTCTAGCTTTTCTTCTCACATTTCCGTCCTCAAACTCCTGGACCCGAAGTTCTAAAATTTGGCAATTCCGGACCCACAATGCAGCACACTGCCGGCCCTCTAGAAAAAAAATAATTATTGCCTCATTAGCTGCCCAGGCACCTTAAATGAGGATAAACCTACACAGCACTCGACCTTACCCAAATAATATAGTCTAACCTGGGCACTAATGCACTGTCGAACACAACCTGAGCCCGGACCTCCTGACCAACACCCAGAAAGCTGACCGCACACTGAGCACATAAAACCCGCCATGGCCTTAGGTCATCATCTCTTCCCTACCTCAGTTTCCAGGCTTCAGAACCGAGACCTTATCTCCAATCACTGCCCAGGGGTGAGTCTGATGCAGAAATCAGTACTCCTCCTTACCCATGGCAAGAACCCTTGTGGTTGGCACGTTGTCCAACGATCAGTGTAGGAGAAACCCTGAGGCCCCGCCCATTCTTGAGTGCGACGAGGGCATACACACGCATTGTGACCCTCAGCATGAGTCCTGTCCTCTAGTAAGTCCTCTCAGTGGCTGGACCATTAGATGTCATAATGGGCTTGACATGTCCCTAGGCCCCAATTTTTAACCAGATTTCTGATTGTCCAGTCGCCCCTCCTAGGGCTCTACTCTGAAATCCCTCATTTGGTGGTACACCTGAGGTTAAAAAAGAAAACAACAACAACCAAAAAAAAAAAAAAAAACGGACTTCTTCCAGCCCACAGAATGAACCCAAACTCTTTGGACGGGGCCAAACCACCAGAGAGTAAGACTCGTCCATTTCCCATGAAGTCACCCAGAAATTCCACGACCATGAGTGACACGATATCCTGAGACAAAAACTTGAGCAGGAGCCTCACACTCGCCCTTCTTTCAAATCCCGAAAAGTTCTCCTCATGGTCTGTAGATCAGTCCTGCCATACCTATGACCTGAAACATAAGCCGAGTTTGTGTTTTCAGACAACTGTCCAAAAAGGGCTGGACTACACAACCTACAGGCTCAGGCCCCTGGAGCCAAACCTGAGGACTGTACTTGCCCTCTCCAAGGGAATTGTGTGTGCCCATTCCAATGGCCACAACCCTTCTAATAGGATAAACCTCCAAAGTCCCTGATATATCTCAATAGTGGTAGCTTCCCAGGAAAAACAGGGGCAATCGGAGCCCAAATGAGCCCCTACCTGCACTCAGACCCATAGACAGATATCCTCAGAGGTAAAAAGGAAAGAACAGGCCCCTAGGCACTAATCAGATCCATTGCTTTGGTTTCCAGGCATCTCTCCTCAGAGGCCTGGATTTCAATAGCAGCATATACCTGTTTCTTGTTTCACCCATCAGAAAACATCTCATCTACACATGGGAAACTTGCACGTTGGAGCTGTGTCAAAGCCTCTGTTTAGGAGAACCCTTTAGGGCCCCAGTGCCACCGCTTCATTCCAAGGTCTCCATAGACACAAAAGCACATTCGGACCCATCCCCAGGGGTGTGCATTTCAACTCAGCATCCTCGGTAGCTCCCCACAGATCCAGAAGATCTAACCTGTCTAGTTGCTAGGAGACAATTGGAATGCGAGGTGGGCTACCCAGCCATCCATCCTTAGAACCCTGCTCAGAATCATTGGCCTGGAGCCAAACAACAGGTCTCAATTGTCCTGCCGAAGACTCTCTGCAGTTTGGAGCTTCTCACGACTACCATAGTGGGAAAACCCCCATGGCCTCTTGATGCCCCCCCATTCATGAAGGGGCCATCAGGGACAGAAACTCCAACCTGAGCGATCGTCTGATCCTCGCCCTGACTTCAGATGCACGAGATCTCGATTCAGGTCTGTAGATTGTGCCTGCCATGGCCTCACCCAGAAACCTAAGCCTAGCTTGTGTTCTCAGACTTTTGTCGTCAGACTAATGGCCCACAAGACCTCCATTTGGCAATCCAGAACTACAATGCAGCACTCTGCCTGCCCTCCAGAAGTAAACATTGTCCTCTGGGGCTACCCAGTAACCCCAAATGAGGATCAACCTGCACCGACCTTGGCTGTACCCCAAATACATAAGCTGACCAGGACACTAATGCCCTTTCTGACACAGCCTGAGCCTGGACCCCCTGGCCACTCCCAGACAGCTGGCCGCACACTGAGCACATCCAGCCGCCATGGCCTTAGGTCGTCATCTCTTCCCAACTTCGGTTTTCAGGTTTCAGAACCTAGACCTTATCTCCAATCACTGCCCAGGTTGAAGGGGATGCAGAAATCAGAACTCCTTCCCCATGGAAAGAAACATTGTGGTTGGCATGTTCCAACGTTCAGTGTAGTTGAAACCAGTGTGGCCCATGAGGCCCCGCCAATGCTCACGGGCCACATTGGTCACAAACACACATTGTGACCCTCAGGCTGAGCCCAGTCCTCAAGTAAGGCCACCCAGTGGCTGGATGAAGAGATAGCATATTGGGATTGCCATGCCCCTAGGCCCCAACTTTTAACCATAGTTCGGGATGTCCCTTCAGTCTTCCCCACGGCTTGGATTTGGAATTCCTCTTTTGGTGGGACACCTGAGGTAACAAACATGAAAGGAGACCTCCCATCCCACAGAATGACCTAAAGCAATTGGGAATCGGGCCAAATCCTCAGAGAGGAAGATTTTCCATGGCCCATGAGGCCTCCCCGACATTCCAAGGCCATCGCTGATACAAAATCCAGAGAGAAAAGCCTGAGCAAGCGCCTCAGACTCGCACTTTCTTCATATCCTGAAGAGTTCTTCTCATGGTTTGTAGATCGGGCCTGCCATACCTACGTCCCCAAACCTAAGCTGAGTTTGTGTTTTCAGACTTCTGTCCTCAAAGTCTTGGGCCACACACCCTCCAGGCTGGGCGCCTGGAGCCACACATTAGGACTGTGCCTACCAATCCATGGGAATTCTGCCCATTCCATGGTCCAAAATCGTACAAATTAGGAGAAACCTCCAAAATCCATGAGGCCATCCCAATAGTGTAGGTCGCCCGGAACAAACAAGGGCTGTCTGACACCAGCTGATAATCGACCTTCACTCATACCATAGATGGATGTCCCCAGAGAAGAAGATTGAACCAGACAGGACCCTAGGCCATAATAGGATCCATTGCTATGGGTTACAGGCATGTGTCCTCAAAAGCCTGATTCCAATACGAGCATAGGGGTTTTCCTGAGGCACCCATCAGAACTCATTTTGTCTCCACAAGGAAACCTGTGCATGGGAGCCATGTCCAAAGCTTAGGAGAGTACGTCAGGTTGCCGGTGCCACCGCCCCATTCCAAGGCCCTCATGGACACAAAAACACATTAGGACCCATCCTCAGGAAAGTCCATTTCAACTCAGCCACCCCGTTTGCTCCGGCAGAGCCATCAGATCAAAACTGTCTTGTTGCTAGGAGACAATTGGAATGCGAGGCGGGCTTCCCAGGCATCCATCCACGAATGGTGCTCTGGAGTCATTCCATATGGGATGTCCTGGAGCTGTCCAACAGGTCTCAATTGTCCCGCAGAAGGAATCCTTGAAGGGGGCATCCCACAACTCCCAACGTGGGAAAACCTCAATGGCCCCGAGATTCCGCTCCCTTCATAAAGCGGCCGTCATGCACAGGAACTCCAACCTGAGCTAAAGTCTGATCCTCGCCCTGACTTCAGAAGCATGAGATATGGGTTCAGATCTGCAGGGGGTACCTGCCGTGCCCTCGCCCTGAAACCCAAGTCTAGCTTTTCTTCTCACATTTCCGTCCTCAAACTCCTGGACCCGAAGTTCTAAAATTTGGCAATTCCGGACCCACAATGCAGCACACTGCCGGCCCTCTAGAAAAAAAATAATTATTGCCTCATTAGCTGCCCAGGCACCTTAAATGAGGATAAACCTACACAGCACTCGACCTTACCCAAATAATATAGTCTAACCTGGGCACTAATGCACTGTCGAACACAACCTGAGCCCGGACCTCCTGACCAACACCCAGAAAGCTGACCGCACACTGAGCACATAAAACCCGCCATGGCCTTAGGTCATCATCTCTTCCCTACCTCAGTTTCCAGGCTTCAGAACCGAGACCTTATCTCCAATCACTGCCCAGGGGTGAGTCTGATGCAGAAATCAGTACTCCTCCTTACCCATGGCAAGAACCCTTGTGGTTGGCACGTTGTCCAACGATCAGTGTAGGAGAAACCCTGAGGCCCCGCCCATTCTTGAGTGCGACGAGGGCATACACACGCATTGTGACCCTCAGCATGAGTCCTGTCCTCTAGTAAGTCCTCTCCTTGGCTGGACCATTAGATGTCATAATGGGCTTGACATGTCCCTAGGCACCAATTTTTAACCAGATTTCTGATTGTCCAGTCGCCCCTCCTAGGGCTCTACTCTGAAATCCCTCATTTGGTGGGACACCTGAGGTTAGAAAGGAAAACAACAACAACAACAACAACAACAACAAAATAAAACGGACTTCTTCCAGCCCACAGAATGAACCCAAACTCTTTGGACGGGGCCAAACCACCAGAGAGTAAGACTCGTCCATTTCCCATGAAGTCACCCAGAAATTCCACGACCATGAGTGACACGATATCCTGAGACAAAAACTTGAGCAGGAGCCTCACACTCGCCCTTCTTTCAAATCCCGAAAAGTTCTCCTCATGGTCTGTAGATCAGTCCTGCCATACCTATGACCTGAAACATAAGCCGAGTTTGTGTTTTCAGACAACTGTCCAAAAAGGGCTGGACTACACGACCTACAGGCCCAGGCCCCTGGAGCCAAACCTGAGGACTGTACTTGCCCACTCCAAGGGAATTGTGTGTGCCCATTCCAATGGCCACAACCCTTCTAATAGGATAAACCTCCAAAGTCCCTGATATATCTCAATAGTGGTAGCTTCCCAGGAAAAACAGGGGCAATCTGAGCCCAAATGAGCCCCTACCTGCACTCAGACCCATAGACAGATGTCCTCAGAGGTAAAAAGGAAAGAAGAGGCCCCTAGGCACTAATCAGATCCATTGTTTTGGTTTCCAGGCATCTCTCCTCAGAGGCCTGGATTTCTATAGCAGCATATACCTGTTTCTTGTTTCACCCATCAGAAAACATCTCATCTACACATGGGAAACTTGCACGTTGGAGCTGTGTCAAAGCCTCTGTTTAGGAGAACCCTTTAGGGCCCCAGTGCCACCGCTTCATTCCAAGGTCTCCATAGACACAAAAGCACATTCGGACCCATCCCCAGGGGTGTGCATTTCAACTCAGCATCCTCGGTAGCTCCCCACAGATCCAGGAGATCTAAACTGTCTTGTTGCTAGGAGACAATTGGAATGCGAGGTGGGCTACCCAGCCATCCATCCTTAGAACCCTGCTCAGAATCATTGGCCTGGAGCCAAACAACAGGTCTCAATTGTCCTGCCGAAGACTCTCTGCAGTTTGGAGCTTCTCACGACTCCCATTGTGGGAAAACCCCCATGGCCTCGTGATGCCCCCCCATTCATGAAGGGGCCATCAGGGACAGAAACTCCAACCTGAGCAATCGTCTGATCCTCGCCCTGACTTCAGATGCACGAGATCTCGATTCAGGTCTGTAGATTGTGCCTGCCATGGCCTCACCCAGAAACCTAAGCCTAGCTTGTGTTCTCAGACTTTTGTCGTCAGACTACTGGCCCACAAGGCCTCCAGTTTGGCAATCCAGAACTAAAATGCAGCACTCTGCCTGCCCTCCAGATAAAAAACATTGTCCTCTGGGGCTACCCAGTAACCCCAAATGAGGATCAACCTGCACCGACCTTGGCTGTACCCCCAATACATATGCTGACCAGGACACTAATGCCCTTTCTGACACAGCCTGAGCCTGGACCCCCTGGTCACTCCCAGACAGCTGGCCGCACACTGAGCACATCCAGCCGCCATGGCCTTAGGTCGTCATTTCTTCCCAACTTCGGTTTTCAGGTTTCAGAACCTAGACCTTATCTCCAATCACTGCCCAGGTTGAAGGGGATGCAGAAATCAGAACTCCTTCCCCATGGAAAGAACATTGTGGTTGGCATGTTCCAACGTTCAGTGTAGTTGAAACCAGTGTGGCCCATGAGGCCCCGCCAATGCTCACGGGCCACATTGGTCACAAACACACATTGTGACCCTCAGGCTGAGCCCAGTCCTCAAGTAAGTCCACCCAGTGTCTGGATGAAGAGATAGCATATTGGGATTGCCATGCCCCTAGGCCCCAACTTTTAACCATAGTTCGGGATGTCCCTTCAGTCTTCCCCACGGCTTGGATTTGGAATTCCTCTTTTGGTGGGACACCTGAGGTAACAAACATGAAAGGAGACCTCCCATCCCACAGAATGACCTAAAGCAATTGGGAATCGGGCCAAATCCTCAGAGAGGAAGATTTTCCATGGCCCAAGAGGCCTCCCCGACATTCCACGGCCATCGCTGATACAAAATCCAGAGACAAAAGCCTGAGCAAGCGCCTCAGACTCGCACTTTCTTCATATCCTGAAGAGTTCTTCTCATGGTTTGTAGATCGGGCCTGCCATACCTACGTCCCCAAACCTAAGCTGAGTTTGTGTTTTCAGACTTCTGTCCTCAAAGTCTTGGGCCACACACCCTCCAGGCTGGGCGCCTGGAGCCACACATTAGGACTGTGCCTACCAACCCATGGGAATTCTGCCCATTCCATGGTCCAAAATCGTACAAATTAGGAGAAACCTCCAAAATCCATGAGGCCATCCCAATAGTGTAGGTCGCCCGGAACAAACAAGGGCTGTCTGACACCAGCTGATAATCCACCTCCACTCATACCATAGATGGATGTCCCCAGAGAAGAAGATTGAACCAGACAGGACCCTAGGCCATAATAGGATCCATTGCTATGGGTTACAGGCATGTGTCCTCAAAAGCCTGATTCCAATACGAGCATAGGGGTTTTCCTGAGGCACCCATCAGAACTCATTTCGTCTCCACAAGGAAACCTGTGCATGGGAGCCATGTCCAAAGCTTAGGAGAGTACGTCAGGTTGCCGGTGCCACCGCCCCATTCCAAGGCCCTCATGGACACAAAAACACATTAGGACCCATCCTCAGGAAAGTCCATTTCAACTCAGCCACCCCGTTTGCTCCGGCAGAGCCATCAGATCAAAACTGTCTTGTTGCTAGGAGACAATTGGAATGCGAGGCGGGCTTCCCAGGCATCCATCCACGAATGGTGCTCTGGAGTCATTCCATATGGGATGTCCTGGAGCTGTCCAACAGGTCTCAATTGTCCCGCAGAAGGAATCCTTGAAGGGGGCATCCCACAACTCCCAACGTGGGAAAACCTCAATGGCCCCGAGATTCCGCTCCCTTCATAAAGCGGCCGTCATGCACAGGAACTCCAACCTGAGCTAAAGTCTGATCCTCGCCCTGACTTCAGAAGCATGAGATATGGGTTCAGATCTGCAGGGGGTACCTGCCGTGCCCTCGCCCTGAAACCCAAGTCTAGCTTTTCTTCTCACATTTCCGTCCTCAAACTCCTGGACCCGAAGTTCTAAAATTTGGCAATTCCGGACCCACAATGCAGCACACTGCCGGCCCTCTAGAAAAAAAATAATTATTGCCTCATTAGCTGCCCAGGCACCTTAAATGAGGATAAACCTACACAGCACTCGACCTTACCCAAATAATATAGTCTAACCTGGGCACTAATGCACTGTCGAACACAACCTGAGCCCGGACCTCCTGACCAACACCCAGAAAGCTGACCGCACACTGAGCACATAAAACCCGCCATGGCCTTAGGTCATCATCTCTTCCCTACCTCAGTTTCCAGGCTTCAGAACCGAGACCTTATCTCCAATCACTGCCCAGGGGTGAGTCTGATGCAGAAATCAGTACTCCTCCTTACCCATGGCAAGAACCCTTGTGGTTGGCACGTTGTCCAACGATCAGTGTAGGAGAAACCCTGAGGCCCCGCCCATTCTTGAGTGCGACGAGGGCATACACACGCATTGTGACCCTCAGCATGAGTCCTGTCCTCTAGTAAGTCCTCTCAGTGGCTGGACCATTAGATGTCATAATGGGCTTGACATGTCCCTAGGCCCCAATTTTTAACCAGATTTCTGATTGTCCAGTCGCCCCTCCTAGGGCTCTACTCTGAAATCCCTCATTTGGTGGGACACCTGAGGTTAAAAAAGAAAACAACAACAACCAAAAAAAAAAAAAAACGGACTTCTTCCAGCCCACAGAATGAACCCAAACTCTTTGGACGGGGCCAAACCACCAGAGAGTAAGACTCGTCCATTTCCCATGAAGTCACCCAGAAATTCCACGACCATGAGTGACACGATATCCTGAGACAAAAACTTGAGCAGGAGCCTCACACTCGCCCTTCTTTCAAATCCCGAAAAGTTCTCCTCATGGTCTGTAGATCAGTCCTGCCATACCTATGACCTGAAACATAAGCCGAGTTTGTGTTTTCAGACAACTGTCCAAAAAGGGCTGGACTACACAACCTACAGGCTCAGGCCCCTGGAGCCAAACCTGAGGTCTGTACTTGCCCTCTCCAAGGGAATTGTGTGTGCCCATTCCAATGGCCACAACCCTTCTAATAGGATAAACCTCCAAAGTCCCTGATATATCTCAATAGTGGTAGCTTTCCAGGAAAAACAGGGGCAATCGGAGCCCAAATGAGCCCCTACCTGCACTCAGACCCATAGACAGATGTCCTCAGAGGTAAAAAGGAAAGAACAGGCCCCTAGGCACTAATCAGATCCATTGCTTTGGTTTCCAGGCATCTCTCCTCAGAGGCCTGGATTTCAATAGCAGCATATACCTGTTTCTTGTTTCACCCATCAGAAAACATCTCATCTACACATGGGAAACTTGCACGTTGGAGCTGTGTCAAAGCCTCTGTTTAGGAGAACCCTTTAGTGCCCCAGTGCCACCGCTTCATTCCAAGGTCTCCATAGACACAAAAGCACATTCGGACCCATCCCCAGGGGTGTGCATTTCAACTCAGCATCCTCGGTAGCTCCCCACAGATCCAGGAGATCTAAACTGTCTTGTTGCTAGGAGACAATTGGAATGCGAGGTGGGCTACCCAGCCATCCATCCTTAGAACCCTGCTCAGAATCATTGGCCTGGAGCCAAACAACAGGTCTCAATTGTCCTGCCGAAGACTCTCTGCAGTTTGGAGCTTCTCACGACTCCCATTGTGGGAAAACCCCCATGGCCTCGTGATGCCCCCCCATTCATGAAGGGGCCATCAGGGACAGAAACTCCAACCTGAGCGATCGTCTGATCCTCGCCCTGACTTCAGATGCACGAGATCTCGATTCAGGTCTGTAGATTGTGCCTGCCATGGCCTCACCCAGAAACCTAAGCCTTGCTTGTGTTCTCAGACTTTTGTCGTCAGACTACTGGCCCACAAGGCCTCCAGTTTGGCAATCCAGAACTAAAATGCAGCACTCTGCCTGCCCTCCAGATAAAAAACATTGTCCTCTGGGGCTACCCAGTAACCCCAAATGAGGATCAACCTGCACCGACCTTGGCTGTACCCCAAATACATAAGCTGACCAGGACACTAATGCCCTTTCTGACACAGCCTGAGCCTGGACCCCCTGGCCACTCCCAGACAGCTGGCCGCACACTGAGCACATCCAGCCGCCATGGCCTTAGGTCGTCATCTCTTCCCAACTTCGGTTTTCAGGTTTCAGAACCTAGACCTTATCTCCAATCACTGCCCAGGTTGAAGGGGATGCAAAATCAGAACTCCTTCCCCATGGAAAGAAACATTGTGGTTGGCATGTTCCAACGTTCAGTGTAGTTGAAACCAGTGTGGCCCATGAGGCCCCGCCAATGCTCACGGGCCACATTGGTCACAAACACACATTGTGACCCTCAGGCTGAGCCCAGTCCTCAAGTAAGTCCACCCAGTGTCTGGATGAAGAGATAGCATATTGGGATTGTTATGCCCCTAGGCCCCAACTTTTAACCATAGTTCGGGATGTCCCTTCAGTCTTCCCCACGGCTTGGATTTGGAATTCCTCTTTTGGTGGGACACCTGAGGTACAAACATGAAAGGAGACCTCCCATCCCACAGAATGACCTAAAGCAATTGGGAATCGGGCCAAATCCTCAGAGAGGAAGATTTTCCATGGCCCATGAGGCCTCCCCGACATTCCACGGCCATCGCTGATACAAAATCCAGAGACAAAAGCCTGAGCAAGCGACTCAGACTCGCACTTTCTTCATATCCTGAAGAGTTCTTCTCATGGTTTGTAGATCGGGCCTGCCATACCTACGTCCCCAAACCTAAGCTGAGTTTGTGTTTTCAGACTTCTGTCCTCAAAGTCATGGGCCACACACCCTCCAGGCTGGGCGCCTGGAGCCACACATTAGGACTGTGCCTACCAACCCATGGGAATTCTGCCCATTCCATGGTCCAAAATCGTACAAATTAGGAGAAACCTCCAAAATCCATGAGGCCATCCCAATAGTGTAGGTCGCCCGGAACAAACAAGGGCTGTCTGACACCAGCTGATAATCGACCTCCACTCATACCATAGATGGATGTCCCCAGAGAAGAAGATTGAACCAGACAGGACCCTAGGCCATAATAGTATCCATTGCTATGGGTTACAGGCATGTGTCCTCAAAAGCCTGATTCCAATACGAGCATAGGTGTTTTCCTGAGGCACCCATCAGAACTCATTTCGTCTCCACAAGGAAACCTGTGCATGGGAGCCATGTCCAAAGCTTAGGAGAGTACGTCAGGTTGCCGGTGCCACCGCCCCATTCCAAGGCCCTCATGGACACAAAAACACATTAGGACCCATCCTCAGGAAAGTCCATTTCAACTCAGCCACCCCGTTTGCTCCGGCAGAGCCATCAGATCAAAACTGTCTTGTTGCTAGGAGACAATTGGAATGCGAGGCGGGCTTCCCAGGCATCCATCCACGAATGGTGCTCTGCAGTCATTCCATATGGGATGTCCTGGAGCTGTCCAACAGGTCTCAATTGTCCCGCAGAAGGAAACCTTGAAGGGGGCATCCCACAACTCCCAACGTGGGAAAACCTCAATGGCCCCGAGATTCCGCTCCCTTCATAAAGCGGCCGTCATGCACAGGAACTCCAACCTGAGCTAAAGTCTGATCCTCGCCCTGACTTCAGAAGCATGAGATATGGGTTTAGATCTGCAGGGGGTACCTGCCGTGCCCTCGCCCTGAAACCCAAGTCTAGCTTTTCTTCTCACATTTCCGTCCTCAAACTCCTGGACCCGAAGTTCTAAAATTTGGCAATTCCGGACCCACAATGCAGCACACTGCCGGCCCTCTAGAAAAAAAATAATTATTGCCTCATTAGCTGCCCAGGCACCTTAAATGAGGATATACCTACACAGCACTCGACCTTACCCAAATAATATAGTCTAACCTGGGCACTAATGCACTGTCGAACACAACCTGAGCCCGGACCTCCTGACCAACACCCAGAAAGCTGACCGCACACTGAGCACATAAAACCCACCATGGCCTTAGGTCATCATCTCTTCCCTACCTCAGTTTCCAGGCTTCAGAACCGAGACCTTATCTCCAATCACTGCCCAGGGGTGAGTCTGATGCAGAAATCAGTACTCCTCCTTACCCATGGCAAGAACCCTTGTGGTTGGCACGTTGTCCAACGATCAGTGTAGGAGAAACCCTGAGGCCCCGCCCATTCTTGAGTGCGACGAGGGCATACACACGCATTGTGACCCTCAGCATGAGTCCTGTCCTCTAGTAAGTCCTCTCAGTGGCTGGACCATTAGATGTCATAATGGGCTTGACATGTCCCTAGGCCCCAATTTTTAACCAGATTTCTGATTGTCCAGTCGCCCCTCCTAGGGCTCTACTCTGAAATCCCTCATTTGGTGGGACACCTGAGGTTAAAAAAGAAAACAACAACAACCAAAAAAAAAAAAAACGGACTTCTTCCAGCCCACAGAATGAACCCAAACTCTTTGGACGGGGCCAAACCACCAGAGAGTAAGACTCGTCCATTTCCCATGAAGTCACCCAGAAATTCCACGACCATGAGTGACACGATATCCTGAGACAAAAACTTGAGCAGGAGCCTCACACTCGCCCTTCTTTCAAATCCCGAAAAGTTCTCCTCATGGTCTGTAGATCAGTCCTGCCATACCTATGACCTGAAACATAAGCCGAGTTTGTGTTTTCAGACAACTGTCCAAAAAGGGCTGGACTACACAACCTACAGGCTCAGGCCCCTGGAGCCAAACCTGAGGACTGTACTTGCCCTCTCCAAGGGAATTGTGTGTGCCCATTCCAATGGCCACAACCCTTCTAATAGGATAAACCTCCAAAGTCCCTGATATATCTCAATAGTGGTAGCTTCCCAGGAAAAACAGGGGCAATCTGAGCCCAAATGAGCCCCTACCTGCACTCAGACCCATAGACAGATGTCCTCAGAGGTAAAAAGGAAAGAAGAGGCCCCTAGGCACTAATCAGATCCATTGTTTTGGTTTCCAGGCATCTCTCCTCAGAGGCCTGGATTTCTATAGCAGCATATACCTGTTTCTTGTTTCACCCATCAGAAAACATCTCATCTACACATGGGAAACTTGCACGTTGGAGCTGTGTCAAAGCCTCTGTTTAGGAGAACCCTTTAGGGCCCCAGTGCCACCGCTTCATTCCAAGGTCTCCATAGACACAAAAGCACATTCGGACCCATCCCCAGGGGTGTGCATTTCAACTCAGCATCCTCGGTAGCTCCCCACAGATCCAGGAGATCTAAACTGTCTTGTTGCTAGGAGACAATTGGAATGCGAGGTGGGCTACCCAGCCATCCATCCTTAGAACCCTGCTCAGAATCATTGGCCTGGAGCCAAACAACAGGTCTCAATTGTCCTGCCGAAGACTCTCTGCAGTTTGGAGCTTCTCACAACTCCCATTATGGGAAAACCCCCATGGCCTCGTGATGCCCCCCCATTCATGAAGGGGCCATCAGGGACAGAAACTCCAACCTGAGCAATCGTCTGATCCTCGCCCTGACTTCAGATGCACGAGATCTCGATTCAGGTCTGTAGATTGTGCCTGCCATGGCCTCACCCAGAAACCTAAGCCTAGCTTGTGTTCTCAGACTTTTGTCGTCAGACTACTGGCCCACAAGGCCTCCAGTTTGGCAATCCAGAACTAAAATGCAGCACTCTGCCTGCCCTCCAGATAAAAAACATTGTCCTCTGGGGCTACCCAGTAACCCCAAATGAGGATCAACCTGCACCAACCTTGGCTGTACCCCCAATACATATTCTGACCAGGACACTAATGCCCTTTCTGACACAGCCTGAGCCTGGACCCCCTGGTCACTCCCAGACAGCTGGCCGCACACTGAGCACATCCAGCCGCCATGGCCTTAGGTCGTCATTTCTTCCCAACTTCGGTGTTCAGGTTTCAGAACCTAGACCTTATCTCCAATCACTGCCCAGGTTGAAGGGGATGCAGAAATCAGAACTCCTTCCCCATGGAAAGAACATTGTGGTTGGCATGTTCCAACGTTCAGTGTAGTTGAAACCAGTGTGGCCCATGAGGCCCCGCCAATGCTCACGGGCCACATTGGTCACAAACACACATTGTGACCCTCAGGCTGAGCCCAGTCCTCAAGTAAGTCCACCCAGTGTCTGGATGAAGAGATAGCATATTGGGATTGCCATGCCCCTAGGCCCCAACTTTTAACCATAGTTCGGGATGTCCCTTCAGTCTTCCCCACGGCTTGGATTTGGAATTCCTCTTTTGGTGGGACACCTGAGGTAACAAACATGAAAGGAGACCTCCCATCCCACAGAATGACCTAAAGCAATTGGGAATCGGGCCAAATCCTCAGAGAGGAAGATTTTCCATGGCCCAAGAGGCCTCCCCGACATTCCACGGCCATCGCTGATACAAAATCCAGAGACAAAAGCCTTAACAAGCGCCTCAGACTCGCACTTTCTTCATATCCTGAAGAGTTCTTCTCATGGTTTGTAGATCGGGCCTGCCATACCTACGTCCCCAAACCTAAGCTGAGTTTGTGTTTTCAGACTTCTGTCCTCAAAGTCTTGGGCCACACACCCTCCAGGCTGGGCGCCTGGAGCCACACATTAGGACTGTGCCTACCAACCCATGGGAATTCTGCCCATTCCATGGTCCAAAATCGTACAAATTAGGAGAAACCTCCAAAATCCATGAGGCCATCCCAATAGTGTAGGTCGCCCGGAACAAACAAGGGCTGTCTGACACCAGCTGATAATCCACCTCCACTCATACCATAGATGGATGTCCCCAGAGAAGAAGATTGAACCAGACAGGACCCTAGGCCATAATAGGATCCATTGCTATGGGTTACAGGCATGTGTCCTCAAAAGCCTGATTCCAATACGAGCATAGGGGTTTTCCTGAGGCACCCATCAGAACTCATTTCGTCTCCACAAGGAAACCTGTGCATGGGAGCCATGTCCAAAGCTTAGGAGAGTACGTCAGGTTGCCGGTGCCACCGCCCCATTCCAAGGCCCTCATGGACACAAAAACACATTAGGACCCATCCTCAGGAAAGTCCATTTCAACTCAGCCACCCCGTTTGCTCCGGCAGAGCCATCAGATCAAAACTGTCTTGTTGCTAGGAGACAATTGGAATGCGAGGCGGGCTTCCCAGGCATCCATCCACGAATGGTGCTCTGGAGTCATTCCATATGGGATGTCCTGGAGCTGTCCAACAGGTCTCAATTGTCCCGCAGAAGGAATCCTTGAAGGGGGCATCCCACAACTCCCAACGTGGGAAAACCTCAATGGCCCCGAGATTCCGCTCCCTTCATAAAGCGGCCGTCATGCACAGGAACTCCAACCTGAGCTAAAGTCTGATCCTCGCCCTGACTTCAGAAGCATGAGATATGGGTTCAGATCTGCAGGGGGTACCTGCCGTGCCCTCGCCCTGAAACCCAAGTCTAGCTTTTCTTCTCACATTTCCGTCCTCAAACTCCTGGACCCGAAGTTCTAAAATTTGGCAATTCCGGACCCACAATGCAGCACACTGCCGGCCCTCTAGAAAAAAAAAAAAAATTATTGCCTCATTAGCTGCCCAGGCACCTTAAATGAGGATAAACCTACACAGCACTCGACCTTACCCAAATAATATAGTCTAACCTGGGCACTAATGCACTGTCGAACACAACCTGAGCCCGGACCTCCTGACCAACACCCAGAAAGCTGACCGCACACTGAGCACATAAAACCCGCCATGGCCTTAGGTCATCATCTCTTCCCTACCTCAGTTTCCAGGCTTCAGAACCGAGACCTTATCTCCAATCACTGCCCAGGGGTGAGTCTGATGCAGAAATCAGTACTCCTCCTTACCCATGGCAAGAACCCTTGTGGTTGGCACGTTGTCCAACGATCAGTGTAGGAGAAACCCTGAGGCCCCGCCCATTCTTGAGTGCGACGAAGGCATACACACGCATTGTGACCCTCAGCATGAGTCCTGTCCTCTAGTAAGTCCTCTCCTTGGCTGGACCATTAGCTGTCATAATGGGCTTGACATGTCCCTAGGCCCCAATTTTTAACCAGATTTCTGATTGTCCAGTCGCCCCTCCTAGGGCTCTACTCTGAAATCCCTCATTTGGTGGGACACCTGAGGTTAAAAAAGAAAACAACAACAACAACAACAACAACAAAATAAAACGGACTTCTTCCAGCCCACAGAATGAACCCAAACTCTTTGGACGGGGCCAAACCACCAGAGAGTAAGACTCGTCCATTTCCCATGAAGTCACCCAGAAATTCCACGACCATGAGTGACACGATATCCCGAGACAAAAACTTGAGCAGGAGCCTCACACTCGCCCTTCTTTCAAATCCCGAAAAGTTCTCCTCATGGTCTGTAGATCAGTCCTGCCATACCTATGACCTGAAACATAAGCCGAGTTTGTGTTTTCAGACAACTGTCCAAAAAGGGCTGGACTACACAACCTACAGGCTCAGGCCCCTGGAGCCAAACCTGAGGACTGTACTTGCCCTCTCCAAGGGAATTGTGTGTGCCCATTCCAATGGCCACAACCCTTCTAATAGGATAAACCTCCAAAGTCCCTGATATATCTCAATAGTGGTAGCTTCCCAGGAAAAACAGGGGCAATCGGAGCCCAAATGAGCCCCTACCTGCACTCAGACCCATAGACAGATGTCCTCAGAGGTAAAAAGGAAAGAACAGGCCCCTAGGCACTAATCAGATCCATTGCTTTGGTTTCCAGGCATCTCTCCTCAGAGGCCTGGATTTCAATAGCAGCATATACCTGTTTCTTGTTTCACCCATCAGAAAACATCTCATCTACACATGGGAAACTTGCACGTTGGAGCTGTGTCAAAGCCTCTGTTTAGGAGAACCCTTTAGGGCCCCAGTGCCACCGCTTCATTCCAAGGTCTCCATAGACACAAAAGCACATTCGGACCCATCCCCAGGGGTGTGCATTTCAACTCAGCATCCTCGGTAGCTCCCCACAGATCCAGGAGATCTAAACTGTCTTGTTGCTAGGAGACAATTGGAATGCGAGGTGGGCTACCCAGCCATCCATCCTTAGAACCCTGCTCAGAATCATTGGCCTTGAGCCAAACAACAGGTCTCAATTGTCCTGCCGAAGACTCTCTGCAGTTTGGAGCTTCTCACGACTACCATAGTGGGAAAACCCCCATGGCCTCGTGATGCCCCCCCATTCATGAAGGGGCCATCAGGGACAGAAACTCCAACCTGAGCGATCGTCTGATCCTCGCCCTGACTTCAGATGCACGAGATCTCGATTCAGGTCTGTAGATTGTGCCTGCCATGGCCTCACCCAGAAACCTAAGCCTAGCTTGTGTTCTCAACTTTTGTCGTCAGACTACTGGCCCACAAGGCCTCCAGTTTGGCAATCCAGAACTAAAATGCAGCACTCTGCCTGCCCTCCAGATAAAAAACATTGTCCTCTGGGGCTACCCAGTAACCCCAAATGAGGATCAACCTGCACCGACCTTGGCTGTACCCCAAATACATAAGCTGACCAGGACACTAATGCCCTTTCTGACACAGCCTGAGCCTGGACCCCCTGGCCACTCCCAGACAGCTGGCCGCACACTGAGCACATCCAGCCGCCATGGCCTTAGGTCGTCATCTCTTCCCAACTTCTGTTTTCAGGTTTCAGAACCTAGACCTTATCTCCAATCACTGCCCAGGTTGAAGGGGATGCAGAAATCAGAACTCCTTCCCCATGGAAAGAAACACTGTGGTTGGCATGTTCCAACGTTCAGTGTAGTTGAAACCAGTGTGGCCCATGAGGCCCCGCCAATGCTCACGGGCCACATTGGTCACAAAAACACATTGTGACCCTCAGGCTGAGCCCAGTCCTTAGTAAGGCCACCCAGTGGCTGGATGAAGAGATAGCATATTGGGATTGCCATGCCCCTAGGCCCCAACTTTTAACCATAGTTCGGGATGTCCCTTCAGTCTTTCCCACGGCTTGGATTTGGAATTCCTGTTTTGGTGGGACACCTGAGGTAACAAACATGAAAGAAGACCTCCCATCCCACAGAATGACCTAAAGCAATTGGGAATCGGGCCAAATCCTCAGAGAGGAAGATTTTCCATGGCCCATGAGGCCTCCCCGACATTCCACGGCCATCGCTGATACAAAATCCAGAGACAAAAGCCTGAGCAAGCGCCTCAGACTCGCACTTTCTTCATATCCTGAAGAGTTCTTCTCATGGTTTGTAGATCGGGCCTGCCATACCTACGTCCCCAAACCTAAGCTGAGTTTGTGTTTTCAGACTTCTGTCCTCAAAGTCTTGGGCCACACACCCTCCAGGCTGGGCGCCTGGAGCCACACATTAGGACTGTGCCTACCAACCCATGGGAATTCTGCCCATTCCATGGTCCAAAATCGTACAAATTAGGAGAAACCTCCAAAATCCATGAGGCCATCCCAATAGTGTAGGTCGCCCGGAACAAACAAGGGCTGTCTGACACCAGCTGATAATCGACCTCCACTCATACCATAGATGGATGTCTCCAGAGAAGAAGATTGAACCAGACAGGACACTAGGCCATAATAGGATCCATTGCTATGGGTTACAGGCATGTGTCCTCAAAAGCCTGATTCCAATACGAGCAGAGGGGTTTTCCTGAGGCACCCATCAGAACTCATTTCGTCTCCACAAGGAAACCTGTGCATGGGAGCCATGTCCAAAGCTTAGGAGAGTACGTCAGGTTGCCGGTGCCACCGCCCCATTCCAAGGCCCTCATGGACACAAAAACACATTAGGACCCATCCTCAGGAAAGTCCATTTCAACTCAGCCACCCCGTTTGCTCCGGCAGAGCCATCAGATCAAAACTGTCTTGTTGCTAGGAGACAATTGGAATGCGAGGCGGGCTTCCCAGGCATCCATCCACGAATGGTGCTCTGGAGTCATTCCATATGGGATGTCCTGGAGCTGTCCAACAGGTCTCAATTGTCCCGCAGAAGGAATCCTTGAAGGGGGCATCCCACAACTCCCAACGTGGGAAAACCTCAATGGCCCCGAGATTCCGCTCCCTTCATAAAGCGGCCGTCATGCACAGGAACTCCAACCTGAGCTAAAGTCTGATCCTCGCCCTGACTTCAGAAGCATGAGATATGGGTTCAGATCTGCAGGGGGTACCTGCCGTGCCCTCGCCCTGAAACCCAAGTCTAGCTTTTCTTCTCACATTTCCGTCCTCAAACTCCTGGACCCGAAGTTCTAAAATTTGGCAATTCCGGACCCACAATGCAGCACACTGCCGGCCCTCTAGAAAAAAAAAAAAAAATTATTGCCTCATTAGCTGCCCAGGCACCTTAAATGAGGATAAACCTACACAGCACTCGACCTTACCCAAATAATATAGTCTAACCTGGGCACTAATGCACTGTCGAACACAACCTGAGCCCGGACCTCCTGACCAACACCCAGAAAGCTGACCGCACACTGAGCACATAAAACCCGCCATGGCCTTAGGTCATCATCTCTTCCCTACCTCAGTTTCCAGGCTTCAGAACCGAGACCTTATCTCCAATCACTGCCCAGGGGTGAGTCTGATGCAGAAATCAGTACTCCTCCTTACCCATGGCAAGAACCCTTGTGGTTGGCACGTTGTCCAACGATTAGTGTAGGAGAAACCCTGAGGCCCCGCCCATTCTTGAGTGCGACGAGGGCATACACACGCATTGTGACCCTCAGCATGAGTCCTGTCCTCTAGTAAGTCCTCTCAGTGGCTGGACCATTAGATGTCATAATGGGCTTGACATGTCCCTAGGCCCCAATTTTTAACCAGATTTCTGATTGTCCAGTCGCCCCTCCTAGGGTACTACTCTGAAATCCCTCATTTGGTGGGACACCTGAGGTTAAAAAAGAAAACAACAACAACAACAACAACAACAAAATAAAACGGACTTCTTCCAGCCCACAGAATGAACCCAAACTCTTTGGACGGGGCCAAACCACCAGAGAGTAAGACTCGTCCATTTCCCATGAAGTCACCCAGAAATTCCACGACCATGAGTGACACGATATCCCGAGACAAAAACTTGAGCAGGAGCCTCACACTCGCCCTTCTTTCAAATCCCGAAAAGTTCTCCTCATGGTCTGTAGATCAGTCCTGCCATACCTATGACCTGAAACATAAGCCGAGTTTGTGTTTTCAGACAACTGTCCAAAAAGGGCTGGACTACACAACCTACAGGCTCAGGCCCCTGGAGCCAAACCTGAGGACTGTACTTGCCCTCTCCAAGGGAATTGTGTGTGCCCATTCCAATGGCCACAACCCTTCTAATAATATAAACCTCCAAAGTCCCTGATATATCTCAATAGTGGTAGCTTCCCAGGAAAAACAGGGGCAATCTGAGCCCAAATGAGCCCCTACCTGCACTCAGACCCATAGACAGATGTCCTCAGAGGTAAAAAGGAAAGAACAGGCCCCTAGGCACTAATCAGATCCATTGCTTTGGTTTCCAGGCATCTCTCCTCAGAGGCCTGGATTTCAAAAGCAGCATATAGCTGTTTCTTTTTTCACCCATCAGAAAACATCTCATCTACACATGGGAAACTTGCACGTTGGAGCTGTGTCAAAGCCTCTGTTTAGGAGAACCCTTTAGGGCCCCAGTGCCACCGCTTCATTCCAAGGTCTCCATAGACACAAAAGCACATTCGGACCCATCCCCAGGGGTGTGCATTTCAACTCAGCATCCTCGGTAGCTCCCCACAGATCCAGAAGATCTAACCTGTCTAGTTGCTAGGAGACAATTGGAATGCGAGGTGGGCTACCCAGCCATCCATCCTTAGAACCCTGCTCAGAATCATTGGCCTGGAGCCAAACAACAGGTCTCAATTGTCCTGCAGAAGACTCTCTGCAGTTTGGAGCTTCTCACAACTCCCATAGTGGGAAAACCCCCATGGCCTCTTGATGCCCCCCTTATTCATGAAGGGGCAATCAGGGACAGAAACTCCAACCTGAGCGATCGTCTGATCCTCGCCCTGACTTCAGATGCACGAGATCTCGATTCAGGTCTGTAGATTGTGCCTGCCATGGCCTCACCCAGAAACCTAAGCCTAGCTTGTGTTCTCAGACTTTTGTCGTCAGACTAATGGCCCACAAGCCCTCCATTTGGCAATCCAGAACTACAATGCAGCACTCTGCCTGCCCTCCAGAAGTAAACATTGTCATCTGGGGCTACCCAGTAACCCCATATGAGGATCAACCTGCACCGACCTTGGCTGTACCCCAAATACATAAGCTGACCAGGACACTAATGCCCTTTCTGACACAGCCTGAGCCTGGACCCCCTGGCCCCTCCCAGACAGCTGGCCGCACACTGAGCACATCCAGCCGCCATGGCCTTAGGTCGTCATCTCTTCCCAACTTCGGTTTTCAGGTTTCAGAACCTAGACCTTATCTCCAATCACTGCCCAGGTTGAAGGGGATGCAGAAATCAGAACTCCTTCCCCATGGAAAGAAACATTGTGGTTGGCATGTTCCAACGTTCAGTGTAGTTGAAACCAGTGTGGCCCATGAGGCCCCGCCAATGCTCACGGGCCACATTGGTCACAAACACACATTGAGACCCTCAGGCTGAGCCCAGTCCTCAAGTAAGTCCACCCAGTGGCTGGATGAAGAGATAGCATATTGGGATTTCCATGCCCCTAGGCCCCAACTTTTAACCATAGTTCGGGATGTCCCTTCAGTCTTCCCCACGGCTTGGATTTGGAATTCCTCTTTTGGTGGGACACCTGAGGTAACAAACATGAAAGGAGACCTCCCATCCCACAGAATGACCTAAAGCAATTGGGAATCGGGCCAAATCCTCAGAGAGGAAGATTTTCCATGGCAAATGAGGCCTCCCCGACATTCCACGGCCATCGCTGATACAAAATCCAGAGACAAAAGCCTGAGCAAGCGCCTCAGACTCGCACTTTCTTCATATCCTGAAGAGTTCTTCTCATGGTTTGTAGATCGGGCCTGCCATACCTACGTCCCCAAACCTAAGCTGAGTTTGTGTTTTCAGACTTCTGTCCTCAAAGTCTTGGGCCACACACCCTCCAGGCTGGGCGACTGGAGCCACACATTAGGACTGTGCCTACCAATCCATGGGAATTCTGCCCATTCCATGGTCCAAAATCGTACAAATTAGGAGAAACCTCCAAAATCCCTGAGGCCATCCCAATAGTGTAGGTCGCCCGGAACAAACAAGGGGTGTCTGACACCAGCTGATAATCGACCTCCACTCATACCATAGATGGATGTCCCCAGAGAAGAAGATTGAACCAGACAGGACCCTAGGCCATAATAGGATCCATTGCTTTGGGTTACAGGCATGTGTCCTCCAAAGCCTGATTCCAATACGAGCATAGGTGTTTTCCTGAGGCACCCATCAGAACTCATTTCGTCTCCACAAGGAAACCTGTGCATGGGAGCCATGTCCAAAGCTTAGGAGAGTACTTCAGGGTGCCGGTGCCACCGCCCCATTCCAAGGCCCTCATGGACACAAAAACACATTAGGACACATCCTCAGGAAAGTCCATTTCAACTCAGCCACCCCGGTTGCTCCGGCAGAGCCATCAGATCTAAACTGTCTTGTTGCTAGGAGACAATTGGAATGCGAGGCGGGCTTCCCAGGCATCCATCCACGAATGGTGCTCTGGAGTCATTCCATATGGGATGTCCTGGAGCTGTCCAACAGGTCTCAATTGTCCCGCAGAAGGAATCCTTGAAGGGGGCATCCCACAACTCCCAACGTGGGAAAACCTCAATGGAACCGAGATTCCGCTCCCTTCATAAAGCGGCCGTCATGCACAGGAACTCCAACCTGAGCTAAAGTCTGATCCTCGCCCTAACTTCAGAAGCATGAGATATGGGTTCAGATCTGCTGGGGGTACCTGCCGTGCCCTCGCCCTGAAACCCAAGTCTAGCTTGTCTTCTCAGACTTCCATCCTCGCACTCCTGGCCCCAAAGCCCTCAAGTTTGGCAATTCCGGACCCACAATGCAGCACTCTGCCTGCCCTCTAGAAAAAAAATTATTGCCTCATGAGCTGCCCAGGCACCTTAAATGCGGGTAAAACTACACAGCACTCGACTTTACTTAAATTATATAGTCTAACCTGGGCACTAATGCACTGTCGAACACAACCTGAGCCCGGACCTCCTGACCAACACCCAGAAAGCTGACCGCACACTGTGCACATGAAACCCTCCATGGCCTTAGGTCATCATCTCTTCCCTACCTCAGTTTTCAGGCTTCAGAACCGAGACCTTATCTCCAATCACTGCTCAGGGGTGAGTGTGATGCAGAAATCAGAACTCCTCCTTACCCATGGCAAGAACCCTTGTGGTTGGCACGTTGTCCAACGTTCAGTGTAGGAGAAACCAGCATTCACCCTGAGGCCCCGCCCATTCTTGAGTGCGACGAGGGCATACACACGCATTGTGACCCTCAGCATGAGTCCTGTCCTCTAGTAAGTCCTCTCCTTGGCTGGACCATTAGATGTCATAATGGGCTTGACATGTCCCTAGGCCCCAATTTTTAACCAGATTTCTGATTGTCCAGTCGCCCCTCCTAGGGCTCTACTCTGAAATCCCTCATTTGGTGGGACACCTGAGGTTAAAAAAGAAAACAACAACAACAACAACAACAACAACAAAATAAAACGGACTTCTTCCAGCCCACAGAATGAACCCAAACTCTTTGGACGGGGCCAAACCACCAGAGAGTAAGACTCGTCCATTTCCCATGAAGTCACCCAGAAATTCCACAACCATGAGTGACACGATATCCCGAGACAAAAACTTGAGCAGGAGCCTCACACTCGCCCTTCTTTCAAATCCCGAAAAGTTCTCCTCATGGTCTGTAGATCAGTCCTGCCATACCTATGACCTGAAACATAAGCCGAGTTTGTGTTTTCAGACAACTGTCCAAAAAGGGCTGGACTACACAACCTACAGGCTCAGGCCCCTGGAGCCAAACCTGAGGACTGTACTTGCCCTCTCCAAGGGAATTGTGTGTGCCCATTCCAATGGCCACAACCCTTCTAATAGGATAAACCTCCAAAGTCCCTGATATATCTCAATAGTGGTAGCTTCCCAGGAAAAACAGGGGCAATCGGAGCCCAAATGAGCCCCTACCTGCACTCAGACCCATAGACAGATGTCCTCAGAGGTAAAAAGGAAAGAACAGGCCCCTAGGCACTAATCAGATCCATTGCTTTGGTTTCCAGGCATCTCTCCTCAGAGGCCTGGATTTCAAAAGCAGCATATAGCTGTTTCTTGTTTCACCCATCAGAAAACATCTCATCTACACATGGGAAACTTGCACGTTGGAGCTGTGTCAAAGCCTCTGTTTAGGAGAACCCTTTAGGGCCCCAGTGCCACCGCTTCATTCCAAGGTCTCCATAGACACAAAAGCACATTGGGACCCAACCCCAGGGGTGTGCATTTCAACTCAGCATCCTCGGTAGCTCCCCACAGATCCAGGAGATCTAAACTGTCTTGTTGCTAGGAGACAATTGGAATGCGAGGTGGGCTACCCAGCCATCCATCCTTAGAACCCTGCTCAGAATCATTGGCCTGGAGCCAAACAACAGGTCTCAATTGTCCTGCCGAAGACTCTCTGCAGTTTGGAGCTTCTCACGACTACCATAGTGGGAAAACCCCCATGGCCTCTTGATGCCCCCCCATTCATGAAGGGGCCATCAGGGACAGAAACTCCAACCTGAGCGATCGTCTGATCCTCGCCCTGACTTCAGATGCACGAGATCTCGATTCAGGTCTGTAGATTGTGCCTGCCATGGCCTCACCCAGAAACCTAAGCCTAGCTTGTGTTCTCAGACTTTTGTCGTCAGACTAATGGCCCACAAGCCCTCCATTTGGCAATCCAGAACTACAATGCAGCACTCTGCCTGCCCTCCAGAAGTAAACATTGTCATCTGGGGCTACCCAGTAACCCCAAATGAGGATCAACCTGCACCGACCTTGGCTGTACCCCAAATACATAAGCTGACCAGGACACTAATGCCCTTTCTGACACAGCCTGAGCCTGGACCCCCTGGCCCCTCCCAGACAGCGGGCCGCACACTGAGCACATCCAGCCGCCATGGCCTTAGGTCGTCATCTCTTCCCAACTTCGGTTTTCAGGTTTCAGAACCTAGACCTTATCTCCAATCACTGCCCAGGTTGAAGGGGATGCAGAAATCAGAACTCCTTCCCCATGGAAAGAAACATTGTGGTTGGCATGTTCCAACGTTCAGTGTAGTTGAAACCAGTGTGGCCCATGAGGCCCCGCCAATGCTCACGGGCCACATTGGTCACAAACACACATTGAGACCCTCAGGCTGAGCCCAGTCCTCAAGTAAGTCCACCCAGTGGCTGGATGAAGAGTAAGCATATTGGGATTGCCATGCCCCTAGGCCCCAACTTTTAACCATAGTTCGGGATGTCCCTTCAGTCTTCCCCACGGCTTGGATTTGGAATTCCTCTTTTGGTGGGACACCTGAGGTAACAAACATGAAAGGAGACCTCCCATCCCACAGAATGACCTAAAGCAATTGGGAATCGGGCCAAATCCTCAGAGAGGAAGATTTTCCATGGCCCATGAGGCCTCCCCGACATTCCACGGCCATCGCTGATACAAAATCCAGAGACAAAAGCCTGAGCAAGCGCCTCAGACTCGCACTTTCTTCATATCCTGAAGAGTTCTTCTCATGGTTTGTAGATCGGGCCTGCCATACCTACGTCCCCAAACCTAAGCTGAGTTTGTGTTTTCAGACTTCTGTCCTCAAAGTCTTGGGCCACACACCCTCCAGGCTGGGCGCCTGGAGCCACACATTAGGACTGTGCCTACCAATCCATGGGAATTCTGCCCATTCCATGGTCCAAAATCGTACAAATTAGGAGAAACCTCCAAAATCCCTGAGGCCATCCCAATAGTGTAGGTCGCTTGGAACAAACAAGGGCTGTCTGACACCAGCTGATAATCGACCTCCACTCATACCATAGATGGATGTCCCCAGAGAAGAAGATTGAACCAGACAGGACCCTAGGCCATAATAGGATCCATTGCTATGTGTTACAGGCATGTGTCCTCAAAAGCTTGATTCCAAGACGAGCATAGGTGTTTTCCTGAGGCACCCATCAGAACTCATCTCGTCTCCACAAGGAAACCTGTGCATGGGAGCCATGTCCAAAGCTTAGGAAAGTACTTCAGTTTGCCGGTGCCACCGCCCCATTCCAAGGCCCTCATGGACACAAAAACACATTAGGACACATCCTCAGGAAAGTCCATTTCAACTCAGCCACCGAGGTTGCTCCGGCAGAGCCATCAGATCTAAACTGTCTTGTTGCTAGGAGACAATTGGAATGCGAGGCGGGCTTCCCAGGCATCCATCCGCGAACGGTGCTCTGGAGTCATTCCATATGGGATGTCCTGGAGCTGTCCAACAGGTCTCAATTGTCCGGAAGAAGGAATCCTGGAAGGGGGCATCCCACAACTCCCAACGCGTGGGAAAACCTCAATGGTCTTGAGATTCTGCTCCCTTCATGAAGCGGCCGCCATGCTCAGAAACTCCCACCTGAGCCAACGTCTGATCCTCGCCCTGACTTCAGATGCATGAGATATTGGTTCAGATCTGCAGGGGGTACCTGCCGTGCCCTCGCCCTGAAACCCAAGTCTAGCTTGTCTTCTCAGACTTCCATCCTCACACTCCTGGCCCCAAAGCCCTCAAGTTTGGCAATTCCGGACCCACAATGCAGCACTCTGCCTGCCCTCTAGAAAAAAAATGATTGCCTCATGAGCTGCCCAGGCACCTTAAATGAGGGTAAACCTACACAGCACTCGACTTTACCCAAATTATATAGTCTAACCTGGGCACTAATGCACTGTCGAACACATCCTGAGCCCGGACCTCCTGACCAACACCCAGAAAGCTGACCGCACACTGAGCACATAAAACCCGCCATGGCCTTAGGTCATCATCTCTTCCCTACCTCAGTTTTCAGGCTTCAGAACCGAGACCTTATCTCCAATCACTGCTCAGGGGTGAGTCTGATGCAGAAATCAGAACTCCTCCTTACCCATGGCAAGAACCCTTGTGGTTGGCACGTTGTCCAACGATCAGTGTAGGAGAAACCCTGAGGCCCCGCCCATTCTTGAGTGCGACGAGGGCATCCACACGCATTGTGACCCTCAGCATGAGTCCTGTCCTCTAGTAAGTCCTCTCCTTGGCTGGACCATTAGATGTCATAATGGGCTTGACATGTCCCGAGGCCCCAATTTTTAACCAGATTTCTGATTGTCCAGTCGCCCCTCCTAGGGCTCTACTCTGAAATCCCTCATTTGGTGGGACACCTGAGGTTAAAAAAGAAAACAACAACAACAACAACAACAAAATAAAACGGACTTCTTCCAGCCCACAGAATGAACCCAAACTCTTTGGACGGGGCCAAACCACCAGAGAGTAAGACTCGTCCATTTCCCATGAAGTCACCCAGAAATTCCACGACCATGTGTGACACGATATCCCGAGACAAAAACTTGAGCAGGAGCCTCACACTCGACCTTCTTTCAAATCCCGAAAAGTTCTCCTCATGGTCTGTAGATCAGTCCTGCCATACCTATGACCTGAAACATAAGCCGAGTTTGTGTTTTCAGACAACTGTCCAAAAAGGGCTGGACTACACAACCTACAGGCTCAGGCCCCTGGAGCCAAACCTGAGGACTGTACTTGCCCTCTCCAAGGGAATTGTGTGTGCCCATTCCAATGGCCACAACCCTTCTAATAGGGTAAACCTCCAAAGTCCCTGATATATCTCTATAGTGGTAGCTTCCCAGGAAAAACAGGGGCAATCTGAGCCCAAATGAGCCCCTACCTGCACTCAGACCCATAGACAGATGTCCTCAGAGGTAAAAAGGAAAGAACAGGCCCCTAGGCACTAATCAGATCCATTGCTTTGGTTTCCAGGAATCTCTCCTCAGAGGCCTGGATTTCAAAAGCAGCATATAGCTGTTTCTTGTTTCACCCATCAGAAAACATCTCATCTACACATGGGAAACTTGCACGTTGGAGCTGTGTCAAAGCCTCTGTTTAGGAGAACCCTTTAGGGCCCCAGTGCCACCGCTTCATTCCAAGGTCTCCATAGACACAAAAGCACATTCGGACCCATCCCCAGGGGTGTGCATTTCAACTCAGCATCCTCGGTAGCTGCCCACAGATCCAGGAGATCTAACCTGTCTTGTTGCTAGGAGACAATTGGAATGCGAGGTGGGCTACCCAGCCATCCATCCTTAGAACCCTGCTCAGAATCATTGGCCTGGAGCCAAACAACAGGTCTCAATTTTCCTGCAGAAGACTCTCTGCAGTTTGGAGCTTCTCACAACTCCCATAGTGGGAAAACCCCCATGGCCTCGTGATGCCCCCCCATTCATGAAGGGGCCATCAGGGACAGAAACTCCAACCTGAGCGATCGTCTGATCCTCGCCCTGACTTCAGATGCACGAAATCTCGATTCAGGTCTGTAGATTGTGCCTGCCATGGCCTCACCCAGAAACCTAAGCCTAGCTTGTGTTCTCAGACTTTGGTCGTCAGACTACTGGCCCACAAGGCCTCCAGTCTGGCAATCCAGAACTAAAATGCAACACTCTGCCTGCCCTCCAGATAAAAAACATTGTCCTCTGGGGCTACCCAGTAACCCCAAATGAGGATCAACCTGCACCGACCTTGGCTGTACCCCAAATACATAGGCTGACCAGGGCACTAATGCCCTTTCTGACACAGCCTGAGCCTGGACCCCCTGGCCCCTCCCAAACAGCTGGCCGCACACTGAGCACATCGAGCTGCCATGGCCTTAGGTCGTCATCTCTTCCCAACCTCGGTTTTCAGGTTTCAGAACCTAGACCTTATCTCCAATCACTGTCCATGTTGAAGGTGATGCAGAAATCAGAACTCCTTCCCCATGGCAAGAAACCTTGTGGTTGGCATGTTGTCCAACGTTCAGTGTCGTTGAAACCAGTGTGGCCCATGAGGCCCCGCCCATGCTCGCGGGCCACATTGGTCACAAACACACATTGTGACCCTCAGGCTGAGCCCAGTCCTCAAGTAAGGCCACTCAGTGGCTGGATTAAGAGATAGCATATTGGCCTTGCCATGCCCCTAGGCCCCAATTTTTAACCATAGTTCGGATTGTCCCTTCAGTCTTCTCCACGGCTTTGCTTTGGAATTCCTCTTTTGGTGGGACACCTGAGGTAACAAAACTGAAATGAGTCCTCCCATCCCACAGATTGACGAAAAGCAATTGGGAATCGGGCCAAATCCTCAGAGAGGAAGATTCGTCCATGGCCCATGAGGCCTCCCCGACATTCCACGGCCATCACTGATACAAAATCCAGAGACAAAAGCCTGAGCAATCGCCACAGACTCGCACTTTCTTCATATCCTGTAGAGTTCATCTCATGGTTTGTAGATCGGGCCTGCCATACCTACGTCCCCAAACCTAAGCTGAGTTTGTGTTTTCAGACTTCTGTCCTCAAAGTCTTGGGCCACACACCCTCCAGGCTGGGCCCCTGGAGCCACACATTAGGACTGTGCCTACCAATCCATGGGAATTCTGCCCATTCCATGGTCCATAATCGTACAAATTAGGAGAAACCTCCAAAGTCCCTAAGGCCATCCCAATAGTGTAGGTCGCCCGGAACAAACAAGGGCTGTCTGACACCACCTGATAATCGACCTCCACTCATACCATAGATGGATGTCCCCAGAGAAGAAGATTGAACCAGACAGGACCCTAGGCCATAATAGGATCCATTGCTTTGGGTTACAGGCATGTGTCCTCAAAAGCCTGATTCCAAGACGAGCATAGGGGTTTTCCAGAGGCACCCATCAGAACTCATCTCGTCTCCACAAGGAAACCTGTGCATGGGAGCCATGTCCAAAGCTAAGGAGAGTACTTCAGGGTCCCGGTGCCACCGCCCCATTCCAAGGCCCTCATGGACACAAAAACACATTAGGACCCATCCTCAGGAAAGTCCATTTCAACTCAGCCACCCCGGTTGCTCCGGCAGAGCCATCAGATCTAAACTGTCTTGTTGCTAGGAGACAATTGGAATGCGAGGCGGGCTTCCCAGGCATCCATCCGCGAACGGTGCTCTGGAGTCATTCCATATGGGATGTCCTGGAGCTGTCCAACAGGTCTCAATTGTCCCGCAGAAGGAATACTGGAAGGGGGCATCCCACAACTCCCAACGTGGGAAAACCTCAATGGCCTCGACATTCGCTCCCTTCATGAAGCGTCCATCATGCACAGAAAATCCATCCTGAGCCAACGTCTGATCCTCGCCATGACTTCAGATGCATGAGATATTGGTTCAGATCTGCAGGGGGTACCTGCGTGCCCTCTCCCTGAAACCCAAGTCTAGCTTGTCTTCTCAGACTTCCGTCCTCACACTCCTGGCCCCAAAGCCCTCAAGTTTGGCAATTCCGGACCCACAATGCAGCACTCTGCCTGCCCTCTAGAAAAAAAATTATTGCCTCATGACCTGCCCAGGCACCTTAAATGCGGGTAAACCTACACAGCACTCGACTTTACCCAAATTATATAGTCTAACCTGGGCACTAATGCACTCTCGAACACAACCTGAGCCCGGACCTCCTGACCAACACCCAGAAAGCTGACCACACACTGAGCACATGAAACCCTCCATGGCCTTAGGTCATCATCTCTTCCCTATCTCAGTTTTCAGGCTTCAGAACCGAGACCTTATCGCCAATCACTGCTCAGGGGTGAGTGTGATGCAGAAATCAGAACTCCTCCTTACCCATGGCAAGAACCCTTGTGGTTGGCACGTTGTCCAACGTTCAGTGTAGGAGAAACCAGCATTCACCCTGAGGCCCCGCCCATTCTTGAGTGCGACGAGGGCATCCACACGCATTGTGACCCTCAGCATGAGTCCTGTCCTCTAGTAAGTCCTCTCCTTGGCTGGACCATTAGATGTCATAATGGGCTTGACATGTCCCGAGGCCCCAATTTTTAACCAGATTTCTGATTGTCCAGTCGCCCCTCCTAGGGCTCTACTCTGAAATCCCTCATTTGGTGGGACACCTGAGGTTAAAAAAGAAAACAACAACAACAACAACAACAAAATAAAACGGACTTCTTCCAGCCCACAGAATGAACCCAAACTCTTTGGACGGGGCCAAACCACCAGAGAGTAAGACTCGTCCATTTCCCATGAAGTCACCCAGAAATTCCACGACCATGAGTGACACGATATCCCGAGACAAAAACTTGAGCAGGAGCCTCACACTCGCCCTTCTTTCAAATCCCGAAAAGTTCTCCTCATGGTCTGTAGATCAGTCCTGCCATACCTATGACCTGAAACATAAGCCGAGTTTGTGTTTTCAGACAACTGTCCAAAAAGGGCTGGACTACACAACCTACAGGCTCAGGCCCCTGGAGCCAAACCTGAGGACTGTACTTGCCCTCTCCAAGGGAATTGTGTGTGCCCATTCCAATGGCCACAACCCTTCTAATAGGATAAACCTCCAAAGTCCCTGATATATCTCAATAGTGGTAGCTTCCCAGGAAAAACAGGGGCAATCTGAGCCCAAATGAGCCCCTACCTGCACTCAGACCCATAGACAGATGTCCTCAGAGGTAAAAAGGAAAGAACAGGCCCCTAGGCACTAATCAGATCCATTGCTTTGGTTTCCAGGAATCTCTCCTCAGAGGCCTGGATTTCAAAAGCAGCATATAGCTGTTTCTTGTTTCACCCATCAGAAAACATCTCATCTACACATGGGAAACTTGCACGTTGGAGCTGTGTCAAAGCCTCTGTTTAGGAGAACCCTTTAGGGCCCCAGTGCCACCGCTTCATTCCAAGGTCTCCATAGACACAAAAGCACATTCGGACCCATCCCCAGGGGTGTGCATTTCAACTCAGCATCCTCGGTAGCTCCCCACAGATCCAGGAGATCTAAACTGTCTTGTTGCTAGGAGACAATTGGAATGCGAGGTGGGCTACCCAGCCATCCATCCTTAGAACCCTGCTCAGAATCATTGGCCTGGAGCCAAACAACAGGTCTCAATTGTCCTGCCGAAGACTCTCTGCAGTTTGGAGCTTCTCACAACTCCCATCATGGGAAAACCCCCATGGCCTCGTGATGCCCCCCCATTCATGAAGGGGCCATCAGGGACAGAAACTCCAACCTGAGCGTTCGTCTGATCCTCGCCCTGACTTCAGATGCACGAGATCTCGATTCAGGTCTGTAGATTGTGCCTGCCATGGCCTCACCCAGAAACCCAAGCCTAGCTTGTGTTCTCAGACTTTGGTCGTCAGACTACTGGCCCACAAGGCCTCCAGTTTGGCAATCCAGAACTAAAATGCAGCACTCTGCCTGCCCTCCAGATAAAAAACATTGTCCTCTGGAGCTACCGAGTAACGTCAAATGAGGATCGACCTGCACCACCTTGGCTGTACCCCAAATACATAGGCTGACCAGGGCACTAATGCCCTTTCTGACACAGCCTGAGCCTGGACCCCCTGGCCCCTCCCAGACAGCTGGCCGCACACTGAGCACATCCAGCCGCCATGGCCTTAGGTCGTCATCTCTTCCCAACCTCGGTTTTCAGGTTTCAGAACCTAGACCTTATCTCCAATCACTGTCCATGTTGAAGGGGATGCAGAAATCAGAACTCCTTCCCCATGGCAAGAAACCTTGTGGTTGGCATGTTGTCCAACGTTCAGTGTAGTTGAAACCAGTGTGGCCCATGAGGCCCCGCCCATGCTCGCGGGCCACATTGGTCACAAACACACATTGTGACCCTCAGGCTGAGCCCAGTCCTCAAGTAAGGCCACTCAGTGGCTGGATGAAGAGATAGCATATTGGGCTTGCCATGCCCGTAGGCCCCAATTTTTAACCATAGTTCGGATTGTCCCTTCAGTCTTCCCCACGGCTTTGCTTTGGAATACCTCTTTTGGTGGGACACCTGAGGTAACAAAACTGAAATGAGTCCTCCCATCCCACAGATTGACGAAAAGCAATTGGGAATCGGGCCAAATCCTCAGAGAGGAAGATTCGTCCATGGCCCATGAGGCCTCCCCGACATTCCACGGCCATCACTGATACAAAATCCAGAGACAAAAGCCTGAGCAATCGCCACAGACTCGCACTTTCTTCATATCCTGTAGAGTTCTTCTCATGGTTTGTAGATCGGGCCTGCCATACCTACGTCCCCAAACCTAAGCTGAGTTTGTGTTTTCAGACTTCTGTCCTCAAAGTCTTGGGCCACACACCCTCCAGGCTGGGCCCCTGGAGCCACACATTAAGACTGTGCCTAACAATCCACGGGAATTCTGCCCATTCCATGGTCCATAATCGTACAAATTAGGAGAAACCTCCAAAGTCCCTAAGGCCATCCCAATAGTGTAGGTCGCCCGGAACAAACAAGGGCTGTCTGACACCACCTGATAATCGACCTCCACTCATACCATAGATGGATGTCCCCAGAGAAGAAGATTGAACCAGACAGGACCCTAGGCCATAATAGGATCCATTGCTTTGGGTTACAGGCATGTGTCCTCAAAAGCCTGATTCCAAGACGAGCATAGGGGTTTTCCAGAGGCACCCATCAGAACTCATCTCGTCTCCACAAGGAAACCTGTGCATGGGAGCCATGTCCAAAGCTTAGGAGAGTACTTCAGGGTCCCGGTGCCACCGCCCCATTCCAAGGCCCTCATGGACACAAAAACACATTAGGACCCATCCTCAGGAAAGTCCATTTCAACTCAGCCACCCCGGTTGCTCCGGCAGAGCCATCAGATCTAAACTGTCTTGTTGCTAGGAGACAATTGGAATGCGAGGCGGGCTTCCCAGGCATCCATCCACGAACGGTGCTCTGGAGTCATTCCATATGGGATGTCCTGGAGCTGTCCAACAGGTCTCAATTGTCCCGCAGAAGGAATCCTGGAAGGGGGCATCCCACAACTCCCAACGTGGGAAAACCTCAATGGCCTCGACATTCCGCTCCCTTCATGAAGCGTCCATCATGCACAGAAAATCCATCCTGAGCCAACGTCTGATCCTCGCCCTGACTTCAGATGCATGAGATATTGGTTCAGATCTGCAGGGGGTACCTGCGTGCCCTCGCCCTGAAACCCAAGTCTAGCTTGTCTTCTCAGACTTCCGTCCTCACACTCCTGGCCCCAAAGCCCTCAAGTTTGGCAATTCCGGACCCACAATGCAGCACTCTGCCTGCCCTCTAGAAAAAAAATTATTGCCTCATGACCTGCCCAGGCACCTTAAATGCGGGTAAACCTACACAGCACTCGACTTTACCCAAATTATATAGTCTAACCTGGGCACTAATGCACTGTCGAACACAACCTGAGCCCGGACCTCCTGACCAACACCCAGAAAGCTGACCACACACTGAGCACATGAAACCCTCCATGGCCTTAGGTCATCATCTCTTCCCTACCTCAGTTTTCAGGCTTCAGAACCGAGACCTTATCTCCAATCACTGCTCAGGGGTGAGTGTGATGCAGAAATCAGAACTCCTCCTTACCCATGGCAAGAACCCTTGTGGTTGGCACGTTGTCCAACGTTCAGTGTAGGAGAAACCAGCATTCACCCTGAGGCCCCGCCCATTCTTGAGTGCGACGAGGGCATCCACACGCATTGTGACCCTCAGCATGAGTCCTGTCCTCTAGTAAGTCCTCTCCTTGGCTGGACCATTAGATGTCATAATGGGCTTGACATGTCCCGAGGCCCCAATTTTTAACCAGATTTCTGATTGTCCAGTCGCCCCTCCTAGGGCTCTACTCTGAAATTCCTCATTTGGTGGGACACCTGAGGTTAAAAAAGAAAACAACAACAACAACAACAACAAAATAAAACGGACTTCTTCCAGCCCACAGAATGAACCCAAACTCTTTGGACGGGGCCAAACCACCAGAGAGTAAGACTCGTCCATTTCCCATGAAGTCACCCAGAAATTCCACGACCATGAGTGACATGATATCCCGAGACAAAAACTTGAGCAGGAGCCTCACACTCGCCCTTCTTTCAAATCCCGAAAAGTTCTCCTCATGGTCTGTAGATCAGTCCTGCCATACCTATGACCTGAAACATAAGCCGAGTTTGTGTTTTCAGACAACTGTCCAAAAAGGGCTGGACTACACAACCTACAGGCTCAGGCCCCTGGAGCCAAACCTGAGGACTGTACTTGCCCTCTCCAAGGGAATTGTGTGTGCCCATTCCAATGGCCACAACCCTTCTAATAGGATAAACCTCCAAAGTCCCTGATATATCTCAATAGTGGTAGCTTCCCAGGAAAAACAGGGGCAATCTGAGCCCAAATGAGACCCTACCTGCACTCAGACCCATAGACAGATGTCCTCAGAGGTAAAAAGGAAAGAACAGGCCCCTAGGCACTAATCAGATCCATTGCTTTGGTTTCCAGGCATCTCTCCTCAGAGGCCTGGATTTCAAAAGCAGCATATAGCTGTTTCTTGTTTCACCCATCAGAAAACATCTCATCTACACATGGGAAACTTGCACGTTGGAGCTGTGTCAAAGCCTCTGTTTAGGAGAACCCTTTAGGGCCCCAGTGCCACCGCTTCATTCCAAGGTCTCCATAGACACAAAAGCACATTCGGACCCATCCCCAGGGGTGTGCATTTCAACTCAGCATCCTCGGTAGCTCCCCACAGATCCAGGAGATCTAAACTGTCTTGTTGCTAGGAGACAATTGGAATGCGAGGTGGGCTACCCAGCCATCCATCCTTAGAACCCTGCTCAGAATCATTGGCCTGGAGCCAAACAACAGGTCTCAATTGTCCTGCCGAAGACTCTCTGCAGTTTGGAGCTTCTCACAACTCCCATCATGGGAAAACCCCCATGGCCTCGTGATGCCCCCCCATTCATGAAGGGGCCATCAGGGACAGAAACTCCAACCTGAGCGATCGTCTGATCCTCGCCCTGACTTCAGATGCACGAGATCTCGATTCAGGTCTGTAGATTGTGCCTGCCATGGCCTCACCCAGAAACCCAAGCCTAGCTTGTGTTCTCAGACTTTGGTCGTCAGACTACTGGCCCACAAGGCCTCCAGTTTGGCAATCCAGAACTAAAATGCAGCACTCTGCCTGCCCTCCAGATAAAAAACATTGTCCTCTGGGGCTACCCAGTAACCCCAAATGAGGATCAACCTGCACCGACCTTGGCTGTACCCCAAATACATAGGCTGACCAGGGCACTAATGCCCTTTCTGACACAGCCTGAGCCTGGACCCCTTGGCCCCTCCCAGACAGCTGGCCGCACACTGAGCACATCGAGCCGCCATGGCCTTAGGTCGTCATCTCTTCCCAACCTCGGTATTCAGGTTTCAGAACCTAGACCTTATCTCCAATCACTGTCCATGTTGAAGGGGATGCAGAAATCAGAACTCCTTCCCCATGGCAAGAAACCTTGTGGTTGGCATGTTGTCCAACGTTCAGTGTCGTTGAAACCAGTGTGGCCCATGAGGCCCCGCCCATGCTCGCGGGCCACATTGGTCACAAACACACATTGTGACCCTCAGGCTGAGCCCAGTCCTCAAGTAAGGCCACTCAGTGGCTGGATGAAGAGATAGCATATTGGGCTTGCCATGCCCGTAGGCCCCAATTTTTAACCATAGTTCGGATTGTCCCTTCAGTCTTCCCCACGGCTTTGCTTTGGAATACCTCTTTTGGTGGGACACCTGAGGTAACAAAACTGAAATGAGTCCTCCCATCCCACAGATTGACGAAAAGCAATTGGGAATCGGGCCAAATCCTCAGAGAGGAAGATTCGTCCATGGCCCATGAGGCCTCCCCGACATTCCACGGCCATCACTGATACAAAATCCAGAGACAAAAGCCTGAGCAATCGCCACAGACTCGCACTTTCTTCATATCCTGTAGAGTTCTTCTCATGGTTTGTAGATCGGGCCTGCCATACCTACGTCCCCAAACCTAAGCTGAGTTTGTGTTTTCAGACTTCTGTCCTCAAAGTCTTGGGCCACACACCCTCCAGGCTGGGCCCCTGGAGCCACACATTAGGACTGTGCCTACCAATCCATGGGAATTCTGCCCATTCCATGGTCCATAATCGTACAAATTAGGAGAAACCTCCAAAGTCCCTAAGGCCATCCCAATAGTGTAGGTCGCCCGGAACAAACAAGGGCTGTCTGACACCACCTGATAATCGACCTCCACTCATACCATAGATGGATGTCCCCAGAGAAGAAGATTGAACCAGACAGGACCCTAGGCCATAATAGGATCCATTGCTTTGGGTTACAGGCATGTGTCCTCAAAAGCCTGATTCCAAGACGAGCATAGGGGTTTTCCAGAGGCACCCATCAGAACTCATCTCGTCTCCACAAGGAAACCTGTGCATGGGAGCCATGTCCAAAGCTTAGGAGAGTACTTCAGGGTCCCGGTGCCACCGCCCCATTCCAAGGCCCTCATGGACACAAAAACACATTAGGACCCATCCTCAGGAAAGTCCATTTCAACTCAGCCACCCCGGTTGCTCCGGCAGAGCCATCAGATCTAAACTGTCTTGTTGCTAGGAGACAATTGGAATGCGAGGCGGGCTTCCCAGGCATCCATCCGCGAACGGTGCTCTGGAGTCATTCCATATGGGATGTCCTGGAGCTGTCCAACAGGTCTCAATTGTCCCGCAGAAGGAATACTGGAAGGGGGCATCCCACAACTCCCAACGTGGGAAAACCTCAATGGCCTCGACATTCGCTCCCTTCATGAAGCGTCCATCATGCACAGAAAATCCATCCTGAGCCAACGTCTGATCCTCGCCATGACTTCAGATGCATGAGATATTGGTTCAGATCTGCAGGGGGTACCTGCGTGCCCTCTCCCTGAAACCCAAGTCTAGCTTGTCTTCTCAGACTTCCGTCCTCACACTCCTGGCCCCAAAGCCCTCAAGTTTGGCAATTCCGGACCCACAATGCAGCACTCTGCCTGCCCTCTAGAAAAAAAATTATTGCCTCATGACCTGCCCAGGCACCTTAAATGCGGGTAAACCTACACAGCACTCGACTTTACCCAAATTATATAGTCTAACCTGGGCACTAATGCACTGTCGAACACAACCTGAGCCCGGACCTCCTGACCAACACCCAGAAAGCTGACCACACACTGAGCACATGAAACCCTCCATGGCCTTAGGTCATCATCTCTTCCCTATCTCAGTTTTCAGGCTTCAGAACCGAGACCTTATCGCCAATCACTGCTCAGGGGTGAGTGTGATGCAGAAATCAGAACTCCTCCTTACCCATGGCAAGAACCCTTGTGGTTGGCACGTTGTCCAACGTTCAGTGTAGGAGAAACCAGCATTCACCCTGAGGCCCCGCCCATTCTTGAGTGCGACGAGGGCATCCACACGCATTGTGACCCTCAGCATGAGTCCTGTCCTCTAGTAAGTCCTCTCCTTGGCTGGACCATTAGATGTCATAATGGGCTTGACATGTCCCGAGGCCCCAATTTTTAACCAGATTTCTGATTGTCCAGTCGCCCCTCCTAGGGCTCTACTCTGAAATCCCTCATTTGGTGGGACACCTGAGGTTAAAAAAGAAAACAACAACAACAACAACAACAACAACAACAAAATAAAACGGACTTCTTCCAGCCCACAGAATGAACCCAAACTCTTTGGACGGGGCCAAACCACCAGAGAGTAAGACTCGTCCATTTCCCATGAAGTCACCCAGAAATTCCACGACCATGAGTGACACGATATCCCGAGACAAAAACTTGAGCAGGAGCCTCACACTCGCCCTTCTTTCAAATCCCGAAAAGTTCTCCTCATGGTCTGTAGATCAGTCCTGCCATACCTATGACCTGAAACATAAGCCGAGTTTGTGTTTTCAGACAACTGTCCAAAAAGGGCTGGACTACACAACCTACAGGCTCAGGCCCCTGGAGCCAAACCTGAGGACTGTACTTGCCCTCTCCAAGGGAATTGTGTGTGCCCATTCCAATGGCCACAACCCTTCTAATAGGATAAACCTCCAAAGTCCCTGATATATCTCAATAGTGGTAGCTTCCCAGGAAAAACAGGGGCAATCTGAGCCCAAATGAGCCCCTACCTGCACTCAGACCCATAGACAGATGTCCTCAGAGGTAAAAAGGAAAGAACAGGCCCCTAGGCACTAATCAGATCCATTGCTTTGGTTTCCAGGCATCTCTCCTCAGAGGCCTGGATTTCAAAAGCAGCATATAGCTGTTTCTTGTTTCACCCATCAGAAAACATCTCATCTACACATGGGAAACTTGCACGTTGGAGCTGTGTCAAAGCCTCTGTTTAGGAGAACCCTTTAGGGCCCCAGTGCCACCGCTTCATTCCAAGGTCTCCATAGACACAAAAGCACATTCGGACCCATCCCCAGGGGTGTGCATTTCAACTCAGCATCCTCGGTAGCTCCCCACAGATCCAGGAGATCTAAACTGTCTTGTTGCTAGGAGACAATTGGAATGCGAGGTGGGCTACCCAGCCATCCATCCTTAGAACCCTGCTCAGAATCATTGGCCTGGAGCCAAACAACAGGTCTCAATTGTCCTGCCGAAGACTCTCTGCAGTTTGGAGCTTCTCACAACTCCCATCATGGGAAAACCCCCATGGCCTCGTGATGCCCCCCCATTCATGAAGGGGCCATCAGGGACAGAAACTCCAACCTGAGCGTTCGTCTGATCCTCGCCCTGACTTCAGATGCACGAGATCTCGATTCAGGTCTGTAGATTGTGCCTGCCATGGCCTCACCCAGAAACCCAAGCCTAGCTTGTGTTCTCAGACTTTGGTCGTCAGACTACTGGCCCACAAGGCCTCCAGTTTGGCAATCCAGAACTAAAATGCAGCACTCTGCCTGCCCTCCAGATAAAAAACATTGTCCTCTGGAGCTACCGAGTAACGTCAAATGAGGATCGACCTGCACCGACCTTGGCTGTACCCCAAATACATAGGCTGACCAGGGCACTAATGCCCTTTCTGACACAGCCTGAGCCTGGACCCCCTGGCCCCTCCCAGACAGCTGGCCGCACACTGAGCACATCCAGCCGCCATGGCCTTAGGTCGTCATCTCTTCCCAACCTCGGTTTTCAGGTTTCAGAACCTAGACCTTATCTCCAATCACTGTCCATGTTGAAGGGGATGCAGAAATCAGAACTCCTTCCCCATGGCAAGAAACCTTGTGGTTGGCATGTTGTCCAACGTTCAGTGTCGTTGAAACCAGTGTGGCCCATGAGGCCCCGCCCATGCTCGCGGGCCACATTGGTCACAAACACACATTGTGACCCTCAGGCTGAGCCCAGTCCTCAAGTAAGGCCACTCAGTGGCTGGATGAAGAGATAGCATATTGGGCTTGCCATGCCCGTAGGCCCCAATTTTTAACCATAGTTCGGATTGTCCCTTCAGTCTTCCCCACGGCTTTGCTTTGGAATACCTCTTTTGGTGGGACACCTGAGGTAACAAAACTGAAATGAGTCCTCCCATCCCACAGATTGACGAAAAGCAATTGGGAATCGGGCCAAATCCTCAGAGAGGAAGATTCGTCCATGGCCCATGAGGCCTCCCCGACATTCCACGGCCATCACTGATACAAAATCCAGAGACAAAAGCCTGAGCAATCGCCACAGACTCGCACTTTCTTCATATCCTGTAGAGTTCTTCTCATGGTTTGTAGATCGGGCCTGCCATACCTACGTCCCCAAACCTAAGCTGAGTTTGTGTTTTCAGACTTCTGTCCTCAAAGTCTTGGGCCACACACCCTCCAGGCTGGGCCCCTGGAGCCACACATTAAGACTGTGCCTAACAATCCACGGGAATTCTGCCCATTCCATGGTCCATAATCGTACAAATTAGGAGAAACCTCCAAAGTCCCTAAGGCCATCCCAATAGTGTAGGTCGCCCGGAACAAACAAGGGCTGTCTGACACCACCTGATAATCGACCTCCACTCATACCATAGATGGATGTCCCCAGAGAAGAAGATTGAACCAGACAGGACCCTAGGCCATAATAGGATCCATTGCTTTGGGTTACAGGCATGTGTCCTCAAAAGCCTGATTCCAAGACGAGCATAGGGGTTTTCCAGAGGCACCCATCAGAACTCATCTCGTCTCCACAAGGAAACCTGTGCATGGGAGCCATGTCCAAAGCTTAGGAGAGTACTTCAGGGTCCCGGTGCCACCGCCCCATTCCAAGGCCCTCATGGACACAAAAACACATTAGGACCCATCCTCAGGAAAGTCCATTTCAACTCAGCCACCCCGGTTGCTCCGGCAGAGCCATCAGATCTAAACTGTCTTGTTGCTAGGAGACAATTGGAATGCGAGGCGGGCTTCCCAGGCATCCATCCACGAACGGTGCTCTGGAGTCATTCCATATGGGATGTCCTGGAGCTGTCCAACAGGTCTCAATTGTCCCGCAGAAGGAATCCTGGAAGGGGGCATCCCACAACTCCCAACGTGGGAAAACCTCAATGGCCTCGACATTCCGCTCCCTTCATGAAGCGTCCATCATGCACAGAAAATCCATCCTGAGCCAACGTCTGATCCTCGCCCTGACTTCAGATGCATGAGATATTGGTTCAGATCTGCAGGGGGTACCTGCCGTGCCCTCGCCCTGAAACCCAAGTCTAGCTTGTCTTCTCAGACTTCCGTCCTCACACTCCTGGCCCCAAAGCCCTCAAGTTTGGCAATTCCGGACCCACAATGCAGCACTCTGCCTGCCCTCTAGAAAAAAAATTATTGCCTCATGACCTGCCCAGGCACCTTAAATGCGGGTAAACCTACACAGCACTCGACTTTACCCAAATTATATAGTCTAACCTGGGCACTAATGCACTGTCGAACACAACCTGAGCCCGGACCTCCTGACCAACACCCAGAAAGCTGACCACACACTGAGCACATGAAACCCTCCATGGCCTTAGGTCATCATCTCTTCCCTACCTCAGTTTTCAGGCTTCAGAACCTTGACCTTATCTCCAATCACTGCTCAGGGGTGAGTGTGATGCAGAAATCAGAACTCCTCCTTACCCATGGCAAGAACCCTTGTGGTTGGCACGTTGTCCAACGTTCAGTGTAGGAGAAACCAGCATTCACCCTGAGGCCCCGCCCATTCTTGAGTGCGACGAGGGCATCCACACGCATTGTGACCCTCAGCATGAGTCCTGTCCTCTAGTAAGTCCTCTCCTTGGCTGGACCATTAGATGTCATAATGGGCTTGACATGTCCCGAGGCCCCAATTTTTAACCAGATTTCTGATTGTCCAGTCGCCCCTCCTAGGGCTCTACTCTGAAATCCCTCATTTGGTGGGACACCTGAGGTTAAAAAAGAAAACAACAACAACAACAACAACAAAATAAAACGGACTTCTTCCAGCCCACAGAATGAACCCAAACTCTTTGGACGGGGCCAAACCACCAGAGAGTAAGACTCGTCCATTTCCCATGAAGTCACCCAGAAATTCCACGACCATGAGTGACACGATATCCCGAGACAAAAACTTGAGCAGGAGCCTCACACTCGCCCTTCTTTCAAATCCCGAAAAGTTCTCCTCATGGTCTGTAGATCAGTCCTGCCATACCTATGACCTGAAACATAAGCCGAGTTTGTGTTTTCAGACAACTGTCCAAAAAGGGCTGGACTACACAACCTACAGGCTCAGGCCCCTGGAGCCAAACCTGAGGACTGTACTTGCCCTCTCCAAGGGAATTGTGTGTGCCCATTCCAATGGCCACAACCCTTCTAATAGGATAAACCTCCAAAGTCCCTGATATATCTCAATAGTGGTAGCTTCCCAGGAAAAACAGGGGCAATCTGAGCCCAAATGAGCCCCTACCTGCACTCAGACCCATAGACAGATGTCCTCAGAGGTAAAAAGGAAAGAACAGGCCCCTAGGCACTAATCAGATCCATTGCTTTGGTTTCCAGGCATCTCTCCTCAGAGGCCTGGATTTCACAAGCAGCATATAGCTGTTTCTTGTTTCACCCATCAGAAAACATCTCATCTACACATGGGAAACTTGCACGTTGGAGCTGTGTCAAAGCCTCTGTTTAGGAGAACCCTTTAGGGCCCCAGTGCCACCGCTTCATTCCAAGGTCTCCATAGACACAAAAGCACATTCGGACCCATCCCCAGGGGTGTGCATTTCAACTCAGCATCCTCGGTAGCTCCCCACAGATCCAGGAGATCTAAACGGTCTTGTTGCTAGGAGACAATTGGAATGCGAGGTGGGCTACCCAGCCATCCATCCTTAGAACCCTGCTCAGAATCATTGGCCTGGAGCCAAACAACAGGTCTCAATTGTCCTGCCGAAGACTCTCTGCAGTTTGGAGCTTCTCACAACTCCCATCATGGGAAAACCCCCATGGCCTCGTGATGCCCCCCCATTCATGAAGGGGCCATCAGGGACAGAAACTCCAACCTGAGCGATCGTCTGATCCTCGCCCTGACTTCAGATGCACGAGATCTCGATTCAGGTCTGTAGATTGTGCCTGCCATGGCCTCACCCAGAAACCCAAGCCTAGCTTGTGTTCTCAGACTTTGGTCGTCAGACTACTGGCCCACAAGGCCTCCAGTTTGGCAATCCAGAACTAAAATGCAGCACTCTGCCTGCCCTCCAGATAAAAAACATTGTCCTCTGGGGCTACTCAGTAACCCCAAATGAGGATCAACCTGCACCGACCTTGGCTGTACCCCAAATACATAGGCTGACCAGGGCACTAATGCCCTTTCTGACACAGCCTGAGCCTGGACCCCTTGGCCCCTCCCAGACAGCTGGCCACACACTGAGCACATCGAGCCGCCATGGCCTTAGGTCGTCATCTCTTCCCAACCTCGGTTTTCAGGTTTCAGAACCTAGACCTTATCTCCAATCACTGTCCATGTTGAAGGGGATGCAGAAATCAGAACTCCTTCCCCATGGCAAGAAACCTTGTGGTTGGCATGTTGTCCAACGTTCAGTGTCGTTGAAACCAGTGTGGCCCATGAGGCCCCGCCCATGCTCGCGGGCCACATTGGTCACAAACACACATTGTGACCCTCAGGCTGAGCCCAGTCCTCAAGTAAGGCCACTCAGTGGCTGGATGAAGAGATAGCATATTGGGCTTGCCATGCCCGTAGGCCCCAATTTTTAACCATAGTTCGGATTGTCCCTTCAGTCTTCCCCACGGCTTTGCTTTGGAATACCTCTTTTGGTGGGACACCTGAGGTAACAAAACTGAAATGAGTCCTCCCATCCCACAGATTGACGAAAAGCAATTGGGAATCGGGCCAAATCCTCAGAGAGGAAGATTCGTCCATGGCCCATGAGGCCTCCCCGACATTCCACGGCCATCACTGATACAAAATCCAGAGACAAAAGCCTGAGCAATCGCCACAGACTCGCACTTTCTTCATATCCTGTAGAGTTCTTCTCATGGTTTGTAGATCGGGCCTGCCATACCTACGTCCCCAAACCTAAGCTGAGTTTGTGTTTTCAGACTTCTGTCCTCAAAGTCTTGGGCCACACACCCTCCAGGCTGGGCCCCTGGAGCCACACATTAGGACTGTGCCTACCAATCCATGGGAATTCTGCCCATTCCATGGTCCATAATCGTACAAATTAGGAGAAACCTCCAAAGTCCCTAAGGCCATCCCAATAGTGTAGGTCGCCCGGAACAAACAAGGGCTGTCTGACACCACCTGATTATCGACCTCCACTCATACCATAGATGGATGTCCCCAGAGAAGAAGATTGAACCAGACAGGACCCTAGGCCATAATAGGATCCATTGCTTTGGGTTACAGGCATGTGTCCTCAAAAGCCTGATTCCAAGACGAGCATAGGGGTTTTCCAGAGGCACCCATCAGAACTCATCTCGTCTCCACAAGGAAACCTGTGCATGGGAGCCATGTCCAAAGCTTAGGAGAGTACTTCAGGGTCCCGGTGCCACCGCCCCATTCCAAGGCCCTCATGGACACAAAAACACATTAGGACCCATCCTCAGGAAAGTCCATTTCAACTCAGCCACCCCGGTTGCTCCGGCAGAGCCATCAGATCTAAACTGTCTTGTTGCTAGGAGACAATTGGAATGCGAGGCGGGCTTCCCAGGCATCCATCCACGAACGGTGCTCTGGAGTCATTCCATATGGGATGTCCTGGAGCTGTCCAACAGGTCTCAATTGTCCCGCAGAAGGAATCCTGGAAGGGGACATCCCACAACTCCCAACGTGGGAAAACCTCAATGGCCTCGACATTCCGCTCCCTTCATGAAGCGTCCATCATGCACAGAAAATCCATCCTGAGCCAACGTCTGATCCTCGCCCTGACTTCAGATGCATGAGATATTGGTTCAGATCTGCAGGGGTTACCTGCCGTGCCCTCGCCCTGAAACCCAAGTCTAGCTTGTCTTCTCAGACTTCCGTTCTCACACTCCTGGCCCCAAAGCCCTCAAGTTTGGCAATTCCGGACCCACAATGCAGCACTCTGCCTGCCCTCTAGAAAAAAAATTATTGCCTCATGACCTGCCCAGGCACCTTAAATGCGGGTAAACCTACACAGCACTCGACTTTACCCAAATTATATAGTCTAACCTGGGCACTAATGCACTGTCGAACACAACCTGAGCCCGGACCTCCTGACCAACACCCAGAAAGCTGACCACACACTGAGCACATGAAACCCTCCATGGCCTTAGGTCATCATCTCTTCCCTACCTCAGTTTTCAGGCTTCAGAACCGAGACCTTATCTCCAATCACTGCTCAGGGGTGAGTGTGATGCAGAAATCAGAACTCCTCCTTACCCATGGCAAGAACCCTTGTGGTTGGCACGTTGTCCAACGTTCAGTGTAGGAGAAACCAGCATTCACCCTGAGGCCCCGCCCATTCTTGAGTGCGACGAGGGCATCCACACGCATTGTGACCCTCAGCATGAGTCCTGTCCTCTAGTAAGTCCTCTCCTTGGCTGGACCATTAGATGTCATAATGGGCTTGACATGTCCCGAGGCCCCAATTTTTAACCAGATTTCTGATTGTCCAGTCGCCCCTCCTAGGGCTCTACTCTGAAATCCCTCATTTGGTGGGACACCTGAGGTTAAAAAAGAAAACAACAACAACAACAACAACAAAATAAAACGGACTTCTTCCAGCCCACAGAATGAACCCAAACTCTTTGGACGGGGCCAAACCACCAGAGAGTAAGACTCGTCCATTTCCCATGAAGTCACCCAGAAATTCCACGACCATGAGTGACACGATATCCCGAGACAAAAACTTGAGCAGGAGCCTCACACTCGCCCTTCTTTCAAATCCCGAAAAGTTCTCCTCATGGTCTGTAGATCAGTCCTGCCATACCTATGACCTGAAACATAAGCCGAGTTTGTGTTTTCAGACAACTGTCCAAAAAGGGCTGGACTACACAACCTACAGGCTCAGGCCCCTGGAGCCAAACCTGAGGACTGTACTTGCCCTCTCCAAGGGAATTGTGTGTGCCCATTCCAATGGCCACAACCCTTCTAATAGGATAAACCTCCAAAGTCCCTGATATATCTCAATAGTGGTAGCTTCCCAGGAAAAACAGGGGCAATCTGAGCCCAAATGAGCCCCTACCTGCACTCAGACCCATAGACAGATGTCCTCAGAGGTAAAAAGGAAAGAACAGGCCCCTAGGCACTAATCAGATCCATTGCTTTGGTTTCCAGGCATCTCTCCTCAGAGGCCTGGATTTCAAAAGCAGCATATAGCTGTTTCTTGTTTCACCCATCAGAAAACATCTCATCTACACATGGGAAACTTGCACGTTGGAGCTGTGTCAAAGCCTCTGTTTAGGAGAACCCTTTAGGGCCCCAGTGCCACCGCTTCATTCCAAGGTCTCCATAGACACAAAAGCACATTCGGACCCATCCCCAGGGGTGTGCATTTCAACTCAGCATCCTCGGTAGCTCCCCACAGATCCAGGAGATCTAAACTGTCTTGTTGCTAGGAGACAATTGGAATGCGAGGTGGGCTACCCAGCCATCCATCCTTAGAACCCTGCTCAGAATCATTGGCCTGGAGCCAAACAACAGGTCTCAATTGTCCTGCCGAAGACTCTCTGCAGTTTGGAGCTTCTCACAACTCCCATCATGGGAAAACCCCCATGGCCTCGTGATGCCCCCCCATTCATGAAGGGGCCATCAGGGACAGAAACTCCAACCTGAGCGATCGTCTGATCCTCGCCCTGACTTCAGATGCACGAGATCTCGATTCAGGTCTGTAGATTGTGCCTGCCATGGCCTCACCCAGAAACCCAAGCCTAGCTTGTGTTCTCAGACTTTGGTCGTCAGACTACTGGCCCACAAGGCCTCCAGTTTGGCAATCCAGAACTAAAATGCAGCACTCTGCCTGCCCTCCAGATAAAAAACATTGTCCTCTGGGGCTACCCAGTAACCCCAAATGAGGATCAACCTGCACCGACCTTGGCTGTACCCCAAATACATAGGCTGACCAGGGCACTAATGCCCTTTCTGACACAGCCTGAGCCTGGACCCCCTGGCCCCTCCCAGACAGCTGGCCGCACACTGAGCACATCGAGCCGCCATGGCCTTAGGTCGTCATCTCTTCCCAACCTCGGTTTTCAGGTTTCAGAACCTAGACCTTATCTCCAATCACTGTCCATGTTGAAGGGGATGCAGAAATCAGAACTCCTTCCCCATGGCAAGAAACCTTGTGGTTGGCATGTTGTCCAACGTTCAGTGTCGTTGAAACCAGTGTGGCCCATGAGGCCCCGCCCATGCTCGCGGGCCACATTGGTCACAAACACACATTGTGACCCTCAGGCTGAGCCCAGTCCTCAAGTAAGGCCACTCAGTGGCTGGATGAAGAGATAGCATATTGGGCTTGCCATGCCCGTAGGCCCCAATTTTTAACCATAGTTCGGATTGTCCCTTCAGTCTTCCCCACGGCTTTGCTTTGGAATACCTCTTTTGGTGGGACACCTGAGGTAACAAAACTGAAATGAGTCCTCCCATCCCACAGATTGACGAAAAGCAATTGGGAATCGGGCCAAATCCTCAGAGAGGAAGATTCGTCCATGGCCCATGAGGCCTCCCCGACATTCCACGGCCATCACTGATACAAAATCCAGAGACAAAAGCCTGAGCAATCGCCACAGACTCGCACTTTCTTCATATCCTGTAGAGTTCTTCTCATGGTTTGTAGATCGGGCCTGCCATACCTACGTCCCCAAACCTAAGCTGAGTTTGTGTTTTCAGACTTCTGTCCTCAAAGTCTTGGGCCACACACCCTCCAGGCTGGGCCCCTGGAGCCACACATTAGGACTGTGCCTACCAATCCATGGGAATTCTGCCCATTCCATGGTCCATAATCGTACAAATTAGGAGAAACCTCCAAAGTCCCTAAGGCCATCCCAATAGTGTAGGTCGCCCGGAACAAACAGGGGCTGTCTGACACCACCTGATAATCGACCTCCACTCATACCATAGATGGATGTCCCCAGAGAAGAAGATTGAACCAGACAGGACCCTAGGCCATAATAGGATCCATTGCTTTGGGTTACAGGCATGTGTCCTCAAAAGCCTGATTCCAAGACGAGCATAGGGGTTTTCCAGAGGCACCCATCAGAACTCATCTCGTCTCCACAAGGAAACCTGTGCATGGGAGCCATGTCCAAAGCTTAGGAGAGTACTTCAGGGTCCCGGTGCCACCGCCCCATTCCAAGGCCCTCATGGACACAAAAACACATTAGGACCCATCCTCAGGAAAGTCCATTTCAACTCAGCCACCCCGGTTGCTCCGGCAGAGCCATCAGATCTAAACTGTCTTGTTGCTAGGAGACAATTGGAATGCGAGGCGGGCTTCCCAGGCATCCATCCACGAACGGTGCTCTGGAGTCATTCCATATGGGATGTCCTGGAGCTGTCCAACAGGTCTCAATTGTCCCGCAGAAGGAATCCTGGAAGGGGGCATCCCACAACTCCCAACGTGGGAAAACCTCAATGGCCTCGACATTCCGCTCCCTTCATGAAGCGTCCATCATGCACAGAAAATCCATCCTGAGCCAACGTCTGATCCTCGCCCTGACTTCAGATGCATGAGATATTGGTTCAGATCTGCAGGGGTTACCTGCCGTGCCCTCGCCCTGAAACCCAAGTCTAGCTTGTCTTCTCAGACTTCCGTCCTCACACTCCTGGCCCCAAAGCCCTCAAGTTTGGCAATTCCGGACCCACAATGCAGCACTCTGCCTGCCCTCTAGAAAAAAAATTATTGCCTCATGACCTGCCCAGGCACCTTAAATGCGGGTAAACCTACACAGCACTCGACTTTACCCAAATTATATAGTCTAACCTGGGCACTAATGCACTGTCGAACACAACCTGAGCCCGGACCTCCTGACCAACACCCAGAAAGCTGACCACACACTGAGCACATGAAACCCTCCATGGCCTTAGGTCATCATCTCTTCCCTACCTCAGTTTTCAGGCTTCAGAACCGAGACCTTATCTCCAATCACTGCTCAGGGGTGAGTGTGATGCAGAAATCAGAACTCCTCCTTACCCATGGCAAGAACCCTTGTGGTTGGCACGTTGTCCAACGTTCAGTGTAGGAGAAACCAGCATTCACCCTGAGGCCCCGCCCATTCTTGAGTGCGACGAGGGCATCCACACGCATTGTGACCCTCAGCATGAGTCCTGTCCTCTAGTAAGTCCTCTCCTTGGCTGGACCATTAGATGTCATAATGGGCTTGACATGTCCCGAGGCCCCAATTTTTAACCAGATTTCTGATAGTCCAGTCGCCCCTCCTAGGGCTCTACTCTGAAATCCCTCATTTGGTGGGACACCTGAGGTTAAAAAAGAAAACAACAACAACAACAACAAAAAAAAAAAAACGGACTTCTTCCAGCCCACAGAATGACCCCAAACTCTTTGGACGGGGCCAAACCCCCAGAGCGTAAGACTCGTCCATTTCCCATGAAGTCACCCAGAAATTCCACGAGCATGACTGACACGATATCCAGACACAAAAACTTGAGCAGGAGCCTCACACTCGCTCTTCTTTACAATCCCGAAGAGATCTCCTCATGGTCTGTAGATCAGTCCTGCCATACCTTTGACCCGAAACATAAGCCGAGTTTGTGTTTTCAGACAACTGTCCAAACAGCCCTTCGCTACACAACCTACAGGCTCAGGCCCCTGGAGCCAAACCTGAGGACTGTACTTGCCCTCTCCAAGGGAATTGTGTGTGCCCATTCCAATGGCCACAACCCTTCTAATAGGATAAACCTCCAAAGTCCCTGATCCATCTCAATAATGGTGGCTTCCCAGGAAAAAAAGGGGCAATCGGAGCCCAAATGAGCACCTACCTACACTCAGACCCATAGACAGATGTCCCCAGAGGTAAAAACGAAAGAACAGGCCCCTAGCCACTAATCAGATCCATTGCTTTGGTTTCCAGGCATCTCTCCTCAGAGGCCTGGATTTCAAAAGCAGCATATAGCTGTTTCTTGACTCACCCATCAGAAAACATCTCATCTACACATGGGAAACTTGCACGTTGGAGCTGTGTCAAAGCCTCTGTTTAGGAGAACCCTTTAGGGCCCCAGTGCCACCGCTTTATTCCAAGGTCTTCATAGACACAAAAGCACGTTAGGACCCATCCGCCAGGGGTGTACATTTCAACTCAGCATCCTCGGTTGCTCCCCACAGATCCAGGAGATCTAACCTGCCTTGTTGCTAGGAGACAATTGGAATGCGAGGTGGGCTACCCAGCCATCCATCCTTAGAACCCTGCTCAGAATCATTGGCCTGGAGCCAAACAACAGGTCTCAATTGTCCTGCCGAAGACTCTCTGCAGTTTGGAGCTTCTCACAACTCCCATTATGGGAAAACCCCCATGGCCTCGTGATGCCCCCCCATTCATGAAGGGGCCATCAGGGACAGAAACTCCAACCTGAGCGATCGTCTGATCCTCGCCCTGACTTCAGATGAACGAGGTCTCGATTCAGGTCTGTAGATTGTGCCTGCCATGGCCTCACCCAGAAACCTAAGCCTAGCTTATGTTCTCAGACTTTTGTCGTCAGACTACTGGCCCACAAGCCCTCCAGTTTGGCAATCCAGAACTACAATGCAGCACTCTGCCAGCCCTCCAAAAGAAAAACATTGTCTTCTGGGGCTACCCAGTAACACAAAATGAGGATCAACCTGCACCGACCTTGGCTGTACCCCAAATATATAGGCTGACCAGGGCACTAATGCCCTTTCTGACACAGCCTGAGCCTGGACTCCGTGGACCCTCCCAGACAGCTGGCCGCACACTGAGCACATCGAGCCGCCATGGCCTTAGGTCTTCATCTCTTCCCTACCTCGGTTTTAAGGTTTCAGAACCTAGGCCATATCTCCAATCACTGCCCAGGGTTGAAGGTGATGCAGAAATCAGAACTCCTTTCCCATGGCAAGAAACCTTGTGGTTGGCATGTTGTCCAACGTTTAGTGTCGTTGAAACCAGTGTGGCCCATGAGGCCCCGCCCATGCTCACAAGCCACATTGGTCACAAACACACATTGTAACGCTCAGGCTGAGCCCAGTCCTCAAGTAAGGCCACTCAGTGACTGGATGAAGAGATAGCATATTGGGCTTGCCATGCCCCGAGGCCCCAATTTTTAACCATAGTTCGGGTTGTCCCTTCAGTCTTCCCCACGGCTTGTCTTTGGAATTCCTCTTTTGGTGGGACACCTGAAGTAACAAACCTGAAATGAGTCCTCCCATCCCACAGATTGACGAAAAGCAATTGGGAATCGGGCCAAATCCTCAGAGGGGAAGATTCATCCATGGCCCATGAGGCCTCCCCGACATTCCACGGCCATCGCTGATACAAAATCCAGAGACAAAAGCCTGAGCAAGTGCCTCAGACTCGCACTTTCTTCATATCCTGAAGAGTTCTTCTCATGGTTTGTAGATCGGGCCTGCCATACCTACGTCCCCAAACCTAAGCTGAGTTTGTGTTTTCAGACTTCTGTCCTCAAAGTCTTGGGCCACACACCCTCCAGCCTGGGCCCCTGGAGCCACACATTCGGACTGTGCCTACCAATCCATGGGAATTCTGCCCATTCCATGGTCCAAAATCGTACAATTTAGGAGAAACCTCCAAAGGTGCTGAGGCCATCCCGATAGTGTAGGTCGCCCGGAACAAACAAGGGCTGTCTAACGCCAGCTGATAATCGACCTCCACTCATACCATAGAAGGATGTCCCCAGAGAAGAAGATTGAACCAGACAGGACCCTAGGCCATAATAGGATCCATTGCTTAGGGTTACAGGCATGTGTCCTCAAAAGTCGGATTCCAATACGAGCATAGGGGTTTTCCTGAGGCACCCATCAGAACTCATCTCGATACCACAAGGAAACCTGTGCATGGGAGCCATGTGCAAAGCTTAGGAGAGTACTTCAGGATCCCTGTGCCACCGCCCCATTCCAAGGCCCTCATGGACACAAAAACACATTAGGACCCATCCTCAGGAAAGTCCATTTCAATTCAGCCACCCCGTTTGCTCCGGCAGAGCCATCAGATCTAAACTGTCTTGTTGCTAGGAGACAATTGGAATGCGAGGCGGGCTTCCCAGGCATCCATCCGCGAATGGTGCTCTGGAGTCATTCCATATGGGATGTCCTGGAGCTGTCCAACAGGTCTCAATTGGCCCGCAGAAGGAATCCTGGAAGGGGGCATCCCACAACTCCCAACGTGGGGAAACCTCAATGGCCTCGAGATTCCGCTCCCTTCATGAAGCGGCCGTCATGCTCAGAAACTCCCACCTGAGCCAAAGTCTGATCCTCGCCCTGACTTCAGATGCATGAGATATTGGTTCAGATCTGCAGGGGGTACCTGCCGTGCCCTCGCCCTGAAACCCAAGTCTAGCTTGTCTTCTCAGACTTCCGTCCTCACACTCCTGGCCCCGAAGCCCTCAAGTTTGGCAATTCCGGATCCACAATGCAGCACTCTGCCTGCCCTCTAGAAAAAAAATTTTTGCCTCATGAGCTGCCCAGGCACCTTAAATGAGGGTAAACCTACACAGCACTCGACTTTACCCAAATTATATAGTCTAACCTGGGCACTAATGCACTGTCGAACACAACCTGAGCCCGGACCTTTTGACCAACACCCAGAAAGCTGACCACACACTGAGCACATAAAACCCGCCATGGCCTTAGGTCATCATCTCTTCGCTACCTCAGTTTTCAGGCTTCAGAACCGAGACCTTATCTCCAATCACTGCCCAGGGGTGAGTCTGATGCAGAAATCATAACTCCTCCTTATCCATGGCAAGAACCCTTGTGGTTGGCACGTTGTCCAACGTTCAGTGTAGGAGAAACCAGCATTCACCCTGAGGCCCCGCCCATCCTTGAATGCGACGAGGGCATACACACGCATTGTGACCCTCAGCATGAGTCCTGTCCTCTAGTAAGTCCTCTCAGTGGCTGGACCATTAGATGTCATAATGGGCTTGACATGTCCCTAGGCCTCAATTTTTAACCAGATTTCTGATTGTCCAGTCCCCCTCCCCAGGGCTCTACTAGGGAATCCCTCATTTGGTGGGACACCTGAGGTTAAAAAAGAAAACAACAACAACAACAACAACAAAATAAAACGGACTTCTTCCAGCCCACAGAATGACCCAAAACTCTTTGGACGGGGCCAAACCACCAGAGAGTAAGACTCGTCCATTTCCCATGAAGTCACCCAGAAATTCCACGACCATGAGTGACACGATATCCAGAGACAAAAACTTGAGCAGGAGCCTCACACTAGCTCTTCTTTCAAATCCCGAAGGGTTCTCCTCATGGTCTGTAGATCAGTCCTGCCATACCTATGACCCGAAACATAAGCCGAGTTGTGTTTTCTGACAACTGTCCAAACAGCCCTGGCCTACACAACCTACAGGCTCAGGCCCCTGGAGCCAAACCTGAGGACTGTACTTGCCCTCTCCAAGGGAATTGTGTGTGCCCATTCCAATGGCCACAACCCTTCTAATAGGATAAACCTCCAAAGTCCCTGATCCATCTCAATAGTGGTGGCTTCCCAGGAAAAACAGGGGCAATCTGAGCCCAAATGAGCACCTTCCTGCACTCAGACCCATAGACAGATGGCCCCAGAGGTATGAAGGAAAGAACAGGCCCCTAGGCACTAATCAGATCCATTGCTTTGGTTTCCAGGCATCTCTCCTCAGAGGCCTGGATTTCAAAAGCAGCATATAGCTGTTTCTTGACTCACCCATCAGAAAACATCTCATCTACACATGGGAAACTTGCACGTTGGAGCTGTGTCAAAGCCTCTGTTTAGGAGAACCCTTTAGGGCCCCAGTGCCACCGCTTCATTCCAAGGTCTCCGTAGACGCAAAAGCACGTTAGGACCCATCCCCAGAAGTGTCCATTTCAACTCAGCGTCCTCGGTTGCTCCCCACAGATCCAGGAGATCTAACCTGCCTTGTTGCTGGAGACAATTGGAATGCGAGGTGGGCTACCCAGCCATCCACCTTTAGAACCCTGCTCAGAATCATTGGCCTGGAGCCAAACAACTGGTCTCAATTGTCCTGCAGAATACTCTCTGCAGTTTGGAGCTTCTCACAACTCCCATCGTGGGAAAACACCCATGGCCTCGTGATGCCCCCCCCCCATTCATGAAGGGGCCAACAGGGACAGAAACTCCAACCTGAGCGATCGTCTGATCCTCGCCCTGACTTCAGATGCACGAGATCTCGATTCAGGTCTGTAGATTGTGCCTGCCATGGCCTCACCCAGAAACCTAAGCCTAGCTTGTGTTCTCAGACTTTTGTCGTCAGACTACTGGCCCACAAGCCCTCCAGTTTGGCAATCCAGAACTACAATGAAGCACTCTGCCGGCCCTCCAAAAGAAAAACATTGTCTTCTGGGGCTACCCAGTAACCCCAAATGAGGATCAACCTGCACCGACCTTGGCTGTACCCCAAATACATAGGCTGACCAGGGCACTAATGCCCTTTCTGACACAGCCTGAGCCTGGACCCCGGGGACCCTCCCAGACAGCTGGCCGCACACTGAGCACATCGAGCCGCCATGGCCTTAGGTCTTCATCTCTTCCCTACCTCGGTTTTAAGGTTTCAGAACCTAGGCCATATCTCTAATCACTGCCCAGGGTTGAAGGTGATGCAGAAATCAGAACTCCTTTCCCATGGCAAGAAACCTTGTGGTTGGCATGTTGTCCAAAGTTCAGTGTGATTGAAACCAGTGTGGCCCATGAGGCCCCGCCCATGCTCTCAAGCCACATTGGTCACAAACACACATTGTAACGCTCAGGCTGAGCCCAGTCCTCAAGTAAGGCCACTCAGTGACTGGATGAAGAGATAGTATTTTGGGCTTGCCATGCCCCGAGGCCCCAATTTTTTTTTTTAATATAATTTTTTATTTTTTATAAACATATATTTTTATCCCCAGGGGTACAGGTCTGTGAATCACCAGGTTTACACACTTCACAGCACTCACCAAAACACATACCCTCCCCAATGTCCATAATACCACCCCCTTCTCCCAAACCCCCTCCCCCCAGCAACCCTCAGTTTGTTTTGTGAGATTAAGAGTCACTTATGGTTTGTCTCCCTCCCAATCCCATCTTGTTTCATTTATTCTTCTCGTACCCACTTAAGCCCCCATGTTGCATCACCTCTTCCTCATATCAGGGAGATCATATGATAGTTGTCTTTCTCCGCTTGACTTATTTTGCTAAGCATGATACGCTCTAGTTCCATCCATGTTGTTGCAAATGGCAAGATTTCATTTCTTTAATGGCTGCATAGTATTCCATTGTGTATATATACCACATCTTCTTGATCCATTCATCTGTTGATGGACATCTAGATTCTTTCCATAGTTTGGCTATTGTGGACATTGCTGCTATAAACATTCGAGTACATGTGCCCCTTTGGATCACTACGTTTGTATCTTTAGGGTAAATACTCAATAGTGCAATTGCTGGGTCATAGGGCAGTTCTATTTTCAACATTTTGAGGAACCTCCATGCTGTTTTCCAGAGAGGTTGCACCAGCTTGCATTCCCACCAACAGTGTAGGAGGGTTCCCCTTTCTCCGCATCCTCGCCAGCATCTGTCATTTCCTGACTTGTTGATTTTAGCCATTCTGACTGGTGTGAGGTGCTATCTCATTGTGGTTTTGATTTGTATTTCCCTGATGCCGAGTGATATGGAGCACTTTTTCATGTGTCTGTTGGCCATCTGGATGTCTTCTTTGCAGAAATGTATGTTCATGTCCTCTGCCCATTTCTTGATTGGATTATTTGTTCTTTGGGTGTTGAGTTTGTTAAGTTCTTTATAGATTCTGGACACTAGTCCTTTATCTGATATGTCGTTTGCAAATATCTTCTCCCATTCTGTCAGTTGTCTTTTGATTTTGTTAACTGTTTCCTTTGCTGTGCAAAAGCTTTTGATCTTGATGAAATCCCAATAGTTCATTTTTTCCCTTGCTTCCCTTGCCTTTTGTGTTGTTCCTAAGAAGATGTTTCTGCGGCTGAGGTCGAAGAGGTTGCTGCCTGTGTTCTCCTCAAGGATTTTGATGGATTCCTTTCGCACATTGAGGTCCTTCATCCATTTTGAGTCTATTTTTGTGTGTGGTGTAAGGAAATGGTCCAATTTCATTTTTATGCATGTGGCTGTCCAATTTTCCCAGCACCACTTATTGAAGAGGCTGTCTTTTTTCCATTGGACATTCTTTCCTGCTTTGTCGAAGATGAGTTGACCATAGATTTGAGGGTCTATTTCTGGGCTCTCTATTCTGTTCCATTGATCTATGGGTCTGTTTTTGTGCCAGTACCATGCTGTCTTGATGATGACAGCTTTGTAATAGAGCTTGAAGTCTGGGATTGTGATGCCACCAACGTTGGCTTTCTTTTTCAATATCCCTTTAGCTATTCGAGGTCTTTTCTGGTTCCATATAAATTTTAGAATTATTTGTTCCATTTCTTTGAAAAAGATGGATGGTACTTTGATAGGTATTGCATTAAATGTGTAGATTGCTTTAGGTAACATAGACATTTTCACAATATTTATTCTTCCAATCCAGGAGCATGGAACATTTTTCCATTTCTTTGTGTCTTCCTCAATTTCTTTCATGAGTACTTTATAGTTTTCTGAGTATAGATTCTGTGTCTCTTTGGTTAGGTTTATTCCTAGGTATCTTATGGTTTTGGGTGCAATTGTAAATGGGATTGACTCCTTAATTTCCCTTTCTTCTGTCTTGCTGTTGGTGTAGAGAAATGCAACTGATTTCTGTGCATTGATTTTATATCCTGACACTTTACTGAATTCCTGTATAAGTTCTAGCAGTTTTGGAGTGGAGTCTTTTGGGTTTTCCACATATAGTATCATATCATCTGCGAAGAGTGATAATTTGACTTCTTCTTTGCCGATTTGGATGCCTTTAATTTCCTTTTGTTGTCTGATTGCTGAGGCTAGGACCTCTAGTACTATGTTGAATAGCAGTGGTGATAATGGACATCCCTGCCGTGTTCCTGACCTTAGCGGAAAAGCTTTCAGTTTTTCTCCATTGAGAATGATATTTGCGGTGGGTTTTTCATAGATGGCTTTGATGATATTGAGGTATGTGCCCTCTATCCCTACACTTTGAAGAGTTTTGATCAGGAAGGGATGCTGTACTTTGTCAAATGCTTTTTCAGCATCTATTGAGAGTATCATATGGTTCTTGTTCTTACTTTTATTGATGTGTTGTATCACATTGACTGATTTGCGGATGTTGAACCAACCTTGCAGCCCTGGAATAAATCCCACTTGGTCATGGTGAATAATCTTTTTAATGTACTGTTGAATCCTATTGGCTAGTATTTTGTTGAGTATTTTCGCATCTGTGTTCATCAAGGATATCGGTCTATAGCTCTCTTTTTTGGTGGGATCCTTGCCTGGTTTTGGGATCAAGGTGATGCTGGCCTCATAAAATGAGTTTGGAAGTTTTCCTTCCGTTTCTATTTTTTGGAACAGTTTCAGGAGAATAGGAATTAGTTCTTCTTTAAATGTTTGGTAGAATTCCCCCGGGAAGCCGTCTGGCCCTGGGCTTTTGTTTGTTTGGAGATTTTTAATGACTGTTTCAATCTCCTTACTGGTTATGGGTCTGTTCAGGCTTTCTATTTCTTCCTGGTTCAGTTGTGGTAGTTTATATGTTTCTAGGAATGCATCCGTTTCTTCCAGATTGTCAAATATATTGCCGTAGAGTTGCTCATAGTATGTTCTGATAATTGTTTGTATTTCTTTGGTGTTAGTTGTGATCTCTCCTCTTTCATTCATGATTTTATTTATTTGGGTCCTTTCTCTTTTCTTTTTGATAAGTCGGGCCAGGGGTTTATCAATTTTATTAATTCTTTCAAAGAACCAGCTCCTACTTTCGTTGATTTGTTCTATTGTTTTTTTGGTTTCTATTTCATTGATTTCTGTCTGATCTTTATGATTTCTCTTCTCCTGTTGGGCTTAGGGTTTCTTTCTTGTTCTTTTTCCAGCTCCTTAAGGTGGAGGGTTAGATTGTGTACCTGAGACTTTTCTTGTTTCTTGAGAAAGGCTTGTACCGCTATATAATTTCCTCTCAGGACTGCCGAGGCCCCAATTTTTAACCATAGTTCAGGTTGTCCCTTCAGTCTTCCCCACGGCTTGTCTTTGGAATTCCTCTTTTAATGGGACACCTGAGGTAACAAACCTGAAATGAGTCCTCCCATCCCACAGATTGACGAAAAGCAATTGGGAATCGGGCCAAATCCTCAGAGAGGAAGATTCGTCCATGGCCCATGAGGCCTCCCCGACATTCCACGGCCATCGCTGATACAAAATCCAGAGACAAAAGCCTGAGCAAGCGCCTCAGACTCGCACTTTCTTCATATCCTGAAGAGTTCTTCACAAGGTTTGTAGATCGGGCCTGCCATACCTACGTCCCCAAACCTAAGCTGAGTTTGTGTTTTCAGACTTCTGTCCTCAAAGTCTTGGGCCACACACCCTCCAGCCTGGGGCCCTGGAGCCACACATTCGGACTGTGCCTACCAATCCATGGGAATTCTGCCCATTCCATGGTCCAAAATCGTACAAATTAGGAGAAACCTCCAAAGGTGCTGAGGCCATCCCGATAGTGTAGGTCGCCCGGAACAAACAAGGGCTGTCTAACGCCAGCTGATAATCGACCTCCACTCATACCATAGATGGATGTCCCCAGAGAAGAAGATTGAACCAGACAGGACCCTAGGCCATAATAGGATCCATTGCTTTGGGTTACAGGCATGTGTACTCAAAAGCCTGATTCCAATACGAGCATAGGGGTTTTCCTGAGGCACCCATCAGAACTCATCTCGATACCACAAGGAAACCTGTGCATGGGAGCCATGTCCAAAGCTTAGGAGAGTACTTCAGGATCCCTGTGCCACCGCCCCATTCCAAGGACCTCATGGACACAAAAACACATTAGGACCCATCCTCAGGAAAGTCCATTTCAACTCAGCCACCCCGGTTGCTCCGGTAGAGCCATCAGATCTAAACTGTCTTGTTGCTAGGAGACAATTGGAATGCGAGGCGGGCTTCCCAGGCATCCATCCGCGAATGGTGCTCTGGAGTCATTCCATATGGGATGTCCTGGAGCTGTCCAACAGGTCTCAATTGTCCGGAAGAAGGAATCCTGGAAGGGGGCATCCCACAACTCCCAACGTGGGAAAACCTCAATGGCCTCGAGATTCCGCTCCCTTCATGAAGCGGCCGTCATGCTCAGAAACTCCAACCTGAGCCAACGTCTGATCCTCGCCCTGACTTCAGATGCATGAGATATTGGTTCAGATCTGCAGGGGGTACCTGCCGTGCCCTCGCCCTGAAACCCAAGTCTAGCTTGTCTTCTCAGACTTCCGTCCTCACACTCCTGGCCCCGAAGCCCTCATGTTTGGCAATTCCGGACCCACAATGCAGCACTCTGCCTGCCCTCTAGAAAAAAAAATTATTGCCTCATGAGCTGCCCAGGCACCTTAAATGAGGGTAAACCTACACAGCACTCGACTTTACCCAAATTATATAGTCTAACCTGGGCACTAATGCACTGTCGAACACAACCTGAGCCCGTACCTCCTGACCAACAACCAGAAAGCTGACCACACACTGAGCACATAAAACACGCCATGGCCTTAGGTCATCATCTCTTCCCTACCTCAGTTATCAGGCTTCAGAACCGAGACCTTATCTCCAATCACTGCCCAGGGGTGAGTCTGATGCAGAAATCAGAACTTTTCCTTACCCATGGCAAGAACCCTTTTGGTTGGCACGTTGTCCAACGTTCAGTGTAGGAGAAACCAGAATTCACCTTGAGGCCCCGCCCATCCTTGAGTGTGACGGGGGCATACACACGCATTGTGACCCTCAGCATGAGTCCTGTCCTCTAGTAAGTCCTCTCAGTGGCTGGACCATTAGATGTCATAATGGGTTTGACATGTCCAGAGGCCCCAATTTTAACCAGATTTCTGATTGTCCAGTCTCCCCTCCCCAGGGCTCTACTAGGGAATCCCTCATTTGGTGGGACACCTGAGGTTAAAAAAGAAAACAACAACAACAACAACAACAACAAAAAACGGACTTCTTCCAGCCCACAGAATGACCCAAAACTCTTTGGATGGGACCAAACCCCCAGAGAGTAAGACTCGTCCATTTCCCATGAAGTCACCCAGAAATTCCACGACCATGAGTGACACGATATCCCGTGACAAAAACTTGAGCAGGAGCCTCACACTAGCTCTTCTTTCAAATCCCGAAGAGTTCTCCTCATGGTCTGTAGCTCAGTCCTGCCATACCTATGACCCGAAACATAAGCCGAGTTGTGTTTTCTGACAACTGTCCAAACAGCCCTGGCCTACACAACCTACAGGCTCAGGCCCCTGGAGCCAAACCTGAGGACTGTACTTGCCCTCTCCAAGGGAATTGTGTGTGCCCATTCCAATGGCCACAACCCTTCTAATAGGATAAACCTCCAAAGTCCCTGATCCATTTCAATAGTGGTGGCTTCTCAGGAAAAACAGGGGCAATCTGAGCCCAAATGAGCACCTTCCTGCACTCAGACCCATAGACAGATGTCCCCAGAGCTATGAAGGAAAGAACAGGCCCCTAGGCACTAATCAGATTCATTGCTTTGGTTTCCAGGCATCTCTCCTCAGAGGCCTGGATTTCAAAAGCAGCATATAGCTGTTTCTTGACTCACCCATCAGAAAACATCTCATCTACACATGGGAAACTTGCACGTTGGAGCTGTGTCAAAGCCTCTGTTTAGGAGAACCCTTTAGGGCCCCAGTGCCACCGCTTCATTCCAAGGTCTCCGTAGACGCAAAAGCACGTTAGGACCCATCCCCAGGAGTGTCCATTTCAACTCAGCGGCCTCGGTTGCTCCCCACAGATCCAGGAGATCTAACCTGCCTTCTTGCTCGGAGACAATTGGAATGCGAGGTGGGCTACCCAGCCATCCACCCTTAGAACCCTGCTCAGAATCATTGGCCTGGAGCCAAACAACTGGTCTCAATTGTCCTGCAGAAGACTCTCTGCAGTTTGGAGCTTCTCACAACTCCCATCGTGGGAAAACACCCATGGCCTCGTGATGCCCCCCCCCCATTCATGAAGGGGCCAACAGGGACAGAAACTCCAACCTGAGCGATCCTCTGATCCTCGCCCTGACTTCAGATGCACGAGATCTCGATTCAGGTCTGTAGATTGTGCCTGCCATGGCCTCACCCAGAAACCTAAGCCTAGCTTGTGTTCTCAGACTTTTGTTGTCAGACTACTGGCCCACAAGGCCTCCAGTTTGGCACTCCAGAACTACAATGCAGCACTCTGCCGGCCCTCCAGAAGAAAAACATTGTCCTCTGGGGCTACCCAGTAACCCCAAATGAGGATCAACCTGCACCGACCTTGGTGTAAACCAAATACATAGGCTGACCAGGGCAGTAATGCACTTTCTGACACAGCCTGAGCCTGGACCCCTGGACCCTCCCAGACAGCTGGCCGCACACTGAGCACATCGAGCCACCATGGCCTTAGGTCATCATCTCTTCCCAACCTCGGTTTTAAGGTTTCAGATCCTAGGCCATATCACCAATCACTTCCCAGGGTTGAAGGTGATGCAGAAATCAGAACTCCTTCCCCATGGCAAGAAACCTTGTGGTTGGCATGTTGTCCAACGTTCAGTGTAGTTGAAACCAGTGTGGCCCAAGAGGCCCCGCCCATGCTCACAAGCCACATTGGTCACAAACACACATTGTGACGCTCAGGCTGAGCCCAGTCCTCAAGTAAGGCCACTCAGTGACTGGATGAAGAGATAGCATATTGGGCTTGCCATGCCCCTAGGCCCCAATTTTTAACCATAGTTCGGATTGTCCCTTCAGTCTTCCCGACGGCTTGGCTTTGGAATTCCTCTTTTGGTGGGAAACCTGAGGTAACAAAACTGAAATGAGTCCTCCCATCCCACAGATTGACGAAAAGTAATTGGTAATCGGGCCAAATCCTCAGAGAGGAAGATTCGTCCATGGCCCATGAGGCCTCCCCAACATTCAACGGACATTGCTGATACAAAATCCAGAAACAAAAGCCTGAGCAAGCGCCTCAGACTTGCACTTTCTTCATATCCTGAAGAGTTCTTCTCATGGTTTGTCGATCGGGCCTGCCATACCGATGTCCCCAGACCTAAGCTGAGTTTGTGTTTTCAGACTTCTGTCCTCAAAGTCTTGGGCCCCACACCATACAGGCTGGGCCCCTGGAGCCACACATTAGGACTGTGCCTACCAATCAATGGGAATTCTGCCCATTCCATGGTCCAAAATTGTACAAGTTAGGAGAAACCTCCAAAGTCCCTGAGGCCATCCCGATAGTGTAGGTCGCCCGGAACAAACAAGGGCGGTCTAACGCCTGCTGATAATCGACCTCCACTCATACCATAGATGGATGTCCCCAGCGAAGAAGATTGAACCAGACAGGACCCTAGGCCATAATAGGATCCATTGCTTTGGGTTACAGGCATGTGTCCTCAAAAGCCTGATTCCAATACGAGCATAGGGGTTTTCCTGAGGCACCCATCAGAACTCATCTCGATACCACAAGGAAACCTGTGCATGGGAGCCATGTCCAAAGCTTAGGAGAGTACTTCAGGATCCCTGTGCCACCGCCCCATTCCAAGGCCCTCATGGACGAAAAAAAAACACATTAGGAACCATCCTCAGGAAAGTCGATTTCAACTCAGCCACCCCGGTTGCTCCGGCAGAGCCATCAGATCTAAACTGTCTTGTTTCTAGGAGACAATTGGAATGCGAGGCGGGCTTCCCAGGCATCCATCCACGAACGGTGCTCTGGAGTCATTCCATATGGGATGTCCTGGAGCTGTCCAACAGGTCTCAATTGTCCGGAAGAAGGAATCCTGGAAGGGGGCATCCCACAACTCCCAACGTGGGAAAACCTCAATGGCCTCGAGTTTCCGCTCCCTTCATGAAGCGGCCGTCATGCTCAGAAACTCCAACCTGAGCCAACGTCTGATCCTCGCCCTGACTTCAGATGCATGAGATATTGGTTCAGATCTGCAGGGGGTACCTGCCGTGCCCTCGCCCTGAAACCCGAGTCTAGCTTGTCTTCTCAGACTTCCGTCCTCACACTCCTGGCCCCAAAGCCCTCAAGTTTGGCAATTCCGGACCCGCAATGCAGCACTCTGCCTGCCCTCTGAAAAAAAAATATTGCCTCATGAGCTGCCCAAGCACCTTAAATGAGGGTAAACCTACACAGCACTCGACTTTACCCAAATTATATACTCTAACCTGGGCACTAATGCACTGTCGAACACAACCTGAGCCCGGACCTCCTGACCAACACCCAGAAAGCTGACCGCACACTGAGCACATAAAACCCGCCATGGCCTTAGGTCATCATGTCTCCCCTACCTCAGTTTTCAGGCTTCAGAACCGAGACCTTACCTCCAATCACTGCCCAGGGGTGAGTGTGATGCAGAAATCAGAACTCCTCCTTAACCATGGCAAGAACCCTTGTGGTTGGCACGTTGTCCAAAGTTCAGTGTAGGAGAAACCAGCATTCACCCTGAGGCCCCGCCCATTCTTGAGTGTTACGAGGGCATACACATGCATTGTGACCCTCCGCATGAGTCCTGTCCTCTAGTAAGTCCTCTCAGTGGCTGGACCATTAGATGTCATAATGGGCTTGACATGTCCCTAGGCCCCAATTTTTAACCAGATTTCTGATTGTCCAGTCGCCCCTCCCCAGGGCTCTACTCTAGAATCCCTCATTTGGTGGGACACCTGAGGTTAAAAAAGTAAACAACAACAACAACAACAACAAACAGACTTCTTCCAGCCCACAGAATGACCCCAAACTCTTTGGACGGGGCCAAACCACCAGAGAGTAAGACTCGTCCATTTCCCATGAAGTCACCCAGAAATTCCACGACCATGAGTGACACGATATCCAGAGACAAAAACTTGAGCAGGAGCCTCACACTAGCCCTTCTTTCAAATCCCGAAGAGTTCTCCTCATGGTCTGTAGATCAGTCCTGCCATACCTAAGACCCGAAACATAAGCCGAGTTTGTGTTTTCAGACAACTGTCCAAACAGCCCTGGCCTACAAAACCTACAGGCTCAGGCCCCTGGAGCCAAACCTGAGGACTGTACTAGCCCTCTCCAAGGGAATTGTGTGTGCCCATTCCAATGGCTACAACCCTTCTAATAGGATAACCTCCAAAGTCCCTGATCCATCTCAATAGTGGTGGCTTCCCAGGAAAAACATGGGCAATCTGAGCCCAACTGAGCACTTACCTGCACTCAGACCCATAGACAGATGTCCCCAGAGGTAAAAAGGAAAGAACAGGCCCCTAGGCACTAATCAGATCCATTGTTTTGTTTTCCAGGCATCTCTCCTCAGAGGCCTGCATTTCCCAAAGCAGCATCTAGCTGTTTCTTGACTCAACCATCAGAAATCATCTCATCTACACATGGGAAACTTGCACGTTGGAGCTGTGTCAAAGCCTCTGTTTAGGAGAACCCTTTTGGGCCCCAGTGCTTCCGCTTCATTCCAAGGTCTCCATAGACACAAAAGCACGTTAGGGCCCATCCCCAGGGGTGTCCATTTCAACTCAGCGTCCTCGGTTGCTCCCCACAGATGCTGGAGATCTAACCTCTCTTGTTGCTAGGAGACAATTGGAATGCGAGGTGGGCTACCCAGCTATCCATCCTTAGAACCCTGCTCAGAATCATTGGCCTGGAGCCAAACAACAGGTCTCAATTGTCCTGCAGAAGACTCTCTGCAGTTTGGAGCTTCTCACAACTCCCATCGTGGAAAAACACCCATGGCCTCGTGATGCCCCCCCATTCATGAAGGGGCCATCAGGGTCAGAAACTCCAACCTGAGCGATCGTCTGATCCTCGCCCTGACTTCAGATGCACGAGATCTTGATTCAGGTCTGTAGATTGTGCCTGCCATGGCCTCACCCAGAAACCTAAGCCTAGCTTGTGTTTTCAGACTTTTGTCGTCAGACTACTGGCCCACAAGCCCTCCAGTTTGGCAATCCAGAACGACAATGCAGCACTCTGCCGGCCCTCCAGAAGAAAAACATTGTCCTCTGGGGCTACCCAGTAACCCCAAATGAGGATCAACCTGCACCGACCTTGGCTGTACCCCAAATACATAGGCTGACCAGGGCACTAATGCCCTTTCTGACACAGCCTGAGCCTGGATCCCCTGGATCCTCCCAGACAGCTGGCCGCACACTGAGCACATCGAGCCGCCATGGCCTTAGGTCGTCATCTCTTCCCAACCTCGGTTTTAAGGTTTCAGAACCCAGGCCATATCTCCAATCACTGCCCAGGGTTGAAGGTGATGCAGAAATCAGAACTCCTTCCCCATGGCAAGAAACCTTGTGGTTGGCATGTTGTCCAACGTTCAGTGTAGTTGAAAACAGTGTAGCCCATGAGGCTCTGCCCATGCTCACAAGCCACATTGGTCACAAACACACATTGTGACGCTCAGGCTGATCCCAGTCTTCAAGTAAGGCCACTCAGTGACTGGATGAAGAGATAGCATATTGGGCTTGCCATGCCCCTAGGCCCCAATTTTTAACCATAGTTAGGGTTGTCCCTTCTGTCTTCCCCTCGGCTTTGCTTTGGAATTCCTCTTTTGGTGGGACACCTGAGGTAACAAAACTGAAATGAGTCCTCCCATCCCACAGATTGACGAAAAGCAATTGGGAATCGGGCCAAATCCTCAGAGAGGAAGATTCGTCCATGGCCCATGAGGCCTCCCCGATATTCCACGGCCATCGCTGATACAAAATCCAGACACAAAAGCCTGAGCAAGCGCCTCAGACTCGCTCTTTCTTCATCTCCTGAAGAGTTCTTCTCATGGTTTGTAGATCGGGCCTGCCATACCTAGGTCCCCAAACCTAAGCTGAGTTTGTGTTTTCAGACTTCTGTCATCAAAGTCTTGGGCCACCCACCCTCCTGGCTGGGCCCCTGGAGCCACACATTAGGACTGTGCCTACCAATCCATGGGAATTCTGCCCATTCCATGGTCCAAAATCGTACAAATTAGGAGAAATCTCCAAAGTCCCTGAGGCAATCCCAATAGTGTCGGTCACCCGAAACAAACAAGGGCTGTCTGACACCAGCTGATAATCGACCTCCACTCAGACCATAGATGGATGTCCCCAGAGAAGAAGATTGAACCAGACAGGACCCTAGGCCATAATAGGATCCATTGCTTTGGGTTACAGGCATGTGTCCTCAAAAGCCTGATTCCAATACGAGCATAGGGGTTTTCCTGAGGCACCCATCAGAACTCATCTCGTCTCCACAAGGAAACCTGTGCATGGGAGCCATGTCCAAAGCTTAGGAGAGTACTTCAGGGTCCCGGTGCCACCGCACCATTCCAAGGCCCTCATGGAAACTAAAACACATTAGGACCCATCCTCTGGAAAGTCCATTTCAACTCAGCCACCCCGGTTGCTCCCGCAGAGCCATCAGATCTAAACTGTCTTGTTGCTAGGAGACAATTGGAATGCGAGGCGGGCTTCCCAGGCATCCATCCGCGAACGGTGCTCTGGAGTCATTCCATATGGAATGTCCTGGAGCTGTCCAACAGGTCCCAATTGTCCCGTAGAAGGAATCCTTGAAGGGCACATCCCACAACTCCCAACGTGGGAAAACCTCAATGGCTTCGAGATTCCGCTCCCTTCATGAAGCGGCCGTCATGCACAGAAACTCCAACCTGAGTCAACGTCTGATCCTCGCCCTACTTCAAATGCATGAGATTTTGGTTCAGATCTGCAGGGGGTACCTGCCGTGCCCTCGCCCTGTAACCCAAGTCTAGCTTGTCTTCTCAGACTTCCGTCCTCACCCTCCTGGCCCCGAAGCACTCAAGTTTGGCAATTCCGGACTCACAATGCAGCAGTCTGCCTGCCCTCTAGAAAAAAAATTATTGCCTCATTAGCTGCCCAGGCACCTTAATGAGGGTAAACCTACACAGCACTCGTCTTTACCCAAATTATATAGTCTAACCTGGGCACTAATACACTGTCGAACACAACCTGAGCCCTGACCTCCTGACCAACACCCAGAAAGCTGACCGCACACTGAAAACATAAACCCGCCATGGCCTTAGGTCATCATCTATTCCCTACGTCAGTTTTCAGGCTTCAGAACCGAGACCTTATCTCCAGTCACTGCCCAGGTGTGAGTGTGATGCAGAAATCAGAAATCCTCCTTACCCATGGCAAGAACCCTTGTGGTTGGCACGTTGTCCAACGTTCAGTGTAGGAGAAACCAGCATTCACTCGGAGGCCCCGCCCATTCTTGAGTGCGACGAGGGCATACACACGCATTGTGACCCTCAGCATGAGTCCTGTCCTCTAGTATGTCCTCTCAGTGGCTGGACCATAAGATGTCATAATGGGCTTGACATGTCCCTAACCCCAATTTTTAACCAGATTTCTGATTGCCCAGTCGCCCCTCCCCAGGGCTCTACTCTGGAATCCCTCATTTGGTGGGACACCTGAGGTTAAAAAAGAAAACAACAACATCAGCAACAAAAAAAAACGGACTTCTTCCAGCCCACAGAATGACACCAAACTCTTTGGATGGGACCAAACCCCCAGAGAGTAAGACTCGTCCATTTCCCATGAAGTCACCCAGAAATTCCACGACCATGAGTGACACGATATCCAGAGACAAAAACTTGAGCAGGAGCCTCACACTAGCCCTTCTTTCAAATCCCGAAGAGTTCTCCTCATGGTCTGTAGATCAGTCCTGCCATACCTATGACCCGAAACATAAGCTGAGTTTGTGTTTTCAGACAACTGTCCAAACAGCCCAGGCCTACAAACCTACAGGCTCAGGCCCCTGGAGCCAAACCTGAGGACAGTACTTGCCCTCTCCAAGGGAATTGTGTGTGCCAATTCCAATGGCCACAACCCTTCTAATAGAATAAACCTCCAAAGTCCCTGATCCATCTCAATAGTGGTGGCTTCCCAGGAAAAACATGGGCAATCTGAGCCCAACTGAGCACCTACCTGCACTCAGACCCATAGACAGATGTCCCCAGAGGTAAAAAGGAAAGAACAGGCCCCTAGGCACTAATCAGATCCATTGCTTTGGTTTCCAGGCATCTCTCCTCAGAGGCCTGCATTTCCCAAAGCAGAATCTAGCTGTTTCTTGACTCACCCATCAGAAAACATCTCATCTACACATGGGAAACTTGCACGTTGGAGCTGTGTCAAAGCCTCTGTTTAGGAGAACCCTTTTGGGCCCCAGTGCCACCGCTTCATTCCAAGGTCTCCATAGACACAAAAGCACGTTAGGACCCATCCCCAGGGGTGTCCATTTCAACTCAGCGTCCTCGGTTGCTCCCCACATTTCCAGGAGATCTAACCTGTCTTGTTGCTAGGAGACAATTGGAATGCGAGGTGGGCTACCCAGCCATCCTTCCTTAGAACCCTGCTCAGAATCATTAGCCTGGAGCCAAACAACAGGTCTCAATTGTCCTGCAGAAGACTCTCTGCAGTTTGGAGCTTCTCAGAAATCCCATCGTGGGAAAAACCCATGGCCTCGTGATGCCCCCCTCCATTCATGAAGGGCCCATTAAAGACAGAAACTCCAACCTGAGCGATCGTCTGATCCTCGCCCTGACTTCGGATGCACGAGATCTCAATTCAGGTCTGTAGATTGTGCCTGCCATGGCCTCACCCAGAAACCTAATCCTTGCTTGTGTTCTCAGACTTTTGTCGTCAGACTACTGGCCCACAAGCCCTCCAGTTTGGCAATCCAGAACAACAATGCAGCACTCTGTCGGCCCTCCAGAAGAAATACAGAGTCCTCTGGGGCTACCCAGTAACCCCAAATGAGGATCAACCTGCACCGACCTTTGCTGTACCCCAAATACATAGGCTGACCAGGGCACTAATGCCCTTTTTGACACACCCTGAGCCTGGACCCCCTGGCCCCTCCCAGACAGCCTGCCACACACTGAGCACATCGAGCCGCCAAGCCTTAGGTCGTCATCTCTTCCCAACCTATGTTACAGGTTTCAGAACCTAGACCTTATCTCCAATCACTGCCCAGGGTTGAAGGTGATGCAGAAATCAGAACTCCTTCCCCATGGCAAGAAACCTTGTGGTTGGCATGTTGTCCAACGTTCAGTGTAGTTGAAACCAGTGTGGCCCATGAGGCCCCGCCCATGCTCGCGGGCCACATTGGTCACAAACACACATTGTGACCCTCAGGCTGAGCCCAGTCCTCAAGTAAGGCCACTCAGTGGCTGGATGAAGAGATAGCATATTGGGCTTGCCATGCCCCTAGGCCCCAATTTTTAACAATATTTCAGGTTGTCCCTTCAGTCTTCCCCACGGCTTTGCTTTGGAATTCCTCTTTTGGTAGGACACCTGAGGTAACAAACCAGAAATGAGTCCTTCCATCCCACAGATTGACGAAAAGCAATTGGGATTCGGGCCAAATCCTCAGGGGGAAGATTCGTCCATGGCCCATGAGGCCTCCCTGACATTCCACGGCCATCGCTGATACAAAATCCAGAGACAAAAGCCTGAGCAAGCGCCTCAGACTCGCACTTTCTTCATATCCTGAAGAGTTCTTCTCATGGTTTGTAGATCGGGCCTGCCATACCTACGTCCCAAACCTAAGCTGAGTTTGTGTTTTCAGACTTTTGTCCTCAAAGTCTTGGGCCACACACCCTCCAGGCTGGTCCCCTGGAGCCACACATTAGGACTGTGCCTACCAATCCATGGGAATTCTGCCTATTCCATGGTCCAAAATCGTACAAATTAGGAGAAACCTCCAAAGTCCCTTAGGCCATCCCAATAGTGTAGGTCGCCCAGAACAAACAAGGGCTGTCTGACACCAGCTGATAATCGACCTATACTCATAACAGAGATGGAAGTCCCCAGAGAAGAATTGAACCAGACAGGACCCTAGGCCATAATAGGATCCATTGCTTTGGGTTACAGGCATGTGTCCTCAAAAGCCTGATTCCAATACGAGCATAGGGGTTTTCCTGAGGCACCCATCAGAACTCATCTCGTCTCCACAAGGAAACCTGTGCATGGGAGCCATGTCCAAAGCTTAGGAGAGTACTTCAGGGTCCCGGTGCCACCGCACCATTCCAAGGCCCTCATGGAAACTAAAACACATTAGGACACATCCTCAGGAAAGTCCATTTCAACTCAGCTACCCCGGTTGCTCTGGCAGAGCCATCAGATCTAAACTGTGTTGTTGCTAGGAGACAATTGGAATGCGAGGTGGGCTTCCCAGGCATCCATCCGCGAACGGTGCTCTGGAGTCATTCCATATTGGATGTCCTGGAGCTGTCCAACAAGTCTTAATTGTCCCGCAGAAGGAATCCTTGAAGTGGCATCCCACAACTCCCAACTTGGGAAAACCTCAATGACCTCGAGATTCCGCTGCCTTCAAGAAACGGTTGTCATGCTCAGATTCTCCAACGTGAGCCAAAGTCTGATCCTCGCCCTGACTTCAGATGCATGAGATATTTTTTAGATCTGCAGGGGGTACATGCCGTGCCCTCGCCCTGAAACCCAAGTCTAGCTTGTCTTCTCAGACTTCCGTCCTCACAATCCTGGTTCCAAAGCCCTCAAGTTTGGCAATTCCGGACCCACAATGAGGCACTCTGCCTGCCCTCTAGAAAAAAAAATTATTGCCTCATGACCTGCCCAGGCACCTTAAATGAGGGTAAACCTACACAGCACTCAACTTTACCCAAATTATATAGTCTAACCTGGGCACTAATGCACTGTCGAACAGAACCTGAGCCCGGACCTCCTGACCAACACCCAGAAAGCTGACCGCACAATGAGCACAAAAAACCCACCATGGCCTTAGGTCATCATCTCTTCCTTACCTCAGTTTTCAGGCTTCAGAACCGAGACCTTATCTCCAATCACTGCCCAGGGGTGAGTGTGATGTAGAAATTAGAACTCCTCTACCCATGGCAAGAACCCTTGTGGTTGGCACGTTGTCCAACGTTCAGAGTAGAAGAACCCAGCTTCACCCTGAGGCCCCGCCCATTCTTGAGTGCGACGAGGGCATACACACGCATTGTGACCCTCAGCATGAGTCCTGTCCTCTAGTAAGTCCTCTCAGTTGCTGGACCATTAGATGTCATAATGGGCTTGACATGTCCCTAGGCCCCAATTTTTAACCAGATTTCTGATTGTCCAGTCGCCCCTTTCCAGGGCTCTACTCTGGAATCCCTCATTTGGTGGGACACTTGAGGTTAAAAAAGAAAAAAAACAACAACAACAAAAAAAAAAACGGACTTCTTCCAGCCCAAAGAATGATCCCAAACTCTTTGGACGGGGCCAAACCACCAGAAAGTAAGACTCGTCCATTTCCCATGAAGTCACCCAGAAATTCCACGACCATGAGTGACATGATATCCAGAGACAAAAACTTGTGCAGGAGCCTCACACTAGCCCTTCTTTCAAATCCCGAAGAGTTCTCCTCATGGTCTGTAGATCAGTCCTGCCATACCTATGACCCGAAACATAAGCCGAGTTTGTGTTTTCAGAGAACTGACCAAACAGCCCTGTCCTACACAACCTACAGGCTCAGGCCACTGGACCCAAAACTGAGGACTGTACTTGCCCTCTCCAAGGGAATTTTGTGTGCCCATTCCAATGGCCACAACCCTTCTAATAGAATAAACCTCCAAAGTCCCTGATCCATCTCAATAATGGTGGCTTCCCAGGAAAAACAGGGGCAATCTGAGCCCAACTGAGCACCTACCTGCACTCAGACCCATAGACAGATGTCCCCAGAGGTAAAAAGAAAAGAACAGGCCCCTAGGAACTAATCAGATCCATTGCTTTGGTGTCCAGGCATCTCTCCTCAGAGGCCTGCATTTCCCAAAGCAGAATCTAGCTGTTTCTTGACTCACCCATCAGAAAACATCTCATCTACACATGGGAAACTTGCACGTTGGAGCTGTGTCAAAGCCTCTGTTTAGGAGAACCCTTTTGGGCCCCAGTGCCACCGCTTCATTCCAAGGTCTCCATAGACACAAAAGCACGTTAGGACCCATCCCCAGGGGTGTCCATTTCAACTCAGCATCCTCGGTTGCTCCCCACAGATCCAGGAGATCTAAACTGTCTTGTTGCTAGGAGACAATTGGAATGCGAGGTGGGCTACCCAGCCATCCATCCTTAGAACCCTGCTCAGAATCATTGGCCTGGAGCCAAACAAAAGGTCTCAATTGTCCTGCAGAAGACTCTCTGCAGTTTGGAGCTTCTCACAACTCCCATCGTTGGAAAGCCCCATGGCCTCGTGATGACCCCCCAGTCATGAAGGGGCCATCAGGGACAGAAACTCCAACCTGAGCGATCGTCTGATCCTCGCCCTGACTTCAGATGCACGAGATCTCGTTTCAGGTCTGTAGATTGTGCCTGCCATGGCCTCACCCAGAAACCTAAGCCTAGCTTGTGTTCTCAGACTTTTGTCGTCAGACTACTGGCCCACAAGCCCTACAGTTTGGCAATCCAGAACTACAATGCAGCACTCTGCCGGCCCTCCAGAAGAAAATCTTTGTCCTCTGGGGCTACCCAGTCATCCCAAATGAGGATCAACCTGCTCCGACCTTGGCTGTACCCCAAATACATAGGCTGACCAGGGCACTAATGCCCTTTCTGACACAGCCTGAGCCTGGACCCCCTGGCCCCTCCCAAACAGCTGTCCGCACACTGAGCACATTGAGCCGCCATGGCCTTAGGTCGTCATCTCTTCCCAACCTCAGTTTTCAGGATTCAGAACCTAGACCTTATCTCCAATCACTGCCCAGGGTTGAATGTGATGCAGAAATCAGAACTCCTTCCCCATGGCAAGAAACCTTGTGGTTGGCATGTTGTCCAACGTTCAGTGTAGTTGAAACCAGTGTGGCCCAGGAGGCCCCACCCATGCTCGCGGGCCACATTGTTCACAAACACACATTGTGACCCTCAGGCTGAGCCCAGTCTTCAAGTAAGGCCACTCAGTGACTGGATGAAGAGATAGCATATTGGGCTTGCCATGCCCGTAGGCCCCAATTTTTAACCATAGTTCGGGTTGTCCCTTCAGTCTTCCCCACGGCTTTGCTTTGGAATTCCTCTTTTGGTGGGACACCTGAGGTAACAAACCTGAAAGGAGACCTCCCATCCCACAGATTGACGAAAAGCAATTGGGAATCGGGCCAAATCCTCAGGGAGGAAGATTCGTCCATGGCCCATGAGGCATTCCCGACATTCCACGGAGATCACTGATACAAATTCCAGAGACAAATGCCTGAGCAAGCGCCTCAGACTCACTCTATATTCAAATCTTCATGAGTTCTTCTCATGGTTTGTAGATTGGGCCTGCCATACCGATGTCCCTAAACAAAGCTGAGTTTGTGTATCGGAATCACAATCAGAACTCTGCCTTCCACATGGATGTAATGCTTGTTCTTCGCATGGAGTCAAACCTTCACGTGGGGAACCCTTCATGGCCCCTGATGCCACGCCCAAACATGAGTGCTGCTTGGGCACAAATTCACACTGTGACCCTAGCATGAGCCCCATGAAAAAGAAAGGCCTGTCAGGTTCGGGACGAAGATCCTGCATATAGTCCTTGCCATGCCCATAGTCACCCAGGACTAACTAGATGGTGTGTATTCCAGTTGAGGGAACCCAGTGCTGTGCTCTAGAGTCCCTCTCCGGGGAGGTCCTTTGTGGGAGAAAACAGTACTCTTCACTTCCCACAGAATGAACCCAAAACTTGGGAGCTTGGACAATCCCCCGAGAGGAAGGCTCTTCCTCGGACCCTGAGGCAACCCCTACCCTGACCGGACACTGTGAACGCAACACCCAGAGACAAAATCCTGAGTGACTGCCTCCCACTTGCCCTACTTTGATATCCAGAGGATCTCCCCTCACGGACTGGAGATCAGGCCTGCCATTACCTTGGCCCCTACTTGAACCAAGTTTGGTCTTTCAGACATCAGTCCCCAGAGCCCTGGCAAACACAGCCTCTAGGCTGGGTCCTCTGGAGCCATACCACAGGACCGTGCCTGCTCTCTCCTGGGAAACTGTGTCCATTCCTTTACCACACACCTTCAGAATATGAGAAACCTCAAGGCCCCCGAAGTCATCCCACTACTGGGAGCCTCACTGGACTCACAGGGGCATTCGGACACAAGCTGAGCAGCTACATCCATGAATGCATGCACACAGATGTCAACAGAGATAGAAGCTTGAGCCGGACAGGCCCTTAGGCCCTAATCTCAACTCTTGCTTTGGGTTCCAGGTGTTACTCCTCAGAGGCTTTGGTTCGAAGAACAGGATATGGGGCTTTCCTGAGGCACTGAACAGAACTTCTCTCGTCTCCACATGGGAAGCTACCTTGTTGGAGCTGTGTCAAACGCCTCAGTTTGGAAAACCCTGCAGAGTCCCCGAGCCACCTCCACATTCCAAGGTCTCCCAGGCCACCAAGACACAGTAGAACTCATCTTCAGGAGAGTCCATTTCAACTCTCCCCTCTAGGTAGCTCACCCAGGAGCCTGCAGATTGAGCCTGACTTGTCCTGACTAAACAGTGGGAATATGAGGTGGCGTTCCCAGGCATCCATGCTTAGACACCTGCTCTCGAGTCTTTCCGTATGGGGCCTCCTGGAACCATCCAATAGGACTCGACTGTCGAGAAGAAGGAAATCTTGAGGTTTGGAGTAGTTCACAAATCCTATCGTAGGCAAAACTCACTGGCTTCATGAAGCCCCCACACCCTTCAGGAAGAGGCCATGCTGGACAAAAAATCTAGCCTGAGGCTCGTCTCATAGTTGACATGACCTCAGTGCAGGAGATCTCGATTCAGCCTCTGCAGAGTGGGCCTGCCGTGCCCTCGGTCCCAAACCTCACGCTAGCTTGTGTTTTCAGACTTCCTTCCTCACACTCCTGGCAAACAAGCCCTCCGGACTAGGAACTCCGGAACCAAAACCCAGCCCAGTGTCTGCCCAATGGAAGAAAAACGTTTTCCTGTGGGGCTCTCCAGAAAACCCAGATGAGGATCAACCTGCTCGGGCCTCGACGGTACCCGAACTGGATGGGCTGCTCTGGGCACTCATGCTCTGTCTGACACAGCCTGAAGCCAGACGTCCAGACAGACAAGGAGACAGCTGGCCGCACACCCAGCACTTCGGACACGCCATGGTCTTATGCCGTCACCTCTTCCTAACCTTGGTTTTCAGATATCTTAACCTAGACATCATATCAATTCTCCACACAGCTGGTTATCGCAAGCACAAAACAGAAGTCCTGCTTCCCCATGGCTGTAAAGCTTGCTCTTGGCATGGAGTCACACCTTCAGGGTGGGAGAAACCTTCATGGCCCCTGATGACACGCCCAAACGTGAGTGCTGATTGGGAACAGATTCACACTGTGACCCTCAGCATGAGCCCCATGTCAAAGAAAGGCCTCTCAGGGCCTGGACAAAGAGCCCGCATATGGGGCTTGCCAAGACCCTATGCACCCAATCCTCACCACGGTTTGAATTTTCCAGTCGCCATGCCCGTACCTGGGGCTCTGCTCTGGAATCCCTTTCTTGGAGAGACCCATGAGCCAGACAACACGACTCCACCCTTCCCACAAAATGACCCCAAACACTTGGGAGCTGGGACAAATCCCCAGAGAGGGATACTCGTCCACAGTACCTGAGGCCACCGCTCCAATCCACGGCTATCCCGGACACAACATCCAGAGACAAAAGCCTGAAGGAACGCCTCCCACTCGCCCTTGTTTCAGAGGCCCAGGAACTCCCTCTCGGGCTGTACATCCGGCCTGCCATACCCTAGGCGCCACTCATAAGCTGAGTTTGTGTATTCAGACTTCTGTGCCCACAGCCTGGTCCCACACAACATCCAGGCTAGGGCCTCTGGACCAAACAGCGAAAGATTGTGCCTGCCCTCTCCAAGGAAAGTGTGCCCAATCCATTGACCACAACCCTACAGGTTAGGGAAAAGCTCCAAGGTCCCTGAGGCCATCAATAGTATAGGCCACCCTGGACTAAGAGGGGCTCTCTGACACCAGCGGAGCAACTATCTCCACTTAGACTCTCAGACAGTGTCCCCAGAGACAGAAGGTTGAAATGGACAGGCCCCCAGGCCCTAATCTGAACCTTAGCTTTGGTTTCCATGTTTCCGTTCTCAGAGGACTGTTTTCGTAGACCAGCACATGGGGCTTTTCTGAGGCACCAAACCAAACCTCTCTCATCTCCACATGGGCAGCTTTCTTACTGGGATGTATCAAAAACTTCAGGTAGGAGAGTTCCGCAGGGCCACTGAACAACCAGCACATTCCAAGGTCTCCATGGACCCAAACGCACACTATGACGCATCCTCAGGAGAGGCCATTTCAACTCAGCCCCCTGGGTCGCGTGTTCCAGAGGCAGCAGATCAAACATATCTTGTCGCTAATAGCCAATGGGAATGCGAGGCATGCTGTACAGGGATCCATCCTTCGAACCCTGCTCTCCAGTCCTTCCATATGGTATGTCCTGGAGCCATGCAACAGGACTCGAATGTCCCGCAGAAGGAAACCTTGTGGTTTGGGGCAACCTCCAAACTCAGCGTGGGAAAACTTCCTTGGCCTCATGAGGCCCCCACTTCATGAAGGTGCCATCATGGACACATACTCCAGCCTCAGCCAACGTCTGATCCTCAGCCTGACTTCAGATGCAAGAGATTTAGATTCAGCCTCTGCAGAGTGGGCCTGCTCTGCCCTTGGCTCCAATCCTCACACTAGCTTGTGTTTTCAGACTTCCGTCCTCACACTCCTGGCCCACAAACCCTCCCTACTGGGAATTCTGGGGCCACAATGAAGCACTGTGCCTGCCTCCCAGGAGAAAAACGTTGTCTATGGCGCTGCCCAGAAAACCCAAATGAGGATCAAACTGCTTGGCCCTCGGCAACACCCCAATTGCATAGGCTACCTTAAACAGTGATGCTCTGTCGCAAATAGCCTGAGCCCAGACCTTCCAACAGACACCGACACAGCTGGCTGCACACCCAGCACATTGGACCCGCCACTGCCTTAGGCCACCATCCATTCCCAACCTGGGTTTTCAGTCATCGGAACCTAGACCTTATCTCCAATCCCTGCACAGGGGGGAACCTGATGCACAAGTCAGAACCCCTCCTTCCCCATGGCAAAAAACCTTGCTGCTGGCAGTGAGTCAAACCTCCAGTTTAGGAGAAAACGGCATGTCCCATGAGGCCACGCCCAAGCGTGAGGGCCGCCTTGGGCACAAACACACATTGTGACCCTCAGCGTGAGTACCTTATTCAAGTAACGCCTCTCAGTGACTGGACCAGGAGCCCGCATATGTGGCTTGCCATGCCCATAGGCACCCAGGACTAACTAGATGGTGTGTATTCCAGTTGAGGGAACCCACTGCTGTGCTCTAGAGTCCCTCTCCTGGGGGGTCCCCTGTGGCAGAAAACAGTACTCTTCATTCCCACAGAATGAACACAAACACTTGGGAGCTTGGACAATCCCCCGAGAGGAAGGCTCTTCCTCGGCCTCTGAGACAACCCCTACCCTGACCGGACACTGTAAACGCAACACCCAGAGACAAAATCCTGAGTGACTGCCTCCCACTTGCCCTACTTTGATTTCCAGAGGATCTCCCCTCACGCACTAGAGATCAGGCCTGCCATTACATTGGCCCCTAGCTGAGCCAAGTTTGCTTTTTCAGACATCTGTCCCCACAGCCCTGGCAAACACAGCCTCTAGGCTGGGTCCTCTGGAGCCATACCACAGGACCGTGCCTGCTCTCTCCTGGGAAACTGTGTCCATTCCTTTGGCCATACACCTCCAGAATATGAGAAACCTCAAGGCCTCCGAGGACATCCCACTACTGGGAGACTCACTGGACTCACAGGGGCATTCGGACACAAGCTGAGCAGCTACATCCATGAATGCATGCACACAGATGTCAACAGAGATAGAAGGTTGAGCCGGACAGGCCTTTAGGCCGTAGTCTCAACTCTTGCTTCGGTTTCCAGGTGTTACTCCTCAGAGGCTTTGGTTCGAAGAACAGGGTATGGGGCTTTCCTGAGGCACGGAACAGAACTCCTCTCGTCTCCACATGGGAAGATTCCTTGTTGGAGCCGTGTCAAACACCTCATGTTGGAGAATCCTGCAGAGTCCCTGAGCCACCTCCACATTCCAAGGTCTCCCAGGCCACCAAGCCACAAAGGACTCATCTTCAGGAGAGACCATTTCAACTCTCCCCTCTGGGTAGCTCACCCTGGAGCCCGCAGATTGAGCCTGCCTTGTCCTGACTAAAGAGTGGGAATATGAGGTGGCGTTCCCAGGCATCCATGCTTAGACACCTGCTCTCGAGTCTTTCCATATGGGGCCTCTTGGACCCATCCAATAGGACTCGACTGTCGTGCAGAAGGTAACCTTCAGTTTTGGAGCAGTTCACAAATCCCATCGTAGGCAAAACTTTCTGGCCTCATGAAGCCCCCACACCCTTCAGGAAGAGGCCATGCTGGACAAGAACTCTAGCCTGAGGCACGTCTCATCGTTGACATGACCTCAGTGCAGGAGATCTCGATTCAGCCTCTGCAGAGTGGGCCTGCCGTGCCCTCGGTCCCAAACCACACGCTAGCTTGTGTTTTCAGACTTCCTTCCTCACACCCCTGGCAAACAAGCCCTCCGGTCTAGGAACTCCGGAACCAAAACCCAGCCCAGTGTCTGCCCAACGGAAGAAAAACGTTTCCCTGTGGGGCTCTCCAGAAAACCCAGATGAGGATCAACCTGCTCGGGCCTCGACGGTACCCGAACTGGATAGGCTGCTCTGGGCACTCATGCTCTGCCTGACACAGCCTGAAGCCAGACGTCCAGACAGACAAGGAGACAGCTGGCCGCACACCCATCACTTCGGACACGCCATGGTCTTATGCCGTCACCTCATCCTAACGTTGGTTTTCAGATATCTGAACCTAGACATTATATCAATTCTCCACACAGCTGGGTATAGCAAGCACAAAACAGAACTCCTCCTTCCCCATGGCTGTCAAGCTTGCTCTTGGCATGGAGTCACACCTTCAGGGTGGGAGAAACCTTCATGGCCCCTGATGCCACGCCCAAACTTGAGTGCTGCTTGGGCACAAATTCACACTGTGACCCTCAGCATGAGCCCCATGTCAAAGATAGGCCTGTCAGGGCCTGGACCAAGAGCCCACATATGGGGCTTGCCAAGCCCCTATGCGCCCAATCCTCACCACGGTTTGAATTTTCCAGTCGCCCCGCCCGTACCTGGAGCTCTGCTCTTGAATCCCTTTCTAGGAGAGACCCATGAGCCAGACAACACGACTCCACCCTTCCCACAAAATGACCCCAAACTCTTGGGAGCTGGGACAAATCCCCAGAGAGGGATACTCGTCCACAGTACCTGAGGCCACCGCTCCAATCCACGGCTATCCCGGACACAACATCCAGAGACAAAAGCCTGAAGGAACGCCTCCCACTCGCCCTTGTTTCAGAGGCCCAGGAACTCCCTCTCGGGCTGTACATCCGGCCTGCCATACCCTAGGCGCCACTCATAAGCTGAGTTTGTGTATTCAGACTTCTGTGCCCACAGCCTGGACCCACACAACATCCAGGCTAGGGCCTCTGGACCAAACAGCGAAAGATTGTGCCTGCCCTCTCCAAGGAAAGTGTGCCCAATCCATTGACCACAACCCTACAGGTTAGGGAAAAGCTCCAAGGTCCCTGAGGCCATCAATAGTATAGGCCACCCTGGACTAAGAGGGGCTCTCTGACACCAGCGGAGCAACTATCTCCACTTAGACTCTCAGACAGTGTCCCCAGAGACAGAAGGTTGAAATGGACAGGCCCCCAGGCCCTAATCTGAACCTTAGCTTTGGTTTGCATGTTTCCGTTCTCAGAGGACTGTTTTCGTAGACCAGCACATGGGGCTTTTCTGAGGCACCAAACCAAACCTCTCTCATCTCCACATGGGCAGCTTTCTTACTGGGATGTATCAAACACTTCAGGTAGGAGAGTTCCGCAGGGCCACTGAACAACCAGCACATTCCAAGGTCTCCATGGACCCAAACGCACACTATGACGCATCCTCAGGAGAGGCCATTTCAACTCAGCCCCCTGGGTCGCGTGTTCCAGAGGCAGCAGATCAAACATATCTTGTCGCTAATAGCCAATGGGAATGCGAGGCATGCTGTACAGGGATCCATCCTTCGAACCCTGCTCTCCAGTCCTTCCATATGGTATGTCCTGGAGCCATGCAACAGGACTCGAATGTCCCGCAGAAGGAAACCTTGTGGTTTGGGGCAACCTCCAAACTCAGCGTGGGAAAACTTCCTTGGCCTCATGAGGCCCCCACTTCATGAAGGTGCCATCATGGACACATACTCCAGCCTCAGCCAACGTCTGATCCTCAGCCTGACTTCAGATGCAGGAGATTTTGATTCAGCCTCTGCAGAGTGGGCCTGCTCTGCCCTTGGCTCCATTCCTCACACTAGCTTGTGTTTTCAGACTTCCGTCCTCACACTCCTGGCCCACAAACCCTCCCTACTGGGAATTCTGGGGCCACAATGAAGCACTGTGCCTGCCTCCCAGGAGAAAAACCTTGTCTATGGCGCTGCCCAGAAACCCCAAATGAGGATCAAACTGCTTGGCCCTCGGCAACACCCCTATTGCATAGGCTACCTTAAACAGTGATGCTCTGTCGCAAATAGCCTGAGCCCAGACCTTCCAACAGACACCGACACAGCTGGCTGCACACCCAGCACATTGGACCCGCCACTGCCTTAGGCCACCATCCATTCCCAACCTGGGTTTTCAGTCATCGGAACCTAGACATTATCTCCAATCCCTGCACAGGGGGGAACCTGATGCACAAGTCAGAACCCCTCCTTCCCCATGGCAAGAAACCTTGCTGCTGGCAGTGAGTCAAACCTTCAGTGTAGGAGAAAACGGCATGGCCCATGAGGCCACGCCCAAGCGTGAGGGCCGCCTTGGGCACAAACACACATTGTGACCCTCAGCGTGAGTACCTTATTCAAGTAACGCCTCTCAGTGACTGGACCAAGAGCCCGCATATGTGGCTTGCCATGCCCATAGGCACCCAGGACTAACTAGATGGTGTGTATTCCAGTTGAGGGAACCCACTGCTGTGCTCTAGAGTCCCTCTCCTGGGGGGTCCCCTGTGGCAGAAAACAGTACTCTTCATTCCCACAGAATGAACACAAACACTTGGGAGCTTGGACAATCCCCCGAGAGGAAGGCTCTTCCTCGGCCTCTGAGACAACCCCTACCCTGACCGGACACTGTAAACGCAACACCCAGAGACAAAATCCTGAGTGACTGCCTCCCACTTGCCCTACTTTGATTTCCAGAGGATCTCCCCTCACGGACTAGAGATCAGGCCTGCCATTACATTGGCCCCTAGCTGAGCCAAGTTTGCTTTTTCAGACATCTGTCCCCACAGCCCTGGCAAACACAGCCTCTAGGCTGGGTCCTCTGGAGCCATACCACAGGACCGTGCCTGCTCTCTCCTGGGAATCTGTGTCCATTCCTTTGGCCACACACTTCCAGAATATGAGAAACCTCAAGGCCTCCGAGGACATCCCACTACTGGGAGCCTCACTGGACTCACAGGGGCATTCGGACACAAGCTGAGCAGCTACATCCATGAATGCATGCACACAGATGTCAACAGAGATAGAAGGTTGAGCCGGACAGGCCTTTAGTCCGTAGTCTCAACTCTTGCTTTGGTTTCCAGGTGTCACTCCTCAGAGGCTTTGGTTCGAAGAACAGGGTATGGGGCTTTCCTGAGGCACGGAACAGAACTCCTCTCGTCTCCACATGGGAAGTTTCCTTGTTGGAGCCGTGTCAAACACCTCATGTTGGAGAATCCTGCAGAGTCCCTGAGCCACCTCCACATTCCAAGGTCTCCCAGGCCACCAAGCCACAGTAGGACTCATCTTCAGGAGAGACCATTTCAACTCTCCCCTCTGGGTAGCTCACCCAGGAGCCCGCAGATTGAGCCTGCCTTGTCCTGACTAAAGAGTGGGAATATGAGGTGGCGTTCCCAGGCATCCATACTTAGACACCTGCTCTCGAGTCTTTCCATATAGGGCCTCTTGGAACCATCCAATAGGACTCGACTGTCGTGCAGAAGGTAACCTTCAGTTTTGGAGCAGTTCACAAATCCCACCGTAGGCAAAACTTTCTGGCCTCATGAAGCCCCCACACCCTTCAGGAAGAGGCCATGCTGGACAAGAACTCTAGCCTGAGGCACGTCTCATCGTTGACATGACCTCAGTGCAGGAGATCTCGATTCAGCCTCTGCAGAGTGGGCCTGCCGTGCCCTCGGTCCCAAACCTCACGCTAGCTTGTGTTTTCAGACTTCCTTCCTCACACTCCTGGCAAACAAGCCCTCCGGACTAGGAACTCCGGAACCAAAACCCAGCCCAGTGTCGGCCCAATGGAAGAAAAACGTTTCCCTGTGGGGCTCTCCAGAAAATCCAGATGAGGATCAACCTGCTCGGGCCTCAACGGTACACGAACTGGATAGGCTGCTCTGGGCACTCATGCTCTGCCTGACACAGCCTGAAGCCAGATCCAGACAGACAAGGAGACAGCTGGCCGCACACCCAGCACTTCGGACACGCCATGGTCTTATGCCGTCACCTCATCCTAACCTTGGTTTTCAGATATCTGAACCTAGACATTATATCAATTCTCCACACAGCTGGGTATAGCAAGCACAAAACAGAACTCCTCCTTCCCCATGGCTGTCAAGCTTGCTCTTGGCATGGAGTCACACCTTCAGGGTGGGAGAAACCTTCATGGCCACTGATGCCACGCCCAAACTTGAGTGCTGCTTGGGCACAAATTCACACTGTGACCCTCAGCATGAGCCTCATGTCAAAGAAAGGCCTGTCAGGGCCTGGACCAAGAGCCCACATATGGGGCTTGCCAAGCCCCTATGCACCCAATCCTCACCACGGTTTGAATTTTCCAGTCGCCCCGCGCGTACCTGGAGCTCTGCTCTGGAATCCCTTTCTTGGAGAGACCCATGAGCCAGACAACACGACTCCACCCTTCCCACAAAATGACCCCAAACTCTTGGGAGCTGGGACAAATCCCCAGAGAGGGATACTCGTCCACAGTACCTGAGGCCACCGCTCCCATCCACGGCTATCCCGGACACAACATCCAGAGACAAAAGCCTGAAGGAACGCCTCCCACTCGCCCTTGTTTCAGAGGCCCAGGAGCTCCCTCTCGGGCTGTACATCCGGCCTGCCATATCCTAGGAGCCACTCATAAGCTGAGTTTGTGTATCAGGACTTCTGTGCCCACAGCCTGGACCCACACAACATCCAGGCTAGGGCCTCTGGACCAAACAGCGAAAGATTGTGCCTGCCCTCTCCAAGGAAAGTGTGCCCAATCCATTGACCACAACCCTACAGGTTAGGGAAAAGCTCCAAGGTCCCTGAGGCCATCAATAGTATAGGCCACCCTGGACTAAGAGGGGCTCTCTGACACCAGCGGAGCAACTATCTCCACTTAGACTCTCAGACAGTGTCCCCAGAGACAGAAGGTTGAAATGGACAGGCTCCCAGGCCCTAATCTGAACCTTAGCTTTGGTTTCCATATTTCCGTTCTCAGAGGACTGTGTTCGTAGACCAGCACATGGGGCTTTTCTGAGGCACCAAACCAAACCTCTCTCATCTCCACATGGGCAGCTTTCTTACTGGGATGTATCAAACACTTCAGGTAGGAGAGGTCCGCAGGGCCACTGAACAACCAGCACATTCCAAGGTCTCCATGGACCCAAACGCACATTATGACGCATCCTCAGGAGAGGCCATTTCAACTCAGCCCCCTGGGTCGCGTGTTCCAGAGGCAGCAGATCAAACATATCTTGTCGCTAATAGCCAATGGGAATGCGAGGCATGCTGTACAGGGATCCATCCTTCGAACCCTGCTCTCCAGTCCTTCCATATGGTATGTCCTGGAGCCATGCAACAGGACTCGAATGTCCCGCAGAAGGAAACCTTGTGGTTTGGGGCAACCTCCAAACTCAGCGTGGGAAAACTTCCTTGGCCTCATGAGGCCCCCACTTCATCAAGGTGCCATCATGGACACATACTCCAGCCTCAGCCAACGTCTGATCCTCAGCCTGACTTCAGATGCAGGAGATTTTGATTCAGCCTCTGCAGAGTGGGCCTGCTCTGCCCTTGGATCCAATCCTCACACTACCTGTGTTTTCAGACTTCCGTCCTCACACTCCTGGCCCACAAACCCACCCTACTGGGAATTCTGGGGCCACAATGAAGCACTGTGCCTGCCTCCCAGGAGAAAAACCTTGTCTATGGCGCTGCCCAGAAACCCCAAATGAGGATCAAACTGCTTGGCCCTCGGCAACACCCCAATTGCATAGGCTACCTTAAACAGTGATGCTCTGTCGCAAATAGCCTGAGCCCAGACCTTCCAACAGACACCGACACAGCTGGCTGCACACCCAGCACATTGGACCCGCCACTGCCTTAGGCCACCATCCATTCCCAACCTGGGTTTTCAGTCATCGGAACCTAGACATTATCTCCAATCCCTGCACAGGGGGGAACCTGATGCACAAGTCAGAACCCCTCCTTCCCCATGGCAAGAAACCTTGCTGCTGGCAGTGAGTCAAACCTTCAGTGTAGGAGAAAACGGCATGGCCCATGAGGCCACGCCCAAGCGTGAGGGCCGCCTTGGGCACAAACACACATTGTGACCCTCAGCGTGAGTACCTTATTCAAGTAACGCCTCTCAGTGACTGGACCAAGAGCCCGCATATGTGGCTTGCCATGCCCATAGGCACCCAGGACTAACTAGATGGTGTGTATTCCAGTTGAGGGAACCCACTGCTGTGCTCTAGAGTCCCTCTCCTGGGGGGTCCCCTGTGGCAGAAAACAGTACTCTTCATTCCCACAGAATGAACACAAACACTTGGGAGCTTGGACAATCCCCCGAGAGGAAGGCTCTTCCTCGGCCTCTGAGACAACCCCTACCCTGACCGGACACTGTAAACGCAACACCCAGAGACAAAATCCTGAGTGACTGCCTCCCACTTGCCCTACTTTGATTTCCAGAGGATCTCCCCTCACGGACTAGAGATCAGGCCTGCCATTACATTGGCCCCTAGCTGAGCCAAGTTTGCTTTTTCAGACATCTGTCCCCACAGCCCTGGCAAACACAGCCTCTAGGCTGGGTCCTCTGGAGCCATACCACAGGACCGTGCCTGCTCTCTCCTGGGAAACTCTGTCCATTCCTTTGGCCACACACCTCCAGAATATGAGAAACCTCAAGGCCTCCGAGGACATCCCACTACTGGGAGACTCACTGGACTCACAGGGGCATTCGGACACAAGCTGAGCAGCTACATCCATGAATGCATGCACACAGATGTCAACAGAGATAGAAGGTTGAGCCGGACAGGCCTTTAGGCCGTAGTCTCAACTCTTGCTTTGGTTTCCAGGTGTCACTCCTCAGAGGCTTTGGTTCGAAGAACAGGGTATGGGGCTTTCCTGAGGCACGGAACAGAACTCCTCTCGTCTCCACATGGGAAGTTTCCTTGTTGGAGCCGTGTCAAACACCTCATGTTGGAGAATCCTGCAGAGTCCCTGAGCCACCTCCACATTCCAAGGGCTCCCAGGCCACCAAGCCAGAGTAGGACTCATCTTCAGGAGAGACAATTTCAACTCTCCCCTCTGGGTAGCTCACCCAGGAGCCCGCAGATTGAACCTGCCTTGTCCTGACTAAAGAGTGGGAATATGAGGTGGCGTTCCCAGGCATCCATACTTAGACACCTGCTCTCGAGTCTTTCCATATGGGGCCTCTTGGAACCATCCAATAGGACTCGACTGTCGTGCAGAAGGTAACCTTCAGTTTTGGAGCAGTTCACAAATCCCACCGTAGGCAAAACTTTCTGTCCTCATGAAGCCCCCACACCCTTCAGGAAGAGGCCATGCTCGACAAGAACTCTAGCCTGAGACACGTCTCATCGTTGACATGACCTCAGTGCAGGAGATCTCGATTCAGCCTCTGCAGAGTGGGCCTGCCGTGCCCTCGGTCCCAAACCTCACGCTAGCTTGTGTTTTCAGACTTCCTTCCTCACACTCCTGGCAAACAAGCCCTCCGGACTAGGAACTCCGGAACCAAAACCCAGCCCAGTGTCGGCCCAATGGAAGAAAAACGTTTCCCTGTGGGGTTCTCCAGAAAATCCAGATGAGGATAAACCTGCTCGGGCCTCGACGGTACACGAACTGGATAGGCTGCTCTGGGCACTCATGCTCTGCCTGACACAGCCTGAAGCCAGACGTCCAGACAGACAGGGAGACAGCTGGCCGCACACCCAGCACTTCGGACACGCCATGGTCTTATGCCGTCACCTCATCCTAACCTTGGTTTTCAGATATCTGAACCTAGACATTATATCAATTCTCCACACAGCTGGGTATCGCAAGCACAAAACAGAACTCCTCCTTCCCCATGGCTGTCAAGCTTGCTCTTGGCATGGAGTCACACCTTCAGGGTGGGAGAAAACTTCATGGCCCCTGATGCCACGCCCAAACTTGAGTGCTGCTTGGGCACAAATTCACACTGTGACCCTCAGCATGAGCCCCATGTCAAAGAAAGGCCTGTCAGGGCCTGGACCAAGAGCCCACATATGGGGCTTGCCAAGCCCCTATGCACCCAATCCTCACCACGGATTGAATTTTCCAGTCAGCCTGCCCGTACCTGGAGCTCTGCTCTGGAATCCCTTTCTAGGAGAGACCCATGAGCCAGACAACACGACTCCACCCTTCCCACAAAATGACCCCAAACTCTTGGGAGCTGGGAAAAATCCCCAGAGAGGGATACTCGTCCACAGTACCTGAGGCCACCGCTCCAATCCACGGCTATCCCGGACACAACATCCAGAGACAAAAGCCTGAAGGAACGCCTCCCACTCGCCCTTGTTTCAGAGGCCCAGGAGTTCCCTCTCGGGCTGTACATCCGGCCTGCCATAACCTAGGCGCCACTCATAAGCTGAGTTTGTGTATTCAGACTTCTGTGCCCACAGCCTGGACCCACACAACATCCAGGCTAGGGCCTCTGGACCAAACAGCGAAAGATTGTGCCTGCCCTCTCCAAGGAAAGTGTGCCCAATCCATTGACCACAACCCTACAGGTTAGGGAAAAGCTCCAAGGTCCCTGAGGCCATCAATAGTATAGGCCACCCTGGACTAAGAGGGGCTCTCTGACACCAGCGGAGCAACTATCTCCACTTAGACTCTCAGACAGTGTCCCCAGAGACAGAAGGTTGAAATGGACAGGCCCCCAGGCCCTAATCTGAACCTTAGCTTTGGTTTCCATGTTTCCGTTCTCAGAGGACTGTTTTCGTAGACCAGCACATGGGGCTTTTCTGAAGCACCAAACCAAACCTCTCTCATCTCCACATGGGCAGCTTTCTTACTGCGATGTATCAAACACTTCAGGTAGGTGAGTTCCGCAGGGCCACTGAACGACCAGCACATTCCAAGGTCTCCATGGACCCAAACGCACATTATGACGCATCCTCAGGAGAGGCCATTTCAACTCAGCCTCCTGGGTCGCGTGTTCTAGAGGCAGCAGATCAAAATATCTTGTCGCTAATAGCCAATGGGAATGCGAGGCATGCTGTACAGGGATCCATCCTTCGAACCCTGCTCTCCAGTCCTTCCATATGGTATGTCCTGGAGCCATGCAACAGGACTCGAATGTCCCGCAGAAGGAAACAATTGTGGTTTGGGGCAACCTCCAAACTCAGCGTGGGAAAACATCCTTGGCCTCATGAGGCCCCCACTTCATGAAGTTGCCATCATGGACACATACTCCAGCCTCAGCCAACGTCTGATCCTCAGCCTGACTTCAGATGCAGGAGATTTTGATTCAGCCTCTGCAGAGTGGGCCTGCTCTGCCCTTGGCTCCAATCCTCACACTAGCTTGTGTTTTCAGACTTCTGTCCTCACACTCCTGGCCCAGAAACCCTCCCTACTGGGAATTCTGGGGCCACAATGAAGCACTGTGCCTGCCTCCCAGGAGAAAAACATTGTCTATGGCGCTGCCCAGAAACCCCAAATGAGGATCAAACTGCTTGGCCCTCGGCAACACCCCAATTGCATAGGCTACCTTAAACAGTGATGCTCTGTCGCAAATAGCCTGAGCCCAGACCTTCCAACAGACACCGACACAGCTGGCTGCACACCCAGCACATTGGACCCGCCACGGCCTTAGGCCACCATCCATTCCCTCCCTGGGTTTTCAGTCATCGGAATCTAGACCTTATCTCCAATCCCTGCACAGGGGGGAACCTGATGCACAAGTCAGAACCCCTCCTTCCCCATGGCAAGAAACCTTGCTGCTGGCAGTGAGTCAAACCTTCAGTGTAGGAGAAAACGGCATGTCCCATGAGGCCACGCCCAAGCGTGAGGGCCGCCTTGGGCACAAACACACATTGTGACCCTCAGCGTGAGTACCTTATTCAAGTAACGCCTCTCAGTGACTGGACCAAGAGCCCGCATATGTGGCTTGCCATGCCCATAGGCACCCAGGACTAACTAGATGGTGTGTATTCCAGTTGAGGGAACCCACTGCTGTGCTCTAGAGTCCCTCTCCTGGGGGGTCCCCTGTGGCAGAAAACAGTACTCTTCATTCCCACAGAATAAACACAAACACTTGGGAGCTTGGATAATCCCCGGAGAGGAAGGCTCTTCCTCGGCCTCTGAGACAACCCCTACCCTGACCGGACACTGTAAACGCAACACCCAGAGACAAAATCCTGAGTGACTGCCTCCCACTTGCCCTACTTTGATTTCCAGAGGATCTCCCATCACGGACTAGAGATCAGGCCTGCCATTACATTGGCCCCTAGCTGAGCCAAGTTTGCTTTTTCAGACATCTGTCCCCACAGCCCTGGCAAACACAGCCTCTAGGCTGGGTCCTCTGGAGCCATACCACAGGACCGTGCCTGCTCTCTCCTGGGAAACTGTGTCCATTCCTTTGGCCACACACCTCCAGAATATGAGAAACCTCAAGGCCTCCGAGGACATCCCACTACTGGGAGCCTCACTGGACTCACAGGGGCATTCGGACACAAGCTGAGCAGCTACATCCATGAATGCATGCACACAGATGTCAACAGAGATAGAAGGTTGAGCCAGACAGGCCTTTAGGCCGTAGTCTCAACTCTTGCTTTGGTTTCCAGGTGTCACTCCTCAGAGGCTTTGTTTCGAAGAACAGGGTATGGGGCTTTCCTGAGGCACGGAACAGAACTCCTCTCGTCTCCACATGGGAAGTTTCCTTGTTGGAGCCGTGTCAAACACCTCATGTTGGAGAATCCTGCAGAGTCCCTGAGCCACCTCCACATTCCAAGGGCTCCCAGGCCACCAAGCCAGAGTAGGACTCATCTTCAGGAGAGACAATTTCAACTCTCCCCTCTGGGTAGCTCACCCAGGAGCCCGCAGATTGAACCTGCCTTGTCCTGACTAAAGAGTGGGAATATGAGGTGGCGTTCCCAGGCATCCATACTTAGACACCTGCTCTCGAGTCTTTCCATATGGGGCCTCTTGGAACCATCCAATAGGACTCGACTGTCGTGCAGAAGGTAACCTTCAGTTTTGGAGCAGTTCACAAATCCCATCGTAGGCAAAACTTTCTGGCCTCATGAAGCCCCCACACCCTTCAGGAAGAGGCCATGCTCGACAAGAACTCTAGCCTGAGACACGTCTCATCGTTGACATGACCTCAGTGCAGGAGATCTCGATTCAGCCTCTGCAGAGTGGGCCTGCCGTGCCCTCGGTCCCAAACCTCACGCTAGCTTCTGTTTTCAGACTTCCTTCCTCACACTCCTGGCAAACAAGCCCTCCGGACTAGGAACTCCGGAACCAAAACCCAGCCCAGTGTCGGCCCAATGGAAGAAAAACATTTCCCTGTGGGGTTCTCCAGAAAATCCAGATGAGGATCACCTGCTCGGGCCTCGACGGTACCCGAACTGGATAGGCTGCTCTGGGCACTCATGCTCTGCCTGACACAGCCTGAAGCCAGACGTCCAGACAGACAAGGAGACAGCTGGCCGCACACCCAGCACTTCGGACACGCCATGGTCTTATGACGTCACCTCATCCTAACCTTGGTTTTCAGATATCTGAAACTAGACATTATATCAATTCTCCACACAGCTGGGTATAGCAAGCACAAAACAGAACTCCTCCTTCCCCATGGCTGTCAAGCTTGCTCTTGGCATGGAGTCACACCTTCAGGGTGGGAGAAACCTTCATGGCTCCTGATGCCACGCCCAAACTTGAGTGCTGCTTGGGCACAAATTCACACTGTGACCCTCAGCATGAGCCCCATGTCAAAGAAAGGTCTGTCAGGGCCTGGACCAAGAGCCCACATATGGGGCTTGCCAAGCCCCTATGCACCCAATCCTCACCACGGTTTGAATTTTCCAGTCGCCCCGCCCGTACCTGGAGCTCTGCTCTGGAATCCCTTTCTTGGAGAGACCAATGAGCCAGACAACACGACTCCACCCTTCCCACAAAATGACCCCAAACTCTTGGGAGCTGGGACAAATCCCCAGAGAGGGATACTCGTCCACAGTACCTGAGGCCACCGCTCCAATCCACGGCTATCCCGGACACAACATCCAGAGACAAAAGCCTGAAGGAACGCCTCCCACTCGCCCTTGTTTCAGAGGCCCAGGAGCTCCCTCTCGGGCTGTACATCCGGCCTGCCATACCCTAGGCGCCACTCATAAGCTGAGTTTGTGTATTCAGACTTCTGTGCCCACAGCCTGGACCCACACAACATCCAGGCTAGGGCCTCTGGACCAAACAGCGAAAGATTGTGCCTGCCCTCTCCAAGGTAAGTGTGCCCAATCCATTGACCACAACCCTACAGGTTAGGGAAAAGCTCCAAGGTCCCTGAAGCCATCAATAGTATAGGCCACCCTGGACTAAGAGGGGCTCTCTGACACCAGCTGAGCAACTATCTTCTCTTAGACTCTCAGACAGTGTCCCCAGAGACAGAAGGTTGAAATGGACAGGCCACCAGGCCCTAATTTGAACCTTAGCTTTGGTTTCCATGTTTCCGTTCTCAGAGGACTGTTTTCGTAGACCAGCACCTGGGGCTTTTCTGAGGCACCAAACCAAACCTCTCTCATCTCCACATGGGCAGCTTTCTTACTGGGATGTATCAAACACTTCAGGTAGGAGAATTCCGCAGGGCCACTGAACAACCAGCACATTCCAAGGTCTCCATGGACCCAAACGCACATTATGACGCATCCTCAGGAGAGGCCATTTCATCTCAGCCCCCTGGGTCGCGTGTTCCAGAGGCAGCAGATCAAACATATCTTGTCGCTAATAGCCAATGGGAATGCGAGGCATGCTGTACAGGGATCCATCCTTCGAACCCTGCTCTCCAGTCCTTCCATATGGTATGTCCTGGAGCCATGCAACAGGACTCGAATGTCCCGCAGAAGGAAACCTTGTGGTTTGGGGCAACCTCCAAACTCAGCGTGGGAAAACTTCCTTGGCCTCATGAGGCCCCCACTTCATGAAGTTGCCATCAGGGACACATACTCCAGCCTCAGCCAACGTCTGATCCTCAGCCTGACTACAGATGCAGGAGATTTTGATTCAGCCTCTGCAGAGTGGGCCTGCTCTGCTCTTGGCTCCAATACTCACACTAGCTTGTGTTTTCAGACTTCCGTCCTCACACACCTGGCCCACAAACCCTCCCTACTGGGAATTCTGGGGCCACAATGAAGCACTGTGCCTGCCTCCCAGGAGAAAAACATTGTCTATGGCGCTGCCCAGAAACCCCAAATGAGGATCAAACTGCTTGGCCCTCGGCAACACCCCAATTGCATAGGCTACCTTAAACAGTGATGCTCTGTCGCAAATAGCCTGAGCCCAGACCTTCCAACAGACACCGACACAGCTGGCTGCACACCCAGGACATTGGACCCGCCACGGCCTTAGGCCACCATCCATTCCCTCCCTGGGTTTTCAGTCATCGGAATCTAGACCTTATCTCCAATCCCTGCACAGGGGGGAACCTGATGCACAAGTCAGAACCCCTCCTTCCCCATGGCAAGAAACCTTGCTGCTGGCAGTGAGTCAAACCTTCAGTGTAGGAGAAAACGGCATGGCCCATGAGGCCACGCCCAAGCGTGAGGGCCGCCTTGGGCACAAACACACATTGTGACCCTCAGCGTGAGTACCTTATTCAAGTAACGCCTCTCAGTGACTGGACCTAGAGCCCGCATATGTGGCTTGCCATGCCCATAGGCACCCAGGACTAACTAGATGGTGTGTATTCCAGTTGAGGGAACCCACTGCTGTGCTCTAGAGTCCCTCTCCTGGGGGGTCCCCTGTGGCAGAAAACAGTACTCTTCATTCCCACAGAATAAACACAAACACTTGGGAGCTTGGATAATCCCCGGAGAGGAAGGCTCTTCCTCGGCCTCTGAGACAACCCCTACCCTGACCGGACACTGTAAACGCAACACCCAGAGACAAAATCCTGAGTGACTGCCTCCCACTTGCCCTACTTTGATTTCCAGAGGATCTCCCCTCACGGACTAGAGATCAGGCCTGCCATTACATTGGACCCTAGCTGAGCCAAGTTTGCTTTTTCAGACATCTGTCCCCACAGCCCTGGCAAACACAGCCTCTAGGCTTGGTCCTCTGGAGCCATATCACAGGGCCGTGCCTGCTCTCTCCTGTGAAACTGTGTCCATTCCTTTGGCCACACACCTCCAGAATATGAGAAACCTCAAGGCCTCTGAGGACATCCCACTACTGGGAGCCTCACTGGACTCACAGGGGCATTCGGACACAAGCTGAGCAGCTACATCCATGAATGCATGCACACAGATGTCAACAGAGATAGAAGGTTGAGCCGGACAGGCCTTTAGGCCGTAGTCTCAACTCTTGCTTTGGTTTCCAGGTGTCACTCCTCAGATGCTTTGGTTCGAAGAACAGGGTATGGGGCTTTCCTGAGGCACGGAACAGAACTCCTCTCATCTCCACATGGGAAGTTTCCTTGTTGGAGCCGTGTCAAACACCTCATGTTGGAGAATCCTGCAGAGTCCCTGAGCCACCTCCACATTCCAAGGTCTCCCAGGCCACCAAGCCACAGTAGGACTCATCTCAGGAGAGACCATTTCAACTCTCCCCTCTGCGTAGCTCACTCAGGAGCCCGCAGATTGAGCCTGCCTTGTCCTGACTAAAGAGTGGCGTTCCCAGGCATCCATGCTTAGACACCTTCTCTCGAGTCTTTCCATATGGGGCCTCTTGGAACCATCCAATAGGACTCGCCTGTCGTGCAGAAGGTAACCTTCTGTTTTGGAGCAGTTCACAAATGCCATCGTAGGCAAAACTTTCTGGCCTCATGAAGCCCCCACACCCTTCAGGAAGAGGCCATGCTGGACAAAAACTCTAGCCTGAGGCACGTCTCATAGTTGACATGAACTCAGTGCAGGAGATCTCGATTCAGCCTCTGCAGAGTGGGCCTGCCGTGCCCTCGGTCTCAAACCTCACGATAGCTTGTGTTTTCAGGCTTCCTTCCTCACACTCCTGGCAAACAAGCCCTCCGTACTAGGAACTCCGGAACCAAAACCCAGCCTAGTGTCTGCCCAACGGAAGAAAAATGTTTCCCTGTGGGGCTCTCCCAAAACCCAGATGAGGATCAACCTGCTCGGGCCTCGACGGTACCCGAACTGGATAGGCTGCTCTGGGCACTCATGCTCTGCCTGACACAGCCTGAAGCCAGACGTCCACACAGACAAGGAGATAGCTGGCCGCACACCCAGCACTTCGGACACGCCATGGTCTTATGCCGTCACCTCATCCTAACCTTGGTTTTCAGATATCTGAACCTAGACATTATATCAATTCTCCACACAGCTGGGTATAGCAAGCACAAAACAGAACTCCTCCTTCCCCATGGCTGTCAAGCTTGCTCTTGGCATGGAGTCACACCTTCAGGGTGGGAGAAAACTTCATGGCCCCTGATGCCACACCCAAACTTGAGTGCTGCTTGGGCACAAATTCACACTGTGACCCTCAGCATGAGCCCCATGTCAAAGAAAGGCCTGTCAGGGCCTGGACCAAGAGCCCACATATGGGGCTTGCCAAGCCCCTATGCACCCAATCCTCACCACGGTTTTAATTTTCCAGTCGCCCCGCCCGTACCTGGACCTCTGCTCTGGAATCCCTTTCTTGGAGAGACCCATGAGCCAGACAACACGACTCCACCCTTCCCACAAAATGACCCCAAACTCTTGGGAGCTGGGACAAATCCCCAGAGAGGGATACTCATCCACAGAACCTGAGGCCACCGCTCCCATCCACGGCTATCCCGGACACAACATCCAGAGACAAAAGCCTGAAGGAACGCCTCCCACTCGCCCTTGTTTCAGAGGCCCAGGAGCTCCCTCTCGGGCTGTACATCCGGCCTGCCATACCCTAGGCGCCACTCATAAGCTGAGTTTGTGTATTCAGACTTCTGTGCCCACAGCCTGGACCCACACAACATCCAGGCTAGGGCCTCTGGACCAAACAGCGAAAGATTGTGCCTGCCCTCTCCAAGGAAAGTGTGCCCAATCCATTGACCACAACCCTACAGGTTAGGGAAAAGCTCCAAGGTCCCTGAGGCCATCAATAGTATAGGCCACCCTGGACTAAGAGGGGCTCTCTGACACCAGCGGAGCAACTATCTCCACTTAGACTCTCAGACAGTGTCCCCAGAGACAGAAGGTTGAAATGGACAGGCCCCCAGGCCCTAATCTGAACCTTAGCTTTGGTTTCCATGTTTCCGTTCTCAGAGGACTGTTTTCGTAGACCAGCACATGGGGCTTTTCTGAGGCACCAAACCAAACCTCTCTCATCTCCACATGGGCAGCTTTCTTACTGGGATGTATCAAACACTTCAGGTAGGAGAGTTCCGCAGGGCCACTGAACAACCAGCACATTCCAAGGTCTCCATGGACCCAAACGCACATTATGACGCATCCTCAGGAGAGGCCATTTCAACTCAGCCCCCTGGGTCGCGTGTTCCAGAGGCAGCAGATCAAACAAATCTTGTCGCTAATAGCCAATGGGAATGCGAGGCATGCTGTACAGGGATCCATCCTTCGAACCCTGCTCTCCAGTCCTTCCATATGGTATGCCCTGGAGCCATGCAACAGGACTCGAATGTCCCGCAGAAGGAAACCTTGTGGTTTGGGGCAACCCCAAACTCAGCGTGGGAAAACTTCCTTGGCCTCATGAGGCCCCCACTTCATGAAGGTGCCATCATGGACACATACTCCAGCCTCAGCCAACGTCTGATCCTCAGCCTGACTTCAGATTCAGGATATTTTGATTCAGCCTCTGCAGAGTGGGCCTGCTCTGCCCTTAGCTCCAATCCTCACACTAGCTTGTGTTTTCAGACTTCCGTCCTCACACTCCTGGCCCACAAACCCTCCCTACTGGGAATTCTGGGGCCACAATGAAGCACTGTGCCTGCCTCCCAGGTGAAAAACCTTGTCTATGGCGCTGCCCAAAACCCCAAATGAGGATCAAACTGCTTGGCCCTCGGCAACACCCCAATTGCATAGGCTACCTTAAACAGTGATGCTCTGTTGCAAATAGCCTGAGCCCAGACCTTCCAACAGACACCGACACAGCTGGCTGCACACCCAGCACATTGGACCCGCCACTGCCTTAGGCCACCATCAGTTCGCAACCTGGGTTTTCAGTCATCGGAACCTAGACCTTATCTCCAATCCCTGCACAGGGGGGAACCTGATGCACAAGTCAGAACCCCTCCTTCCCCATGGCAAGAAACCTTGCTGCTGGCAGTGAGTCAAATCTCCAGTTTAGGAGAAAACGGCATGGCCCATGAGGCCACGCCCAAGCGTGAGGGCCGCCTTGGGCACAAACACACATTGTGACCCTCAGCGTGAGTACCTTATTCAAGTAACGCCTCTCAGTGACTGGACCAAGAGCCCGCATATGTGGCTTGCCATGCCCATAGGCACCCAGGACTAACTAGATGGTGTGTATTCCAGTTGAGGGAACCCACTGCTGTGCTCTAGAGTCCCTCTCCTGGGGGGTCCCCTGTGGCAGAAAACAGTACTCTTCATTCCCACAGAATGAACACAAACACTTGGGAGCTTGGACAATCACCTGAGAGGAAGGCTCTTCCTCGGCCTCTGAGACAACCCCTACCCTGACCGGACACTGTAAACGCAACACCCAGAGACAAAATCCTGAGTGACTGCCTCCCACTTGCCCTACTTTGATTTCCAGAGGATCTCTCCTCACAGACTAGAGATCAGGCCTGCCATTACATTGGCCCCTAGCTGAGCCAAGTTTGCTTTTTCAGACATCTGTCCCCACAGCCCTGGCAAACACAGCCTCTAGGCTGGGTCCTCTGGAGCCATACCACAGGACTGTGCCTGCTCTCTCCTGGGAAACTGTGTCCATTCCTTTGGCCACACACCTCCAGTATATGAGAAACCTCAAGGCCTCCGAGGACATCCCACTACTGGGAACTCACTGAAGGTTCTCAGTTTTGGAGCAGTTCACAAATCCCATCGTAGGCAAAACTTTCTGGCCTCATGAAGCCCCCACACCCTTCAGGAAGAGGCCATGCTGGACAAAATCTCTAGCCTGAGGCACGTCTCATAGTTGCCCTGACCTCAGTGCAGGAGATCTCGATTCAGCCTCTGCAGAGTGGGCCTGCCCTGCCCTCGGTCCCAAACCTCACGCTAGCTTGTGTTTTCCGACTTCCTTCCTCACACTCCTGGCAAACAAGCCCTCCGAACTAGGAATTCCAGAACCAAAACCCAGCCCAGTATCTGCCCAATGGAAGAAAAATGTTTCCTTGTGGGGCTCTCCCAAAACCAGATGAGGATCAACCTGCTCGGGCTTCGACGGTACCCGAACTGGATAGGCTGCTCTGGGCACTCATGCTCTGCCTGACACAGCCTGAAGCCAGACGTCCACACAGACAAGGAGACAGCTGGCCGCACACCCAGCACTTCGGACACGCCATGGTCTTATGCCGTCACCTCATCCTAACCTTGGTTTTCAGATATCTGAACCTAGACATTATATCAATTCTCCACACAGCTGGGTATAGCAAGCACAAAACAGAACTCCTCCTTCCCCATGGCTGTCAAGCTTGCTCTTGGCATGGAGTCACACCTTCAGGGTGGGAGAAACCTTCATGGCCCCTGATGCCACGCCCAAACTTGAGTGCTGCTTGGGCACAAATTCACACTGTGACCCTCAGCATGAGCCCCATGTCAAAGAAAGGCCTGTCAGGGCCTGGACCAAGAGCCCACATATGGGGCTTGCCAAGCCCCTATGCACCCAATCCTCACCACGGTTTGAATTTTCCAGTCGCCCCGCCCATACCTGGAGCTCTGCTCTGGAATCCCTTTCTTGGAGAGACCCATGAGCCAGACAACACGACTCCACCCTTCCCACAAAATGACCCCAAACTCTTGGGAGCTGGGACAAACCCCCAGAGAGGGATACTCGTCCACAGTACCTGAGGCCACCGCTCCAATCCACGCCTATCCCGGACACAACATCCAGAGACAAAAGCCTGAAGGAACCTCCCACTCGCCTTTGTTTCAGAGGCCCAGGAGCTCCCTCTCGGGCTGTACATCCGGCCTGCCATACCCTAGACGCCACTCATAAGCTGGTTTGTGTATTCAGACTTCTGTGCCCACGGCCTGGATCCACACAACATCCAGGCTAGGGCCTCTGGACCAAACAGTGAAAGATTGTGCCTGCCCTCTCCAAGGAAAGTATGCCCAATCCATTGACCACAACCCAACAGGTTAGGGAAAAGATCCGAGGTCCCTGAGGCCATCAATAGTATAGGCCCCCCTGGACTAAGAGGGGCTCTCTGACACCAGCGGAGCAACTATCTCCACTTAGACTCTCAGACAGTGTCCCCAGAGACAGAAGGTTGAAATGGACAGGCCCCCAGGCCCTAATCTGAACCTTAGCTTTGGGTTCCATGTTTCCGTTCTAAGAGGACTGTTTTCATAGACCAGCACATGGGGCTTTTCTGAGGCACCAAAACAAACATCTCTCATCTCCACATGGGCAGCTTTCTTACTGGGATATATCAAACACTTCCGGTAGGAGAGTTCCGCAGGGCTACTGAACAACCAGCACATTCCAAGGTCTCCATGGACCCAAACGCACATTATGACGCATCCTCAGGAGAGGCCATTTCATCTCAGCCCCCTGGGTCGCGTGTTTCAGAGGCAGCAGATCAAACATATCTTGTCGCTAATAGCCAATGGGAATGCGAGGCATGCTGTACAGGGATCCATCCTTCGAACCCTGCTCTCCAGTCCTTCCATATGGTATGTCCTGGAGCCATGCAACAGGACTCGAATGTCCCGCAGAAGGAAACCTTGTGGTTTGGGGCAACCTCCAAACTCAGCGTGGGAAAACTTCCTTGGCCTCATGAGGCCCCCACTTCATGAAGGTGCCATCATGGACACATACTCCAGCCTCAGCCAACGTCTGATCCTCAGCCTGACTTCAGATGCAGGAGATTTTGATTCAGCCTCTGCAGAGTGGGCCTGCTCTGCCCTTGGCTCCAATCCTCACACTAGCTTGTGTTTTCAGACTTCCGTCCTCACACTCCTGGCCCACAAACACTCCCTACAGGGAATTCTGGGGCCACAATGAAGCACTGTGCCTCCCTCCCAGGAGAAAAACCTTGTCTATGGCGCTGCCCAGAAACCCCAAATGAGGATCAAACTGCTTAGCCCTCGGCAACACCCCAATTGCATAGGCTACCTTAAACAGTGATGCTCTGTCGCAAATAACCTGAGCCCAGACTTCCAACAACACCGACACAGCTGGCTGCACACCCAGCACATTGGACCCGCCACTGCCTTAAGCCACCATCCATTCCCAGCGTGGGTTTTCAGTCATCGGAACCTAGACCTTATCTCCAATCCCTGCACAGGGGGGAACCTGATGCACAAGTCAGAACCCCTCCTTCCCCATGGCAAGAAACCTTGCTGCTGGCAGTGAGTCAAACCTCCAGTGTAGGAGAAAACGGCATGGCCCATGAGGCCACGCCCAAGCATGAGGGCCGCCTTGGGCACAAACACACATTGTGACCCTCAGCATGAGTACCTTATTCAAGTAACGCCTCTCTGTGACTGGACCAAGAGCCCGCATATGTGGCTTGCCATGCCCATAGGCACCCAGGACTAACTAGATGGTGTGTATTCCAGTTGAGGGAACCCACTGCTGTGCTCTAGAGACCCTCTCCTGGGAGGTCCCCTGTGGCAGAAAACAGTACTCTTCATTCCCACAGAATGAACACAAACACTTGGGAGCTTGGACAATCCCCCGAGAGGAAGGCTCTTCCTCGGCCTCTGAGACTACCCCTACCCTGACCGGACACTGTAAACGCAACACCCAGAGACAAAATCCTGAGTGACTGCCTGCCACTTGCCCTACTTTGATTTCCAGAGGATCTCCCCTCACGGACTAGAGATCAGGCCTGCCATTACATTGGCCCCTAGCTGAGCCAAGTTTGCTTTTTCAGACATCGGTCCCCACAGCCCTGGCAAACACAGCCTCTAGGCTGGGTCCTCTGGAGCCATACCACAGGACCGTGCCTGCTCTCTCCTGGGAAACTGTGTCCATTCCTTTGGCCACACACCTCCAGAATATGAGAAACCTCAAGGCCTCCGAGGACATCCCACTACTGGGAGCCTCACTGGACTCACAGGGGCATTCGGACACAAGCTGAGCAGCTACATCCATGAATGCATGCACACAGATGTCAACAGAGATAGAAGGTTGAGCCGGACAGGCCTTTAGGCCGTAGTCTCAACTCTTGCTTTGGTTTCCAGGTGTCACTCCTCAGAGGCTTTGGTTCGAAGAACAGGGTATGGGGCTTTCCTGAGGCACGGAACAGAACTCCTCTCGTTTCCACATGGGAAGTTTCCTTGTTGGAGCCGTGTCAAACACCTCATGTTGGAGAATCCTGCAGAGTCCCTGAGCCACCTCCACATTCCAAGGTCTCCCAGGCCACCAAGCCACAGTAGGACTCATCTTCAGGAGGGTCCATTTTAACTCTCCCCTCTGGGTAGCTCACCCAGGAGCCCGCAGATTGAGCCTGCCTTGTCCTGACTAAAGAGTGGGAATATGAGGTGGCGTTCCCAGGCATCCATGCTTAGACACCTGCTCTCGAGTCTTTCCATATGGGGCCTCTTGGAACCATCCAATAGGACTCGACTGTCGTGCAGAAGGTAACCTTCAGTTTTGGAGCAGTTCACAAATTCCATCGTAGGCAAAACTTTCTGGCCTCATGAAGCCCCCACACCCTTCAGGAAGAGGCCATGCTGGACAAGAACTCTAGCCTGAAGCACGTCTCATAGTTGACATGACCTCAGTGCAGGAGATCTCGATTCAGCCTCTGCAGAGTGGGCCTGCCGTGCCCTCGGTCCCAAACCTCACGCTAGCTTGTGTTTTCAGACTTCCTTCCTCACACTCCTGGCAAACAAGCCCTCCGGACTAGGAACTCCAGAACCACAACCCAGCCCAGTGTCTGCCTAATGGAAGAAAAACGTTTCCCTGTGGGTCTCTCCAGAAAACCCAGATGAGGATCAACCTGCTCGGGCCTCGACGGTACCCGAACTGGATAGGCTGCTCTGGGCACTCATGCTCTGCCTGACACAGCCTGAAGCCAGACGTCCAGACAGACAAGGAGACAGCTGGCCGCACACCCAGCACTTCGGACACGCCATGGTCTTATGCCGTCACCTCATCCTAACCTTGGTTTTCAGATATCTGAACCTAGACATTATATCAATTCTCCACACAGCTGGGTATAGCAAGCACAAAACAGAACTCCTCCTTCCCCATGGCTGTCAAGCTTTCTCTTGGCATGGAGTCACACCTTCAGGGTGGGAGAAACCTTCATGGCCCCTGATGCCACGCCCAAACTTGAGTGCTGCTTGGGCACAAATTCACACTGTGACCCTCAGCATGAGCCCCATGTCAAAGAAAGGCCTGTCAGGGCCTGGACCAAGAGCCCACATATGGGGCTTGCCAAGCCCCTATGCACCCAATCCTCACCACGGTTTGAATTTTCCAGTCGCCCCGCCCGTACCTGGAGCTCTGCTCTGGAATCCCTTTCTTGGAGAGACCCATGAGCCAGACAACACGACTCCACCCTTCCCACAAAATGACCCCAAACTCTTGGGAGCTGGGACAAATCCCCAGAGAGGGATACTCGTCCACAGTACCTGAGGCCACCGCTCCAATCCACGGCTATCCCGGACACAACATCCAGAGACAAAAGCCTGAAGGAACGCCTCCCACTCGCCCTTGTTTCAGAGGCCCAGGAGCTCCCTCTCGGGCTGTACATCCGGCCTGCCATACCCTAGGCGCCACTCATAAGCTGAGTTTGTGTATTCAGACTTCTGTGCCCACAGCCTGGACCCACACAACATCCAGGCTAGGGCCTCTGGACCAAACAGCGAAAGATTGTGCCTGCCCTCTCCAAGGAATGTGTGCCCAATCCATTGACCACAACCCTACAGGTTAGGGAAAAGCTCCAAGGTCCCTGAGGCCATCAATAGTATAGGCCACCCTGGACTAAGAGGGGCTCTCTGACAACAGCGGAGCAACTATCTCCACTTAGACTCTCAGACAGTGTCCCCAGAGACAGAAGGTTGAAATGGACAGGCCCCCAGGCCCTAATCTGAACCTTAGCTTTGGTTTCCATGTTTCCGTTCTCAGAGGACTGTTTTCGTAGACCAGCACATGGGGCTTTTCTGAGGCACCAAACCAAACATCTCTCATCTCTACATGGGCAGCTTTCTTACTGGGATGTATCAAACACTTCAGGTAGGAGAGTTCCGCAGGGCCACTGAACAACCAGCACATTCCAAGGTCTCCATGGACCCAAACGCACATTATGACGCATCCTCAGGAGAGGCCATTTCAACTCAGCCCCCTGGGTCGCGTGTTCCAGAGGCAGCAGATCAAACATATCTTGTCGCTAATAGCCAATGGGAATGCGAGGCATGCTGTACAGGGATCAATCCTTCGAACCCTGCTCTCCAGTCCTTCCATATGGTATGTCCTGGAGCCATGCAACAGGACTCGAATGTCCCGCAGAAGAAAACCTTGTGGTTTGGGGCAACCTCCAAACTCAGCGTGGGAAAACTTCCTTGGCCTCATGAGGCCCCCACTTCATGAAGGTGCCATCATGGACACATACTCCAGCCTCAGCCAACGTCTGATCCTCAGCCTGACTTCAGATGCAGGAGATTTTGATTCAGCCTCTGCAGAGTGGGCCTGCTCTGCCCTTGGCTCCAATCCTCACACTAGCTTGTGTTTTCAGACTTCCGTCCTCACACTCCTGGCCCACAAACCCTCCCTACTGGGAATTCTGGGGCCACAATGAAGCACTGTGCCTGCCTCCCAGGAGAAAAACCTTGTCTATGGCGCTGCCCAGAAACCCCAAATGAGGATCAAACTGCTTGGCCCTCGGCAACACCCCAATTGCATAGGCTACCTTAAACAGTGATGCTCTGTCACAAATAGCCTGAGCCCAGACCTTCCAACAGACACCGACACAGCTGGCTGCACACCCAGCACATTGGACCCGCCACTGCCTTAGGCCACCATCCATTCCCAACCTGGGTTTTCAGTCATCGGAACCTAGACCTTATCTCCAATCCCTGCACAGGGGGGAACCTGATGCACCAGTCAGAACCCTTCCTTCCCCATGGCAAGAAACCTTGCTGCTGGCATTGAGTCAAACCTCCAGTGTAGGAGAAAACGGCATGGCCCATGAGGCCACGCCCAAGCGTGAGGGCCGCCTTGGGCACAAACACACATTGTGACCCTCAGCGTGAGTACCTTATTCAAGTAACGCCTCTCAGTGACTGGACCAAGAGCCCGCATATGTGGCTTGCCATGCCCATAGGCACCCAGGACTAACTAGATGGTGTGTATTCCAGTTGAGGGAACCCACTGCTGTGCTCTAGAGTCCCTCTCCTGGGGGGTCCCCTGTGGCAGAAAACAGTACTCTTCATTCCCACAGAATGAACACAAACACTTGGGAGCTTGGACAATCCCCCGAGAGGAAGGCTCTTCCTCGGCCTCTGAGACAACCCCTACCCTGACCGGACACTGTAAACGCAACACCCAGAGACAAAATCCTGAGTGACTGCCTCCCACTTGCCCTACTTTGATTTCCAGAGGATCTCCCCTCACGGACTAGAGATCAGGCCTGCCATTACATTGGCCCCTAGCTGAGCCAAGTTTGCTTTTTCAGACATCGGTCCCCACAGCCCTGGCAAACACAGCCTCTAGGCTGGGTCCTCTGGAGCCATACCACAGGACCGTGCCTGCTCTCTCCTGGGAAACTGTGTCCATTCCTTTGGCCACACACCTCCAGAATATGAGAAACCTCAAGGCCTCCGAGGACATCCCACTACTGGGAGCCTCACTGGACTCACAGGGGCATTCGGACACAAGCTGAGCAGCTACATCCATGAATGCATGCACACAGATGTCAACAGAGATAGAAGGTTGAGCCGGACAGGCCTTTAGGCCGTAGTCTCAACTCTTGCTTTGGTTTCCAGGTGTCACTCCTCAGAGGCTTTGGTTCGAAGAACAGGGTATGGGGCTTTCCTGAGGCACGGAACAGAACTCCTCTCGTCCCCACATGGGAACTTTCCTTGTTGGAGCCGTGTCAAACACCTCATGTTGGAGAATCCTGCAGAGTCCCTGAGCCACCTCCACATTCCAAGGTCACCCAGGCCACCAAGCCACAGTAGGACTCATCTTCCGGAGAGACCATTTCAACTCTCCCCTCTGGGTAGCTCACCCAGGAGCCCGCAGATTGAGCCTGCCTTGTCCTGACTAAAGAGTGGGAATATGAGGTGGCGTTCCCAGGCATCCATGCTTAGACACCTGCTCTCGAGTCTTTCCATATGGGGCCTCTTGGAACCATCCAATAGGACTCGACTGTCGTGCAGAAGGTAACCTTCAGTTTTGGAGCAGTTCACAAATCCCATCGTAGGCAAAACTTTCTGGCCTCATGAAGCCCCCACACCCTTCAGGAAGAGGCCATGCTGGACAAGAACTCTAGCATGAGGCACGTCTCATAGTTGACATGACCTCAGTGCAGGAGATCTCGATTCAGCCTCTGCAGAGTGGGCCTGCCGTGCCCTCGGTCCCAAACCTCACGCTAGCTTGTGTTTTCAGACTTCCTTCCTCACACTCCTGGCAAACAAGCCCTCCGGACTAGGAACTCCAGAACCAAAACCCAGCCCAGTGTCTGCCCAACGGAAGAAAAACGTTTCCCTGTGGGTTTCTCCAGAAAACCCAGATGAGGATCAACCTGCTCGGGCCTCGACGGTACCCGAACTGGATAGGCTGCTCTGGGCACTCATGCTCTGCCTGACACAGCCTGAAGCCAGACGTCCAGACAGACAAGGAGACAGCTGGCCGCACACCCAGCACTTCGGACACGCCATGGTCTTATGCCGTCACCTCATCCTAACCTTGGTTTTCAGATATCTGAACCTAGACATTATATCAATTCTCCACACAGCTGGGTATAGCAAGCACAAAACAGAACTCCTCCTTCCCCATGGCTGTCAAGCTTGCTCTTGGCATGGAGTCACACCTTCAGGGTGGGAGAAACCTTCATGGCCCCTGATGCCACGCCCAAACTTGAGTGCTGCTTGGGCACAAATTCACACTGTGACCCTCAGCATGAGCCCCATGTCAAAGAAAGGCCTGTCAGGGCCTGGACCAAGAGCCCACATATGGGGCTTGCCAAGCCCCTATGCACCCAATCCTCACCACGGTTTGAATTTTCCAGTCGCCCCGCCCATACCTGAAGCTCTGCTCTGGGATCCCTTTCTTGGAGAGACCCATGAGCCAGACAACACGACTCCACCCTTCCCACAAAATGACCCCAAACTCTTGGGAGCTGGGACAAATCCCCAGAGAGGGATACTCGTCCACAGTACCTGAGGCCACCGCTCCAATCCACGGCTATCCCGGACACAACATCCAGAGACAAAAGCCTGAAGGAACGCCTCCCACTCGCCCTTGTTTCAGAGGCCCAGGAGCTCCCTCTCGGGCTGTACATCCGGCCTGCCATACCCTAGGCGCCACTCATAAGCTGAGTTTGTGTATTCAGACTTCTGTGCCCACAGCCTGGACCCACACAACATCCAGGCTAGGGCCTCTGGACCAAACAGCGAAAGATTGTGCAGGCCCTCTCCAAGGAATGTGTGCCCAATCCATTGACCACAACCCTACAGGTTAGGGAAAAGCTCCAAGGTCCCTGAGGCCATCAATAGTATAGGCCACCCTGGACTAAGAGGGGCTCTCTGACACCAGCGGAGCAACTATCTCCACTTAGACTCTCAGACAGTGTCCCCAGAGACAGAAGGTTGAAATGGACAGGCCCCCAGGCCCTAATCTGAACCTTAGCTTTGGTTTCCATGTTTCCGTTCTCAGAGGACTGTTTTCGTAGACCAGCACATGGGGCTTTTCTGAGGCACCAAACCAAACATCTCTCATCTCTACATGGGCAGCTTTCTTACTGGGATGTATCAAACACTTCAGGTAGGAGAGTTCCGCAGGGCCACTGAACAACCAGCACATTCCAAGGTCTCCATGGACCCAAACGCACATTATGACGCATCCTCAGGAGAGGCCATTTCAACTCAGCCCCCTGGGTCGCGTGTTCCAGAGGCAGCAGATCAAACATATCTTGTCGCTAATAGCCAATGGGAATGCGAGGCATGCTGTACAGGGATCCATCCTTCGAACCCTGCTCTCCAGTCCTTCCATATGGTATGTCCTGGAGCCATGCAACAGGACTCGAATGTCCCGCAGAAGGAAACCTTGTGGTTTGGGGCAACCTCCAAACTCAGCGTGGGAAAACTTCCTTGGCCTCATGAGGCCCCCACTTCATGAAGGTGCCATCATGGACACATACTCCAGCCTCAGCCAACGTCTGATCCTCAGCCTGACTTCAGATGCAGGAGATTTTGATTCAGCCTCTGCAGAGTGGGCCTGCTCTGCCCTTGGCTCCAATCCTCACACTAGCTTGTGTTTTCAGACTTCCGTCCTCACACTCCTGGCCCACAAACCCTCCCTACTGGGAATTCTGGGGCCACAATGAAGCACTGTGCCTGCCTCCCAGGAGAAAAACCTTGTCTATGGCGCTGCCCAGAAACCCCAAATGAGGATCAAACTGCTTGGCCCTCGGCAACACCCCAATTGCATAGGCTACCTTAAACAGTGATGCTCTGTCACAAATAGCCTGAGCCCAGACCTTCCAACAGACACCGACACAGCTGGCTGCACACCCAGCACATTGGACCCGCCACTGCCTTAGGCCACCATCCATTCCCAACCTGGGTTTTCAGTCATCGGAACCTAGACCTTATCTCCAATCCCTGCACAGGGGGGAACCTGATGCACAAGTCAGAACCCCTCCTTCCCCATGGCAAGAAACCTTGCTGCTGGCAGTGAGTCAAACCTCCAGTGTAGGAGAAAACGGCATGGCCCATGAGGCCACGCCCAAGCGTGAGGGCCGCCTTGGGCACAAACACACATTGTGACCCTCAGCGTGAGTACCTTATTCAAGTAACGCCTCTCAGTGACTGGACCAAGAGCCCGCATATGTGGCTTGCCATGCCCATAGGCACCCAGGACTAACTAGATGGTGTGTATTCCAGTTGAGGGAACCCACTGCTGTGCTCTAGAGTCCCTCTCCTGGGGGGTCCCCTGTGGCAGAAAACAGTACTCTTTATTCCCACAGAATGAACACAAACACTTGGGAGCTTGGACAATCCCCTGAGAGGAAGGCTCTTCCTCGGCCTCTGAGACAACCCCTACCCTGACCGGACACTGTAAAGGCAACACCCATAGACAAAATCCTGAGTGACTGCCTCCCACTTGCCCTACTTTGATTTCCAGAGGATCTCCCCTCACGGACTAGAGATCAGGCCTGCCATTACATTGGCCCCTAGCTGAGCCAAGATGCTTTTTCAGACATCGGTCCCCACAGCCCTGGCAAACACAACCTCTAGGCTGGGTCCTCTGGAGCCATACCACAGGACCGTGCCTGCTCTCTCCTGGGAAACTGTGTCCATTCCTTTGGCCACACACCTCCAGAATATGAGAAACCTCAAGGCCTCCGAGGACATCCCACTACTGGGAGCCTCACTGGACTCACAGGGGCATTCGGACACAAGCTGAGCAGCTACATCCATGAATGCATGCACACAGATGTCAACAGAGATAGAAGGTTGAGCCGGACAGGCCTTTAGGCCGTAGTCTCAACTCTTGCTTTGGTTTCCAGGTGTCACTCCTCAGAGGCTTTGGTTCGAAGAACAGGGTATGGGGCTTTCCTGAGGCACGGAACAGAACTCCTCTCGTCTCCACATGGGAAGTTTCCTTGTTGGAGCCGTGTCAAACACCTCATGTTGGAGAATCCTGCAGAGTCCCTGAGCCACCTCCACATTCCAAGGTCTCCCAGGCCACCAAGCCACAGTAGGACTCATCTTCAGGAGAGTCCATTTCAACTCTCCCCTCTGGGTAGCTCACCCAGGAGCCCGCAGATTGAGCCTGCCTTGTCCTGACTAAAGAGTGGGAATATGAGGTGGCGTTCCCAGGCATCCATGCTTAGACACCTGCTCTCGAGTCTTTCCATATGGGGCCTCTTGGAACCATCCAATAGGACTCGACTGTCGTGCAGAAGGTAACCTTCAGTTTTGGAGCAGTTCACAAATCCCATCGTAGGCAAAACTTTCTGGCCTCATGAAGCCCCCACACCCTTCAGGAAGAGGCCATGCTGGACAAGAACTCTAGCCTGAAGCACGTCTCATAGTTGACATGACCTCAGTGCAGGAGATCTCGATTCAGCCTCTGCAGAGTGGGCCTGCCGTGCCCTCGGTCCCAAACCTCACGCTAGCTTGTGTTTTCAGACTTCCTTCCTCACACTCCTGGCAAACAAGCCCTCCGGACTAGGAACTCCAGAACCACAACCCAGCCCAGTGTCTGCCCAACGGAAGAAAAACGTTTCCCTGTGGGTCTCTCCAGAAAACCCAGATGAGGATCAACCTGCTCGGGCCTCGACGGTACCCGAACTGGATAGGCTGCTCTGGGCACTCATGCTCTGCCTGACACAGCCTGAAGCCAGACGTCCAGACAGACAAGGAGACAGCTGGCCGCACACCCAGCACTTCGGACACGCCATGGTCTTATGCCGTCACCTCATCTTAACCTTGGTTTTCAGATATCTGAACCTAGATATTATATCAATTCTCCACACAGCTGGGTATAGCAAGCACAAAACAGAACTCCTCCTTCCCCATGGCTGTCAAGCTTGCTCTTGGCATGGAGTCACACCATCAGGGTGGGAGAACCCTTCATGGCCCCTGATGCCACGCCCAAACTTGAGTGCTGCTTGGGCACAAATTCACACTGTGACCCTCAGCATGAGCCCCATGTCAAAGAAAGGCCTGTCAGGGCCTGGACCAAGAGCCCACATATGGGGCTTGCCAAGCCCCTATGCACCCAATCCTCACCACGGTTTGAATTTTCCAGTCGCCCCGCCCGTACCTGGAGCTCTGCTCTGGAATCCCTTTCTTGGAGAGACCCATGAGCCAGACAACACGACTCCACCCTTCCCACAAAATGACCCCAAACTCTTGGGAGCTGGGACAAATCCCCAGAGAGGGATACTCGTCCACAGTACCTGAGGCCACCGCTCCAATCCACGGCTATCCCGGACACAACATCCAGAGACAAAAGCCTGAAGGAACGCCTCCCACTCGCCCTTGTATCAGAGGCCCAGGAGCTCCCTCTCGGGCTGTACATCCGGACTGCCATACCCTATGCGCCACTCATAAGCTGAGTTTGTGTATTCAGACTTCTGTGCCCACAGCCTGGACCCACACAACATCCAGGCTAGGGCTTCTGGACCAAACAGCGAAAGATTGTGCCTGTCCTCTCCAAGGAAAGTGTGCCCAATCCATTGACCACAACCCTACAGGTTAGGGAAAAGCTCCAAGGTCCTTGAGGCCATCAATAGTATAGGCCACCCTGGACTAAGAGGGGCTCTCTGACACCAGCGGAGCAACTATCTCCACTTAGACTCTCAGACAGTGTCCCCAGAGACAGAAGGTTGAAATGGACAGGCCCCCAGGCCCTAATCTGAACCTTAGCTTTGGTTTCCATGTTTCCGTTCTCAGAGGACTGTTTTCGTAGACCAGCACATGGGGCTTTTCTGAGGCACCAAACCAAACATCTCTCATCTCCACATGGGCAGCTTTATTACTGGGATGTATCAAACACTTCAGGTAGGAGAGTTCCGCAGGGCCACTGAACAACCAGCACATTCCAAGGTCTCCATGGACCCAAACGCACATTATGACGCATCCTCAGGAGAGGCCATTTCATCTCAGCCCCCTGGGTCGCGTGTTCCAGAGGCAGCAGATCAAACATATCTTGTCGCTAATAGCCAATGGGAATGCGAGGCATGCAGTACAGGGATCCATCCTTCGAACCCTGCTCTCCAGTCCTTCCATATGGTATGTCCTGGAGCCATGCAACAGGACTCGAATGTCCCGCAGAAGGAAACCTTGTGGTTTGGGGCAACCTCCAAACTCAGCGTGGGAAAACTTCCTTGGCCTCATGAGGCCCCCACTTCATGAAGGTGCCATCATGGACACATACTCCAGCCTCAGCCAACGTCTGATCCTCAGCCTGACTTCAGATGCAGGAGATTTTGATTCAGCCTCTGCAGAGTGGGCCTGCTCTGCCCTTGGCTCCAATCCTCACACTAGCTTGTGTTCTCAGACTTCCGTCCTCACACTCCTGGCCCACAAACCCTCCCTACTGGGAATTCTGGGGCCACAATGAAGCACTGTGCTTGCCTCCCAGGAGAAAAACCTTGTCTATGGCGCTGCCCAGAAACCCCAAATGAGGATCAAACTGCTTGGCCCTCGGCAACACCCCAATTGCATAGGCTACCTTAAACATTGATGCTCTGTCGCAAATAGCCTGAGCCCAGACCTTCCAACAGACACCGATACAGCTGGCTGCACACCCAGCACATTGGACCGGCCACTACCTTAGGCCACCATCCATTCCCAAACTTGGTTTTCAATCATCGGAACCTAGACCTTATCTCCAATCCCTGCACAGGGGGGAACCTGATGCAAGAGTCAGAACACCTCCTTCCCCCTGGCAAGAATCCCTGCTGCTGGCAGTGAGTCAATCCTTCAGTGTAGGAGAAAACGGCATGGCCCATGAGGCCACGCCCAAGCGTGAGGGCCGCATTGGGCACAAACACACATTGTGACCCTCAGCGTGAGTACCTTATTCAAGTAACGCCTCTCAGTGACTGGACCAAGAGCCCGCATATGTGGCTTGCCATGCCCATAGGCACCCAGGACTAACTAGATGGTGTGTATTCCAGTTGAGGGAACCCACTGCTGTGCTCTAGAGTCCCTCTCCTGGGTGGTCCCCTGTGGCAGAAAACAGTACTCCTCATTCCCACAGAATGAACACAAACACTTGGGAGCTTGGACAATCCCCCGAGAGGAAGGCTCTTCCTCGGCCTCTGAGACAAACCCTACCCTGACCGGACACTGCAAACGCAACACCCAGAGACAAAATCCTGAGTGACTGCCTCCCACTTGCCCTACTTTAATTTCCAGAGGATCTCCCCTCACGGACTAGAGATCAGGCCCGCCATTACATAGGCCCCTAGCTGAGCCAAGTTTGCTTTTTCAGACATCTGTCCCCACAGCCCTGGCAAACACAACCTCTAGGCTGGGTCCTCTGGAGCCATACCACAGGACCGTGCTTGCTCTCTCCTGGGAAACTGTGTCCATTCCTTTGGCCACACACCTCCAGAATATGAGAAACCTCAAGGCCTCCGAGGACATCCCAATACTGGGAGCCTCACTGGACTCACAGGGGCATTCGGACACAAGCTGAGCAGCTAAATCCAATAATGCATGCACACAGATGTCAACAGAGATAGAAGGTTGAGCCGGACAGGCCTTTAGGCCGTAGTCTCAACTCTTGCTTTGGTTTCCAGGTGTCACTCCTCAGAGGCTTTGGTTCGAAGAACAGGGTATGGGGCTTTCCTGAGGCACGGAACAGAACTCCTCTCGTCTCCACATGGGAAGTTTCCTTGTTGGAGCCGTGTCAAACACCTCATGTTGGAGAATCCTGCAGAGTCCCTGAGCCACCTCCACATTCCAAGGTCACCCAGGCCACCAAGCCACAGTAGGACTCATCTTCAGGAGAGTCCATTTCAACTCTCCCCTCTGGGAGCTCACCCAGGAGCCCGCAGTTAGAGCCTGCCTTGTCCTGACTAAAGAGTGGGAATATGAGGTGGCGTTCCCAGGCATCCATTCTTAGACACCTGCTCTCGAGTCTTTCCATATGGGGCCTCTTGGAACCATCCAATAGGACTCGACTGTCGTGCAGAAGGTAACCTTCAGTTTTGGAGCAGTTCACAAATCCCATCGTAGGCAAAACTTTCTGGCCTCATGAAGCCCCCACACCCTTCAGGAAGAGGCCATGCTGGACAAAAACTCTAGTCTGAGGCATGTCTCATAGTTGACATGACCTCAGTGCAGGAGATCTCGTTTCAGCCTCTGCAGAGTGGGCCTGCCGTGCCCTCGGTCCCAAACCTCACGCTAGCTTGTGTTTTCCGACTTCCTTCCTCACACTCCTGGCAAACAAGCCCTCCGGACTAGGAAATCCGGAACCAAAACCCAACCGAGTGTCTGCCCAATGGAAGAAAAACGTTTCCCTGTGGGGCTCTCCAGAAAACCCAGATGAGGATCAACCTGCTCGGGCCTCGACGGTACCCGAACTGGATAGGCTGCTCTGGGCACTCATGCTCTGCCTGACACAGCCTGAAGCCAGACGTCCAGACAGACAAGGAGACAGCTGGCCGCACACCCAGCACTTCGGACACGCCATGGTCTTATGCCGTCACCTCATCCTAACCTTGGTTTTCAGATATCTGAACCTAGACATTATATCAATTCTCCACACAGCTGGGTATAGCAAGCACAAAACAGAACTCCTCCTTCCCCATGGCTGTCAAGCTTGCTCTTGGCATGAGTCACACCTTCAGGGTGGGAGAACCCTTCATGGCCCCTGATGCCACGCCCAAACTTGAGTGCTGCTTGGGCACAAATTCACACTGTGACCCTCAGCATGAGCCCCATGTCAAAGAAAGGCCTGTCAGGGCCTGGACCAAAAGCCCACATATGGGGCTTGCCAAGCCCCTATGCACCCAGTCCTCACCACGGTTTGAATTTTCCAGTCACCCCGCCCGTACTTGGAGCTCTGCTCTGGAATCCCTTTCTTGGAGAGACCCATGAGCCAGACAACACGACTCCACCCTTCCCACAAAATGACCCCAAACTCTTGGGAGCTGAGACAAATCCCCAGAGAGGGATACTCGTCCACAGTACCTGAGGCCACCGCTCCAATCCACGGCTATCCCGGACACAACATCCAGAGACAAAAGCCTGAAGGAACGCCTCCCACTCGCCCTTGTTTCAGAGGCCCAGGAGCCCCCTCTCGGGCTGTACATCCGGCCTGCCATACCCTAGGCGCCACTCATAAGCTGAGTTTGTGTATTCAGACTTCTGTGCCCACAGCCTGGACGCACACAACATCCAATCTAGGGCCTCTGGACCAAACAGCGAAAGATTGTGCCTGCCCTCTCCAAGGAAAGTGTGCCCAATCCATTGACCACAACCCTACAGGTTAGGGAAAACTCCAAGGTCCCTGAGGCCATCAATAGTATAGGCCACCCTGGACTAAGAGGGGCTCTCTGACACCAGCGGAGCAACTATCTCCACTTAGACTCTCAGACAGTGTCCCCAGAGACAGAAGGTTGAAATGGACAGGCCCCCAGGCCCTAATCTGAACCTTAGCTTTGGTTTCCATGTTTCCGTTCTCAGAGGACTGTTTTCGTAGACCAGCACATGGGGCTTTTCTGAGGCACCAAACCAAACATCTCTCATCTCCACACGGAAAGCTTTCTTACTGGGATGTATCAAACACTTCCGGTAGGAGAGTTCCGCAGGGCCACTGAACAACCAGCACATTCCAAGTTCTACATGGACCCAAACGCACATTATGACGCATCCTCAGGAGAGGCCATTTCATCTCAGCCCCCTGGGTGGCGTGTTCCAGAGGCAGCAGATCAAACATATCTTGTCGCTAATAGCCAATGGGAATGCGAGGCATGCAGTACAGGGATCCATCCTTCGAACCCTGCTCTCCAGTCCTTCCATATGGTATGTCCTGGAGCCATGCAACAAGACTCAAATGTCCCGCAGAAGGAAACCTTGTGGTTTGGGGCAACCTCCAAACTCAGCGTGGGAAAACTTCCTTGGCCTCATGAGGCCCCCACTTCATGAAGGTGCCATCATGGACACATACTCCAGCCTCAGCCAACGTCTGATCCTAGCCTTACTTCAGATGCAGGAGATTTTGATTCAGCCTCTGCAGAGTGGGCCTGCTCTGCCCTTGGCTCCAATCCTCACACTAGCTTGTGTTTTCAGACTTCCGTCCTCACACTCCTGGCCCACAAACCCTCCCTACTGGGAATTCTGGGGCCACAATGAAGCACTGTGCCTGCCTCCCAGGAGAAAAACCTTGTCTATGGCGCTGCCCAGAAACCCCAAATGAGGATCAAACTGCTTGGCCCTCGGCAACACCCCAATTGCATAGGCTACCTTAAACAGTGATGCTCTGTCGCAAATAGCCTGAGCCCAGACCTTCCAACAGACACCGACACAGCTGGCTGCACACCCAGCACATTGGACCCGCCACTGCCTTAGGCCACCATCCATTCCCAACCTGGGTTTTCAGTCATCGGAACCTAGACCTTATCTCCAATCCCTGCACAGGGGGGAACCTGATGCACAAGTCAGAACCCCTCCTTCCCCCTGGCAAGAAACCTTGCTGCTGGCAGTGAGTCAAACCTTCAGTGTAGGAGAAAACGGCATGGCCCATGAGGCCACGCCCAAGCGTGAGGGCCGCCTTGGGCACAAACACACATTGTGACCCTCAGCGTGAGTACCTTATTCAAGTAACGCCTCTCAGTGACTGGACCAAGAGCCCGCATATGTGGCTTGCCATGCCCATAGGCACCCAGGACTAACTAGATGGTGTGTATTCCAGTTGAGGGAACCCACTGCTGTGCTCTAGAGTCCCTCTCCTGGGGGGTCCCCTGTGGCAGAAAACAGTACTCTTCATTCCCACAGAATGAACACAAACACTTGGGAGCTTGGACAATCCCCCGAGAGGAAGGCTCTTCCTCGGCCTCTGAGACAACCCCTACCCTGACCGGACACTGTAAATGCAACACCCAGAGACAAAATCCTGAGTGACTGCCTCCCACTTGCCCTACTTTGATTTCCAGAGGATCTCCCCTCACGGACTAGAGATCAGGCCTGCCATTACATTGGCCCCTAGCTGAGCCAAGTTTGCTTTTTCAGACATCTGTCCCCACAGCCCTGGCAAACACAGCCTCTAGGCTGGGTCCTCTGGAGCCATACCACAGGACCGTGCCTGCTCTCTCCTGGGAAACTGTGTCCATTCCTTTGGCCACACACCTCCAGAATATGAGAAACCTCAAGGCCTCCGAGGACATCCAACTACTGGGAGCCTCACTGGACTCACAGGGGCATTCGGACACAAGCTGAGCAGCTACATCCATGAATGCATGCACACAGATGTCAACAGAGATAGAAGGTTGAGCCGGACAGGCCTTTAGGCCGTAGTCTCAACTCTTGCTTTGGTTTCCAGGTGTCACTCCTCAGAGGCTTTGGTTCGAAGAACAGGGTATGGGGCTTTCCTGAGGCACGGAACAGAACTCCTCTCGTCTCCACATGGGAAGTTTCCATGTTGGAGCCGTGTCAAACACCTCATGTTGGAGAATCCTGCAGAGACCCTGAGCCACCTCCACATTCCAAGGTCTCCCAGGCCACCAAGCCACAGTAGGACTCATCTGCAGGAGAGTCCATTTCAACTCTCCCCTCTGGGTAGCTCACCCAGGAGCCCGCAGATTGAGCCTGCCTTGTCCTGACTAAAGAGTGGGAATATGAGGTGGCGTTCCCAGGCATCCATGCTTAGACACCTGCTCTCGAGTCTTTCCATATGGGGCCTCTTGGAACCATCGAATAGGACTCGTCTGTCGTGCAGAAGGTAACCTTCAGTTTTGGAGCAGTTCACAAATCCCATCGTAGGCAAAACTTTCTGGCCTCATGAAGCCCCCACACCCTTTAGGAAGAGGCCATGCTGGACAAACACTCTAGCCTGAGGCACGTCTCATAGTTGACATGACCTCAGTGCAGGAGATCTCGATTCAGCCTCTGCAGAGTGGGCCTGCCGTGCCCTCGGTCCCAAACCTCACGCTAGCTTGTGTTTTCAGACTTCCTTCCTCACACTCCTGGCAAACAAGCCCTCCGGACTAGGAACTCCGGAACCAAAACCCAGCCCAGTGTCTGCCCAACGGAAGAAAAACGTTTCCCTGTGGGGCTCTCCAGAAAACCCAGATGAGGATCAACCTGCTCGGGCCTCGACGGTACCCGAACTGGATAGGCTGCTCTGGGCACTCATGCTCTGCCTGACACAGCCTGAAGCCAGACGTCCAGACAGACAAGGAGACAGCTGGCCGCACACCCAGCACTTCGGACACGCCATGGTCTTATGCCGTCACCTCATCCTAACCTTGGTTTTCAGATATCTGAACCTAGACATTATATCAATTCTCCACACAGCTGGGTATAGCAAGCACAAAACAGAACTCCTCCTTCCCCATGGCTGTCAAGCTTGCCCTTGGCATGGAGTCACACCTTCAGGGTGAGAGAAACCTTCATGGCCCCTGATGCCACGCCCAAACTTGAGTGCTGCTTGGGCACAAATTCACACTGTGACCCTCAGCATGAGCCCCATGTCAAAGAAAGTCCTGTCAGGGCCTGGACCAAGAGCCCACATATGGGGCTTGCCAAGCCCCTATGCACCCAATCCTCACCACGGTTTGAATTTTCCAGTCGCCCCGCCCGTATCTGGAGCTCTGCTCTGGAATCCCTTTCTTGGAGAGACCCATGAGCCAGACAACACGACTCCACCCTTCCCAAAAATGACCCCAAACTCTTGGGAGCTGGGACAAATCCCCAGAGAGGGATACTCGTCCACAGTACCTGAGGCCACCGCTCCAATCCACGGCTATCCCGGACACAACATCCAGAGACAAAAGCCTGAAGGAACGCCTCCCACTCGCCCTTGTTTCAGATGCCCAGGAGCTCCCTCTCGGGCTGTACATCCGGCATGCCATACCCTAGGTGCCACTCATAAGCTAGTTTGTGTATTCAGACTTCTGTGCCCACAGCCTGGACCCACACAACATCCAGGCTAGGGCTTCTGGACCAAACAGCAAAAGATTGTGCCTGCCCTCTCCAAAGAAAGTGTGCCCAATCCATTGACCACAACCCTACAGGTTAGGGAAAAGCTCCAAGGTCCCTGAGGCCATCAATAGTATAGGCCACCCTGGAAAAGAGGGGCTCTCTGACACCAGCGGAGCAAATATCTCCACTTAGACTCTCAGACAGTGTCCCCAGAGACAGAAGGTTGAAATGGACAGGCCCCCAGGCCCTAATCTGAACCTTAGCTTTGGTTTCCATGTTTCCGTTCTCAGAGGACTGTTTTCGTAGACCAGCACATGGGGCTTTTCTGAGGCACCAAACCAAACCTCTCTCATCTCCACATGGGCCGCTTTCTTACTGGGATGTATCAAACACTTCAGGTAGGAGAGTTCCGCAGAGCCACTGAACAACCAGCACATTCCAAGGTCTCCATGGACCCAAACGCACATTATGACGCATTCTCAGGAGAGGCCATTTCAACTCAGCCCCCTGGGTCGCGTGTTCCAGAGGCAGCAGATCAAACATATCTTGTCGCTAATAGCCAATGGGAATGCGAGGCATGCTGTACAGGGATCCATCCTTCGAACCCTGCTCTCCAGTCCTTCCATATGGTATGTCCTGGAGCCATGCAACAGGACTCGAATGTCCCCCAGAAGGAAACCTTGTGGTTTGGGGCAACCTCCAAACTCAGCGTGGGAAAACTTCCTTGGCCTCATGAGGCCCCCACTTCATGAAGGTGCCATCATGGACACATACTCCAGCCACAGCCAAAGTCTGATCCTCAGCCTGACTTCAGATGCAGGAGATTTTGATTCAGCCTCTGCAGAGTGGGCCTGCTCTGCCCTTGGCTCCAATCCTCACACTAGCTTGTGTTTTCAGACTTCCGTCCTCACACTCCTGGCCCACAAACCCTCCCTACTGGGAATTCTGGGGCCACAATGAAGCACTGTGCCTGCCTCCCAGGAGAAAAACATTGTCTATGGCGCTGCCCAGAAACCCCAAATGAGGATCAAACTGCTTGGCCCTCGGCAACACCCCAATTGCATAGGCTACCTTAAACAGTGATGCTCTGTCGCAAATAGCCTGAGCCCAGACCTTCCAACAGACACCGACACAGCTGGCTGCACACCCAGCACAATGGACCCGCCACTGCCTTAGGCCACCATCCATTCCCAACCTGGGTTTTCAGTCATCGGAACCTAGACCTTATCTCCAATCCCTGCACAGGGGGGAACCTGATGCACAAGTCAGAACCCCTCCTTCCCCCTGGCAAGAAACCTTGCTGCTGGCAGTGAGTCAAACCTTCAGTGTAGGAGAAAACGGCATGGCCCATGAGGCCACGCCCAAGCGTGAGGGCCGCCTTGGGCACAAACACACATTGTGACCCTCAGCGTGAGTACCTTATTCAAGTAACGCCTCTCAGTGACTGGACCAAGAGCCCGCATATGTGGCTTGCCATGCCCATAGGCATCCAGGACTAACTAGATGGTGTGTATTCCAGTTGAGGGAACCCACTGCTGTGCTCTAGAGTCCCTCTCCTGGGGGGTCCCCTGTGGCAGAAAACAGTACTCTTCATTCCCACAGAATGAACACAAACACTTGGGAGCTTGGACAATCCCCCGAGAGGAAGGCTCTTCCTCGGCCTCTGAGACAACCCCTACCCTGACCGGACACTGTAAATGCAACACCCAGAGACAAAATCCTGAGTGACTGCCTCCCACTTGCCCTACTTTGATTTCCAGAGGATCTCCCCTCACGGACTAGAGATCAGGCCTGCCATTACATTGGCCCCTAGCTGAGCCAAGTTTGCTTTTTCAGACATCTGTCCCCACAGCCCTGGCAAACACAGCCTCTAGGCTGGGTCCTCTGGAGCCATACCACAGGACCGTGCCTGCTCTCTCCTGGGAAACTGTGTCCATTCCTTTGGCCACACACCTCCAGAATATGAGAAACCTCATGGCCTCCGAGGACATCCAACTACTGGGAGCCTCACTGGACTCACAGGGGCATTCGGACACAAGCTGAGCAGCTACATCCATGAATGCATGCACACAGATGTCAACAGAGATAGAAGGTTGAGCCGGACAGGCCTTTAGGCCGTAGTCTCAACTCTTGCTTTGGTTTCCAGGTGTCACTCCTCAGAGGCTTTGGTTCGAAGAACAGGGTATGGGGCTTTCCTGAGGCACGGAACAGAACTCCTCTCGTCTCCACATGGGAAGTTTCCATGTTGGAGCCGTGTCAAACACCTCATGTTGGAGAATCCTGCAGAGACCCTGAGCCACCTCCACATTCCAAGGTCTCCCAGGCCACCAAGCCACAGTAGGACTCATCTGCAGGAGAGTCCATTTCAACTCTCCTCTCTGGGTAGCTCACCCTGGAGCCCGCAGATTGAGCCTGCCTTGTCCTGACTAAAGAGTGGGAATATGAGGTGGCGTTCCCAGACATCCATGCTTAGACACCTGCTCTCGAGTCTTTCCATATGGGGCCTCTTGGAACCATCGAATAGGACTCGACTGTCGTGCAGAAGGTAACCTTCAGTTTTGGAGCAGTTCACAAATCCCATCGTAGGCAAAACTTTCTGGCCTCATGAAGCCCCCACACCCTTCAGGAAGAGGCCATGCTGGACAAACACTCTAGCCTGAGGCACGTCTCATAGTTGACATGACCTCAGTGCAGGAGATCTCGATTCAGCCTCTGCAGAGTGGGCCTGCCGTGCCCTCGGTCCCAAACCTCACGCTAGCTTGTGTTTTCAGACTTCCTTCCTCACACTCCTGGCAAACAAGCCCTCCGGACTAGGAACTCCAGAACCAAAACCCAGCCCAGTGTCTGCCCAACGGAAGAAAAACGTTTCCCTGTGGGGCTCTCCAGAAAACCCAGATGAGGATCAACCTGCTCGGGCCTCGACGGTACCCGACCTGAATAGGCTGCTCTGGGCACTCATGCTCTGCCTGACACAGCCTGAAGCCAGACGTCCAGACAGACAAGGAGACAGCTGGCCGCACACCCAGCACTTCGGACATGCCATGGTCTTATGCCGTCACCTCATCCTAACCTTGGTTTTCAGATATCTGAACCTAGACATTATATCAATTCTCCACACAGCTGGGTATAGCAAGCACAAAACAGAACTCCTCGTTCCCCAGGGCTGTCAATCTTGCCCTTGGCATGGAGTCGCACTTTCAGGGTGGGAGAAACCTTCATGGCCCCTGATGCCACGCCCAAACTTGAGTGCTGCTTGGGCACAAATTCACACTGTGACCCTCAGCATGAGCCCCATGTCAAAGAAAGGCCTGTCAGGGCCTGGACCAAGAGCCCACATATGGGGCTTGCCAAGCCCCTATGCACCCAATCCTCACCACGGTTTGAATTTTCCAGTCGCCCCGCCCGTACCTGGAGCTCTGCTCTGGAATCCCTTTCTTGGAGAGACCCATGAGCCAGACAACACGACTCCACCCTTCCCACAAAATGACCCCAAACTCTTGGGAGCTGGGACAAATCCCCTGAGAGGGATACTCGTCCACAGTACCTGAGGCCACCGCTCCAATCCACGGCTATCCCGGACACAACATCCAGAGACAAAAGCCTGAAGGAACGCCTCCCACTCGCCGTTGTTTCAGAGGCCCAGGAGCACCCTCTCGGGCTGTACATCCGGCCGGCCATACCCTAGACGCCAATCATAAGCTGAGTTTGTGTATTCAGACTTCTGTGCCCACAGCCTGGACCCACACAACATCCAGGCTAGGGCCTCTGGACCAAACAGCGAAAGATTGTGCCTGCACTCTCCAAGGAAAGTGTGCCCAATCCATTGACCACAACCCTGCAGGTTAGGGAAAAGCTCCAAGGTCCCTGAGGCCATCAATAGTATAGGACACCCTGGACTAAGAGGGGCTCTCTGACACCAGCGGAGCAACTATCTCCACTTAGACTCTCAGACAGTGTCCCCAGAGACAGAAGGTTGAAATCTGAACCTTAGCTTTGGTTTCCATGTTTCCGTTCACAGAGGACTGTTTTCGTAGACCAGCACATGGGGCTTTTCTGAGGCACCAAACCAAACATCTCTCATCTCCACATGGGCAGCTTTCTTACTGGGATGTATCAAACACTTCAGGTAGGAGAGTTCCGCAGGGCCACTGAACAACCAGCACATTCCAAGGTCTCCATGGACCCAAACGCACATTATGACGCATCCTCAGGAGAGGCCATTTCAACTCAGCCCCCTGGGTCGCGTGTTCCAGAGGCAGCAGATCAAACATATCTTGTCGCTAATAGCCAATGGGAATGCGAGGCATGCTGTACAGGGATCCATCCTTCGAACCCTGCTCTCCAGTCCTTCCATATGGTATGTCCTGGAGCCATGCAACAGGACTCGAATGTCCCGCAGAAGGAAACCTTGTGGTTTGGGGCAACCTCCAAACTCAGCGTGGGAAAACTTCCTTGGCCTCATGAGGCCCCCACTTCATGAAGGTGCCATCATGGACACATACTCCAGCCTCAGCCAACGTCTGATCCTCAGCCTGACTTCAGATGCAGGAGATTTTGATTCAGCCTCTGCAGAGTGGGCCTGCTCTGCCTTTGGCTCCAATCCTCACACTAGCTTGTGTTTTCAGACTTCCGTCCTCACACACCTGGCCCACAAACCCTCCCTACTGGGAATTCTGGGGCCACAATGAAGCACTGTGCCTGCCTCCCAGGAGAAAAACATTGTCTATGGCGCTGCCCAGAAACCCCAAATGAGGATCAAACTGCTTGGCCCTCGGCAACACCCCAATTGCATAGGCTACCTTAAACAGTGATGCTCTGTCACAAATAGCCTGAGCCCAGACCTTCCAACAGACACCGACACAGCTGGCTGCACACCCAGCACATTGGACCCACCACTGCCTTAGGCCACCATCCATTCCCAACCTGGGTTTTCAGTCATCGGAACCTAGACCTTATCTCCAATCCTTGCACAGGGGGGAACCTGATGCACAAGTCAGAACCCCTCCTTCCCCCTGGCAAGAAACCTTGCTGCTGGCAGTGAGTCAAACCTTCAGTGTAGGAGAAAACGGCATGGCCCATGAGGCCACGCCCAAGCGTGAGGGCCGCCTTGGGCACAAACACACATTGTGACCCTCAGCGTGAGTACCTTATTCAAGTAACGCCTCTCAGTGACTGGACCAAGAGCCCGCATATGTGGCTTGCCATGCCCATAGGCATCCAGGACTAACTAGATGGTGTGTATTCCAGTTGAGGGAACCCACTGCTGTGCTCTAGAGGCCCTCTCCTGGGGGGTCCCCTGTGGCAGAAAACAGTACTCTTCATTCCCACAGAATGAACACAAAGACTTGGGAGCTTGGACAATCCCCCGAGGGGAAGGCTCTTCCTCGGCCTCTGAGACAACCCCTACCCTGACCGGACACTGTAAACGCAACACCCAGAGACAAAATCCTGAGTGACTGCCTCCCACTTGCCCTACTTTGATTTCCAGAGGATCTCCCCTCACGGACTAGAGATCAGGCCTGCCATTACATTGGCCCCTAGCTGAGCCAAGTTTGCTTTTTCAGACATCTGTCCCCACAGCCCTGGCAAACACAGCCTCTAGGCTGGGTCCTCTGGAGCCATACCACAGGACCGTGCCTGCTCTCTCCTGGGAAACTGTGTCCATTCCTTTGGCCACACACCTCCAGAATATGAGAAACCTCAAGGCCTCCGAGGACATCCCACTACTGGGAGCCTCACTGGACTCACAGGGGCATTCGGACACAAGCTGAGCAGCTACATCCATGAATGCATGCACACAGATGTCAACAGAGATAGAAGGTTGAGCCGGACAGGCCTTTAGGCCGTAGTCTCAACTCTTGCTTTGGTTTCCAGGTGTCACTCCTCAGAGGCTTTGGTTCGAAGAACAGGGTATGGGGCTTTCCTGAGGCACGGAACAGAACTCCTCTCGTCTCCACATGGGAAGTTTCCTTGTGGAGCCGTGTCAAACACCTCATGTTGGAGAATCCTGCAGAGTCCCTGAGCCACCTCCACATTCCAAGGTCTCCCAGGCCACCAAGCCACAGTAGGACTCATCTTCAGGAGAGACCGTTTCAACTCTCTCCTCTGGGTAGCTCACCCAGGAGCCCGCAGATTGAGCCTGCCTTGTCCTGACTAAAGAGTGGGAATATGAGGTGGCGTTCCCAGGCATCCATGCTTAGACACCTGCTCTCGAGTCTTTCCATATGGGGCCTCTTGGAACCATCGAATAGGACTCGACTGTCGTGCAGAAGGTAACCTTCAGTTTTGGAGCAGTTCACAAATCCCATCGTAGGCAAAACTTTCTGGCCTCATGAAGCCCCCACACCCTTCAGGAAGAGGCCATGCTGGACAAGAACTCTAGCCTGAGGCACGTCTCATAGTTGACATGACCTCAGTGCAGGAGATCTCGATTCAGCCTCTGCAGAGTGGGCCTGCCGTGCCCTCGGTCCCAAACCTCACGCTAGCTTGTGTTTTCAGACTTCCTTCCTCACACTCCTGGCAAACAAGCCCTCTGGACTAGGAACTCCAGAACCAAAACCCAGCGCAGTGTCTGCCCAATGGAAGAAAACATTTCCCTGTGGGGCTCTCCAGAAAACCCAGATGAGGATCAACCTGCTCGGGCCTCGACGGTACCCGAACTGGATAGGCTGCTCTGGGCACTCATGCTCTGCCTGACACAGCCTGAAGCCAGACGTCCAGACAGACAAGGAGACAGCTGGCCGCACACCCAGCACATCGGACATGCCATGGTCTTATGCCGTCACCTCATCCTAACCTTGGTTTTCAGATATCTGAACCTAGACATTATATCAATTCTCCACACAGCTGGGTATAGCAAGCACAAAACAGAACTCCTCCTTCTACATGGCTGTCAAGCTTGCTCTTGGCATGGAGTCACACCTTCAGGGTGGGAGAAACCTTCATGGCCCCTGATGCCACGCCCAAACTTGAGTGCTGCTTGGGCACAAATTCACACTGTGACCCTCAGCATGAGCCCCTGTCAAAGAAAGGCCTGACAGGGCCTGGAACAAGAGCCCACATATGGGGCTTGCCAAGCCCCTCTGCACCCAATCCTCACCACGGTTTGAATTTTCCAGTCGCCCCGCCCGTACCTGGAGCTCTGCTCTGGAATCCCTTTCTTGGAGAGACCCATGAGCCAGACAACACGACTCCACCCTTCCCACAAAATGACCCCAAACTCTTGGGAGCTGGGACAAATCCCCAGAGAGGGATACTCGTCCACAGTACCTGAGGCCACCGCTCCAATCCACGGCTATCCCGGACACAACATCCAGAGACAAAAGCCTGAAGGAACGCCTCCCACTCGCCCTTGTTTCAGAGGCCCAGGAGTTCCCTCTCGGGCTGTACATCCGGCCTGCCATACCCTAGGCGCCACTCATAAGCTGAGTTTGTGTATTCAGACTTCTGTGCCCACAGCCTGGACCCACACAACATCCAGGCTAGGGCCTCTGGACCAAATAGCGAAAGATTTTGCCTGCCCTCTCCAAGGAAAGTGTGCCCAATCCATTGACCACAACCCTACAGGTTAGGGAAAAGCTCCAAGGTCCCTGAGGCCATCAATAGTATAGGCCACCTTGGACTAAGAGGGGCTCTCTGACACCAGGGGAGCAACTATCTCCACTTAGACTCTCAGACAGTGTCCCCTGAGACAGAAGGTTGAAATGGACAGGCCCCCATACCCTAATCTGAACTTTAGCTTTGGTTTCCATGTTTCCGTTCTCAGAGGACTGTTTTCGTAGACCAGCACATGGTGCTTTTCTGAGGCACCAAACCAAACATCTCTCATCTCCACATGGGCAGCTTTCTTACTGGGATGTATCAAACACTTCTGGTAGGAGAGTTCCGCAGGGCCACTGAACAACCAGCACATTCCAAGGTCTACATGGACCCAAACGCACATTATGACGCATCCTCAGGAGAGGCCATTTCAACTCTGCCCCCTGGGTCGCGTGTTCCAGAGGCAGCAGATCAAACATATCTTGTCGCTAATAGCCAATGGGAATGCGAGGCATGCTGTACAGGGATCCATCCTTCGAACCCTGCTCTCCAGTCCTTCCATATGGTATGTCCTGGAGCCATGCAACAGGACTCGAATGTCCCGCAGAAGGAAACCTTGTGGTTTGGGGCAACCTCCAAACTCAGCGTGGGAAAACTTCCTTGGCCTCATGAGGCCCCCACTTCATGAAGGTGCCATAATGGACACATACTCCAGCCTCAGCCAACGTCTGATCCTCAGCCTGACTTCAGATGCAGGAGATTTTGATTCAGCCTCTGCAGAGTGGGCCTGCTCTGCCCTTGGCTCCAATCCTCACACTAGCTTGTGTTTTCAGACTTCCGTCCTCACACTCCTGGCCCACAAACCCTCCCTACTGGGAATTCTGGGGCCACAATGAAGCACTGTGCCTGCCTCCCAGGAGAAAAACATTGTCTATGGCGCTGCCCAGAAACCACAAATGAGGATCAAACTGCTTGGCCCTCGGCAACACCTCATTTGCATAGGCTACCTTAAACAGTGATGCTCTGTCGCAAATAGCCTGAGCCCAGACCTTCCAACAGACACCGACACAGCTGGCTGCACACCCAGCACATTGGACCCGCCACTGCCTTATGCCACCATCCATTCCCAACCTGGGTTTTCAGTCATCGGAACCTAGACCTTATCTCCAATCCCTGCACAGGGGGGAACCTGATGCACAAGTCAAAACCCCTCCTTCCCCCTGGCAAGAAACCTTGCTGCTGGCAGTGAGTCAAACCTTCAGTGTAAGAGAAAACGGCATGGCCCATGAGGCACGCCCAAGCGTGAGGGCCGCCTTGGGCACAAACACACATTGTGACCCTCAGCGTGAGTACCTTATTCAAGTAACGCCTCTCAGTGACTGGACCAAGAGCCCGCATATGTGGCTTGCCATGCCCATAGGCACCCAGGACTAACTAGATGGTGTGTATTCCAGTTGAGGGAACCCACTGCTGTGCTCTAGAGTCCCTCTCCTGGGGGGTCCCCTGTGGCAGAAAACAGTACTCTTCATTCCCACCTCTTCGGCCTCTGAGACAACCCCTACCCTGACCGGACACTGTAAACGCAACACCCAAGGACAAAATCCGAGTGACTGCCTCCGACTTGCCCTACTTTGATTTCCAGAGGATCTCCCATCACGGACTAGAGATCAGGCCTGCCATTACATTGGCCCCTAGCTGAGCCAAGTTTGCTTTTTCAGACATCTGTCCCCACAGCCCTGGCAAACACAGCCTCTAGGCTGGGTCCTCTGGAGCCATACCACAGGACCGTGCCTGCTCTCTCCTGGGAAACTGTGTCCATTCCTTTCGCCACACACCTCCAGAATATGAGAAACCTCAAGGCCTCTGAGGACATCCCACTACTGGGAGCCTCACTGGACTCACAGGGGCATTCGGACACAAGCTGAGCAGCTACATCCATGAATGCATGCACACAGATGTCAACAGAGATAGAAGGTTGAGCCGGACAGGCCTTTAGGCCGTAGTCTCAACTCTTGCTTTTGTTTCCAGGTGTCACTCCTCAGAGGCTTTGGTTCGAAGAACAGGGTATGGGGCTTTCCTGGGGCACGGAACAGAACTCATCTCGTCTCCACATGGGAAGTTTCCTTGTTGGAGCCGTGTCAAACACCTCATGTTGGAGAATCCTGCAGAGTCCCTGAGCCACCTCCACATTCCAAGGTCTCCCAGGCCACCAAGCCACAGTAGGACTCATCTGCAGGAGAGTCCATTTCAACTCTCCCCTCTGGGTAGCTCACCCAGGAGCCCGCAGATTGAGCCTGCCTTGTCCTGACTAAAGAGTGGGAATATGAGGTGGCGTTCCCAGGCACCATGCTTAGACACCTGCTCTCGAGTCTTTACATATGGGGCCTCTTGGAAACCATCCAATAGGACTCGACTGTCGTGCAGAAGGTAACCTTCAGTTTTGCAGCAGTTCCACAAATCCCATCGTAGGCAAAACTTTCTGGCCTCATGAAGCCCCCACACCCTTCAGGAAGAGGCCATGCTGGACAAACACTCTAGCCTGAGGCACGTCTCATAGTTGACATGACCTCAGTGCAGGAGATCTCGATTCAGCCTCTGCAGAGTGAGCCTGCCGTGCCCTCGGTCCCAAACCTCACGCTAGCTTGTGTTTTCAGACTTCCTTCCTCACACTCCTGGCAAACAAAGCCTCCGGACTAGGAACTCCAGAACCAAAACCCAGCCAGTGTCTGCCCAACGGAAGAAAAACGTTTCCCTGTGGGGCTCTCCAGAAAACCCAGATGAGGATCAACCTGCTCGGGCCTCGACGGTACCCGAACTGGATAGGCTGCTCTGGGCACTCATGCTCTGCCTGACACAGCCTGAAGCCAGACGTCCAGACAGACAAGGAGACAGCTGGCCGCACACCCAGCACTTCGGACACGCCATGGTCTTATGCCGTCACCTCATCCTAACCTTGGTTTTCAGATATCTGAACCTAGACATTATATCAATTCTCCACAGAGCTGGGTATAGCAAGCACAAAACAGAACTCCTCCATCCCCATGTCTGTCAAGCTTGCTCTTGGCATGGAGTCACACCTTCAGGGTGGGAGAAACCTTCATGGCCCCTGATGCCACGCCCAAACTTGAGTGCTGCTTGGGCACAAATTCACACTGTGACCCTCAGCATGAGCCCCATGTCAAAGAAAGGCCTGTCAGGGCCTGGACCAAGAGCCCACATATGGGGCTTGCCAAGCCCCTATGCACCCAATCCTCACCACGGTTTGAATTTTCCAGTCGCCCCGCCCGTACCTGCAGCTCTGCTCTGGAATCCCTTACTTGGAGAGACCCATGAGCCAGACAACACGACTCCACCCTTCCCACAAAATGAACCCAAACTCTTGGGAGCTGGGACAAATCCCCAGAGAGGGATACTCGTCCACAGTACCTGAGGCCACCGCTCCAATCCACGGCTATCCCGGACACAACATCCAGAGACAAAAGCCTGAAGGAACGCCTCCCACTCGCCCTTGTTTCAGAGGCCCAGGAGCTCCCTCTCGGGCTGTACATCCGGCCTGCCATACCCTAGGCGCCACTCATAAGCTGAGTTTGTGTATTCAGCCTTCTGTGCCCACAGCCTGGACCCACACAACATCCAGGCTAGGGCCTCTGGACCAAACAGCAAAAGATTGTGCCTGCCCTCTCCAAGGAAAGTGTGCCCAATCCATTGACCACAACCCTACAGGTTAGGGAAAAGCTCCAAGGTCCCTGAGGCCATCAATAGTATAGGCCAACCTGGACTAAGAGGGGCTCTCTGACACCAGCGGAGCAACTATCTCCACTTAGACTCTCAGACAGTGTCCCCAGAGACAGAAGGTTGAAATGGACAGGCCCCAAGGCCCTAATCTGAACCTTAGCTTTGGTTTCCATGTTTCCGTTCTCAGAGGACTGTTTTCGTAGACCAGCACATGGGGCTTTTCTGAGGCACCAAACCAAACCTCTCTCATCTCCACATGGGCCGCTTTCTTACTGGGATGTATCAAACACTTCAGGTAGGAGAGTTCCGCAGGGCCACTGAACAACCAGCACATTCCAAGGTCTCCATGGACCCAAACGCACATTATGACGCATCCTCAGGAGAGGCCATTTCAACTCAGCCCCCTGGGTCGCGTGTTCCAGAGGCAGCAGATCAAACATATCTTGTCGCTAATAGCCAATGGGAATGCGAGGCATGCTGTACAGGGATCCATCCTTCAAACCCTACTCTCCAGTCCTTCCATATGGTATGTCCTGGAGCCATGCAACAGGACTCAAATGTCCCGCAGAAGGAAACCTTGTGGTTTGGGGCAACCTCCAAACTCAGCGTGGGAAAACTTCCTTGGCCTCATGAGGCCCCCACTTCATGAAGGTGCCATCATGGACACATACTCCAGCCTCAGCCAACGTCTGATCCTCAGCCTGACTTCAGATGCAGGAGATTTTGATTCAGCCTCTGCAGAGTGGGCCTGCTCTGCCCTTGGCTCCATTCCTCACACTAGCTTGTGTTTTCATCTTCCGTCCTCACACTCCTGGCCCACAAACCCTCCCTACTGGGAATTCTGGGGCCACAATGAAGCACTGTGCCTGCCTCCCAGGAGAAAAATATTGTCTATGGCGCTGCCCAGAAACCCCAAATGAGGATCAAACTGCTTGGCCCTCGGCAACACCCCAATTGCTTAGGCTACCTTAAACAGTGATGCTCTGTCGCAAATAGCCTGAGCCCAGACCTTCCAACAGACACAGAAACAGCTGGCTGCACACCCAGCACATTGGACCCGCCACTGCCTTAGGCCACCATCCATTCCCAACCTGGGATTTCAGTCATCGGAACCTAGACCTTATCTCCAATCCCTGCACAGGGGGGAACCTGATGCACAAGTCAGAACCCCTCCTTCCCCCTGGCAAGAAACCTTGCTGCTGGCAGTGAGTCAAACCTTCAGTGTAGGAGAAAACGGCATGGCCCATGAGGCCACGCCCAAGCGTGAGGGCCGCCTTGGGCACAAACACACATTGTGACCCTCAGCTTGAGTACCTTATTCAAGTAACGCCTCTCAGTGACTGGACCAAGAGCCCACATATGTGGCTTGCCGTGCCCATAGGCACCCAGGACTAACTAGATGGTGTGTATTCCAGTTGAGGGAACCCACTGCTGTGCTCTAGAGTCCCTCTCCTGGGGGGTCCCCTGTGGCAGAAAACAGTACTCTTCATTCCCACAGAATGAACACAAACACTTGGGAGCTTGGACAATCCCCCGAGAGGAAGGCTCTTCCTCGGACTCTGAGACAACCCCTACCTGACCGGACACTGTAAACGCTACACCCAGAGACAAAATCCTGAGTGACTGCCTCCCACTTGCCCTACCTTGATTTCCAGAGGATCTCCCCTCACGGACTAGAGATCAGGCCTGCCATTACATTGGCCCCTAGCTGAGCCAAGTTTGCTTTTTCAGACATCTGTCCCCACAGCCCTGGCAAACACAGCCTCTAGGCTGGGTCCTCTGGAGCCATACCACAGGACCGTGCCTGCTCTCTCCTGGGAAACTGTGTCCATTCCTTTGGCCACACACCTCCAGAATATGAGAAACCTCAAGGCCTCCGAGGACATCCCACTACTGGGAGCCTCACTGGACTCACAGGGGCATTCGGACACAAGCTAGGCAGCTACATCCATGAATGCATGCACACAGATGTCAACAGAGATAGAAGGTTGAGCCGGACAGGCCTTTAGGCCGTAGTCTCAACTCTTGTTTGGTTTCCAGGTGTCACTCCTCAGAGGCTTTGGTTCGAAGAACAGGGTATGGGGCTTTCCTGAGGCACGGAACAGAACTCCTCTCGTCTCCACATGGGAAGTTTCCTTGTTGGAGCCGTGTCAAACACCTCATGTTGGAGAATCCTGCAGAGTCCCTGAGCCACCTCCACATTCCAAGGTCTCCCAGGCCACCAAGCCACAGTAGGACTCATCTTCAGGAGAGTCCATTTCAACTCTCCTCTCTGGGAGCTCACCCAGGAGCCCGCAGATTGAGCCTGCCTTGTCCTGACTAAAGAGTGGGAATATGAGGTGGCGTTCCCAGGCATCCATGCTTAGACACCTGCTCTCGAGTCTTTCCATATGGGGCCTCTTGGAACCATCCAATAGGACTCGACTGTCGTGCAGAAGGTAACCTTCAGTTTTGGAGCAGTTCACAAATCCCATCGTAGGCAAAACTTTCTGGCCTCATGAAGCCCCCACACCCTTCAGGAAGAGGCCATGCTGGACAAACACTCTAGCCTGAGGCACGTCTCATAGTTGACATGACCTCAGTGCAGGAGATCTCGATTCAGCCTCTGCAGAGTGGGCCTGCCGTGCCCTCGGTCCCAAACCTCACGCTAGCTTGTGTTTTCAGACTTCCTTCCTCACACTCCTGGCAAACAAGCCCTCCGGACTAGGAACTCCGGAACCAAAACCCAGCCCAGTGTCTGCCCAACGGAAGAAAAACGTTTCCCTGTGGGGCTCTCCAGAAAACCCAGATGAGGATCAACCTGCTCGGGCCTCGACGGTACCCGACTGGATAGGCTGCTCTGGGCACTCATGCTCTGCCTGACACAGCCTGAAGCCAGACGTCCAGACAGACAAGGAGACAGCTGGCCGCACACCCAGCACTTCGGACACGCCATGGTCTTATGCCGTCACCTCATCCTATCCTTGGTTTTCAGATATCTGAACCTAGACATTATATCAATTCTCCACACAGCTGGGTATAGCAAGCACAAAACAGAACTCCTCCTTCCCCATGGCTGTCAAGCTTGCCCTTGGCATGGAGTCACACCTTCAGGGTGAGAGAAACCTTCATGGCCCCTGATGCCACGCCCAAACTTGAGTGCTGCTTGGGCACAAATTCTCACTGTGACCCTCAGCATGAGCCCCATGTCAAAGAAAGTCCTGTCAGGGCCTGGACCAAGAGCCCACATATGGGGCTTGCCAAGCCCCTATGCACCCAATCCTCACCACGGTTTGAATTTTCCAGTCGCCCCGCCCGTATCTGGAGCTCTGCTCTGGAATCCCTTACTTGGAGAGACCCATGAGCCAGACAACACGACTCCACCCTTCCCAAAAATGACCCCAAACTCTTGGGAGCTGGGACAAATCCCCAGAGAGGGATACTCGTCCACAGTACCTGAGGCCACCGCTCCAATCCACGGCTATCCCGGACACAACATCCAGAGACAAAAGCCTGAAGGAACGCCTCCCACTCGCCCTTGTTTCAGATGCCCAGGAGCTCCCTCTCGGGCTGTACCTCCGGCATGCCATACCCTAGGTGCCACTCATAAGCTGAGTTTGTGTATTCAGACTTCTGTGCCCACAGCCTGGACCCACACAACATCCAGGCTAGGGCTTCTGGACCAAACAGCAAAAGATTGTGCCTGCCCTCTCCAAAGAAAGTGTGCCCAATGAATTGACCACAACCCTACAGGTTAGGGAAAAGCTCCAAGGTCCCTGAGGCCATCAATAGTATAGGCCACCCTGGAAAAGAGGGGCTCTCTGACACCAGCGGAGCAACTATCTCCACTTAGACTCTCAGACAGTGTCCCCAGAGACAGAAGGTTGAAATGGACAGGCCCCGAGGCCCTATTCTGAACCTTAGCTTTGGTTTCCATGTTTCCGTTCTCAGAGGACTGTTTTCGTAGACCAGCACATGGGGCTTTTCTGAGGCACCAAACCAAACCTCTCTCATCTCCACATGGGCCGCTTTCATACTGGGATGTATCAAACACTTCAGGTAGGAGAGTTCCGCAGAGCCACTGAACAACCAGCACATTCCAAGGTCTCCATGGACCCAAACGCACATTATGACGCATCCTCAGGAGAGGCCATTTCAACTCAGCCCCCTGGGTCGCGTGTTCCAGAGTCAGCAGATCAAACATATCTTGTCGCTAATAGCCAATGGGAATGCGAGGCATGCTGTACAGGGATCCATCCTTCGAACCCTGCTCTCCAGTCCTTCCATATGGTATGTCCTGGAGCCATGCAACAGGACTCGAATGTCCCGCAGAAGGAAACCTTGTGGTTTGGGGCAACCTCCAAACTCAGCGTGGGAAAACTTCCTTGGCCTCATGAGGCCCCCACTTCATGAAGGTGCCATCATGGACACATACTCCAGCCTCAGCCAAAGTCTGATCCTCAGCCTGACTTCAGATGCAGGAGATTTTGATTCAGCCTCTGCAGAGTGGGCCTGCTCTGCCCTTGGCTCCAATCCTCACACTAGCTTGTGTTTTCAGACTTCCGTCCTCACACTCCTGGCCCACAAACCCTCCCTACTGGGAATTCTGGGGCCACAATGAAGCACTGTGCCTGCCTCCCAGGAGAAAAACATTGTCTATGGCGCTGCCCAGAAACCCCAAATGAGGATCAAACTGCTTGGCCCTCGGCAACACCCCAATTGCATAGGCTACCTTAAACACTGATGCTCTGTCGCAAATAGCCTGAGCCCAGACCTTCCAACAGACACCGACACAGCTGGCTGCACACCCAGCACATTGGACCCGCCACTGCCTTAGGCCACCATCCATTCCCAACCTGAGTTTTCAGTCATCGGAACCTAGACCTTATCTCCAATCCCTGCACAGGTGGGAACCTAATGCACAAGTCAGAACCCCTCCTTCCCCCTGGCAAGAAACCTTGCTGCTGGCAGTGAGTCAAACCTCCAGTGTAGGAGAAAACGGCATGGCCCATGAGGCCACGCCCAAGCGTGAGGACCGCCTTGGGCACAAACACACATTGTGACCCTCAGCGTGAGTACCTTATTCAAGTAACGCCTCTCAGTGACTGGACCAAGAGCCCGCATATGTGGCTTGCCATGCCCATAGGCATCCAGGACTAACTAGATGGTGTGTATTCCAGTTGAGGGAACCCACTGCTGTGCTCTAGAGTCCCTCTCCTGGGCGGTCCCCTGTGGCAGAAAACAGTACTCTTCATTCCCACAGAATGAACACAAAGACTTGGGAGCTTGGACAATCCCCCGAGAGGAAGGCTCTTCCTCGGCCTCTGAGACAACCCCTACCCTGACCGGACACTGTAAATGCAACACCCAGAGACAAAATCCTGAGTGACTGCCTCCCACTTGCCCTACTTTGATTTCCAGAGGATCTCCCCTCACGGACTAGAGATCAGGCCTGCCATTACATTGGCCCCTAGCTGAGCCAAGTTTGCTTTTTCAGACATCTGTCCCCACAGCCCTGGCAAACACAGCCTCTAGGCTGGGTCCTCTGGAGCCATACCACAGGACCGTGCCTGCTCTCTCCTGGGAAACTGTGTCCATTCCTTTGGCCACACACCTCCAGAATATGAGAAACCTCAAGGCCTCCGAGGACATCCAAATACTGGGAGCCTCACTGGACTCACAGGGGCATTTGGACACAAGCTGAGCAGCTACATCCATGAATGCATGCACACAGATGTCAACAGAGATAGAAGGTTGAGCCGGACAGGCCTTTAGGCCGTAGTCTCAACTCTTGCTTTTGTTTCCAGGTGTCACTCCTCAGAGGCTTTGGTTCGAAGAACAGGGTATGGGGCTTTCCTGGGGCACGGAACAGAACTCATCTCGTCTCCACATGGGAAGTTTCCTTGTTGGAGCCGTGTCAAACACCTCATGTTGGAGAATCCTGCAGAGTCCCTGAGCCACCTCCACATTCCAAGGTCTCCCAGGCCACCAAGCCACAGTAGGACTCATCTGCAGGAGAGTCCATTTCAACTCTCCCCTCTGGGTAGCTCACCCAGGAGCCCGCAGATTGAGCCTGCCTTGTCCTGACTAAAGAGTGGGAATATGAGGTGGCGTTCCCAGGCATCCATGCTTAGACACCTGCTCTCGAGTCTTTACATATGGGGCCTCTTGGAACCATCCAATAGGACTCGACTGTCGTGCAGAAGGTAACCTTCAGTTTTGCAGCAGTTCACAAATCCCATCGTAGGCAAAACTTTCTGGCCTCATGAAGCCCCCACACCCTTCAGGAAGAGGCCATGCTGGACAAACACTCTAGCCTGAGGCACGTCTCATAGTTGACATGACCTCAGTGCAGGAGATCTCGATTCAGCCTCTGCAGAGTGGGCCTGCCGTGCCCTCGGTCCCAAACCTCACGCTAGCTTGTGTTTTCAGACTTCCTTCCTCACACTCCTGGCAAACAAGCCCTCCGGACTAGGAACTCCAGAACCAAAACCCAGCCCAGTGTCTGCCCAACGGAAGAAAAACGTTTCCCTGTGGGGCTCTCCAGAAAACCCAGATGAGGATCAACCTGCTCGGGCCTCGACGGTACCCGAACTGGATAGGCTGCTCTGGGCACTCATGCTCTGCCTGACACAGCCTGAAGCCAGACGTCCAGACAGACAAGGAGACAGCTGGCCGCACACCCAGCACTTCGGACACGCCATGGTCTTATGCCGTCACCTCATCCTAACCTTGGTTTTCAGATATCTGAACCTAGACATTATATCAATTCTCCACAGAGCTGGGTATAGCAAGCACAAAACAGAACTCCTCCATCCCCATGTCTGTCAAGCTTGCTCTTGGCATGGAGTCACACCTTCAGGGTGGGAGAAACCTTCATGGCCCCTGATGCCACGCCCAAACTTGAGTGCTGCTTGGGCACAAATTCACACTGTGACCCTCAGCATGAGCCCCATGTCAAAGAAAGGCCTGTCAGGGCCTGGACCAAGAGCCCACATATGGGGCTTGCCAAGCCCCTATGCACCCAATCCTCACCACGGTTTGAATTTTCCAGTCGCCCCGCCCGTACCTGCAGCTCTGCTCTGGAATCCCTTACTTGGAGAGACCCATGAGCCAGACAACACGACTCCACCCTTCCCACAAAATGAACCCAAACTCTTGGGAGCTGGGACAAATCCCCAGAGAGGGATACTCGTCCACAGTACCTGAGGCCACCGCTCCAATCCACGGCTATCCCAGACACAACATCCAGAGACAAAAGCCTGAAGGAACGCCTCCCACTCGCCCTTGTTTCAGAGGCCCAGGAGCTCCCTCTCGGGCTGTACATCCGGCCTGCCATACCCTAGGCGCCACTCATAAGCTGAGTTTGTGTATTCAGCCTTCTGTGCCCACAGCCTGGACCCACACAACATCCAGGCTAGGGCCTCTGGACCAAACAGCAAAAGATTGTGCCTGCCCTCTCCAAGGAAAGTGTGCCCAATCCATTGACCACAACCCTACAGGTTAGGGAAAAGCTCCAAGGTCCCTGAGGCCATCAATAGTATAGGCCAACCTGGACTAAGAGGGGCTCTCTGACACCAGCGGAGCAACTATCTCCACTTAGACTCTCAGACAGTGTCCCCAGAGACAGAAGGTTGAAATGGACAGGCCCCAAGGCCCTAATCTGAACCTTAGCTTTGGTTTCCATGTTTCCGTTCTCAGAGGACTGTTTTCGTAGACCAGCACATGGGGCTTTTCTGAGGCACCAAACCAAACCTCTCTCATCTCCACATGGGCCGCTTTCTTACTGGGATGTATCAAACACTTCAGGTAGGAGAGTTCCGCAGGGCCACTGAACAACCAGCACATTCCAAGGTCTCCATGGACCCAAACGCACATTATGACGCATCCTCAGGAGAGGCCATTTCAACTCTGCCCCCTGGGTCGCGTGTTCCAGAGGCAGCAGATCAAACATATCTTGTCGCTAATAGCCAATGGGAATGCGAGGCATGCTGTACAGGGATCCATCCTTCAAACCCTACTCTCCAGTCCTTCCATATGGTATGTCCTGGAGCCATGCAACAGGACTCAAATGTCCCGCAGAAGGAAACCTTGTGGTTTGGGGCAACCTCCAAACTCAGCGTGGGAAAACTTCCTTGGCCTCATGAGGCCCCCACTTCATGAAGGTGCCATCATGGACACATACTCCAGCCTCAGCCAACGTCTGATCCTCAGCCTGACTTCAGATGCAGGAGATTTTGATTCAGCCTCTGCAGAGTGGGCCTGCTCTGCCCTTGGCTCCATTCCTCACACTAGCTTGTGTTTTCATCTTCCGTCCTCACACTCCTGGCCCACAGCCCTCCCTACTGGGAATTCTGGGGCCACAATGAAGCACTGTGCCTGCCTCCCAGGAGAAAAATATTGTCTATGGCGCTGCCCAGAAACCCCAAATGAGGATCAAACTGCTTGGCCCTCGGCAACACCCCAATTGCTTAGGCTACCTTAAACAGTGATGCTCTGTCGCAAATAGCCTGAGCCCAGACCTTCCAACAGACACAGAAACAGCTGGCTGCACACCCAGCACATTGGACCCGCCACTGCCTTAGGCCACCATCCATTCCCAACCTGGGATTTCAGTCATCGGAACCTAGACCTTATCTCCAATCCCTGCACAGGGGGGAACCTGATGCACAAGTCAGAACCCCTCCTTCCCCCTGGCAAGAAACCTTGCTGCTGGCAGTGAGTCAAACCTTCAGTGTAGGAGAAAACGGCATGGCCCATGAGGCCACGCCCAAGCGTGAGGGCCGCCTTGGGCACAAACACACATTGTGACCCTCAGCTTGAGTACCTTATTCAAGTAACGCCTCTCAGTGACTGGACCAAGAGCCCACATATGTGGCTTGCCGTGCCCATAGGCACCCAGGACTAACTAGATGGTGTGTATTCCAGTTGAGGGAACCCACTGCTGTGCTCTAGAGTCCCTCTCCTGGGGGGTCCCCTGTGGCAGAAAACAGTACTCTTCATTCCCACAGAATGAACACAAACACTTGGGAGCTTGGACAATCCCCCGAGAGGAAGGCTCTTCCTCGGACTCTGAGACAACCCCTACCTGACCGGACACTGTAAACGCTACACCCAGAGACAAAATCCTGAGTGACTGCCTCCCACTTGCCCTACCTTGATTTCCAGAGGATCTCCCCTCACGGACTAGAGATCAGGCCTGCCATTACATTGGCCCCTAGCTGAGCCAAGTTTGCTTTTTCAGACATCTGTCCCCACAGCCCTGGCAAACACAGCCTCTAGGCTGGGTCCTCTGGAGCCATACCACAGGACCGTGCCTGCTCTCTCCTGGGAAACTGTGTCCATTCCTTTGGCCACACACCTCCAGAATATGAGAAACCTCAAGGCCTCCGAGGACATCCCACTACTGGGAGCCTCACTGGACTCACAGGGGCATTCGGACACAAGCTAGGCAGCTACATCCATGAATGCATGCACACAGATGTCAACAGAGATAGAAGGTTGAGCCGGACAGGCCTTTAGGCCGTAGTCTCAACTCTTGTTTGGTTTCCAGGTGTCACTCCTCAGAGGCTTTGGTTCGAAGAACAGGGTATGGGGCTTTCCTGAGGCACGGAACAGAACTCCTCTCGTCTCCACATGGGAAGTTTCCTTGTTGGAGCCGTGTCAAACACCTCATGTTGGAGAATCCTGCAGAGTCCCTGAGCCACCTCCACATTCCAAGGTCTCCCAGGCCACCAAGCCACAGTAGGACTCATCTTCAGGAGAGTCCATTTCAACTCTCCTCTCTGGGAGCTCACCCAGGAGCCCGCAGATTGAGCCTGCCTTGTCCTGACTAAAGAGTGGGAATATGAGGTGGCGTTCCCAGGCATCCATGCTTAGACACCTGCTCTCGAGTCTTTCCATATGGGGCCTCTTGGAACCATCCAATAGGACTCGACTGTCGTGCAGAAGGTAACCTTCAGTTTTGGAGCAGTTCACAAATCCCATCGTAGGCAAAACTTTCTGGCCTCATGAAGCCCCCACACCCTTCAGGAAGAGGCCATGCTGGACAAACACTCTAGCCTGAGGCACGTCTCATAGTTGACATGACCTCAGTGCAGGAGATCTCGATTCAGCCTCTGCAGAGTGGGCCTGCCGTGCCCTCGGTCCCAAACCTCACGCTAGCTTGTGTTTTCAGACTTCCTTCCTCACACTCCTGGCAAACAAGCCCTCCGGACTAGGAACTCCGGAACCAAAACCCAGCCCAGTGTCTGCCCAACGGAAGAAAAACGTTTCCCTGTGGGGCTCTCCAGAAAACCCAGATGAGGATCAACCTGCTCGGGCCTCGACGGTACCCGACTGGATAGGCTGCTCTGGGCACTCATGCTCTGCCTGACACAGCCTGAAGCCAGACGTCCAGACAGACAAGGAGACAGCTGGCCGCACACCCAGCACTTCGGACACGCCATGGTCTTATGCCGTCACCTCATCCTATCCTTGGTTTTCAGATATCTGAACCTAGACATTATATCAATTCTCCACACAGCTGGGTATAGCAAGCACAAAACAGAACTCCTCCTTCCCCATGGCTGTCAAGCTTGCCCTTGGCATGGAGTCACACCTTCAGGGTGAGAGAAACCTTCATGGCCCCTGATGCCACGCCCAAACTTGAGTGCTGCTTGGGCACAAATTCTCACTGTGACCCTCAGCATGAGCCCCATGTCAAAGAAAGTCCTGTCAGGGCCTGGACCAAGAGCCCACATATGGGGCTTGCCAAGCCCCTATGCACCCAATCCTCACCACGGTTTGAATTTTCCAGTCGCCCCGCCCGTATCTGGAGCTCTGCTCTGGAATCCCTTACTTGGAGAGACCCATGAGCCAGACAACACGACTCCACCCTTCCCAAAAATGACCCCAAACTCTTGGGAGCTGGGACAAATCCCCAGAGAGGGATACTCGTCCACAGTACCTGAGGCCACCGCTCCAATCCACGGCTATCCCGGACACAACATCCAGAGACAAAAGCCTGAAGGAACGCCTCCCACTCGCCCTTGTTTCAGATGCCCAGGAGCTCCCTCTCGGGCTGTACCTCCGGCATGCCATACCCTAGGTGCCACTCATAAGCTGAGTTTGTGTATTCAGACTTCTGTGCCCACAGCCTGGACCCACACAACATCCAGGCTAGGGCTTCTGGACCAAACAGCAAAAGATTGTGCCTGCCCTCTCCAAAGAAAGTGTGCCCAATGAATTGACCACAACCCTACAGGTTAGGGAAAAGCTCCAAGGTCCCTGAGGCCATCAATAGTATAGGCCACCCTGGAAAAGAGGGGCTCTCTGACACCAGCGGAGCAACTATCTCCACTTAGACTCTCAGACAGTGTCCCCAGAGACAGAAGGTTGAAATGGACAGGCCCCCAGGCCCTAATCTGAACCTTAGCTTTGGTTTCCATGTTTCCGTTCTCAGAGGACTGTTTTCGTAGACCAGCACATGGGGCTTTTCTGAGGCACCAAACCAAACCTCTCTCATCTCCACATGGGCCGCTTTCATACTGGGATGTATCAAACACTTCAGGTAGGAGAGTTCCGCAGAGCCACTGAACAACCAGCACATTCCAAGGTCTCCATGGACCCAAACGCACATTATGACGCATCCTCAGGAGAGGCCATTTCAACTCAGCCCCCTGGGTCGCGTGTTCCAGAGTCAGCAGATCAAACATATCTTGTCGCTAATAGCCAATGGGAATGCGAGGCATGCTGTACAGGGATCCATCCTTCGAACCCTGCTCTCCAGTCCTTCCATATGGTATGTCCTGGAGCCATGCAACAGGACTCGAATGTCCCGCAGAAGGAAACCTTGTGGTTTGGGGCAACCTCCAAACTCAGCGTGGGAAAACTTCCTTGGCCTCATGAGGCCCCCACTTCATGAAGGTGCCATCATGGACACATACTCCAGCCTCAGCCAAAGTCTGATCCTCAGCCTGACTTCAGATGCAGGAGATTTTGATTCAGCCTCTGCAGAGTGGGCCTGCTCTGCCCTTGGCTCCAATCCTCACACTAGCTTGTGTTTTCAGACTTCCGTCCTCACACTCCTGGCCCACAAACCCTCCCTACTGGGAATTCTGGGGCCACAATGAAGCACTGTGCCTGCCTCCCAGGAGAAAAACATTGTCTATGGCGCTGCCCAGAAACCCCAAATGAGGATCAAACTGCTTGGCCCTCGGCAACACCCCAATTGCATAGGCTACCTTAAACACTGATGCTCTGTCGCAAATAGCCTGAGCCCAGACCTTCCAACAGACACCGACACAGCTGGCTGCACACCCAGCACATTGGACCCGCCACTGCCTTAGGCCACCATCCATTCCCAACCTGAGTTTTCAGTCATCGGAACCTAGACCTTATCTCCAATCCCTGCACAGGTGGGAACCTAATGCACAAGTCAGAACCCCTCCTTCCCCCTGGCAAGAAACCTTGCTGCTGGCAGTGAGTCAAACCTCCAGTGTAGGAGAAAACGGCATGGCCCATGAGGCCACGCCCAAGCGTGAGGACCGCCTTGGGCACAAACACACATTGTGACCCTCAGCGTGAGTACCTTATTCAAGTAACGCCTCTCAGTGACTGGACCAAGAGCCCGCATATGTGGCTTGCCATGCCCATAGGCATCCAGGACTAACTAGATGGTGTGTATTCCAGTTGAGGGAACCCACTGCTGTGCTCTAGAGTCCCTCTCCTGGGCGGTCCCCTGTGGCAGAAAACAGTACTCTTCATTCCCACAGAATGAACACAAAGACTTGGGAGCTTGGACAATCCCCCGAGAGGAAGGCTCTTCCTCGGCCTCTGAGACAACCCCTACCCTGACCGGACACTGTAAATGCAACACCCAGAGACAAAATCCTGAGTGACTGCCTCCCACTTGCCCTACTTTGATTTCCAGAGGATCTCCCCTCACGGACTAGAGATCAGGCCTGCCATTACATTGGCCCCTAGCTGAGCCAAGTTTGCTTTTTCAGACATCTGTCCCCACAGCCCTGGCAAACACAGCCTCTAGGCTGGGTCCTCTGGAGCCATACCACAGGACCGTGCCTGCTCTCTCCTGGGAAACTGTGTCCATTCCTTTGGCCACACACCTCCAGAATATGAGAAACCTCAAGGCCTCCGAGGACATCCAAATACTGGGAGCCTCACTGGACTCACAGGGGCATTTGGACACAAGCTGAGCAGCTACATCCATGAATGCATGCACACAGATGTCAACAGAGATAGAAGGTTGAGCCGGACAGGCCTTTAGGCCGTAGTCTCAACTCTTGCTTTGGTTTCCAGATGTCACTCCTCAGAGGCTTTGGTTCGAAGAACAGGGTATGGGGCTTTCCTGAGGCACGGAACAGAACTCCTCTTGTCTCCACATGGGAAGTTTCCATGTTGGAGCCGTGTCAAACACCTCATGTTGGAGAATCCTGCAGAGACCCTGAGCCACCTCCACATTCCAAGGTCTCCCAGGCCACCAAGCCACAGTAGGACTCATCTGCAGGAGAGTCCATTTCAACTCTCCCCTCTGGGTAGCTCACCCTGGAGCCCGCAGATTGAGCCTGCCTTGTCCTGACTAAAGAGTGGGAATATGAGGTGGCGTTCCCAGACATCCATGCTTAGAGACCTGCTCTCGAGTCTTTCCATATGGGGCCTCTTGGAACCATCCAATAGGACTCGACTGTCGTGCAGAAGGTAACCTTCAGTTTTGGAGCAGTTCACAAATCCCATCGTAGGCAAAACTTTCTGGCCTCATGAAGCCCCCACACCCTTCAGGAAGAGGCCATGCTGGACAAACACTCTAGCCTGAGGCACGTCTCATAGTTGACATGACCTCAGTGCAGGAGATCTCGATTCAGCCTCTGCAGAGTGGGCCTGCCGTGCCCTCGGTCCCAAACCTCACGCTAGCTTGTGTTTTCAGACTTCCTTCCTCACACTCCTGGCAAACAAGCCCTCCGGACTAGGAACTCCAGAACCAAAACCCAGCCCAGTGTCTGCCCAACGGAAGAAAAACGTTTCCCTGTGGGGCTCTCCAGAAAACCCAGATGAGGATCAACCTGCTCGGGCCTCGACGGTACCCGACCTGAATAGGCTGCTCTGGGCACTCATGCTCTGCCTGACACAGCCTGAAGCCAGACGTCCAGACAGACAAGGAGACAGCTGGCCGCACACCCAGCACTTCGGACATGCCATGGTCTTATGCCGTCACCTCATCCTAACCTTGGTTTTCAGATATCTGAACCTAGACATTATATCAATTCTCCACACAGCTGGGTATAGCAAGCACAAAACAGAACTCCTCTTTCCCCAGGGCTGTCAATCTTGCCCTTGGCATGGAGTCCCACTTTCAGGGTGGGAGAAACCTTCATGGCCCCTGATGCCACGCCCAAACTTGAGTGCTGCTTGGGCACAAATTCACAATGTGACCCTCAGCATGAGCCCTATGTCAAAGAAAGGCCTGTCAGGGCCTGGACCAAGAGCCCACATATGGGGCTTGCCAAGCCCCTATGCACCCAATCCTCACCACGGTTTGAATTTTCCAGTCGCCCCGCCCGTACCTGGAGCTCTGCTCTGGAATCCCTTTCTTGGAGAGACCCATGAGCCAGACAACACGACTCCACCCTTCCCACAAAATGACCCCAAACTCTTGGGAGCTGGGACAAATCCCCTGAGAGGGATACTCGTCCACAGTACCTGAGGCCACCGCTCCAATCCACGGCTATCCCGGACACAACATCCAGAAACAAAAGCCTGAAGGAACGCCTCCCACTCGCCGTTGTTTCAGAGGCCCAGGAGCTCCCTCTCGGGCTGTACATCCGCCCGGCCATACCCTAGACGCCAATCATAAGCTGAGTATGTGTATTCAGACTTCTGTGCCCACAGCCTGGACCCACACAACATCCTGGCTAGGGCCTCTGGACCAAACAGAGAAAGATTGTGCCTGCACTCTCCAAGGAAAGTGTGCCCAATCCATTGACCACAACCCTACAGGTTAGGGAAAAGCTCCAAGGTCCCGGAGGCCATCAATAGTATAGGACACCCTGGACTAAGAGGGGCTCTCTGACACCAGCGGAGCAACTATCTCCACTTAGACTCTCAGACAGTGTCCCCAGAGACAGAAGGTTGAAATCTGAACCTTAGCTTTGGTTTCCATGTTTCCGTTCACAGAGGACTGTTTTCGTAGACCAGCACATGGGGCTTTTCTGAGGCACCAAACCAAACATCTCTCATCTCCACATGGGCAGCTTTCTTACTGGGATGTATCAAACACTTCAGGTAGGAGAGTTCCGCAGGGCCACTGAACAACCAGCACATTCCAAGGTCTCCATGGACCCAAACGCACATTATGACGCATCCTCAGGAGAGGCCATTTCAACTCAGCCCCCTGGGTCGCGTGTTCCAGAGGCAGCAGATCAAACATATCTTGTCGCTAATAGCCAATGGGAATGCGAGGCATGCTGTACAGGGATCCATCCTTCGAACCCTGCTCTCCAGTCCTTCCATATGGTATGTCCTGGAGCCATGCAACAGGACTCGAATGTCCCGCAGAAGGAAACCTTGTGGTTTGGGGCAACCTCCAAACTCAGCGTGGGAAAACTTCCTTGGCCTCATGAGGCCCCCACTTCATGAAGGTGCCATCATGGACACATACTCCAGCCTCAGCCAACGTCTGATCCTCAGCCTGACTTCAGATGCAGGAGATTTTGATTCAGCCTCTGCAGAGTGGGCCTGCTCTGCCTTTGGCTCCAATCCTCACACTAGCTTGTGTTTTCAGACTTCCGTCCTCACACACCTGGCCCACAAACCCTCCCTACTGGGAATTCTGGGGCCACAATGAAGCACTGTGCCTGCCTCCCAGGAGAAAAACATTGTCTATGGCGCTGCCCAGAAACCCCAAATGAGGATCAAACTGCTTGGCCCTCGGCAACACCCCAATTGCATAGGCTACCTTAAACAGTGATGCTCTGTCACAAATAGCCTGAGCCCAGACCTTCCAACAGACACCGACACAGCTGGCTGCACACCCAGCACATTGGACCCACCACTGCCTTAGGCCACCATCCATTCCCAACCTGGGTTTTCAGTCATCGGAACCTAGACCTTATCTCCAATCCTTGCACAGGGGGTAACCTGATGCACAAGTAAGAACCCCTCCTTCCCCCTGGCAAGAAACCTTGCTGCTGGCAGTGAGTCAAACCTTCAGTGTAGGAGAAAACGGCATGGCCCATGAGGCCACGCCCATGCGTGAGGGCCGCCTTGGGCACAAACACACATTGTGACCCTCAGCGTGAGTACCTTATTTAAGTAACGCCTCTCAGTGACTGGACCAAGCGCCCGCATATGTGGCTTGCCATGCCCATAGGCACCCAGGACTAACTAGATGGTGTGTATTCCAGTTGAGGGAACCCACTGCTGTGCTCTAGAGGCCCTATCCTGGGGGGTCCCCTGTGGCAGAAAACAGTACTCTTCATTCCCACCGAATGAACACAAAGACTTGGGAGCTTGGACAATCCCCCGAGAGGAAGGCTCTTCCTCGGCCTCTGAGACAACCCCTACCCTGAGCGGACACTGTAAACGCAACACCCAGAGACAAAATCCTGTGTGACTGCCTCCCACTTGCCCTACTTTGATTTCCAGAGGATCTCCCCTCACGGACTAGAGATCAGGCCTGCCATTACATTGGCCCCTAGCTGAGCCAAGTTTGCTTTTTCAGACATCTGTCCCCACAGCCCTGGCAAACACAGCCTCTAGGCTGGGTCCTCTGGAGCCATACCACAGGACCGTGCCTGCTCTCTCCTGGGAAACTGTGTCCATTCCTTTGGCCACACACCTCCAGAATATGAGAAACCTCAAGGCCTCCGAGGACATCCCACTACTGGGAGCCTCACTGGACTCACAGGGGCATTCGGACACAAGCTGAGCAGCTACATCCATGAATGCATGCACACAGATGTCAACAGAGATAGAAGGTTGAGCCGGACAGGCCTTTAGGCCGTAGTCTCAACTCTTGCTTTGGTTTCCAGGTGTCACTCCTCAGAGGCTTTGGTTAGAAGAATAGGGTATGGGGCTTTCCTGAGGCACCGAACAGAACTCCTCTCATCTCCACATGGGAAGTTTCCTTGTGGAGCCGTGTCAAACACCTCATGTTGGAGAATCCTGCAGAGTCCCTGAGCCACCTCCACATTCCAGGGTCTCCCAGGCCACCAAGCCACAGTAGGACTCATCTTCAGGAGAGACCGTTCAACTCTCTCCTCTGGGTAGCTCACCCAGGAGCCCGCAGATTGAGCCTGCCTTGTCCTGACTAAAGAGTGGGAATATGAGGTGGCGTTCCCAGGCATCCATGCTTAGACACCTGCTCTCGAGTCTTTCCATATGGGGCCTCTTGGAACCATCCAATAGGACTCGACTGTCGTGCAGAAGGTAACCTTCAGTTTTGGAGCAGTTCACAAATCCCATCGTAGGCAAAACTTTCTGGCCTCATGAAGCCCCCACACCCTTCAGGAAGAGGCCATGCTGGACAAGAACTCTAGCCTGAGGCACGTCTCATAGTTGACATGACCTCAGTGCAGGAGATCTCGATTCAGCCTCTGCAGAGTGGGCCTGCCGTGCCCTCGGTCCCAAACCTCACGCTAGCTTGTGTTTTCAGACTTCCTTCCTCACACTCCTGGCAAACAAGCCCTCCGGACTAGGAACTCCAGAACCAAAACCCAGCCCAGTGTCTGCCCAACGGAAGAAAACGTTTCCCTGTGGGGCTCTCCAGAAAACCCAGATGAGAATCAACCTGCTCGGGCCTCGACGGTACCCGAACTGGATAGGCTGCTCTGGGCACTCATGCTCTGCCTGACACAGCCTGAAGCCAGACGTCCAGACAGACAAGGAGACAGCTGGCCGCACACCCAGCACATCGGACATGCCATGGTCTTATGCCGTCACCTCATCCTAACCTTGGTTTTCAGATATCTGAACCTAGACATTATATCAATTATCCACACAGCTGGGTATAGCAAGCACAAAACAGAACTCTTCCTTCTACATGGCTGTCAAGCTTGCTCTTGGCATGGAGTCACACCTTCAGGGTGGGAGAAACCTTCATGGCCCCTGATGCCACGCCCAAACTTGAGTGCTGCTTGGGCACAAATTCACACTGTGACCCTCAGCATGAGCCCCATGTCAAAGAAAGGCCTGACAGTGCCTGGAACAAGAGCCCACATATGGGGCTTGCCAAGCCCCTATGCACCCAATCCTCACCACGGTTTGAATTTTCCAGTCGCCCCGCCCGTACCTGCAGCTCTGCTCTGGAATCCCTTACTTGGAGAGACCCATGAGCCAGACAACACGACTCCACCCTTCCCACAAAATGACCCCAAACTCTTGGGAGCTGGGACAAATCCCCAGAGAGGGATACTCGTCCACAGTACCTGAGGCCACCGCTCCAATCCACGGCTATCCCGGACACAACATCCAGAGACAAAAGCCTGAAGGAACGCCTCCCACTCGCCCTTGTTTCAGAGGCCCAGGAGTTCCCTCTCGGGCTGTACATCCGGCCTGCCATACCCTAGGCGCCACTCATAAGCTGAGTTTGTGTATTCAGACTTCTGTGCCCACAGCCTGGACCCACACAACATCCAGGCTAGGGCCTCTGGACCAAATAGCGAAAGATTTTGCCTGCCCTCTCCAAGGAAAGTGTGCCCAATCCATTGACCACAACCCTACAGGTTAGGGAAAAGCTCCAAGGTCCCTGAGGCCATCAATAGTATAGGCCACCTTGGACTAAGAGGGGCTCTCTGACACCAGGGGAGCAACTATCTCCACTTAGACTCTCAGACAGTGTCCCCAGAGACAGAAGGTTGAAATGGACAGGCCCCCATACCCTAATCTGAACTTTAGCTTTGGTTTCCATGTTTCCGTTCTCAGAGGACTGTTTTCGTAGACCAGCACATGGTGCTTTTCTGAGGCACCAAACCAAACATCTCTCATCTCCACATGGGCAGCTTTCTTACTGGGATGTATCAAACACTTCTGGTAGGAGAGTTCCGCAGGGCCACTGAACAACCAGCACATTCCAAGGTCTACATGGACACAAACGCACATTATGACGCATCCTCAGGAGAGGCCATTTCAACTCTGCCCCCTGGGTCGCGTGTTCCAGAGGCAGCAGATCAAACATATCTTGTCGCTAATAGCCAATGGGAATGCGAGGCATGCTGTACAGGGATCCATCCTTCGAACCCTGCTCTCCAGTCCTTCCATATGGTATGTCCTGGAGCCATGCAACAGGACTCGAATGTCCCGCAGAAGGAAACCTTGTGGTTTGGGGCAACCTCCAAACTCAGCGTGGGAAAACTTCCTTGGCCTCATGAGGCCCCCACTTCATGAAGGTGCCATAATGGACACATACTCCAGCCTCAGCCAACGTCTGATCCTCAGCCTGACTTCAGATGCAGGAGATTTTGATTCAGCCTCTGCAGAGTGGGCCTGCTCTGCCCTTGGCTCCAATCCTCACACTAGCTTGTGTTTTCAGACTTCCGTCCTCACACTCCTGGCCCACAAACCCTCCCTACTGGGAATTCTGGGGCCACAATGAAGCACTGTGCCTGCCTCCCAGGAGAAAAACATTGTCTATGGCGCTGCCCAGAAACCACAAATGAGGATCAAACTGCTTGGCCCTCGGCAACACCTCATTTGCATAGGCTACCTTAAACAGTCATGCTCTGTCGCAAATAGCCTGAGCCCAGACCTTCCAACAGACACCGACACAGCTGGCTGCACACCCAGCACATTGGACCCGCCACTGCCTTAGGCCACCATCCATTCCCAACCTGGGTTTTCAGTCATCGGAACCTAGACCTTATCTCCAATCCCTGCACAGGGGGGAACCTGATGCACAAGTCAAAACCCCTCCTTCCCCCTGGTAAGAAACCTTGCTGCTGGCAGTGAGTCAAACCTTCAGTGTAAGAGAAAACGGCATGGCCCATGAGGCCACGCCCAAGCGTGAGGGCCGCCTTGGGCACAAACACACATTGTGACCCTCAGCGTGAGTACCTTATTTAAGTAACGCCTCTCAGTGACTGGACCAAGAGCCCGCATATGTGGCTTGCCATGCCCATAGGCACCCAGGACTAACTAGATGGTGTGTATTCCAGTTGAGGGAACCCACTGCTGTGCTCTAGAGTCCATCTCCTGGGGGGTCCCCTGTGGCAGAAAACAGTACTCTTCATTCCCACCTCTTCGGCCTCTGAGACAACCCCTACCCTGACCGGACACTGTAAACGCAACACCCAGAGACAAAATCTGAGTGACTGCCTCCGACTTGCCCTACTTTGATTTCCAGAGGATCTCCCATCACGGACTAGAGATCAGGCCTGCCATTACATTGGCCCCTAGCTCAGCCAAGTTTGCTTTTTCAGACATCTGTCCCCACAGCCCTGGCAAACACAGCCTCTAGGCTGGGTCCTCTGGAGCCATACCACAGGACCGTGCCTGCTCTCTCCTGGGAAACTGTGTCCATTCCTTTGGCCACACACCTCCAGAATATGAGAAACCTCAAGGCCTCCGAGGACATCCCACTACTGGGAGCCTCACTGGACTCACAGGGACATTCGGACACAAGCTGAGCAGCTACATCCATGAATGCATGCACACAGATGTCAACAGAGATAGAAGGTTGAGCCGGACAGGCCTTTAGGCCGTAGTCTCAACTCTTGCTTTGGTTTCCAGGTGTCACTCCTCAGAGGCTTTGGTTCGAAGAACAGGGTATGGGGCTTTCCTGGGGCACGGAACAGAACTCCTCTCGTCTCCACATGGGAAGTTTCCTTGTTGGAGCCGTGTCAAACACCTCATGTTGGAGAATCCTGCAGAGTCCCTGAGCCACCTCCACATTCCAAGGTCTCCCAGGCCACCAAGCCACAGTAGGACTCATCTTCAGGAGAGTCCATTTCAACTCTCCCCTCTGGGTAGCTCACCCAGGAGCCCGCAGATTGAGCATGCCTTGTCCTGACTAAAGAGTGGGAATATGAGGTGGCGTTCCCAGGCATCCATGCTTAGACACCTGCTCTCGAGTCTTTACATATGGGGCCTCTTGGAACCATCCAATAGGACTCGACTGTCGTGCAGAAGGTAACCTTCAGTTTTGCAGCAGTTCACAAATCCCATCGTAGGCAAAACTTTCTGGCCTCATGAAGCCCCCACACCCTTCAGGAAGAGGCCATGCTGGACAAACACTCTAGCCTGAGGCACGTCTCATAGGTGACATGACCTCAGTGCAGGAGATCTCGATTCAGCCTCTGCAGAGTGGGCCTGCCGTGCCCTCGGTCCCAAACCTCACGCTAGCTTGTGTTTTCAGACTTCCTTCCTCAAACTCCTGGCAAACAAGCCCTCCGGACTAGGAACTCCAGAACCAAAACCCAGCCCAGTGTCTGCCCAACGGAAGAAAAACGTTTCCCTGTGGGGCTCTCCAGAAAACCCAGATGAGGATCAACCTGCTCGGGCCTCGACAGTACCCGAACTGGATAGGCTGCTCTGGGCACTCATGCTCTGCCTGACACAGCCTGAAGCCAGACGTCCAGACAGACAAGGAGACAGCTGGCCGCACACCCAGCACTTCGGACACGCCATGGTCTTATGCCGTCACCTCATCCTAACCTTGGTTTTCAGATATCTGAACCTAGACATTATATCAATTCTCCACACAGCTGGTAATAGCAAGCACAAAACAGAACTCCTCCATCCCCATGTCTGTCAAGCTTGCTCTTGGCATGGAGTCACACCTTCAGGGTGGGAGAAACCTTCATGGCCCCTGATGCCACGCCCAAACTTGAGTGCTGCTTGGGCACAAATTCACACTGTGACCCTCAGCATGAGCCCCTTGTCAAAGAAAGGCCTGTCAGGGCCTGGACCAAGAGCCCACATATGGGGCTTGCCAAGCCCCTATGCACCCAATCCTCACCACGGTTTGAATTTTCCAGTCGCCCCGCCCGTACCTGCAGCTCTGCTCTGGAATCCCTTACTTGGAGAGACCCATGAGCCAGACAACACGACTCCACCCTTCCCACAAAATGAACCCAAACTCTTGGGAGCTGGGACAAATCCCCAGAGAGGGATACTCGTCCACAGTACCTGAGGCCACCGCTCCAATCCACGGCTATCCCGGACACAACATCCAGAGACAAAAGCCTGAAGGAACGCCTCCCACTCGCCCTTGTTTCAGAGGCCCAGGAGCTCCCTCTCGGGCTGTACATCTGGCCTGCCATACCCTAGGCGCCACTCATAAGCTGAGTTTGTGTATTCAGCCTTCTGTGCCCACAGCCTGGACCCACACAACATACAGGCCAAGGTCTCTGGACCAAACAGCAAAAGATTGTGCCTGCCCTCTCCAAGGAAAGTGTGCCCAATCCATTGAACACAACCCTACAGGTTAGGGAAAAGCTCCAAGGTCCCTGAGGCCATCAATAGTATAGGCCACCCTGGACTAAGAGGGGCTCTCTGACACCAGCGGAGCAACTATCTCCACTTAGACTCTCAGACAGTGTCCCCAGAGACAGAAGGTTGAAATGGACAGGCCCCCAGGCCCTAATCTGAACCTTAGCTTTGGTTTCCATGTTTCCGTTCTCAGAGGACTGTTTTCGTAGACCACCACATTGGGCTTTTCTGAGGCACCAAACCAAACCTCTCTCATCTCCACACGGGCAGCTTTCTTACTGGGATGTATCAAACACTTCCGGTAGGAGAGTTCCGCAGGGCCACTGAACAACCAGCACATTCCAAGGTCTCCATGGACCCAAACGCACATTATGACGCAGCCTCAGGAGAGGCCATTTCATCTCAGCCCCCTGGGTCGCGTGTTCCAGAGGCAGCAGATCAAACATATCTTGTCGCTAATAGCCAATGGGAATGCGAGGCATGCTGTACAGGGATCCATCCTTCAAACCCTGCTCTCCAGTCCTTCCATATGGTATGTCCTGGAGCCATGCAACAGGACTCGAATGTCCCGCAGAAGGAAACCTTGTGGTTTGGGGCAACCTCCAAATTCAGCGTGGGAAAACTTCCTTGGCCTCATGAGGCCCTCACTTCATGAAGGTGCCATCATGGACACATCCTCCAGCCTCAGCCAACGTCTGATCCTCAGCCTGACTTCAGATGCAGGAGATTTTGATTCAGCCTCTGCAGAGTGGGCCTGCTCTGCCCTTGGCTCCAATCCTCACACTAGCTTGTGTTCTCAGAATTCCGTCCTCACACTCCTGGCCCACAAACCCTCCCTACTGGGAATTTTGGGTCCACAATGAAGCACTGTGCCTGCCTCCCAAGAGAAAAACATTGTCTATGGCGCTGCCCAGAAACCCCAAATGAGGATCAAACTGTTTGGCCCTCGGCAACACCCCAATTGCATAGGCTACCTTAAACAGTGATGCTCTGTCGCAAATAGCCTGAGCCCAGACCTTCCAAAAGACACCGACACAGCTGGCTGCACACCCAGCACATTGGACCCGCCACTGCCTTAGGCCACCATCCATTCCCAACATGGGTTTCCAGTCATCGGAACCTAGACCTTATCTCCAATCCCTGCACAGGGGGGAACCTGATGCACAAGTCACAACCCCTCCTTCCCCCTGGCAAGAAACCTTGCTGCTGGCAGTGAGTCAAACCTTCAGTGTAGGAGAAAACGGCATGGCCCATGAGGCCACGCCCAAGCGTGAGGGCCGCCTTGGGCACAAACACACATTGTGACCCTCAGCGTGAGTACCTTATTCAAGTAACGCCTCTCAGTGACTGGACCAAGCGCCGGCATATGTGGCTTGCCATGCCCATAGGCACCCAGGACTAACTAGATTGTGTGTATTCCAGTTGAGGGAACCCACTGCTGTGCTCTAGAGTCCCTCTCCTGGGGGGTCCCCTGTGGCAGAAAACAGTACTCTTCATTCCCACAGAATGAACACAAACACTTGGGAGCTTGGACAATCCCCCGAGAGGAAGGCTCTTCCTCGGCCTCTGAGACAACCCCTACCCTGACCAGACACTGTAAACGCAACACCCAGAGACATAATCCTGAGTGACTGCCTCCCACTTGCCCTACTTTGATTTCCAGAGGATCTCCCCTCACGGACTAGAGATCAGGCTTGCCAATACATTGGCCCCTAGCTGAGCCAAGTTTGCTTTTTCAGACATCTGTCCCCACAGCCCTGGCAAACACAGCCTCTAGGCTGGGTCCTCTGGAGCCATACCACAGGACCGTGCCTGCTCTCTCCTGGGAAACTGTGTCCATTCCTTTGGCCACACACCTCCAGAATATGAGAAACCTCAGGGCCTCCGAGGACATCCCACTACTGGGAGCCTCACTGGACTCACAGGGGCATTCGGACACAAGCTGAGCAGCTACATCCATGAATGCATGCACACAGATGTCAACAGAGATAGAAGGTTGAGCCGGACAGGCCTTTAGGCCGTAGTCTCAACTCTTGCTTTGGTTTCCATGTGTCACTCCTCAGAGGCTTTGGTTCGAAGAATAGGTTATGGGGCTTTCCTGAGGCACGGAACAGAACTCCTCTCGTCTCCACATGGGAAGTTTCCTTGTTGGAGCCGTGTCAAACACCTCATGTTGGAGAATCCTGCAGAGTCCCTGAGCCACCTCCACATTCCAAGGTCTCCCAGGCCACCAAGCCACAGTAGGACTCATCTTCAGGAGAGTCCATTTCAACTCTCCCCTCTGGGTAGCTCACCCAGGAGCCCGCAGATTGAGCCTTCCTTGTCGTGACTAAAGAGTGGGAATATGAGGTGGCGTTCCCAGGCATCCATGCTTAGACACCTGCTCTCGAGTCTTTCCATATGGGGCCTCTTGGAACCATCCAATAGGACTCGACTGTCGTGCAGAAGGTAACCTTCAGTTTTGGAGCAGTTCACAAATCCCATCGTAGGCAAAACTTTCTGGCCTCATGAAGCCCCCACACCCTTCAGGAAGAGGCCATGCTGGACAAGAACTCTAGCCTGAAGCACGTCTCGTAGTTGACATGACCTCAGTGCAGGAGATATCGATTCAGCCTCTGCAGAGTGGGCCTGCCGTGCCCTCGGTCCCAAACCTCACGCTAGCTTGTGTTTTCAGACTTCTTTCCTCACACTCCTGGCAAACAAGCCCTCCGGACTTGGAACTCCAGAACCACAACCCAGCCCAGTGTCTGCCCAACGGAAGAAAAACGTTTCCCTGTGGGGCTCTCCAGAAAACCCAGATGAGGATCAACCTGCTCGTGCCTCGACGGTACCCGAACTGGATAGGCTTCTCAGGGCACTCATGCTCTGCCTGACACAGCCTGAAGCCAGATGTCCATACAGACAAGGAGACAGCTGGCCGCACACCCAGCACTTCGGACACGCCATGGCCTTATGCCGTCACCTCTTCCTAACCTTGGTTTTCAGATATCAGAACCTAGACATTATATCAATTCTCCACACAGCTGGGTATCGCAAACACAAAACAGAACTCCTCCTTCCCCATGGCTGTAAAGCTTGCTCTTGGCATGGAGTCACAGCTTCAGGGTGGGAGAAACCTTCATGGCCCCTGATGCCACGCCCAAACTTGAGTGCTGCTTGGGCACAAATTCACACTGTGACCCTCAGCATGAGCCCCATGTCAAAGAAAGGCCTGTGAGGGCCTAGAGCAAGAGCCTCCATATGGGGATTGCCAAGCCCCTATGCACCCAATCCTCACCAAGGTTTGAATTTTCCAGTTGCCCCGCCTGCACCTGGGGCTCTGCTCTTGAATACCTTCCTTGGAGAGACCCATGAGCCAGACAACACGACTCCACCCTTCCCAAAAAATGACCCCAAACTCTTGGGAGCTGGGACAAATCCCAAGATAGGGATAACCCTCCACAGTCCCTAAGGCCACCGCTCCAATCCACGGCTATCCCGGACACAACATCCAGAGACAAAAGCCAGAAGGAATGCCTCCCACTCGCCCTTGTTTCACAGGCCCCGGAGCTCCCTCTCGGTCTTTACATCATGCCTGCCATACCCTAGGCGCCACTCTTAAGCTGAGTTTGTATTTTCAGACTTCTGTGCCCACAGCCTGGACACACACAACCTCCAGGCGAGGGCCTCTGGAGCCACAGTGAAAGATTGTGCCTGCCCTCTCCAAGGAAAGTGTGCCCAATCCATTGACCACAACCCTAGAGGTTAGGGAAAAGCGCAAAGCCCCTGAGTCCATCAATAGTGGAGGCCACCCTGGACTAAGAGGGGATCTCTGACACCAGCGGAGCAACTATCTCCACTTAGACTCTCAGACAGAGTCCCCAGAGACAGAAGGTTTAAATGGGCAGGTCCCCAGGCCCTAATCTGAACCTTAGCTTTGGTTTCCATGTGTCCGTCCTCAGAGGACTGTTTTCGTAGACCAGCACACGGGGCTTTTCTGAGGCACCAAACCAAACCTCTCTCGTCTCCACATGGGGAGCGTTCTTATTGGGGATGTATCAAACCCTTCAGGTAGAAGAGTTCCGCAGGGCCACTGAACAACCAGCACATTCCAAGGTCTCCATGGACTCCAAACGCACATTATGACGCATCCTCAGGAGAGGCCATTTCAACACAGCCCCCTGGGTAGCGTGCCCCAGAGGCAGCAGATCAAACATATATTGTTGCTTATGGCCAAGGGGAATGCGAGGCATGCTGTACAGTGATCCATCCTTCGAACCCTGCTTTCAAGTCCTTCCGTATGGTATGTCCTGGAGCCATGCAACAGGACTCGAATGTCCCGCAGAAGGAAACCTTGTGGTTTGGGGCAACCTCCAAACTCAGCGTGGGAAAACTTCCTTGGCCTCATGAGGCCCCCACTTCATGAAGGTGCCATCATGGACACATACTCCAGCCTCAGCCAACGTCTGATCCTCAGCCTGACTTCAGATGCAGGAGATTTTGATTCAGCCTCTGCAGAGTGGGCCTGCTCTGCCCTTGGCTCCAATCCTCACACTAGCTTGTGTTTTCAGACTTCTGTCCTCACACTCCTGGCCCACAAACCCTCCCTACTGGGAATTCTGGGGCCACAATGAAGCACTGTGCCTGCCTCCCAGGAGAAAAACATTGTCTATGGCGCTGCCCAGAAACCCCAAATGAGGATCAAACTGCTTGGCCCTCGGCAACACCCCAATTGCATAGGCTACCTTAAACAGTGATGCTCTGTCGCAAAGAGCCTGAGCCCAGACCTTCCAACAGACACCGACACAGCTGGCTGCACACCCAGCACATTGGACCCGCCACTGCCTTAGGCCACCATCCATTCCCAACCTGGGTTTTCAGTCATCGGAACCTAGACCTTATCTCCAATCCCTGCACAGGGGCAAAGCTGATGCACAAGTCAGAACCCCTCCTTCCCCATTACAAGAAATCTTGCTGCTGGCAGTGAGTCAAACCTTCAGTGTAGAAGAAAACGGCATGGCCCATGAGGCCACGCCCAAGCGTGAGGGCCGCCTTGGGCACAAACACACATTGTGACCCTCAGCGTGAGTACCTTATTCAAGTAACGCCTCTCAGTGACTGGACCAAGAGCCCGCATATGTGGCTTGCCATGCCCATAGACACCCAGAACTAACTAGATGGTGTGTATTCCAGTTGAGGGAACCCACTGCTGTGCTCTAGAGTCCCTCTCCTGGGGGGTCCCCTGTGGCAGAAAACAGTACTCTTCATTCCCACTCCTTCGGCCTCTGAGACAACCCCTACCCTGACCGGACACTGTAAACGCAACACCCAGAGACAAAATCCTGAGTGACTGCCTCCCACTTGCCCTACTTTGATTTCCAGAGGATCTCCCCTCACGGACTAGAGATCAGGCCTGCCATTACATTGGCCCCTAGCTGAGCCAAGTTTGCTTTTTCAGACATCTGTCCCCACAGCCCTGGCAAACACAGCCTCTAGGCTGGGTCCTCTGGAGCCATACCACAGGACCGTGCCTGCTCTCTCCTGGGAAACTGTGTCCATTCCTTTGGCCACACACCTCCAGAATATGAGAAACCTCAAGGCCTCCGAGGATATCCCACTACTGGGAGCCTCACTGGACTCACAGGGGCATTCGGACACAAGCTGAGCAGCTACATCCATGAATGCATGCACACAGATGTCAACAGAGATAGAAGGTTGAGCCGGACAGGCCTTTAGGCCGTAGTCTCAACTCTTGCTTTGGTTTCCAGGTGTCACTCCTCAGAGGCTTTGGTTCGAAGAACAGGGTATGGGGCTTTCCTGAGGCACGGAACAGAACTCCTCTCGTCTCCACATGGGAACTTTCCTTGTTGGAGCCGTGTCAAACACCTCATGTTGGAGAATCCTGAAGAGTCCCTGAGCCACCTCCACATTCCAAGGTCTCCCAGGCCACCAAGCCACAGTAGGACTCATCTTCAGGAGAGTCCATTTCAACTCTCCCCTCTGGGTAGCTCACCCAGGAGCCCGCAGATTGAGCCTTCCTTGTCCTGACTAAAGAGTGGGAATATGAGGTGGCGTTCCCAGGCATCCATGCTTAGACACCTGCTCTCGAGTCTTTCCATATGGGGCCTCTTGGAACCATCCAATAGGACTCGACTGTCGTGCAGAAGGTAACCTTCAGTTTTGGAGCAGTTCACAAATCCCATCGTAGGCAAAACTTTCTGGCCTCATGAAGCCCCCACACCCTTCAGGAAGAGGCCATGCTGGACAAGAACTCTAGCCTGAGGCACGTCTCATAGTTGACATGACCTCAGTGCAGGAGATCTCGATTCAGCCTCTGCAGAGTGGGCCTGCCGTGCCCTCGGTCCCAAACCTCACGCTAGCTTGTGTTTTCAGACTTCCTTCCTCACACTCCTGGCAAACAAGCCCTCCGGACTAGGAACTCCGGAACCAAAACCCAGCCCAGTGTCTGCTCAACGGAAGAAAAACGTTTCCCTGGGGGGCTCTCCAGAAAACCCAGATGAGGATCAACCTGCTCGGGCCTCGACGGTACCCGAACTGGACAGGCTGCTCTGGGCACTCATGCTCTGCCTGACACAGCCTGAAGCCAGACGTCCAGACAGACAAGGAGACAGCTGGCCGCACACCCAGCACTTCGGACACGCCATGGTCTTATGCCGTCACCTCATCCTAACCTTGGTTTTCAGATATCTGAACCTAGACATTATATCAATTCTCCACACAGCTGGGTATAGCAAGCACAAAACAGAACTCCTCCTTCCCCATGGCTGTCAAGCTTGCTCTTGGCATGGAGTCACACCTTCAGGGTGGGAGAAACCTTCATGGCCCCTGATGCCACGCCCAAACTTGAGTACTGCTTGGGCACAAATTCACACTGTGACCCTCAGCATGAGCCCCATGTCAAAGAAAGGCCTGTCAGGGCCTGGACCAAGAGCCCACATATGGGGCTTGCCAAGCCCCTATGCACCCAATCCTCACCACGGTTTGAATTTTCCGTCGCCCCGCCTGTACCTGGAGCTCTGCTCTGGAATCCCTTTCTTGGAGAGACCCATGAGCCAGACAACACGACTCCCCCCTTCCCACAAAATGACCCCAAACTCTTGGGAGCTGGGACAAATCCCCAGAGAGGGATACTCGTCCACAGTACCTGAGGCCACCGCTCCTATCCACGGCTATCCCGGACACAACATCCAGAGACAAAAGCCTGAAGGAACGCCTCCCACTCGCCCTTGTTTCAGAGGCCCAGGAGCTCCCTCTCGGGCTGTACATCCGGCCTGCCATACCCTAGGCGCCACTCATAAGCTGAGTTTGTGTATTCAGACTTCTGTGCCCACAGCCTGGACCCACACAACATCCAGGCTAGGGCCTCTGGACCAAACAGCGAAAGATTGTGCCTGCCCTCTTCAAGGAAAGTGTGCCCAAACCATTGACCACAACCCTACGGGTTAGGGAAAAGCTCCAAGGTCCCTGAGGCCATCAATAGTATAGGCCACCCTGGAATAAGAGGGGCTCTCTGACACCAGCGGAGCAACTATCTCCACTTAGACTCTCAGACAGTGTCCCCAGAGACAGAAGGTTGAAATGGACAGGCCCCCAGGCCCTAAACTGAACCTTAGCTTTGGTTTCCATGTTTCCGTTCTCAGAGGACTGTTTTCGTAGACCAGCACCTGGGGCTTTTCTGAGGCACCAAACCAAACAACTCTCATCTCCACATGGGCAGCTTTCTTACTGGGATGTATCAAACACTTCAGGTAGGAGAGTTCCGCAGGGCCACTGAACAACCAGCACATTCCAAGGTCTCCATGGACCCAAACGCACATTATGACGCATCCTCAGAAGAGGCCATTTCAACTCAGCCCCCTGGGTCGCGTGTTCCAGAGGCAGCAGATCAAACATATCTTGCCGCTAATAGCCAATGGGAATGCGAGGCATGCTGTACAGGGATCCATCCTTCGAACCCTGCTCTCCAGTCCTTCCATATGGTATGTCCTGGAGCCATGCAACAGGACTCGAATGTCCCCCAGAAGGAAACCTTGTGGTTTGGGGCAACCTCCAAACTCAGCGTGGGAAAACTTCCTTGGCCTCATGAGGCCCCCACTTCATGAAGGTGCCATCATGGACATTTACTCCAGCCTCAGCCAACGTCTGATCCTCAGCCTGACTTCAGATGCAGGAGATTTTGATTCAGCCTCTGCAGAGTGGGCCTGCTCTGCCCTTGGCTCGAATCCTCACACTAGCTTGTGTTTTCAGACTTCCGTCCTCACACACCTGGCCCACAAACCCTCCCTACTGGGAATTCTGGGGCCACAATGAAGCACTGTGCCTGCCTCCCAGGAGAAAAACATTGTCTATGGCGCTGCCCAGAAACCCCAAATGAGGATCAAACTGCTTGGCCCTCGACAACACCCCAATTGCATAGGCTACCTTAAACAGTGATGCTCTGTCGCAAATAGCCTGAGCCCAGACCTTCCAACAGACACCGACACAGCTGGCTTCACACCCAGCACATTGGACCCGCCACTGCCTTAGGCCACCATCCATTCCCAACCTGGGTTTTCAGTCATCGGAACCTAGACCTTATCTCCAATCCCTGCACAGGGGGGAACCTGATGCACAAGTCAGAACCCCTCCTTCCCCATGGCAAGAAACCTTGCTGCTGGCAGTGAGTCAAACCTTCAGTGTAGGAGAAAACGGCATGGCCCATGAGGCCACACCCAAGCGTGAGGGCCGCCTTGGGCACAAACACACATTGTGACCCTCAGCGTGAGTACCTAATTCAAGTAACGCCTCTCAGTGACTGGACCCAGAGCCCGCATATGTGGCTTGCCATGCCCATAGGCACCCAGGACTAACTAGATGGTGTGTATTCCAGTTGAGGGAACCCACTGCGGTGCTCTAGAGTCCCTCTCCTGGGGGGTCCCATGTGGCAGAAAACAGTACTCTTCAGTCCCACAGAATGAACACAAACACTTGGGAGCTTGGACAATCCCCCGAGAGGAAGGCTCTTCCTCGGCCACTGAGACAACCCCTACCCTGACCGGACACTGTAAACGCAACACCCAGAGACAAAATCCTGAGTGACTGCCTCCCACTTGCCCTACTTTGATTTCCAGAGGATCTCCCCTCACGGACTAGAGATCAGGCCTGCCATTACATTGGCCCCTAGCTGAGCCAAGTTTGCTTTTTCAGACATCTGTCCCTACAGCCCTGGCAAACACAGCCTCTAGACTGGGTCCTCTGGAGCCATACCACAGGACCGTGCCTGCTCTCTCCTGGGAAACTGTGTCCATTCCTTTGGCCACACACCTCCAGAATATGAGAAACCTCAAGGCCTCCGAGGACATCCCACTACTGGGAGCCTCACTGGACTCACAGGGGCATTCGGACACAAGCTGAGCAGCTACATCCATGAATGCATGCACACAGATGTCAACAGAGATAGAAGGTTGAGCCGGACAGGCCTTTAGGCCGTAGTCTCAACTCTTGCTTTGGTTTCCAGGTGTCACTCCTCAGAGGCATTGGTTCGAAGAACAGGGTATGGGGCTTTCCTGAGGCAAGGAACAGAACTCCTCTCGTCTCCACATGGGAAGTTTCCTTGTTGGAGCCGTGTCAAACACCTCATGTTGGAGAATTCTGCAGAGTCCCTGAGCCACCTCCACATTCCTAGGTCTCCCTGGCCACCAAGCCACAGTAGGACTCATCTTCAGGAGAGTCCATTTCAACTCTCCCCTCTGGGTAGCTCACCCAGGAGCCCGCAGATTGAGCCTGCCTTGTCCGGACTAAAGAGTGGGAATATGAGGTGGCGTTCCCAGGCATCCATGCTTAGACACCTGCTCTCGAGTCTTTCCATATGGGGCCTCTTGGAACCATCCAATAGGACTCGACTGTCGTGCAGAAGGTAACCTTCAGTTTTGGAGCAGTTCACAAATCCCATCGTAGGCAAAACTTTCTGGCCTCATGAAGCCCCCACAACCTTCAGGAAGAGGCCATGCTGGACAAGAACTCTAGCCTGAGGCACGTCTCATAGTTGACATGACCTCAGTGCAGGAGATCTCGATTCAGCCTCTGCAGAGTGGGCCTGCCGTGCCCTCGATCCCAAACCTCACGCTAGCGTGTGTTTTCAGACTTTCTTCCTCACACTCCTGGCAAACAAGCCCTCCGGACTAGGAACTCCAGAACCAAAACCCAGCCCAGTGTCTGCCCAACGGAAGAAAAACGTTTCCCTGTGGGGCTCTCCAGAAAACCCAGATGAGGATCAACCTGCTCGGGCCTCGATGGTACCCGAACTGGATAGGCTGCTCTGGGCACTCATGCTCTGGCTGACACAGCCTGAAGCCAGTCGTCCATACAGACAAGGAGACAGCTGGCCGCACACCCAGCACTTCGGACACACCATGGTCTTATGCTGTCACCTCATCCTAACCTTGGTTTTCAGATATCTGAACCTAGACATTATATCAATTCTCCACACAGCTGGGTATAGCAAGCACAAAACAGAACTCCTCCTTCCCCATGGCTGTCAAGCTTGCTCTTGGCATGGAGTCACACCTTCAGGGTGGGAGAAACCTTCATGGCCCCTGATGCCACGCCCAAACTTGAGTGCTGCTTGGGCACAAATTCACACTGTGACCCTCAGCATGAGCCCCATGTCAAAGAAAGGCCTGTCAGGGCCTGGACCAAGAGCCCACATATGGGGCTTGCCAAGCCCCTATGCACCCAATCCTCACCACGGTTTGAATTTTCCAGTCGCCCCGCCCGTACCTGGAGCTCTGCCCTGGAATCCCTTTCTTGGAGAGACCCATGAGCCAGACAACACGACTCCACCCATCCCACAAAATGACCCCAAACTCTTGGGAGCTGGGACAAATCCCCAGAGAGGGATACTCGTCCACAGTACCTGAGGCCACCGCTCCAATCCACGGCTATCCCGGACACAACATCCAGAGACAAAAGCCTGAAGGAACGCCTCCCACTCGCCCTTGTTTCAGAGGCCCTGGAGCTCCCTCTCAGGCTGTACATCCGGCCTGCCATACCCTAGGCGCCACTCATAAGCTGAGTTTGTGTATTCAGACTTCTGTGCCCACAGCCTGGACCCACACAACATCCAGGCTAGGGCCTCTGGACCAAACAGCAAAAGATTGTGCCTGCCCTCTCCAAGGAAAGTGTGCCCAAACCATTGACCACAACCCTACGGGTTAGGGAAAAGCTCCAAGGTCCCTGAGGCCATCAATAGTATAGGCCACCCTGGACTAAGAGGGGCTCTCTGACACCAGCGGAGCAACTATCTCCACTTAGACTCTCAGACAGTGTCCCCAGAGACAGAAGGTTGAAATGGACAGGCCCCCAGGCCCTAATCAGAACCTTAACTTTGGTTTCCATGTTTCCGTTCTCAGAGGACTGTTTTCGTAGACCAGCACATGGGGCTTTTCTGAGGCACCAAACCAAACATCTCTCATCTCCACATGGGCAGCTTTCTTACTGGGATGTATCAAGCACTTCAGGTAGGAGATTTCCGCAGGGCCACTGAACAACCAGCACATTCCAAGGTCTCCATGGACCCAAACGCACATTATGACGCATCCTCAGGAGAGGCCATATCAACTCAGCCCCCTGGGTCGCGTGTTCCAGAGGCAGCAGATCATACATATCTTGCCGCTAATAGCCAAAGGGAATGCGAGGCATGCTGTACAGGGATCCATCCTTCGAACCCTGCTCTCCAGTCCTTCCATATGGTATGTCCTGGAGCCATGCAACAGGACTCGAATGTCCGCAGAAGGAAACCTTGTGGTTTGGGGCAACCTCCAAACTCAGCGTGGGAAAACTTCCTTGGCCTCATGAGGCCCCCACTTCATGAAGGTGCCATCATGGACACTTACTCCAGCCTCAGCCAACGTTTGATCCTCAGCCTGACTTCAGATGCAGGAGATTTTGATTCAGCCTCTGCAGAGTGGGCCTGCTCTGTCCTTGGCTCCAATCCTCACACTAGCTTGTGTTTTCAGACTTCCGTCCTCCCACTCCTGGCCCACAAACCCTCCCTACTGGGAATTCTGGGGCCACAATGAAGCACTGTGCCTGCCTCCAGGAGAAAAACATTGTCTATGGCGCTGCCCAGAAACCCCAAATGAGGATCAAACTGCTTGGCCCTCGGCAAAACCCCAATTGCATAGGCTACCTTAAACAGTCATGCTCTGTCGCAAATAGCCTGAGACCAGACCTTCCAGCAGACACCGACACAGCTGGCTGCACACCCAGCACATTGGAACCGCCACTGCCTTAGGCCACCATCCATTCCCAACCTGGGTTTTCAGTCATCGGAACCTAGACCTTATCTCCAATCCCTGCACAGGGGGGAACCTGATGCACAAGTCAGAACCCCTCCTTCCCCATGGCAAGAAACCTTGCTGCTGGCAGTGAGTCAAACATTCAGTGTAGGAGAAAACGGCATGGCCCATGAGGCCACGCCCAGGCGTGAGGGCCGCCTTGGGCACAAACACACATTGTGACCCTCAGCGTGAGTACCTTATTCAAGTAACGCCTCTCAGTGACTGGACCAAGCGCCCACATATGTGGCTTACCATGCCCATAGGCACCCAGGACTAACTAGATGGTGTGTATTCCAGTTGAGGGAACCCACTGCTGTGCTCTAGAGTCCCTCTCCTGGGGGGTCCCCTGTGGCAGAAAACAGTACTCTTCATTCCCACAGAATGAACACAAACACTTGGGAGCTTGGACAATCCCCCGAGAGGAAGGCTCTTCCTCGGCCTCTGAGACAACCCCTACCCTGACCGGACACTGTAAACGCAACACCCAGAGACAAAATCCTGAGTGACTGCCTCCCACTTGCCCTACTTTGATTTCCAAGGATCTCCCCTCACGGACTAGAGATCAGGCCTGCCATTACATTGGCCCCTAGCTGAGCCAAGTTTGCTTTTTCAGACATCTGTCCCCACAGCCCTGGCAAACACAGCCTCTAGGCTGGGTCCTCTGGAGCCATACCACAGGACCGTGCCTGCTCTCTCCTGGGAAACTGTGTCCATTCCTTTGGCCACACACCTCCAGAATATGAGAAACCTCAAGGCCTCCGAGGACATCCCACTACTGGAAGCCTCACTGGACTCACAGGGGCATTTGGACACAAGCTGAGCAGCTACATCCATGAATGCATGCACACAGATGTCAACAGAGATAGAAGGTTGAGCCGGACAGGCCTTTAGGCCGTAGTCTCAACTCTTGCTTTGGTTTCCAGGTGTCACTCCTCAGAGGCTTTGGTTCGAAGAACAGGGTATGGGGCTTTCCTGAGTCACGGAACAGAACTCCTCTCGTCTCCACATGGGAAGTTTCCTTGTTGGAGCCGTGTCAAACACCTCATGTTGGAGAATCCTGCAGAGTCCCTGAGCCACCTCCACATTCCAAGGTCTCCCAGGCCACCAAGCCACAGTAGGACTCATCTTTAGGAGAGACCATTTCAACTCTCCCCTCTGGGTAGCTCACCCAGGAGCCCGCAGATTGAGCCTGCCTTGTCCTGACTAAAGAGTGGGAATATGAGGTGGCGTTCCCAGGCATCCATGCTTAGACACCTGCTCTCGAGTCTTTACATATGGGGCCTCTTGGAACCATCCAACAGGACTCGACTGTCGTGCCGAAGGTAACCTTCAGTTTTGGAGCAGTTCACAAATCCCATCGTAGGCAAAACTTTCTGGCCTCATGAAGCCCCCACACCCTTCAGGAAGAGGCCATGCTGGACAAGAACTCTAGCCTGAGGCACGTCTCATAGTTGACATGACCTCAGTGCAGGAGATCTCGATTCAGCCTCTGCAGAGTGGGCCTGCCGTGCCCTCGGTCCCAAACCTCACGCTAGCTTGTGTTTTCAGACTTCCTTCCTCAAACTCCTGGCAAACAAGCCCTCCGGACTAGGAACTCCAGAAACAAAACCCAGCCCAGTGTCGGCCCAACGGAAGAAAAACGTTTCCCTGTGGGGCTCTCCAGAAAACCCAGATGAGGATCAACCTGCTCGGGCCTCGACGGTACCCGAACTGGATAGGCTTCTCAGGGCACTCATGCTCTGCCTGACACAGCCTGAAGCCAGATGTCCAGACAGACAAGGAGACAGCTGGCCGCACACCCAGCACTTCGGACACGCCATGGCCTTATGCCGTCACCTCTTCCTAACCTTGGTTTTCAGATATCTGAACCTAGACATTATATCAATTCTCCACACAGCTGGGTATCGCAAGCACAAAACAGAACTCCTCCTTCCCCATGGCTGTAAAGCTTGCTCTTGGCATGGAGTCACAGCTTCAGGGTGGGAGAAACATTCATGGCCCCTGATGCCACGCCCAAACTTGAGTGCTGCTTGGGCACAAATTCACACTGTGACCCTCAGCATGAGCCCCATGTCAAAGAAAGGCCTGTGAGGGCCTAGAGCAAGAGCCTCCATATGGGGCTTGCCAAGCCCCTATGCACCCAATCCTCACCAGGGTTTGAGTTTTCCAGTTGCCCCGCCTGCACCTGGGGCTCTGCTCTTGAATCCCTTCCTTGGAGAGACCCATAAGCCATACAACACGACTCCACCCTTCCCACAAAATGACCCCAAACTCTTGGGAGCTGGGACAAATCCCAAGAGAGGGATACCCCTCCACAGTCCCTAATGTCACTGCTCCAACCCACGGCTATCCCGGACACAACATCCAGAGACAAAAGCCTGAAGGAATGCCTCCCACTCGCCCTTGTTTCAGAGGCCCAGGAGCTCCCTTTCGGGCTTTACATCAGGCCTGCCATACCCTAGGCGCCACTCTTAAGCTGAGTTTGTGTTTTCAGACTTCTGTGCCCACAGCCTGGACACACACAACCTCCAGGCGAGGGCCTCTGGAGCCACAGTGAAAGATTTTGCCTGCCCTCTCCAAGGAAAGTGTGCCCAATCCATTAACCACAACCCTAGAGGTCAGGGAAAAGCTCCAAGCCCCTGAGTCTATCAATAGTGGAGGCCACCCTGGACTAAGAGGGGCTCTCTGACACCAGCGGAGCAACTATCTCCACTTAGACTCTCAGACAGAGTCCCCAGAGACAGAATGTTTAAATGGGCAGGCCCCCAGGCCCTAATCTGAACCTTAGCTTTGGTTTCCATGTTTCCGTTCTCAGAGGACTGTTTTCGTAGACCAGCACACGGGGCTTTTCTGAGGCACCAAACCAAACCTCTCTCGTCTCCACATGGGGAGATTTCTTATTGGGGATGTATCAAACCCTTCAGGTAGGAGAGTTCCGCAGGGCCACTGAACAACCAGCACATTCCAAGGTCTCCATGGACCCAAACGCACATTATGACGCATCCTCAGGAGAGGCTTTTTCAACACAGCCCCCTGGGTAGCGTGCCCCAGAGGCAGCAGATCAAACATATCTTGTTGCTTATGGCCAAGGGGAATGCGAGGCATGCTGTACAGTGATCCATCCTTCGAACCCTGCTCTCCAGTCCTTCCGTATGGTATGTCCTGGAGCCATGCAACAGGACTCGAATGTCCCGCAGAAGGAAAACTTGTGGTTTGGGGCAACCTCCAAACTCAGCGTGGGAAAACTTCCTTGGCCTCATGAGGCCCCCACTTCATGAAGGTGCCATCATGGACACATACTCCAGCCTCAGCCAACGTCTGATCCTCAGCCTGACTTCAGATGCAGGAGATTTTGATTCAGCCTCTGCAGAGTGGGCCTGCTCTGTCCTTGGCTCCAATCCTCACACTAGCTTGTGTTTTCAGACTTCCGTCCTCACACTCCTGGCCCACAAACCCTCCCTACTGGGAATTCTGGGGCCACAATGAAGCACTGTGCCTGCCTCCCAGGAGAAAAACATTGTCTATGGCGCTGCCCAGAAACCCCAAATGAGGATCAAACTGCTTGGCCCTCGGCAACACCCCAATTGCATAGGCTACCTTAAACAGTCATGCTCTGTCGCAAAGAGCCTGAGCCCAGACCTTCCAACAGACACCGACACAGCTGGCTGCACACCCAGCACATTGGACCCGCCACTGCCTTAGGCCACCATCCATTCCCAACCTGGGTTTTCAGTCATCGGAACCTAGACCTTATCTCCAATCCCTGCACAGGGGGGAACCTGATGCACAAGTCAGAACACCTCCTTCCCCATGGCAAGAAACCTTGCTGCTGGCAGTGAGTCAAACCTTCAGTGTAGGAGAAAACGGCAAACCTGCCGGGCCTCATGAAGCCCCCCATATCCTTCAGGGAGAGGCCATCATGGTCAAAAACTCTAGCTTGAAGCACGTCTCATAGTAGACATGACCACAATGCAGGAGATCTTGATTCAGCCTCTGCAGAGTGGCCTGCCGTGCCCTCGGTCCCAAACCTCACGCTAGTTTGTGTTTTCAGACTTCCTTTCTCACACTCCTGGCAAACAATCCCTCCAGAGTAGGAATTGCAGAACCACAAGCCTGCCCAGTTACTGCCCACCGGTAGAAAACGTTTCCTTGTGGGGCTTTCCATAAAACCCAGATGAGGATCAACCTGCTCTTGCCTCGACGGCACTCAGATTTGATAGGCTGCTCTGGGCACTAATGCTCTGCCTTTCACAGCCTGATGCCAGACGTCCAGACAGGCAAGGAGACAGCTGGCCACACACCTAGCACTTCTGACACGCCATGGTCTTATGCCGTTATCTCCTCCTAACCTTGGTTTTCCGATATCTAAACCCAGATATTATATCAATTCCCCACACAGTTGGGCATCTGAAGCACAAATCAGAACTCCTTCTTCCCCTTGGCTGTAAGGCTTGCTCTTGGCATGGAGTCACACCTTCAGGGTGGGAGAAACCTTCATTTCCCCTGAAACCACGCCCAAACTTGAGTGCTGCCTTGGGCACAAATTCACTCTGTGACCCTCAGCATGAGCCCAATATCAAAGAAAGGCCTGTCTGGGCCTTGACCAAGAGCCCTCATATAGGGCGTGCCAAGCCCCTATACACCCAATCCTCACCAGTGTTTGAGTTTTCCAGTCTCCCCCCTGTTCCTGGGGCTCTGCTCTGGAATCACTTTCTTGGAGAGACACATGAGCCAGACAACAGTACTCCACCCTTCCCACAAAATGACCCCAAACTCCTGTTAGCTGGGACAAATCCCCAGAGAGGTTACTCGTCCACAGTCACTGAGGCCACCCCCTACAATCCACGGCTATCCTGGACGCATCCAGAGTCAAAAGCCTGAAGGAATCTCGCCCTTGATTTACAAGCCAAGGAGCTCACTCTTTATCTGTACATCCGGCCTGCCATACCCTCGGCGCCACTCATAAGCTGAGTTTTTGTTTTCAGACTTATGTGCCCACAGCCTGGACCCACACACCCTCCAGGCTAGGGCATCTGGAGCCACAGTGAAAGATTGTGCCTGCCATCTCCAAGGAAAGTGTGCCCAATCCATTGACCACAACCCTACAGGTTAGGGAAAAGTTCCAAGGCCCCTGAGGCCATCCTGATAGTGTAGGCTGCCCTGGACTAAAAGGGGCACTCTGACACCAGCTGAGCCATTATCACCACTTAGACTTTCAGACAGTGTCCCCAGAGACAGAAGATTGAAATGGACAGGCCCTTAGGCCCTAATATGAACCTTAGCTTTAGTTTTCATGTGTCTGTCCTCAGAGGACTGGTTTCTTATACCAGCATATTAGGTTTTTCTGAGGCTCCAAACCAAACCTCTCTCGTCTCCACATGGAGTGCTTTCTTACTGGATCTGTATCAAACCCTTCTGGTCGGAGAATTCCGCAGGGCCACAGTACAACCATCACATTCCAAGGTCTCCATGGACAGAAACCCACATTATGACGCATCCTCAGGAGAGGCCATTTCAACTCAGCCCACTGGTTAGCTTGCCCCAGAGCCAGCAGAACAAACATATCTTGTCGTTAATGGCCAAAGGGAATGCGAGGCATGTTGTTCAGGGATCCATCCTTTGAACCCTCCTCTTCAGTCCTTCCGTATGGTATGTACTGGAGCCATTCAACAGGACTCGACTGTCTCGCAGAAGGAAACCTTGTGGTTTGGGGCAACCTCCAAACTCAGCGTGGGAAAACTTCGTTGGCCTCATGAGGCACCTGCTTCATGAAGGTGCCATCAAGGGCACAATCCAACCTCAGCCAATGTCTGATCCTCAGCCTGACTTCAGATGCATGAGATATCCTTTCAGCCTTTGCAGAGTGGGCCTGCTCCCCACCTCACCCTATGTTTTGTTTTCAGACTCTACCCTAGCACTCCTGGCCCAAAAGCCCTCATGATTGGGAATTCTGGTTCCAGAACGAAGCACTCTGCCTGCCCCCCAAAGAAAAACATTGTCTATGGCATTGCTCAGAAACCCCAAATGAAAATCAACCTGCTCAGCCCTCGGCAACACCCCAATTGCATAGGCTACCCTAAACACTATGCTCTGTCTTACATAGCCTGAGCCCAGACCTTGTGAGAGACATTGAGACAGTTGGCTTCACACCCAGCACATCGAACCTGTCATGGGTTAGGCCATTTCATCCCTTCCCATTGACCTGGGTGTCTTCCTGGAGGTATATTCTGAGGCTGTGTCAGACTATGCATTTTTTCTGGAGCTTCCTATGGAATTGGGGTGGTATTAGGGGCCTTGCAATTTTCTCTTAATCTGGTGGGTTGGGAAACTGAGACAGGCTGACATTCCTTGGGAGAGCTGGCCCAGGGCTGTTGTGTGTTCCTGGAGGCCCCATCCTGGAGGGCATATGGGTCAGGACTCTGGGTCCAAAGTCTTCAGACACAAACTCGGGTAAGAGTTAAGCTCGAGGTGATGGCAGACCCAATCTGCAGACCCTGAGCGAAGCATCTCCAGATATGAAATTCGGACGGCTGTGAGGCAGGAGCACAGTCTTTTCTGTCTGACTTGTTTGTCTATGATGGCCACGAAATGAAGGGGTGGCCTCATGGGTCCATGTGAGATTCTACCTCTCTGGGAATTCTGCTCGGCACCCAAGAGTTTGGTGTATTTCTGGGGGATGGGAGGAGCGCAGTTTTATGAGTCAGGGATCCCGTCCAAACAGCCATTCCAGAGATGGGTCCTGGGTTCTGGAGCCTGGATCACCGCAACAAGGCTTAGGATTTGGGCCTAGGGTCCTGCTCTATGTTTTCCTGGTACAGCTCCCGAGTGTTCTTGTTGGAAATGGGTCTCATTCTGAGGGTCACAATGCCTGTTTTTGCCCAGATGCCCATGCTGAGTGGGTGTGACCTCATGGGCTATGCACTTGGCTCCCACTCTGAGGGTTGGACTGCCATCTCAACATTCAGTTTTCCTGCCATGGGGAAGGAGGGGTACTTTTTTATGCTTCAGGTTCCCCCATGGGCAGGAATTTGAGCTAAGTTCTGGGACAGGTGCCTGAATACCCAGTTCACTTTGAGATGAGGTCCTCGGGCCAAGGCAGGACCCACCTGCAGAAAATAAGGCCTGCTTTCTGGGTGGCTCTCAGGAGCTCGGGCTCGAGCTGTGTCAGACAGAACATTCGTGGAGAGTTCGGCCTATGATATTGGGGTGCTTTTGAGAGCTGTGCAACTGGATTGTCATGGGGGATTTTTGCACAGACCCTTTTTTCACTTCTTCTATCTGGTGAGCAGGCAGATGGCTGCATTACGGCTCCAGAATATCCAAGTTGGAGGGTTTGCAGGCGAGGAGTGTGAGGACAGAAGTATGAAAACATAAGCTACGGTTACGCTCAGTGCCGAGCGCATGTCTATTCCAATGTACAGCAGTTGTTTCGAGATCTTCAGCACCTGGGCGAGGGGAAGATGTCTGCTCACGCTGGAGTTTGTATCCATGATGGCCAACAAATGGTGGGGAGGCCTCAAGAATTCTTGGAGGTTTTCCAAGCTGGAGCTTGTGAGCTGCTCCAAACATCAAGGTGTCCTAATAAGGGACAGCAGAAGTCTTCTTACAGGGCTCCAGGGTCCCCCATATGGAAGATTCGATAGCAATGCTCTCTGAATGGAGGCCTGGGAAGCCAATCTCGTGTTACCATTGCAGCTGAGGAACAGGGTAAGCTTGAACCAATGACACTGATTCCAAGTTCCAAGTGATTTGCGTTGATGGAAGTTCTCAGTCTAACAGGTCCCAATGCTGCTTGGTGTCCAGGGAGACCTTAGAATGTGGTGGCGGCTCTCTGACCATTGAGGATTCTCTATCCTTAGGATTAGACCCAGTACCCAGGAGCCAGGTTTCCTTCTTGGGACAGGAGGTGTGCTCTTGTATGGCTCACGGACCACAGGTTGGACCATATGCTTGAATTTCCAGAACAGCCCTCTAGGGAGAGAGACCTCAAAACATAAGCTAGGGTTCTGATGAGGTTTTAGGGCCATGGAAGTTTCAATCTTTGGACTAAGTGCCATTGGCCTGCATGTCATCCTGGAGGTAGGTGCTGAGGCTGTGTCAGGCTGTGCACTTTTTCCAGAGTGGCCTATGATATTGGGGTGCAGTCAGGGGCCTTGCAGTTTTCTCCTAATCTGGACATTTTGGGAAACTGAGATGGGCAGGGTTTCCTCAGGAGAGCAGGGCCAGTGATGTCATGTGTTTCTCGAGGCCCCATCCTGGAGGTCATGTGTGTCAGGACTTTGGGACCAAAGACTTTAGACACAACCTCGGATAAGAGATAGGGGTGAGGTGTTGGCAGTCCGAATCTGAAGACCCTGAGGGAAGCTCCTCGGGATTTGAAATTCAGGTGGCTGGGAGGGAGGAGCACAGGCTTTTCTGTCTGGATTTTGTGTCTAGGATGGCCACTAAATGGAGGGGTGACCTCATGTGTCCATGGGATATTCTTCCACTCTGGTAATTCTGCTTGGCACCCAAGAGTTTGATTTCTTTCTGGGGAAGAGGAAAAGACTGTATTCCATCTCTGGGATCCTGTCCAAACAGGGATTCCAGAGATGGTTTCTGGGTCCAGACACTGGGAAAACTTAACCAAAGCTTCGATTTGGGTTCCTGGTCCAGATCCCAAGGGGGATCTTTGGAAAGGGGTATCACTCTGAGGGTCACAATGCCTGTTTGTGCCCAGCTGCCCATCCTGTGTAGGCGTGGTCTCATGGACCATGCACCTGGTTCCCACTCAGGGTTCTACAGCCATCTCAACATTCAGTTTTCTGGCCATGGGGAAGGAGGAGCACTCTTTTGTGCTTCCGAGTCCCCTATGGGCAGGAATTTGAGCTAAGTCTGGGACAGGTACCTGAATATCCAGGTTGCTTCAAGATGATGGCCTCGGGCCAAGGTTGGACCCACCTGGAGGATATGGGGCCCACTATCTGGGTGGCTGACAGGAGGTCGGGGATCAGGCGGTGTCAGACAGACAATTTATGCAGAGGTCGGTCTATTATATTGGGGTGCCATTGAGGGCCATGCAGGAGGATCCTCATGTGGTTTTCTGCGAAGACCCATAGGGCACTTCTTCTTTCTGGTGGGCAGGCAGAAAGCTGCACTGTGGCTTCAGAATTCCCAATATGGAGGGCTTGTAGGCGAGGAGTGTGAAGACAGAAGTCTGAAAACACAAGCCAGGGATAAGCTCAGTGCCGACCACAGGACCATTCCATTGTGCAGTGGTTGTTTCGAGATTTCCAGCACCTGAGTATGGGCGAGGGTCAGATGTCTGCTCACGCTGGGTTTGCATCCATGATGGTCAACGAATTGTGGGGTGGCCTCAAGAATTCTTGGAGATTTTCCCAAGAAGGACCTTGTGAGCTGCTCCAAACAGCAAGGTGTCCTACTGTGGGACAGGGGAAGTCCGCTTACGAGGCTCCAGGGTCCCCCATATAGAAAGATTCGACAGCAGAGGTCTCTGAATGGGGGCCTGGGAAGTCTTCCTTGCATGACCATTGCAGCTGAGGAACATTGCAGGCTTGATCTGCTGGTTTTTGTTCAAATTTCCAAGTGATCTAAGTTGACGGATGTTCTCAGTCTAATGAGTCACAATGCTGCTTGGTGTCCAGGGAGACCTTAGAATGTGGTGGTGAGGGTGCCTAGGTGGCTCAATGGGCTAAGCCGCTGCCTTCGGCTCAGGTCATGATCTCAGGGTCCTGGGATTGAGTCCCGCATCGGGCTCTCTGCTCAGCAGGGAGCCTGCTTCTTCCTCTCTCTCTCTCTGCCTTCCTCTATGCCTACTTGTGATCTCTCTCTGTCAAATAAATAAATAAAATCTATATAAAAAAAAGAATGTGGTTGTGGGTCTGTGGCCATGCAGGATTCTCCTACCTGAGGGTTAGACCCAGTTCCCAGGAGCCAGGTTCCCTTCTCGGGACAGGAGGGGTTCTCTTGTATGGCTCAGGGACCACATGTCAGATCATATGTTGGATTTCAAGACCAGGCCTCTGGGCACAGAGGCCTGAATATCTAGGCTAGGGTTCTTATGAGGTTGTAGGGGCATGTCATCCTCAACCTTCGGACTTAGGGACTTTGACCTGTGAGTCTTCCTGGAGGTAGATGCTCAGGCTGTGTCAGACTGTGCATTTTTTCCAGAGTGGCCTATGAAATTGGGGTGGGCTCAGGGGCCTTGCAGGCTTTTCCTAATCTGGAGGGTTTGTGCAACTGAGACGGCAGAATTTCATCCAGAGATCAGGCCCAGTGATGTAGTGTGGTTCTGTCAGCCCCATCCTGCAGGGAATGTGGTTAAGGGCTCTGGGACCAAAGTCTTCAGACACAAAATTGTGTATCAATTAGGAGGGAGGTGATGGCAGCCCCGATCTGCAGACACTGAGTGCAGCTCCTCAGGATTTGAAATTCGTGTGGCTGGGAGGCAGGAGCAAAGGCTTTTCTGTCTGGATTGTGTCTAGGATGGCTTTGGAATGGTGGTGTGTCCTCATGTGTCCATGGAATATTCTACCTCTCTGGGGATTCTGCCCAGCACCCAAGAGTTTGGTGTCTCACTGCGAAGGAGAGAGCGTGGTTTACTGTTTCACGGTTCCCGTCAACACAGGGATTCCAGAGATGGGTTATAGGTCCCTGTGCCTGGATAACCCTACAAAGGCTTAGTATTTGGGCCTAGAGGCTTGACTGCCTGGCTCTGTGGGGCTTTGGTTCAGCTCCCATGGAGACTTGTTGGAAATGGGTCTCAGGGTAAGGGTCACAATGCCTGTTTGTGCCCAGATGCCCATCCTGAGTGGGCATTGGCTCTTGTTCCATGCACCTGGATTCCAATATGAGGGTTGGACCACCATATCAACATTTAATTTTCCTTCTATGAGGAAGGAGGAGTACTCTTTTGTGCTTCAGATTCCCCCATGCACAGTAATTTGAGCTATGTTCTGGGACTGGTACGTGAATAACCAGGTTGGTTTGAGATGAAGGACTCAGGTCAAGGCAGGTCACACCTGCCAGATATGGGTCCCGCTATCTAGGTGGCTACCAGGAGGTCGGGGCTCGAGCTGTGTCAGACAAAGCATTAGTTCACAAGGTGGCCTATGATATTGTGGTGCTATAGAGGGCTGTGCTGGTGGAACCTTATATGGAGTTTCACGCAGACCCATAGGGCACCTCTTTTTTCTGGTGGGCAGGCAGAAGGCTGCATTGTGGCTCCCAAATTCCCAATATGGGGGACTTGAAGGCGAGGAGTGTGAGAACAGAAGGCAGAAAACACAATCTATGCTTAATCTCAGTACCGAGAACATGGCCGTTCCAATGTGCAGTGGTTTTTTTCGAGATCTCCAGCATCTGAGTACAGGCGAGGGTCAGATGTCTGCTCATGATAGAGTTTGTATCTATCGTGGCCAACAAATGAAATATCCAGCACCTGAGTAAAGGTGGATTTCAGACGTTTACGCACACTGGAGTTTGTGTCTCTGATGACCGAATGGAGGAGTGGCATCAAGAGGCTGATGCATGTGAGATGCTCCAAACAGCAAGGTTGTTTTTTCTACTGGACAGTTAGAGTCTGGTATGTTTTCTGCAGGGCCCCCCATGTGAAAAGTATGGGTAGCAGAGCCCTTCCACATGGATGCCTGGAAAGCACACCTCCATTGACCAATGCAGCTGAGGAACATGCAGGTTCTTTACGGTGCTTCTGGGGCGAAGCACCAAGGTCTTGAGTTGACATGGAATCTCTTGAAGATGGGTTACAATGCTGGTTTTTTTTTACCAGGTAGATCTTAGAATGTGTTGGTGGCTAAGGTGCCTGCAGGATTCTCCTACCCTGAGGGTTTAACACAGGTCGAAGAGCACGGTTACCTTCTGGGGACAGGAGATGTAGTGTTTTGTGGCTCAGGGACCACATGCCGTATCATAAGTTCCTATTCAAGAACAGGCCTCTGAAGACAGATGCCCGACAACCTAATCTAGGGTTCCAATGAGTCCCAGGGGCATGAGAGGTTCAATCTTCAGACTTAGGACAGTTGACTTGGGTGTCTGCCAGGATGTAGGTAATCAGGGAGTTTCAGACTGTGCACTTATGTCCAGAGTAACCTCCAATATTGGGGTGGCCACAGGGGCCTTGAATGTTTCAACCAACTCTGGAGGGTTTGGTTAACTGACATGCACAATTTCCATGGGGATGGCAAGCACAGTCCTGTGGTGTGGCTCCAGAGACTCCACCCTGGAGGGCATGTGAGCCATGGTTCTAGGAGGGAAGTCTGCAAACACAAACTTGGGTTAGGTTTAGTGGCTAGGTTATCGCAGGGCAATGTGTAGACCTGGAAGGCTACTCGTCAGGAACAGTAACTGGAATGACCTGAAGGCGGAAGCACAGGCTTTTATATCTGGATTGTGTGTCTAGGGTGACGTCAGAATGTAGCTGTGGCCTCATGGGTCCATGGGAGATTTTTCCTCTAAGGATACAGGCGGCTCCCAATATTTTGATGACTTTTTGGTATGGGAAGACTGCTATTTTCGATCTTAGGTGTGCCCCAAAACAGGGATTCCAGAGATGGGCTCTGGGTCTAGGCGCCTGGAAAATCCCACCAAGGGTTGGGATTTGGGCTTATGGGCAGACCAGGCCTGCAATGCAGGATCTTGGTGGTGCAACTGAGAGGGCTTGTTTGGAAACATGCTCAGGCTGAGCATTACAATTCCTGTTTGTGCCCAGGGTGCCCCTCAGGAGTGGGCGTGGTCCCATTGTCCATTTTCTGGCTCCCACACTGAGGGATGGACACACATTCCAATGGCCAGGTTTCCAGCCATGGGGAAGGAGGAAATATCTATTGTGCTTCATGTTCCCCCATAGGCAGGGATTACAGCAAAGGTCTGGGGACAGATGCCTGAATACCAAGGATGCATAGAGATGACAGATTTGGGCCATGGCCGTTCTCACATGCTGGATATGGGCCCCACTCTCTGGGTGGCTGACACGAGGTCTGGGCTCAGGCTGTGTCAGACACAGCACTAGTGGCCAGAGAAGTCTATATATTGGGGTTCTTTCCAGGGCCGAGTAAATTGATCCTCATGTAGGGTTTCTGGCGAGACTCACGAAGCACTTCTTTCTGTGGGGCAGGAAGAATGCTGCCTTATGGATCCAGAATTCCCTATCAAGAGGGTTTGGGGACAAATAGGGTGAGAATGCAATTGTAAACACCAGCTATGCTTAAATTGAGTGCCAAGCGGAAGTCAGTTTCAATGTGCAGCAGCTTATACGAGATATCCAGCACCTGAGTAAGGGCAGATGTCAGATATTTGCTCACACTGGAGTTTGTGTCTAGGATGACGACTAATGGAGGGGTGGCTTCAGGAGGCAATGGAGGATTACCCACGCTTAAGATTGTGAGATGCTCCAAACAACAAGGTTTCCTTCTAATGGACAGGAGGAGTCTGTTTTTTTTTCCTCCAGGGTCCCTCAAGTGGAAGTTTGCGTAGCAGAGCCCTCCCGCATGGATGACTGGAAAGCACACGTCCAATGACCATTGCAGCTGAGGAACATGACAGGTTCGTTTTGGTGGTTCTGGTGCCAAGTACCAAGGCCTTGAGTTGACTTGGAATCTCTTACAGATGTGTCCCAAAACTGGTTTGTTACAAGGGAGGTCTTAGAATGTATTGGTGCTATGGGCCACGCTGAGGGTTTGGCACAGGTCGATGTGCACAGTTTCCATCTTGGGAGAGGAGATGTTCTGTTTTGTGGCTCAGGGTACATATGTTGTATCCTGACTTGGTATTCAAGAACAGGACTCTGAGGATTGATGCTGGCAACCTAATCTAGAGATCCAATGATGTCCTTGGTGCCCATCAGGTTCAATTTTCTTACTAAGGACCATTGATATGGTTGTCTGACTGGATGTAGGTGATCAGGGTGTTTCAGACTGTGCATTTGCATCCAGAGCCACTTCCACTATTGGGGTGGGCTCAGGGGCCTTGCAGGTTTCTCCTAACTTGGAGGCTTTGGGGAACTGTGATGGGCACAGTTTCCTTGGGGATGGCAGGCCCAGTCCTGTGGTAAGGCTTCAGAGACCACCTCCTTGAGGATATGAGAGCCATGGTTTTGGGAGGGAAGTCTGCAAACACAAATTTGGGTCAGGGATAGTGGCAAGGTGATCGCAGGTCCAATTCATAGACCTAGAAGGCATCACGTCAGGAACTGTAATTAGGGTGACTGAAAGCTGGTAGCACAGGCTTTTCTATCTGGATTGTGTGTCCAGGATGGGCTCTGAATGTAGACGTGGTCTCATGGTTCAATGGGAGACTTTTCCTCTCTAAGGATCCTGTTGGATCTCCATAGATTGGTGGTTTTTCAGAGAAGAAAAGAGTGCTCTTTTCCATCTTAGGGGTGCTCCAAAACAGGGAAGAATGCTGTTTTCCAACTTAGGCTTATGCCAAAACAGGGATTCCAGAGATGGGCTCTGGGTCTGGGTGCCCGGATATCCCACCAAGTGTTAGGATTTGGGCCTAGGGGCATTCCAGGCCTGCAATGCAGGATCCTAATGGTGTAACAGAGAGGGCTCGTTTGAAAGCATGCTCAGGCTGAGGGTCATCATGCCTCTTTGTGCCCAGGGGGGCCCTCAGGAGAGGGCGTAGTCTCATTGGCCATATAGCTGGATCCCAATTTGAGGGTTGGACACCCATTGCAACAGCCAGGCTTCCTGCAATGGAAAGAGGAGTTCTCTATTGTGCTTCAGGTTCCCCCATTGGCAGGGTTACAGGAAAGGTCTGTGGAAAGTTGCCTTAATACCAAGGATGTGTACAGATGACAGGCTAAGAATTCCCAGGTAACAAAACAGCATTGTTACCCATATTCATGACATTCCATGTAGAAATAAGCCCTTAGTACTTCGCCCCAGAGCCACCAGAATGAACTTGCCATGTTCCTAAGCTGCAATGGTCAGTGGAGGTGTGGTTTCCAGGCAACCATACGGGGGTGCTCTGCTACACAAACTTTGCAATTGGCGGGGACACTTGAGACAAAAAAACAGAATGCCCCTGTCCGGTAGAAGGAAACCTTCTGTTTGGAGCATCTCACAAGCCCCAGCGTGGGAAATCCTCCATTTCCTCTTGAAGCCACCACTCCATTTGTCAGTCATCATAGACACAAACTCCAGCATGAGCAAACATCTGACATCCGCCCTTACTCAGGTGCTGGATTTCAATTCGATCGCTGCACACTGGAACTGCCTTTAGTTTGACTGAATTAAGCCATAGCTTGGGTTTACAATTCCATCCTCAGTCTACTGGTCCACAAGCCCTATTGTGAGGGAATTCTGGAGCTACAACACAATATTCTGCCTTCCCCATAGAAAGAAAAAGGGCCTGGAGAGTCTGCCCAGAAACTCCATATGATGGTCAATCTTCTCGGTGCTAGACGGAACCCTGATTCATAGGCTGCCCTGGGCACTAGTGCTGTGTCTGACATAGCCGGAGCCAGGACCTAGTGTCAGCCACGGAGAGATCAGGGCCCATATCCAGCATGTGAGACCAGCTATGGCCCAAGTCTGTCTTCTCTTCTATTCTTGGTATTCAGGCATCTGTACCCACACCTTTGCTGAAATCCTTGCCATTGGGGGAACCTGAAGCACAATAGAGAACTCCTCCTTCCCCATGGAAGGTATTCTGACAGTTGGGATAGTTGCTCAACCCTCAAAGTGGAAGGCAGCTCCATGGCCAAGGAGACCATGTGCACTCATGATGGCTTCCCCGGGCACAAGCAGGCATTGTGACCTCAGCCTGAGCATGCTTTCAACCAAACGCTCTCAATTGCATCTCTGGGACCCCGAATTGCAGGCCTAGTACACACCTAGGCCCAAATCCTAACCCTGGTGGGATTTTACAGGGGCCCAGACACAGAGCCCATCTCTGGAATCCCTATTTTGGGGGACCCTTAAGATGGAAAACAGCACTCTTCCCTTCCCCGAGATAGTCACCAAACTCTTGGTAGCCACCAGGATCCTTGAGTGGAAAAATCTGCCATAGACCCATGAGAACACACCTGCATTCCGAGGCCATCCTGGACATACAATCCAGATACATATCATGTGCTATCACCTTTGAGTCATCGGATTTACAGTTCCTGACGAGCTGCCTTCCAGGTCTATGCATTGGGCCTGCAATCACCTTGCCATTAACCTAAACTCAGTTTGTGTTTGCAGACTTCCTTCCTAAAACCATGGCTCACATGACCTCCAAGTTCTGGCATCTGAAGCCACACCACAAGACTGTGCATGAGATCCTCAAGGAAACTGTGCCCATCACTTTTGCCCGATACCTTTAGATTAGGAGAAACCTGCAAGGCCCCTGAGCGCAGCCAAATAATGGAGGCCGCTCTGGGCACAAATGCACAGTCTGAGACACCCTGATCACCTCCATACAGGCAGACACCCAAGTCAATGCTCCTGAGTCAGAAGATTGAACCTGACATGACCCGAGGACATCATTGGCACACTAGATTAGATTTACAGGTATCTGTCATCAGAGGCCTGCTCTGGAATATCAACTTATGATAAAATATATAGTCCCTGAGCCACAGAACAGAATATGTCCTCCCCAAAAAGGAAGCCATGCTCCTGGATTTGTGTCATACCCTTAGGGTATTTGGATCCTGAATGGCCCCTTAGCAACCAGCACATTCTATGATATTCCTGGTAACAAACCATCATTGTGCCCCATCTTCATGAGACTCCATGTCAACTCAAGGTCTCGATATATTGCCCCAGAGCCACCAGAATGCACCTGCCATGTTCCTCAGGTGCAATGGTCAATAGAGGGGTGATTTCCAGGCATCCCTGTGGGGTTCTCTGCTACAAAACTTTCCACATGGAGAAACCAGAGAAAACAAACCAGACTTCTCCTGTCCGGTAGAAAGAAACTTTGCTATTTGGAGCATCTCACAAGCCCCAGCATGGGAAATCCTCCATGGCCTCTTGACGCCACCCTTCCATTTGTGGGTAATCACAGACACAAACTCCAGTGTGAGCAAACATCTGACATCCACCCTTACTCAGGTGCTGGATATTCGAAACGGCAGCTGCACACTGGAACTGCCTTTTGCTTTTCACTGAACTTAACCATAGCTTTGTATTACTATTCTATCCTCACCACACTGCTCCACAATATCTCTTGATAGGGAATTCTGGAGCCACAACGCAGTATTCTGCCTTCCACATAGAAAGAAGAAGGACCTGTTGAGTCTGCCCAGAAACCTCACATGAGGATCAATCTACTCAGACCACGAGGCAACCCTGATTAATAGATTTCCCTGACCACTAGTGCTGTGTCTGACAGAGTCTAAGCCCCGACCTCGTGTCAGCCACACAGAGTTGAGGGCCCATATTTAGCATGAGAGATCGGCCATGGCCCTGGGCCATCATCTGTACCCATCCTTGGTATCCAGTCATCTGTCCCCCAAACTTTGCTGGAATTCCTGCCAATGGCGAACCTGAAACACAATAGAGAACACCTCCTTCCCCATGGCAGGAATATTGGTTGTCCAACCCTCAGCGTGGGAGCCAGCTGCATGGCCAAGGAGACCATGCCCACTCCTGAGGGCCGACATGGGCACAGGCAGGCATGGTGATCCTCAGCCTGAGCATGTTTTCAAACAAACACTCTCAGTTGCTCCTCCAGTACCAGCATTGCAGGCCTGGTATGCCCCTAGGCCCAAATCCTAACCCTTGGTGGGATTTTCCAGGTGCCCAGACCCAGAGTCCGTCTCAGAATCCCTGTTTGGGGCACCCTTAAGATGGAAAACAGCACTCTTCCCTTCCCTGAGAAAGGCACCAAACTATTGGGAGCCGCCAGGATCCTTAGAGAGAAAAAATCTCCCATGGACCCATGAAAACAAACCTGCATTCCGAGGCCATCCTGTCCACACAATCCAGAGAGAAAAGTCTTTGCTACCGCCTTCGAGTCATCTTATTTACATTTCCTGACGAGCTGCCCTCCATGTCTATGCATTGGCCCTGTGATCATCTCAACACTAACCCTAACCCCAGTTTTTTGTTTGCCGACTTCTCTCCCAAAACCATGGCTTACATGCCCACCAAGATGTGATCCCTCAAGCCACATCACAGGAAAGTTCCTGCCATCCCCAAGAACTCTGTGCCCATTAGGTTGTCCAAACCCTCCAGATAAGGAGAAACCTGCCAGGCCCCTGAACCCACCCCAATATTGGAGGTTGCTCTGGATGCAAACGTGCAGTCTGAAACACCCTGAGCACCTCCATCGAGGCAGAAACCCAAGCCAATGGTTCTGAGTCAGATGATTGAACCTGACATGCCCCTAGGACTTCACTGGAACCCTAGATTGGGTCTTCAGACATCTGTTCTCAGAGTCCTGTTCTGGAATACCAAGTTATGATACAACATGTGGTCCCTGATTCCCACAACAGAACATCTCCTGTCTCCAGAAGGAAACTGTGCTCTTCGATCTATGTCCAACTTTCAGGGTAGATGGATCCTGCATGACCCATTAGCCCCAGCACCTTCTATGATCTCCCTGGTAACAAACCAGCATTGTGACCCAACTTCCTGAGACTTGATGCCAACTCAAGGTGTTGGTACTTTGCCCAAGAGCCATGAAACGAATCTGCCATGTTCCTCAGGTACAAAGGTCAATGGACGTGTGCTTTCTAGGCATCCAAGAGGTAGTTCTCTGCTACACAAAAATTCCACATAGGGAACCCTAGAGCAAACAAATAAGACTGCTCCTGTCAGGTTGAAGGAAACCTTGGTTGTTTGGAGCATCTCACAAGCCCCAGCCTGGGAAGTCCTCCACATTCTCTTGATGGCAACCCTCCATTTGTTAGTCATCATAGACACAAATTCCAGCATGAGCAAACATCTGACATCTGCTCTTACTCAGGTGCTGGATATTCGAATCAGTCACGCACACTGGAAATACCTTTCACTTGACACTGTATTCTTGCATAGTTTGGGTTTACAATTCCATCCTCACCCTACTGGACTGCAAGTCCTCTTGAGAGGGAATTAGGGAGACAAAACGCAACATTCTGCCTTCCCCATAGAAAGAAGAAGGGCCTGGTGAGTCTGCCCAGAAACTCCCCATGAAGATCAATCTACTTGGCCCTCGAGGGAACCCCGATTTATACTTTGCGCTGGCCACTAGCGCTGTGTCTGAGAGAGCCTGAGCCCCAACCTCGTGCCAGCCACCCAGAGTGTGGGGCCCTTATCCAACATGTGGGACTGGCCATGGCCCAGTCATCTCTACCCATCCTTGGTATTCCGGCAACTATCCCAGACCTTTGCTGGAATCCCTACCAGTGGGGGAACCTGAAGCACAATTGAGAACTCCTCCTTCCCCATGGCAGGAAGCCTGGCTGTTGCTATGGGTGCCCAACCCTCAGAATTAGAACCAGGTGCATGGCCAATGAGACAACGCCCAATCATAAGGGCCGCCTGGGCCAAAGCAGGCATTGTGTCCCTCAACCTTAGCATGCATTCAAACAAATGCTCTCAGTTGTTTCTGCAGGGTCCCGCATCGCAGGCCTGGTATGCCCTTAGGACCAAATCCTAACACTTCGTGGGATTTTCCATGCCAACATAACCAGAGCCCGTCTCTGGAATCTCTGTTTTGAAGCACCCCTATGATGGAAAACAGCACTCTTCCCTCCCCTGAGAAAACTATTAGGAGCTGCCAGGATGCGTAGAGAGGAAAAATCTCCCAGGGCTCCATAAGACCACACCTTCATTCCGAGGCCATCCGGGACACACAATCCAGATACAAGAGACTGTGCTACCACCTTCGAATCACCTGGTTTACAGTTCCAGACGAGCTGCCCTACAGACCTACGCATTGGGCCTGTGATCACCTCGCCATTAACCCTACCCCAAGTTTGTGTTTGCAGACTTCTTTCCCAAAACCATGGCTCACATGCCCTCTATGATGGGTCTCTGTAGCCACACCACAGGAAAGATCCTGCTATCCCCAATGAAACTGTGTCCATCACAGTTGCCCAAACCCTCCAGATTAGGAGAGACCTGCAAGTCCCCTGAGCCCAGTCCAATATTGGAGGCCACTCTGGACACAAATGCACAGTGTGCAACACCCTGATCACCTCCATCCAGGAAGACACCCAAGTCAATGGTCCTGAGTCAGAAGATCGGTCCCTGAACACCACAATAGAATATCTCCTGTCCCCAGATGGAATTCGTGCTCTTCAACTTGTGTCAAGGTTCGGGGTATATGAATTATGCACAGCCCCTTAGCCCCCAGCACATTCTAAGATCTCTCTGGTAACAAACAAACAGCATTGTGATCCATCTTCATGAGATTCCATGTCACTTCAAGTCCTTGGTAATTCGCCCCAGAGCCACCAGAATGAACCTGCCATGTTTCTCACCTGATATGGTCAGTGGAGTTGTGCTTTCCAGGCATCCATGTGGGAGTGCTCTTCTCCTTATTCTTTCCACATGTGGGACCCTGGAGCAAACAAACCAGACTGCCACTGACCAGTAGAAGGGAACCCTCTGTTTGGAGCATCTCAGAAGCACCAGCAGGAGAAATCCTTCATGGCCCTTGACACAACCCCTCCATTTGTCAGTCATCATAGACAAAAACTCTAGCATGAGAAAACATCTGAAATCTGCCGTTATTTAGATTCTGCATTTTCTTTTCCACCACTGCACACTGGAACTGCGTTTCACTTGACACTGAATTTAACAATAGCTTGGGTTTAGAATTCCATCCTCAGCCTCCTGGTCTGCAAGCCCTCTAGAGAGGGAATTTGGAGCCACAAGGCAACATTCTCCATTCCCACTAGAAAGAAATAGGGCCTGGTGAATCTTCCCAGAAACTCCACATGAGGTTCAATCTACTTGGAACTCGATGGAACCTTGATTTATAGGCTGTCCTGGGCACTAGTACTAGTACTAGTACTAGTACTGTGTCTGACAGAGCCTGAGCCAAGACCTAGTTTCAGGCACCCAGAGATATGAGCCCATATCCAGCATGTGAGATTGGCCAGGGCCCAAGTCCATCATCTCTACCCATCCTTGGTATTCAGGCACCTGTCCCCAGACCTTTTATGTAATCCCTACCAATGGGGTAACCTAAAGCACAATAGAGAACTCCTCCTTCCCCATGGTAGGAATCCTGGCTGTTGATATGGGTGTCCAAACCTCAAAGTGGGAGCCAGCTGCATGGCCAAGGAGACAATGCCCACTCATGAGGGCTGCCCTGGGCACAAGTAGCCATTGTAACCCTCAGCTTGATCAAGCCTTCAAAAAAATGCTCTTAGTTGCACCTCCAGGATCCTGCATTGCAGGCCTGATATGCCCTTAAGCCCAAATCCTAACACATCGTGGGATGTTCCATGTGCACATACCCAGAGCCCGTCACTGGAATCCCTGTTTTGAGGCACCCCTAAGATGGAAAACAGCACTCTTCACTTCCCTGAGAAAGCCACCAAACTAATGGGATCCCCCAGGATCCTTGAGAAGAAGAATCTCCCATGGTCCCATGAGTCCACACCTGTATTCCGAGGCCAGCGTGGATATGCTATCCAGATACAAGAGACTGTGCTACTGGCTTCGAGTCACCTGATTTACAGTTCCTGACGTGCTGCCCTCCAGATCTTTGAATTGGGGCTGTGAACACCTCTCCATTAACCTTATCCCGAGTTTGTGTTTGCAGATCTCTCTCTAAAAACCATTGCTCACATGTCCTCCAGGATGGGGCCCCTAGAGTCACACCACAAGACTGTGCTTGCCATCCCCAAGGAAACTGGGCCCATCACAGTTGCCCAAACCCTCCTGATTAGGAGAAACCTGGAAGGCTCCTGAGCACATCCCAATATTGGAGGCTGCTCTGGATGCAAATGCACAGTCTGAAACACCCTGATCACCTCCATCCAGGCAGACACCCAAATCAATGGTCCTGAGTCAGATAATTGAACCTGGCATGGCCCTAGGACCTCATTGGAAGAGGGATTAACTTTTCAGGCACCTGTCCTCAGAGGCCTCTTCTGGAATACCAACTTATGATACAAATTATGGCCCCTGAGCCCCAGGGTGGGAAATCCTCCATGGCCTCTTGACGCCACCTCTCCATTTGTTGGTCATCATAGACACAAACTCCAGCCTGAGCAAACATCTGACATCCGCCCATATTCAGGCACTGATATTGGAATCAGCTGCTGCACACTGGAACTGCCTTTCGCTTTGCAATGAATTTAAGCCTAGCTTCAGACTACAATTTCATCCTCACCCTACTGGTCTGCCATATCTCTTGATAGGGAATTCTGGAGCCACAACGCAACATTCTGCCTTCTTCATAGATAGAAGGACCTGGTGAGTCTGCCCATAAACTGCACATGAAGATCAATATACTCAGCCCAGGAGGGAACCCCTATTTATAGTTTGCCCTAGCCACTAGTGCTGTGTCTGACAGAGCCTGAGCCCCTACCTCGTGTCAGCAACCCAGAGGGTGGGGCCCACATTAACCATGTGAGACCGGCCATGGCCCAGGGCTGTCATTACTACCCATCCTTGGTATTCAGGCATCTGTCCCCTAGATCTTAGCTGGAATCCCTACCAATGGGGGGACCTGAAGCACAATAGAGAATTCATCCTTCGCCATGGCAGGAATCCTGGCTTTTGGATGGGTGTCCAACCCTAGGAATGGGAACTGGCTGCATGGCTGAGTAGACATCGCCCAATCCTGATGGCCTCCGGGGCACAAGCAGGCATTGGGACCCTCAGCTTGACCATACTTTCAAACAAACGCTCTCAGTTGCACCTCCAGGATCCCGCATTGCAGGCCTGGTATGGCCCTAGGCCTAAATATTAACCCTTGGTGGGATTTTCCAAGCACTTAGACCCAGAGCTCATCTCTGGAATGCCTGTTTTGGGGCACGCCTAAGCTGGAAAACAGTACTCATCCCTTCCCGGAGAAATCCAACAAACTATTGAGAACCGCCAGGATCCTTGAGAGGAGAAATCTCCCATGGACCCTTGAGACATCACCTGCAATAAAGGCCATTCTGGAAATTAAATCCAGATACAATTACCTGTGCTACCACCTTTGAGTTACGTGATTTACAGTTCCAGACTTGCTGCCCTCCTGGTCTATGGATTGGGATTATGATCACCTTGCCACTAACCCTAACCTAAGTTTGTGTTTGCAGACTTCTCTCTCAAAATCATGGCGCACATGTCCTCCAGGATGGGGTCTCTGGAGTCACACCACAGGACAGTTCCTGCAATCCCCAAGGAAACTGCCCATCACAGTTGTCCAAAAACCCCATATAAGGAGAAACCTGCAAGGAACCTGAGCCAAACCTAGTATTGGATGCCACTCTGGACACAAATGCACAGTCTGAAACACCCTCATCACCTGCATCCAGTCAGACACCAGAGTCAATGATCCTGAATCAGAAGATTGAATGACATTCCCCTAGGGTCTCATTCAAACCCTTTATTAGGTTTTCAGGCTTCTGTCCTCAGAGACCTGTTCTGGATTACCAATTTATGATACAACATATGGCCGCTGAGCCCCACAACAGAATATCTCCTGCCCCCAGAAGCAATCCGGGCTCTTGGGCCTGTGTCAAATCCTCAGGCTAGATGAATCCTGCATGGCCCATTAACCACCAGCACATTCTAAGATCTCCCTGGTAACAAACCAACATTTTGACCCATCTTCATGAGGTTCCATGTCCAATCCAGTCTTTATTTCTTCGCCTCAAAGCCACCAGATGCCATGTTCCTTCGCTGTCATGGTCAATGAAGGTGTGCTTTCCAGTCACCCATGTGGGAGATCTATGTTATCCGATCTTTCGACATGGGGAACCATGGAGGAAACAAATCAGACTGCCCCTGTCTGGTAGAAGGAAACCTTGCTGTTTGGAGCATCTCAAAAACACCAGATTGGGAAATCCTCCATAACCTCTTGACGCCACCCCTCCATTTTTGTGTCATCATAGACACAAACTCCAGCATGAGCAAATATCTGACATCCACCCTCACTCAAGTGCTGAATATTGGATTCAAACATTGCACACTGGAAATTCCTTTTGCTTGATACAGAATGTAACCATAGCTTAGGTTTACAATTCCATCCTCAGCCTCCTGGTCCACAAGCCCTCTTGATAGTGAATTCTAGAGCCACAAAGCAGCATTCTGCCTTCCCCTTACAAACAAGAAGGGCCTGGTGAGTCTGCCCAGAAACCATACATGAGGATCAATCTGCTCGGCACTTGAGGGAACCCCAATTTATAGGCTGCCCTGGGCACTAGTGCTGTGTCTGACAGAGCCTGAGCCAAGACCTAGTGTCAGTCACCCAGTGATCGGGGCCCATATCCACGATTTGATACTGGCCATGGCCCATGTCCATCATCTTTACCCATCCTTGGTATTCAGGCCTCTGTCCCCAGACCTTTGCTGGAATCCCCGCTAATGGGGGAACCTGAAGCACTATAGAGAACTCCTCTTTCCCCATGGCAGGATTCTGGCTGTTGGGATGGTTTTCCAACCCTCAAAGTGGGAGCCAGCTGCATGGCCAATGTGACCACGCCCACTCATGAGGGCCACCTGGGCATAAGCAAGTATTGTGACCCTCAGCCTGAGAATGATTTCAAACAAGCCCTCTCAGTTGCACCTCCAGGATCCTGCATGCAGGCCTGGTAAGCCACTAGGCCCAAATCCTAACACTTGGTGGGATTTTCCAGGGGACCAAACCCAGAGTCCGTCTCTGGAATCCATATTTTGGGGCACCCCTAACATGAAAAAAAGCACTCTTCCCTTCCCCGAAAAAGCCACCAACTATTGGGAGCCACCAGGATCCTTAGAGAGGAAAAATCTCCCATGGACCCATGAGGCCACAACTGCATTCTGAGGCCATCCTGCACACAATACAGAGAAAAAAGCCTGTGATTCTGCCTTTGAGTCACCCGATTAACAGTTCCTGAAGAGCTGCCATCCATGTCTATGCATTGGGCCTGTGATAACCTTGCCACTAACCCTAACCCAAGTTTGTGTTTTCAGACTTCCCTCCCAAAACCATGGCTCACATGCCCTCCAGTTTGTGATAACTGGAGCCACACCACGGGATTGTACCTGTCTTCCCAAAGGAAACTGTGATTGTCACTATTAAACAAACCCTCTAGATTAGGAGAAACCTGCAAGGCCCCTAAGCCCAGCCCAATATTGGAGGCCACTCTGGACGCAAATGCACAGTCTGACACACCATATCACCTACATCCAGGCTTATATCCAAGTCAATGGTCCTCAGACAGAAGATTGAACCTGACATGCTCCTAGGATTCACTGGAACACTAGAATAGGTTTTCAGGTATCTGTACTCAGAAGGCTGTTCTGAATATCAATGTATGATACAATATGGTCACTGAGCCACACAAAAGAACATCTCCTGTCCTTAGAAGAAAGCTGTGCTCTGGACCTGTGTCAAACACTCTGGGTAGATGAATCCTTCAAGGCCCCCTGGCAACCAGCACATTCTATGATCTCCCTGACAACATACCAGCATTGTGACCCATCTTCATGAGACTCCATGACAACTCCAGCCCTTGGTACTTCGGCCCAGAGCCACCAGAATGAAACTGCCATGTTCCTCTGCTGCCATGGTCAATGTAGGTGTACTTTCCAGGCATCCAGCGGGAGTGCTCTGATACCAACTTTCCACATGGGGAACCCTGGAGGAAACAAACCAGACTCCCCTGTACGGTAAAAGGAATCTTTGCTGTATGGAGTATCTCAAGCCTGAGGGTGGGTAATCCTCCATGGCCTCTTGAGGCCACCCATCCATTTGTTGGTCATCATAGACACTAACTCCAGCGTGAGCAATCAACTGACATCTGCACTTACTCAAGTGCTGGATATTTGAATCAGCTGCTACACACTGGAATTGCCTTATGCTTGGCACTGAATTTAAAAGTAGCTTGGCGGGACGCCTGGGTGGCTCAGTTGGTTAAACAGCTGCCTTCGGCTCAGGTCATGATCCCAGCGTCCTGGGATCGAGTCCCACATCAGGCTCCTTGCTCCGCAGGGAGCCTGCTTCTCCGTCTGACTCTGCCTTCCACTCTGTCTGCCTGTGCTCACTCTCGCTCGCTCTCTGACAAATAAATAAAATCTTGAAAAAAAAAAGTAGCTTGGGTTTGCAATTCCATCCTCACCCTGGTGTTCAGTAAGCTCTCTTGATAGAGAATTCTGAAGCCACAACACAGCATTCTGCCTTCCCCATAGCAAGAAAAAACAGCCTGGAGAGACTGCCCAGAAACCCTACATGAGGATAAATCTACTCGACCCTCGAGTGAACCCCATTTATAGGTTTACCTGGCCACTAGCGCTGAGTCTGACAGAACCTCGTCTCTGACCTCGTGTCAGGACCCAGAGACTGGGCTCCAACTCCAGAATGTGAGACCAGCCATGTCCCAGGGCTGTCATCTCTACCCATTCTTGATTCAGGCATCTGTCCCCAGACATTTGCTGAAATCCCTGCCAATGGGGGAACCAGAAGCACAATAGGGAAATCCTCATTCCCCATGGCAGGAATGATGGCTCTTGGGATGGGTTTCCAGACCTCAGAGTGGTAGCCAGCTGAATGGCCAATGATAACCCGCCCACTCATGAGGGCCGCCCTGGACACAAGCAGGCATTGTGACCCCCAACATGAGCATGCTTTCAAACAAACACTCTCAGTTGCATTCCAGAATCCAAATTTGCAGCCCTGATATTCCCCTAAGCACAAATCCTAACACCTGGTGGGATTTTTCAGGGGACCAGAAACACAGCCTGTCTCTGGAATCCATGTTTTGGGACACCCCTACGATGTAAAATAGCACTCTCCCCTTAGCCAAGAAAGCCACCATAGTATAGGGAGCCGCTAGGATCCTTGAGAGGAAAAATCTCCCATGGATCCATGAGACCACACCTGTATTCCGAGGCCATCCTGGACACAAAAGCCAGATACACAAGCCTGTGCTACCACCTTCAAGGCAACTAATTTATAGTTCCAGACAAGCTGCCCTCCAGGTCTATGCATTGGGCCTGCGATCACCTCACCGCTAACCTTAACCCGAGTTTGTGCTTACAGACTTCTATCCCGAAACCATGGCTCATATTTCCTCCAGGATGGGGTCTCTGGAGCCACACCAAAGGACTGTGCCTGCCATCCCCAAGGAAAATGTGTCCATCACATTTGCCTAAAACTTCGAGATAAGGAGAAACCTGCAAGGCCCCTGAGCCCACCCCAATACTGGAGGCCCCTCTGGACACAAATGTGCAGTCTGAAATACGCTGATCACCTGAATCCAGGCAGATACCCAAGTCAGTGTTTCTCAGTCAGATGATTGAACCTGACATGCTCCTATGACCTCATTGTAACCCCTGATTAGGTTTTCAAACATCTGTAATCAGAGACCTGTTCTGGAGTACCAACTTAAGATACAACATATGGTCCCTGATCCCCACAACAGAACATCTCCTTTCTCTAGATGGAAGCCGTGCTCTTGGAACTGTGTCAAACCCTCAGGGTAGATGAATCCTACTTGGCCCATAGCCACCAGCAGATTCTAAGATCTCACTGGTAACAAGCCAGCATTGTGAGCCATCTTCATGAGATTCCATGTCAACTACAGGCCTTGGTACTTCACCCCAGAGCCTTCAGAAAGAACCTGCCATGTTCCTCAGCTGCAATGTTCATTGGAAGTGTGCTTTCCAGGCATCCATGTGGGAGTGCTCTGCTACCCAAACTTTCCACATGGGGGACTCTCGAGCAAACAAATCTGACTGCCCTGTCCTGTAGAAGGAAACCTGGCTGTTTGGAGCATCTCACAAGCTCAAGTGTGGGAAATCCTCTATGACCTCTTTTCAACTCCTCTCCATTTGTCGGTCATTATAGACACAAACTCCAGCTTGAGCAAACATCTGACGTCTGCGCTTACTCAGGTGCTGGATATTCGAATCAGCCGCTGCACACTGGAAATGCCATTCGCTTGTCAGCTATGAATTTATTCATAGCTTGGGTTTACAATTCCATCCTCACCCTACTGGTCCACAAGCCCTCATGATAGGGAATTCTGCAGCCACAACACAGCATTCTTCCTTCCCAATAGAAAGAAGAAGGGCCTGGTGAGTCTGCCCAGAAACTCCACATTATGATCAATCTACTTTTCCCTTGAGGGAACCCTGAATTATAGACAGCCCTGGCCCCTAGTGTTGTGTCTGACAGAGCCTAAGCCCCGACCTCGTGTCAGCCACCAAGAAGGCGGGGCCCATATCCCGCATGTTAGACTGGCCACGGAACAGAGCCGTCATCTTTACCCATCCTTGGTATTCAGGCATGTGTCCCCAGACCTTTCCTGGAATCCCTACCAATGAGGGAACCTGAATCACAATAGAGAAATCCTCATTCCCCATGGCAGGATTCCTGTAAGTTCGGAAGGGTGTCCAATACTCAGAGTGTTAGCCTACTGAATGGCCATTGAGACCACCCCCATTCCTGAGGGCCACCCTATGCAAAAGCTTGCATAGTGACCCTCAGCCTGAGCATGCTTTCAAACAAACGCTCTCAGTTGTATCTCCAGGACTTGCATTGGAGGCCTGGTAAGCCCCTATGCCCAAATCATAACCCTTGGTGGGTATTTCCAGGTGCCCAGAGCCAGAGCACTTCTCTGCAATCCCTGTTATGGGACACCCTTAATATGGAAAACAGAACTCTTTCCTCTCTGAGAAAGCCACCACATTATAAGGAGCCGCCAGGATACTTGAGAGGAAATATCACCCATGGACACCTGAGACCACACCTGCATTCTTAGTCCATCGTGGATACACAATCCAGATAAAAAAGCCTGTGCTACCTCCTTTGAGGCATGCGATTTACATTTCACACGGAGCTTCCCTCCAGGAGTATGCATTGGGCCTACAATCACTTCGCCACTAAACCTACCCCGCATTTGTGTTTGCAGACTTCCCTCCCAAAACCATGGCTCTCATGCCCTCCAGCATGGGGTCTTTGGAGCCACACCACAGGACTGTGCCCACCATTGCCAAGGAAACTGTGCCCATCAAATTGCCCTATCTTTCCAGATTAGGAGAAACCTGCAAGGCCCCTGAGCCCACCCCAATACTGGTTGCCACTCTGTACACAAATGCACAGTCTGGAACACCCTGATCACCTACATCTAGGCAGACTTTGAAGTCAATGATACTGAGTCAGAGGATTGAACCTGACATTCCGTTAGGATTTTATTGGAACCCTAGATTAAATTTTCAGGCATCTATCCTCAGAGGCCTGTTCTGCAATACCAAATTATGATACATTTGGTCCGTTAGCCCCACATCAGAACATCTCTGGTCCGAGAAGGAAACCGTGCCCTTTGACCAGTGTCAAACCCTCAGGGTAGATGAATCCTACATGGTCCCTTAGCCACCAGCACACTGTAAGGTCTCCATGGTAACAAACCTGCATTATGACCCATCTTCATGAGACTTCATGTCAACTCCAGGCCTTGGTAATTTGCCCAAGAGCCACCAGAACGAATTGGCCATGTTTCTCAGCTGCAATTTTAATGGAGGTGTGCTTTTCAGGCATCCACGTGGGAGTGCTCTGCTACCCAAACTTTCCACATGGGGGACCCTGGAGCAAATAAACCAGACTCCCCCTGTGTGGTAGAAGGAAACTTTCCTGTTTGAAGCATCTCACAAGCCCCAGCATGTGAAATCCTCCATGGCCTCTTGACGCCACCCCTCCATTCATCGGTCATCATAGACATAAACTCCAGCATGAGGAAATGTCTGACTTTCACCTTTACTCAGGTGCTGGATATCTGGAATCAGACACTGCACAATGGAACTGCCTTTTTCTTGGCACTGAATTGAACCTTAGCTTGAGTTTACAATTCCATCCTCACCCTACTGGTCCCCAAGCCCGCTTGATAGGGAATTCTGGGGCCACAACGCAGCTTTTTGCCTTCCCCTTAGAAAGAAGAAGGGCATGGTGATTCTGCCCAGAAACTCTGCATGAGGATCAATCTGCTCAGCCCTTGAGGGATCCCTGATTCATACTCAGCCCTGACCACTAGTTCTGTTTCTGACAGAGCCTGAGTGCTCAATTCATGTCAGCTACTCAGAGAGTCAGGCATGTGAGACTGGCCATGTCTCAGGTCCCTCATCTCTACCCATCCTTGGTATTCAGGCATCTGTCCCCAGACATTTGCTAGAATACCTGCTAATGGGGGAACCTGAGGCACAATAGAGAATTCTTCCTTTTCCATGGCAGGAATCCTGGTAGTTGGGATGGGTGTCCTACATTAAAGTGGTAGCCAGCTGCATGGCCAAGGAGACAACTCCCACTCATAAGGGCTGCCCTAATCACATCAGGCATTGTGAGACTCAGACTAGCATGCTTTCAAACAAACGCTCTCAGTTGTACCTCCAAGTCACACATTGTAGGCCTGGTACTCCCCTAGGCCCAAATCCTAATCCTGGTGGGATTTTCCAAGCACCCAGACTCACAGCCCTTCTCTGGAATCCCTTTTTGGGGAACATCTAAGATTGAAAACAGCACTCTTCCATTCAAACGAGAAAGCCACCATACTATTGGGAGCTTCCAGGATCCGTAGAGAGGAAAATACTCTCATGGAAACATTAGAACACACCTGCATTCCAAGGCTATCATGGACACACAATCCAGATACAAAAACCAGTGCTAGTGCCTTCGAGGTACGTGATTTATAGTTCCTGACGATCTGCCCTCCAGGTCTATGCATTGGGCCTACGATCACCTCGCAACTCAACCTAATCCGAGTTTGTGATTGCAGACTTCTCTCCCAAAACCATGGCTTACATGCCCTCCACGATGGAGTCTCTGGAGCCACACCACAGGACTGTGCCTGCCACCCCCAAGGAAACCGTGCTCACAAATTTGCCTAAACCTTCAAGATTAGGAGAAACCTGCAAGGCCCCAGAGCCCACCCCAATATTGGAGGCCACTCTGTACACAAAGGCACAGTCAGAAATACCCTGGTTGCCTACATATAGGCAGACACCGAAGTCAATGGTCCTGAGTCTGATGATTCAACCAGAAATTCCCCTTGGACTTCATTGGAACCCTAGATGAAGTTTTTAGGCATCTGTCCTCAGAGGCCTGTTCTGGAATACCAACTTATGATACAACACTTGGTCCGTGAGCCCCACAACAGAACATCTCCGATACCCAGAAAAAAACCGTGTTCTTCGACCGGTGTCAAACCATCAGGATAGACTAATCATACATGGCCCCTTAGCCACCAGCACATAGTAAGATTTCCGTGGTAACAAAACTGCATTGTGACCCAACTTCATTATAATCCAGGCCTTGGTACTTTGCCCTAGAGCAACCAGAAAGAACCTGCCATGTTCCTTAGGTGCAATGGTTAATGTAGGTGTGCTTTCCAGTATCCATGTGCGAGTACTATGCTACGCAAACTTTGCACATGCGGGAACCTGGTGTAAACAAACCAGACCTCCCCTGTCCAGTAGAAGGAAACCTTATGTTTGGATCAACTCACAGGCCTCAGCGTGTAAACTGCTCCATGGCCTCTTGATGCCACCACTCCATTGGTCGGTTATCATAGACACAAACTCCAGTCTAAGCAAACATCTGACATGCACCCTTATCCCAGTGCTGGATGTCTTGAATAAACCACTGCACATTGGAACTGCCTTCCACTTGGCACTGAATTGAACCATAGCTTGTGTTTACAATTCCATCCTCACCTGACTGGTCCCTAAGCCCTCTTGATAGAGAAATCTGGGGCCACAACGCAGCATTCTGCCTTCCCCATCGAATGAAGAAATGCCTGGTGAGTCTGCCCTGAAAACCCACATGAGGATCAATCAGGTCGGTCCTCGAGTCAACACCAATTTATAGGCTGCCATGGCCACTAGTGCCGTGTCTGACAGAGCCTGAGCTCGACTGAGTTTCAGCCACTAAAGAGCAGGCCCCATATCTAGCATTTGGGATTGCCATGGCCCAAGTATGTCATCTCTACCCATCCTTGATATTCAGGCACCTGTCCCCAGACCTTGGCAGGGATCCCTGCCAATTAGGGAACTTGAAGCACAATAGAGAACTCTTCTTTCCCCATGGCAATAAACTTGGCTTTTGGGATGGGTGTTCTACCCTCAAAGGGGGAGCCAGTTACAACATCAATGACACCACACACACTCCTGAGGACTACCCTTGGCACAAACAGGCATTGTGACCCTCACCCTGAGCATGCTTTCAAAAAATCCCTCTCAGATTCACCACAATGATCCCTCATTTCAGGCCTGGTATGCCTGTAGGTTCAAATCATAAAACTTGGTGGGATTTTCGAGGTGCCCAGACCATAGACCATCTCTGGAATTTTTGTTTTGGTGCACCCTTCAGATGGAAAACAGCACTCATCCCTTCCCCAAAAATGTCACCAAATTATGAGGAGCCACCAGGATCCATAGAGAGGCAATGTCTCCCATGGACCCATGAGAACACACCTGCATTCTGAGGCCATCCTGGACACACAATCCGGAGAGAAAAGCCTGTGCTACTGCCTTCCATTCACCCTAATTACAGTTCCAGATGAGCTGCTCTCAAGGTATATGCATTGGGCCTGTGATCACCTCGCCACTCACCCTAATTCGAATTTGTGTTTGCAGACTTAACTACCAAAACCATGGCACACATGCCCTCCAGGATGGGGTCTCTGGATCCACACTGCAGGACTGTCCCTGCCATCCACAAGGAAACTGTTTACATCACAGTTGCCCAAACTGTCTAGATTAGGAGAAACCTACAAGGCCTCTGGGCCTACCCCAATTTCGGCGGCCGCTCTGAACACAAATGCACAGTCTGAAATACCCTGATCTTCTACATCCAGGAACACAGCCAAGCCAATGGTCCTGAGTCAGAATAATGAACCTAACATGCCCCTAGGACGTCATTGGAACCATTGATTCGGTTTTCAGACATGTGTCCTCAGAGGCCTGTTCTAGAATGCGAACTTATGATACAACATGTGGTGGCTGGGCCACACAACAGAACATCTCCTGTCCCTAGAAGGAAACCGTGCCCTACAATCTGTGCAAAATCCCAGAGTAGTAGATTCCTGCACAACTACTAAGCCACCAGCACATTCTAAGATCTACCTGGTAACAAACCAGCTGTGTGTCCCATCTGCAAGAGATTCCTTGTCAAATCAAGGACTTGGTACTTTGCTACAGAGACACCAGAATAAAGCTGCCATGTTCTTCAGTTGCAATGGTCACTGAAGTTGAACATTCCAGGCATCCATGCGGTAGAGCTCTGCTACCCAAACTTTCCACATGGGGGACCCTGGAGCAAATAAACCACACTCCACCTGTCCAGTAGAATGAAACCTTGCTATTTGGAGCAGCTCATGAGTCTCAACGTGAAAATCCCTACATGGCTTCTTGACGCCACCCCTCCATTTGTCAGTCATCATAGACACAAACTCCAGTGTGAGCAAATATCCGACGTCCTCCCTTACTAAGGTGCTGGATATCTCGAAAAAGCTGCTGGACACAGGAACTGCCTTCCGCTTGGCAGTGAATTGAACTGTAGCTTGTGTTTACAATTCCTTCCTCACCCGACTGGTCCCCAAGCCTTCTTGATAGCGAATTATGGAGACACAACACAGCATTCTGCCTTCCCGATAGAAACAAGTGCCTGGTGAGTCTAGCCAGAAACCCCACATGAGGATCAATCTGCTCGGCCCTATATCGGAGGGACCCTGATTTATAGGTTGCCCTGGCCACTAGTGCTGTGTCTGACAGAGCCTGAGCCCAGACCTAGTGTCAGTCACCAGAGTTTGAGCCCCACATCTAGTATTTGGGAATGCCATGGCTCAAGTATTTCATCTCTACCCATCCTTGGTATTCAGGCACCTGTCCCCAGACCTTTGCTGGAATCCCTGATAATGGGGCATCCTGAAGCACAATAGAGAACTCCTCCTTCTTCATATCAGGAAACTTGGCTGTTAGGATGGGTGTTCAACCCTGAAAGGAGGAGTCATTTACAAGTCCAGTGAGACCACACAAACTCCTCAGGGATGCCCTGGAGGCAAACAGGCCTTGTGACCCTCAGCCTGAGCATGCTTTCAAACAATCCTTCTCTGTTGCACCACCATGAACCCGCATTGCAGGCCTAATATGCCCCTAAGCCCAAATCCTAGCACTTGTTGTGATGTCCCAGATGCCATGAACCAGAGCCCGTCTCTGGAATCCCTGTTTTGGGGCACCCATAAGGTGGAAAACATCACTCTCCCCTTTCCCGAAAAAGCCACCAAACTATGGAGAGCCACCAGGATCCATAGAGAGGAAAAGACTCCCATGGACCCATGAGACCACACCTGCATTCCAAGGCCATGCTGGACACACAATCCAAAGAGAAAAGCCTGTGCTACTGCCTTCCAGTCTCCCTCATTATAGTTCATGAGGAGCTTCCCTCCAGGTCTACGCATTGGGCCTGTGATCACCTCGCCACTCACCCTAATTTGTATTTGTGTTTGCAGACTTCTCTCCCAAAACCATGGCTCACATGCCCACCAGAATGTGATCTCTGGAGCCACACCACAGAACTCTGGCTGCCAACCCCAAGGACACTGTGCATATCAGATTTGCCCAAACCTTCCAGATTAGGAGAAACCTGTGTGGCCCCTGAGCCCACACCAATATTGCCGGCCACTCGGGATGGAAATGCGCAGTCTGAAACACCCTTATCACCTACATCCAGGGAAATAGCCAAGTCAATGATCGTGAGATAGACGATTGAACCTAAAATGCCAGTAGGCTCTCAATGGAACCGCATTAGGTTTTCAGGCATCTGTCCTCAGGGGCCTGTTCTGAAATACCAATCTATGACACATCATGTGGTCTCTGAGCCACACGACAGAACATCCCCTGTCCCCAGAAGAATACCATGCTCTTCGATTTGTGCCAAACCCTCAGGGTAGGAGAATCCTGCATGGCACCTTAGCAACCAGCACATTCTAAGTTCTCCCTGGTAACAAACAAGCATTGTGACCCATCTGCAAGAGATCCCATGTCAACTCAAGGCCTTGGCACTTTGTCCCAGAGCCACCAGAACGAATCTGCCATGTTCCTCAGCTGCAATTGTCAATGGAGGTGTGCTTTCCTGGCATCCATGCCGGAGAGCTCTTCTTCACAAACTTTCCACATGGGGAAACCTAGAGTAAACAAACCAGACTTCACCTACTCTGTACAAAGAAATGTTACTTTTTGCAGCAGTTCACAGGCCTCAGCATGTGAACTCCTCCATGGCCTCTTTATACCACCCCTCCACTTGTCGGTCATCATAGACAAAAACTCTAGTGTGAGCAAGCATCTGACATCCACCCTTATTCCAGTGCTGGATGTGTCGAGTAAACTGCTACAAATTGGAACTGCCTTCTGCTTGGCACTGAATTGAACCATAGCATTTGTTTACAATTCCACCCAAAACTGACTGGTCCCCAAGCTCTCGTGATTGGGAAATCTGGAGCCACAACACAGCATTCTGCCTTCCCTATTGAATGAACAAATGCCTGGGAATCTTCCCAAGAAACTCCACATGAGGATCAATCTGCTCCGCCCTCGAATCTACTCTGATATAAAGGCTGCCATGGCCACTAGCGCTGTGTCTGACAGAGCCTGAGCCCCGACCGAGTTTTAGGCCTCATATCTAGCATTTGGGATTGCTATGGCCCAAGTACGTTATCTCCACCCATCCTTGGTATTCAGGCACCTATCTCGAGACCTTGCTGGAAACCCTGCCAATGGGGCAACCTGAAGCACAGAGGAACCTGACGGAAGAGAACTCATCCTTCCTCATGGCAGGACATTTGGCTGTTGGGTTGGGTGTCCAACTCTCTAAGTGGGAGCGAGATATATGACCAATGAGACCACTCCCACTCCTGAGGGCCGCCATGGGAGCAAACAGGCATTGTGAGACTCAGCCTGAGCAAGCTTTCAAACAATCCCTCTCAGTTGCACCATCATGATCCCGCATTGCAGGCCTCATACACCCCTAGGTGCAAATCCTAACCCTTGGTGGGAAGTCCCAGATGCCCAGAAAAAGAGCCTGTATCTGGAATCCCTGTTTTGGGGCACCCATAAGATGGAAAACAACACTCTTCCCTTCCCCAAAAAAGCCACCAAACTATGAGCTGCACAGATCCATAGAGAGGAAAAGTTTCCCATGGACCCATGAGACTATACCTGCATTCCAAGGCCATCCTGGACACACAATATAGAGAGAAAAGCCTATGATACTGCCTTCCAGTCACCCTAATTACAACTCCTGACAAGCTGCACTCCAGGTCTACTCATTGGGCCTGTGATCACCTTTCCACTAACCATAACCCACATTTGTGTTTGCAGACATCTCTCCCAAAACCATGGCTCATATGCCCTCCAGGACAGGGTCTCTGGATCCACAACACATGACTAGGCCTGCCATCCCCCAGGAAACTGTGCCCGTCAAACCTGCCCAAACCTTCCAGTTTAGGAGAAACACGCAAGAGCCCTGAGCCCGACCCAATATTGTCGGCAGCACTGGACACAAATGCCAGTCTGAAACGCCCTGATCACCTGCATCCAAGCAGACAGCCATTTCAATGTTCCTGGGTCAGAAGATTGTACCTGACATGCTCCTAGGACGTCATTGGAACACTAGATTAGGTTTTCAGGCATCTGTCCTCAGGGTCCTGTTCTGAAATACCAACTTAGGATACAACATGTGGTCCCTGAGCCACACAATAGAATATCTCCTGTCCCCAGTAGGAAACCATGCCCTTCGACCTGTGCCAAACCCTCAAGATTGGAGAATCCTGCACAGCACCTTAGACACCAGCACAAACTCTAGTTTGTGCGTTGACCCATACCACAAGCTTTCCATCTGCTGGACAGTCGAGTCCTGTTGAATGGCTCCAGGATGTCCCATACGGAAAGACTGGAGAGCAGGATTCGAAGGATGGATGCCTGTACAGCATACCTCACATTCCCATTGGCTCTTTGTGACAAGACATGTTTGAACTACTGGCTCTGGGGCGAGCTAACTAGGGGGCTGAATTGAAATGGACTCTCCTGCGGATGGGTCATAATGTGGGTTTGTGTGCATGGAGACCTTGGAATATGTTGGCAGCTCAGGGGCCATGAAGTATTCGCCTAACCGAAGGGTGTAATATTGCTCCAATTAAAAAGAGATCCCTATGTGGAGATGAGACAGGTTCTCTTTGGTGCCTCAGAAAAGCCCCAGATACTGGTCTTCAAACCAGTTCTCTGAGTAGAGACACCTGGAAACCAAAGCTAGGGTTCAGATTAGAGCCTAGATGCCTGTCCGTTTCAATCTTCTGTCTCTGGGGACACTGTCTGAGTATCTAAGTGGAGATAGTTGCTCAGCTGGTGTCAGAGTGCCCCTCTTAGTCCATGGCCGAGGCATGGCCTTGGAGACCTTATTGGATTTTCCTAATCTCTAGGGTTGTGGCCAATGGATTGGGTACAGTTTTCTTGGAGAGGACTGGCACAGTCCTTCAGTGTGTCTCCATAGGCCCTAGCCTGGAGGGTGTGTGGGTCCGGGCTGTGGGCACAGAAGTCTGAAAACACAAACTCGGCTTGGGTGCGGAGCCGAGAGCATTGCAGGATGGACCCACAGACCGTGAGAGGAGATTCTCAGCTTATGAAAGAAGGGCAAATGGGAGGCAGTCACGCAAGCTTTTGTATTTGGATGTTTTGTCTCCCATAGCCGTGGAATGTAGGGGTGACCTCAGGGGCTATGGAAGAGTCTCCCTCTCTGAGGAGTTGGTCCAGCTCTTAAGATTTTGGGGACATTTTGTGGGAAGGGTGGAGTCCTGCTGTCTGGCTCAGGTGTTCTTCCAGGAGAGGGACTCCAGATCACAGTCCTGGGTTCGAGCAAATGGAATACTCGAGCTCTTGTGAAGATTGGGATCATAGGGGCTTGGCAAGCCCCATATGCGGGCTCTTAGTCCAGGCCCTGAGAGACCTTAATTCGACATGGGGCCCATGCTGATGGTCCCAATGCGAGTTTGTACCCAAGGGGGCACTCAAGTTTAGGCTTGGCCTCAGGGGCCATGAAGGTTTCTCCTACACTGAAGGTATGACTCCATGCCAACAGCAAGCTTTCCAGCCATGGGGAAGGAGAAGATCTGATTTGTGCTTCAGTTACCCACGTTTGCCAGGATTTGATATAATATCTAGGGTCAGATGTCTGAAAACCCAGGTTGGGAAGAGATGACAGCATAAGGCCATGGCCTGTCTGATGTGCTTAGTGTGCAGCCAGCTGTTTCCTTGTCTGTCAGGACGTCAGGCTGTGTCATACAGAGCATTACTGACCAGGGTAGCTTTTCCAGTTAGGGTGCGGTCGAGGCCAGAGCAGGTTGGTTCTCATTTGTGGTTTCTGGAGAGCCCCATAGGGCAACGTTTTTCTTCTGGTGGGCAGGCAGAAAACTGTGTTGTGGTTCTGGAATTCCCAGTCTGGAGGGCTTGTTTGCCAGGAGTGTGAAGAGGGAAGTCTGAAAACACAAGCTAGCGTTAGGTTTGGGGCATGGCAGGCCCACTCTGCAAAGACTGAATCAAGATCTCCTGCATCTGAGGTCAGGGCGAGTATCAGACGTTGCCTTAGGTTGGAGTTTGTGTCCATTATGGCCCCTTCCTGAAGGGGGTGGGGGCGTCATGAGGCCAGGGAGGTTTCCCAACGCTGGGAGTTATGAGCTGCCCCAAACATCAAGGTTTCCTCTGTAGGACAGTCGAGTACTATGAGATGGTTCTAGGATGACCCCTACAGAAAGACTCGAGAGAAGGGGTCTAAGCATGAATGTCTGCAAATGCCACCTCACATTCCCACTGGCTGCTTGGGGCAAGGCAGGCTCAATCTGCAGGCTCTTGGGCGGGTTTCTCAGAGGGCTGAGTTGAAATGGACTCTCCTGAGGATGAGTCATACTGTGGGTTGGTGGCCTGGGAGACCTTGGAATGTGGCGGTGGCTCAGGGACTCTGCAGGTTTCTCCAAACCGAAGGGTTTGACACAGCTCCAACAATGAAGCTTCCCATGTGGAGACGATAGTTGTTGTGTTTGGTGTCTCAGGAAAGCCCCAGATGCTGATCTTCAAACCCAGGCCTCTGAGGAGTGACACCTGGAAACCAAAGCAAGAGTTCAGATTAGGGCCCAGGGGCCTGTCTGGTTCAATCTACTGTCTCTGCCGACATCTGTCTGTGTTTCTGCATGGAGGTAGTTGCTCAGCTAGTGTCAGGATGCCTTTGTCCAGAGAGGCTTATAGTAGTGGGATGTCCTCGGGGGCCTTGAGGTTTCTCCTATTCTGTGGGGTTATGGGCAATGGAATGGGCATAGTCTCCTTGGAGAGAGCAGGACAGTCCTGTGGTGTGGCTCCAGAGGCCCCAGCCTGGCGGCTGTGTGGGCCAGGGCTGTGGGGACAGACATCCAAAAACACAAACTCGGCTGAGGTTTGGGGCTGAGGTTATGGCAGGAGTGATCTACAGTCCGTGAGGGGAGCTCATTGTGATTAGAAAGTAAGGCGAGTGAGAGGCGGTCGTTCAAGCTTATGTCTCTGGATGTTGTATTCATGATGGTCATTTAATGTAAGCATGGTCTCATGGGCCATGGAAGTCTCCCTCTCTGGTGATTTGTCCGGCTCCCAAGAGATTGGGGTCATTCTGTGGGAAGGGAGGAGTCCTGTTTTCTGCCTCATGTGTTCCCACAATAGAGGGATTCTAGAGCAGAGCACTGGGTACATACAACTGGAATACCCACCCTCTGGTTAGGCCTGGGGTCCTATGGGCATGGCAAGCCCATATGCAGATTCTTGGTCCAGCCACTGAGAGACGTTACTTGAATAGTGGACTCATGCTGAGGGTCACAATGTGTGTTTGTGCCCAAGGTGGTCCTCAATATTGGGCGGGACTTCATTGAGCTTGCAGGTTTCTCCTACACTGAACCTTGGACATGCCAACCTCAGGGTTTCTTGCCATGGGGAAGGAGGAGTTTTGATTTCTGCATCACGTTCACCTCTGGGCACTAATTGGAGATAAGGTCTAGGTTCTGAAGCCTGAAAACCGAGGTTTGGAAGAGATGACGACCTAAGGCCATGGCGGGTCCGATGTGTTCAGTTTGGGGCCAGCTTTCTAGGTGTCGTTCAGGAGGTCTGCACTCAGGCTGTGCCAGACAGGGCATTCGTGCCCAGATACGCTGTATAATTGGGGTACAGTTGAGTGGCATGCAGAAGATAATTATTTGGGGTTTCTCCGTAGCCCCATAGGGCAAAGTCTTTCTTCTGGAGGGCAGGCAGAGTGCTGCATTCTGGCTCCGGAACTGCCAAACTGGAGTCCTTGGGGCCACGAATGCAAGGATGTAAGTCTGAGAACTGAAGCTTTGCTTTGGTTTCAGGGCAAGGACATGGCAGGCACACTCTGCAGAGCTGAATTGAGATTTCATGCATCTGAGGTCAGGGCAAGGTTCATATGTTGGCTCAGGTTGGAGTTTCTGTCCATGATGGCCCCTTCATGAAGGGGGGTCATCACACCGCCATTGGTGTTTTCCCATGATGGCAGTAGTGAGATGCTCCAAACCACAAGGATTTTCTGCGGGTCAGTTGAAACCTGTTGGATGGCTCCAGGGCATCCCATATGGAACAATTGCAGAGCAGGGTTCTAAGGATGGATGCCTGGGCATCCGGCCTTGCATTCCAATTGTCTCCTAGCGAACCGGCACGTTTGATTGCTGCCTATGATGTAGCAGCCGAGGGGGCTGAGTTGAAATGCATTCTCCTGAGGATCGGTCATAATGTGGGATTGTGTCCATGGAGACCTTGGAATGGGGCAGTGGCACCAGGGCTCTGAAGGATGCTCCTAACCAGAGGTTTTGACACAGCTCCAAGAAGCATTTTTCCCATGGGGAAACAAGATTTGTTCTCATTGGTGCTTCAGTAACCCCCAATATGCTGGTATTGGAAACCAGAACTCTGAGGAGAGATGCCTGGAAACCAAGGCAATGGATCTGATTAGGGCCTGGGGCCTGTCTGGTTTAATCTTCTTCTCTCGGTTCATCTGTCTATGGGATTGAGTGGAGGTAGTTCCTCAGCTGGTGTCAGATTGCCCCTATTTGTTTTGGGCAGTCTACACTATTGGGATGGCCACTTTGACTTTGGAGGTTTCTCCTAATTTGCAAGTTTGTGGCCAATGAAATGGGCAGAATTCCTTTGGGGAGGGAAGGCACAATCCTGAGGTGTGGCTCTAGGGGCTCAAGCATGGAGGGTGTGTGGGTCAGAGCTGTGGGGACAGAAGTCTGAAAACAGAAACTCGTCTTAGGTTTGGGGACATAGGTATTGGAGGCCCGATCTACAGACCTTGAGCAGAACTCTTCAGGATATAAACAAAGAGTGAGTGTGAGGCACTTGCTCAGGCTTTTGACTCTGGATTTTGTGTCACTGATGGCCGTGGAATGTAGGGGCGTCCTCATGGACCATGGGTAAGACTTCCTCTATGGGGATTTGGATGATCCCAATATTTTGGGGTCATTCCGTGGGATGGGAGGAGTCCATTCTGTTTTTTTTTTTTTTTTTTACCTCAGGTGTGCCACTAAAGAGGGATTCCAGAGCAGAACCCTGGGAAGGGGCGACTGGACAACCCGAACTCTGTATAAGATTGGGGGCCTAAGGGCATGGCAATCCCCATATGGGGTACCTTGGTCCAGCCACTGAGAGGTCTTACTTGAGTACAGTGCTCACACTGAGGGTCACAATGCATGTTTGTGCCCAATGTAGGCATCAAGCATGGGCGGGGACTCATGGGCCATGCTTGATTCTCCTACACTGAACTTTGGACAACATACGAACCACAAGGTTTCTTTCCATGGGGAAGGAGGAATTCTGATTTCTGCATCATGTTCACCCCTGGGCAGTGACTGGAGATAAGATCTAAGTTCTGAATCCAGAAAATTGAGGTTGGGATGAGATGATAACCTAAGGTCATGGAGGGTCCGATGTGCTCAGTGTGCGGTCAGCTTTCTGGTTGTTGTTCAGGAGGTATGGATTCTGGCTGTGTCAGACAGTGCATTAGTGCCCAGGTTAGACTGTATAATTTGGGTACAGTTGAGTTCCATGTAGGTTCATCCTCATTTATTGTGTCAGGGAAGCTCACTGGGGCAGGCAGAGTGCAGCATTGTGGGTCCAGAATTGCCAAACTTAAGGGCGTCGGGACCAGGAGTGTGAGGACGTAAGTCTGAGATCATAAGCTAGACTTAAGTTTCAGGGCGAGGGCACGGCAGGCACCCTCTGCAGATCCGAATCAAAATCTCATTCATCTGAAGTCAGGACGAGGATCAGACTTAGGCGCAGGTTGGAGTTTCTGTCCATGATGGCCCCTTCATCAAAGGGGTGGAATCTCGAGGCCATGGAGGTTTTCCCACGTTGGGAGTTGTGGGATGCTCCAAACTGCAAGGATTCCTTCTGCGGGAAAATTGAGAACTGTTGGATGGCTCCAGGACATCCCATATGGAATGACTCCAGAGCCGGGTTCTAAGGATGGATGCCTGAGCAGACTGCCTCTTACACCAATTGTCTCCCTGCCACAAGACAGGTACGATCTGATGGCTATGCAGGAGCAATCGTGGGAGCTGAGTTGAAATGGACTCTCCTGAAGATGGGTCTTAATGTGTGTTTGTGTCCATGAGGACTTTGGAATGGGGTGGTGGCCCCAGGGCTCTAAAGATTCTAACCGGAGATTTTGAAACAACTCAAAAGAGCAAGTTTTCCATGTGGAGACAAGATTTGTTCTAATTGGTGCCTCAGGAAACCCACATATGCTGGTATTAGAACCAGGCCTCTGAGGAGAGATACATAGAAACCACAGCAATGCATCCAATTAGGTCCTAGGAGCCTCTCTGGTTCAATCTTCTTCTCTGTCGACATCTGTCTATTTTATGAAATGGAGGTAGTTGCTCAGCTGGTGTCAGACCGCTCCTGTTTGTCCGGGCGGCCTACACTATAGGGATGGCCTCGGGGACTTTGGAGGTTTCTCCTAAATTGTATGATTATGGACAATGGAATGGGCAGAATTCCTGTGGAGTGGGCAGGCACAGACCTGATGTGTGGCTCCAAGGGCCCAGCCTTGAGGGTGTGTGGGCAAGGACTGTGGGGACAGATGTCTTAAAACACAAACTCAGCTTAGGTTTGGGGACGTAGGTATGGCAGGCCCGATTTACAGACTATGAGGAGAACTTTTTGGGATCTGAATAAAGGGTGAAAGTGTGACACTTGTCAGGCTTTTGCCCCTGGATTTTGTGTCAATGATGGCCGTGGAATGTCGAGGAGTCCTCATGGGCCATGGAAGAGTGTTTCTCTCTGTGGATTTGGCCAGATCCCAATTGTTTTGGGTTAATCTGTGGGATTCAGTTTTGTTAACTAAGGTGTCCCACCAAAAGAGGGATTCCAGAGCAGAGCCCTGGACAACAAGAAATCTAACTAAAAATACGGGCCTAGGGGCATGGCAAGCCCAATATGCCTTCTAATGATCCAGCCACTGAGAGGCCTTCATTGAGGACAGAACTCATGCTGAGGGTCACAATGCGTGTTTATGCCCTCGTGGTACTCAAGCATGGGTGGGGACTCATGGTGCATGCTTGTTTCTCCTACACTGAATGATAGTCAACATGTCAACCACATGAGTTCTTGCCATGGGGAAGTATTAATTCTGATTTCTGCATGTCATTCACCCCTGGGTAGTGATTGGACATAAGGTCCAGGTTGTGAAGTCTGAAAACCGAGGTTGGGAAGAGATGACGACCTAAGGCCATGTCGGGTCCGATATGCTCAGCGTGGAGCCAGCTGTCTGGGTGTTGGTCGGGAGGTCCAAGCTTGGGCTGTGTCAGACAGGGCCTTAGTGCCCAGGGTAGATTGTATAATTGGGGTACAAATGAGTGCCGTGCAGGTTGATCTTTATTTGGCATTTCTGGGTAGCCCCAAGGGCAATGTTTTTCTTCTGGAGGACAGGCAGAGTGCTGCATTGTGGCTCCGGAATTTCCAAAGTGGATGCCTTGGGGACGGGGAGTGTGAGGATGGAAGTCTGAGAACACATGTTAGGCGTAGGTTCTGGGCGAGGGCACGGCAGGCACCCTCTGCAGATCTGAATCGGGATATCATGAATCTGAAGTCAGGGCGAGGTTCAAACCTAGGCTTAGGTTTGAATTTCTGTCCATTCTGGCCACTTTATGAAGGGGACAGCATCTCCAGTCCATGGAGGTTTACCCACGATGGGAGTTGTGAGATGCTCCAAACAACAAGGATTCCTTCTGATCAACAATTGAGACCTTTTGTATCACTCCAGTACATACCATACAGAATGACACCAGAGCAGGGATCTTAGGATGGATGCATGGGAAGCCCGCCTCACATTGCAGTTGTCTCCTAGCAAATAGACAGGTTTGATATGCTGGCTCTGTCAGAGCAACCAAGGGGGCTGAGTTGAAATGGACTCTCCTGAGGATGGATGCTAATGTGGGTTTGTGTCCATGGAGACCTTGGAATGGGGCATTGGTGCATGGGCCCTGAAGGATTCTCCTAACCGGAGATTTTGAGACATCTCCAAAGGACAAGTTTCCCATGTGGAGACGAGATTTGTTCTGATTGGTGCCTCAGGAAACCCCCATATACTGTTATTGGAATATAGGCCTCTGAAGAGAAATAACTGGAAACCAAAGCAATGGCTCCGTTTAGAGCCTAGGGGCCTGTCCGGTTGAATCTTCTTCTCTGTGTACATCCATCTAAGGTATTAGTGGAGTTAGATGCTCAGCTGGTGTCAGATGGCCCTTGTTTGTCCCAGGCGGCCTACACTATTGTGAAGGCCTTGGGGACTTTGGAGGTTTCTCCTAATTTTATGATTATGGACAATGGAATGGGCAGAATTCCCGTGGAGAGGGAAGGCACAGTTTTGATGTGGCTCCAGGGGCCCCAGGCTGCAGGGTGTGTGCACCAGGACTGTGGAGACAGAAGTCTAAAACACAAACTCAGTTTAGGTTTAGGGACGTAGGTATGGCAGGCCTGATCTACAGACCGTGAGGAGAATTCTTCCAGATATGAAGAAAGAGAGATTGTGAGGCAATTGTTCAGGCTTTTGTTTCTGGATTTTGTGTCAACGATGGGCGTGGAATGTCCGGGAGGCCTCATGGGCCATGGAAGAGTCTTCCGCTCTGTGGATTTGGCCCGATTCCAATTGTTTTGGGTCAAACTGTGGGATGGGAGGAGTCCTTTCAGTTTTATTACCTCAGGTGTCCCACCAAAAAAGGGATTCCAAAGCCGAGCCCTACGAGGGGAGACTGGACAACCAGAAATCTGGTTAAAAATTGGGGCCTAGGGGCATGACAAGCCCAATATGCTGTCTTTTGGTCCAGCCACTGAGAGGCCTTACTTGAGAACTGGGCTCACGTTGAGGGTCAGAGTACAAATTAGGAGAAACCTCCAACGACCCTTAGGCCATCCCAATAGTGTGGGTCACCCGGAACAAACAAGGGGTGTCTGACACCAGCTGATAATCGACCTCCACTCATACCATAGATGGATGTCCCCAGAGAAGAAGATTGAACCAGACAGGACCCTAGGCCATAATAGGATCCATTGCTATGGGTTACAGGCATGTGTCCTCAAAAGCCTGATTCCAATACGAGCATAGGGGTTTTCCTGAGGCACCCATCAGAACTCATCTCGTCTCCACAAGGAAACCTGTGCATGGGAGCCATGTCCAAAGCTTAGGAAAGTACTTCAGGTTGCCGGTGCCTTCGCCCCATTCCAAGGCCCTCATGGACACAAAAACACATTAGGACACATCCTCAGGAAAGTCCATTTCAACTCAGCCCCCGAGGTTGCTCCCGCAGAGCCATCAGATCTAAACTGTCTTGTTGCTAGGAGACAATTGGAATGCGAGGCGGGCTTCCCAGGCATCCATCCGCGAACGGTGCTCTGGAGTCATTCCATATGGGATGTCCTGGAGCTGTCCAACAGGTCTCAATTGTCCGGAAGAAGGAATCCTGGAAGGGGGCATCCCACAACTCCCAACGTGGGAAAACCTCAATGGTTTCGAGATTCCGCTCCCTTCATGAAGCGGCCGTCATGCTCAGAAACTCCCACCTGAGCCAACGTCTGGTCCTTGCCCTGACTTCAGATGCATGAGATATTGGTTCAGATCTGCAGGGGGTACCTGCCGTGCCCTCGCCCTGAAACCCAAGTCTAGCTTGTCTTCTCAGACTTCCATCCTCACACTCCTGTCCCCAAAGCCCTCAAGATTGGCAATTCCGGACCCACAATGCAGCACTCTGCCTGCCCTCTAGAAAAAAAATGATTGCCTCATGAGCTGCCCAGGCACCTTAAATGAGGGTAAACCCACACAGCACTCGACTTTACCAAAATTATATAGTCTAACCTGGGCACTAATGCACTGTCGAACACATCCTGAGCCCGGACCTCCTGACTAACACCCAGAAAGCTGACCGCACCCTGAGCACAAAAAACCCGCCATGGCCTTAGGTCATCATCTCTTCCCTACCTCAGTTTTCAGGCTTCAGAACCGAGACCTTATCTCCAATCACTGCCCAGGGGTGAGTCTGATGCAGAAATCAGAACTCCTCCTTACCCATGGCAAGAACCCTTGTGGTTGGCACGTTGTCCAACGATCAGTGTAGGAGAAACCCTGAGGCCCCGCCCATTCTTGAGTGCGACGAGGGCATACACACGCATTGTGACCCTCAGCATGAGTCCTGTCCTCTAGTAAGTCCTCTCAGTGGCTGGACCATTAGATGTCATAATGGGCTTGACATGTCCCTAGGCCCCAATTTTTAACCAGATTTCTGATTGTCCAGTCGCCTTTCCTAGGGCTCTACTCTGAAATCCCTCATTTGGTGGGACACCTGAGGTTAAAAAAGAAAACAACAACAACAACAACAACAACAACAAAATAAAACGGACTTCTTCCAGCCCACAGAATGAACCCAAACTCTTTGGACGGGGCCAAACCACCAGAGAGTAAGACTCGTCCATTTCCCATGAAGTCACCCAGAAATTCCATGACCATGAGTGACACGATATCCCGAGACAAAAACTTGAGCAGGAGCCTCACACTCGCCCTTCTTTCAAACCCCGAAATGTTCTCCTCATGGTCTGTAGATCAGTCCTGCCATACCTATGACCTGAAACATAAGCCGAGTTTGTGTTTTCAGACAACTGTCCAAAAAGGGTTGGACTACACAACCTACAGGCTCAGGCCCCTGGAGCCAAACCTGAGGACTGTACTTGCCCTCTCCAAGGGAATTGTGTGTGCCCATTCCAATGGCCACAACCCTTCTAATAGGATAAACCTCCAAAGTCCCTGATATATCTCAATAGTGGTAGCTTCCCAGGAAAAACAGGGGCAATCTGAGCCCAAATGAGCCCCTACCTGCACTCAGACACATAGACAGATGTCCTCAGAGGTAAAAAGGAAAGAACAGGCCCCTAGGCACTAATCAGATCCATTGCTTTGGTTTCCAGGCATCTCTCCTCAGAGACCTGGATTTCAAAAGCAGCATATAGCTGTTTCTTGTCTCACCCATCAGAAAACATCTCATCTACACATGGGAAACTTGCACGTTGGAGCTGTGTCAAAGCCTCTGTTTAGGAGAACCCTTTAGGGCCCCAGTGCCACCGCTTCATTCCAAGGTCTCCATAGACACAAAAGCACATTCGGACCCATCCCCAGGGGTGTGCATTTCAACTCAGCATCCTCGGTAGCTCCCCACAGATCCAGGAGATCTAAACTGTCTTGTTGCTAGGAGACAATTGGAATGCGAGGTGGGCTACCCAGCCATCCATCCTTAGAACCCTGCTCAGAATCATTGGCCTGGAGCCAAACAACAGGTCTCAATTGTCCTGCCGAAGACTCTCTGCAGTTTGGAGCTTCTCACAACTCCCATCATGGGAAAACCCCCATGGCCTCGTGATGCCCCCCCATTCATGAAGGGGCCATCAGGGACAGAAACTCCAACCTGAGCGATCGTGTGATCCTCGCCCTGACTTCAGATGCACGAGATCTCGATTCAGGTCTGTAGATTGTGCCTGCCATGGCCTCACCCAGAAACCTAAGCCTAGCTTGTGTTCTCAGACTTTTGTCGTCAGACTACTGGCCCACAAGGCCTCCAGTTTGGCAATCCAGAACTAAAATGCAGCACTCTGCCTGCCCTCCAGATAAAAAACATTGTCCTCTGGGGCTACCCAGTAACCCCAAATGAGGATCAACCTGCACCGACCTTGGCTGTACCCCAAATACATAGGCTGACCAGGGCACTAATGCCCTTTCTGACACAGCCTGAGCCTGGACCCCCTGGCCCCTCCCAGACAGCTGGCCGCACACTGAGCACATCGAGCCGCCATGGCCTTAGGTCGTCATCTCTTCCCAACCTCGGTTTTCAGGTTTCAGAACCTAGACCTTATCTCCAATCAATGTCCATGTTGAAGGTGATGCAGAAATCAGAACTCCTTCCCCATGGCAAGAAACCTTGTGGTTGGCATGTTGTCCAACGTTCAGTGTCGTTGAAACCAGTGTGGCCCATGAGTCCCCGCCCATGCTCGCGGGCCACATTGGTCAAAAACACACATTGTGACCCTCAGGCTGAGCCCAGTCCTCAAGTAAGGCCACTCAGTGGCTGGATGAAGAGATAGCATATTGGGCTTGCCATGCCCCTAGGCCCCAATTTTTAACCATAGTTCGGATTGTCCCTTCAGTCTTCCCCACGGCTTTGCTTTGGAATTCCTCTTTTGGTGGGACACCTGAGGTAACAAAACTGAAATGAGTCCTCCCATCCCACAGATTGACGAAAAGCAATTGGGAATCGGGCCAAATCCTCAGAGAGGAAGATTCGTCCATGGCCCATGAGGCCTCCGCGACATTCCACGGCCATCACTGATACAAAATCCAGAGACAAAAGCCTGAGCAATCGCCACAGACTCGCACTTTCTTCATATCCTGTAGAGTTCTTCTCATGGTTTGTAGATCGGGCCTGCCATACCTACGTCCCCAAACCTAAGCTGAGTTTGTGTTTTCAGACTTCTGTCCTCAAAGTCTTGGGCCACACACCCTCCAGGCTGGGCCCCTGGAGCCACACATTAGGACTGTGCCTACCAATCCATGGGAATTCTGCCCATTCCATGGTCCAAAATCGTACAAATTAGGAGAAACCTCCAACGACCCTTAGGCCATCCCAATAGTGTGGGTCACCCGGAACAAACAAGGGGTGTCTGACACCAGCTGATAATCGACCTCCACTCATACCATAGATGGATGTCCCCAGAGAAGAAGATTGAACCAGACAGGACCCTAGGCCATAATAGGATCCATTGCTATGGGTTACAGGCATGTGTCCTCAAAAGCCTGATTCCAATACGAGCATAGGGGTTTTCCTGAGGCACCCATCAGAACTCATCTCGTCTCCACAAGGAAACCTGTGCATGGGAGCCATGTCCAAAGCTTAGGAAAGTACTTCAGGTTGCCGGTGCCATCGCCCCATTCCAAGGCCCTCATGGACACAAAAACACATTAGGACACATCCTCAGGAAAGTCCATTTCAACTCAGCCCCCGAGGTTGCTCCCGCAGAGCCATCAGATCTAAACTGTCTTGTTGCTAGGAGACAATTGGAATGCGAGGCGGGCTTCCCAGGCATCCATCCGCGAACGGTGCTCTGGAGTCATTCCATATGGGATGTCCTGGAGCTGTCCAACAGGTCTCAATTGTCCGGAAGAAGGAATCCTGGAAGGGGGCATCCCACAACTCCCAACGTGGGAAAACCTCAATGGTCTCGAGATTCCGCTCCCTTCATGAAGCGGCCGTCATGCTCAGAAACTCCCACCTGAGCCAACGTCTGATCCTCGCCCTGACTTCAGATGCATGAGATATTGGTTCAGATCTGCAGGGGGTACCTGCCGTGCCCTCGCCCTGAAACCCAAGTCTAGCTTGTCTTCTCAGACTTCCATCCTCACACTCCTGTCCCCAAAGCCCTCAAGTTTGGCAATTCCGGACCCACAATGCAGCACTCTGCCTGCCCTCTAGAAAAAAAATGATTGCCTCATGAGCTGCCCAGGCACCTTAAATGAGGGTAAACCCACACAGCACTCGACTTTACCCAAATTATATAGTCTAACCTGGGCACTAATGCACTGTCGAACACATCCTGAGCCCGGACCTCCTGACCAACACCCAGAAAGCTGACCGCACCCTGAGCACATAAAACCCGCCATGGCCTTAGGTCATCATCTCTTCCCTACCTCAGTTTTCAGGCTTCAGAACCGAGACCTTATCTCCAATCACTGCCCAGGGGTGAGTCTGATGCAGAAATCAGAACTCCTCCTTACCCATGGCAAGAACCCTTGTGGTTGGCACGTTGTCCAACGATCAGTGTAGGAGAAACCCTGAGGCCCCGCCTATTCTTGAGTGCGAAGAGAGCATACACACGCATTGTGACCCTCAGCATGAGTCCTGTCCTCTAGTAAGTCCTCTCAGTGGCTGGACCATTAGATGTCATAATGGGCTTGACATGTCCCTAGGCCCCAATTTTTAACCAGATTTCTGATTGTCCAGTCGCCCCTCCTAGGGCTCTACTCTGAAATCCCTCATTTGGTGGGACACCTGAGGTTAAAAAAGAAAACAACAACAACAACAACAACAACAACAACAACAACAAAATAAAACGGACTTCTTCCAGCCCACAGAATGAACCCAAACTCTTTGGACGGGGCCAAACCACCAGAGAGTAAGACTCGTCCATTTCCCATGAAGTCACCCAGAAATTCCATGACCATGAGTGACACGATATCCCGAGACAAAAACTTGAGCAGGAGCCTCACACTCGCCCTTCTTTCAAACCCCGAAATGTTCTCCTCATGGTCTGTAGATCAGTCCTGCCATACCTATGACCTGAAACATAAGCCGAGTTTGTGTTTTCAGACAACTGTCCAAAAAGGGCTGGACTACACAACCTACAGGCTCAGGCCCCTGGAGCCAAACCTGAGGACTGTACTTGCCCTCTCCAAGGGAATTGTGTGTGCCCATTCCAATGGCCGCAACCCTTCTAATAGGATAAACCTCCAAAGTCCCTGATATATCTCAATAGTGGTAGCTTCCCAGGAAAAACAGGGGCAATCTGAGCCCAAATGAGCCCCTACCTGCACTCAGACCCATAGACAGATGTCCTCAGAGGTAAAAAGGAAAGAACAGGCCCCTAGGCACCAATCAGATCCATTGCTTTGGTTTCCAGGCATCTCTCCTCAGAGGCCTGGATTTCAAAAGCAGCATATAGCTATTTCTTGTCTCACCCATCAGAAAACATCTCATCTACACATGCGAAACTTGCACGTTGGAGCTGTGTCAAAGCCTCTGTTTAGGAGAACCCTTTAGGGCCCCAGTGCCACCGCTTCATTCCAAGGTCTCCATAGACACAAAAGCACATTCGGACCCATCCCCAGGCGTGTGCATTTCAACACAGCATCCTCGGTAGCTCCCCACAGATCCAGGAGATCTAAACTGTCTTGTTGCTAGGAGACAATTGGAATGCGAGGTGGGCTACCCAGCCATCCATCCTTAGAACCCTGCTCAGAATCATTGGCCTGGAGCCAAACAACAGGTCTCAATTGTCCTGCCGAAGACTCTCTGCAGTTTGGAGCTTCTCACAACTCCCATCATGGGAAAACCCCCATGGCCTCGTGATGCCCCCCCATTCATGAAGGGGCCATCAGGGACAGAAACTCCAACCTGAGCGATCGTCTGATCCTCGCCCTGACTTCAGATGCACGAGATCTCGATTCAGGTCTGTAGATTGTGCCAGCCATGGCCTCACCCAGAAACCTAAGCCTAGCTTGTGTTCTCAGACTTTTGTCGTCAGACTACTGGCCCACAAGGCCTCCAGTTTGGCAATCCAGAACTAAAATGCAGCACTCTGCCTGCCCTCCAGATAAAAAACATTGTCCTCTGGGGCTACCCAGTAACCCCAAATGAGGATCAACCTGCACCGACCTTGGCTGTACCCCAAATACATAGGCTGACCAGGGCACTAATGCCCTTTCTGACACAGCCTGAGCCTGGACCCCCTGGCCCCTCCCAGACAGCTGGCCGCACACTGAGCACATCGAGCCGCCATGGCCTTAGGTCGTCATCTCTTCCCAACCTCGGTTTTCAGGTTTCAGAACCTAGACCTTATCTCCAAACAATGTCCATGTTGAAGGTGATGCAAAAATCAGAACTCCTTCCCCATGGCAAGAAACCTTGTGGTTGGCATGTTGTCCAACGTTCAGTGTCGTTGAAACCAGTGTGGCCCATGAGTCCCCGCCCATGCTCGCGGGCCACATTGGTCACAAACACACATTGTGACCCTCAGGCTGAGCCCAGTCCTCAAGTAAGGCCACTCAGTGGCTGGATGAAGAGATAGCATATTGGGCTTGCCATGCCCCTAGGCCCCAATTTTTAACCATAGTTCGGATTGTCCCTTCAGTCTTCCCCACGGCTTTGCTTTGGAATTCCTCTTTTGGTGGGACACCTGAGGTAACAAAACTGAAATGAGTCCTCCCATCCCACAGATTGACGAAAAGCAATTGGGAATCGGGCCAAATCCTCAGAGAGGAAGATTCGTCCATGGCCCATGAGGCCTCCGCGACATTCCACGGCCATCACTGATACAAAATCCAGAGACAAAAGCCTGAGCAATCGCCACAGACTCGCACTTTCTTCATATCCTGTAGAGTTCTTCTCATGGTTTGTAGATCGGGCCTGCCATACCTACGTCCCCAAACCTAAGCTGAGTTTGTGTTTTCAGACTTCTGTCCTCAAAGTCTTGGGCCACACACCCTCCAGGCTGGGCCCCTGGAGCCACACATTAGGACTGTGCCTACCAATCCATGGGAATTCTGCCCATTCCATGGTCCAAAATCGTACAAATTAGGAGAAACCTCCAACGACCCTTAGGCCATCCCAATAGTGTGGGTCACCCGGAACAAACAAGGGGTGTCTGACACCAGCTGATAATCGACCTCCACTCATACCATAGATGGATGTCCCCAGAGAAGAAGATTGAACCAGACAGGACCCTAGGCCATAATAGGATCCATTGCTATGGGTTACAGGCATGTGTCCTCAAAAGCCTGATTCCAATACGAGCATAGGGGTTTTCCTGAGGCACCCATCAGAACTCATCTCGTCTCCACAAGGAAACCTGTGCATGGGAGCCATGTCCAAAGCTTAGGAAAGTACTTCAGGTTGCCGGTGCCACCGCCCCATTCCAAGGCCCTCATGGACACAAAAACACATTAGGACACATCCTCAGGAAAGTCCATTTCATCTCAGCCACCGAGGTTGCTCCCGCAGAGCCATCAGATCTAAACTGTCTTGTTGCTAGGAGACAATTGGAATGCGAGGCGGGCTTCCCAGGCATCCATCCGCGAACGGTGCTCTGGAGTCATTCCATATGGGATGTCCTGGAGCTGTCCAACAGGTCTCAATTGTCCGGAAGAAGGAATCCTGGAAGGGGGCATCCCACAACTCCCAACGCGTGGGAAAACCTCAATGGTCTCGAGATTCCGCTCCCTTCATGAAGCGGCCGTCATGCTCAGAAACTCCCACCTGAGCCAACGTCTGATCCTCGCCCTGACTTCAGATGCATGAGATATTGGTTCAGATCTGCAGGGGGTACCTGCCGTGCCCTCGCCCTGAAACCCAAGTCTAGCTTGTCTTCTCAGACTTCCATCCTCACACTCCTGGCCCCAAAGCCATCAAGTTTGGCAATGCCGGACCCACAATGCAGCACTCTGCCTGCCCTCTAGAAAAAAAAATGATGGCCTCATGAGCTGCCCAGGCACCTTAAATGAGGGTAAACCCACACAGCACTCGACTTTACCCAAATTATATAGTCTAACCTGGGCACTAATGCACTGTCGAACACATCCTGAGCCCGGACCTCCTGACCAACACCCAGAAAGCTGACCGCACCCTGAGCACATAAAACCCGCCATGGCCTTAGGTCATCATCTCTTCCCTACCTCAGTTTTCAGGCTTCAGAACCGAGACCTTATCTCCAATCACTGCCCAGGGGTGAGTCTGATGCAGAAATCAGAACTCCTCCTTACCCATGGCAAGAACCCTTGTGGTTGGCACGTTGTCCAACGATCAGTGTAGGAGAAACCCTGAGGCCCCGCCCATTCTTGAGTGCGACGAGAGCATACACACGCATTGTGACCCTCAGCATGAGTCCTGTCCTCTAGTAAGTCCTCTCAGTGGCTGGACCATTAGATGTCATAATGGGCTTGACATGTCCCTAGGCCCCAATTTTTAACCAGATTTCTGATTGTCCAGTCGCCCCTCCTAGGGCTCTACTCTGAAATCCCTCATTTGGTGGGACACCTGAGGTTAAAAAAGAAAACAACAACAACAACAACAACAACAAAATAAAACGGACTTTTTCCAGCCCACAGAATGAACCCATACTCTTTGGACGGGGCCAAACCACCAGAGAGTAAGACTCGTCCATTTCCCATGAAGTCACCCAGAAATTCCACGACCATGAGTGACACGATATCCCGAGACAAAAACTTGAGCAGGAGCCTCACACTCGCCCTTCTTTCAAACCCCGAAATGTTCTCCTCATGGTCTGTAGATCAGTCCTGCCATACCTATGACCTGAAACATAAGCCGAGTTTGTGTTTTCAGACAACTGTCCAAAAAGGGCTGGACTACACAACCTACAGGCTCAGGCCCCTGGAGCCAAACCTGAGGACTGTACTTGCCCTCTCCAAGGGAATTGTGTGTGCCCATTCCAATGGCCACAACCCTTCTAATAGGATAAACCTCCAAAGTCCCTGATATATCTCAATAATGGTAGCTTACCAGGAAAAACAGGGGCAATCTGAGCCCAAATGAGCCCCTACCTGCACTCAGACCCATAGACAGATGTCCTCAGAGGTAAAAAGGAAAGAACAGGCCCCAAGGCACTAATCAGATCCATTGCTTTGGTTTCCAGGCATCTCTCCTCAGAGGCCTGGATTTCAAAAGCAGCATATAGCTGTTTCTTGTCTCACCCATCAGAAAACATCTCATCTACACATGGGAAACTTGCACGTTGGAGCTGTGTCAAAGCCTCTGTTTAGGAGAACCCTTTAGGGCCCCAGTGCCACCGCTTCATTCCAAGGTCTCCATAGACACAAAAGCACATTCGGACCCATCCCCAGGCGTGTGCATTTCAACACAGCATCCTCGGTAGCTCCCCACAGATCCAGGAGATCTAAACTGTCTTGTTGCTAGGAGACAATTGGAATACGAGGTGGGCTACCCAGCCATCCATCCTTAGAACCCTGCTCAGAATCATTGGCCTGGAGCCAAACAACAGGTCTCAATTGTCCTGCCGAAGACTCTCTGCAGTTTGGAGCTTCTCACAACTCCCATCATGGGAAAACCACCATGGCCTCGTGATGCCCCCCCATTCATGAAGGGGCCATCAGGGACAGAAACTCCAACCTGAGCGATCGTCTGATCCTCGCCCTGACTTCAGATGCACGAGATCTCGATTCAGGTCTGTAGATTGTGCCTGCCATGGCCTCACCCAGAAACCTAAGCCTAGCTTGTGTTCTCAGACTTTTGTCGTCAGACTACTGGCCCACAAGGCCTCCAGTTTGGCAATCCAGAACTAAAATGCAGCACTCTGCCTGCCCTCCAGATAAAAAACATTGTCCTCTGGGGCTACCCAGTAACCCCAAATGAGGATCAACCTGCACCGACCTTGGCTGTACCCCAAATACATAGGCTGACCAGGGCACTAATGCCCTTTCTGACACAGCCTGAGCCTGGACCCCCTGGCCCCTCCCAGACAGCTGGCCGCACACTGAGCACATCGAGCCGCCATGGCCTTAGGTCGTCATCTCTTCCCAACCTCGGTTTTCAGGTTTCAGAACCTAGACCTTATCTCCAATCACTGTCCATGTTGAAGGTGATGCAGAAATCAGAACTCCTTCCCCATGGCAAGAAACCTTGTGGTTGGCATGTTGTCCAACTTTCAGTGTCGTTGAAACCAGTGTGGCCCATGAGTCCCCGCCCATGCTCGCGGGCCACATTGGTCACAAACACACATTGTGACCCTCAAGCTGAGCCCAGTCCTCAAGTAAGGCCACTCAGTGGCTGGATGAAGAGATAGCATATTGGGCTTGCCATGCCCCTAGGCCCCAATTTTTAACCATAGTTCGGATTGTCCCTTCAGTCTTCCCCACGGCTTTGCTTTGGAATTCCTCTTTTGGTGGGACACCTGAGGTAACAAAACTGAAATGAGTCCTCCCATCCCACAGATTGACGAAAAGCAATTGGGAATCGGGCCAAATCCTCAGAGAGGAAGATTCGTCCATGGCCCATGAGGCCTCCGCGACATTCCACGGCCATCACTGATACAAAATCCAGAGACAAAAGCCTGAGCAATCGCCACAGACTCGCACTTTCTTCATATCCTGTAGAGTTCTTCTCATGGTTTGTAGATCGGGCCTGCCATACCTACGTCCCCAAACCTACTCTGAGTTTGTGTTTTCAGACTTCTGTCCTCAAAGTCTTGGGCCACACACCCTCCAGGCTGGGCCCCTGGAGCCACACATTAGGACTGTGCCTACCAATCCATGGGAATTCTGCCCATTCCATGGTCCAAAATCGTACAAATTAGGAGAAACCTCCAACGACCCTTAGGCCATCCCAATAGTGTGGGTCACCCGGAACAAACAAGGGGTGTCTGACACCAGCTGATAATCGACCTCCACTCATACCATAGATGGATGTCCCCAGAGAAGAAGATTGAACCAGACAGGACCCTAGGCCATAATAGGATCCATTGCTATGGGTTACAGGCATGTGTCCTCAAAAGCCTGATTCCAATACGAGCATAGGGGTTTTCCTGAGGCACCCATCAGAACTCATCTCGTCTCCACAAGGAAACCTGTGCATGGGAGCCATGTCCAAAGCTTAGGAAAGTACTTCAGGTTGCCGGTGCCACCGCCCCATTCCAAGGCCCTCATGGAAACAAAAACACATTAGGACACATCCTCAGGAAAGTCCATTTCAACTCAGCCCCCGAGGTTGCTCCCGCAGAGCCATCAGATCTAAACTGTCTTGTTGCTAGGAGACAATTGGAATGCGAGGCGGGCTTCCCAGGCATCCATCCGCGAACGGTGCTCTGGAGTCATTCCATATGGGATGTCCTGGAGCTGTCCAACAGGTCTCAATTGTCCGGAAGAAGGAATCCTGGAAGGGGGCATCCCACAACTCCCAACGCGTGGGAAAACCTCAATGGTCTCGAGATTCCGCTCCCTTCATGAAGCGGCCGTCATGCTCAGAAACTCCCACCTGAGCCAACGTCTGATCCTCGCCCTGACTTCAGATGCATGAGATATTGGTTCAGATCTGCAGGGGGTACCTGCCGTGCCCTCGCCCTGAAACCCAAGTCTAGCTTGTCTTCTCAGACTTCCATCCTCACACTCCTGGCCCCAAAGCCCTCAAGTTTGGCAATTCCAGACCCACAATGCAGCACTCTGCCTGCCCTCTAGAAAAAAAAATGATGGCCTCATGAGCTGCCCAGGCACCTTAAATGAGGGTAAACCCACACAGCACTCGACTTTACCCAAATTATATAGTCTAACCTGGGCACTAATGCACTGTCGAACACATCCTGAGCCCGGACCTCCTGACCAACACCCAGAAAGCTGACCGCACCCTGAGCACATAAAACCCGCCATGGCCTTAGGTCATCATCTCTTCCCTACCTCAGTTTTCAGGCTTCAGAACCGAGACCTTATCTCCAATCACTGCCCAGGTGTGAGTCTGATGCAGAAATCAGAACTCCTCCTTACCCATGGCAAGAACCCTTGTGGTTGGCACGTTGTCCAACGATCAGTGTAGGAGAAACCCTGAGGCCCCGCCCATTCTTGAGTGCGACGAGGGCATACACACGCATTGTGACCCTCAGCATGAGTCCTGTCCTCTAGTAAGTCCTCTCAGTGGCTGGACCATTAGATGTCATAATGGGCTTGACATGTCCCTAGGCCCCAATTTTTAACCAGATTTCTGATTGTCCAGTCGCCCCTCCTAGGGCTCTACTCTGAAATCCCTCATTTGGTGGGACACCTGAGGTTAAAAAAGAAAACAACAACAACAACAACAACAACAAAATAAAACGTACTTCTTCCAGCCCACAGAATGAACCCAAACTCTTTGGACGGGGCCAAACCACCAGAGAGTAAGACTCGTCCATTTCCCATGAAGTCACCCAGAAATTCCACGACCATGAGTGACACGATATCCCGAGACAAAAACTTGAGCAGGAGCCTCACACTCGCCCTTCTTTCAAACCCCGAAATGTTCTCCTCATGGTCTGTAGATCAGTCCTGCCATACCTATGACCTGAAACATAAGCCGAGTTTGTGTTTTCAGACAACTGTCCAAAAAGGGCTGGACTACACAACCTACAGGCTCAGGCCCCTGGAGCCAAACCTGAGGACTGTACTTGCCCTCTCCAAGGGAATTGTGTGTGCCCATTCCAATGGCCACAACCCTTCTAATAGGATAAACCTCCAAAGTCCCTGATATATCTCAATAGTGGTAGCTTCCCAGGAAAAACAGGGGCAATCTGAGCCCAAATGAGCCCCTACCTGCACTCAGACCCATAGACAGATGTCCTCAGAGGTAAAAAGGAAAGAACAGGCCCCTAGGCACTAATCAGATCCATTGCTTTGGTTTCCAGGCATCTCTCCTCAGAGGCCTGGATTTCAAAAGCAGCATATAGCTGTTTCTTGTCTCACCCATCAGAAAACATCTCATCTACACATGGGAAACTTGCACGTTGGAGCTGTGTCAAAGCCTCTGTTTAGGAGAACCCTTTAGGGCCCCAGTGCCACCGCTTCATTCCAAGGTCTCCATAGACACAAAAGCACATTCGGACCCATCCCCAGGCGTGTGCATTTCAACACAGCATCCTCGGTAGCTCCCCACAGATCCAGGAGATCTAAACTGTCTTGTTGCTAGGAGACAATTGGAATGCGAGGTGGGCTACCCAGCCATCCATCCTTAGAACCCTGCTCAGAATCATTGGCCTGGAGCCAAACAACAGGTCTCAATTGTCCTGCCGAAGACTCTCTGCAGTTTGGAGCTTCTCACAACTCCCATCATGGGAAAACCCCCATGGCCTCGTGATGCCCCCCCATTCATGAAGGGGCCATCAGGGACAGAAACTCCAACCTGAGCGATCGTCTGATCCTCGCCCTGACTTCAGATGCACGAGATCTCGATTCAGGTCTGTAGATTGTGCCTGCCATGGCCTCACCCAGAAACCTAAGCCTAGCTTGTGTTCTCAGACTTTTGTCGTCAGACTACTGGCCCACAAGGCCTCCAGTTTGGCAATCCAGAACTAAAATGCAGCACTCTGCCTGCCCTCCAGATAAAAAACATTGTCCTCTGGGGCTACCCAGTAACCCCAAATGAGGATCAACCTGCACCGACCTTGGCTGTACCCCAAATACATAGGCTGACCAGGGCACTAATGCCCTTTCTGACACAGCCTGAGCCTGGACCCCCTGGCCCCTCCCAGACAGCTGGCCGCACACTGAGCACATCGAGCCGCCATGGCCTTAGGTCGTCATCTCTTCCCAACCTCGGTTTTCAGGTTTCAGAACCTAGACCTTATCTCCAATCACTGTCCATGTTGAAGGTGATGCAGAAATCAGAATTCCTTCCCCATGGCAAGAAACCTTGTGGTTGGCATGTTGTCCAACGTTCAGTGTCGTTGAAACCAGTGTGGCCCATGAGGCCCCGCCCATGCTCGCGGGCCACATTGGTCACAAACACACATTGTGACCCTCAGGCTGAGCCCAGTCCTCAAGTAAGGCCACTCAGTGGCTGGATGAAGAGATAGCATATTGGGCTTGCCATGCCCCTAGGCCCCAATTTTTAACCATAGTTCGGATTGTCCCTTCAGTCTTCCCCACGGCTTTGCTTTGGAATTCCTCTTTTGGTGGGACACCTGAGGTAACAAAACTGAAATGAGTCCTCCCATCCCACAGATTGACGAAAAGCAATTGGGAATCGGGCCAAATCCTCAGAGAGGAAGATTCGTCCATGGCCCATGAGGCCTCCCCGACATTCCACGGCCATCACTGATACAAGATCCAGAGACAAAAGCCTGAGCAATCGCCACAGACTCGCACTTTCTTCATATCCTGTAGAGTTCTTCTCATGGTTTGTAGATCGGGCCTGCCATACCTACGTCCCCAAACCTAAGCTGAGTTTGTGTTTTCAGACTTCTGTCCTCAAAGTCTTGGGCCACACACCCTCCAGGCTGGGCCCCTGGAGCCACACATTAGGACTGTGCCTACCAATCCATGGGAATTCTGCCCATTCCATGGTCCAAAATCGTACAAATTAGGAGAAACCTCCAACGACCCCTAGGCCATCCCAATAGTGTGGGTCACCCGGAACAAACAAGGGGTGTCTGACACCAGCTGATAATCGACCTCCACTCATACCATAGATGGATGTCCCCAGAGAAGAAGATTGAACCAGACAGGACCCTAGGCCATAATAGGATCCATTGCTATGGGTTACAGGCATGTGTCCTCAAAAGCCTGATTCCAATACGAGCATAGGGGTTTTCCTGAGGCACCCATAAGAACTCATCTCGTCTCCACAAGGAAACCTGTGCATGGGAGCCATGTCCAAAGCTTAGGAAAGTACTTCAGGTTGCCGGTGCCACCGCCCCATTCCAAGGCCCTCATGGACACAAAAACACATTAGGACACATCCTCAGGAAAGTCCATTTCAACTCAGCCACTGATGTTGCTCCCGCAGAGCCATCAGATCTAAACTGTCTTGTTGCTAGGAGACAATTGGAATGCGAGGCGGGCTTCCCAGGCATCCATCCGCGAACGGTGCTCTGGAGTCATTCCATATGGGATGTCCTGGAGCTGTCCAACAGGTCTCAATTGTCCGGAAGAAGGAATCCTGGAAGGGGGCATCCCACAACTCCCAACGTGGGAAAACCTCAATGGTCTCGAGATTCCGCTCCTTCATGAAGCGGCCGTCATGCTCAGAAACTCCCACCTGAGCCAACGTCTGATCCTCGCCCTGACTTCAGATGCATGAGATATTGGTTCAGATCTGCAGGGGGTACCTGCCGTGCCCTCGCCCTGAAACCCAAGTCTAGCTTGTCTTCTCAGACTTCCATCCTCACACTCCTGGCCCCAAAGCCCTCAAGTTTGGCAATTCCGGACCCACAATGCAGCACTCTGCCTGCCCTCTAGAAAAAAAAATGATGGCCTCATGAGCTGCCCAGGCACCTTAAATGAGGGTAAACCCACACAGCACTCGACTTTACCCAAATTATATAGTCTAACCTGGGCACTAATGCACTGTCGAACACATCCTGAGCCCGGACCTCCTGACCAACACCCAGAAAGCTGACCGCACCCTGAGCACATAAAACCCGCCATGGCCTTAGGTCATCATCTCTTCCCTACCTCAGTTTTCAGGCTTCAGAACCGAGACCTTATCTCCAATCACTGCCCAGGGGTGAGTCTGATGCAGAAATCAGAACTCCTCCTTACCGATGGCAAGAACCCTTGTGGTTGGCACGTTGTCCACGATCAGTGTAGGAGAAACCCTGAGGCCCCGCCCATTCTTGAGTGCGACGAGGGCATACACACGCATTGTGACCCTCAGCATGAGTCCTGTCCTCTAGTAAGTCCTCTCAGTGGCTGGACCATTAGATGTCATAATGGGCTTGACATGTCCCTAGGCCCCAATTTTTAACCAGATTTCTGATTGTCCAGTCGCCCCTCCTAGGGCTCTACTCTGAAATCCCTCATTTGGTGGGACACCTGAGGTTAAAAAAGAAAACAACAACAACAACAACAACAACAAAATAAAACGGACTTCTTCCAGCCCACAGAATGAACCCAAACTCTTTGGACGGGGCCAAACCACCAGAGAGTAAGACTCGTCCATTTCCCATGAAGTCACCCAGAAATTCCACGACCATGAGTGACACGATATCCCGAGACAAAAACTTGAGCAGGAGCCTCACACTCGCCCTTCTTTCAAATCCCGAAAAGTTCTCCTCATGGTCTGTAGATCAGTCCTGCCATACCTATGACCTGAAACATAAGCCGAGTTTGTGTTTTCAGACAACTGTCCAAAAAGGGCTGGACTACACAACCTACAGGCTCAGGCCCCTGGAGCCAAACCTGAGGACTGTACTTGCCCTCTCCAAGGGAATTGTGTGTGCCCATTCCAATGGCCACAACCCTTCTAATAGGATAAACCTCCAAAGTCCCTGATATATCTCAATAGTGGTAGCTTCCCAGGAAAAACAGGGGCAATCTGAGCCCAAATGAGCCCCTACCTGCACTCAGACCCATAGACAGATGTCCTCAGAGGTAAAAAGGAAAGAACAGGCCCCTAGGCACTAATCAGATCCATTGCTTTGGTTTCCAGGCATCTCTCCTCAGAGGCCTGGATTTCAAAAGCAGCATATAGCTGTTTCTTGTCTCACCCATCAGAAAACATCTCATCTACACATGGGAAACTTGCACGTTGGAGCTGTGTCAAAGCCTCTGTTTAGGAGAACCCTTTAGGGCCCCAGTGCCACCGCTTCATTCCAAGGTCTCCATAGACACAAAAGCACATTCGGACCCATCCCCAGGCGTGTGCATTTCAACACAGCATCCTCGGTAGCTCCCCACAGATCCAGGAGATCTAAACTGTCTTGTTGCTAGGAGACAATTGGAATGCGAGGTGGGCTACCCAGCCATCCATCCTTAGAACCCTGCTCAGAATCATTGGCCTGGAGCCAAACAACAGGTCTCAATTGTCCTGCCGAAGACTCTCTGCAGTTTGGAGCTTCTCACAACTCCCATCATGGGAAAACCCCCATGGCCTCGTGATGCCCCCCCATTCATGAAGGGGCCATCAGGGACAGAAACTCCAACCTGAGCGATCGTCTGATCCTCGCCCTGACTTCAGATGCACGAGATCTCGATTCAGGTCTGTAGATTGTGCCTGCCATGGCCTCACCCAGAAACCTAAGCCTAGCTTGTGTTCTCAGACTTTTGTCGTCAGACTACTGGCCCACAAGGCCTCCAGTTTGGCAATCCAGAACTAAAATGCAGCACTCTGCCTGCCCTCCAGATAAAAAACATTGTCCTCTGGGGCTACCCAGTAACCCCAAATGAGGATCAACCTGCACCGACCTTGGCTGTACCCCAAATACATAGGCTGACCAGGGCACTAATGCCCTTTCTGACACAGCCTGAGCCTGGACCCCCTGGCCCCTCCCAGACAGCTGGCCGCACACTGAGCACATCGAGCCGCCATGGCCTTAGGTCGTCATCTCTTCCCAACCTCGGTTTTCAGGTTTCAGAACCTAGACCTTATCTCCAATCACTGTCCATGTTGAAGGTGATGCAGAAATCAGAACTCCTTCCCCATGGCAAGAAACCTTGTGGTTGGCATGTTGTCCAACGTTCAGTGTCGTTGAAACCAGTGTGGCCCATGAGGCCCCGCCCATGCTCGCGGGCCACATTGGTCACAAACACACATTGTGACCCTCAGGTTGAGACCAGTCCTCAAGTAAGGCCACTCAGTGGCTGGATGAAGAGATAGCATATTGGGCTTGCCATGCCCCTAGGCCCCAATTTTTAACCTGTTCGGATTGTCCCTTCAGTCTTCCCCACGGCTTTGCTTTGGAATTCCTCTTTTGGTGGGACACCTGAGGTAACAAAACTGAAATGAGTCCTCCCATCCCACAGATTGACGAAAAGCAATTGGGAATCGGGCCAAATCCTCAGAGAGGAAGATTCGTCCATGGCCCATGAGGCCTCCCCGACATTCCACGGCCATCACTGATACAAAATCCAGAGACAAAAGCCTGAGCAATCGCCACAGACTCGCACTTTCTTCATATCCTGTAGAGTTCTTCTCATGGTTTGTAGATCGGGCCTGCCATACCTACGTCCCCAAACCTAAGCTGAGTTTGTGTTTTCAGACTTCTGTCCTCAAAGTCTTGGGCCACACACCCTCCAGGCTGGGCCCCTGGAGCCACACATTAGGACTGTGCCTACCAATCCATGGGAATTCAGCCCATTCCATGGTCCAAAATCGTACAAATTAGGAGAAACCTCCAACGACCCCTAGGCCATCCCAATAGTGTGGGTCACCCGGAACAAACAAGGGGTGTCTGACACCAGCTGATAATCGACCTCCACTCATACCATAGATGGATGTCCCCAGAGAAGAAGATTGAACCAGACAGGACCCTAGGCCATAATAGGATCCATTGCTATGGGTTACAGGCATGTGTCCTCAAAAGCCTGATTCCAATACGAGCATAGGGGTTTTCCTGAGGCACCCATCAGAACTCATCTCGTCTCCACAAGGAAACCTGTGCATGGGAGCCATGTCCAAAGCTTAGGAAAGTACTTCAGGTTGCCGGTGCCACCGCCCCATTCCAAGGCCCTCATGGACACAAAAACACATTAGGACACATCCTCAGGAAAGTCCATTTCAACTCAGCCCCCGAGGTTGCTCCCGCAGAGCCATCAGATCTAAACTGTCTTGTTGCTAGGAGACAATTGGAATGCGAGGCGGGCTTCCCAGGCATCCATCCGCGAACGGTGCTCTGGAGTCATTCCATATGGGATGTCCTGGAGCTGTCCAACAGGTCTCAATTGTCCGGAAGAAGGAATCCTGGAAGGGGGCATCCCACAACTCCCAACGCGTGGGAAAACCTCAATGGTCTCGAGATTCCGCTCCCTTCATGAAGCGGCCGTCATGCTCAGAAACTCCCACCTGAGCCAACGTCTGATCCTCGCCCTGACTTCAGAGGCATGAGATATTGGTTCAGATCTGCAGGGGGTACCTGCCGTGCCCTCGCCCTGAAACCCAAGTCTAGCTTGTCTTCTCAGACTTCCATCCTCACACTCCTGGCCCCAAAGCCCTCAATTTTGGCAATTCCGGACCCACAATGCAGCACTCTGCCTGCCCTCTAGAAAAAAAAATGATGGCCTCATGAGCTGCCCAGGCACCTTAAATGAGGGTAAACCCACACAGCACTCGACTTTACCCAAATTATATAGTCTAACCTGGGCACTAATGCACTGTCGAACACATCCTGAGCCCGGACCTCCTGACCAACACCCAGAAAGCTGACCGCACCCTGAGCACATAAAACCCGCCATGGCCTTAGGTCATCATCTCTTCCCTACCTCAGTTTTCAGGCTTCAGAACCGAGACCTTATCTCCAATCACTGCCCAGGGGTGAGTCTGATGCAGAAATCAGAACTCCTCCTTACCCATGGCAAGAACCCTTGTGGTTGGCACGTTGTCCAAGGATCAGTGTAGGAGAAACCCTGAGGCCCCGCCCATTCTTGAGTGCGACGAGGGCATACACACGCATTGTGACCCTCAGCATGAGTCCTGTCCTCTAGTAAGTCCTCTCAGTGGCTGGACCATTAGATGTCATAATGGGCTTGACATGTCCCTAGGCCCCAATTTTTAACCAGATTTCTGATTGTCCAGTCGCCCCTCCTAGGGCTCTACTCTGAAATCCCTCATTTGGTGGGACACCTGAGGTTAAAAAAGAAAACAACAACAACAACAACAACAACAAAATAAAACGGACTTCTTCCAGCCCACAGAATGAACCCAAACTCTTTGGACGGGGCCAAACCACCAGAGAGTAAGACTCGTCCATTTCCCATGAAGTCACCCAGAAATTCCACGACCATGAGTGACACGATATCCCGAGACAAAAACTTGAGCAGGAGCCTCACACTCGCCCTTCTTTCAAACCCCGAAATGTTCTCCTCATGGTCTGTAGATCAGTCCTGCCATACCTATGACCTGAAACATAAGCCGAGTTTGTGTTTTCAGACAACTGTCCAAAAAGGGCTGGACTACACAACCTACAGGCTCAGGCCCCTGGAGCCAAACCTGAGGACTGTACTTGCCCTCTCCAAGGGAATTGTGTGTGCCCATTCCAATGGCCACAACCCTTCTAATAGGATAAACCTCCAAAGTCCCTGATATATCTCAATAGTGGTAGCTTCCCAGGAAAAACAGGGGCAATCTGAGCCCAAATGAGCCCCTACCTGCACTCAGACCCATAGACAGATGTCCTCAGAGGTAAAAAGGAAAGAACAGGCCCCTAGGCACTAATCAGATCCATTGCTTTGGTTTCCAGGCATCTCTCCTCAGAGGCCTGGATTTCAAAAGCAGCATATAGCTGTTTCTTGTCTCACCCATCAGAAAACATCTCATCTACACATGGGAAACTTGCACGTTGGAGCTGTGTCAAAGCCTCTGTTTAGGAGAACCCTTTAGGGCCCCAGTGCCACCGCTTCATTCCAAGGTCTCCATAGACACAAAAGCACATTCGGACCCATCCCCAGGCGTGTGCATTTCAACACAGCATCCTCGGTAGCTCCCCACAGATCCAGGAGATCTAAACTGTCTTGTTGCTAGGAGACAATTGGAATGCGAGGTGGGCTACCCAGCCATCCATCCTTAGAACCCTGCTCAGAATCATTGGCCTGGAGCCAAACAACAGGTCTCAATTGTCCTGCCGAAGACTCTCTGCAGTTTGGAGCTTCTCACAACTCCCATCATGGGAAAACCCCCATGGCCTCGTGATGCCCCCCCATTCATGAAGGGGCCATCAGGGACAGAAACTCCAACCTGAGCGATCGTCTGATCCTCGCCCTGACTTCAGATGCACGAGATCTCGATTCAGGTCTGTAGATTGTGCCTGCCATGGCCTCACCCAGAAACCTAAGCCTAGCTTGTGTTCTCAGACTTTTGTCGTCAGACTACTGGCCCACAAGGCCTCCAGTTTGGCAATCCAGAACTAAAATGCAGCACTCTGCCTGCCCTCCAGATAAAAAACATTGTCCTCTGGGGCTACCCAGTAACCCCAAATGAGGATCAACCTGCACCGACCTTGGCTGTACCCCAAATACATAGGCTGACCAGGGCACTAATGCCCTTTCTGACACAGCCTGAGCCTGGACCCCCTGGCCCCTCCCAGACAGCTGGCCGCACACTGAGCACATCGAGCCGCCATGGCCTTAGGTCGTCATCTCTTCCCAACCTCGGTTTTCAGGTTTCAGAACCTAGACCTTATCTCCAATCACTGTCCATGTTGAAGGTGATGCAGAAATCAGAACTCCTTCCCCATGGCAAGAAACCTTGTGGTTGGCATGTTGTCCAACGTTCAGTGTCGTTGAAACCAGTGTGGCCCATGAGGCCCCGCCCATGCTCGCGGGCCACATTGGTCACAAACACACATTGTGACCCTCAGGCTGAGCCCAGTCCTCAAGTAAGGCCACTCAGTGGCTGGATGAAGAGATAGCATATTGGGCTTGCCATGCCCCTAGGCCCCAATTTTTAACCATAGTTCGGATTGTCCCTTCAGTCTTCCCCACGGCTTTGCTTTGGAATTCCTCTTTTGGTGGGACACCTGAGGTAACAAAACTGAAATGAGTCCTCCCATCCCACAGATTGACGAAAAGCAATTGGGAATCGGGCCAAATCCTCAGAGAGGAAGATTCGTCCATGGCCCATGAGGCCTCCGCGACATTCCACGGCCATCACTGATACAAAATCCAGAGACAAAAGCCTGAGCAATCGCCACAGACTCGCACTTTCTTCATATCCTGTAGAGTTCTTCTCATGGTTTGTAGATCGGGCCTGCCATACCTACGTCCCCAAACCTAAGCTGAGTTTGTGTTTTCAGACTTCTGTCCTCAAAGTCTTGGGCCACACACCCTCCAGGCTGGGCCCCTGGAGCCACACATTAGGACTGTGCCTACCAATCCATGGGAATTCTGCCCATTCCATGGTCCAAAATCGTACAAATTAGGAGAAACCTCCAACGACCCTTAGGCCATCCCAATAGTGTGGGTCACCCGGAACAAACAAGGGGTGTCTGACACCAGCTGATAATCGACCTCCACTCATACCATAGATGGATGTCCCCAGAGAAGAAGATTGAACCAGACAGGACCCTAGGCCATAATAGGATCCATTGCTATGGGTTACAGGCATGTGTCCTCAAAAGCCTGATTCCAATACGAGCATAGGGGTTTTCCTGAGGCACCCATCAGAACTCATCTCGTCTCCACAAGGAAACCTGTGCATGGGAGCCATGTCCAAAGCTTAGGAAAGTACTTCAGGTTGCCGGTGCCACCGCCCCATTCCAAGGCCCTCATGGACACAAAAACACATTAGGACACATCCTCAGGAAAGTCCATTTCAACTCAGCCCCCGAGGTTGCTCCCGCAGAGCCATCAGATCTAAACTGTCTTGTTGCTAGGAGACAATTGGAATGCGAGGCGGGCTTCCCAGGCATCCATCCGCGAACGGTGCTCTGGAGTCATTCCATATGGGATGTCCTGGAGCTGTCCAACAGGTCTCAATTGTCCGGAAGAAGGAATCCTGGAAGGGGGCATCCCACAACTCCCAACGCGTGGGAAAACCTCAATGGTCTCGAGATTCCGCTCCCTTCATGAAGCGGCCGTCATGCTCAGAAACTCCCACCTGAGCCAACGTCTGATCCTCGCCCTGACTTCAGATGCATGAGATATTGGTTCAGATCTGCAGGGGGTACCTGCCGTGCCCTCGCCCTGAAACCCAAGTCTAGCTTGTCTTCTCAGACTTCCATCCTCACACTCCTGGCCCCAAAGCCCTCAATTTTGGCAATTCCGGACCCACAATGCAGCACTCTGCCTGCCCTCTAGAAAAAAAAATGATGGCCTCATGAGCTGCCCAGGCACCTTAAATGAGGGTAAACCCACACAGCACTCGACTTTACCCAAATTATATAGTCTAACCTGGGCACTAATGCACTGTCGAACACATCCTGAGCCCGGACCTCCTGACCAACACCCAGAAAGCTGACCGCACCCTGAGCACATAAAACCCGCCATGGCCTTAGGTCATCATCTCTTCCCTACCTCAGTTTTCAGGCTTCAGAACCGAGACCTTATCTCCAATCACTGCCCAGTGGTGAGTCTGATGCAGAAATCAGAACTCCTCCTTACCCATGGCAAGAACCCTTGTGGTTGGCACGTTGTCCAAGGATCAGTGTAGGAGAAACCCTGAGGCCCCGCCCATTCTTGAGTGCGACGAGGGCATACACACGCATTGTGACCCTCAGCATGAGTCCTGTCCTCTAGTAAGTCCTCTCAGTGGCTGGACCATTAGATGTCATAATGGGCTTGACATGTCCCTAGGCCCCAATTTTTAACCAGATTTCTGATTGTCCAGTCGCCCCTCCTAGGGCTCTACTCTGAAATCCCTCATTTGGTGGGACACCTGAGGTTAAAAAAGAAAACAACAACAACAACAACAACAACAAAATAAAACGTACTTCTTCCAGCCCACAGGATGAACCCAAACTCTTTGGACGGGGCCAAACCACCAGAGAGTAAGACTCGTCCATTTCCCATGAAGTCACCCAGAAATTCCACGACCATGAGTGACACGATATCCCGAGACAAAAACTTGAGCAGGAGCCTCACACTCGCCCTTCTTTCAAATCCCGAAAAGTTCTCCTCATGGTCTGTAGATCAGTCCTGCCATACCTATGACCTGAAACATAAGCCGAGTTTGTGTTTTCAGACAACTGTCCAAAAAGGGCTGGACTACACAACCTACAGGCTCAGGCCCCTGGAGCCAAACCTGAGGACTGTACTTGCCCTCTCCAAGGGAATTGTGTGTGCCCATTCCAATGGCCACAACCCTTCTAATAGGATAAACCTCCAAAGTCCCTGATATATCTCAATAGTGGTAGCTTACCAGGAAAAACAGGGGCAATCTGAGCCCAAATGAGCCCCTACCTGCACTCAGACCCATAGACAGATGTCCTCAGAGGTAAAAAGGAAAGAACAGGCCCCTAGGCACTAATCAGATGCATTGCTTTGGTTTCCAGGCATCTCTCCTCAGAGGCCTGGATTTCAAAAGCAGCATATAGCTGTTTCTTGTCTCACCCATCAGAAAACATCTCATCTACACATGGGAAACTTGCACGTTGGAGCTGTGTCAAAGCCTCTGTTTAGGAGAACCCTTTAGGGCCCCAGTGCCACCGCTTCATTCCAAAGTCTCCATAGACACAAAAGCACATTCGGACCCATCCCCAGGGGTGTGCATTTCAACTCAGCATCCTCGGTAGCTCCCCACAGATCCAGGAGATCTAAACTGTCTTGTTGCTAGGAGACAATTGGAATGCGAGGTGGGCTACCCAGCCATCCATCCTTAGAACCCTGCTCAGAATCATTGGCCTGGAGCCAAACAACAGGTCTCAATTGTCCTGCCGAAGACTCTCTGCAGTTTGGAGCTTCTCACAACTCCCATCATGGGAAAACCCCCATGGCCTTGTGATGCCCCCCCATTCATGAAGGGGCCATCAGGGACAGAAACTCCAACCTGAGCGATCGTCTGATCCTCGCCCTGACTTCAGATGCACGAGATCTCGATTCAGGCTGTAGATTGTGCCTGCCATGGCCTCACCCAGAAACCTAAGCCTAGCTTGTGTTCTCAGACTTTTGTCGTCAGACTACTGGCCCACAAGGCCTCCAGTTTGGCAATCCAGAACTAAAATGCAGCACTCTGCCTGCCCTCCAGATAAAAAACATTGTCCTCTGGGGCTACCCAGTAACCCCAAATGAGGATCAACCTGCACCGACCTTGGCTGTACCCCAAATACATAGGCTGACCAGGGCACTAATGCCCTTTCTGACACAGCCTGAGCCTGGACCCCCTGGCCCCTCCCAGACAGCTGGCCGCACACTGAGCACATCGAGCCGCCATGGCCTTAGGTCGTCATCTCTTCCCAACCTCGGTTTTCAGGTTTCAGAACCTAGACCTTATCTCCAATCACTGTCCATGTTGAAGGTGATGCAGAAATCAGAACTCCTTCCCCATGGCAAGAAACCTTGTGGTTGGCATGTTGTCCAACGTTCAGTGTCGTTGAAACCAGTGTGGCCCATGAGGCCCCGCCCATGCTCGCGGGCCACATTGGTCACAAACACACATTGTGACGCTCAGGCTGAGCCCAGTCCTCAAGTAAGGCCACTCAGTGGCTGGATGAAGAGATAGCATATTGGGCTTGCCATGCCCCTAGGCCCCAATTTTTAACCATAGTTCGGATTGTCCCTTCAGTCTTCCCCACGGCTTTGCTTTGGAATTCCTCTTTTGGTGGGACACCTGAGGTAACAAAACTGAAATGAGTCCTCCCATCCCACAGATTGACGAAAAGCAATTGGGAATCGGGCCAAATCCTCAGAGAGGAAGATTCGTCCATGGCCCATGAGGCCTCCCCGACATTCCACGGCCATCACTGATACAAGATCCAGAGACAAAAGCCTGAGCAATCGCCACAGACTCGCACTTTCTTCATATCCTGTAGAGTTCTTCTCATGGTTTGTAGATCGGGCCTGCCATACCTACGTCCCCAAACCTAAGCTGAGTTTGTGTTTTCAGACTTCTGTCCTCAAAGTCTTGGGCCACAAACCCTCCAGGCTGGGCCCCTGGAGCCACACATTAGGACTGTGCCTACCAATCCATGGGAATTCTGCCCATTCCATGGTCCAAAATCGTACAAATTAGGAGAAACCTCCAACGACCCTTAGGCCATCCCAATAGTGTGGGTCACCCGGAACAAACAAGGGGTGTCTGACACCAGCTGATAATCGACCTCCACTCATACCATAGATGGATGTCCCCAGAGAAGAAGATTGAACCAGACAGGACCCTAGGCCATAATAGGATCCATTGCTATGGGTTACAGGCATGTGTCCTCAAAAGCCTGATTCCAATACGAGCATAGGGGTTTTCCTGAGGCACCCATCAGAACTCATCTCGTCTCCACAAGGAAACCTGTGCATGGGAGCCATGTCCAAAGCTTAGGAAAGTACTTCAGGTTGCCGGTGCCACCGCCCCATTCCAAGGCCCTCATGGACACAAAAACACATTAGGACACATCCTCAGGAAAGTCCATTTCAACTCAGCCCCCGAGGTTGCTCCCGCAGAGCCATCAGATCTAAACTGTCTTGTTGCTAGGAGACAATTGGAATGCGAGGCGGGCTTCCCAGGCATCCATCCGCGAACGGTGCTCTGGAGTCATTCCATATGGGATGTCCTGGAGCTGTCCAACAGGTCTCAATTGTCTGGAAGAAGGAAGCCTGGAAGGGGGCATCCCACAACTCCCAACGTGGGAAAACCTCAATGGTCTCGAGATTCCGCTCCCTTCATGAAGCGGCCTTCATGCTCAGAAACTCCCACCTGAGCCAACGTCTGATCCTCGCCCTGACTTCAGATGCATGAGATATTGGTTCAGATCTGCAGGGGGTACCTGCCGTGCCCTCTCCCTGAAACCCAAGTCTAGCTTGTCTTCTCAGACTTCCATCCTCACACTCCTGTCCCCAAAGCCCTCAAGTTTGGCAATTCCGGACCCACAATGCAGCACTCTGCCTGCCCTCTAGAAAAAAAATGATTGCCTCATGAGCTGCCCAGGCACCTTAAATGAGGGTAAACCTACACAGCACTCGACTTTACCCAAATTATATAGTCTAACCTGGGCACTAATGCACTGTCGAACACATCCTGAGCCCGGACCTCCTGACCAACACCCAGAAAGCTGACCGCACCCTGAGCACATAAAACCCGCCATGGCCTTAGGTCATCATCTCTTCCCTACCTCAGTTTTCAGGCTTCAGAACCGAGACCTTATCTCCAATCACTGCCCAGGGGTGAGTCTGATGCAGAAATCAGAACTCCTCCTTACCCATGGCAAGAACCCTTGTGGTTGGCATGTTGTCCAACGATCAGTGTAGGAGAAACCCTGAGGCCCCGCCCATTCTTGAGTGCGACGAGGGCATACACACGCATTGTGACCCTCAGCATGAGTCCTGTCCTCTAGTAAGTCCTCTCAGTGGCTGGACCATTAGATGTCATAATGGGCTTGACATGTCCCTAGGCCCCAATTTTTAACCAGATTTCTGATTGTCCAGTCGCCCCTCCTAGGGCTCTACTCTGAAATCCCTCATTTGGTGGGACACCTGAGGTTAAAAAAGAAAACAACAACAACAACAACAACAACAAAATAAAACGGACTTCTTCCAGCCCGCAGAATGAACCCAAACTCTTTGGACGGGGCCAAACCACCAGAGAGTAAGACTCGTCCATTTCCCATGAAGTCACCCAGAAATTCCACGACCATGAGTGACACGATATCCCGAGACAAAAACTTGAGCAGGAGCCTCACACTCGCCCTTCTTTCAAATCCCGAAAAGTTCTCCTCATGGTCTGTAGATCAGTCCTGCCATACCTATGACCTGAAACATAAGCCGAGTTTGTGTTTTCAGACAACTGTCCAAAAAGGGCTGGACTACACAACCTACAGGCTCAGGCCCCTGGAGCCAAACCTGAGGACTGTACTTGCCCTCTCCAAGGGAATTGTGTGTGCCCATTCCAATGGCCACAACCCTTCTAATAGGATAAACCTCCAAAGTCCCTGATATATCTCAATAGTGGTAGCTTCCCAGGAAAAACAGGGGCAATCTGAGCCCAAATGAGCCCCTACCTGCACTCAGACCCATAGACAGATGTCCTCAGAGGTAAAAAGGAAAGAACAGGCCCCTAGGCACTAATCAGATGCATTGCTTTGGTTTCCAGGCATCTCTCCTCAGAGGCCTGGATTTCAAAAGCAGCATATAGCTGTTTCTTGTCTCACCCATCAGAAAACATCTCATCTACACATGGGAAACTTGCACGTTGGAGCTGTGTCAAAGCCTCTGTTTAGGAGAACCCTTTAGGGCCCCAGTGCCACCGCTTCATTCCAAGGTCTCCATAGACACAAAAGCACATTCGGACCCATCCCCAGGGGTGTGCATTTCAACTCAGCATCCTCGGTAGCTCCCCACAGATCCAGGAGATCTAAACTGTCTTGTTGCTAGGAGACAATTGGAATGCGAGGTGGGCTACCCAGCCATCCATCCTTAGAACCCTGCTCAGAATCATTGGCCTGGAGCCAAACAACAGGTCTCAATTGTCCTGCCGAAGACTCTCTGCAGTTTGGAGCTTCCCACAACTCCCATCATGGGAAAACCCCCATGGCCTCGTGATGCACCCCCATTCATGAAGGGGCCATCAGGGACAGAAACTCCAACCTGAGCGATCGTCTGATCCTCGCCCTGACTTCAGATGCACGAGATCTCGATTCAGGTCTGTAGATTGTGCCTGCCATGGCCTCACCCAGAAACCTAAGCCTAGCTTGTGTTCTCAGACTTTTGTCGTCAGACTACTGGCCCACAAGGCCTCCAGTTTGGCAATCCAGAACTAAAATGCAGCACTCTGCCTGCCCTCCAGATAAAAAACATTGTCCTCTGGGGCTACCCAGTAACCCCAAATGAGGATCAACCTGCACCGACCTTGGCTGTACCCCAAATACATAGGCTGACCAGGGCACTAATGCCCTTTCTGACACAGCCTGAGCCTGGACCCCCTGGCCCCTCCCAAACAGCTGGCCGCACAATGAGCACATCGAGCCGCCATGGCCTTAGGTCGTCATCTCTTCCCAACCTCGGTTTTCAGGTTTCAGAACCTAGACCTTATCTCCAATCACTGTCCATGTTGAAGGTGATGCAGAAATCAGAACTCCTTCCCCATGGCAAGAAACCTTGTGGTTGGCATGTTGTCCAACGTTCAGTGTCGTTGAAACCAGTGTGGCCCATGAGGCCCCGCCCATGCTCGCGGGCCACATTGGTCACAAACACACATTGTGACCCTCAGGTTGAGCCCAGTCCTCAAGTAAGGCCACTCAGTGGCTGGATGAAGAGATAGCATATTGGGCTTGCCATGCCCCTAGGCCCCAATTTTTAACCTGTTCGGATTGTCCCTTCAGTCTTCCCCACGGCTTTGCTTTGGAATTCCTCTTTTGGTGGGACACCTGAGGTAACAAAACTGAAATGAGTCCTCCCATCCCACAGATTGACGAAAAGCAATTGGGAATCGGGCCAAATCCTCAGAGAGGAAGATTCGTCCATGGCCCATGAGGCCTCCGCGACATTCCACGGCCATCACTGATTCAAGATCCAGAGACAAAAGCCTGAGCAATCGCCACAGACTCGCACTTTCTTCATATCCTGTAGAGTTCTTCTCATGGTTTGTAGATCGGGCCTGCCATACCTACGTCCCCAAACCTAAGCTGAGTTTGTGTTTTCAGACTTCTGTCCTCAAAGTCTTGGGCCACACACCCTCCAGGCTGGGCCCCTGGAGCCACACATTAGGACTGTGCCTACCAATCCATGGGAATTCTGCCCATTCCATGGTCCAAAATCGTACAAATTAGGAGAAACCTCCAACGACCCTTAGGCCATCCCAATAGTGTGGGTCACCCGGAACAAACAAGGGGTGTCTGACACCAGCTGATAATCGACCTCCACTCATACCATAGATGGATGTCCCCAGAGAAGAAGATTGAACCAGACAGGACCCTAGGCCATAATAGGATCCATTGCTATGGGTTACAGGCATGTGTCCTCAAAAGCCTGATTCCAATACGAGCATAGGGGTTTTCCTGAGGCACCCATCAGAACTCATCTCGTCTCCACAAGGAAACCTGTGCATGGGAGCCATGTCCAAAGCTTAGGAAAGTACTTCAGGTTGCCGGTGCCACCGCCCCATTCCAAGGCCCTCATGGACACAAAAACACATTAGGACACATCCTCAGGAAAGTCCATTTCAACTCAGCCCCCGAGGTTGCTCCCGCAGAGCCATCAGATCTAAACTGACTTGTTGCTAGGAGACAATTGGAATGCGAGGCGGGCTTCCCAGGCATCCATCCGCGAACGGTGCTCTGGAGTCATTCCATATGGGATGTCCTGGAGCTGTCCAACAGGTCTCAATTGTCCGGAAGAAGGAATCCTGGAAGGGGGCATCCCACAACTCCCAACGTGGGAAAACCTCAATGGTCTCGAGATTCCGCTCCCTTCATGAAGCGGCCGTCATGCTCAGAAACTCCCACCTGAGCCAACGTCTGATCCTCGCCCTGACTTCAGATGCATGAGATATTGGTTCAGATCTGCAGGGGGTACCTGCCGTGCCCTCGCCCTGAAACCCAAGTCTAGCTTGTCTTCTCAGACTTCCATCCTCACACTCCTGTCCCCAAAGCCCTCAAGTTTGGCAATTCCGGACCCACAATGCAGCACTCTGCCTGCCCTCTAAAAAAAATGATTGCCTCATGAGCTGCCCAGGCACCTTAAATGAGGGTAAACCCACACAGCACTCGACTTTACCCAAATTATATAGTCTAACCTGGGCACTAATGCACTGTCGAACACATCCTGAGCCCGGACCTCCTGACCAACACCCAGAAAGCTGACCGCACCCTGAGCACATAAAACCCGCCATGGCCTTAGGTCATCATCTCTTCCCTACCTCAGTTTTCAGGCTTCAGAACCGAGACCTTATCTCCAATCACTGCCCAGGGGTGAGTCTGATGCAGAAATCAGAACTCCTCCTTACCCATGGCAAGAACCCTTGTGGTTGGCATGTTGTCCAACGATCAGTGTAGGAGAAACCCTGAGGCCCCGCCCATTCTTGAGTGCGACGAGGGCATAAACACGCATTGTGACCCTCAGCATGAGTCCTGTCCTCTAGTAAGTCCTCTCAGTGGCTGGACCATTAGATGTCATAATGGGCTTGACATGTCCCTAGGCCCCAATTTTTAACCAGATTTCTGATTGTCCAGTCGCCCCTCCTAGGGCTCTACTCTGAAATCCCTCATTTGGTGGGACACCTGAGGTTAAAAAAGAAAACAACAACAACAACAACAACAACAAAATAAAACGGACTTCTTCCAGCCCACAGGATGAACCCAAACTCTTTGGACGGGGCCAAACCACCAGAGAGTAAGACTCGTCCATTTCCCATGAAGTCACCCAGAAATTCCACGACCATGAGTGACACGATATCCCGAGACAAAAACTTGAGCAGGAGCCTCACACTTGCCCTTCTTTCAAATCCCGAAAAGTTCTCCTCATGGTCTGTAGATCAGTCCTGCCATACCTATGACCTGAAACATAAGCCGAGTTTGTGTTTTCAGACAACTGTCCAAAAAGGGCTGGACTACACAACCTACAGGCTCAGGCCCCTGGAGTCAAACCTGAGGACTGTACTTGCCCTCTCCAAGGGAATTGTGTGTGCCCATTCCAATGGCCACAACCCTTCTAATAGGATAAACCTCCAAAGTCCCTGATATATCTCAATAGTGGTAGCTTCCCAGGAAAAACAGGGGCAATCTGAGCCCAAATGAGCCCCTACCTGCACTCAGACCCATAGACAGATGTCCTCAGAGGTAAAAAGGAAAGAACAGGCCCCTAGGCACTAATCAGATCCATTGCTTTGGTTTCCAGGCATCTCTCCTCAGAGGCCTGGATTTCAAAAGCAGCATATAGCTGTTTCTTGTCTCACCCATCAGAAAACATCTCATCTACACATGGGAAACTTGCACGTTGGAGCTGTGTCAAAGCCTCTGTTTAGGAGAACCCTTTAGGGCCCCAGTGCCACCGCTTCATTCCAAGGTCTCCATAGACACAAAAGCACATTCGGACCCATCCCCAGGGGTGTGCATTTCAACTCAGCATCCTCGGTAGCTCCCCACAGATCCAGGAGATCTAAACTGTCTTGTTGCTAGGAGACAATTGGAATGCGAGGTGGGCTACCCAGCCATCCATCCTTAGAACCCTGCTCAGAATCATTGGCCTGGAGCCAAACAACAGGTCTCAATTGTCCTGCCGAAGACTCTCTGCAGTTTGGAGCTTCTCACAACTCCCATCATGGGAAAACCCCCATGGCCTCGTGATGCCCCCCATTCATGAAGGGGCCCTCAGGGACAGAAACTCCAACCTGAGCGATCGTCTGATCCTCGCCCTGACTTCAGATGCACGAGATCTCGATTCAGGTCTGTAGATTGTGCCTGCCATGGCCTCACCCAGAAACCTAAGCCTAGCTTGTGTTCTCAGACTTTTGTCGTCAGACTACTGGCCCACAAGGCCTCCAGTTTGGCAATCCAGAACTAAAATGCAGCACTCTGCCTGCCCTCCAGATAAAAAACATTGTCCTCTGGGGCTACCCAGTAACCCCAAATGAGGATCAACCTGCACCGACCTTGGCTGTACCCCAAATACATAGGCTGACCAGGGCACTAATGCCCTTTCTGACACAGCCTGAGCCTGGACCCCCTGGCCCCTCCCAGACAGCTGGCCGCACACTGAGCACATCGAGCCGCCATGGCCTTAGGTCGTCATCTCTTCCCAACCTCGGTTTTCAGGTTTGAGAACCTAGACCTTATCTCCAATCACTGTCCATGTTGAAGGTGATGCAGAAATCAGAACTCCTTCCCCATGGCAAGAAACCTTGTGGTTGGCATGTTGTCCAACGTTCAGTGTCGTTGAAACCAGTGTGGCCCATGAGGCCCCGCCCATGCTCGCGGGCCACATTGGTCACAAACACACATTGTGACCCTCAGGCTGAGCCCAGTCCTCAAGTAAGGCCACTCAGTGGCTGGATGAAGAGATAGCATATTGGGCTTGCCATGCCCCTAGGCCCCAATTTTTAACCATAGTTCGGATTGTCCCTTCAGTCTTCCCCACGGCTTTGCTTTGGAATTCCTCTTTTGGTGGGACACCTGAGGTAACAAAACTGAAATGAGTCCTCCCATCCCACAGATTGACGAAAAGCAATTGGGAATCGGGCCAAATCCTCAGAGAGGAGGATTCGTCCATGGCCCATGAGGCCTCCCCGACATTCCACGGCCATCACTGATACAAGATCCAGAGACAAAAGCCTGAGCAATCGCCACAGACTCGCACTTTCTTCATATCCTGTAGAGTTCTTCTCATGGTTTGTAGATCGGGCCTGCCATACCTACGTCCCCAAACCTAAGCTGAGTTTGTGTTTTCAGACTTCTGTCCTCAAAGTCTTGGGCCACACACCCTCCAGGCTGGGCCCCTGGAGCCACACATTAGGACTGTGCCTACCAATCCATGGGAATTCTGCCCATTCCATGGTCCAAAATCGTACAAATTAGGAGAAACCTCCAACGACCCCTAGGCCATCCCAATAGTGTGGGTCACCCGGAACAAACAAGGGGTGTCTGACACCAGCTGATAATCGACCTCCACTCATACCATAGATGGATGTCCCCAGAGAAGAAGATTGAACCAGACCGGACCCTAGGCCATAATAGGATCCATTGCTATGGGTTACAGGCATGTGTCCTCAAAAGCCTGATTCCAATACGAGCATAGGGGTTTTCCTGAGGCACCCATCAGAACTCATCTCGTCTCCACAAGGAAACCTGTGCATGGGAGCCATGTCCAAAGCTTAGGAAAGTACTTCAGGTTGCCGGTGCCACCGCCCCATTCCAAGGCCCTCATGGACACAAAAACACATTAGGACACATCCTCAGGAAAGTCCATTTCAACTCAGCCCCCGAGGTTGCTCCCGCAGAGCCATCAGATCTAAACTGACTTGTTGCTAGGAGACAATTGGAATGCGAGGCGGGCTTCCCAGGCATCCATCCGCGAACGGTGCTCTGGAGTCATTCCATATGGGATGTCCTGGAGCTGTCCAACAGGTCTCAATTGTCCGGAAGAAGGAATCCTGGATGGGGCATCCCACAACTCCCAACGTGGGAAAACCTCAATGGTCTCGAGATTCCGCTCCCTTCATGAAGCGGCCGTCATGCTCAGAAACTCCCACCTGAGCCAACGTCTGATCCTCGCCCTGACTTCAGATGCATGAGATATTGGTTCAGATCTGCAGGGGGTACCTGCCGTGCCCTCGCCCTGAAACCCAAGTCTAGCTTGTCTTCTCAGACTTCCATCCTCACACTCCTGTCCCCAAAGCCCTCAAGTTTGGCAATTCCGGACCCACAATGCAGCACTCTGCCTGCCCTCTAGAAAAAAAAATGATGGCCTCATGAGCTGCCCAGGCACCTTAAATGAGGGTAAACCCACACAGCACTCGACTTTACCCAAATTATATAGTCTAACCTGGGCACTAATGCACTGTCGCACACATCCTGAGCCCGGACCTCCTGACCAACACCCAGAAAGCTGACCGCACCCTGAGCACATAAAACCCGCCATGGCCTTAGGTCATCATCTCTTCCCTACCTCAGTTTTCAGGCTTCAGAACCGAGACCTTATCTCCAATCACTGCCCAGGGGTGAGTCTGATGCAGAAATCAGAACTCCTCCTTACCCATGGCAAGAACCCTTGTGGTTGGCACGTTGTCCAACGATCAGTGTAGGAGAAACCCTGAGGCCCCGCCCATTCTTGAGTGCGACGAGGGCATACACACGCATTGTGACCCTCAGCATGAGTCCTGTCCTCTAGTAAGTCCTCTCAGTGGCTGGACCATTAGATGTCATAATGGGCTTGACATGTCCCTAGGCCCCAATTTTTAACCAGATTTCTGATTGTCCAGTCGCCCCTCCTAGGGCTCTACTCTGAAATCCCTCATTTGGTGGGACACCTGAGGTTAAAAAAGAAAACAACAACAACAACAACAACAACAAAATAAAACGGACTTCTTCCAGCCCACAGAATGAACCCAAACTCTTTGGACGGGGCCAAACCACCAGAGAGTAAGACTCGTCCATTTCCCATGAAGTCACCCAGAAATTCCACGACCATGAGTGACACGATATCCCGAGACAAAAACTTGAGCAGGAGCCTCACACTCGCCCTTCTTTCAAATCCCGAAAAGTTCTCCTCATGGTCTGTAGATCAGTCCTGCCATACCTATGACCTGAAACATAAGCCGAGTTTGTGTTTTCAGACAACTGTCCAAAAAGGGCTGGACTACACAACCTACAGGCTCAGGCCCCTGGAGCCAAACCTGAGGACTGTACTTGCCCTCTCCAAGGGAATTGTGTGTGCCCATTCCAATGGCCACAACCCTTCTAATAGGATAAACCTCCAAAGTCCCTGATATATCTCAATAGTGGTAGCTTCCCAGGAAAAACAGGGGCAATCTGAGCCCAAATGAGCCCCTACCTGCACTCAGACCCATAGACAGATGTCCTCAGAGGTAAAAAGGAAAGAACAGGCCCCTAGGCACTAATCAGATCCATTGCTTTGGTTTCCAGGCATCTCTCCTCAGAGGCCTGGATTTCAAAAGCAGCATATAGCTGTTTCTTGTCTCACCCATCAGAAAACATCTCATCTACACATGGGAAACTTGCACGTTGGAGCTGTGTCAAAGCCTCTGTTTAGGAGAACCCTTTAGGGCCCCAGTGCCACCGCTTCATTCCAAGGTCTCCATAGACACAAAAGCACATTCGGACCCATCCCCAGGGGTGTGCATTTCAACTCAGCATCCTCGGTAGCTCCCCACAGATCCAGGAGATCTAAACTGTCTTGTTGCTAGGAGACAATTGGAATGCGAGGTGGGCTACCCAGCCATCCATCCTTAGAACCCTGCTCAGAATCATTGGCCTGGAGCCAAACAACAGGTCTCAATTGTCCTGCCGAAGACTCTCTGCAGTTTGGAGCTTCTCACAACTCCCATCATGGGAAAACCCCCATGGCCTCGTGATGCCCCCCCATTCATGAAGGGGCCATCAGGGACAGAAACTCCAACCTGAGCGATCGTCTGATCCTCGCCCTGACTTCAGATGCACGAGATCTCGCTTCAGGTCTGTAGATTGTGCCTGCCATGGCCTCACCCAGAAACCTAAGCCTAGCTTGTGTTCTCAGACTTTTGTCGTCAGACTACTGGCCCACAAGGCCTCTAGTTTGGCAATCCAGAACTAAAATGCAGCACTCTGCCTGCCCTCCAGATAAAAAACATTGTCCTCTGGGGCTACCCAGTAACCCCAAATGAGGATCAACCTGCACCGACCTTGGCTGTACCCCAAATACATAGGCTGACCAGGGCACTAATGCTCTTTCTGACACAGCCTGAGCCTGGACCCCCTGGCCCCTCCCAGACAGCTGGCCGCACACTGAGCACATCGAGCCGCCATGGCCCTAGGTCGTCATCTCTTCCCAACCTCGTTTCAGGTTTCAGAACCTAGACCTTATCTCCAATCACTGTCCATGTTGAAGGTGATGCAGAAATCAGAACTCCTTCCCCATGGCAAGAAACCTTGTGGTTGGCATGTTGTCCAACGTTCAGTGTCGTTGAAACCAGTGTGGCCCATGAGGCCCTGCCCATGCTCGCGGGCCACATTGGTCACAAACACACATTGTGACCCTCAGGCTGAGCCCAGTCCTCAAGTAAGGCCACTCAGTGGCTGGATGAAGAGATAGCATATTGGGCTTGCCATGCCCCTAGGCCCCAATTTTTAACCATAGTTCGGATTGTCCCTTCAGTCTTCCCCACGGCTTTGCTTTGGAATTCCTCTTTTGGTGGGACACCTGAGGTAACAAAACTGAAATGAGTCCTCCCATCCCACAGATTGACGAAAAGCAATTGGGAATCGGGCCAAATCCTCAGAGAGGAAGATTCGTCCATGGCCCATGAGGCCTCCCCGACATTCCACGGCCATCACTGATACAAAATCCAGAGACAAAAGCCTGAGCAATCGCCACAGACTCGCACTTTCTTCATATCCTGTAGAGTTCTTCTCATGGTTTGTAGATCGGGCCTGCCATACCTACGTCCCCAAACCTAAGCTGAGTTTGTGTTTTCAGACTTCTGTCCTCAAAGTCTTGGGCCACACACCCTCCAGGCTGGGCCCCTGGAGCCACACATTAGGACTGTGCCTACCAATCCATGGGAATTCTGCCCATTCCATGGTCCAAAATCGTACAAATTAGGAGAAACTTCCAACGACCCTTAGGCCATCCCAATAGTGTGGGTCACCCGGAACAAACAAGGGGTGTCTGACACCAGCTGATAATCGACCTCCACTCATACCATAGATGGATGTCCCCAGAGAAGAAGATTGAACCAGACAGGACCCTAGGCCATAATTGGATCCATTGCTATGGGTTACAGGCATGTGTCCTCAAAAGCCTGATTCCAATACGAGCATAGGGGTTTTCCTGAGGCACCCATTAGAACTCATCTCGTCTCCACAAGGAAACCTGTGCATGGGAGCCATGTCCAAAGCTTAGGAAAGTACTCCAGGTTGCCGGTGCCACCGCCCCATTCCAAGGCCCTCATGGACACAAAAACACATTAGGACACATCCTCAGGAAAGTCCATTTCAACTCAGCCCCCGAGGTTGCTCCCGCAGAGCCATCAGATCTAAACTGTCTTGTTGCTAGGAGACAATTGGAATGCGAGGCGGGCTTCCCAGGCATCCATCCGCGAACGGTGCTCTGGAGTCATTCCATATGGGATGTCCTGGAGCTGTCCAACAGGTCTCAATTGTCCGGAAGAAGGAATCCTGGAAGGGGGCATCCCACAACTCCCAACGTGGGAAAACCTCAATGGTCTCGAGATTCCGCTCCCTTCATGAAGCGGCCGTCATGCTCAGAAACTCCCACCTGAGCCAACGTCTGATCCTCGCCCTGACTTCAGATGCATGAGATATTGGTTCAGATCTGCAGGGGGTACCTGCCGTGCCCTCGCCCTGAAACCCAAGTCTAGCTTGTCTTCTCAGACTTCCATCCTCACACTCCTGTCCCCAAAGCCCTCAAGTTTGGCAATACCGGACCCACAATGCAGCACTCTGCCTGCCCTCTAGAAAAAAAATGATTGCCTCATGAGCTGCCCAGGCACCTTAAATGAGGGTAAACCTACACAGCACTCGACTTTACCCAAATTATATAGTCTAACCTGGGCACTAATGCACTGTCGAACACATCCTGAGCCCGGACCTCCTGACCAACACCCAGAAAGCTGACCGCACCCTGAGCACATAAAACCCGCCATGGCCTTAGGTCATCATCTCTTCCCTACCTCAGTTTTCAGGCTTCAGAACAGAGACGTTATCTCCAATCACTGCCCAGGGGTGAGTCTGATGCAGAAATCAGAACTCCTCCTTACCCATGGCAAGAATCCTTGTGGTTGGCACATTGTCCAACGTTCAGTGTAGGAGAAACCAGCATTCACCCTGAGGCCCCGTCCATTCTTGAGTGCGACGAGGGCATACACACGCATTGTGACCCTCAGCATGAGTCCTGTCCTCTAGTAAGTCCTCTTAGTGGCTGGACCATTAGATGTCATAATGGGCTTGACATGTCCCTAGGCCCCAATTTTTAACCAGATTTCTGACTGTCCAGGCGCCCCTCCCCAGGGCTCTACTCTGGAATCCCTCATTTGGTGGGATATCGGAGGTTAAAAAGAAAACAACAACAAAAAAAAAATGGACTCCCAGCCCACAGAATGACCCCAACCTCTTTGGACGGGGCCAAACCACCAAAGAGTAAGACTCGTCCATTTCCCATAAAGTCACCCAGAAATTCCACGACCATGAGTGACTCGATATCCAGAGACAAAAACTTGAGCAGGAGCCTCACACTCGCCCTTCTTTCAAATCCCGAAGAGTTCTCCTCATGGTCTGTAGGTCTGTCCTGCCATACCTATGACCCGAAACATAAACCGAGTTTGTGTTTTCAGACAACTTTCCAAACAGCCCTGGCCTACACAACCTACAGGCTCAGGCCCCTGGAGCCAAACCTGAGGACTGTACTTGCCCTCTCCACGGAATTGTGTGTGCCCATTCCAATGGCCACACCCTTCTAATAGGATAAACTTCCAAAGTCCTGATCCATCTCAATAGTGGTGGCTTCCCAGGAAATACAGGGGCAATCTGAGCCCAACTGAGCACCTACCTGCACTCAGACCCATAGACAGAGGTCCCCAGAGGTAAAAAGGAAAGAACAGGACCCTAGGCTATAATCAGATCCATTGCTTTGGTTTCCAGGCATCTCTCCTCAGAGGCCTGGGTTTCAAAAGCAGCATATAGCTGTTTCTTGACTCACCCATCTTGTCTTCTCAGACTTCCGTCCTCACACTCCTGGCCCCGAAGCCCTCAAGTTTGGCAATTCCGGACCCACAATGCAGCACTCTGCCTGCCCTCTAGCAAAAAAAATTATTGCCTCATGAGCTGCCCAGGCACCTTAAATGAGGGTAAACCTACACAGCACTCGACTTTACCCAAATTATATAGTCTAACCTGGGCACTAATGCACTGTCGAACACAACCTGAGCCCGGACCTCCTGACCAACACCCAGAAAGCTGACCGCACACTGAGCACATAAAACCCGCCATGGCCTTAGGTCATCATCTCTTCCCTACCTCAGTCTTCAGGCTTCAGAACGAGACCTTATCTCCAATCACTGCCCAGGGGTGAGTTGATGCAGAAATCAGAACTCCTCTTTACCCATGGCAAGAAACCTTGTGGTTGGCACGTTGTTCAACGTTCAGTTTAGGAGAAACCAGCATTCACCCAGAGGCCCCACCCATTCTTGAGTGTTAGAAGGGCATACACACGCATTGTGACCCTCAGCATGAGTCCTGTCCTCTAGTAAGTCCTCTCAGTGGCTGGACCATTAGATGACATAATGGGCTTGACATGTCCCTAGGCCCCAATTTTTAACCAGATTTCTTATTGTCCAGTCGCCCCTCCCCAGGGCTCTACTATGGAATCCATCATTTGGTGGGACACCTGAGGTTAAAAAAGAAAACAGCAACAACAACAACAAAAACGGACTTCTTCCAGCCCACAGAATGAACCCAAACTCTTTGGACGGGGCCAAACCACCAGAGAGTAAGACTCGTCCATTTCCCCTGAAGTCACCCAGAAATTCCACGACCATGAGTGACACGATATCCAGAGACAAAAACTTGAGCAGGAGCCTCACACTCGCCCTTCTTTCAAATCCCGAAGGGTTCTCCTCATGGTCTGTAGATCAGTCCTGCCATACCTATGACCCGAAACATAAGCCGAGTTTGTGTTTTCAGAAAACTGTCCAAACAGCCCTGTCCTACAAAACCTACAGGCTCAGGCCCCTGGAACCAAACCTGAGGACTGTACTTGCCCTCTTCAAGGTAATTGTGTGTGCCCATTCCAATGGCCACAGCCCTTCTAATAGGATAAACCTCCAAAGTCCCTGATCCATCTCAATAGTGGTGGCTTCCCAGGAAAAACAGGGGCAATCTGAGCCCAACTGAGCACCTACCTGCACTCAGACCCATAGACAGATGTCCCCAGAGTTAAAAAGGAAAGAACAGGCCCGTAGGCACTAATCAGATCCATTGCTTTGGTTTCCAGGCATCTCTCCTCAGATTCCTGGATTTCAAAAGCAGCATCTAGCTGTTTCTTGACTCACCCATCAGAAAACATCTCATCTACACATGGGAAACTTGCACGTTGGAGCTGTGTCAAAGCCTCTGTTTAGGAGAACCCTTTAGGGCCCCAGTGCCACCGCTTCATTCCAAAGTCTCCATAGACACAAAAGCACGTTAGGATCCATCCCCAGGGGTGTCCATTTCAACTCAGCGTCCTCGGTTGCTCCCCACAGATCCAGGAGATCTAACCTGTCTTGTTGCTAGGAGACAATTGGAATGCGAGGTGGGATACCCAGCCATCCATCCTTAGAACCCTGCTCAGAATCATTGGCCTGGAGGCAAACAACAGGTCTCAATTTTCCTGCAGAAGTCTCTCTGCAGTTTGGAGCTTCTCACAACTCCCATCGTGGGAAAACACACATGGCCTCGTGATGCCCCCCCCCCATTCATGAAGGGGACATCAGGGACAGAAACTCCAACCTGAGCGATAGTCTGATCCTCGCCCTGACTTCAGATGCACGAGATCTCGATTCCGGTCTGTAGATTGTGCCTGGCATGGCCTCACCCAGAAACCTAAGCCTAGCTTGTGTTCTCAGACAATTGTCGTCAGACTACTGGCCCACAAGCCCTCCAGTTTGGCAATCCAGAACTAAAATGCAGCACTCTGCCGGCCCTCCAGAAGAAAAACATTGTCCTCTGGGGCTACCCAGTAAACCCAAATGAGGATCAACCTGCACCGACCTTGGCTGTACCCCAAATACATATGCTGACCAGGGCACTAATGCCCTTTCTGACACAGCCTGAGCCTGGACCCCCTGGCCCCTCCCAGACAGCTGGCCGCACACTGAGCACATCGAGCCGCCATGGCCCTAGGTCCTCATCTCTTCCCAACCTCGGTTTTCAGGTTTCAGAACCTAGACCTTATCTCCAATCACTGTCCATGTTGAAGGTGATGCAGAAATCAGAACTCCTTCCCCATGGCAAGAAACCTTGTGGTTGGCATGTTGTCCAACGTTCAGTGTCGTTGAAACCAGTGTGGCCCATGAGGCCCCGCCCATGCTCGCGGGCCACATTGGTCACAAACACACATTGTGACGCTCAGGCTGAGCCCAGTCCTCAAGTAAGGCCACTCAGTGGCTGGATGAAGAGATAGCATATTGGGCTTGCCATGCCCCTAGGCCCCAATTTTTAACCATAGTTCGGATTGTCCCTTCAGTCTTCCCCACGGCTTTGCTTTGGAATTCCTCTTTTGGTGGGACACCTGAGGTAACAAAACTGAAATGAGTCCTCCCATCCCACAGATTGACGAAAAGCAATTGGGAATCGGGCCAAATCCTCAGAGAGGAAGATTCGTCCATGGCCCATGAGGCCTCCCCGACATTCCACGGCCATCACTGATACAAGATCCAGAGACAAAAGCCTGAGCAATCGCCACAGACTCGCACTTTCTTCATATCCTGTAGAGTTCTTCTCATGGTTTGTAGATCGGGCCTGCCATACCTACGTCCCCAAACCTAAGCTGAGTTTGTGTTTTCAGACTTCTGTCCTCAAAGTCTTGGGCCACACACCCTCCAGGCTGGGCCCCTGGAGCCACACATTAGGACTGTGCCTACCAATCCATGGGAATTCTGCCCATTCCATGGTCCAAAATCGTACAAATTAGGAGAAACCTCCAATGACCCTTAGGCCATCCCAATAGTGTGGGTCACCCGGAACAAACAAGGGGTGTCTGACACCAGCTGATAATCGACCTCCACTCATACCATAGATGGATGTCCCCAGAGAAGAAGATTGAACCAGACAGGACCCTAGGCCATAATAGGATCCATTGCTATGGGTTACAGGCATGTGTCCTCAAAAGCCTGATTCCAATACGAGCATAGGGGTTTTCCTGAGGCACCCATCAGAACTCATCTCGTCTCCACAAGGAAACCTGTGCATGGGAGCCATGTCCAAAGCTTAGGAAGGTACTTCAGGTTGCCGGTGCCACCGCCCCATTCCAAGGCCCTCATGGACACAAAAACACATTAGGACACATCCTCAGGAAAGTCCATTTCAACTCAGCCCCCGAGGTTGCTCCCGCAGAGCCATCAGATCTAAACTGTCTTGTTGCTAGGAGACAATTGGAATGCGAGGCGGGCTTCCCAGGCATCCATCCGCGAACGGTGCTCTGGAGTCATTCCATATGGGATGTCCTGGAGCTGTCCAACAGGTCTCAATTGTCCGGAAGAAGGAATCCTGGAAGGGGGCATCCCACAACTCCCAACGTGGGAAAACCTCAATGGTCTCGAGATTCCGCTCCCTTCATGAAGCGGCCGTCATGCTCAGAAACTCCCACCTGAGCCAACGTCTGATCCTCGCCCTGACTTCAGATGCATGAGATATTGGTTCAGATCTGCAGGGGGTACCTGCCGTGCCCTCGCCCTGAAACCCAAGTCTAGCTTGTCTTCTCAGACTTCCATCCTCACACTCCTGTCCCCAAAGCCCTCAAGTTTGGCAATACCGGACCCATAATGCAGCACTCTGCCTGCCCTCTAGAAAAAAAATGATTGCCTCATGAGCTGCCCAGGCACCTTAAATGAGGGTAAACCCACACAGCACTCGACTTTACCCAAATTATATAGTCTAACCTGGGCACTAATGCACTGTCGAACACATCCTGAGCCCGGACCTCCTGACCAACACCCAGAAAGCTGACCGCACCCTGAGCACATAAAACCCGCCATGGCCTTAGGTCATCATCTCTTCCCTACCTCAGTTTTCAGGCTTCAGAACCGAGACCTTATCTCCAGTCACTGCCCAGGGGTGAGTCTGATGCAGAAATCAGAACTCCTCCTTACCCATGGCAAGAACCCTTGTGGTTGGCACGTTGTCCAACGATCAGTGTAGGAGAAACCCTGAGGCCCCGCCCATTCTTGAGTGCGACGAGGGCATACACACGCATTGTGACCCTCAGCATGAGTCCTGTCCTCTAGTAAGTCCTCTCAGTGGCTGGACCATTAGATGTCATAATGGGCTTGACATGTCCCTAGGCCCCAATTTTTAACCAGATTTCTGATTGTCCAGTCGCCCCTCCTAGGGCTCTACTCTGAAATCCCTCATTTGGTGGGACACCTGAGGTTAAAAAAGAAAACAGCAACAACAACAACAAAAACGGACTTCTTCCAGCCCACAGAATGAACCCAAACTCTTTGGACGGGGCCAAACCACCAGAGAGTAAGACTCGTCCATTTCCCATGAAGTCACCCAGAAATTCCACGACCATGAGTGACACGATATCCCGAGACAAAAACTTGTGCAGGAGCCTCACACTCGCCCTTCTTTCAAATCCCGAAAAGTTCTCCTCATGGTCTGTAGATCAGTCCTGCCATACCTATGACCTGAAACATAAGCCGAGTTTGTGTTTTCAGACAACTGTCCAAAAAGGGCTGGACTACACAACCTACAGGCTCAGGCCCCTGGAGCCAAACCTGAGGACTGTACTTGCCCTCTCCAAGGGAATTGTATGTGCCCATTCCAATGGCCACAACCCTTCTAATAGGATAAACCTCCAAAGTCCCTGATATATCTCAATAGTGGTAGCTTCCCAGGAAAAACAGGGGCAATCTGAGCCCAAATGAGCCCCTACCTGCACTCAGACCCATAGACAGATGTCCTCAGAGGTAAAAAGGAAAGAACAGGCCCCTAGGCACTAATCAGATCCATTGCTTTGGTTTCCAGGCATCTCTCCTCAGAGGCCTGGATTTCAAAAGCAGCATATAGCTGTTTCTTGTCTCACCCATCAGAAAACATCTCATCTACACATGGGAAACTTGCACGTTGGAGCTGTGTCAAAGCCTCTGTTTAGGAGAACCCTTTAGGGCCCCAGTGCCACCGCTTCATTCCAAGGTCTCCATAGACACAAAAGCACATTCGGACCCATCCCCAGGGGTGTGCATTTCAACTCAGCATCCTCGGTAGCTCCCCACAGATCCAGGAGATCTAAACTGTCTTGTTGCTAGGAGACAATTGGAATGCGAGGTGGGCTACCCAGCCATCCATCCTTAGAACCCTGCTCAGAATCATTGGCCTGGAGCCAAACAACAGGTCTCAATTGTCCTGCCGAAGACTCTCTGCAGTTTGGAGCTTCTCACAACTCCCATCATGGGAAAACCCCCATGGCCTCGTGATGCCCCCCCATTCATGAAGGGGCCATCAGGGACAGAAACTCCAACCTGAGCGATCGTCTGATCCTCGCCCTGACTTCAGATGCACGAGATCTCGATTCAGGTCTGTAGATTGTGCCTGCCATGGCCTCACCCAGAAACCTAAGCCTAGCTTGTGTTCTCAGACTTTTGTCGTCAGACTACTGGCCCACAAGGCCTCCAGTTTGGCAATCCAGAACTAAAATGCAGCACTCTGCCTGCCCTCCAGATAAAAAACATTGTCCTCTGGGGCTACCCAGTAACCCCAAATGAGGATCAACCTGCACCGACCTTGGCTGTACCCCAAATACATAGGCTGACCAGGGCACTAATGCCCTTTCTGACACAGCCTGAGCCTGGACCCCCTGGCCCCTCCCAGACAGCTGGCCGCACACTGAGCACATCAAGCCGCCATGGCCTTAGGTCGTCATCTCTTCCCAACCTCGGTTTTCAGGTTTCAGAACCTAGACCTTATCTCCAATCACTGTCCATGTTGAAGGTGATGCAGAAATCAGAACTCCTTCCCCATGGCAAGAAACCTTGTGGTTGGCATGTTGTCCAACGTTCAGTGTCGTTGAAACCAGTGTGGCCCATGAGGCCCCGCCCATGCTCGCGGGCCACATTGGTCACAAACACACATTGTAACGCTCAGGCTGAGCCCAGTCCTCAAGTAAGGCCACTCAGTGGCTGGATGAAGAGATAGCATATTGGGCTTGCCATGCCCCTAGGCCCCAATTTTTAACCATAGTTCGGATTGTCCCTTCAGTCTTCCCCACGGCTTTGCTTTGGAATTCCTCTTTTGGTGGGACACCTGAGGTAACAAAACTGAAATGAGTCCTCCCATCCCACAGATTGACGAAAAGCAATTGGGAATCGGGCCAAATCCTCAGAGAGGAAGATTCGTCCATGGCCCATGAGGCCTCCGCGACATTCCACGGCCATCACTGATACAAAATCCAGAGACAAAAGCCTGAGCAATCGCCACAGACTCGCACTTTCTTCATATCCTGTAGAGTTCTTCTCATGGTTTGTAGATCGGGCCTGCCATACCTACGTCCCCAAACCTAAGCTGAGTTTGTGTTTTCAGACTTCTGTCCTCAAAGTCTTGGGCCACACACCCTCCAGGCTGGGCCCCTGGAGCCACACATTAGGACTGTGCCTACCAATCCATGGGAATTCTGCCCATTCCATGGTCCAAAATCGTACAAATTAGGAGAAACCTCCAACGACCCTTAGGCCATCCCAATAGTGTGGGTCACCCGGAACAAACAAGGGGTGTCTGACACCAGCTGATAATCGACCTCCACTCATACCATAGATGGATGTCCCCAGAGAAGAAGATTGAACCAGACAGGACCCTAGGCCATAATAGGATCCATTGCTATGGGTTACAGGCATGTGTCCTCAAAAGCCTGATTCCAATACGAGCATAGGGGTTTTCCTGAGGCACCCATCAGAACTCATCTCGTCTCCACAAGGAAACCTGTGCATGGGAGCCATGTCCAAAGCTTAGGAAGGTACTTCAGGTTGCCGGTGCCACCGCCCCATTCCAAGGCCCTCATGGACACAAAAACACATTAGGACACATCCTCAGGAAAGTCCATTTCAACTCAGCCCCCGAGGTTGCTCCCGCAGAGCCATCAGATCTAAACTGTCTTGTTGCTAGGAGACAATTGGAATGCGAGGCGGGCTTCCCAGGCATCCATCCGCGAACGGTGCTCTGGAGTCATTCCATATGGGATGTCCTGGAGCTGTCCAACAGGTCTCAATTGTCCGGAAGAAGGAATCCTGGAAGGGGGCATCCCACAACTCCCAACGTGGGAAAACCTCAATGGTCTCGAGATTCCGCTCCCTTCATGAAGCGGCCGTCATGCTCAGAAACTCCCACCTGAGCCAACGTCTGATCCTCGCCCTGACTTCAGATGCATGAGATATTGGTTCAGATCTGCAGGGGGTACCTGCCGTGCCCTCGCCCTGAAACCCAAGTCTAGCTTGTCTTCTCAGACTTCCATCCTCACACTCCTGTCCCCAAAGCCCTCAAGTTTGGCAATACCGGACCCATAATGCAGCACTCTGCCTGCCCTCTAGAAAAAAAATGATTGCCTCATGAGCTGCCCAGGCACCTTAAATGCGGGTAAACCTACACAGCACTCGACTTTACCCAAATTATATAGTCTAACCTGGGCACTAATGCACTGTCGAACACATCCTGAGCCCGGACCTCCTGACCAACACCCAGAAAGCTGACCGCACCCTGAGCACATAAAACCCGCCATGGCCTTAGGTCATCATCTCTTCCCTACCTCAGTTTTCAGGCTTCAGAACCGAGACCTTATCTCCAGTCACTGCCCAGGGGTGAGTCTGATGCAGAAATCAGAACTCCTCCTTACCCATGGCAAGAACCCTTGTGGTTGGCACGTTGTCCAACGATCAGTGTAGGAGAAACCCTGAGGCCCCGCCCATTCTTGAGTGCGACGAGGGCATACACACGCATTGTGACCCTCAGCATGAGTCCTGTCCTCTAGTAAGTCCTCTCAGTGGCTGGACCATTAGATGTCATAATGGGCTTGACATGTCCCTAGGCCCCAATTTTTAACCAGATTTCTGATTGTCCAGTCGCCCCTCCTAGGGCTCTACTCTGAAATCCCTCATTTGGTGGGACACCTGAGGTTAAAAAAGAAAACAGCAACAACAACAACAAAAACGGACTTCTTCCAGCCCACAGAATGAACCCAAACTCTTTGGACGGGGCCAAACCACCAGAGAGTAAGACTCGTCCATTTCCCATGAAGTCACCCAGAAATTCCACGACCATGAGTGACACGATATCCCGAGACAAAAACTTGTGCAGGAGCCTCACACTCGCCCTTCTTTCAAATCCCGAAAAGTTCTCCTCATGGTCTGTAGATCAGTCCTGCCATACCTATGACCTGAAACATAAGCCGAGTTTGTGTTTTCAGACAACTGTCCAAAAAGGGCTGGACTACACAACCTACAGGCTCAGGCCCCTGGAGCCAAACCTGAGGACTGTACTTGCCCTCTCCAAGGGAATTGTGTGTGCCCATTCCAATGGCCACAACCCTTCTAATAGGATAAACCTCCAAAGTCCCTGATATATCTCAATAGTGGTAGCTTCCCAGGAAAAACAGGGGCAATCTGAGCCCAAATGAGCCCCTACCTGCACTCAGACCCATAGACAGATATCCTCAGAGGTAAAAAGGAAAGAACAGGCCCCTAGGCACTAATCAGATCCATTGCTTTGGTTTCCAGGCATCTCTCCTCAGAGGCCTGGATTTCAAAAGCAGCATATAGCTGTTTCTTGTCTCACCCATCAGAAAACATCTCATCTACACATGGGAAACTTGCACGTTGGAGCTGTGTCAAAGCCTCTGTTTAGGAGAACCCTTTAGGGCCCCAGTGCCACCGCTTCATTCCAAGGTCTCCATAGACACAAAAGCACATTCGGACCCATCCCCAGGGGTGTGCATTTCAACTCAGCATTCTCGGTAGCTCCCCACAGATCCAGGAGATCTAAACTGTCTTGTTGCTAGGAGACAATTGGAATGCGAGGTGGGCTACCCAGCCATCCATCCTTAGAACCCTGCTCAGAATCATTGGCCTGGAGCCAAACAACAGGTCTCAATTGTCCTGCCGAAGACTCTCTGCAGTTTGGAGCTTCTCACAACTCCCATCATGGGAAAACCCCCATGGCCTCGTGATGCCCCCCCATTCATGAAGGGGCCATCAGGGACAGAAATTCCAACCTGAGCGATCGTCTGATCCTCGCCCTGACTTCAGATGCACGAGATCTCGATTCAGGTCTGTAGATTGTGCCTGCCATGGCCTCACCCAGAAACCTAAGCCTAGCTTGTGTTCTCAGACTTTTGTCGTCAGACTACTGGCCCACAAGGCCTCCAGTTTGGCAATCCAGAACTAAAATGCAGCACTCTGCCTGCCCTCCAGATAAAAAACATTGTCCTCTGGGGCTACCCAGTAACCCCAAATGAGGATCAACCTGCACCGACCTTGGCTGTACCCCAAATACATAGGCTGACCAGGGCACTAATGCCCTTTCTGACACAGCCTGAGCCTGGACCCCCTGGCCCCTCCCAGACAGCTGGCCGCACACTGAGCACATCGAGCCGCCATGGCCTTAGGTCGTCATCTCTTCCCAACCTCGGTTTTCAGGTTTCAGAACCTAGACCTTATCTCCAATCACTGTCCATGTTGAAGGTGATGCAGAAATCAGAACTCCTTCCCCATGGCAAGAAACCTTGTGGTTGGCATGTTGTCCAACGTTCAGTGTCGTTGAAACCAGTGTGGCCCATGAGGCCCCGCCCATGCTCGCGGGCCACATTGGTCACAAACACACATTGTGACGCTCAGGCTGAGCCCAGTCCTCAAGTAAGGCCACTCAGTGGCTGGATGAAGAGATAGCATATTGGGCTTGCCATGCCCCTAGGCCCCAATTTTTAACCATAGTTCGGATTGTCCCTTCAGTCTTCCCCACGGCTTTGCTTTGGAATTCCTCTTTTGGTGGGACACCTGAGGTAACAAAACTGAAATGAGTCCTCCCATCCCACAGATTGACGAAAAGCAATTGGGAATCGGGCCAAATCCTCAGAGAGGAAGATTCGTCCATGGCCCATGAGGCCTCCGCGACATTCCACGGCCATCACTGATACAAAATCCAGAGACAAAAGCCTGAGCAATCGCCACAGACTCGCACTTTCTTCATATCCTGTAGAGTTCTTCTCATGGTTTGTAGATCGGGCCTGCCATACCTACGTCCCCAAACCTAAGCTGAGTTTGTGTTTTCAGACTTCTGTCCTCAAAGTCTTGGGCCACACACCCTCCAGGCTGGGCCCCTGGAGCCACACATTAGGACTGTGCCTACCAATCCATGGGAATTCTGCCCATTCCATGGTCCAAAATCGTACAAATTAGGAGAAACCTCCAACGACCCTTAGGCCATCCCAATAGTGTGGGTCACCCGGAACAAACAAGGGGTGTCTGACACCAGCTGATAATCGACCTCCACTCATACCATAGATGGATGTCCCCAGAGAAGAAGATTGAACCAGACAGGACCCTAGGCCATAATAGGATCCATTGCTATGGGTTACAGGCATGTGTCCTCAAAAGCCTGATTCCAATACGAGCATAGGGGTTTTCCTGAGGCACCCATCAGAACTCATCTCGTCTCCACAAGGAAACCTGTGCATGGGAGCCATGTCCAAAGCTTAGGAAAGTACTTCAGGTTGCCGGTGCCACCGCCCCATTCCAAGGCCCTCATGGACACAAAAACACATTAGGACACATCCTCAGGAAAGTCCATTTCAACTCAGCCCCCGAGGTTGCTCCCGCAGAGCCATCAGATCTAAACTGTCTTGTTGCTAGGAGACAATTGGAATGCGAGGCGGGCTTCCCAGGCATCCATCCACGAACGGTGCTCTGGAGTCATTCCATATGGGATGTCCTGGAGCTGTCCAACAGGTCTCAATTGTCCGGAAGAAGGAATCCTGGAAGGGGGCATCCCACAACTCCCAACGTGGGAAAACCTCAATGGTCTCGAGATTCCGCTCCCTTCATGAAGCGGCCGTCATGCTCAGAAACTCCCACCTGAGCCAACGTCTGATCCTCGCCCTGACTTCAGAGGCATGAGATATTGGTTCAGATCTGCAGGGGGTACCTGCCGTGCCCTCGCCCTGAAACCCAAGTCTAGCTTGTCTTCTCAGACTTCCATCCTCACACTCCTGTCCCCAAAGCCCTCAAGTTTGGCAATACCGGACCCATAATGCAGCACTCTGCCTGCCCTCTAGAAAAAAAATGATTGCCTCATGAGCTGCCCAGGCACCTTAAATGAGGGTAAACCCACACAGCACTCGACTTTACCCAAATTATATAGTCTAACCTGGGCACTAATGCACTGTCGAACACATCCTGAGCCCGGTCCTCCTGACCAACACCCAGAAAGCTGACCGCACCCTGAGCACATAAAACCCGCCATGGCCTTAGGTCATCATCTCTTCCCTACCTCAGTTTTCAGGCTTCAGAACCGAGACCTTATCTCCAGTCACTGCCCAGGGGTGAGTCTGATGCAGAAATCAGAACTCCTCCTTACCCATGGCAAGAACCCTTGTGGTTGGCACGTTGTCCAACGATCAGTGTAGGAGAAACCCTGAGGCCCCGCCCATTCTTGAGTCTGACGAGGGCATACACACGCATTGTGACCCTCAGCATGAGTCCTGTCCTCTAGTAAGTCCTCTCAGTGGCTGGACCATTAGATGTCATAATGGGCTTGACATGTCCCTAGGCCCCAATTTTTAACCAGATTTCTGATTGTCCAGTCGCCCCTCCTAGGGCTCTACTCTGAAATCCCTCATTTGGTGGGACACCTGAGGTTAAAAAAGAAAACAACAACAACAACAACAACAACAAAATAAAACGGACTTCTTCCAGCCCACAGAATGAACCCAAACTCTTTGGACGGGGCCAAACCACCAGAGAGTAAGACTCGTCCATTTCCCATGAAGTCACCCAGAAATTCCACGACCATGAGTGACACGATATCCCGAGACAAAAACTTGTGCAGGAGCCTCACACTCGCCCTTCTTTCAAATCTCGAAAATTTCTCCTCATGGTCTGTAGATCAGTCCTGCTATACCTATGACCTGAAACATAAGCCGAGTTTGTGTTTTCAGACAACTGTCCAAAAAGGGCTGGACTACACAACCTACAGGCTCAGGCCCCTGGAGCCAAACCTGAGGACTGTACTTGCCCTCTCCAAGGGAATTGTGTGTGCCCATTCCAATGGCCACAACCCTTCTAATAGGATAAACCTCCAAAGTCCCTGATATATCTCAATAGTGGTAGCTTCCCAGGAAAAACAGGGGCAATCTGAGCCCAAATGAGCCCCTACCTGCACTCAGACCCATAGACAGATGTCCTCAGAGGTAAAAAGGAAAGAACAGGCCCCTAGGCACTAATCAGATCCATTGCTTTGGTTTCCAGGCATCTCTCCTCAGAGGCCTGGATTTCAAAAGCAGCATATAGCTGTTTCTTGTCTCACCCATCAGAAAACATCTCATCTACACATGGGAAACTTGCACGTTGGAGCTGTGTCAAAGCCTCTGTTTAGGAGAACCCTTTAGGGCCCCAGTGCCACCGCTTCATTCCAAGGTCTCCATAGACACAAAAGCACATTCGGACCCATCCCCAGGGGTGTGCATTTCAACTCAGCATCCTCGGTAGCTCCCCACAGATCCAGGAGATCTAAACTGTCTTGTTGCTAGGAGACAATTGGAATGCGAGGTGGGCTACCCAGCCATCCATCCTTAGAACCCTGCTCAGAATCATTGGCCTGGAGCCAAACAACAGGTCTCAATTGTCCTGCCGAAGACTCTCTGCAGTTTGGAGCTTCTCACAACTCCCATCATGGGAAAACCCCCATGGCCTCGTGATGCCCCCCCATTCATGAAGGGGCCATCAGGGACAGAAACTCCAACCTGAGCGATCGTCTGATCCTCGCCCTGACTTCAGATGCACGAGATCTCGATTCAGGTCTGTAGATTGTGCCTGCCATGGCCTCACCCAGAAACCTAAGCCTAGCTTGTGTTCTCAGACTTTTGTCGTCAGACTACTGGCCCACAAGGCCTCCAGTTTGGCAATCCAGAACTACAATGCAGCACTCTGCCTGCCCTCTAGATAAAATCATTGTCCTCTGGGGCTACCCAGTAACCCCAAATGAGGATCAACCTGCACCGACCTTGGCTGTACCCCAAATACATAGGCTGACCAGGGCACTAATGCCCTTTCTGACACAGCCTGAGCCTGGACCCCCTGGCCCCTCCCAGACAGCTGGCCGCACACTGAGCACATCGAGCCGCCATGGCCTTAGGTCGTCATCTCTTCCCAACCTCGGTTTTCAGGTTTCAGAACCTAGACCTTATCTCCAATCACTGTCCATGTTGAAGGTGATGCAGAAATCAGAACTCCTTCCCCATGGCAAGAAACCTTGTGGTTGGCATGTTGTCCAACGTTCAGTGTCGTTGAAACCAGTGTGGCCCATGAGGCCCCGCCCATGCTCGCGGGCCACATTGGTCACAAACACACATTGTGACGCTCAGGCTGAGCCCAGTCCTCAAGTAAGGCCACTCAGTGGCTGGATGAAGAGATAGCATATTGGGCTTGCCATGCCCCTAGGCCCCAATTTTTAACCATAGTTCGGATTGTCCCTTCAGTCTTCCCCACGGCTTTGCTTTGGAATTCCTCTTTTGGTGGGACACCTGAGGTAACAAAACTGAAATGAGTCCTCCCATCCCACAGATTGACGAAAAGCAATTGGGAATCGGGCCAAATCCTCAGAGAGGAAGATTCGTCCATGGCCCATGAGGCCTCCGCGACATTCCACGGCCATCACTGATACAAAATCCAGAGACACAAGCCTGAGCAATCGCCACAGACTCGCACTTTCTTCATATCCTGTAGAGTTCTTCTCATGGTTTGTAGATCGGGCCTGCCATACCTACGTCCCCAAACCTAAGCTGAGTTTGTGTTTTCAGACTTCTGTCCTCAAAGTCTTGGGCCACACACCCTCCAGGCTGGGCCCCTGGAGCCACACATTAGGACTGTGCCTACCAATCCATGGGAATTCTGCCCATTCCATGGTCCAAAATCGTACAAATTAGGAGAAACCTCCAACGACCCTTAGGCCATCCCAATAGTGTGGGTCACCCGGAACAAACAAGGGGTGTCTGACACCAGCTGATAATCGACCTCCACTCATACCATAGATGGATGTCCCCAGAGAAGAAGATTGAACCAGACAGGACCCTAGGCCATAATAGGATCCATTGCTATGGGTTACAGGCATGTGTCCTCAAAAGCCTGATTCCAATACGAGCATAGGGGTTTTCCTGAGGCACCCATCAGAACTCATCTCGTCTCCACAAGGAAACCTGTGCATGGGAGCCATGTCCAAAGCTTAGGAAAGTACTTCAGGTTGCCGGTGCCACCGCCCCATTCCAAGGCCCTCATGGACACAAAAACACATTAGGACACATCCTCAGGAAAGTCCATTTCAACTCAGCCCCCGAGGTTGCTCCCGCAGAGCCATCAGATCTAAACTGTCTTGTTGCTAGGAGACAATTGGAATGCGAGGCGGGCTTCCCAGGCATCCATCCGCGAATGGTGCTCTGGAGTCATTCCATATGGGATGTCCTGGAGCTGTCCAACAGGTCTCAATTGTCCGGAAGAAGGAATCCTGGAAGGGGGCATCCCACAACTCCCAACGTGGGAAAACCTCAATGGTCTCGAGATTCCGCTCCCTTCATGAAGCGGCCGTCATGCTCAGAAACTCCCACCTGAGCCAACGTCTGATCCTCGCCCTGACTTCAGAGGCATGAGATATTGGTTCAGATCTGCAGGGGGTACCTGCCGTGCCCTCGCCCTGAAACCCAAGTCTAGCTTGTCTTCTCAGACTTCCATCCTCACACTCCTGTCCCCAAAGCCCTCAAGTTTGGCAATTCCGGACCCACAATACAGCACTCTGCCTGCCCTCTAGAAAAAAAAATGATGGCCTCATGAGCTGCCCAGGCACCTTAAATGAGGGTAAACCCACACAGCACTCGACTTTACCCAAATTATATAGTCTAACCTGGGCACTAATGCACTGTCGAACACATCCTGAGCCCGGACCTCCTGACCAACACCCAGAAAGCTGACCGCACCCTGAGCACATAAAACCCGCCATGGCCTTAGGTCATCATCTCTTCCCTACCTCAGTTTTCAGGCTTCAGAACCGAGACCTTATCTCCAATCACTGCCCAGGGGTGAGTCTGATGCAGAAATCAGAACTCCTCCTTACCCATGGCAAGAATCCTTGTGGTTGGCACATTGTCCAACGTTCAGTGTAGGAGAAACCAGCATTCACCCTGAGGCCCCGTCCATTCTTGAGTGCGACGAGGGCATACACACGCATTGTGACCCTCAGCATGAGTCCTGTCCTCTAGTAAGTCCTCTTAGTGGCTGGACCATTAGATGTCATAATGGGCTTGACATGTCCCTAGGCCCCAATTTTTAACCAGATTTCTGACTGTCCAGGCGCCCCTCCCCAGGGCTCTACTCTGGAATCCCTCATTTGGTGGGATATCGGAGGTTAAAAAGAAAACAACAACAAAAAAAAAAATGGACTCCCAGCCCACAGAATGACCCCAACCTCTTTGGACGGGGCCAAACCACCAAAGAGTAAGACTCGTCCATTTCCCATAAAGTCACCCAGAAATTCCACGACCATGAGTGACTCGATATCCAGAGACAAAAACTTGAGCAGGAGCCTCACACTCGCCCTTCTTTCAAATCCCGAAGAGTTCTCCTCATGGTCTGTAGGTCTGTCCTGCCATACCTATGACCCGAAACATAAACCGAGTTTGTGTTTTCAGACAACTTTCCAAACAGCCCTGGCCTACACAACCTACAGGCTCAGGCCCCTGGAGCCAAACCTGAGGACTGTACTTGCCCTCTCCACGGAATTGTGTGTGCCCATTCCAATGGCCACACCCTTCTAATAGGATAAACTTCCAAAGTCCTGATCCATCTCAATAGTGGTGGCTTCCCAGGAAATACAGGGGCAATCTGAGCCCAACTGAGCACCTACCTGCACTCAGACCCATAGACAGAGGTCCCCAGAGGTAAAAAGGAAAGAACAGGACCCTAGGCTATAATCAGATCCATTGCTTTGGTTTCCAGGCATCTCTCCTCAGAGGCCTGGGTTTCAAAAGCAGCATATAGCTGTTTCTTGACTCACCCATCTTGTCTTCTCAGACTTCCGTCCTCACACTCCTGGCCCCGAAGCACTCAAGTTTGGCAATTACGGACACACAATGCAGCACTCTGCCTGCCCTCTAGAAAAAAAAATTATTGCCTCATGAGCTGCCCAGGCACCTTAAATGAGGGTAAACCTACACAGCACTCGACTTTACCCAAATTATATAGTCTAACCTGGGCAGTAATGCACTGTCGAACACAACCTGAGCCCGGACCTCCTGACCAACACCCAGAAAGCTGACCGCACACTGAGCACATAAAACCCGCCATGGCCTTAGGTCATCATCTCTTCCCTACCTCAGTCTTCAGGCTTCAGAACGAGACCTTATCTCCAATCACTGCCCAGGGGTGAGTTGATGCAGAAATCAGAACTCCTCTTTACCCATGGCAAGAACCCTTGTGGTTGGCACGTTGTTCAACGTTCAGTTTAGGAGAAACCAGCATTCACCCAGAGGCCCCACCCATTCTTGAGTGTTAGAAGGGCATACACACGCATTGTGACCCTCAGCATGAGTCCTGTCCTCTAGTAAGTCCTCTCAGTGGCTGGACCATTAGATGACATAATGGGCTTGACATGTCCCTAGGCCCCAATTTTTAACCAGATTTCTTATTGTCCAGTCGCCCCTCCCCAGGGCTCTACTCTGGAATCCCTCATTTGGTGGGACACCTGAGGTTAAAAAAGAAAACAGCAACAACAACAACAAAAACGGACTTCTTCCAGCCCACAGAATGAACCCAAACTCTTTGGACGGGGCCAAACCACCAGAGAGTAAGACTCGTCCTTTTCCCCTGAAGTCACCCAGAAATTCCACGACCATGAGTGACACGATATCCAGAGACAAAAACTTGAGCAGGAGCCTCACACTCGCCCTTCTTTCAAATCCCGAAGGGTTCTCCTCATGGTCTGTAGATCAGTCCTGCCATACCTATGACCCGAAACATAAGCCGAGTTTGTGTTTTCAGAAAACTGTCCAAACAGCCCTGTCCTACACAACCTACAGGCTCAGGCCCCTGGAGCCAAACCTGAGGACTGTACTTGCCCTCTTCAAGGGAATTGTGTGTGCCCATTCCAATGGCCACAGCCCTTCTAATAGGATAAACCTCCAAAGTCCCTGATCCATCTCAATAGTGGTGGCTTCCCAGGAAAAACATGGGCAATCTGAGCCCAACTGAGCACCTACCTGCACTCAGACCCATAGACAGATGTCCCCAGAGTTAAAAAGGAAAGAACAGGCCCCTAGGCACTAATCAGATCCATTGCTTTGGTTTCCAGGCATCTCTCCTCAGATTCCTGGATTTCAAAAGCAGCATCTAGCTGTTTCTTGACTCACCCATCAGAAAACATCTCATCTACACATGGGAAACTTGCACGTTGGAGCTGTGTCAAAGCCTCTGTTTAGGAGAACCCTTTAGGGCCCCAGTGCCACCGCTTCATTCCAAAGTCTCCATAGACACAAAAGCACGTTAGGATCCATCCCCAGGGGTGTCCATTTCAACTCAGCGTCCTCGGTTGCTCCCCACAGATCCAGGAGATCTAACCTCTCTGGTTGCTAGGATACAATTGGAATGCGAGGTGGGCTACCCAGCCATCCATCCTTAGAACCCTGCTCAGAATCATTGGCCTGGAGCCAAACAACAGGTCTCAATTTTCCTGCAGAAGTCTCTCTGCAGTTTGGAGCTTCTCACAACTCCCATCGTGGGAAAACACACATGGCCTCGTGATGCCCCCCCCCATTCATGAAGGGGACATCAGGGACAGAAACTCCAACCTGAGCGATAGTCTGATCCTCGCCCTGACTTCAGATGCACGAGATCTCGATTCCGGTCTGTAGATTGTGCCTGGCATGGCCTCACCCAGAAACCTAAGCCTAGCTTGTGTTCTCAGACAATTGTCGTCAGACTACTGGCCCACAAGCCCTCCAGTTTGGCAATCCAGAACTAAAATGCAGCACTCTGCCGGCCCTCCAGAAGAAAAACATTGTCCTCTGGGGCTACCCAGTAAACCCAAATGAGGATCAACCTGCACCGACCTTGGCTGTACCCCAAATACATAGGCTGACCAGGGCACTAATGCCCTTTCTGACACAGCCTGAGCCTGGACCCCCTGGCCCCTCCCAGACAGCTGGCCGCACACTGAGCACATCGAGCCGCCATGGCCTTAGGTCGTCATCTCTTCCCAACCTCGGTTTTCAGGTTTCAGAACCTAGACCTTATCTCCAATCACTGCCCAGGGATGAAGGTGATGCAGAAATCAGAACTCCTTCCCCATGGCAAGAAACCTTGTGGTTGGCATGTTCAACAACGTTCAGTGTAGTTGAAACCAGTGTGGCCCATGAGGCCCCTCCCATGCTGGCGGGCCACATTGGTCACAAACACACATTGTGACGCTCAGTCTGAGCCCAGTCCTCAAGTAAGGTCACTCAGTGGCTGGATGAAGAGATAGCACATTGGGCTTGCAATACCCCTAGGCCCCACTTTTTAACCATAGTCCGGGTTGTCCCTTCAGTCTTCCCCACGGCTTGGCTTTGGAATTTCTCTTTTGGTGGAACATCTGAGGTAACAAAACTGAAATGAGTCCTCCCATCCCACAGATTGACGAAAAGCAATTGGGAATCGGGCCAAATCCTCAGAGAGGAAGATTCGTCCATGGCCCATGAGGCCTCCCCTACATTCCACGGCCTTCGCTGATACAAAATCCAGAGACAAAAGCCTGAGCAAGCGCCTCAGACTCGCACTTTCTTCATATCCTGAAGAGTTCTTCTCATGGTTTGTAGATCGGGCCTGCCATACCTACGTCCCCAAACCTAAGCTGAGTGTGTGTTTTCAGACTTCTGTCCTCAAAGTCTTGGGCCACACACCCTCCAGGCTGGGCCCCTGGAGCCACACATTAGGACTGTGCCTACCAATCCATGGGAATTCTGCCCATTCCATGGTCCAGAATCGTACAAATAGGAGCAACCTCCAAAGTCCCTGAGGCCATCCCAATAGTGTGCGTCGCCCGGAACAAACAAGGGCTGTCTGACACCAGCTGATAATCAACCTCCACTCATACCATAGATGGATGTCCCCAGAGAAGAAGATTGAACCAGACAGGACCCTAGGCCATAATAGGATCCATTGCTTTGGGTTACAGGCATGTGTCCTCAAAAGCCTGATTCCAATACGAGCATAGGGGTTTTCCTGAGGCACCCATCAGAACTCATCTCGTCTCCACAAGGAAACCTGTGCATGGGAGCCATGTCCAAAGCTTAGGAGAGTACTTCAGGGTCCCGGTGCCACCGCCCCATTCCAAGGCCCTCATGGACACAAAAACACATTAGGACACATCCTCAGGAAAGTCCATTTCAACTCAGCCACACCGGTTGATCTCGCAGAGCCATCAGATCTAAACAGTCTTGTTGCAAGGAGACAATTGGTTTGCGAGGCAGGCTTCCCAGGCATCCATCCGCGAACCGTGCTCTGGAGTCATTCCATATGGGATGTCCTGGAGCTGTCCAACAGGTGTCAATTGTCCCGCAGAAGGAATCCTTGAAGGGGGCATCCCACAACTCCCAACGTGGGAAAACCTCAATGGCCTCGAGATTCCGCTCCCTTCATGAAGCGGCCGTCATGCAAAGAAACTCCAACCTGAGCCAACGTCTGATCCTCGCCCTGACTTCAGATGGATGAGATATTGGTTCAGATCTGCAGGGGGTACCTGCCGTGCCCTCGCCCTTAAACCCAAGTCTAGCTTGTCTTCTCAGACTTCCGTCCTCACACTCCTGGCCCCGAAGCCCTCAAGTTTGGCAATTCCGGACCCACAATGCAGCACTCTGCCTGCCCTCTAGAAAAAAAAATTATTGCCTCATGAGCTGCCCAGGCACCTTAAATGAGGGTAAACCTACACAGCACTCGACTTTACCCAAATTATATAGTCTAACCTGGGCACTAATGCACTGTCGAACACAACCTGAGCCCGGACCTCCTGACCAACACCCAGAAAGCTGACCGCACACTGAGCACATAAAACCCGCCATGGCCTTAGGTCATCATCTCTTCCCTACCTCAGTCTTCAGGCTTCAGAACGAGACCTTATCTCCAATCACTGCCCAGGGGTGAGTTGATGCAGAAATCAGAACTCCTCTTTACCCATGGCAAGAACCCTTGTGGTTGGCACGTTGTTCAACGTTCAGTTTAGGAGAAACCAGCATTCACCCAGAGGCCCCACCCATTCTTGAGTGTTAGAAGGGCATACACACGCATTGTGACCCTCAGCATGAGTCCTGTCCTCTAGTAAGTCCTCTCAGTGGCTGGACCATTAGATGTCATAATGGGCTTGACATGTCCCTAGGCCCCAATTTTTAACCAGATTTCTTATTGTCCAGTCGCCCCTCCCCAGGGCTCTACTCTGGAATCCCTCATTTGGTGGGACACCTGAGGTTAAAAAAGAAAACAGCAACAACAACAACAAAAACGGACTTCTTCCACCCACAGAATGAACCCAAACTCTTTGGACGGGGCCAAACCACCAGAGAGTAAGACTCGTCCATTTCCCCTGAAGTCACCCAGAAATTCCACGACCATGAGTGACACGATATCCAGAGACAAAAACTTGAGCAGGAGCCTCACACTCGCCCTTCTTCAAATCCCGAAGGGTTCTCCTCATGGTCTGTAGATCAGTCCTGCCATACCTATGACCCGAAACATAAGCCGAGTTTGTGTTTTCAGACAACTGTCCAAACAGCCCTGGCCTACACAACCTACAGGCTCAGGCCCCTGGAGCCAAACCTGAGGACTGTACTTGCCCTCTCCAAGGAATTGTGTGTGCCCATTCCAATAGCCACAGCCCTTCTAATAGGATATACCTCCAAAGTCCCTGATCCATCTCAATAGTGGTGGCTTCCCAGGAAAAACAGGGGCAATCTGAGCCCAACTGAGCACCTACCTGCACTCAGACCCATAGACAGATGTCCCCAGAGTTAAAAAGGAAAGAACAGGCCCCTAGGCACTAATCAGATCCATTGCTTTGGTTTCCAGGCATCTCTCCTCAGATTCCTGGATTTCAAAAGCAGCATCTAGCTGTTCCTTGACTCACCCATCAGAAAACATCTCATCTACACATGGGAAACTTGCACGTTGGAGCTGTGTCAAAGCCTCTGTTTAGGAGAACCCTTTAGAGCCCCAGTGCCACCGCTTCATTCCAAAGTCTCCATAGACACAAAAGCACGTTAGGATCCATCCCCAGGGGTGTCCATTTCAACTCAGCGTCCTCGGTTGCTCCCCACAGATCCAGGAGATCTAACCTGTCTTGTTGCTAGGAGACAATTGGAATGCGAGGTGGGCTACCCAGCCATCCATCCTTAGAACCCTGCTCAGAATCATTGGCCTGGAGCCAAACAACAGGTCTCAATTTTCCTGCAGAAGTCTCTCTGCAGTTTGGAGCTTCTCACAACTCCCATCGTGGGAAAACACCCATGGCCTCGTGATGCCCCCCCCCATTCATGAAGGGGACATCAGGGACAGAAACTCCAACCTGAGCGATAGTCTGATCCTCGCCCTGACTTCAGATGCACGAGATCTCGATTCAGGTCTGTAGATTGTGCCTGGCATGGCCTCACCCAGAAACCTAAGCCTAGCTTGTGTTCTCAGACATTTGTCGTCAGACTACTGGCCCACAAGCCCTCCAGTTTGGCAATCCAGAACTAAAATGCAGCACTCTGCCGGCCCTCCAGAAGAAAAACATTGTCCTCTGGGGCTACCCAGTAAACCCAAATGAGGATCAACCTGCACCGACCTTGGCTGTACCCCAAATACATAGGCTGACCAGGGCACTAATGCCCTTTCTGACACAGCCTGAGCCTGGACCCCCTGGCCCCTCCCAGACAGCTGGCCGCACACTGAGCACATCGAGCCGCCATGGCCTTAGGTCGTCATCTCTTCCCAACCTCGGTTTTCAGGTTTCAGAACCTAGACCTTATCTCCAATCACTGACCATGTTGAAGGTGATGTAGAAATCAGAACTCCTTCCCCATGGCAAGAAACCTTGTGGTTGGCATGATGTCCAACTTTCAGTGTAGTTGAAACCAGTGTGGCCCATGAGGCCCCGCCCATGCTGGCGGGCCACATTGGTCACAAACACACATTGTGACACTCAGGCTGAGCCCAGTGCTCAAGTAAGGTCACTCAGTGGCTGGATGAAGAGATAGCATATTGGGCTTGCCATGCCCCTAGGCCCCAATTTTTAACCATAGTTCGGGTTGTCCCTTCAGTCTTCCCCACGGCTTGGCTTTGGAATTCCTCTTTTGGTGGGACACCTGAGGTAACAAAACTGAAAGGAGACCTCCCATCCCACAGATTGACGAAAAGCAATTGGGAATCGGGCCAAATCGTCAGAGAGGAAGATATTTCCATGGCCCATGAGGCCTCCCCGACATTCCACGGCAATCGCTGATACAAAATCCAGAGACAAAAGCCTGAGCAAGCGCCTCAGACTCGCACTTTCTTCATATCCTGAAGAGTTCTCATGGTTTGTAGATCGGGCCTGCCATAACTACTTCCCTAAACCTAAGCTGAGTTTGTGTTTTCAGACTTCTGTCCTCAAAGTCTTGGGCCACACACCCTCCAGGCTGGGCCCCTGGAGCCACACATTAGGACTGTGCCTACCAATCCATGGGAATTCTTCCCATTCCATGGTCCAAAATCGTACAAATTAGGAGAAACCTCCAAAGTCCCTGACGCAATCCCAATAGTGTAGGTCGCCTGGAACAAACAAGGGCTGTCTGACACCAGCTGATAATCGACCTCCACACATACCAAAGATGGATTTCCCCAGAGAAGAAGATTGAACCAGACAGGAACCTAGGCCATAATAGGATCCATTGCTTTGGGTTACAGGCATGTGCCCTCAAAAGCCTGATTCCAATACGAGCATAGGGGTTTTCCTGAGGCACCCATCAGAACTCATCTCGTCTCCACAAGGAAACCTGTGCATGGGAGCCATGTCCAAAGCTTAGGAGAGTACTTCAGGGTCCCAGTGTCACCGCCCCATTCAAAGGCCCTCATGGACACAAAAACACATTAAGACCCATGCTCAGGAAAGTCCATTTCAACCAGCCACCCCGGTTGCTCCCGCAGAGCCATCAGATCTAAACTGTCTTGTTGCTAGGAGACAATTGAAATGCGAGGCGGGCTTCCCAGGCATCCATCCGCGAACGGTGCTCTGGAGTCATTCCATATGGGATGTGCTGGAGCTGTCCAACAGGTCTCAATTGTCTCGCAGAAGGAATCCTTGAAGGGGGCATCCCACAACTCCGAACGTGGGAAAAATTCAATGGCCTCGATATTCCGCTCCCTTCATGAAGTGGCCGTCATGCTCAGAAACTCCCACCTGAGCCAACGTCTGATCCTCGCCCTGACTTCAGATGCATGAGATATTGGTTCAGATCTGCAGGGGGTACCTGCCGTGCCCTCGCCCTGAAACCCAAGTCTAGCTTGTCTTCTCAGACTTCCGTCCTCACACTCCTGGCCCCGAAGCCCTCAAGTTTGGCAATTCCGGACCCACAATGCAGCACTCTGCCTGCCCTCTAAAAAAAAAATTATTGCCTCATGACCTGCCCAGGCACCTTAAATGCGGGTAAACCTACACAGCACTCGACTTTACCCAAATTAGATAGTCTAACCTGGGCACTAATGCACTGTCGAACACAACCTGAGCCCGGACCTCCTGACCAACACCCAGAAAGCTGACCGCACCCTGAGCACATAAAACCCGCCATGGCCTTAGGTCATCATCTCTTCCCTACCTCAGTTTTCAGGCTTCAGAACCGAGACCTTATCTCCATTCACTGCCCAGGGTTGAGTGTGATGCAGAAATCAGAACTCCTCCTTACCCATGGCAAGAACCCTAGTTGTTGGCACGTTGTCCAACGTTCAGTGTAGGAGAAACCAGCATTCACCCTTAGGCCCCGCCCATTCTTGAGTGCGACGAGGGCATACACACGCATTGTGACCCTCAGCATGAGTCCTGTACTCTAGTAAGGCCTCTCAGTGGCTGGACCATTAGATGTCATAATGGGATTGACATGTCCCTAGGCCCCAATTTTTAACCAGATTTCTGATTGTCCAGTCGCCCCTCCCCAGGGCTCTACTCTGGAATCCATCATTTGGTGGGACACTTGAGGTTAAAAAAAAAAAAAACAACAACAACAACAACAACAACAACAAAAAAAACGGACTTCTTCCAGCCCACAGAATGACCCAAAACTCTTTGGACGGGGCCAAACCACCAGAGAGTAAGACTCGTCCATTTCCCATGAAGTCACCCAGAAATTGCACGACCATGAGTGACACGATATCCAGAGACAAAAACTTGAGCAGGAGCCTCACACTCGCCCTTCTTTCAATTCCCGAAGAGTTCTCCTCATGGTCTGTAGATCAGTCCTGCCATACCTATGACCCAAAACATAAGCTGAGTTTGTGTTTTCAGACAACTGTCCAAACAGCCCTGGCCTACACAACCTACAGGCTCAGGCCCCTGGAGCCACACCTGAGGACTGTCCTTGCCCTCTCCAAGGGAATTGTGTGTGCCCATTCCAATGGCCACAACCCTTCTAATAGGATAAACCTCCAAAGTCCCTGATCCATCTCAAAAGTGGTGGCTTCCCAGGAAAGACAGGGGCAATCTGAGCCCAACTGAGCACCTACGTGCACTCAGACCCATAGACAGATGTCCCCAGAGGTAAAAAGGAAAGAACAGGCCCCTAGGCACTAATCAGATCCATTGCTTTGGTTTCCAGGCATCTCTCCTCAGAGGTCTGGATTTCAAAAGCAGCAAATAGCTGTTTCTTTACTCACCCATCAGAAAACATCTCATCTACACATGGGAAACTTGCACGTTGGAGCTGTGTCAAGGCCTCTGTTTAGGAGAACCCTTTAGGGCCCCAGTGCCAGCGCTTCATTCCAAGGTCTCCATAGACACAAAAGCACATAAGGACCCATCCCCAGGGGTGTCCATTTCAATGCAGCGTCCTCGGTTGCTCCCCACAGATCCAGGAGATCTAACCTCTCTTGTTGCTAGGAGACAATTGGAATGCGAGGTGGGCTACCCAGCCATCCATCCTTAGAACCCTACTCAGAATCATTGGCCTGGAGCCAAACAACAGGTCTCAATTGTCCTGCAGGAGACTCTCTGCAGTTTGGAGCTTCTCACAACTCCCATCGTGGGAAAACCCCCATGGCCTCGTGATGCCCCCCCCCATTCATGAAGGGGCCATCAGGGACAGAAACTCCAACCTGAGCGATCGTCTGATCCTCGCCCTGACATCAGATTCACGAGATCTCGATTCAGGTCTGTAGATTGTGCCTGCCATGGCCTCACCCAGAAACCTAAGCCTAGCTTGTGTTCTCAGACTTTTGTCGTCAGACTACTGGCCCACAAGCCCTCCAGTTTGGCAATCAAGAACTACAATGCAGCACTCTGCCTGCCCTCCAGAAGAAAAACATTGTCCTCTGGGGCTACCCAGTAACCCCAAATGAGGATCAACCTGCACCGACCTTGGCTGTACCCCAAATACATAGGCTGACCAGGGCACTAATGCCCTTTCTGACACAGCCTGAGCCTGTACCCCCTGGCCCCTCCCAGACAGCTGGCCACACACTGAGCACATCGAGCCGTATTGGCCTTAGGTCCTCATCTCTTCCCAACCTCGGTTTTCAGGTTTCAGAACCTAGACCTTACCTCTAATCACTGCCAAAGGTGAAGGTGATGCAGAAATCAGAACTCCTTCCCCATGGCAAGAAATCTTGTGGTTGGCATGTTGTCCAACGTTCAGTGTCGTTGAAACCAGTGTGGCCCATGAGACCCCGCCCATGTCGCGGGCCACATTGGTCACAAACACACATTGTGACACTCAGGCTGAGCCCGGTCCTCAAGTAAGGCCACTCAGTGGCTGGATGAAGAGAGAGCATATTGGGCTTGCCATGACCCTAGGCCCCAATTTTTATCCATAGTTCGGGTTGTCCCTTTAGTCTTCCCCACGGCTTGGCTTTGGAATTCCTCTTTTGGTGGGACACCTGAGGTAACAAACCTGAAAGGAGACCTCCCATCCCTCAGATTGACGAAAAGCAATTGGGAATCGGGCCAAATCTTCAGAGAGGAAGATTCGTCCATGGCCCATGAGGCCTCCCCGACATTTCACGGCCATCGTTGATACAAAATCCAGAGACAAAAGCCTGAGCAAGCGCCTCAGACTCGCACTTTCTTCATATCCTGAAGAGTTCTTCTCATGTTTTGTAGATCGGGCCTGCCATACCTACGTCCCCAAACCTAAGCTGAGTTTGTGTTTTCAGACTTCTGTCCTCAAAGTCTTGGGCCACACACCCTCCAGGCTGGGACCCTGGAGCCACACATTAGGACTGTGCCTACCAATCCATGGGAATTCTGCCCATTCCATGGTCCAAAATCGTACAAATTAGGAGAAACCTGCAAAGTCCCTGAGGCCATCCCAATAGTGTAGGTCGCCCGGAACAAACAAGGGCTGTCTGACACCAGCTGATAATCGACTTCCACTCATACCATAGATGGATGTCCCCAGAGAAGAAGATTGAACCAGACAGGACCCTAGGCCATAATAGGATCCATTGCTTTGGGTTACAGGCATGTGTCCTCAAAAGCCTGATTCCAATACGAGCATAGGGGTTTTCCTGAGGCACCCATCAGAACTCATCTCGTCTCCACAAGGAAACCTGTGCATGGGAGCCATGTCCAAAGCTTAGGAGAGTACTTCAGGGTCCCGGGGCCACCGCCCCATTCAAAGGCCCTCATGGACACAAAAACACATTAGGACCCATCCTCAGGAAAGTCCATTTCAACTCAGCCACTCCGGTTGCTCCCGCAGAGCCATCAGATCTAAACTCTCTTGTTGCTAGGAGACAATTGGAATGCGAGGCGGGCTTCCCAGGCATCCATCCACGAACGGTGCTCTGGAGTCATTCCATATGGGATGTGCTGGAGCTGTCCAACAGGTCTCAATTGTCTCGCAGAAGGAATCCTTGAAGGGGGCATCCCACAACTCACAACGGGGGAAAACCTCAATGGCCTCGAGATTCCGCTCCCTTCATGAAGCGGCCGTCATGCTCAGAAACTCCCACCTGAGCCAACGTCTGATCCTCGCCCTGACTTCAGATGCATGAGATATTGGTTCAGATCTGCAGGGGGTACCTGCCGTGCCCTCGCCCTGAAACCCAAGTCTAGCTTGTCTTCTCAGACTTCCGTCCTCACACTCCTGGCCCCGAAGCCCTCAAGTTTGGCAATTCCGGACCCACAATGCAGCACTCTGCCTGCCCTCTAAAAAAAAAATTATTGCCTCATGACCTGCCCAGGCACCTTAAATGCGGGTAAACCTACACAGCACTCGACTTTACCCAAATTATATAGTCTAACCTGGGCACTAATGTACTGTCGAACACAACCTGAGCCCGGACCTCCTGACCAACACCCAGAAAGCTGACCGCACCCTGAGAACATAAAACCCGCCATGGCCTTAGGTCATCATCTCTTCCCTACCTCAGTTTTCAGGCTTCAGAACCGAGACCTTATCTCCATTCACTGCCCAGGGTTGAGTGTGATGCAGAAATCAGAACTCCTCCTTACCCATGGCAAGAACCCTTGTTGTTGGCACGTTGTCCAACGTTCAGTGTAGGAGAAACCAGCATTCACCCTTAGGCCCCGCCCATTCTTGAGTGCGACGAGGGCATACACACGCATTGTGACCCTCAGCATGAGTCCTGTACTCTAGTAAGGCCTCTCAGTGGCTGGACCATTAGATGTCATAATGGGATTGACATGTCCCTAGGCCCCAATTGTTAACCAGATTTCTGATTGTCCAGTCGCCCCTCCCCAGGGCTCTACTCTGGAATCCATCATTTGGTGGGACACTTGAGGTTAAAAAAAAAAAAAAAACAACAACAACAACAACAACAACAAAAAAAACGGACTTCTTCCAGCCCACAGAATGACCCAAAACTCTTTGGACGGGGCCAAACCACCAGAGAGTAAGACTCGTCCATTTCCCATGAAGTCACCCAGAAATTGCACGACCATGAGTGACACGATATCCAGAGACAAAAACTTGAGCAGGAGCCTCACACTCGCCCTTCTTTCAATTCCCGAAGAGTTCTCCTCATGGTCTGTAGATCAGTCCTGCCATACCTATGACCCAAAACATAAGCTGAGTTTGTGTTTTCAGACAACTGTCCAAACAGCCCTGGCCTACACAACCTACAGGCTCAGGCCCCTGGAGCCACACCTGAGGACTGTCCTTGCCCTCTCCAAGGGAATTGTGTGTGCCCATTCCAATGGCCACAACCCTTCTAATAGGATAAACCTCCAAAGTCCCTGATCCATCTCAAAAGTGGTGGCTTCCCAGGAAAGACAGGGGCAATCTGAGCCCAACTGAGCACCTACGTGCACTCAGACCCATAGACAGATGTCCCCAGAGGTAAAAAGGAAAGAACAGGCCCCTAGGCACTAATCAGATCCATTGCTTTGGTTTCCAGGCATCTCTCCTCAGAGGTCTGGATTTCAAAAGCAGCAAATAGCTGTTTCTTTACTCACCCATCAGAAAACATCTCATCTACACATGGGAAACTTGCACGTTGGAGCTGTGTCAAGGCCTCTGTTTAGGAGAACCCTTTAGGGCCCCAGTGCCAGCGCTTCATTCCAAGGTCTCCATAGACACAAAAGCACATAAGGACCCATCCCCAGGGGTGTCCATTTCAATGCAGCGTCCTCGGTTGCTCCCCACAGATCCAGGAGATCTAACCTCTCTTGTTGCTAGGAGACAATTGGAATGCGAGGTGGGCTACCCAGCCATCCATCCTTAGAACCCTACTCAGAATCATTGGCCTGGAGCCAAACAACAGGTCTCAATTGTCCTGCAGGAGACTCTCTGCAGTTTGGAGCTTCTCACAACTCCCATCGTGGGAAAACCCCCATGGCCTCGTGATGCCCCCCCCCATTCATGAAGGGGCCATCAGGGACAGAAACTCCAACCTGAGCGATCGTCTGATCCTCGCCCTGACATCAGATTCACGAGATCTCGATTCAGGTCTGTAGATTGTGCCTGCCATGGCCTCACCCAGAAACCTAAGCCTAGCTTGTGTTCTCAGACTTTTGTCGTCAGACTACTGGCCCACAAGCCCTCCAGTTTGGCAATCAAGAACTACAATGCAGCACTCTGCCTGCCCTCCAGAAGAAAAACATTGTCCTCTGGGGCTACCCAGTAACCCCAAATGAGGATCAACCTGCACCGACCTTGGCTGTACCCCAAATACATAGGCTGACCAGGGCACTAATGCCCTTTCTGACACAGCCTGAGCCTGTACCCCCTGGCCCCTCCCAGACAGCTGGCCACACACTGAGCACATCGAGCCGTATTGGCCTTAGGTCCTCATCTCTTCCCAACCTCGGTTTTCAGGTTTCAGAACCTAGACCTTACCTCTAATCACTGCCAAAGGTGAAGGTGATGCAGAAATCAGAACTCCTTCCCCATGGCAAGAAATCTTGTGGTTGGCATGTTGTCCAACGTTCAGTGTCGTTGAAACCAGTGTGGCCCATGAGACCCCGCCCATGTCGCGGGCCACATTGGTCACAAACACACATTGTGACACTCAGGCTGAGCCCGGTCCTCAAGTAAGGCCACTCAGTGGCTGGATGAAGAGAGAGCATATTGGGCTTGCCATGACCCTAGGCCCCAATTTTTATCCATAGTTCGGGTTGTCCCTTTAGTCTTCCCCACGGCTTGGCTTTGGAATTCCTCTTTTGGTGGGACACCTGAGGTAACAAACCTGAAAGGAGACCTCCCATCCCTCAGATTGACGAAAAGCAATTGGGAATCGGGCCAAATCTTCAGAGAGGAAGATTCGTCCATGGCCCATGAGGCCTCCCCGACATTTCACGGCCATCGTTGATACAAAATCCAGAGACAAAAGCCTGAGCAAGCGCCTCAGACTCGCACTTTCTTCATATCCTGAAGAGTTCTTCTCATGTTTTGTAGATCGGGCCTGCCATACCTACGTCCCCAAACCTAAGCTGAGTTTGTGTTTTCAGACTTCTGTCCTCAAAGTCTTGGGCCACACACCCTCCAGGCTGGGACCCTGGAGCCACACATTAGGACTGTGCCTACCAATCCATGGGAATTCTGCCCATTCCATGGTCCAAAATCGTACAAATTAGGAGAAACCTGCAAAGTCCCTGAGGCCATCCCAATAGTGTAGGTCGCCCGGAACAAACAAGGGCTGTCTGACACCAGCTGATAATCGACTTCCACTCATACCATAGATGGATGTCCCCAGAGAAGAAGATTGAACCAGACAGGACCCTAGGCCATAATAGGATCCATTGCTTTGGGTTACAGGCATGTGTCCTCAAAAGCCTGATTCCAATACGAGCATAGGGGTTTTCCTGAGGCACCCATCAGAACTCATCTCGTCTCCACAAGGAAACCTGTGCATGGGAGCCATGTCCAAAGCTTAGGAGAGTACTTCAGGGTCCCGGGGCCACCGCCCCATTCAAAGGCCCTCATGGACACAAAAACACATTAGGACCCATCCTCAGGAAAGTCCATTTCAACTCAGCCACTCCGGTTGCTCCCGCAGAGCCATCAGATCTAAACTCTCTTGTTGCTAGGAGACAATTGGAATGCGAGGCGGGCTTCCCAGGCATCCATCCACGAACGGTGCTCTGGAGTCATTCCATATGGGATGTGCTGGAGCTGTCCAACAGGTCTCAATTGTCTCGCAGAAGGAATCCTTGAAGGGGGCATCCCACAACTCACAACGGGGGAAAACCTCAATGGCCTCGAGATTCCGCTCCCTTCATGAAGCGGCCGTCATGCTCAGAAACTCCCACCTGAGCCAACGTCTGATCCTCGCCCTGACTTCAGATGCATGAGATATTGGTTCAGATCTGCAGGGGGTACCTGCCGTGCCCTCGCCCTGAAACCCAAGTCTAGCTTGTCTTCTCAGACTTCCGTCCTCACACTCCTGGCCCCGAAGCCCTCAAGTTTGGCAATTCCGGACCCACAATGCAGCACTCTGCCTGCCCTCTAAAAAAAAAATTATTGCCTCATGACCTGCCCAGGCACCTTAAATGCGGGTAAACCTACACAGCACTCGACTTTACCCAAATTATATAGTCTAACCTGGGCACTAATGTACTGTCGAACACAACCTGAGCCCGGACCTCCTGACCAACACCCAGAAAGCTGACCGCACCCTGAGAACATAAAACCCGCCATGGCCTTAGGTCATCATCTCTTCCCTACCTCAGTTTTCAGGCTTCAGAACCGAGACCTTATCTCCATTCACTGCCCAGGGTTGAGTGTGATGCAGAAATCAGAACTCCTCCTTACCCATGGCAAGAACCCTTGTTGTTGGCACGTTGTCCAACGTTCAGTGTAGGAGAAACCAGCATTCACCCTTAGGCCCCGCCCATTCTTGAGTGCGACGAGGGCATACACACGCATTGTGACCCTCAGCATGAGTCCTGTACTCTAGTAAGGCCTCTCAGTGGCTGGACCATTAGATGTCATAATGGGATTGACATGTCCCTAGGCCCCAATTGTTAACCAGATTTCTGATTGTCCAGTCGCCCCTCCCCAGGGCTCTACTCTGGAATCCATCATTTGGTGGGACACTTGAGGTTAAAAAAAAAAAAAACAACAACAACAACAACAAAAAAAAAAAAAACGGACTTCTTCCAGCCCACAGAATGACCCAAAACTCTTTGGACGGGGCCAAACCACCAGAGAGTAAGACTCGTCCATTTCCCATGAAGTCACCCAGAAATTGCACGACCATGAGTGACACGATATCCAGAGACAAAAACTTGAGCAGGAGCCTCACACTCGCCCTTCTTTCAATTCCCGAAGAGTCCTCCTCATGGTCTGTAGATCAGTCCTGCCATACCTATGACCCAAAACATAAGCTGAATTTGTGTTTTCAGACAACTGTCCAAACAGCCCTGGCCTACACAACCTACAGGCTCAGGCCCCTGGAGCCACACCTGAGGACTGTCCTTGCCCTCTCCAAGGGAATTGTGTGTGCCCATTCCAATGGCCACAACCCTTCTAATAGGATAAACCTCCAAAGTCCCTGATCCATCTCAAAAGTGGTGGCTTCCCAGGAAAGACAGGGGCAATCTGAGCCCAACTGAGCACCTACGTGCACTCAGACCCATAGACAGATGTCCCCAGAGGTAAAAAGGAAAGAACAGGCCCCTAGGCACTAATCAGATCCATTGCTTTGTTTTCCAGGCATCTCTCCTCAGAGGTCTGGATTTCAAAAGCAGCAAATAGCTGTTTCTTTACTCACCCATCAGAAAACATCTCATCTACACATGGGAAACTTGCACGTTGGAGCTGTGTCAAGGCCTCTGTTTAGGAGAACCCTTTAGGGCCCCAGTGCCAGCGCTTCATTCCAAGGTCTCCATAGACACAAAAGCACATAAGGACCCATCCCCAGGGGTGTCCATTTCAATGCAGCGTCCTCGGTTGCTCCCCACAGATCCAGGAGATCTAACCTCTCTTGTTGCTAGGAGACAATTGGAATGCGAGGTGGGCTACCCAGCCATCCATCCTTAGAACCCTACTCAGAATCATTGGCCTGGAGCCAAACAACAGGTCTCAATTGTCCTGCAGGAGACTCTCTGCAGTTTGGAGCTTCTCACAACTCCCATCGTGGGAAAACCCCCATGGCCTCGTGATGCCCCCCCCCCATTCATGAAGGGGCCATCAGGGACAGAAACTCCAACCTGAGCGATCGTCTGATCCTCGCCCTGACATCAGATTCACGAGATCTCGATTCAGGTCTGTAGATTGTGCCTGCCATGGCCTCACCCAGAAACCTAAGCCTAGCTTGTGTTCTCAGACTTTTGTCGTCAGACTACTGGCCCACAAGCCCTCCAGTTTGGCAATCAAGAACTACAATGCAGCACTCTGCCTGCCCTCCAGAAGAAAAACATTGTCCTCTGGGGCTACCCAGTAACCCCAAATGAGGATCAACCTGCACCGACCTTGGCTGTACCCCAAATACATAGGCTGACCAGGGCACTAATGCCCTTTCTGACACAGCCTGAGCCTGTACCCCCTGGCCCCTCCCAGACAGCTGGCCACACACTGAGCACATCGAGCCGTATTGGCCTTAGGTCCTCATCTCTTCCCAACCTCGGTTTTCAGGTTTCAGAACCTAGACCTTACCTCTAATCACTGCCAAAGGTGAAGGTGATGCAGAAATCAGAACTCCTTCCCCATGGCAAGAAATCTTGTGGTTGGCATGTTGTCCAACGTTCAGTGTCGTTGAAACCAGTGTGGCCCATGAGACCCCGCCCATGTCGCGGGCCACATTGGTCACAAACACACATTGTGACACTCAGGCTGAGCCCGGTCCTCAAGTAAGGCCACTCAGTGGCTGGATGAAGAGAGAGCATATTGGGCTTGCCATGACCCTAGGCCCCAATTTTTATCCATAGTTCGGGTTGTCCCTTTAGTCTTCCCCACGGCTTGGCTTTGGAATTCCTCTTTTGGTGGGACACCTGAGGTAACAAACCTGAAAGGAGACCTCCCATCCCTCAGATTGACGAAAAGCAATTGGGAATCGGGCCAAATCTTCAGAGAGGAAGATTCGTCCATGGCCCATGAGGCCTCCCCGACATTTCACGGCCATCGTTGATACAAAATCCAGAGACAAAAGCCTGAGCAAGCGCCTCAGACTCGCACTTTCTTCATATCCTGAAGAGTTCTTCTCATGTTTTGTAGATCGGGCCTGCCATACCTACGTCCCCAAACCTAAGCTGAGTTTGTGTTTTCAGACTTCTGTCCTCAAAGTCTTGGGCCACACACCCTCCAGGCTGGGACCCTGGAGCCACACATTAGGACTGTGCCTACCAATCCATGGGAATTCTGCCCATTCCATGGTCCAAAATCGTACAAATTAGGAGAAACCTGCAAAGTCCCTGAGGCCATCCCAATAGTGTAGGTCGCCCGGAACAAACAAGGGCTGTCTGACACCAGCTGATAATCGACTTCCACTCATACCATAGATGGATGTCCCCAGAGAAGAAGATTGAACCAGACAGGACCCTAGGCCATAATAGGATCCATTGCTTTGGGTTACAGGCATGTGTCCTCAAAAGCCTGATTCCAATACGAGCATAGGGGTTTTCCTGAGGCACCCATCAGAACTCATCTCGTCTCCACAAGGAAACCTGTGCATGGGAGCCATGTCCAAAGCTTAGGAGAGTACTTCAGGGTCCCGGGGCCACCGCCCCATTCAAAGGCCCTCATGGACACAAAAACACATTAGGACCCATCCTCAGGAAAGTCCATTTCAACTCAGCCACTCCGGTTGCTCCCGCAGAGCCATCAGATCTAAACTCTCTTGTTGCTAGGAGACAATTGGAATGCGAGGCGGGCTTCCCAGGCATCCATCCGCGAAAGGTGCTCTGGAGTCATTCCATATGGGATGTCCTGGAGCTGTCCAACTAGTCTCAATTGTCCCGCAGAAGGAATCCTTGAAGGGGGCATCCCACAACTCCCAACGTGGGAAAACCTCAATGGCCTCGAGACTCCGCTCCCTTCATGAAGCGGCCGTTATGCTCAGAAACTCCAACCTGAGCCAACGTCTGATCCTCGCCCTGACTTCAGATGCATGAGATATTGGTTCAGATCTGCAGGGGGTACCTGCCGTGCCCTCGCCCTGAAACCCAAGTCTAGCTTGTCTTCTCAGACGTCCGTCCTCACACTCCTGGCCCCTAAGTCCTAAAATTTGGCAATTCCGGACCCACAATGCAGCACTCTGCCTGCCCTCTAGAAAAAAAATTATTGCCTCATGACCTGCCCAGGCACCTTAAATGCGGGTAAACCTACACAGCACTCGACTTTACCCAAATTATATAGTCTAACCTGGGCACTCATGCACTGTCGAACACAACCTGAGCCCGGACCTCCTGACCAACACCCAGAAAGCTGACCGCACACTGAGCACATAATACCCGCCATGGCCTTAGGTCATGATCTCTTCCCTACCTCAGTTTTCAGGCTTCAGAACCGAGACCTTATCTCCAATCACTGCCCAGGGTTGAGTGTGATGCAGAAATCAGAACTCCTCCTTACCCATGGCAAGAACCCTTGTGGTTGGCACGTTGTCCAACGTTCAGTGTAGGAGAAACCAGCATTCACCCTGAGGTCCCGCCCATTCTTGAGTGGGACGAGGGCATACACATGCATTGTGACCCTCAGCATGAGTCCTGTCGTCTAGTAAGTCCTCTCAGTGGCTGGACCATTAGATGTCATAATGGGCTTGACATGTCCCTACGCCCCAATTTTTAACCAGATTTCTGATTGTCCAGTCGCCCCTCCCCAGGGCTCTACTCTGGAATCCATCATTTGGTGGGACACTTGAGGTTAAAAAAGAAAACAACAACAACAAAAAAACGGACGTCTTCCATCCCACAGAATGACCGCAAACTCTTTGGACCGGGCCAAACCACCAGAGAGTACGACTCGTCCATTTCCCATGAAGACACCCAGAAATTTCACCACCGTGAGTGACAGGATATCGAGAGACAAAAATTTGAGCAAGAGCCTCAAACTCGCTCTTTTTTCACATCCCGAAGAGTTCTCCTCATGATCTGTAGATCAGTCCTACCATACCTATGACCGGAAACACAAGCCGAGGTTGTGTTTTCAGACAACTGTCCAAACAGCCCTGGCCTGCACAACCTACAGGATCAGGACCCTGGAGCCAAGCCTGAGGACTGTACTTGCCCTCTGCAAGGGAAATGTGTTTGACATTTCCAATGGCCACAACCCTTCTAATAGGATAAACACCCAAATCTCTGATCAATCTCACTAATGCAGGATTCCCAGGAAAAACAGGGCAATCAGATCCCATCTGTGCACCTACCTGCACTCAGACCCATAGACAGATGTCCCCAGAGGTAAAAAGGAAAGAACAGGTCCCTAGGCGCTAATCAGATCCATTGCTTTGGTTTCCAGGCATCTCTCCTCAGACGCCTGGATTTCAAAACCAGCAATGGCTTTCTCTTGACCCACCCATCAGAAAACATCTCATCTACACATGGGAAACTTGCACGTTGGAGCTCTGTCAAAGCCTCTGTTTTGGAGAACCCGTCAGGGCTCCAGTGCCACCGCTTCATTCCAAGGTCTCGATACACACAAAAGCACGCTAGGACCCATCCCCAGTTGAGTCCATTTCAACTCAGCCTCCTCGGTTGCTCCCCCAGATCCAGCAGATCTAACCTGTCTTGTTGCTAGGAGACAATTGGAATGCGAGGTGGGCTACCCTGCGATCCATCCTTAGAACCCTGCTCAGATACATTGGCCTGGAGCCAAACAACAGGTCTCAATTGTCCTGCAGAAGACACTTTGGAGTTTGGAGCTTCTCACAAATCCCATCGTGGGAAAACCCCCATGGCCTCGTGATGCTCCCCCTTCATGAAGGGGCCATAAGGGACAGAAACTCCAACCTGAGCGATCGTCTGATCCTCGCCCTGACTTCATGTGCACGAGATCTCGATTCCGGTCTATAGATTCTGCCTGCCATGTCCTCAACCAGAAACCTAAGCCGAGCTTGTGTTCTCAGACTTCTGTTTTCAGACTACTGGCCCTCAAGCCCTACATTTTGGCAATCCAGAACTACAATGCTGCACTCTGCCTGCCCTCCAGAAGAAAAACATTGCCCTCTGGGGCTACCCAGTAACCCCAAATGAGGATCAACCTGCACCTACCTTGGCTGTACCCCAAATACATAGGCTGACCAGGGCAGTAATGCCCTTTCTGACACAGCCTGAGACTGGACTTCCTGGCCCCAACCAGACAGCTGGCCGCACACTGAGCACATCGAGCCGCCCTGGCCTTAGGTCGTCATCTCTTCCCAACCTCGGTTTTCAGGCTTTAGTTTCTAGACCTTACCTCCAATCACTGCCCAGGGTTGAAGGTGATGCAGAAATCAGAACTCCTTCCCCATGGCAAGATACCTTGTGGTTGGCATGTTTCCCAACGTTCTGTGTAGTTGAATCCAGTGTTGCCCATGAGGCCCCGCCATGCTCGCAGGCTACATTGGTCACAAACACACATTGTGACCCTCAGCCTGACCAAAGTCCTCAAGTAAGGCCTCTCAGTGGCTGGATGAAGAGATAGCATATTGGGCTTGCCATGCCCCTAGTCCCCAATTTTGAACCATAGTTCTGGTGGTCCCTTCAGTCTTCCCCACGGCTTTGCTTTGGAATTCCTCTTTTCGTGGGACACCTGAGGTAACAAAACTGAAAGGAGTCCTCCCATCCCACAGTTTGACGAAAAATAATTGGGAATCGGGCGAAATCCTCATAGAGGTAGATTCATCCATGGCCCATGAAGCATCCCCGACATTCTACGGCCATTGCTGATACAAATTCCAGAGACAAATGCCTGAGCAAGCGCCTCAGACTCGCTCTATATTCAAATCTTCATGAGTTCTTCTCATGGTTTGTATATTGGGCGTGCCATACCGACGTCCCCAAAAAAAGCTGAGTTTGTGTATCGGAATCACAATCAGAACTATGCCTTCCACATGGCTGTAATGCTTTTTCTTCACATGGAGTCACACCTTCACGTGGGGAACCCTTCATGGCCCCTGATGCCACACCAAAACATGAGTGCTACTTGGGCACAAATTCACACTGTGACCCTAGCATGAGCCCCATGTCAAAGAAAGGCCTGTCAGGTTCGGGACGAAGATCCTGCATATAGTCCCTGCCATGCCCATAAGCACCCAGGACTAACTAGATGGTGTGTATTCCAGTTGAAGGAACCCACTGCTGTGCTCTAGAGTCCCTCTTCTGGGGGGTTCTTTCTGGCAGAAAACAGTACTCTTCACTTCCCACAGAATGAACCCAAACACTTGGGAGCTTGGACAATCCCCCGAGAGGAAGGTTCTTCCTCGGCCCCTGAGGCAACCCCTACCCTGACCGGACACTGTGAACGCAACACCCAGAGACAAAAGCCTGAGCAACTGCCTCCCACTTGCCCTCCTTTGATATCCAGAGAATCTCCCCTCACGGACTGGAGATCAGGCCTGCCATTACCTTGGCCCCTTCCTGAGCCAAGTTTGCTTTTTCAGACATCAGTCCCCACAGCCCTGGCAAACACAGCCTCTAGGCTGGGTCCTCTGGAGCCATACAACGGGACCGTGCCTGCTCTCTCCTGGGAAACTGTGTACATTCCTTTGGACACACACCTCTAGAATATGAGAAACCTCAAGGCCCCCGAGGACATCCCACTACAGGGAGCCTCCCTGGACACACAGGGGCATTCGGACACAAGCTGAGCAGCTACCTCCACGAAGGCATGCACACAGATGTCAACAGAGATAGAAGGTTGAGCCGGACAGGCCCTAAGGCCATAATCTCAACTCTTGCTTGGGTTCCAGGTGTTAATCCTCAGAGGCTTTGGTTCGAAGAACAGGATATGGGGCTTTCCTGAGGCACTGAACAGAACTCCTCTCGTCTCCACATGGGGAGCTTTCTTACTGGGGATGTATCAAACCCTTCAGGTAATGCCCAAGCAGCACTTGAGTGCTGATTGGGAACAAATTCACACTGTGACCCTAGCATGAGCCCCATGTCAAAGAAAGGCCTGTCAGGGCCTGGACAAAGAGCCCGCATATGGGGCTTACCAAGCCCCTATGCACCCAATCCTCACCAGGGTTTGAGTTTTCCAGTCGCCCCGCCCGTACCTGGGGCTCTGATCTGGAATCCCTTTCTTAGAGAGACACATGAGCCAGACAACACGACTCCACCCTTCCCACAAAATGACCCCAATCTTGGAAGCTGGGACAAATCCCCAGAGAGGGATACTCGTCCACAGTCCCTGAGGCCACCCCTCAAATCCACGGCTATCCCGGACACAGCATCCAGAGACAAAAGCCTGAAGGAACGCCTCCCACTCGCCCTTGTTTCAGAGGCCCAGGAGTTCCCTCTCGGGCTGTACCTCCGGCCTGCCATACCCTAGGCACCACTCATAAGCTGAGTTTGTGTTTTCAGACTTCTGTGCCCACAGCCTGGACCCACACACCTCCAGGCTAGTGCCTCTGGAGCCACAGCGAAAGTTTGTGCCTGCCCTCTCCAAGAAAGTGTGCCCAATCCATTGACCACAACCCTACAGGTTAGGGAAAAGCTCCAAGGCCCCTGAGGACATCAATAGTGTAGGCCACCCTGGACTAAGAGGGGCTTTCTGACACCAGCGGAGCAACTATCTCCACTTAGACTCTCAGAAAGTGTCCCAAGAGAAAGAAGGTTGAAATGGACAGGCCCCCAGGCCCTAATACGAACCTTAGCTTTGTTCCATGTGTCCGTTCTCAGAGGACTGTTTTCGTAGACCAGCACATGGGGCTTTTCTGAGGCACCAAACCAAGGATCTCTCGTCTCCACATGGGCAGCTTTCTTACTGGGGATGTATCAAACCCTTCAGGTAGGAGAGTTACGCAGGGCCACTGAACAACCAGCACATTCCAAGGTCTCCATGGACCCAAACGCACATTATGACGCATCCTCAGGAGAGGCCATTTCAACTCAGCCCCCTGGTTCGCGTGTTCCAGAGGCCCCTTATCAAACATATCTTATCGCTAATGGCCAATTGGAATGCGAGGCATGCTGTACAAGGATCCATCCTTCGAACCCTGCTCTCCAGTCCTTCCGTATGGTATGTCCTGGAGCCATGCAACAGGACTCGAATGTCCCGCAGAAGGAAACCTTGTGGTTTGGGGCAACCTCCAAACTCAGCGTGAGAAAACTTCCTTGGCCTCATGAGGCCCCCGCTTCATGAAGGTGCCATCATGGACACATACTCCAGCCTCAGCCAACGTCTGATCCTCAGCCTGACTTCAGATGCAGGAGATTTTGATTCAGCCTCTGCAGAATGGGCCTGCTCTGCCCTTGGCTCCAATCCTCACCCTAGCTTGTGTTTTCAGACTTCCGTCCTCTCACTCCTGGCCCACAAGCCCTCCCTACTGGGAATTCTGGGGCCACAATGAAGCACTGTGCCTGCCTCCCAGGAGAAAATCATTGTCTATGGTGCTGCCCAGAAACCCCAAATGAGGATCAAACTGCTTGGCCCTCGGCAACACCCCAATTGCATAGGCTACCTTAAACACTGATGCTCTGTCTCAAATAGCCTGAGCCCAGACCTTCCAACAGACACCGACACAGCTGGCTGCACACCCAGCACATTCGACCCGCCACTGCCTTAGGCCACCATCCATTCCCAACCTGGGTTTTCAGTTATCGGAACCTAGACCTTATCTCCAATCCCTGCACAGGGGGAACCTGATGCACAAGTCAAAACCCCTCCTTCCCCATGGCAAGAAACCTTGCTGCTGACCGTGAGTCAAACCTTCAGTGTAGGAGAAAACGGCAAACCTGCCGGGCCTCATGAAGCCCCCCATATCCTTCAGGGAGAGGCCATCATGGACAAAAACTCTAGCTTGAAGCACGTCTCATAGTACACATGACCGCAATGCAGGAGATCTTGATTCAGCCTCTGCAGAATGGCCTGCCGTGCACTCGGTCCCAAACCTCACGCTAGCTTGTGTTTTCAGACTTCCTTCCTCACACTCCTGGCAAACAATCCCTCCAGAGTAGGAATTGCAGAATCACAAGCCAGCCCAGTGACTGCCCACCGGTAGAAAACGTTTCCTTGTGGGGCTCTCCATAAAACCCAGATGAGGATCAACCTGCTCTTGCCTCGACGGCACTCAGATTTGATAGGCTGCTCTGGGCACTAATGCTCTGCCTTTCACAGCCTGATGCCAGACGTCCAGACAGGCAAGGAGACAGCTGGCCACACACCTAGCACTTCTGACACGCCATGGTCTTATGCCGTTATCTCTTCCTAACCTTGGTTTTCAGATATCTAAACCCAGATATTATATCAATTCCCCACACAGTTGGGCATCTGAATCACAAATCAGAACTCCTTCTTCCCCATGGCTGTAAGGCTTGCTCTTGGCATGGAGTCACACCTTCAGGATGGGAGAAAACTTCATTTCTTCTGAAACCACGCCCAAACTTGAGTGCTGCCTTGGGCACAAATTCACTCTGTGACCCTCAGCATGAGCCGAATATCATAGAAAGGCCTGTCAGGGCCTTGACCAAGAGCCCGCATATGGGGCGTGCCAAGCCCCTATACACCCAATCCTCACCAGTGTTTGAGTTTTCCAGTCTCCCCCCCGTTCCTGGGGCTCTGCTCTGGAATCACTTTCTTGGAGAGACACATGAGCCAGACAACAGGACTCCACCCTTCCCACAAAATGACCCCAAACTCCTGTTAGCTGGGACAAATCCCCAGAGAGGGATACTTGTCCACAGTCACTGAGGCCACCCCCTACAATCTACGGCTATCCTGGACGCATCCAGAGACAAAAGCCTGAAGGAATCTCGCCCTTAATTCACAAGCCAAGGAGCTCACTCTCTATCTGTACATCCGGCCTGCCATACCCTCGGCGCCACTCATAAGCTGAGTTTGTGTTTTCAGAGTTATGTGCCCACAGCCTGGACCCACACACCCTCCAGGCTAGGGCATCTGGAGCCACAGCGAAAGATTGTGCCTGCCCTCTCCAAGGAAAGTGTGCCCAATCCATTGACCACAACCCTACAGGGAAAAGCTCCAAGGCCCCTGAGGCCATCCTGATAGTGTAGGCTGCCCTGGACTAAAAGGGGCACTCTGACACCAGCTGAGCCATTATCACCACTTAGACTCTCAGACAGTGTCCCCAGAGACAGAAGATTGAAATGGACAGGCCCTTAGGCCCTAATTTGAACCTTAGCTTTAGTTTTCATGTGTCTGTCCTCAGAGGACTGGTTTCGTATACCAGCATATTAGGTTTTTCTGAGGCTCCAAACCAAACCTCTCTCGTCTCCACATGGAGTGCTTTCTTACTGGATCTGTATCAAACCCTTCTGGTCGGAGAATTCCACAGGGCCACAGTACAACCATCACATTCCAAGGTCTCCATGGACAGAAACACACATTATGACGCATCCACAGGAGAGGCCATTTCAACTCAGCCCGCTGGTTAGCTTGCCCCAGAGCCAGCAGATCAAACATATCTTGTCGTTAATGGCCAAAGGGAATGCGAGGCATGCTGTTCAGGGATCCATCCTTTGAACCCTCCTCTTCAGTCCTTCCGTATGGTATGTCCTGGAGCCATGCAACAGGACTCGACTGTCTCGCAGAAGGAATCCTTGTGGTTTGTGGCAACCTCCAAACTCAGCGTGGGAAAATTTCGTTGGCCTCATGAGGCACCTGCTTCATGAAGGTGCTATCAAGGGCACAATCCAACCTCAGCCAACGTCTGATCCTCAGCCTGACTTCAGATGCATGACATATCCTTTCAGCCTTTGCAGAGTGTGCCTGCTCCCAACCTCACCCTATCTTTTGTTTTCAGACTCTACCCTAGCACTCCTGGCCCAAAAGCCCTCATGATTGGGAATTCTGGTTCCAGAACGAAGCACTCTGCCTGCCCCCCAAAGAAAAACATTGTCTATGGCATTGCTCAGAAACCCCAAATGAAAATCCACCTGCTCAGCCCTCGGCAACACCCCAATTGCATAGGCTACCCTAAACACTATGCTCTGTCTTACATAGCCTGAGCCCAGACCTTGTGAGAGACATTGAGACAGTTGGCTTCACACCCAGCACATCGAACCTGCCATGGGTTAGGCCATTTCATCCCTTCCCATTGACCTGAGTGTCTTCCTGGAGGTATATTCTGAGGTTGTGTCAGACTATGCATTTTTTCTGGAGCTTCCTATGGAATTGGGGTGGTATTAGGGGCCTTGCAATTTTCTCTTAATCTGGTGGGTTGGGAAACTGAGACAGGCTGACATTCCTTGGGAGAGCTGGCCCAGTGCTGTTGTGTGTTCCTGGAGGCCCCATCCTGGAGGGCATATGGGTCAGGACTCTGGGTCCAAAGTCTTCAGACACAAACTCGGGTAAGAGTTAAGCTCGAGGTGATGGCAGACCCAATCTGCAGACCCTGAGCGACGCATCTCCAGATATGAAATTCGGACGGCTGTGAGGCAGGAGCACAGTCTTTTCTGTCTGACTTGTTTGTCTATGATGGCCACGAAATGGAGGGGTGGCCTCATGGGTCCATGTGAGATTCTACCTCTCTGGGAATTCTGCTCGGCACCCAAGAGTTTGGTGTATTTCCGGGGGATGGGAGGAGTGCAGTTTTCTGAGTCAGGGATCCCATCCAAACAGCCATTCCAGAGATGGGTCCTGGGTTCTGGAGCCTGGATCACCGCAACAAGGCTTAGGATTTGGGCCTAGGGTCCTGCTCTATGTTTTCCTGGTACAGCTCCCGAGTGTTCTTGTTGGAAATGGATATCATTCTGAGGGTCACAATGCCTGTTTTTGCCCAGATGCCCATGCTGAGTGGGTGTGACCTCATGGACTATGCACTTGGCTCCCACTCTGAGGGTTGGACTGCCATCTCAACATTCAGTTTTCCTGCCATGGGGAAGGAGGTGTACTTTTTTATGCTTCAGGTTCCCCCATGGGCAGGAATTTGAGCTAAGTTCTGGGACAGGTGCCTGAATACCCAGTTCATTTTGAGATGAGGTCCTCGGGCCAAGGCAGGACCCACCTGCAGAAAATGAGGCCTGCTTTCTGGGTGGCTGTCAGGAGCTCGGGCTCGAGCTGTGTCAGACAGAACATTCGTGGAGAGTACGGCCTATGATATTGGGGTGCTTTTGAGAGCTGTGCAACTGGATCCTCATGGGGGATTTTTGCACAGACCCTTTCTTTACTTCTTCTATCTGGTGAGCAGGCAGATGGCTGCATTACGGCTCCAGAATATCCAAGTTGGAGGGTTTGCAGGCGAGGAGTGTGAGGACAGAAGTATGAAAACATAAGCTACGGTTACGCTCAGTGCCGAGCACATGTCTATTCCAATGTACAGCAGTTGTTTCGAGATCTTCAGCACCTGGGCAAGGGGAAGATGTCTGCTCACGCTGGAGTTTGTATCCATGATGGCCAACAAATGGTGGGGAGGCCTCAAGAATTCTTGGAGGTTTTTCCAAGCTGGAGCTTGTGAGCTGCTCCAAACATCAAGGTGTCCTACTAAGGGACAGCAGAAGTCTTCTTACAGGGCTCCAGGGTCCCCCATATGGAAGATTCGATAGCAATGCTCTCTGAATGGAGGCCTGGGAAGCCAATCTCGTGTTACCATTGCAGCTGAGGAACAGGGTAAGCTTGAACCAATGACACTGATTCCAAGTTCCAAGTGATTTGCATTGATGGAAGTTCTCAGTCTAACAGGTCCCAATGCTGCTTGGTGTCCAGGGAGACCTTAGAATGTGGTGGCGGCTCTCTGACCATTGAGGATTCTCTATCCTTAGGATTAGACCCAGTAGCCAGGAGCCAGGTTTCCTTCTTGGGACAGGAGGTGTGCTCTTGTATGGCTCACGGACCACAGGTTGGACCATATGCTTGAATTTCCAGAACAGCCCTCTAGGGAGAGAGACCTCAAAACATAAGCTAGGGTTCTGATGAGGTTTTAGGGCCATGGAAATTTCAATCTTCGGACTAAGTGCCATTGGCCTGCATGTCATCCTGGAGGTAGGTGCTGAGGCTGTGTCAGGCTGTGCACTTTTTCCAGAGTGGCCTATGATATTGGGGTGCAGTCAGGGGCCTTGCAGTTTTCTCCTAATCTGGACATTTTGGGAAACTGAGATGGGCAGGGTTTCCTCAGGAGAGCCGGGCCAGTGATGTCATGTGTTTCTCGAGGCCCCATCCTGGAGGTCATGTGTGTCAGGACTTTGGGACCAAAGACTTTAGACACAACCTCAGATAAGAGATAGGAGTGAGGTGATGGCAGTCCGAATCTGAAGACCCTGAGGGAAGCTCCTCGGGATTTGAAATTCAGGTGGCTGGGAGGGAGGAGCACAGGATTTCTGTCTGGATTTTGTGTCTAGGATGGCCACTAAATGGAGGGGTGACCTCATGTGTCCATGGGATATTCTTCCACTCTGGTGATTCTGCTTGGCACCCAAGAGTTTGATTTCTTTCTGGGGAAGAGGAAAAGACTGTATTCCATCTCTGGGATCCTGTCCAAACAGGGATTCCAGAGATGGGTTCTGGGTCCCGACACTGGGAAAACTTAACCAAAGCTTCGATTTGGGTTCCTGGTCCAGATCCCAAGGGGGATCTTTGGAAAGGGGTCTCATTGTGAGGGTCACAATGCCTATTTGTGCCCAGCTGCCCATCCTGTGTAGGCATGGTCTCATGGACCATGCACCTGGTTCCCACTCAGGGTTGTACAGCCATCTCAACATTCAGTTTTCTGGCCATGGGGAAGGAGGAGCACTCTTTTGTGCTTCCGAGTCCCCTATGGGCAGGAATTTGAGCTAAGTCTGGGACAGGTACCTGAATATCCAGGTTGCTTCAAGATGATGGCCTCGGGCCAAGGTTGGACCCACCTGGAGGATATGGGGCCCACTATCTGGGTGGCTGACAGGAGGTCGGGGATCAGGCAGTGTCAGATAGACAATTTATGCAGAGGTCGGTCTATTATATTGGGGTGCCATTGAGGGCCGTGCAGGAGGATCCTCATGTGGGTTTCTGCGAAGACCCATAGGGCACTTCTTTCTGGTGGGCAGGCAGAAAGCTGCACTGTGGCTTCAGAATTCCCAATATGAAGGGCTTGTAGGCGAGGAGTGTGAAGACAGAAGTCTGAATACACAAGCCACGGATAAGCTCAGTGCCGACCACAGGACCATTCCATTGTGCAGTGGTTGTTTCGAGATTTCCAGCACCTGAGTATGGGCGAGGGTCAGATGTCTGCTCACGCTGGGTTTGCATCCATGATGGTCAACGAATTGTGGGGTGGCCTCAAGAATTCTTGGAGATTTTCCCAAGCAGGACCTTGTGAGCTGCTCCAAACAGCAAAGTGTCCTACTGTGGGACAGGGGAAGTCCGCTTACAAGGCTCCAGGGTCCCCCATATAGAAAGATTCGACAGCAGAGGTCTCTGAATGGGGGCCTGGGAAGTCTTCCTTGCATGACCATTGCAGCTGAGGAACATTGCAGGCTTGATCTGCTGGTTTTTGTTCAAATTTCCAAGTGATCTAAGTTGACGGATGTTCTCAGTCTAATGAGTCACAATGCTGCTTGGTGTCCAGGGTGACCTTAGAATGTGGTGGTGAGGGTGCCTGGGTGGCTCAATGGGCTAAGCCGCTGCCTTCGGCTCAGGTCATGATCTCAGGGTCCTGGGATTGAGTCCCGCATCGGGCTCTCTGCTCAGCAGGGAGCCTGCTTCTTCCTCTCTCTCTCTCTGCCTTCCTCTATGCCTACTTGTGATCTCTGTCTGTCAAATAAATAAATAAAATCTATATAAAAAAAAAGAATGTGGTTGTGGGTCTGTGGCCATGCAGGATTTTCCTACCTGAGGGTTAGACCCAGTTCCCAGGAGCCAGGTTCCCTTCTCGGGACAGGAGGGGTTCTCTTGTATGGCTCAGGGACCACATGTCGGATCATATGTTGGATTTCAAGACCAGGCCTCTGGGCACAGAGGCCTGAATATCTAGGCTAGGGTTCTTATGAGGTTGTAGGGGCATGTCATCCTCAACCTTCGGACTTAGGGACTTTGACCTGTGAGTCTTCCTGGAGGTAGATGCTCAGGCTGTGTCAGACTGTGCATTTTTTCCAGAGTGGCCTATGAAATTGGGGTGGGCTCAGGGGCCTTGCAGGCTTTTCCTAATCTGGAGGGTTTGTGCAACTGAGACGGCAGAATTTCATCCAGAGATCAGGCCCAGTGATGTAGTGTGGTTCTGTCAGCCCCATCCTGCAGGGAATGTGGTTAAGGCCTCTGGGACCGAAGTCTTCAGACACAAAATTGTGTATCAATTAAGAGGGAGGTGATGGCAGCCCCGTTCTGCAGACGCTGAGGGCAGCTCCTCAGGATTTGAAATTCGTGTGGCTGGGAGGCAGGAGCAAAGGCTTTTCTGTCTGGATTGTGTCTAGGATGGCCTTGGAATGGTGGGGTGTCCTCATGTGTCCATGGAATATTCTACCTCTCTGGGGATTCTGCCCAGCACCCAAGAGTTTGGTGTCTCACTGGGAAGGAGAGAGCGTGGTTTACTGTTTCAGGGTTTCCGTCAACACAGGGATTCCAGAGATGGGTGATAGGTCCCTGTGCCTGGATAACCCTACAAAGGCTTAGTATTTGGGCCTAGAGGCTTGACTGCCTGGCTCTGTGGGGCTTTGGTTCAGCTCCCATGGAGACTTGTTGGAAATGGGTCTCAGGGTAAGGGTCACAATGCCTGTTTGTGCCCAGATGCCCATCCTGAGTGGGCATTGGCTCTTGTTCCATGCACCTGGATCCCAATATGAGGGTTGGACCACCATATCAACATTTAATTTTCCTTCTATGAGGAAGGAGGAGTACTCTTTTGTGCTTCAGATTCCCCCATGCACAGTAATTTGAGCTATGTTCTGGGACTGGTACGTGAATAACCAGGTTGGTTTGAGATGAAGGACTCAGGTCAAGGCAGGTCACACCTGCCAGATATGGGTCCCGCTATCTAGGTGGCTACCAGGAGGTCGGGGCTCGAGCTGTGTCAGACAAAGCATTAGTTCACAAGGTGGCCTATGATATTGTGGTGCTATAGAGGGCTGTGCTGGTGGAACCTTATATGGAGTTTCACGCAGACCCATAGGGCACCTCTTTTTTCTGGTGGGCAGGCAGAAGGCATTGTGGCTCCCAAATTCCCAATATGGGGGACTTGAAGGCGAGGGGTGTGAGAACAGAAGGCAGAAAACACAATCTATGCTTAATCTCAGTGCCGAGAACATGGCCGTTCCAATGTGCAGTGGTTTTTTCGAGATCTCCAGCATCTGAGTACAGGCGAGGGTCAGATGTCTGCTCATGATAGAGTTTGTATCTATCGTGGCCAACAAATGAAATATCCAGCACCTGAGTAAAGGTGGATTTCAGATGTTTACGCACACTGGAGTTTGTGTCTCTGATGACCGAATGGAGGAGTGGCATCAAGAGGCTGAGGCATGTGAGATTCTCCAAACAGCAAGGTTGTTTTTTCTATTGGACAGTTAGAGTCTGGTATGTTTTCTGCAGGGCCCCCCATGTGAAAAGTATGGGTAGCAGAGCCCTTCCACATGGATGCCTGGATAACACACCTCCATTGACCAATGCAGCTGAGGAACATGCAGGTTCTTTACGGTGCTTCTGGGGCGAAGCACCAAGGTCTTGAGTTGACATGGAATCTCTTGAAGATGGGTTACAATGCTGGTTTTTTTTACCAGGTAGATCTTAGAATGTGTTGGTGGCTAAGATGCCTGCAAGATTCTCCTACCCTGAGGGTTTAACACAGGTCGAAGAGCACGGTTACCTTCTGGGGACAGGAGATGTAGTGTTTTGTGGCTCAGGGACCACATGCCATATCATAAGTTTCTATTCAAGAACAGGCCTTTGCCCGACAACGTAATCTAGGGTTCCAATGAGTCCCAGGGGCATGAGAGGTTCAATCTTCAGACTTAGGAAAGTTGACTTGGGTGTCTGCCAGGATGTAGGTGATCAGGGAGTTTCAGACTGCGCACTTATGTCCAGAGTAACCTCCAATATTGGGGTGGCCACAGGGGCCTTGAATGTTTCAACCAACTCTGGAGGGTTTGGTTAACTGACATGCACAATTTCCATGGGGATGGCAAGCACAGTCCTGTGGTGTGGCTCCAGAGACTCCACCCTGGAGGGCATGTGAGCCATGGTTCTGGGAGGGAAGTCTGCAAACACAAACTCGGGTTAGTTTTAGTGGCTAGGTTATCGCAGGGCAATGTGTAGACCTGGAAGGCTACTTGTCAGGAACAGTAACTGGAATGACCCGAAGGTGGAAGCACAGGCTTTTATATCTGGACTGTGTGTCTAGGGTGACCTCAGAATGTAGCTGTGGCCTCATGGGAGATTTTTCCTCTAAGGATACTGGCGGCTCCCAATATTTTGATGACTTTTTGAGATGGGAAGACTGCTATTTTCGATCTTAGGTGTGCCCCAAAACAGGGATTCCAGAGATGGGCTCTGGGTCTAGGCGCCTGGAAAATCCCACCAAGGGTTGGGATTTGGGCTTATGGGCAGACCAGGCCTGCAATGCAGGATCTTGGTGGTGCAACTGAGAGGGCTTGTTTGGAAGCATGCTCAGGCTGAGCATTACAATGCCTGTTTGTGCCCAGGGTGGCCCTCAGGAGTGGGCGTGGTCCCATTGTCCATTTTCTGGCTCCCACACTGAGGGATGGACACACATTCCAATGGCCAGGTTTCCAGCCATGGGGAAGGAGGAAATATCTATTGTGTTTCATGTTCCCCCATAGGCAGGGATTACAGCAAAGGTCTGGGGACAGATGCCTGAATACCAAGGATGCATAGAGATGACAGATTTGGGCCATGGCCGTTCTCACATGCTGGATATGGGCCCCGCTCTCTGGGTGGCTGACACGAGGTCTGGGCTCAGGCTGTGTCAGACACAGCACTAGTGGCCAGAGAAGTCTATATATTGGGGTTCTCTCCAGGGCCGAGTAAATTGATCCTCATGTAGGGTTTCTGGCGAGACTCACGAAGCACTTCTTTCTGTGGGGCAGGCAGAATGCTGCCTTATGGATCCAGAATTCCCTATCAAGAGGGTTTGGGGTCAAATAGGGTGAGAATGCAATTGTAAACACCAGCTACGCTTAAATTGAGTGCCAAGCGGAAGTCAGTTTCAATGTGCAGCAGCTTATACGAGATATCCAGCACCTGAGTAAGGGCAGATGTCAGATATTTGCTCACACTTGAGTTTGTGTCTAGGATGACGACTAATGGAGGGGTGGCTTCAGGAGGCAATGGAGGATTACCCACGCTTAAGATTGTGAGATGCTCCAAACAACAAGGTTTCCTTCTAATGGACAGGAGGAGTCTGTTTTTTTTTTCCTCCAGGGTCCCTCAAGTGGAAGTTTGTGTAGCAGAGCCCTCCCGCATGGATGACTGGAAAGCACACGTCCAATGACCATTGCAGCTGAGGAACATGACAGGTTCGTTTTGGTGGTTCTGGTGCCAAGTACCAAGGCCTTGAGTTGACTTGGAATCTCTTACAGATGTGTCCCAAAACTGGTTTGTTACAAGGGAGTTCTTAGAATGTATTGGTGGCTATGGGCCACGCTGAGGGTTTGGCACAGGTCGATGTGCACAGTTTCCATCTTGGGAGAGGAGATGTTCTGTTTTGTGGCTCAGGGTACATATGTTGTATCCTGACTTGGTATTCAAGAACAGGCCTCTGAGGATTGATGCTGGCAACCTAATCTAGAGATCCAATGATGTCCTTGGTGCCCATCAGGTTCAATTTTCTTACTAAGGACCATTGATATGGTTGTCTGACTGGATGTAGGTGATCAGGGTGTTTCAGACTGTGCATTTGCATCCAGAGCCACTTCCACTATTGGGGTGGGCTCAGGGGCCTTGCAGGTTTCTCCTAACTTGGAGGCCTTGGGGAACTGTGATGGGCACAGTTTCCTTGGGGATGGCAGGCCCAGTCCTGTGGTAAGGCTTCAGAGACCACCTCCTTGAGGATATGAGAGCCATGGTTTTGGGAGGGAAGTCTGCAAACACAAATTTGGGTCAGGGATAGTGGCAAGGTGATCGCAGGTCCAATGCATAGACCTAGAAGGCATCACGTCAGGAACTGTAATTAGGGTGACTGAAAGCTGGTAGCACAGGCTTTTCTATCTGGATTGTGTGTCCAGGATGGGCTCTGAATGTAGACGTGGTCTCATGGTTCAATGGGAGACTTTTCCTCTCTAAAGATCCTGGTGGATCTCCATAGATTGGTGGTTTTTCAGAGAAGAAAAGAGTGCTCTTTTCCATCTTAGGGGTGCTCCAAAACAGGGAAGAATGCTGTTTTCCAACTTAGGCTTATGCCAAAACAGGGATTCCAGAGACGGGCTCTGGGTCTGGGTGCCCGGATATCCCACCAAGTGTTAGGATTTGGGCCTAGGGGCATTCCAGGCCTGCAATGCAGGATCCTAATGGTGTAACAGAGAGGGCTTGTTTGAAAGCATGCTCAGGCTGAGGGTCATCATGCCTCTTTGTGCCCAGGGGGGCCCTCAGGAGAGGGCGTAGTCTCATTGGCCATATAGCTGGATCCCACTTTGAGGGTTGGACACCCATTGCAACAGCCAGGCTTCCTGCAATGGAAAGAGGAGTTCTCTATTGTGCTTCAGGTTCCCCCATTGGCAGGGTTACAGGAAAGGTCTGTGGAAAGTTGCCTTAATACCAAGGATGTGTACGTATGACAGGCTAAGAATTCCCAGGTAACAAAACAGCCTTGTTACCCATGTTCATGACATTTCATGTAAAAATAAGCCCTTAGTACTTCGCCCCAGAGCCACCAGAATGAACTTGCCATGTTCCTAAGCTGCAATGGTCAGTGGAGGTGTGGTTTCCAGGCAACCATACGGGGGTGCTCTGCTACACAAACTTTGCAATTGCCGGGGACCCTTGAGACAAAAAAACAGAATGCCCCTGTCCGGTAGAAGGAAACCTTCTGTTTGGAGCATCTCACAAGCCCCAGCGTGGGAAATCCTCCATTTCTCTTGAAGCCACCACTCCATTTGTCAGTCATCATAGACACAAACTCCAGCATGAGCAAACATCTGACATCCGCCCTTACTCAGGTGCTGGATTTCAATTCGATCGCTGCACACTGGAACTGCCTTTAGTTTGACTGAATTAAGCCATAGCTTGGGTTTACAATTCCATCCTCAGCCTACTGGTCCACAAGCCCTATTGTGAGGGAATTCTGGAGTTACAACACAATATTCTGCCTTCCCCATAGAAAGAAAAAGGGCCTGGAGAGTCTGCCCAGAAACTCCATATGATGGTCAATCTTCTCGGTGCTAGACGGAACCCTGATTCATAGGCTGCCCTGGGCACTAGTGCTGTGTCTGACATAGCCGGAGCCAGGACCTAGTGTCAGCCACGGAGAGATCAGGGCCCATATCCAGCATGTGAGACCAGCTATGGCCCAAGTCTGTCTTCTCTTCTATTCTTGGTATTCAGGCATCTGTACCCACACCTTTGCTGAAATCCTTGCCATTGGGGGAACCTGAAGCACAATAGAGAACTCCTCCTTCCCCATGGAAGGTATTCTGACAGTTGGGATAGTTGCTCAACCCTCAAAGTGGAAGGCAGCTCCATGGCCAAGGAGACCATGTGCACTCATGATGGCTTCCCCGGGCACAAGCAGGCATTGTGACCTCAGCCTGAGCATGCTTTCAACCAAACGCTCTCAATTGCATCTCTGGGACCCCGAATTGCAGGCCTAGTACACACCTAGGCCCAAATCCTAACCCTGGTGGGATTTTACAGGGGCCCAGACACAGAGCCCATCTCTGGAATCCCTATTTTGGGGGACCCTTAAGATGGAAAACAGCACTCTTCCCTTCCCCGAGATAGTCACCAAACTCTTGGTAGCCACCAGGATCCTTGAGTGGAAAAATCTGCCATAGACCCATGAGAACACACCTGCATTCCGAGGCCATCCTGGACATACAATCCAGATACATATCATGTGCTATCACCTTTGAGTCATCGGATTTACAGTTCCTGACGAGCTGCCTTCCAGGTCTATGCATTGGGCCTGCAATCACCTTGCCATTAACCTAAACTGAGTTTGTGTTTGCAGACTTCCTTCCTAAAACCATGGCTCACATGACCTCCAGGTTCTGGCATCTGAAGCCACACCACAAGACTGTGCCTGAGATCCTCAAGGAAACTGTGCCCATCACTTTTGCCCGATACCTTTAGATTAGGAGAAACCTGCAAGGCCCCTGAGCGCAGCCAAATAATGGAGGCCGCTCTGGGCACAAATGCACAGTCTGAGACACCCTGATCACCTCCATACAGGCAGACACCCAAGTCAATGCTCCTGAGTCAGAAGATTGAACCTGACATGCCCCGAGGACTTCATTGGCACACTAGATTAGGTTTACAGGTATCTGTCGTCAGAGGCCTGCTCTGGAATATCAACTTATGATAAAATATATAGTCCCTGAGCCACAGAACAGAATATGTCCTCCCCAAAAAGGAAGCCATGCTCCTGGAATTGTGTCATACCCTAAGGGTATTTGGATCCTGAATGGCCCCTTAGCAACCAGCACATTCTATGATATTCCTGGTAACAAACCATCATTGTGCCCCATCTTCATGAGACTCCATGTCAACTCAAGGTCTCGATATATTGCCCCAGAGCCACCAGAATGCACCTGCCATGTTCCTCAGCTGCAATGGTCAATGGAGGGGTGATTTCCAGGCATCCCTGTGGGGTTCTCTGCTACAAAACTTTCCACATGGAGAAACCAGAGAAAACAAACCAGACTTCTCCTGTCCGGTAGAAAGAAACTTTGCTATTTGGAGCATCTCACAAGCCCCAGCATGGGAAATCCTCCATGGCCTCTTGACGCCACCCTTCCATTTGTGGGTAATCACAGACACAAACTCCAATGTGAGCAAACATCTGACATCCACCCTTACTCAGGTGCTGGATATTCGAAACGGCAGCTGCACACTGGAACTACCTTTTGCTTTTCACTGAACTTAACCATAGCTTTGTATTACTATTCTATCCTCACCACACTGCTCCACAATATCTCTTGATAGGGAATTCTGGAGCCACAACGCAGTATTCTGCCTTCCACATAGAAAGAAGAAGGACCTGTTGAGTCTGCCCAGAAACCTCACATGAGGATCAATCTACTCAGACCACGAGGCAACCCTGATTAATAGATTTCCCTGACCACTAGTGCTGTGTCTGACAGAGTCTAAGCCCCGACCTCGTGTCAGCCACCCAGAGTTGAGGGCCCATATTTAGCATGAGAGATCGGCCATGGCCCTGGGCCATCATCTGTACCCATCCTTGGTATCCAGTCATCTGTCCCCCAAACTTTGCTGGAATTCCTGCCAATGGCGAACCTGAAACACAATAGAGAACACCTCCTTCCCCATGGCAGGAATATTGGCTGTTGGGATGGTTGTCCAACCCTCAGCGTGGGAGCCAGCTGCATGGCCAAGGAGACCATGCCCACTCCTGAGGGCCGACATGGGCACAGGCAGGCATGGTGATCCTCAGCCTGAGCATGTTTTCAAACAAACACTCTCAGTTGCTCCTCCAGTACCAGCATTGCAGGCCTGGTATGCCCCTAGGCCCAAATCCTAACCCTTGGTGGGATTTTCCAGGTGCCCAGACCCAGAGTCCGTCTCAGAATCCCTGTTTGGGGCACCCTTAAGATGGAAAACAGCACTCTTCCCTTCCCTGAGAAAGGCACCAAACTATTGGGAGCCGCCAGGATCCTTAGAGAGAAAAAATCTCCCATGGACCCATGAAAACAAACCTGCATTCCGAGGCCATCCTGTCCACACAATCCAGAGAGAAAAGTCTTTGCTACCGCCTTCGAGTCATCCTATTTACATTTCCTGACGAGCTGCCCTCCATGTCTATGCATTGGGCCTGTGATCATCTCGACACTAACCCTAACCCCAGTTTGTGTTTGCCGACTTCTCTCCCAAAACCATGGCTTACATGCCCACCAAGATGTGTACCCTCAAGCCACATCACAGGAAAGTTCCTGCCATCCCCAAGATGTGCCCATCAGGTTGTCCAAACCCTCTAGATTAGGAGAAACCTGCCAGGCCCCTGAACCCACCCCAATATTGGCGGTTGCTCTGGATGCAAACGTGCAGTCTGAAACACCCTGAGCACCTCCATCGAGGCAGAAAGCCAAGTCAATGGTTCTGAGTCAGATGATTGAACCTGACATGCCCCTAGGACTTCACTGGAACCCTAGATTGGGTCTTCAGACATCTGTTCTCAGAGTCCTGTTCTGGAATACCAAGTTATGATACAACATGTGGTCCCTGATTCCCACAACAGAACATCTCCTGTCTCCAGAAGAAAAATGTGCTCTTGGATCTATGTCCAACTTTCAGGGTAGATGGATCCTGCATGACCCATTAGCCCCAGCACCTTCTATGATCTCCCTGGTAACAAACCAGCATTGTGACCCAACTTCCTGAGACTTGATGCCAACTCAAGGTGTTGGTACTTTGCCCAAGAGCCATGAAACGAATCTGCCATGTTCCTCAGGTACAAAGGTCAATGGACGTGTGCTTTCTAGGCATCCAAGAGGTAGTTCTCTGCTACACAAAAATTCCACATAGGGAACCCTAGAGCAAACAAATAAGACTGCTCCTGTCAGGTTGAAGGAAACCTTGGTTGTTTGGAGCATCTCACAAGCCCCAGCCTGGGAAGTCCTCCACATTCTCTTGATGCCCACCCTCCATTTGTTAGTCATCATAGACACAAATTCCAGCATGAGCAAACATCTGACATCTGCTCTTACTCAGGTGCTGGATATTCGAATCAGTCACGCACACTGGAAATACCTTTCACTTGACACTGTATTCTTGCATAGTTTGGGTTTACAATTCCATCCTCACCCTACTGGACTGCAAGTCCTCTTGAGAGGGAATTAGGGAGACAAAACGCAACATTCTGCCTTCCCCATAGAAAGAAGAAGGGCCTGGTGAGTCTGCCCAGAAACTCCCCATGAAGATCAATCTACTTGGCCCTCGAGGGAACCCCGATTTATACTTTGCGCTGGCCACTAGCGCTGTGTCTGAGAGAGCCTGAGCCCCAACCTCGTGTCAGCAACCCAGAGTGTGGGGCCCTTATCCAGCATGTGGGACTGGCCATGGCCCAGTCATCTCTACCCATCCTTGGTATTCCGGCAACTATCCCAGACCTTTGCTGGAATCCCTACCAGTGGGGGAACCTGAAGCACAATTGAGAACTCCTCCTTCCCCATGGCAGGAAGCCTGGCTGTTGCTATGGGTGCCCAACCCTCAGAATTAGAACCAGGTGCATGGCCAAAGAGACAACACCCAATCATAAGGGCCGCCTGGGCCAAAGCAGGCATTGTGTCCCTCAACCTTAGCATGCATTCAAACAAATGCTCTCAGTTGTTTCTGCAGGGTCCCGCATCGCAGGCCTGGTATGCCCTTAGGACCAAATCCTAACACTTCGTGGGATTTTCCATGCCAACATAACCAGAGCTCGTCTCTGGAATCTCTGTTTTGAAGCACCCCTATGATGGAAAACAGCAATCTTCCCTCCCCTGAGAAAACTATTAGGAGCTGCCAGGATGCATAGAGAGGAAAAATCTCCCAGGGCTCCATAAGACCACACCTTCATTCCGAGGCCATCCTGGACACACAATCCAGATACAAGAGACTGTGCTACCACCTTCGAATCACCTGGTTTACAGTTCCAGACGAGCTGCCCTACAGACCTACGCATTGGGCCTGTGATCACCTCGCCATTAACCCTACCCCAAGTTTGTGTTTGCAGACTTCTTTCCCAAAACCATGGCTCACATGCCCTCTATGATGGGTCTCTGTAGCCACACCACAGGAAAGATCCTGCTATCCCCAATGAAACTGTGTCAATCACAGTTGCCCAAACCCTCCAGATTAGGAGAGACCTGCAAGTCCCCTGAGCCCAGTCCAATATTGGAGGCCACTCTGGACACAAATGCACAGTGTGCAACACCCTGATCACCTCCATCCAGGAAGACACCCAAGTCAATGGTCCTGCGTCAGAAGATTGGTCCCTGAACCCCACAATAGAATATCTCCTGTCCCCAGATGGAAATCGTGCTCTTCAACTTGTGTCAAGGGTCGGGGTATATGAATTATGCACAGCCCCTTAGCCCCCAGCACATTCTAAGATCTCTCTGGTAACAAACAAACAGCATTGTGATCCATCTTCATGAGATTCCATGTCACTTCAAGTCCTTGGTAATTCGCCCCAGAGCCACCAGAATGAACCTGCCATGTTCCTCACCTGATATGGTCAGTGGAGGTGTACTTTCCAGGCATCCATGTGGGAGTGCTCTTCTACTTATTCTTTCCACATGTGGGACCCTGGAGCAAACAAACCAGACTGCCACTGACCAGTAGAAGGGAACCCTCTGTTTGGAGCATCTCAGAAGCACCAGCAGGAGAAATCCTCCATGGCCCTTGACACAACCCCTCCATTTGTCAGTCATCATAGACAAAAACTCCAGCATGAGAAAACATCTGAAATGTGCCATTATTTAGATTCTGCATTTTCTTTTCCACCACTGCACACTAGAACTGCGTTTCACTTGACACTGAATATATCCATAGCTTGGGTTTAGAATTCCATCCTCAGCCTCCTGGTCTGCAAGCCCTCTAGGGAGGGAATTTGGAGCCACAAGGCAACATTCTCCATTCCCACTAGAAAGAAATAGGGCCTGGTGAATCTTCCCAGAAACTCCACATGAGGTTCAATCTACTTGGCACTCGATGGAACCTTGATTTATAGGCTGTCCTGGGCACTAGTACTAGTACTAGTACTAGTACTAGTACTGTGTCTGACAGAGACTGAGCCAAGACCTAGTTTCAGGCACCCAGAGATATGAGCCCATATCCAGCATGTGAGATTGGCCAGGGCCCAAGTCCATCATCTCTACCCATCCTTGGTATTCAGGCACCTGTCCCCAGACCTTTTATGTAATCCCTACCAATGGGGTAACCTAAAGCACAATAGAGAACTCCTCCTTCCCCATGGTAGGAATCCTGGCTGTTGATATGAGTGTCCAAACCTCAAAGTGGGAGCCAGCTGCATGGCCAAGGAGACAATGCCCACTCATGAGGGCTGCCCTGGGCACAAGTAGCCATTGTAACCCTCAGCTTGATCAAGCCTTCAAAAAAATGCTCTTAGTTGCACCTCCAGGATCCTGCATTGCAGGCCTGATATGCCCTTAAGCCCAAATCCTAACACATCGTGGGATGTTCCATGTGCACATACCCAGAGCCCGTCACTGGAATCCCTGTTTTGAGGCACCCCTAAGATGGAAAACAGCACTCTTCACTTCCCTGAGAAAGCCACCAAACTAATGGGATCTTCCAGGATCCTTGAGAAGAAGAATCTCCCATGGTCCCATGTGTCCACACCTGTATTCCGAGGCCAGCGTGGATATGCTATCCAGATACAAGAGACTGTGCTACTGTCTTCGAGTCACCTGATTTACAGTTCCTGACGTGCTGCCCTCCAGATCTTTGGATTGGGACTGTGAACACCTCTCCATTAACCTTATCCCGAGTTTGTGTTTGCAGATCTCTCTCTAAAAACCATTGCTCACATGTCCTCCAGGATGGGGCCCCTAGAGTCACACCACAAGACTGTGCTTGCCATCCCCAAGGAAACTGGGCCCATCACAGTTGCCCAAACCCTCCTGATTAGGAGAAACCCGGAAGGCTCCTGAGCACATCCCAATATTGGAGGCTGCTCTGGATGCAAATGCACAGTCTGAAACACCCTGATCACCTCCATCCAGGCAGACACCCAAATCAATGGTCCTGAGTCAGATAATTGAACCTGACATGGCCCTAGGACCTCATTGGAAGAGGGATTAACTTTTCAGGCACCTGTCCTCAGAGGCCTCTTCTGGAATACCAACTTATGATACAAATTATGGCCCCTGAGCCCCAGGGTGGGAAATCCTCCATGGCCTCTTGACGCCACCTCTCCATTTGTTGGTCATCATAGACACAAACTCCAGCCTGAGCAAACATCTGACATCCGCCCATATTCAGGCGCTGATATTGGAATCAGCTGCTGCACACTGGAACTGCCTTTCGCTTTGCAATGAATTTAAGCATAGCTTCAGACTACAATTTCATCCTCACCCTACTGGTCTGCCATGTCTCTTGATAGGGAATTCTGGAGCCACAACGCAACATTCTGCCTTCTTCATAGATAGAAGGACCTGGTGAGTCTGCCCATAAACTGCACATGAAGATCAATATACTCAGCCCAGGAGGGAACCCCTATTTATAGTTTGCCCTAGCCACTAGTGCTGTGTCTGACAGAGCCTGAGCCCCTACCTTGTGTCAGCAACCCAGAGGGTGGGGCCCACATTAACCATGTGAGACCGGCCATGGCCCAGGGCTGTCATTACTACCCATCCTTGGTATTCAGGCATCTGTCCCCTAGATCTTAGCTGGAATCCCTACCAATGGGGGGACCTGAAGCACAATAGAGAATTCATCCTTCGCCATGGCAGGAATCCTGGCTTTTGGATGGGTGTCCAACCCTAGGAATGGGAACTGGCTGCATGGCTGAGTAGACATCGCCCAATCCTGATGGCCTCCGGGGCACAAGCAGGCATTGGGACCCTCAGCTTGACCATACTTTCAAACAAACGCTCTCAGTTGCACCTCCAGGATCCCGCATTGCAGGCCTGGTATGGCCCTAGGCCTAAATATTAACCCTTGGTGGGATGTTCCAAGCATTTAGAACCAGAGCTCATCTCTGGAATGCCTGTTTTGGGGCACGCCTAAGCTGGAAAACAGTACTCATCCCTTCCCTGAGAAATCCAACAAACTATTGAGAACCGCCAGGATCCTTGAGAGGAGAAATCTCCCATGGACCCTTGAGACAACACCTGCAATAAAGGCCATTCTGGAAATTAAATCCAGATACAATTACCTGTGCTACCACCTTTGAGTTACGTGATTTACAGTTCCAGAATTGCTGCCCTCCTGGTCTATGGATTGGGTCTATGATCACCTTGCCACTAACCCTAACCTAAGTTTGTGTTTGCAGACTTCTCTCTCAAAATCATGGCGCACATGTCCTCCAGGATGGGGTCTCTGGAGTCACACCACAGGACAGTTACTGCAATCCCCAAGAAAACTGCCCATCACAGTTGTCCAAAAACCCCATATAAGGAGAAACCTGCAAGGAACCTGAGCCAACCCCAGTATTGGATGCCACTCTGGACACAAATGCACAGTCTGAAACACCCTCATCACCTGCATCCACTCAGACACCAGAGTCAATGATCCTGAGTCAGAAGATTGAATGACATTCCCCTAGGGCCTCATTCAAACCCTTTATTAGGTTTTCAGGCTTCTGTCCTCAGAGACCTGTTCTGGATTACCAATTTATGATACAACATATGGCCGCTGAGCCCCACAACAGAATATCTCCAGCCCCCAGAAGCAATCCGGGCTCTTGGGCCTGTGTCAAATCCTCAGGCTAGATGAATCCTGCATGGCCCATTAACCACCAGCACATTCTACGATCTCCCTGGTAACAAACCAACATTTTGACCCATCTTCATGAGGTTCCATGTCCAATCCAGTCTTTATATCTTCGCCTCAAAGCCACCAGATGCCATGTTCCTTCGCTGTCATGGTCAATGAAGGTGTGCTTTCCAGTCACCCATGTGGGAGATCTATGTTATCTGATCTTTCGACATGGGGAACCATGGAGGAAACAAATCAGACTGCCCCTGTCTGGTAGAAGGAAACCTTGCTGTTTGGAGCATCTCAAAAACACCAGATTGGGAAATCCTCCATAACCTCTTGACGCCACCCCTCCATTTTTGTGTCATCATAGACACAAACTCCAGCATGAGCAAATATCTGACATCCACCCTCACTCAAGTGCTGAATATTGGATTCAATCATTGCACACTGGAAATTTCTTTCGCTTGATACAGAATGTAACCATAGCTTAGGTTTACAATTCCATCCTCAGCCTCCTGGTCCACAAGCCCTCTTGATAGTGAATTCTAGAGCCACAAAACAGCATTCTGCCTTCCCCTTACAAACAAGAAGGGCCTGGTGAGTCTGCCCAGAAACCATACATGAGGATCAATCTGCTCGGCACTCGAGGGAACCCCAATTTATAGGCTGCCCTGGGCACTAGTGCTGTGTCTGACAGAGCCTGAGCCAAGACCTAGTGTCAGCCACCCAGTGATCGGGACCCATATCCACGATTTGATACTGGCCATGGCCCATGTCCATCATCTTTACCCATCCTTGGTATTCAGGCCTCTGTCCCCAGACCTTTGCTGGAATCCCCGCTAATGGGGGAACCTGAAGCACTATAGAGAACTCCTCTTTCCCCATGGCAGGATTCTGGCTGTTGGGATGGTTGTCCAACCCTCAAAGTGGGAGCCAGCTGCATGGCCAATGTGACCACGCCCACTCATGAGGGCCACCTGGGCATAAGCAAGTATTGTGACCCTCAGCCTGAGAATGATTTCAAACAAGCCCTCTCAGTTGCACCTCCAGGATCCTGCATGCAGGCCTGGTAAGCCACTAGGCCCAAATCCTAACACTTGGTGGGATTTTCCAGGGGACCAAACCCAGAGTCCGTCTCTGGAATCCATATTTTGGGTCACCCCTAACATGAAAAACAGCACTCTTCCCTTCCCCAAAAAAGCCACCAACTATTGGGAGCCACCAGGATCCTTAGAGAGGAAAAATCTCCCATGGACCCATGAGGCCACAACTGCATTCTGAGGCCATCCTGCACACAATACAGAGAAAAAAGCCTGTGATTCTGCCTTTGAGTCACCCGATTAACAGTTCCTGAAGAGCTGCCATCCATGTCTATGCATTGGGCCTGTGATAACCTTGCCACTAACCCTAACCCAAGTTTGTGTTTTCAGACTTCCCTCCCAAAACCATGGCTCACATGCCCTCCAGTTTGTGATAACTGGAGCCACACCACGGGATTGTACCTGTCTTCCCAAAGGAAACTGTGATTGTCACTATTAAACAAACCCTCTAGATTAGGAGAAACCTGCAAGTCCCCTAAGCCCAGCCCAATATTGGAGGCCACTCTGGACGCAAATGCACAGTCTGACACACCATATCACCTACATCCAGGCTGATATCCAAGTCAATGGTCCTCAGACAGAAGATTGAACCTGACATGCTCCTAGGATTCACTGGAACACTAGAATAGGTTTTCAGGTATCTGTACTCAGAAGGCTGTTCTGAATATCAATGTATGATACAATATGTTCACTGAGCCACACAAAAGAACATCTCCTGTCCTTAGAAGAAAGCTGTGCTCTGGACCTGTGTCAAACACTCTGGGTAGATGAATCCTTCAAGGCCCCCTGGCAACCAGCACATTCTATGATCTCCCTGACAACATACCAGCATTGTGACCCATTTTCATGAGACTCCATGACAACTCCAGCCCTTGGTACTTCGGCCCAGAGCCACCAGAATGAAACTGCCATGTTCCTCTGCTGCCATGGTCAATGTAGGTGTACTTTCCAGGCATCCAGCGGGAGTGCTCTGATACCAACTTTCCACATGGGGAACCCTGGAGGAAACAAACCAGACTCCCCTGTACGGTAAAAGGAATCTTTTCTGTATGGAGTATCTCAAGCCTGAGGGTGGGTAATCCTCCATGGCCTCTTGAGGCCACCCATCCATTTGTTGGTCATCATAGACACTAACTCCAGCGTGAGCAATCAACTGACATCTGCACTTACTCAAGTGCTGGATATTTGAATCAGCTGCTACACACTGGAATTGCCTTATGCTTGGCACTGAATTTAAAAGTAGCTTGGCGGGACGCCTGGGTGGCTCAGTTGGTTAAACAGCTGCCTTCGGCTCAGGTCATGATCCCAGCGTCCTGGGATCGAGTCCCACATCAGGCTCCTTGCTCCGCAGGGAGCCTGCTTCTCCGTCTGACTCTGCCTTCCACTCTGTCTGCCTGTGCTCGCTCTCGCTCGCTCTCTGACAAATAAATAAAATCTTGAAAAAAAAAAAGTAGCTTGGGTTTGCAATTCCATCCTCACCCTGGTGTTCAGTAAGCTCTCTTGATAGGGAATTCTGAAGCCACAACACAGCATTCTGCCTTCCCCATAGCAAGAAAAAACAGCCTGGTGAGACTGCCCAGAAACCCTACATGAGGATAAATCTACTCGACCCTCGAGTGAACCCCATTTATAGGTTTACCTGGCCACTAGCGCTGAGTCTGACAGAACCTCGTCTCTGACCTCGTGTCAGGACCCAGAGACTGGGCTCCAACTCCAGAATGTGAGACCAGCCATGTCCCAGGGCTGTCATCTCTACCCATTCTTGATTCAGGCATCTGTCCCCAGACATTTGCTGAAATCCCTGCCAATGGGGGAACCAGAAGCACAATAGGGAAATCCTCCTTAACCCATGGCAGGAATGATGGCTCTTGGGATGGGTTTCCAGACCTCAGAGTGGTAGCCAGCTGAATGGCCAATGATAACCCGCCCACTCATGAGGGCCGCCCTGGACACAAGCAGGCATTGTGACCCCCAACATGAGCATGCTTTCAAACAAACACTCTCAGTTGCATTCCAGAATCCAAATTTGCAGGCCTGATATTCCCCTAAGCACAAATCCTAACACCTGGTGGGATTTTTCAGGGGACCAGAAACACAGCCTGTCTCTGGAATCCCTGTTTTGGGACACCCCTAAGATGTAAAATAGCACTCTCCCCTTAGCCAAGAAAGCCACCATAGTATAGGGAGCCGCTAGGATCCTTGAGAGGAAAAATCTCCCATGGATCCATGAGACCACACCTGCATTCCGAGGCCATACTGGACACAAAAGCCAGATACACAAGCCTGTGCTACCACCTTCAAGGCAACTAATTTATAGTTCCAGACGAGCTGCTCTCCAGGTCTATGCATTGGGCCTGCGATCACCTCACCGCTAACCTTAACCCGAGTTTGTGCTTACAGACTTCTATCCCGAAACCATGGCTCATATTTCCTCCAGGATGGGGTCTCTGGAGCCACACCAAAGGACTGTGCCTGCCATCCCCAAGGAAAATGTGTCCATCACATTTGCCTAAAACTTCGAGATAAGGAGAAACCTGCAAGGCCCCTGAGCCCACCCCAATACTGGAGGCCCCTCTGGACACAAATGTGCATTCTGAAATACGCTGATCACCTGAATCCAGGCAGATACCCAAGTCAGTGTTTCTCAGTCAGAAGATTGAACCTGACATGCTCCTATGACCTCATTGTAACCCCTGATTAGGTTTTCAGGCATCTGTAATCAGAGACCTGTTCTGGAGTACCAACTTAAGATACAACATATGGTCCCTGATCCCCACAACAGAACATCTCCTTTCTCTAGATGGAAGCCGTGCTCTTGGAACTGTGTCAAACCCTCAGGGTAGATGAATCCTACTTGGCCCGTAGCCACCAGCAGATTCTAAGATCTCACTGGTAACAAGCCAGCATTGTGAGCCATCTTCATGAGATTCCATGTCAACTACAGGCCTTGGTACTTCACCCCAGAGCCTTCAGAAAGAACCTGCCATGTTCCTCAGCTGCAATGTTCATTGGAAGTGTGCTTTCCAGGCATCCATGTGGGAGTGCTCTGCTACCCAAACTTTCCACATGGGGGACTCTCGAGCAAACAAATCTGACTGCCCTGTCCTGTAGAAGGAAACCTGGCTGTTTGGAGCATCTCACAAGCTCAAGTGTGGGAAATCCTCTATGACCTCTTTTCAACTCCTCTCCATTTGTCGGTCATTATAGACACAAACTCCAGCTTGAGCAAACATCTGACGTCTGCGCTTACTCAGGTGCTGGATATTAGAATCAGGAGCTGCACACTGGAAATGCCATTCGCTTGTCACTGAATTTATTCATAGCTTGGGTTTACAATTCCATCCTCACCCTACTGGTCCACAAGCCCTCATGATAGGGAATTCTGCAGCCACAACACAGCATTCTGCCTTCCCAATAGAAAGAAGAAGGGCCTGGTGAGTCTGCCCAGAAACTCCACATTATGATCAATCTACTTGTCCCTTGAGGGAACCCTGAATTATAGACAGCCCTGGCCCCTAGTGTTGTGTCTGACAGAGCCTAAGCCCCGACCTCGTGCCAGCCACCTAGAAGGCGGGGCCCATATCCCGCATGTTAGACTGGCCATGGAACAGAGCCGTCATCTTTACCCATCCTTGGTATTCAGGCATGTGTCCCCAGACCTTTCTTGGAATCCCTACCAATGAGGGAACCTGAATCACAATAGAGAAATCCTCATTCCCCATGGCAGGATTCCTGTAAGTTCGGAAGGGTGTCCAACACTCAGAGTGTTAGCCTACTGAATGGCCATTGAGACCACCCCCATTCCTGAAGGCCACCCTATGTAAAAGCTTGCATAGTGACCCTCAGCCTGAGCATGCTTTCAAACAAACGCTCTCAGTTGTATCTCCAGGACTTGCATTGGAGGCCTGGAAAGCCCCTATGCCCAAATCATAACCCTTGGTGGGTATTTCCAGGTGCCCAGAGCCAGAGCACTTCTCTGCAATCCCTGTTATGGGACACCCTTAATATGGAAAACAGAACTCTTTCCTCTCTGAGAAAGCCACCACATTATAAGGAGCCACCAGGATACTTGAGAGGAAATATCACCCATGGACACCTGAGACCACAACTGCATTCTTAGTCCATCGTGGATACACAATCCAGATAAAAAAGCCTGTGCTACCTCCTTTGAGGCATGCGATTTACATTTCACACGGAGCTTCCCTCCAGGAGTATGCATTGGGCCTACAATCACTTCGCCACTAAACCTAACCCGCATTTGTGTTTGCAGACTTCCCTCCCAAAACCATGGCTCTCATGCCCTCCAGCATGGGGTCTCTGGAGCCACACCACAGGACTGTGCCCACCATTGCCAAGGAAACTGTGCCCATCAAATTGCCCTATCTTTCCAGATTAGGAGAAACCTGCAAGGCCCCTGAGCCCACCCCAATACTGGTTGCCACTCTGTACACAAATGCACAGTCTGGAACACCCTGATCACCTACATCTAGGCAGACTTTGAAGTCAATGATACTGAGTCAGAGGATTGAACCTGACATTCCGTTAGGATTTTATTGGAACCCTAGATTAAATTTTCAGGCATCTATCCTCAGAGGCCTGTTCTGCAATACCAAATTATGATACATTTGGTCCGTTAGCCCCACATCAGAACATCTCTGGTCCGAGAAGGAAACCGTGCCCTTTGACCAGTGTCAAACCTTTAGGGTAGATGAATCCTACATGGTCCCTTAGCCACCAGCACACTGTAAGGTCTCCATGGTAACAAACCTGCATTATGACCCATCTTCATGAGACTTCATGTCAACTCCAGGCCTTGGTAATTCGCCCAAGAGCCACCAGAACGAATTGGCCATGTTTCTCAGCTGCAATTTTAATGGAGGTGTGCTTTTCAGGCATCCACGTGGGAGTGCTCTGCTACCCAAACTTTCCACATGGGGGACCCTGGAGCAAATAAACCAGACTCCCCCTGTGTGGTAGAAGGAAACTTTCCTGTTTGAAGCATCTCACAAGCCCCAGCATGTGAAATCCTCCATGGCCTCTTGACACCACCCCTCCATTCATCGGTCATCATAGACATAAACTCCAGCATGAGGAAATGTCTGACTTTCACCTTTACTCAGGTGCTGGATATCTGGAATCAGACACTGCACAATGGAACTGCCTTTTGCTTGGCACTGAATTGAACCTTAGCTTGAGTTTACAATTTCATCCTCACCCTACTGGTCCCCAAGCCCGCTTGATAGGGAATTCTGGGGCCACAACGGAGCTTTTTGCCTTCCCCTTAGAAAGAAGAAGGGCATGGTGATTCTGCCCAGAAACTCTGCATGAGGATCAATCTGCTCAGCCCTTGAGGGATCCCTGATTCATACTCAGCCCTGACCACTAGTTCTGTTTCTGACAGAGCCTGAGTGCTCAATTCATGTCAGCTACTCAGAGAGTCAGGCATGTGAGACTGGCCATGTCTCAGGTCCCTCATCTCTACCCATCCTTGGTATTCAGGCATCTGTCCCCAGACATTTGCTAGAATACCTGCTAATGGGGGAACCTGAGGCACAATAGAGAATTCTTCCTTTTCCATGGCAGGAATCCTGGTAGTTGGGATGGGTGTCCTACATTAAAGTGGTAGCCAGCTGCATGGCCAAGGAGACAACTCCCACTCATAAGGGCTGCCCTAATCACATCAGGCATTGTGACACTCAGACTAGCATGCTTTCAAACAAACGCTCTCAGTTGTACCTCCAAGTCACACATTGTAGGCCTGGTACTCCCCTAGGCCCAAATCCTAATCCTGGTGGGATTTTCCAAGCACCCAGACTCACAGCCCTTCTCTGGAATCCCTTTTTGGGGAACATCTAAGATTGAAAACAGCACTCTTCCATTCAAACGAGAAAGCCACCATACTATTGGGAGCTTCCAGGATCCGTAGAGAGGAAAATACTCTCATGGAAACATTAGAACACACCTGCATTCCAAGGCTATCATGGACACACAATCCAGATACAAAAACCAGTGCTAGTGCCTTCGAGGTACGTGATTTATAGTTCCTGACGATCTGCCCTCCAGGTCTATGCATTGGGCCTACGATCACCTCGCAACTCAACCTAATCCGAGTTTGTGATTGCAGACTTCTCTCCCAAAACCATGGCTTACATGCCCTCCACGATGGAGTCTCTGGAGCCACACCATAGGACTGTGCCTGCCACCCCCAAGGTAACCGTGCCCACAAATTTTCCTAAACCTTCAAGATTAGGAGAAACCTGCAAGGCCCCAGAGCCCACCCCAATATTGGAGGCCACTCTGTACACAAAGGCACAGTCAGAAACACCCTGATTGCCTACATATAGGCAGACACCGAAGTCAATGGTCCTGAGTCTGATGATTGAACCTGAAATTCCCCTTGGACTTCATTGGAACCCTAGATGAAGTTTTTAGGCATCTGTCCTCAGAGGCCTGTTCTGGAATTCCAACTTATGATACAACATTTGGTCCGTGAGCCCCACAACAGAACATCTCCGATACCCAGAAAAAAACCGTGTTCTTCGACCGGTGTCAAACCATCAGGATAGACTAATCATACATGGCCCCTTAGCCACCAGCACATAGTAAGATTTCCGTGGTAACAAAACTGCATTGTGACCCAACTTCATTAGAAACCAGGCCTTGGTACTTTGCCCTAGAGCAACCAGAAAGAACCTGCCATGTTCCTTAGGTGCAATGGTCAATGTAGGTGTGCTTTCCAGTATCCACGTGCGAGTACTATGCTACCCAAACTTTGCACATGCGGGAACCTGGTGTAAACAAACCAGACCTCCCCTGTCCAGTAGAAGGAAACCTTATGTTTGGATCAACTCACAGGCCTCAGCATGTAAACTGCTCCATGGCCTCTTGATGCCACCACTCCATTGGTCGGTCATCATAGACACAAACTCCAGTCTAAGCAAACATCTGACATGCACCCTTATCCCGGTGCTGGATGTCTTGAATAAACCACTGCACATTGGAACTGCCTTCCACTTGGCACTGAATTGAACCATAGCTTGTGTTTACAATTCCATCCTCACCTGACTGGTCCCTAAGCCCTCTTGATAGGGAAATCTGGGGCCACAACGCAGCATTCTGCCTTCCCCATCGAATGAAGAAATGCCTGGTGAGTCTGCCCTGAAAACCCACATGAGGATCAATCAGATCGGCCCTCGAGTCAACACCGATTTATAGGCTGCCATGGCCACTAGTGCCGTGTCTGACAGAGCCTGAGCTCGACTGAGTTTCAGCCACTCGAGAGCAGGCCCCATATCTAGCATTTGGGATTGCCATGGCCCAAGTATGTCATCTCTACCCATCCTTGATATTCAGGCACCTGTCCCCAGACCTTGGCAGGGATCCCTGCCAATTAGGGAACTTAAAGCACAATAGAGAACTCTTCTTTCCCCATGGCAATAAACCTGGCTTTTGGGATGGGTGTCTACCCTCAAAGGGGGAGCCAGTTACAACATCAATGACACCACACACACTCCTGAGGACTACCCTTGGCACAAACAGGCATTGTGACCCTCACCCTGAGCATGCTTTCAAAAAATCCCTCTCAGATTCACCACAATGATCCCTCATTTCAGGCCTGGTATGCCTGTAGGTTCAAATCATAAAACTTGGTGGGATTTTCGAGGTGCCCAGACCCAGAGACCATCTCTGGAATTTTTGTTTTGGTGCACCCTTCAGATGGAAAACAGCACTCATCCCTTCCCCAAAAATGTCACCAAATTATGAGGAGCCACCAGGATCCATAGAGAGGCAATGTCTCCCATGGACCCATGAGAACACACCTGCATTCCGAGGCCATCATGGACACACAATCCGGAGAGAAAAGCCTGTGCTACTGCCTTCCATTCACCCTAATTACAGTTCCAGATGAGCTGCTCTCAAGGTATATGCATTGGGCCTGTGATCACCTCGCCACTCACCCTAATTCGAATTTGTGTTTGCAGACTTATCTACCAAAACCATGGCACACATGCCCTCCAGGATGGGGTCTCTGGATCCACACTGCAGGACTGTCCCTGCCATCCACAAGGAAACTGTTTCCATCACAGTTGCCCAAACTGTCTAGATTAGGAGAAACCTACAAGGCCTCTGGGCCTACCCCAATTTCGGCGGCCGCTCTGAACACAAATGCACAGTCTGAAATACCCTGATCCCCTACATCCAGGAACACAGCCAAGTCAATGGTCCTGAGTCAGAATAATGAACCTAACATGCCCCTAGGACGTCATTGGAACCATTGATTCGGTTTTCAGACATGTGTCCTCAGAGGCCTGTTCTAGAATGCGAACTTATGATACAACATGTGGTGCCTGGGCCACACAACAGAACATCTCCTGTCCCCAGAAGGAAACCGTGCCCTATAATCTGTGCAAAATCCCAGAGTAGTAGATTCCTCCACAGCTACTAAGCCACCAGCACATTCTAAGATCTACCTGGTAACAAACCAGCTGTGTGGCCCATCTGCAAGAGATTCCATGTCAAATCAAGGACTTGGTACTTTGCTACAGAGACACCAGAATAAAGCTGCCATGTTCTTCAGTTGCAATGGTCAATGAAGTTGAACATTCCAGGCATCCATGCGGTAGAGCTCTGCTACCCAAACTTTCTACATGGGGGACCCTGGAGCAAATAAACCACACTCCACCTGTCCAGTAGAACGAAACCTTGCTATTTGGAGCAGCTCATGAGTCTCAACGTGAAAATCCCTCCATGGCTTCTTGACGCCACCCCTCCATTTGTCAGTCATCATAGACACAAACTCCAGTGTGAGCAAATATCCGACATCCTCCCTTACTAAGGTGCTGGATATCTCGAAAAAGCTGCTGGACACAGGAACTGCCTTCCGCTTGGCAGTGAATTGAACTGTAGCTTGTGTTTACAATTCCTTCCTCACCCGACTGGTCCCCAAGCCTTCTTGATAGCGAATTATGGAGACACAACACAGCATTCTGCCTTCCCGATAGAAACAAGTGCCTGGTGAGTCTGGCCAGAAACCCCACATGAGGATCAATCTGCTCGGCCCTATATCGGAGGGACCCTGATTTATAGGTTGCCCTGGCCACTAGTGCTGTGTCTGACAGAGCCTGAGCCCAGACCTAGTGTCAGTCACCAGAGTTTGAGCCCCACATCTAGCATTTGGGATTGCCATGGCTCAAGTATTTCATCTCTACCCATCCTTGGTATTCAGGCACCTGTCCCCAGACCTTTGCTGGAATCCCTGACAATGGGGCATCCTGAAGCACAATAGAGAACTCCTCCTTCTTCATATCAGGAAACTTGGCTGTTAGGATGGGTGTTCAACCCTGAAAGGGGGAGTCATTTACAAGTCCAGTGAGACCACACAAACTCCTCAGGGATGCCCTGGAGGCAAACAGGCCTTGTGACCCTCAGCCTGAGCATGCTTTCAAACAATCCTTCTCTGTTGCACCACCATGAACCCGCATTGCAGGCCTAATATGCCCCTAAGCCCAAATCATAGCACATGTTGTGATGTCCCAGATGCCATGAACCAGAGCCCGTCTCTGGAATCCCTGTTTTGGGGCACCCATAAGGTGGAAAACATCACTCTCCCCTTCCCCGAAAAAGCCACCAAACTATGGAGAGCCACCAGGATCCATAGAGAGGAAAAGACTCCCATGGACCCATGAGACCACACCTGCATTCCAAGGCCATGCTGGACACACAATCCAAAGAGAAAAGCCTGTGCTACTGCCTTCCAGTCTCCCTCATTATAGTTCATGAGGAGCTTCCCTCCAGGTCTACGCATTGGGCCTGTGATCACCTCGCCACTCACCCTAATTTGTATTTGTGTTTGCAGACTTCTCTCCCAAAACCATGGCTCACATGCCCACCAGAATGTTATCTCTGGAGCCACACCACAGAACTCTGGCTGCCAACCCCAAGGACACTGTGCATATCAGATTTGCCCAAACCTTCCAGATTAGGAGAAACCTGTGTGGCCCCTGAGCCCACACCAATATTGCCGGCCACTCGGGATGGAAATGCGCAGTCTGAAACACCCTTATCACCTACATCCAGGGAAATAGCCAAGTCAATGATCGTGAGATAGACGATTGAACCTAAAATGCCCCTAGGCTCTCAATGGAACCCCATTAGGTTTTTAGGCATCTGTCCTCAGGGGCCTGTTCTGAAATACCAATCTATGACACATCATGTGGTCTCTGAGCCACACGACAGAACATCCCCTGTCCCCAGAAGAATACCATGCTCTTCGACCTGTGCCAAACCCTCAGGGTAGGAGAATCCTGCATGGCACCTTAGCAACCAGCACATTCTAAGTTCTCCCTGGTAACAAACAAGCATTGTGACCCATCTGCAAGAGATCCCATGTCAACTCAAGGCCTTGGCACTTTGTCCCAGAGCCACCAGAACGAATCTGCCATGTTCCTCAGCTGCAATTGTCAATGGAGGTGTGCTTTCCTGGCATCCATGCCGGAGAGCTCTTCTTCACAAACTTTCCACATGGGGAAACCTAGAGTAAACAAACCAGACTTCACCTACACTGTACAAAGAAATGTTACTTTTTGCAGCAGTTCACAGGCCTCAGCATGTGAACTCCTCCATGGCCTCTTTATACCACCCCTCCACTTGTCGGTCATCATAGACAAAAACTCTAGTGTGAGCAAGCATCTGACATCCACCCTTATTCCAGAGCTGGATGTCTCGAGTAAACTGCTACAAATTGGAACTGCCTTCTGCTTGGCACTGAATTGAACCATAGCTTTTGTTTACAATTCCACCCAAAACTGACTGGTTCCCAAGCTCTCGTGATTGGGAAACCTGGAGCCACAACACAGCATTCTGCCTTCCCTATTGAATGAACAAATGCCTGGGAATCTTCCCAAGAAACTCCACATGAGGATCAATCTGCTCCGCCCTCGAATCTACTCTGATATAAAGGCTGCCATGGCCACTAGCGCTGTGTCTGACAGAGCCTAAGCCCCGACCGAGTTTTAGGCCTCATATCTAGCATTTGGGATTGCTATGGCCCAAGTACGTCATCTCCACCCATCCTTGGTATTCAGGCACCTATCTCGAGACCTTGCTGGAAACCCTGCCAATGGGGCAACCTGAAGCACAGAGGAACCTGACAGAAGAGAACTCATCCTTCCTCATGGCAGGACATTTGGCTGTTGGGTTGGGTGTCCAACTTTCTAAGAGGGAGCCAGATATATGACCAATGAGACCACTCCCACTCCTGAGGGCCGCCATGGGAGCAAACAGGCATTGTGAGACTCAGCCTGAGCAAGCTTTCAAACAATCCCTCTCAGTTGCACCATCATGATCCCGCATTGCAGGCCTCATACACCCCTAGGTGCAAATCCTAACCCTTGGTGGGAAGTCCCAGATGCCCAGAAAAAGAGCCTGTATCTGGAATCCCTGTTTTGGGGCACCCATAAAATGGAAAACAACACTCTTCCCTTCCCCAAAAAAGCCACCAAACTATGAGCTGCACAGATCCATAGAGAGGAAAAGTTTCCCATGGACCCATGAGACTATACCTGCATTCCAAGGCCATCCTGGACACACAATATAGAGAAAAAATCCTGTGCTACTGCCTTCCAGTCACCCTAATTACTCCTGACAAGCTGCACTCCAGGTCTACTCATTGGGCCTGTGATCACCTTTCCACTAACCATAACCCACATTTGTGTTTGCAGACTTCTCTCCCAAAACCATGGCTCATATGCCCTCCAGGACAGGGTCTCTGGATCCACAACACATGACTGGACCTGCCATCCCCAAGGAAACTGTGCCCGTCAAACCTGCCCAAACCTTCCAGTTTAGGAGAAACACGCAAGAGCCCTGAACCCGACCCAATATTGTCGGCAGCACTGGACACAAATGCCAGTCTGAAACGCCCTGATCACCTACATCCAAGAAGACAGCCATTTCAATGTTCCTGGGTCAGAAGATTGTACCTGACATGCTCCTAGGACGTCATTGGAACACTAGATTAGGTTTTCAGGCATCTGTCCTCAGGGTCCTGTTCTGAAATACCAACTTAGGATACAACATGTGGTCCCTGAGCCACACAATAGAATATCGCCTGTCCCCAGTAGGAAACCATGCCCTTCGACCTGTGCCAAACCCTCAAGATTGGAGAATCCTGCACAGCACCTTAGACACCAGCACAAACTCTAGTTTGTGCGTTGACCCATACCACAAGCTTTCCATCTGCTGGACAGTCGAGTCTTGTTGAATGGCTCCAGGATGTCCCATACGGAAAGACTGGAGAGCAAGATTCGAAGGATGGATGCCTGTACAGCATACCTCACATTCCCATTGGCTCTTTGTGACAAGACATGTTTGAACTACTGGCTCTGGGGCGAGCTAACTAGGGTGCTGAATTGAAATGGACTCTCCTGCGGATGGGTCATAATGTGGGTTTGTGTGCATGGAGACCTTGGAATATGTTGGCAGCTCAGGGGCCATGAAGTATTCGCCTAACCGAAGGGTGTAATATTGCTCCAATTAAAAAGAGATCCCTATGTGGAGATGAGACAGGTTCTCTTTGGTGCCTCAGAAAAGCCCCAGATACTTGTCTTCAAACCAGTTCTCTGAGTAGAGACACCTGGAAACCAAAGCTAGGGTTCAGATTAGAGCCTAGATGCCTGTCCGTTTCAATCTTCTGTCTCTGGGGACACTGTCTGAGTATCTAAGTGGAGATAGTTGCTCAGCTGGTGTCAGAGTGCCCCTCTTAGTCCATGGCCGAGGCATGGCCTTGGAGACCTTATTGGATTCTCCTAATCTCTAGGGTTGTGGCCAATGGATTGGGTACAGTTTTCTTGGAGAGGACTGGCACAGTCCTTCAGTGTGTCTCCATAGGCCCTAGCCTGGAGGGTGTGTGGGTCCGGGCGGTGGGCACAGAAGTCTGAAAACACAAACTCGGCTTGGGTGTGGAGCCGAGAGCATGGCAGGATGGACCCACAGACCGTGAGAGGAGATCCTCAGCTTATGAAAGAAGGGCAAATGGGAGGCAGTCACGCAAGCTTTTGTCTTTGGATGTTTTGTCTCCCATAGCCGTGGAATGTAGGGGTGACCTCAGGGGCTATGGAAGAGTCTCCCTATCTGAGGAGTTGGTCCAGCTCTTAAGATTTTGGGGACATTTTGTGGGAAGGGTGGAGTCCTGCTGTCTGGCTCAGGTGTTCTTCCAGGAGAGGGACTCCAGATCACAGTCCTGGGTTCGAGCAAATGGAATACTCGAGCTCTTGTGAAGATTGGGATCATAAGGGCTTGGCAAGCCCCATATGCGGGCTCTTGGTCCAGGCCCTGAGAGACCTTACTTCGACATGGGGCCCATGCTGATGGTCCCAATGCGAGTTTATACCCAAGGAGGCACTCAAGTTTAGGCTTGGCCTCAGGGGCCATGAAGGTTTCTCCTACACTGAAGGTATGACTCCATGCCAACAGCAAGCTTTCCAGCCATGGGGAAGGAGAAGATCTGATTTGTGCTTCAGTTACCCACGTTTGCCAGGATTTGATATAATATCTAGGGTCAGATGTCTGAAAACCCAGGTTGGGAAGAGATGACGGCATAAGGCCATGGCCTGTCTGATGTGCTTAGTGTGCAGCCAGCTGTTTCCTTGTCTGTAAGGACGTCAGGCTGTGTCAGACAGAGCATTACTGACCAGGGTAGCCTTTCCAGTTAGGGTGCGGTCGAGGCCAGAGCAGGTTGGTTCTCATTTGTGGTTTCTGGAGAGCCCCATAGGGCAACGTTTTTCTTCTGGTGGGCAGGCAGAAAACTGTGTTGTGGTTCTGGAATTCCCAGTCTGGAGGGCTTGTTTGCCAGGAGTGTGAAGAGGGAAGGCTGAAAACACAAGCTAGCGTTAGGTTTGGGGCCGAGAGCATGGCAGGCCCACTCTGCAGATACTGAATCAAGATCTCCTGCATCTGAGGTCAGGGCGAGTATCAGACGTTGCCTCAGGTTGGAGTTTGTGTCCATTATGGCCCCTTCCTGAAGGGGGTGGGGGCGTCATGAGGCCAGGGAGGTTTCCCAACGCTGGGAGTTATGAGCTGCCCCAAACATCAAGGTTTCCTCTGTAGGACAGTTGAGTACTATGAGATGGTTCTAGGATGACCCCTACAGAAAGACTCGAGAGAAGGGGTCTAAGCATGAATGTCTGCAAATGCCACCTCACATTCCCACTGGCTGCTTGGGGCAAGGCAGGCTCAATCTGCAGGCTCTTGGGCGGGTTTCTCAGAGGGCTGAGTTGAAATGGACTCTCCTGAGGATGAGTCATACTGTGGGTTGGTGGCCATGGAGACCTTGGAATGTGGCGGTGGCTCAGGGACTCTGCAGGTTTCTCCAAACCGAAGGGTTTGACACAGCTCCAACAATGAAGCTTCCCATGTGGAGACGATAGTTGTTCTGTTTGGTGTCTCAGGAAAGCCCCAGATGCTGGTCTTCAAACCCAGGCCTCTGAGGAGTGACACCTGGAAACCAAAGCAAGAGTTCAGATTAGGGCCCAGGGGCCTGTCTGGTTCAATCTACTGTCTCTGCCGACATCTGTTTGTGTTTCTGCATGGAGGTAGTTGCTTAGCTTGTGTCAGGATGCCTTTGTCCAGAGAGGCTTATAGTAGTGGGATGTCCTCGGGGGCCTTGAGGTTTCTCCTATTCTGTGGGGTTATGGGCAATGGAATGGGCATAGTCTCCTTGGAGAGAGCAGGACAGTCCTGTGGTGTGGCTCCAGAGGCCCCAGCCTGGCGGCTGTGTGGGCCAGGGCTGTGGGGACAGACATCCAAAAACACAAACTCGGCTGAGGTTTGGGGCTGAGGTTATGGCAGGAGTGATCTACAGTCTGTGAGGGGAGCTCATTGTGATTAGAAAGTAAGGCGAGTGAGAGGCGGTCGTTCAAGCTTATGTCTCTGGATGTTGTATTCATGATGGTCATTTAATGTAAGCATGGTCTCATGGGCCATGGAAGTCTCCCTCTCTGGTGATTTGTCCGGCTCCCAAAAGATTGGGGTCATTTTGTGGGAAGGGAGGAGTCCTGTTTTCTGCCTCATGTGTTCCCACAATAGAGGGATTCTAGAGCAGAGCACTGGGTACATACAACTGGAATACCCACCCTCTGGTTAGGCCTGGGGTCCTATGGGCATGGCAAGCCCATATGCAGATTCTTGGTCCAGCCACTGAGAGACGTTACTTGAATAGTGGACTCATGCTGCGGGTCACAATGTGTGTTTGTGCCCAAGGTGGTCCTCAATATTGGGTGGGACTTCATTGAGCTTGCAGGTTTCTCCTACACTGAACCTTGGACATGCCAACCTCAGGGTTTCTTGCCATGGGGAAGGAGGAGTTTTGATTTCTGCATCACGTTCACCTCTGGGCACTAATTGGAGATAAGGTCTAGGTTCTGAAGCCTGAAAACCGAGGTTTGGAAGAGATGACGACCTAAGGCCATGGCGGGTCCGATGTGTTCAGTTTGGGGCCAGCTTTCTAGGTGTCGTTCAGGAGGTCTGCACTCAGGCTGTGCCAGACAGGGCATTCGTGCCCAGATACGCTGTATAATTGGGGTACAGTTGAGTGGCATGCAGAAGATAATTATTTGGGGTTTCTCCGTAGCCCCATAGGGCAAAGTCTTTCTTCTGGAGGGCAGGCAGAGTGCTGCATTCTGGCTCCGGAACTGCCAAACTGGAGTCCTTGGGGACAGGAATGCAAGGATGTAAGTCTGAGAACTGAAGCTTTGCCTTGGTTTCAGGGCGAGGACATGGCAGGCACACTCTGCAGAGCTGAATTGAGATTTCATGCATCTGAGGTCAGGGCGAGGTTCCTATGTTGGCTCAGGTTGGAGTTTCTGTCCATGATGGCCCCTTCATGAAGGGGGGTCATCACACCGCCATTGGTGTTTTCCCATGATGGCAGTAGTGAGATGCTCCAAACCACAAGGATTTTCTGCGGGTCAGTTGAAACCTGTTGGATGGCTCCAGGACATCCCATATGGAACAATTGCAGAGCAGGGTTCTAAGGATGGATGCCTGGGCATCCGGCCTTGCATTCCAATTGTCTCCTAGCGAAACGGCACGTTTGATTGCTGCCTATGATGTAGCAGCCGAGGGGGCTGAGTTGAAATGCATTCTCCTGAGGATCGGTCATAATGTGGGATTGTGTCCATGGAGACCTTGGAATGGGGCAGTGGCACCAGGGCTCTGAAGGATGCTCCTAACCAGAGGTTTTGACACAGCTCCAAGAAGCATTTTTCCCATGGGGAAACAAGATTTGTTCTCATTGGTGCTTCAGTAACCCCCAATATGCTGGTATTGGAAACCAGAACTCTGAGGAGAGATGCCTGGAAACCAAGGCAATGGATCTGATTAGGGCCTGGGGCCTGTCTGGTTTAATCTTCTTCTCTCGGTTCATCTGTCTATGGGATTGAGTGGAGGTAGTTCCTCAGCTGGTGTCAGATTGCCCCTATTTGTCCTGGGCAGTCTACACTATTGGGATGGCCACTTTGACTTTGGAGGTTTCTCCTAATTTGCAAGTTTGTGGCCAATGAAATGGGCAGAATTCCTTTGGGGAGGGAAGGCACAATCCTGAGGTGTGGCTCTAGGGGCTCAAGCATGGAGGGTGTGTGGGTCAGAGCTGTGGGGACAGAAGTCTGAAAACAGAAACTCGTCTTAGGTTTGGGGACATAGGTATGGGAGGCCCGATCTACAGACCTTGAGCAGAACTCTTCAGGATATGAACAAAGAGTGAGTGTGAGGCACTTGCTCAGGCTTTTGACTCTGGATTTTGTGTCACTGATGGCCGTGGAATGTAGGGGCGTCCTCATGGACCATGGGTGAGAGTTCCTCTATGGGGATTTAAATGATCCCAATATTTTGGGGTCATTCCGTGGGATGGGAGGAGTCCATTCTGTTTTTTTTGTTTTGTTTTGTTTTTTGTTTGTTTTTTTTTTTACCTCAGGTGTGCCACTAAAGAGGGATTCCAGAGCAGAACCCTGGGAAGGGGCGACTGGACAACCCGAACTCTGTATAAGATTGGGGGCCTAAGGGCATGGCAATCCCCATATGGGGTACCTTGGTCCAGCCACTGAGAGGTCTTACTTGAGTACAGTGCTCACACTGAGGGTCACAATGCATGTTTGTGCCCAATGTAGGCATCAAGCATGGGCGGGGACTCATGGGCCATGCTTGATTCTCCTACACTGAACTTTGGACAACATACGAACCACAAGGTTTCTTTCCATGGGGAAGGAGGAATTCTGATTTCTGCATCATGTTCACCCCTGGGCAGTGACTGGAGATAAGATCTAAGTTCTGAATCCAGAAAATCGAGGTTGGGATGAGATGATAACCTAAGGTCATGGAGGGTCCGATGTGCTCAGTGTGCGGTCAGCTTTCTGGGTGTTGTTCAGGAGGTATGGATTCAGGCTGTGTCAGACAGTGCATTAGTGCCCAGGTTAGACTGTATAATTTGGGTACAGTTGAGTTCCATGTAGGTTCATCCTCATTTATTGTGTCAGGGAAGCTCACTGGGGCAACATTTTTCTTCTGGTGGGCAGGCAGAGTGCAGCATTGTGGGTCCAGAATTGCCAAACTTAAGGGCGTCGGGACCAGGAGTGTGAGGACGTAAGTCTGAGATCATAAGCTAGACTTAAGTTTCAGGGCGAGGGCACGGCAGGCACCCTCTGCAGATCCGAATCAAAATCTCATTCATCTGAAGTCAGGACGAGGATCAGACTTAGGCGCAGGTTGGAGTTTCTGTCCATGATGGCCCCTTCATCAAAGGGGTGGAATCTCGAGGCCATGGAGGTTTTCCCACGTTGGGAGTTGTGGGATGCTCCAAACTGCAAGGATTCCTACTGCGGGAAAATTGAGAACTGTTGGATGGCTCCAGGACATCCCATATGGAATGACTCCAGAGCCGGGTTCTAAGGATGGATGCCTGAGCAGACTGCCTCTTACACCAATTGTCTCCCTGCCACAAGACAGGTACGATCTGATGGCTATGCAGGAGCAATCGTGGGAGCTGAGTTGAAATGGACTCTCCTGAAGATGGGTCTTAATGTGTGTTTGTGTCCATGAGGACTTTGGAATGGGGTGGTGGCCCCAGGGCTCTAAAGGATTCTAACCGGAGATTTTGAAACAACGCGAAAGAGCAAGTTTTCCATGTGGAGACAAGATTTGTTCTAATTGGTGCCTCAGGAAACCCACAATGCTGGTATTAGAACCAGGCCTCTGAGGAGAGATACATAGAAACCACAGCAATGCATCCAATTAGGTCCTAGGAGCCTCTCTGGTTCAATCTTCTTCTCTGTCGACATCTGTCTATTTTATGAAATGGAGGTAGTTGCTCAGCTGGTGTCAGACCGCTCCTGTTTGTCCGGGCGGCCTACACTATAGGGATGGCCTCGGGGACTTTGGAGGTTTCTCCTAAATTGTATGATTATGGACAATGGCATGGGCAGAATTCCTGTGGAGTGGGCAGGCACAGACCTGATGTGTGGTTCCAAGGGCCCAGCCTTGAGGGTGTGTGGGCAAGGACTGTGGGGACAGATGTCTGAAAACACAAACTCAGCTTAGCTTTGGGACGTAGGTATGGCAGGTCCGATTTACAGACTATGAGGAGAACTTTTTGGGATATGAATAAAGGGTGAAAGTGTGACACTTGTCAGGCTTTTGCCCCTGGATTTTGTGTCAATGATGGCTGTGGAATGTCGAGGAGTCCTCATGGGCCATGGAAGAGTCTTTCTCTCTGTGGATTTGGCCAGATCCCAATTGTTTTGGGTTAATCTGTGGGATTCAGTTTTGTTAACTAAGGTGTCCCACCAAAAGAGGGATTCCAGAGCAGAGCCCTGGACAACAAGAAATCTAACTAAAAATACGGGCCTAGGGGCATGGCAAGCCCAATATGCCTTCTAATGGTCCAGCCACTGAGAGGCCTTCATTGAGGACAGAACTCATGCTGAGGGTCACAATGCGTGTTTATGCCCTCATGGTACTCAAGCATGGGTGGGGACTCATGGTGCATGCTTGTTTCTCCTACACTGAATGATAGTCAACATGTCAACCACATGAGTTCTTGCCATGGGGAAGTATTAATTCTGATTTCTGCATGTCATTCACCCCTGGGCAGTGATTGGAGATAAGGTCTAGGTTGTGAAGTCTGAAAACCGAGGTTGGGAAGAGATGACGACCTAAGACCATGTTGGGTCCGATATGCTCAGCGTGGAGCCAGCTGTCTGGGTGTTGGTCGGGAGGTCCAAGCTTGGGCTGTGTCAGACAGGGCATTAGTGCCCAGGGTAGATTGTATAATTGGGGTACAACTGAGTGCCGTGCAGGTTGATCTTTATTTGGCATTTCTGGGTAGCCCCAAGGGCAATGTTTTTCTTCTGGAGAACAGGCAGAGTGCTGCATTGTGGCTCCGGAATTTCCAAAGTGGATGCCTTGTGGACGGGGAGTGTGAGGACGGAAGTCTGAGAACACATGTTAGGCGTAGGTTCTGGGCGAGGGCACGGCAGGCACCCTCTGCAGATCTGAATCGGGATATCATGAATCTGAAGTCAGGGCGAGGTTCAAACCTAGGCTTAGGTTTGAATTTCTGTCCATTCTGGCCACTTTATGAAGGGGACAGCATCTCCAGTCCATGGAGGTTTACCCACAATGGAAGTTGTGAGATGCTCCAAACAACAAAGATTCCTTCTGATCAACAATTGAGACCTTTTGTATCACTCCAGTACATACCATACAGAATGACACCAGAGCAGGGATCTAAGGATGGATGCATGGGAAGCCCGCCTCACATTGCAGTTGTCTCCTAGCAAATAGACAGGTTTGATATGCTGGCTCTGTCAGAGCAACCAAGGGGGCTGAGTTTAAATGGACTCTCCTGAGGATGGATGCTAATGTGGGTTTGTGTCCATGGAGACCTTGGAAAGGGGCGTTGGTGCATGGGCCCTGAAGGATTCTCCTAACCGGAGGTTTTGAGACATCTCCAAAGGACAAGTTTCCCATGTGGAGACGAGATTTGTTCTGATTGGTGCCTCAGGAAACCCCCATATACTGTTATTGGAATATAGGCCTCTGAAGAGAGATAACTGGAAACCAAAGCAATGGCTCCGTTTAGAGCCTAGGGGCCTGTCCGGTTGAATCTTCTTCTCTGTGTACATCCATCTAAGGTATTAGTGGAGTTAGATGCTCAGCTGTTGTCAGATGGCCCTTGTTTGTCCCAGGCGGCCTACACTATTGTGAAGGCCTTGGGGACTTTGGAGGTTTCTCCTAATTTTATGATTATGGACAATGGAATGGGCAGAATTCCCGTGGAGAGGGAAGGCACAGTTTTGATGTGGCTCCAGGGGCCCCAGCCTGCAGGGTGTGTGCACCAGGACTGTGGAGACAGAAGTCTAAAACACAAACTCAGTTTAGGTTTAGGGACGTAGGTATGGCAGGCCCGATCTACAGACCGTGAGGAGAATTCTTCCGGATATGAAGAAAGAGAGATTGTGAGGCACTTGTTCAGGCTTTTGTTTCTGGATTTTGTGTCAACGATGGGCGTGGAATGTCGGGGAGGCCTCATGGGCCATGGACGAGTCTTCCGCTCTGTGGATTTGGCCCAATTCCAATTGTTTTGGGTCAAACTGTGGGATGGGAGGAGTCCTTTCAGTTTTGTTACCTCAGGTGTCCCACCAAAAGAGGGATTCCAAAGCCGAGCCCTGGGGAGGGGAGACTGGACAACCAGAAATCTGGTTAAAAATTGGGGCCTAGGGGCATGGCAAGCCCAATATGGTGTCTTTTGGTCCAGCCGCTGAGAGGCCTTACTTGAGAACTGGGCTCACGTTGAGGGTCACAATGCATGTTTGTGACCGACTTGGTCCTCAAGCATCTGCAGGGCCTCATGGGCCACACTGGTTTCAACTACACTTTACGTTGGACAACATGCCATGGGGAAGGAGTTCTGATTCCTGCATCATGTTCAACCCTGGGTGGTGACTGGAGATAAGGTTTAGGTTCTGAAGCCTGAAAACCGAGGTTGGAAAGAGATGACGACCTATGGCCATGGCGGGTCCGATGTGCTCAGTGTGTGGCCAGCTGTCTGGGTGGGGCCAGGAGTTCCAGGCTCAGGCTGTGTCAGAATGGGCAATTGTGCCCACTTCAGCCTATATATTTGGTGTACAGCCAAATGGCGTGCAGGTTGATCCTCATTTGGGGTTTCTGGGTAGCCCCAGAGGGCAATGTTCTTCTTCCAGGGAGCAGGCAGAGTGCCGCATTGTACTTCTGGATTGCCAAACTGGAGGGCTTATGGGCCGGTAGTCTGAGGACGGAACTCCGAGAACACAAGCTAGGCTTGGGTTTTATGTGTGAGGACATGGCAGGCACAATCTACAGACCTGAATCGAGATCTCTTGCACCTGAAGTCAGGTTGAGCATCAGACGATGCCTCAGGTTTGACTTTCTGTCCCTGATGGCCCCTTCATAAAGGGGGGGAATCACGAGGCCGTGGGGGTTTTCCCACCATGGGAGTTGTGAGAAGCTCGAAACTGCAAAGATTTTACTGTGGGACAATTGAGACCAGTTGGTTGGCTCCAGGCCAACGATTCTGAGCAGGGTTCTAAGGATGGATGGCTGGGTAGCCCACCTCGCATTCCAATATTCTCCTAGCTACAAGACAGGCTAGATCTGTTGGATCTCGGGGAGCAACCGAGGAGGCTGAGTTTAAATGGACTCTCCTGTGGATGGGTCCTAATATGTTTTTCTGTCTATGGAGACTGTGGCATTAAGCGGTGGCACTAGGGCCCTGAAGGCTTCTCCTAAACAGAGGTTTCACAAAGGTCCACCATGCAAGTTTCCCATGTGTAGAGGAGATTTGTTCTGATGGGTGAGTCAAGAAACAGCCATATTCGGGTATTGAAATCCAGGCCTCTGAGGAGAGATGCCTGGAAACCAAAGCAATGGATCCGATTAGTGCCTAGGGGCCTGTTGGTTTCTTTTTACCTCGGGCGACATCTATCTATGGGTCAGAGTGCAGGTAGGTGCTCAGATGAACTCAGATTGCCCGTGTTTGTCCTTGGAAGCCAACACTATGGGATGGCCTCAGGGAATTTAAAGGTTTATACTTTTAGTTGCGTTGTCGTCATTGGAATGGGCTCACACAATTCCCTTGCGAGGGCAAGAACAGTCCTCAGGTTTGGCTTCAGGGGCCTGAGCCTATAGGGTGTGTAGGCCAGGGCTGTTTGGACAGTTGTCTGAAAACACAAACTCTACTTCTGTTTTGGGTCATAGGTAGGGCAGGACTGATCTACAGACCATGAGGAGAACATTTCGGTATATGAAAAAAGGGCGAGTGTGAGGCTATTGCTCATGTTTTTGTCTCTGCATATCATGTTACTCATGGTCGTGAAATTTCCGGGTGACTTCATGGGAAATGGACGAGTCTTACTCTCTGGGGATTTGGCCCCTTCCAAAGAGGTTGGGGTCATTCTGTGGGATGGAAGAAGTCGTTTTTTTTGTTGTTGTTGCTTTGTTTTGTTTCATTTTTTAACCTCCGTTGTCCCACCACATGAGGAATTCCAGAGTAGAGCTCTGGGGAGGGGTGACTGAACAACCAGAAATCTGGTTAAAAATTGGGGCCTAGGGCTATGTCAAGCCCATTATGACATCTAGTGATCCAGGCTCTGAGAGGAATTACTAGAGGACAGGACTCACCCTGAGGGTCAAAATGCATATTTATGCCCTCGTCGCACTCAAGAATAGGCGGGCCTCAGGGTGAATGCTAGTTTCTCCTACAATGAACGTTGGACAACATGCCAACCACAAGGTTTCTTGCCATGTGTAAGGAGAAGTTCTGATTTCTGCATCACACTCACCCCCAGGCAGAGATAAAGTCTAGTTTCTGAGGCCTGAAAACTGAGGTAGGGAAGAGATGATGACCTAAGGCCATGGCGGGTCTGATGTGCTCAGTGTGCGGTCAGCTGTCTGGGTGTTGGTCAGGAAGTCCGGGCTCAGGTTGTGTCAGACAGTGCATTAGTGCCCAGGTTAGACTATATAATTCGGGCAAAGTCGAGTACCGTGTAGGTTTATCTTCATATAAGGTGCCTTGGCAGCTCTTTAGGCAATATTTTTTTTCCAGAAAGCAGGCCATGTGCTTAATTGTGGGACCGGATTTACCAATCATGAGGGCTTTGAGGCCAGGAGAGTGAGGTCGGAATTCTGAGAACAAAAGTTATACTTGGGCTAAGGGCAAGGGCACGGCAGGTACCCTCTGCAGATCTGAACCAATATCTCATCCATTTCAAGTCAGGGAGAGAATTAGACTTTGGCTTAGGTTGGAGTTTCTGTGCCTGACGGCTCCTTCATGAAGGGAGCGGAATCTCGTGTCCATGGAGTTTTTCCCACGTGGGAGTTGTGGGTTGCCCCCTTCAAGAATTCCTTCTGCGGGACAATTGAGACCTTTGGGCAGCTCCAGGACATCCCATATGGAATGACTCCATAGCACCGTTCGAGGGAGGATGACTGGGAAGCCAGCCTCGCATTCCAATTGTCTCCTAGCAACAAGCCAGTTTAGATCTGATGGCTCTGCGGGAGCAACCGGGGTGGCTGACTTGAAATGGACTTTCCTCAGGATGGGTCCTAATGTGTGTTTGTGTCCATGAAGCCTTGGAATGGGGCCGTGGCAGCGGGACCCTGAAGTATTCTCCTAAGCTTTTGACAGAGCTCAATGCATATGTTTCCTTGTGGAGACGAGATTTGTTCTGATTGCTACCTCAGGAAAACCCCTATGCTGGTATTGGAATCCAGGCTTTTGAGGAGACATGCCTCTCACCAAAGCAATGGATCCAATTGGCCAGGGTCCTGTCTGGTTCAGTCTTCTTCTCTGGGGACATCCATCTATGGTATGAGTGGAGGTTGATGCTCAGCTGCTATCAGACCGCGCTTGTATGTCACGGGCGACCTGCCCTATTGGGATGGCCTCAGGGATTTGGAGGGTTCTCCTAATTTTACGGTTTTGGACAATGGAATGGGCAGAGTTCCCATGGATTGGGTAGGCACAGTCCTTATGTGTGGCTCCAGGGACCGCAGCCTGGAGGGTGTGTGGCCCAGGACTTTGAGGACAGAAGTCTGAAAACATAAACTCAGCTTAGGTTTGGAGACGTAGGTATGGCAGGCCCGATCTATAAACCATGAGAAGAACTCTTCAGGATATGAAGAAAGAGCGAGTCTGAGGTGCTTGTTCAGTCTTTTGTCTCTAGATTCGGTATCAGCGATGGCCGTGGATTGTCTGGGAAACCACATGGGCCATGGACGAATCTTCCTCTCTGTGGAATTGGCCCGATCCCAATTCTTTTTCGTCAATCTGTGGAATGGGAGGTCTCCTTTCAGGTTGGTTACCTTAGGTGTCCCGCCAAAAGAGGAATTCCAAATAAGAGCCCTGGGGAAAAGCGAAGGGACAACCCGAACTATGGGTAAAATTTGGGGCCTAGGGGCATGGCAAGCCCAATATGCTGTCTCTTCATCCAGCCACTGAGAGGCCTTACCTGAGGACTGGGATCAGGCTGAGGGTCACAATGTGTGTTTGTGACCAATGTGGCCCATAAACATGGGCGGGGCCTCATGGGCCACACTGGTTTCAACTACACTGAACATTGGAAAACATGCCAACCACATGGTTTCTAGCCACGGGGAAGGAGTTGTGATTTCTGCATCACTTACAAGCCTGGGCAGTGATTGGAGATAAGGTCTAGGTTCTGAAACTTGACAACCGAGGTTGGGAAGAGATGACGACCTAAGGACATGGCTCGTCCGGCTTGCTCAGTGTTCGACCAGCTTTCTGGGTGGGGCCAGGAAGTCCAGGCTCAGGCTGTGTCAGAAAGGGCAATAGTGCCTAGGTCAGCCTATATATTCGGGGTACAGTCGAATGGCATGCAGGTTGATCCTCATTTGGAGTTTCTGGGTAGCCCCACAGGGCAATGTTTTTCTTCCTGAAGGCTGTCAGAGTGCTGCATTATAGTTCTGGTTTGCAAACTGGAGGGCTTGTGGGCCAGTAGTCTGAAGACGGAAATCTGATAACACAAGCTAGGCTTAGGTTTCTGGGTGAGCACAAGGCAGGAACAATCTACAGACCTGAATCGAGATCTCGTGCTTCTGAAGTCAGGGTGAGGATCAGAAGATCGCTCAGGTTGGTGTTTCTGTCCCTGATGGCCCCTTCATGAAGGGGCGGGGTCTCGAGTTCATGGGGGTTTTCCCACGATGTTAGTTGTGAGAAGGTCCAAACTGCAAAGATTCTTGTGCAGGACAATTGAGACATGTTGGTTGGCTCCAGGACAACGATTCTGAGCAGGGTTCTAAGGATGGCTGCCTGGGTAGCCCACCTTGCATTCCAATTGTGTCCTAGCAACAAGACAGGTTATATCTGCTGGATCTGGGCGAGCAATCTGGATCTGGGTTGAAATGGACTCTCCTGTGGATGGATCCTAATATGTTTTTGTGTCTATGGAGACCTTGGAATGAAGGAGTGGCACTGGGGTCCTGAAGGGTTTTTTCAAACAGAGGCTTTGACACAGCTCCAACGTGCAAGTTTCCCATATGTAGATGAGATTTGTTCTGACGGATGAGTCAGGAAACAGCCATATGCTGGTATTGAAATCCAGGCCTCTGAGGAGAGATGACTGGATACCACAGCAATGGATCCGAATAGTGCCTAGGGGCCTGTTCGTACATTTTTACCTCTGGGGACATCAGTCTATGCGTCTGAGAGCATGTAGGTGCTCAGATGGGCTCAGATTGCCCCTGTTTGTCCTGGGAAGCCACCACTATTGGGATGGCCTCAGGGAGTTTGCAGGTTTATCCTATTAATAGGTTGTGGCCATTGGAACGGGCACATACAATTCCCTTGTAGAGGGCAAGTACAGTCCTCAAGTTTGGCTCCAGGGGCCTGAGCCTGTAGGGTGTGTAGGCAGAGCTGTTTGGACAGTCGTCTGAAAACACAAACGCGGCTTATGTTTCAGGTCATAGGTATGGCAGGATTGATCTACAGACCATGAGGAGAACTCTTCGGGATATGAATAAGGGGCGAGTGTGAGGCTCGTGCTCAAGTTTTTGTCTCTGGATATCGTGTCACTCATGGTCGTGAAATTTCCTGGTGACTTCATGGGAAATGGACGAGTCTTACACTCTGGGGGTTTGGCCCCGTCCAAAGAGTTTTGGGTCATTCTGGGGATGGAAGAAGTCCGTTTTGTTGTTGTTGTTGATTTGCCTTGTTTTGTTTTTTAACCTCAGGTGTCCCACCAAATGGGGGATTCCAGAGTAGAGCCCTGGGGAGGGCCGACCGGACAACCAGAAATGTGGTTAAAAATTGTGGCCTAGGGACATGTCAAGCCCATTATGACATCTAATGGTCGAGCCACTGAGAGGACTTACTAGAGCACAGGACTCACGCTGAGGGTCACAATGCGTGTTTATGCCCACTTCGCAAACAAGAATGGGCAGGGCCTCATGGTGAATCCTGGTTTCTCCTACACTGAACGTTGGACAACATGCCAACCACTAGGTTTCTTGCCATGGGTAAGGAAGAGTTCTGATTTCTGCATCACAGCAACGCCTGGGCAGTGATTAGAGATAAGGTCTAGGTTCTGAAGCCTAAAAATTGAGGTAGGGAATAGATGATGACCTAAGGCCATGGCGGGTCTGATGTGCTCAGTGTGCGGTCAGCTGTCTGGGTGTTGGTCAGGAGATCCGGGCTCAGGTTGTGTCAGAGAGTGCATTAGTGCCCAGTTTAGACTATATACTTTGGGTACAGTCGAGTGCCATGTAGATTTATCCTCATATAAGTTGTCTGGGCAGCTCATTAGGCAAAATTTCTTTTCTAGAGGGCAGGCAGAGTGCTTAATTGTCGGTCCGGAATTTTAAACTTGAAGGATTCGTGTCCAGGAGTGTGAGGACGGAAGTCTGAGAACACAAGCTAGACTTGGGTTTCAGGGCGAGGACACGGCAGGTACCACTGTAGATCTGAACCTATATCTCATGCATCTGAAGTCAGGGCGAGGATCAGACGTTGGCTCAGGTTGGAGTTTCTGTGCATGACGGACCCTTCATGAAGGGAGCAGAATCTCAAGGCCATGGAGTTTTTCCCACGTTGGGAGTTGTGGGATGCCCCCTTCAAGGATTCCTTCTGCGGGACAATTGAGACCTGTTGGGCAGCTTCAGGACATCCCATATGGAATGACACCAGGACACTGTTCAAGGGTGGATGCCTGGGAAGCCGGCCTCGCATTCCAATTGTCTCCCAGCAACAAGACAGTTTAGATCTGATGGCTCTGCGGGAGAAACCGGGGTGGCTGACTTGAAATGGACTTTCCTGAGGATGGGTCCTAATGTGTGTTTGTGTCCATGAGGGCCTTAAAATGGGGCGGTGGCACCGAGACCCTGAAGTATTCTCCTAAGCTTTTGACATAGCTCGATGCACAAGGTTCCTTGTGGAGACGAGATTTGTTTTGATGGGTGCCTCAGGAAAACCTCTATGCTGGTATTGGAATCCAGGCTTTTGAGGAGACATGCCTGTAATCCAAAGCAATGTATCCGATTATGGCCTAGGGTCCTGTCTGGTTCAATCTTCTTCTCAGGGGACATCCATCTATGGTATGAGTGGAGGTAGATGCTCAGCTGGTATCAGACCGCCCTTGTTTGTCCCGGGCGACCTGCACTATTGGGATGGCCTCAGGGATTTGTAGGGTTCTCCAAATTTTACTGTTTTGGACAATGGCATCGGCAGAATTCCCATGGATTGGGTAGGCACAGTCCTAATGTGTGACTCCAGGGGCCCCAGCCTGGAGGGTGTGTGGCCCAGGACTTTGAGGACAGAAGTCTGAAAACACAAACTCAGCTTAGGTTTGGGGACGTAGGTATGGCAGGCCCGATCTATAAACCATGAGAAGAACTCTTCCGGATATGAAGAAAGAGCGAGTCTGAGGCGCTTGCTCAGGCTTTTGTCTCTGGATTTTGTATCAGAGATGGCCGTGGAATGTCGCGGAGGCCTCATGGGCCATGGACGAATCTTCCTCTCTGTGGATTTGGCCCGATCCCAATTGTTTTTCTTCAATCTGTGGAATGGGAGGACTCCTTTCAGGTTTGTTACCTCAGGTGTCCCGCCAAAAGAGTAATTCCAAAGAAGAGCCCTGGGGAAAAGTGAAGGGAGAACCCGAACTATGGGTAAAATTTGGGGCCTAGGGTCATGGCAAGCCCAATATGCTATCTCTTCATCCAGCCACTGAGAGGCCTTATTGAGGACTGGGATCAGGGTGAGGGTCACAATGTGTGGTTTTGACCAATGTGGCCCGCAAACATGAGCGGGGCCTCATGGGCCACACTGGTTTCAACTACACTGAACGTTGGACAACATGCCAACCACATGGTTTCTTGCCACGGGGAAGGAGTTGTGATTTCTGCATCACTTTCAAGCCTGGGCAGTGATTGGAGATAAGGTCTAGGTTCTGAAACTTGACAACCGAGGTTGGGAAGAGATGACGACCTACGACCATGGCGGGTCCGATGTGCTCAGTGAGCGGCCAGCTTTCTGTGTGGGGCCAGGTAATCCAGGCTCAGGCTGTGTCAAAAAGGGCAATAGTGCCCAGGTCAGCCTATATATTTGGGGTACAGTCGTATGGCGTGCAGGTTGATCCTCTTTTGGAGTTTCTGGGTAGCCTCAGAGGGCAATGTTTTTTTTCCTGAGGGCAGGAAGAGTGCTGCATTATAGTTCTGGTTTTCAAACTGGGGGCTTGTGGGCCAGTAGTCTGAGGAAGGAAATCTGAGAACAAGCTAGGCTTAGGTTTCTGGGTGAGGACAAGGCAGGAACAATCTACAGACCTGAATCGAGATCTCGTGCTTATGATGTCAGGGCGAGGATCAGAAGATCGCTCAGGTTGGTGTTTCTGTCCCTGATGGCCCTTCATGAAGGGGCGGGGGGGTCATGAGGCCGTGGGGGTTTTCCCACGATGTTAGTTGTGAGAAGCTCCAAACTGCAAAGTATCTGCAGCAGGACAATTGAGACCTGTTGGTTGGCTCCAGGGTAACGATTCTGAGCAGGGATCTAAGGATGCATGGCTGGGTAGCCCACCTCGCATTCCAATTGTGTCCTAGCAACAAGACAGGTTAGATCTGCTGGATCTGGGGGAGCAACCCAGGAGGCTGAGTTGAAATGGACTCTCCTGTGGATGGGTCCTAATGTCTTTTTGTGTCTATGGAGACCTTGGAATGTAGCGGTGGCACTGGGGTCCTGAAGGGTTTTACCAAACAGAGGCTTTGACACAGCTCCAACGTGCAAGTTTCCCATATGTAGATGAGATGTTTTCTGATGGGTGAGTCAAGAAACAGCCATACGCTGGTATTGAAATCCAGGCCTCTGAGGAGAGATGACTGGATACCACAGCAATGGATCCGTTTAGTGCCTAGGGGCCTGTTCGTTCCTTTTTACCTCTGGGGACATCAGTCTATGCATCCTAGTGCAGGTAGGTGCTCAGATGAGCTCAGATTGCCCCTGTTTGTCCTGGGAAGCCACCACTGTTGGGATGGCCTCCGGCAGTTTGGAGGTTTATCCTATTAGTAGGGTTGTGGCCGTTGGAATGGGCACATACAATTCCCCTGGAGAGGGCAAGTACAGTCCTCAGGTTTGGCTCCTGGGGCCTGAGCCTGTAGGGTGTGTAGGCCAGAGCTGTTTGGACAGTTGTCTGAAAACACAAACGCGGCTTATGTTTCGGGTCATAGGTATGGCAGGACTGATCTACAGACCATGAGGAGAACTCTTCAGGATATGAAAAAAGGGCGAGTGTGAGGCTCGTGCTCAAGTTTTTGTCTCTGGATATCGTGTCACTCATGGTCGTGAAATTTCCGGGTGACTTCATGGGAAATGGACGAGTCTTACTCTCTGGGGTTTTGCCCCGTCCCAAGAGTTTTGGGTCATTCTGGGGATGGAAGAAGTCCGTTTATTTGTTGTTGTTGATTTGATTTGTTTTGTTTTTTAACCTCAGGGGTCTCACCAAATGAGGTATTCCAGAGTAGAGCCCTGGGGAGTGCCGACCGGACAACCAGAAATCTGGTTAAAAATTGTGGCCTAGGGACATGTCAAGCCCATTATGACATCTAATGGTCGAGCCACTGAGAGGACTTACTAGAGGACAGGACTCACGCTGAGGGTCACAATGCGTGTTTATGCCCTCTTCGCACTCAAGAATTGGCGGGGCCTCCGGGTGAATGCTGGTTTCTCCTACACTGAACGTTGGACAACATGCCAACCACAAGGTTTCTTGCCATGGGTAAGGACGAGTTCTGATTTCTGCATCACAGGCACCCCTGGGCAGTGGTTGGAGATAAGGTCTAGGTTCTGAAGCCTGAAAAACCGCAGTTGGGAAGAGATGATGACCTAAGGCCATGGCGGTTCTGATGTGCTCAGTGTGCGATCAGCTGTCTGGGTGTTGGTCAGGAGGTCCGAGCTCAGGTTGTGTCAGACAGTGCATTAGTGCCCAGGTTAGACTATATACTTTGGGTATAGTCGAATGCCATGTAGATTTATCCTCATATAAGGTGCCTGGGCAGCTCATTAGGCCAAATTTTTTTTCTAGAGGGCAGGAAGAGTGCTGCATTGTGGGTCTGGAATTGCGAAACTTCCGGGCTTCGGGGCCTGGAGTGTGAGGACGGAAGTCTGAGAACACAAGCTAGACTTGGGTTTCAGGGCCAGGGCACGGCAGGTACCCCTGTAGATTTGATCCTATATCTCATGCATCTGAAGTCAGGGCGAGGATCTGATGTTGGCTCAGGTTGGAGTTTCTGTGCATGACGGCCCCTTCATGAAGGGAGCGGAATCTCGAGGCCATGGAGGTTTTCCCACGTTGGGAGTTGTGGGATGCCCCCTTCAAGGATTCCTTCTGCGGGACAATTGAGACTTGTTGGGCAGCTCCAGGACATCCCATATGGAATGACTCCAGGGCACCGTTCGAGGATGGATGCCTGGGAAGCCCGCCTCGCATTCCAATTGTCTCCTAGCAACAAGACAGTTTAGATCTGATGGCTCTGCGGGAGAAACCGGGGTGGCTGACTTGAAATGGACTTTCCTGAGGATGGGTCCTAATGTGTGTTTGTGTCCATGAGGGCCTTAAAATGGGGCGGTGGCACCGGGACCCTGAAGTATTCTCCTAAGCTTTTGACATAGCTCGATGCACAAGGTTCCTTGTGGAGACGAGATTTGTTTTGATGGGTGCCTCAGGAAAACCTCTATGCTGGTATTGGAATCCAGGCTTTTGAGAAGACATGCCTGTAATCCAAAGCAATGTATCCGATTATGGCCTAGGGTCCTGTCTGGTTCAATCTTCTTCTCGGGTGACATCCATCTATGGTATGAGTGGAGGTAGATGCTCAGCTGGTATCAGACCGCCCTTGTTTGTCCCAGGCCACCTGCACTATTGGGATGGCCTCAGGGATTTGTAGGGTTCTCCAAATTTACTGTTTTGGACAATGGCATCGGCAGAATTCCCATGGATTGGTAGGCACAGTCCTAATGTGTGACTCCAGGGGCCCCAGCCTGGAGGGTGTGTGGCCCAGGACTTTGAGGACAGAAGTCTGAAAACACAAACTCAGCTTAGGTTTGGGGACATAGGTATAGCAGGCCCGATCTATAAACCATGAGAAGAACTCTTCCGGATATGAAAAAAGAGCGAGTCTGTGGCGCTTGCTCAGGCTTTTGTCTCTGGATTTTGTATCAGAGATGGCCGTGGAATGTCGGGGAGGCCTCATGGGTCATGGACGAATCGTCCTCTCTGTGGATTTGGCCCGATCCCAATTGTTTTTCGTCAATCTGTGGAATGGGAGGACTCCTTTCAGGTTTGTTACCTCAGTTGTCCCGCCAAAAGAGGAATTCCAAAGAAGAGCCCTGGGGAAAAGTGAAGGGAGAACCCGAACTATGGGTAAAATTTGGGGCCTAGGGTCATGGCAAGCCCAATATGCTATCTCTTCATCCAGCCACTGAGAGGCCTTATTGAGGACTGGGATCAGGGTGAGGGTCACAATGTGTGGTTTTGACCAATGTGGCCCGCAAACATGAGCGGGGCCTCATGGGCCATACTGGTTTCAACTACACTGAAAGTTGGACAACATGCCAACCACATGGTTTCTTGCCACGGGGAAGGAGTTGTGTTTTCTGCATCACTTTCAAGCCTGGGTAGTGATTGGAGATAAGGTCTAGGTTCTGAAACTGGACAACCGAGGTTGGGAAGTGATGACGACCTAAGACCATGGCGGGTCCGATGTGCTCAGTGAGCGGCCAGCTTTCTGTGTGGGGCCAGGTAATCCAGGCTCAGGCTGTGTCAAAAAGGGCAATAGTGCCCAGGTCAGCCTATATATTTGGGGTACAGTCGAATGGCGTGCAGGTTGATCCTCTTTTGGAGTTTCTGGGTAGCCCCAGAGGGCAATGTTTTTCTTCCTGAGGGCAGGAAGAGTGCTGCATTATAGTTCTGGTTTTCAAACTGGAGGCTTGTGGGCCAGTAGTCTGAGGAAGGAAATCTGAGAACAAGCTAGGCTTAGGTTTCTGGGTGAGGACAAGGCAGGAACAATCTACAGACCTGAATCGAGATCTCGTGCTTATGATGTCAGGGCGAGGATCAGAAGATCGCTCAGGTTGGTGTTTCTGTCCCTGATGGCCCTTCATGAAGGGGCGGGGGGGTCATGAGGCCATGGGGGTATTCCCACGATGTTAGTTGTGAGAAGCTCCAAACTGCAAAGATTCTTCTGCAGGACAATTGAGACCTGTTGGTTGGCTCCAGGGCAACGATTCTGAGTAGGGTTCTAAGGATGGATGGCTGGGTAGCCCACCTCGCATTCCAATTGTGTCCTAGCAACAAGACAGGTTAGATCTGCTGGATCTGGGGGAGCAACCCAGGAGGCTGAGTTGAAATGCACTCTCCTGTGGATGGATCCTAATATGTTTTTGTGTCTATGGAGATCTTGGAATGAAGCGGTGGCACTGGGGCCCTGAAGGGTTTTTTCAAACAGAGGCTTTGACACAGCTCCAACGTGCAAGTTTCCCATATGTAGATGAGATTTGTTCTGAGGGATGAGTCAGGAAACAGCAATACGCTGGTTTTGAAATCCAGGCCTCTGAGGAAAGATGACTGGATAGCACAACAATGAATCCAAATAGTGCCTAGGGGCCTGTTCGTACCTTTTTACCTCTGGGGACATCAGTCTATGCATCTGAGTGCATGTAGGTGTCAGATGGGCTCAGATTGCTCCTGTTTGTCCTGGAGAGCCACCACTATTGGGATGGCCTCAGGGAGTTTGCAGGTTTATCCTATTAGTAGGTTGTGGCCATTGGAATGGGCACATACAATTCCCTTGGAGAGGGCAAGTACAGTCCTCAGGTTTGGCTCCAGGGGCCTGAGCCTGCAGGGTGTGTAGGCAGAGCTGTTTGGACAGTTGTCTGAAAACACAAACGCGGCTTATGTTTCGGGTAATAGGTATGGCAGTATTGATCTACAGACCATGAGGAGAACTCTTCGGGATATGAAAAAAGGGTGAGTGTCAGGCTCTTGCTCAAGTTTTTGTCTCTGGATATCGTGTCACTCATGGTCATGAAATTTCCGGTTGACTTCATGGGAAATGGACGAGTCTTAGTCTCTGGGGGTTTGTCACCATCGCAAGATTTTGGGGTCATTCTGTGGGATGGAGGAAGTCCGTTTTGTTGTTATTGTGATTTGCCTTGTTTTGTTTTTTAACCTCAGGTATCCCACCAAATGAGGTATTCCAGAGTAGAGCCCTGGGGAGGGCCGACTGTACAACCAGAAATCTGGTTACAAATTTGGGCCTAGGAACATGTCAAGCCCATTATGACATCTAATGGTCGAGCGACTGAGAGGACTTCCTAGAAACAAGAAACGTTTGATCTGCTGGCTTGGGGTAGCAACAGAGGGGACTGAGTTGAAACGGACTTTCCTGAGGATGGTCTTAATGTTGGTTTGAGTCCATGGAGACCTTGGTATGGGGCAGTGGCACCAGGGCCCTGAAGGATTCTCCTAACCAGAGGTTATGACAAAGCTCCAATGAGCAAGTTTTCCATGGGGAGACGAGATTTGTTCTTATTGGTGCCTCAGGAAACCACCATATGCTGGTATTGGAAACGAGGCCTCTGAGGAGAGATGCCTGGAAACCAAAGCAATGGATCTTTTTAGGGCCTAGGGGCCTGCCCGGTTCAATATTCTTCTCTGGGGACATCTGTTGTCTGAGTGGAGGTAGTTGCTCAGCTGGTTTGAGATCACCCCTGTTTGTACTGGTCGGCCTACACTATTGGGATGGCCTTGGTGACTTTGGAGGTTTTTCCTAATTTGCAAGGTTGTGGCCAATGGAATGGGAAGAATTCCCTTGACGGGGAAGCACAGCCCTGAGGTGTGGCTCCAGGGACCCAAGTGTGGAGCGTGTGTGGTCCAGGGTTATTTGGACAAAAGTCTGAAAACACAAACTCCACTTAGGTTGGGGGATGTAGGTATGGCCGGCCCGATCTATAGACCGTGAGGAGACCTCTTCGGGATATGAACAAAGGGCGAATGTGAGGTGCGTGCTCATGCTTTTTTTTTTTTTTTTCCTGGAAATGTGTCACCGATTGCCATGGAATGTTGGGGTGTCCTCATGGGCCATCGATTAGGCTCCCTTTCTGGGGATTTGACCCGATGCTAAAAGTTTGGGGTAATTCTGTGGGAAGGGAGGAGGCCTTTCTGGTTTTTTTGTTTACTTTTTTTTTGGTTTTTTTTTTTGTATTTTTTTTTTTTTTTACCTCAGGTGGACCACCAAAAGAGGGATTCCAGTGCAGAATCGTGGGTGGGGGCAACTGGACGACCAGACCTCTGGTTAACATTGGGACCTAAGAACATGGCAAGCCCCATTTTTGGGCTCATGGTCCAGACACTGAGAGGCCTTCCTTGAGGATAGGTCTCACACTGAGTTTCACAATGTGTTTTTGTGCCCAAGGAGCCCCTCAAGTCAGGGCGTGGCCTAATGTACCATGCTGGTTTCTCCTACACGGAACGTTGGACAATATGGCAACCACAAGTTTTCTGGCCATGGGGAAGATGGAGTTCTAATTTCTGCAACACTTTCACTCCTGGACTGTGATTGGATTTAAGGTCTAGGTTCTGAAGCCTGAAAACTGAGGTTGGGAAGAGATGAAGCCCTAAGGCCATGGTGTGTCTGATGTGCTCAGTGTTCGGCCAGCTGTTGAGTGTGGGTTGGGAGGTGCAGGCTCAGGGTGTGGCAGACAGGGAATTAGTGCCCAGGCTAGACTGTATCATTGGGGTGCAGTCGAGTTTCGTGCAGGATGGTACTCATTTGTGGTTACTGGGTAGCCCCAGAGGGCAACGTTTTTCTTCTGGAGGGAAGACACAGTGTCATATAGTGGCTCCAGAATTCCCAAACTGGAAGGCTTGTGGGCCAGGAGTGTGAGGAAAAAATTCTGAGAACACAAGCCAGACTTAGATTTCGGGGTGAGGGGACGGCAGGCACCCTCTGCAGAGATGATTCGAGATCCTGTATACCTGAAGACAGAGCTAGGATCAGACGTTGGCTTAGGTCGGAGTTTCTGTCCATGAAGGCCCCTTCATGAAGGGGACGGTGTCACGAGGACATGGAGGTTTTCCCACGATGGGAATTGTGAGATGCTCCAAACCGCAATGATTCCTTCTGTGGGACAGTCGAGACCTGTTGGATGGCTCCAGGACATCCCATAAGGAAGTTATCCAGAGCAGGGTTCTAAGGATGGATGCCTGGGCAGCCTGCCTCCCATTCCGGGTGTCTCATAGAGCCAAGGCAAGTTCGATCTGCTGGATCTACGGGAGCAACCGAGGCGGGTGTGTTGAAAAGGGTGAGTTGAGGATGGGTCATAATGTGCATTTGTGTCCATGTAGACCTTGGAATGGGGTGCTTGAACCGGGGCCTTGAGGGATGTTCATAACCGGAGGTTTTGATGGAGCTCTAAAGAATATGTTTCCTATGTAGAGAAGAGAATTATTTTGATGAGTGCCTAAGGAATCTCCCATATGCTGGTGTTGGAAACCAGGCCTCTGAGGAGAGATGACTGGAATCAAAAGCAATGGATCTGATTAGGGCCTAAGTCCCCGTCCAGTTCAATCTTATTCTATGGGGATATCTGTCTCTGGGTCTGAGTGGAGGTGGTTTCATAACTTGTGAAAGATCATCCCTGTTTGTCCTGGTCAGCCAACACAATTCGGATGGCCTGGGGGAGTTTGGAGGATTCTCCTAATCTATAGGGTTGTGGCCAATGGAAATGGCAGAATTCCCCTGGAGAGGGTAGCCACAGTCCTGAGGTGTGGCTCCAGGGGCCCCAGCTTGGATGGTGTGTGGGCCAGGACTGTGGGGACAGAAGTCTGAAAACACAAACTCAGCTTAGGTTTGGGGATGTATGTATGAAGGCTCGATCTACAGACCGTGAGAATTTTCCGGGCTATGAACAAAGGGCGAGTATGTGGCGCTTGCTCAGGGTTTTGTCTCTGGATTTTGTGTCAATGGTGGCCGTGGAATGTCGGGGTGTCCTCAAGGGCCATGGACAATTCTTTCTCTGGTGATTTGGCCTGATCCCAAGTGGTTGGATCATTCTGTGGATGGGAAGAGTCCTTTCTGTATTTTTTTTTTTTTACCTCAAGTGTCCCACCAAAGAGGGATTCCCGAGTAGAGCCCTGAGTAGGGGTGACTAGACATCTCGAACTCTGGTTGAGATTGGGGGACTAGGGGCTTGGCAAGCCCCATATGTGGGCTGTTGTTCCAGTCACTAAGAGGCTTTACATGAGGATAGGGCTCACGCTGAGGGTCACAACGTGGGTTTATGCACATTGTGGCCCTCAGGGATAGGTGGGGCCTCATAGTCCATGCTGCTTTCTCCTACAATGAACATTGGACAATATGCCAACCACTAGGTTTCTTGCCAAGGCGAAGGAGAAGTTCTGATTCTTGCATCACGTTCACTCCTGAGCAGTGAGTGGAGATAAGGTCTAGGTTCTGAAGGTGAAAACTGAGGTTGGGTTGAGATGATGGCCTAAAGCCATTGTAGGTGTGATATGCTCTGTGTACGGCCAGCTGTCTGGGTGTTGGACTGGAGGTCTGCCCTCAGGCTGTGTCAGACAGGGCTTTAGTGCACAAGCTAGACTGTATAATTGGGGTATGGTCGAGTGGCATGCAGGTTGTTACTCATTTGGCGTTTCCGGTTATCCCTATAGGGCAACATTTTTCTTTTGCAGGGCAGGCAGAGTGCTGCATTGTGTCTCCAGAATTGCCAAACTGGAGGGGTGTGACCAGGATTGTGAGGAAGGAAGTCTGAAAACAGAAGCTAGCACGAGTTTTGGGACCAAGAGCATGGCAGGTCCACTCTGCAGAGGCTGAATTGAGATCTCCTGCAGTGAGGTCAGGGCGAGTATCACATGTTGCCTCAAGCTGGAGTGTGTGTCTATGACGACCCTTACATGAAGGGGGTGGGGGCGTCATGAGGCCAGGGAGGTTTCCCTACGCTGGGAGTTGTGAGCTGCTCCAAACTTCAAAGTTTCCTTCTTCAGGACAGTCGACTACTATTGGATGGTCCCTTGATGCCCCATACAGAAAGACTCGAGAGCAGGGGCCTAAGCATGGATGCCGAGACACGCCAACTCACCTTCCCATTGCCTGGTCGAGACAAGGCACGCTCAATCTGCGCGCTCTTGGGTGAGATACCCAGAAGGCTGAGTTTAAATGGACTCTCCTGAGGATGAGTCATAATGTGGTTTAGTGGCCATGGAGACCTTGGAATGTGGCAGTAGCTAAGGGACTCTGCAGGATTCTCCAACCCGAAGGGCTTGACACAACTCCAACAAGGAAGCTTCCCATGTGGAGATGAGAGGTCTTCTGTCTGGTGCCTCAGGAAAGCCCCGTATGCTGGTCTTCAAACCCAGGCCTCTGAGGAGTGATACCTGGACACCAAAGCAAGAGTTCATAATAGGGCCTAGGGGCCTGTCTGGTTCAATCTTCTGTCTCTGCGGATATCTGTCTGTGTGTCTGCATGGAGGTAGTAGTTGCTCAGCTTGTGTCATAATGCCCCTATTTGTCCAGTGCGGCTTGCGGTAGTGGGATGTCCTTGGGGACCTTGAGGTTTCTACTATTTTGTAGAGTTGTGGCCAATGGAATGGGCAGTTTCTTAGGAGAGAGCAGGCACAGTTCTGTGGTGTGGCTCCAGAGACCCCATCCTGGAGGCCGTGTGGGCCATGGCTGTGCAGACAGACATCCAAAAACCCTAACTCAGCTCAGGTTTGGGGATGAGGTTACGGCAGGCCTGATCTACAGTCCATGAGGGGAGCTCCTCTGGATATGAAAGAAGGGTGAGAGGGAGGCAGTCGCTCAGTCTTTTGTCTCTGGATGTTTTGTCCACAATGGCCGTTTAATGTAGGAGTTGCCTCATGGGTCGTAGAAGTCTCCCTCTCTGGTAGTTTGTTCAGCCCCCAAGAGTTTGGGGTCATTCTGTGGGAAGGGAAGTGTCCTGTTTTCTGCTTCATGTGTCCCCCCTGTAGAGGGAATCTAGAGCATAGCACTGGGTACTGACAACTGGAATACTCGCCCTCTGGTTAAGCCTGGGGGCCTATGGATATGACAAGCCCCATATGCAGGATCTTGGTCCAGCCACTGAGAGGCGTTACTTTAATACGGGACTCATGCTGCAGGTCACAATGCATGTCTGTGCCCTAGGCAGCCCTCAATCACTGGCGTGGCCTTTCGGACAATGCAGAATTTCCCACATTGAACGTTGGACAACATGCCAACCACAAGGTTTCTGGCCATGGGGAAGGAGGAATTCTAATTTCTGCATCACGTTCACCCCTGGGCAGTGATTGGAGATAAGGTCTAGGATCTGAAGCCTGAAAACCGAGGTTGGGAAGAGATGACGACCTACAGCCATAGCGGGTCCTATGTGTCCAGGTTGGGGCCAGCTGTCTGGGTGTCGTTTGGGATGTCTTGTCTCAGGCTGTGCCAGACAGGGCATTAGTATACAGGGTAGGCTGTATAATTGCTTTACAATCGAGTGGCATGCATTAGAAAATCATTTGGGGTTTCTTATTAGCAGCATAGGGCAAAGTTTTTCTTCTGGAGGGCAGGCAGAGTGCTGCATTGTGGCATCGGAATTCCCAAACTGGAGGGCTTGTGGGCCAGGAGAGTGAGGACGGAAGTCTGAGAACACAAGCTAGGCTTAGGTTTCGGGGCAAGGACATGGCAGGCACACTCTGCAGAGCTGAATTGAGATCCAATGCATCTGAAGTCAGGTAGAGGATCAGACTTTGGCTCAGGTTTGAGTTTCTGTCCATGTTGGCCCCTTCATGAAGGGGGGACATTATGAGCCCATGGGGGTTTTCCCACTATTGGAGTTGTGAGATGCTCCAAACCGCAAGGATTCCTTCTGTGGGACAATTAAGATTTGTTGGATGGCTCCAGGACGTCTTATAAGGTATTTTTCCAGAACAGGGTTCTAAGTATGAATGCCTGGGCAGCCAGCCTCACATTCCAATTGTCTCCTAGCAACAAGAAACGTTTGATCTGCTGTCTTGGGGTAGCAACAGAGGGGGCTGAGTTGAAATGGACTTTCCTGAGGATGGTCTTAATGTTGGTTTGAGTCCATGGAGACCTTGGTATGGGGCAGTGGCACCAGGGCCCTGAAGGATTCGCCTAACCAGAGGTTATGACAAAGCTCCAATGAGCAAGTTTTCCATGGGGAGACGAGATTTGTTCTTATTGGTGCCTCAGGAAACCACCATATGCTGGTATTGGAAACGAGGCCTCTGAGGAGAGATGCCTAAAAACCAAAGCAATGGATCTGATTTGGGCCTAGGGGCCTGTCCGGTTCAATATTCTTCTCTGGGGACATCTGTTGTCTGAGTGGAGGTAGTTGCTCAGCTGATTTGAGATCACCCCTGTTTGTCCTGGGCGGCCAACACTAATGGGATGGCCTCGGTGACTTTGGAGGTTTTTCCTCATTTGCAAGGTTGTGGCCAATGGAATGGGAAGGATTCCCTTGAAAGGGAAGCACAGTCCTGAGGTGTGGCTCCAGGGACCCAAGTGTGGAGCGTGTGTGGTCGAGGGCTATTTGGACAAAAGTCTGAAAACACAAACTCCACTTAGGTTGGGGGATGTAGGTATGGCCGGCCCGATCTATAGACCGTGCGGAGAACTCATCGGGATATGAGCAAAGGGCGAATGTGAGGTGCTGGCTCATGCTTTTTTTTTTTTTTTTCTGGAAATGTGTCACCGATTGCCATGGAATGTCGGGGTGTCCTCATGGGCCATCGATGAGACTCCTTTTCTGGGGATTTGACCTGATCCCAAGAGTTTGGGGTCATTCTGTGGGAAGGGAGGAGGCCTTTCTTGTTTTTTTGTTTATTTTATTATTATTATTATTATTTTTTTTACCTAAGGTGGACCACCAAAAGAGGGATTCCAGAGCAGAGTCCTGGGGAGGGGCGACTGGACAACCAGACCTCTGGTTAACATTGGGACCTAAGAACATGGCAAGCCCCATATGTGGGCTCTTGGTCCAGACACTGAGAGGCCTTCCTTGAGGATAGGTCTCACACTGAGTTTCACAATGTGTTTTTGTGCCCAAGGAGCCCCTCAAGTCAGGGCGTGGCCTAATGTACCATGCTGGTTTCTCCTACACGGAACGTTGGACAATATGGCAACCACAAGTTTTCTGGCCATGGGGAAGAAGGAGTTCTAATTTCTGCAACACTTTCACTCCTGGACTGTGATTGGATTTAAGGTCTAGGTTCTGAAGCCTGAAAACTGAGGTTGGGAAGAGATGAAGACCTAAGGCCATGGTGTGGCTGATGTGCTCAGTGTTCGGCCAGCTGTTGAGTGTGGATTGGGAGGTGCAGGCTCAGGCTGTGGCAGACAGGGAATTAGTGCCCAGGCTAGACTGTATCATTGGGGTGCAGTCGAGTTTCGTGCAGGATGGTACTCATTTGTGGTTACTGGGTAGCCCCAGAGGGCAACGTTTTTCTTCTGGAGGGAAGACACAGTGCCACATAGTGGCTCCAGAATTCCCAAACTGGAAGGCTTGTGGGCCAGGAGTGTGAGGAAAAAATTCTGAGAACACAAGCCAGACTTAGATTTCGGGGTGAGGGGACGGCAGGCACCCTCTGCAGAGATGATTCGAGATCCCGTATGCCTGAAGACAGAGCTAGGATCAGACGTTGGCTTACATCGGAGTTTCTGTCCATGACGGCCCCTTCATGAAGGGGACGGTGTCACGAGGACATGGAGGTTTTCCCACGATGGGAATTGTGAGATGCTCCAAACCGCAATGATTCCTTCTGTGGGACAGTCGAGACCTGTGGGATGGCTCCAGGACATCCCATAAGGAAGTTATCCAGAGCAGGGTTCTAAGGATGGATGCCTGGGCAGCCTGCCTCCCATTCCAGGTGTCTCATAGCGCCAAGGCATGTTCGCCTGCTGGATCTAGGGGAGCAACCGAGGCGGGTGTGTTGAAATGGGTGAGTTGAGGATGGGTCATAATGTGCATTTGTGTCGATGTAGACCTTGGAATGGGGTGCTTGATCCGGGGCCTTAAGGGATGTTCATAACCGGAGGTTTTGATGGCCTCTAAAGAGTACGTTTCCTATGTAGAGAAGAGAATTGTTTTGATGAGTGCCTAAGGAATCTCCCATATGCTGGTATTGGAAACCAGGCCTCTGAGGAGAGATGACTGGAAACAAAAGCAATTGAGATGATTAGGGCCTAGGTGCCTGTCCGGTTCAATCTCTTTCCTGAGGATACGTGTCTAAGGATCTGAGGGGATGTAGTTGCTCAGCTTGTGTCAGATCGCCCCTGTTTGTCCTGGGCAGCCTATAATATTGGGATGGCCTTAGGACTTTGGAGTTTCTCCTAATCTATAGGGTTGTGGCCAATGGAATGGGCAGAAATCCCCTGGAGAGGGCAAGCACAGTTCTGAGTTTGGCTCTAGGGGCCCAGCCTTGAGGCTGTGTGGGCCAGGCCTGTGGGGACAAAAGTCTGAAAACACAAACTCCGCTTAGGATTGGGGACATAGGTATGGCACGCCCAATCTACAGACCGTGATAACACTTAGGGATATGAAAAAGGGTGAGTTTGAGGTGCTTGCTCAGGTTTTGTCTCTGGATTTGTGTCAACAATGTGGGTGGAATGCTGGCGTGGCCTCATGGGTTGTGGATGGCTTTCCTTCTCTGAGGATTTGACCCAATCCCAAGAGTTTGGGTACATTCTGTGGGATGGGGGGAGTCTTTTCTGTTTTTTATTTTATTTTATTTTATGTTTTATTTTATGTACCTCAAGTGTCCCAATAAAAGAGGGATTCCAGAGCAGAGTCCTTGGGAGGGACAACTGGATATCCCCACCTCTCTTTAAGTTTGGGGGCCTAGGGGCATGGCAAGTCCAATAGGCGGCTCTTGATTCAGACACTGAGAGGCCTTCCTTGAGGACAGGGCTCATGCTGAGGGTCACAATGCCTATTTGTGCCCAACAAGGCCCTCAAGCATGGGAAGTGCCTCATGGGCCACGCTGGATTCTCCGACACTGAACGTTGGAGAGTATGCCAACCACAAGGTTTCCAGCCATGGCGAAGGAAGAGTTGTGATTTCTGCATCACGTTCACCCCTGGACAGTGATTGGAGTTTAGGTCTAGGTTCTGAAACCCGAAAACTGAGGTTGGGAAGAGATGAAGACCTAAGGACCTGATGGGTCCAATGAGCTCAGTGTGCGGCCAGCTGTTGAGCGTAGGTCTGGAGGTGTGGGCTCATGCTGTGTCAGACAAGGCATTAGACAGGGTAGACTGCATATTTGGGGTGCAGTCGAGTGGCGTTCAGTTGATCCTTATTCGGGTTTCTAGGTAGCTCCATAAGGCAACGTTTTTCTTCTGGAGGGCAGGCAGTGTGCTGCATTATGGCCCCAGTATTGCCAATCTGTAGGGCTTTTGGGGCAGGGGTGTGAGGACGGTAGTCTGAGAACACAAGCTAGGCTTAGTTTTGGGGGTGAGTGCACAGAAGGCACACTCTGCAGAGCTGAATCAAGATCTCATGCACCTGAAGTCAGGGCGAATATCAGACGTTTGCTCAGGTTGGAGTTTCTGTCCATGATGGCCCCTTTATAAAGTGGAGCGTCTCAAGAGGCCATGTAGATTTTCCCACAATGGGAGTTGTGAGATGCTCGAGACTGCAAAGATTCCTTCTGTGGGACACTTGAGACCTGTTGGATGGCTCTAGGATGTCCCATGTGGAACGACTCCAGAGTAGGGTTCTAAGGATGGATGCCTGGGCAGCCCGCCTCCCATTCTAGTTGTCTCCTAGCAACAAGGCAGGTTTGATCTGCAGGCCCTGGGGGAGAAACCAAGGGGGTTGAGTTGACATGGACTCTCCCGAGGATAGATCATAATGTGGGTTTAAGTCCATGGAGACCATGGAATGGGGCGCTTGATCCGGGGCCCTGAAAGATTCTCCTAAACAGAGGTTTTTATAGAGCTCCAAAGAGTACATTTCCTATGTGGAGATGAGATTTTTCTGATGAGTGCCTCAGTAACCCCCCGTATTCTGGTATTGGAAACCAGGCCTCTGAGGAGAGATGCCTGGAAATAAAAGCAATGGATCTGATTAGAGCCTAAGTGCCTGTCCAGTTCAATCTTATTCTATGGGGATATCTGTCTCTGGGTCTGAGTGGAGGTAGTTTCCTAACTTGTGAAAGATCATCCCTGTTTGTCCTGGGCAGCCAACACTATTGGGATGGCCTCGGGGAGTTTGGAGGATTCTCCTAATCTATAGGGTTGTGGCCAATGGAAATGGCAGAATTCCCCTGGAGAGGGAAGCCAGAGTCCTGAGGTGTGTCTCCAGGGGCCCCAGCTTGGATGGTGTGTGGGCCAGGACTGTGGGGACAGAAGTCTGAAAACACAAACTCAGCTTAGGTTTGGGGATGTATGTATGAAGGTTCGATCTACAGACCGTGAGAATTTTCCGGGCTACGAACAAAGGGCGAGTATGTGGCGCTTGCTCAAGCTTTTGTCTCTGGATTTTGTGTCAACGGTGGCCGTGGAATGTCGGGGTGTCCTCAAGGTCCATGGACAATTCTTTCTCTGGTGATTTGGCCTGATCCCAAGGGGTTGGGATCATTCTGTGGATGGGGAGAGTCCTTTCTGTATTTTTTTTTTTTTACCTCAGGTGTTCCACCAAAGAGGGATTCCAGAGTAGAGCATTGAGTAGGGGTGACTAGACATCTCGAACTCTGGTTGAGATTGGGGGACTAGGGGCTTGGCAAGCCCCATATGTGGGCTGTTGTTCCAGTCACTAAGAGGCTTTACATGAGGATAGGGTTCACGCTGAGGGTCACAATGTGTGTTTGTGCAAATTGTGGCCCTCAGGGATAGGTGGGGCCTCATAGTCCATGCTGCTTTCTCCTACAATGAACATTGGACAACATGCCAACCACTAGGTTTTTTGCCAAGGCGAAGGAGAAGTTCTGATTCTTGCATCACGTTCACTCCTGAGCAGTGAGTGGAGATAATGTCTAGGTTCTGAAGGTGAAAACTGAGGTTGGGTAGAGATGATGGCCTAAAGCCATTGTGGGTGTGATATGCTCTGTGTACGGCCAGCTGTCTGGGTGTTGGACTGGAGGTCTGCCCTCAGGCTGTGTCAGACAGGGCTTTAGTGCACAAGCTAGACTGTATAATTGGGGTATGGTTGAGTGGCATGCAGTTTGTTACTCATTTGGCGTTTCTGGTTAGCCCTATAGGGCAACATTTTTCTTCTGGAGGGCAGGCAGTCTGCTGCATTGTGTCTCCAGAATTGCCAAACTGGAGGGGTGTGACCAGGATTGTGAGGAAGGAAGTCTGAAAACACAAGCTAGCACGAGTTTTGGGACCAAGAGCATGGCAGGTCCACTCTGCAGAGGCTGAATTGAGATCTCCTGCAGTGAGGTCAGGGCGAGTATCACATGTTGCCTCAAGCTGGAGTGTGTGTCTATGACGACCCTTACATGAAGGGGGTGGGGGCGTCATGAGGCCAGGGAGGTTTCCCTACGCTGGGAGTTGTGAGCTGCTCCAAACTTCAAAGTTTCCTTCTTCAGGACAGTCGAGTACTATTGGATGGTCCCTTGATGCCCCATACAGAAAGACTCGAGAGCAGGGGCCTAAGCATGGATGCCGAGACACGCCAACTCACCTTCCCATTGCCTGGTCGAGACAAGGCACGCTCAATCTGCGCGCTCTTGGGTGAGATACCCAGAAGGCTGAGTTTAAATGGACTCTCCTGAGGATGAGTCATAATGTGGTTTAGTGGCCATGGAGACCTTGGAATGTGGCAGTAGCTAAGGGACTCTGCAGGATTCTCCAACCCGAAGGGCTTGACACAACTCCAACAAGGAAGCTTCCCATGTGGAGATGAGAGGTCTTCTGTCTGGTGCCTCAGGAAAGCCCCGTATGCTGGTCTTCGAACCCAGGCCTGGTGTTTGGGGGATCAGAATAAGAAAGTGCAGAGGGATGCTCGGAGGTCAGACAAAGGTCAAGACGGGAGAGAGCCGGAGAAGCTGAGGATGTGTGTGTCTGCATGGAGGTAGTAGTTGCTCAGCTTGTGTCATAATGCCCCTATTTGTCCAGTGCGGCTTGCGGTAGTGGGATGTCCTTGGGGACCTTGAGGTTTCTACTATTTTGTAGAGTTGTGGCCAATGGAATGGGCAGTTTCTTAGGAGAGAGCAGGCACAGTTCTGTGGTGTGGCTCCAGAGACCCCATCCTGGAGGCCGTGTGGGCCATGGCTGTGCAGACAGACATCCAAAAACCCTAACTCAGCTCAGGTTTGGGGATGAGGTTACGGCAGGCCTGATCTACAGTCCATGAGGGGAGCTCCTCTGGATATGAAAGAAGGGTGAGAGGGAGGCAGTCGCTCAGTCTTTTGTCTCTGGATGTTTTGTCCACAATGGCCGTTTAATGTAGGAGTTGCCTCATGGGTCGTAGAAGTCTCCCACTCTGGTAGTTTGTTCAGTCCCCAAGAGTTTGGGGTCATTCTGTGGGAAGGGAAGTGTCCTGTTTTCTGCTTCATGTGTCCCCCCTGTAGAGGGAATCTAGAGCATAGCACTGGGTACTGACAACTGGAATACTCGCCCTCTGGTTAAGCCTGGGGGCCTATGGATATGACAAGCCCCATATGCAGGATCTTGGTCCAGCCACTGAGAGGCTTTACTTTAATACGGGACTCATGCTGCAGGTCACAATGCATGTCTGTGCCCTAGGCGGCCCTCAATCACTGGCGTGGCCTTTCGGACAATGCAGAATTTCCCACATTGAACGTTGGACAACATGCCAACCACAAGGTTTCTGGCCATGGGGAAGGAGGAATTCTAATTTCTGCATCACGTTCACCCCTGGGCAGTGATTGGAGATAAGGTCTAGGTTCTGAAGCCTGAAAACCGAGGTTGGGAAGAGATGACGACCTACAGCCATAGCGGGTCCTATGTGTCCAGGTTGGGGCCAGCTGTCTGGGTGTCGTTTGGGATGTCTTGTCTCAGGCTGTGCCAGACAGGGCATTAGTATACAGGGTAGGCTGTATAATTGCTTTACAATCGAGTGGCATGCATTAGAAAATCATTTGGGGTTTCTTATTAGCAGCATAGGGCAAAGTTTTTCTTCTGGAGGGCAGGCAGAGTGCTGCATTGTGGCATCGGAATTCCCAAACTGGAGGGCTTGTGGGCCAGGAGAGTGAGGACGGAAGTCTGAGAACACAAGCTAGGCTTAAGTTTCGGGGCAAGGACATGGCAGGCACACTCTGCAGAGCTGAATTGAGATCCAATGCATCTGAAGTCAGGTAGAGGATCAGACTTTGGCTCAGGTTTGAGTTTCTGTCCATGTTGGCCCCTTCATGAAGGGGGGACATTATGAGCCCATGGGGGTTTTCCCACTATTGGAGTTGTGAGATGCTCCAAACCGCAAGGATTCCTTCTGTGGGACAATTAAGATTTGTTGGATGGCTCCAGGACGTCTTATAAGGTATTTTTCCAGAACAGGGTTCTAAGTATGAATGCCTGGGCAGCCAGCCTCACATTCCAATTGTCTCCTAGCAACAAGAAACGTTTGATCTGCTGTCTTGGGGTAGCAACAGAGGGGGCTGAGTTGAAATGGACTTTCCTGAGGATGGTCTTAATGTTGGTTTGAGTCCATGGAGACCTTGGTATGGGGCAGTGGCACCAGGGCCCTGAAGGATTCGCCTAACCAGAGGTTATGACAAAGCTCCAATGAGCAAGTTTTCCATGGGGAGACGAGATTTGTTCTTATTGGTGCCTCAGGAAACCACCATATGCTGGTATTGGAAACGAGGCCTCTGAGGAGAGATGCCTAAAAACCAAAGCAATGGATCTGATTTGGGCCTAGGGGCCTGTCCGGTTCAATATTCTTCTCTGGGGACATCTGTTGTCTGAGTGGAGGTAGTTGCTCAGCTGATTTGAGATCACCCCTGTTTGTCCTGGGCGGCCAACACTAATGGGATGGCCTCGGTGACTTTGGAGGTTTTTCCTCATTTGCAAGGTTGTGGCCAATGGAATGGGAAGAATTCCCTTGAAAGGGAAGCACAGTCCTGAGGTGTGGCTCCAGGGACCCAAGTGTGGAGCGTGTGTGGTCCAGGGCTATTTGGACAAAAGTCTGAAAACACAAACTCCACTTAGGTTGGGGGATGTAGGTATGGCCGGCCCGATCTATAGACCGTGCAGAGAACTCATCGGGATATGAGCAAAGGGCGAATGTGAGGTGCTGGCTCATGCTTTTTTTTTTTTTTTTTTTCTGGAAATGTGTCACCGATTGCCATGGAATGTCGGGGTGTTCTCATGGGCCATCGATGAGACTCCTTTTCTGGGGATTTGACCTGATCCCAAGAGTTTGGGGTCATTCTGTGGGAAGGGAGGAGGCCTTTCTTGTTTTTTTGTTTATTTTTTTATTATTATTATTATTTTTTTTACCTAAGGTGGACCACCAAAAGAGGGATTCCAGAGCAGAGTCCTGGAGAGGGGCGACTGGACAACCAGACCTCTGGTTAACATTGGGACCTAAGAACATGGCAAGCCCCATATGTGGGCTCTTGGTCCAGACACTGAGAGGCCTTCCTTGAGGATAGGTCTCACACTGAGTTTCACAATGTGTTTTTGTGCCCAAGGAGCCCCTCAAGTCAGGGCGTGGCCTAATGTACCATGCTGGTTTCTCCTACACGGAACGTTGGACAATATGGCAACCACAAGTTTTCTGGCCATGGGGAAGAAGGAGTTCTAATTTCTGCAACACTTTCACTCCTGGACTGTGATTGGATTTAAGGTCTAGGTTCTGAAGCCTGAAAACTGAGGTTGGGAAGAGATGAAGACCTAAGGCCATGGTGTGGCTGATGTGCTCAGTGTTCGGCCAGCTGTTGAGTGTGGATTGGGAGGTGCCGGCTCAGGCTGTGGCAGACAGGGAATTAGTGCCCAGGCTAGACTGTATCATTGGGGTGCAGTCGAGTTTCGTGCAGGATGGTACTCATTTGTGGTTACTGGGTAGCCCCAGAGGGCAACGTTTTTCTTCTGGAGGGAAGACACAGTGCCACATAGTGGCTCCAGAATTCCCAAACTGGAAGGCTTGTGGGCCAGGAGTGTGAGGAAAAAATTCTGAGAACACAAGCCAGACTTAGATTTCGGGGTGAGGGGACGGCAGGCACCCTCTGCAGAGATGATTCGAGATCCCGTATGCCTGAAGACAGAGCTAGGATCAGACGTTGGCTTACGTCGGAGTTTCTGTCCATGACGGCCCCTTCATGAAGGGGATGGTGTCACGAGGACATGGAGGTTTTCCCACGATGGGAATTGTGAGATGCTCCAAACCGCAATGATTCCTTCTGTGGGCCAGTCGAGACCTGTGGGATGGCTCCAGGACATCCCATAAGGAAGTTATCCAGAGCAGGGTTCTAAGGATGGATGCCTGGGCAGCCTGCCTCCCATTCCAGGTGTCTCATAGCGCCAAGGCATGTTCGCCTGCTGGATCTAGGGGAGCAACCGAGGCGGGTGTGTTGAAATGGGTGAGTTGAGGATGGGTCATAATGTGCATTTGTGTCGATGTAGACCTTGGAATGGGGTGCTTGATCCGGGGCCTTGAGGGATGTTCATAACCGGAGGTTTTGATGGCCTCTAAAGAGTACGTTTCCTATGTAGAGAAGAGAATTGTTTTGATGAGTGCCTAAGGAATCTCCCATATGCTGGTATTGGAAACCAGGCCTCTGAGGAGAGATGACTGGAAACAAAAGCAATTGAGATGATTAGGGCCTAGGTGCCTGTCCGGTTCAATCTCTTTCCTGAGGATACGTGTCTAAGGATCTGAGGGGATGTAGTTGCTCAGCTTGTGTCAGAACGCCCCTGTTTGTCCTGGGCAGCCTATAATATTGGGATGGCCTTAGGACTTTGGAGTTTCTCCTAATCTATAGGGTTGTGGCCAATGGAATGGGCAGAAATCCCCTGGAGAGGGCAAGCACAGTTCTGAGTTTGGCTCTAGGGGCCCAGCCTTGAGGCTGTGTGGGCCAGGCCTGTGGGGACAAAAGTCTGAAAACACAAACTCCGCTTAGGATTGGGGACATATGTATGGCACGCCCAATCTACAGACCGTGATAACACTTAGGGATATGAAAAAGGGTGAGTTTGAGGTGCTTGCTCAGGTTTTGTCTCTGGATTTGTGTCAACAATGTGGGTGGAATGCTGGCGTGGCCTCATGGGTTGTGGATGGCTTTCCTTCTCTGAGGATTTGAACCAATCCCAAGAGTTTGGGTACATTCTGTGGGATGGGGGGAGTCTTTTCTGTTTTTTATTTTATTTTATTTTATGTTTTATTTTATGTACCTCAAGTGTCCCAATAAAAGAGGGATTCCAGAGCAGAGTCCTTGGGAGGGACAACTGGATATCCCCACCTCTCTTTAAGTTTGGGGGCCTAGGGGCATGGCAAGTCCAATAGGCGGGCTCTTGATTCAGACACTGAGAGGCCTTCCTTGAGGACAGGGCTCATGCTGAGGGTCACAATGCCTATTTGTGCCCAACAAGGCCCTCAAGCATGGGAAGTGCCTCATGGGCCACGCTGGATTCCCCGACACTGAACGTTGGAGAGTATGCCAACCACAAGGTTTCCAGCCATGGCGAAGGAAGAGTTGTGATTTCTGCATCACGTTCACCCCTGGACAGTGATTGGAGTTTAGGTCTAGGTTCTGAAACCCGAAAACTGAGGTTGGGAAGAGATGAAGACCTAAGGACCTGATGGGTCCAATGAGCTCAGTGTGCGGCCAGCTGTTGAGCATAGGTCTGGAGGTGTGGGCTCATGCTGTGTCAGACAAGGCATTAGACAGGGTAGACTGCATATTTGGGGTGCAGTCGAGTGGCGTTCAGTTGATCCTTATTCGGGTTTCTAGGTAGCTCCATAAGGCAACGTTTTTCTTCTGGAGGGCAGGCAGTGTGCTGCATTATGGCCCCAGTATTGCCAATCTGTAGGGCTTTTGGGGCAGGGGTGTGAGGACGGTAGCCTGAGAACACAAGCTAGGCTTAGTTTTGGGGGTGAGTGCACAGAAGGCACACTCTGCAGAGCTGAATCAAGATCTCATGCACCTGAAGTCAGGGCGAATATCAGACGTTTGCTCAGGTTGGAGTTTCTGTCCATGATGGCCCCTTTATAAAGTGGAGCGTCTCAAGAGGCCATGTAGATTTTCCCACAATGGGAGTTGTGAGATGCTCCAGACTGCAAAGATTCCTTCTGTGGGACACTTGAGACCTGTTGGATGGCTCTAGGATGTCCCATGTGGAACGACTCCAGAGTAGGGTTCTAAGGATGGATGCCTGGGCAGCCCGCCTCCCATTCTAGTTGTCTCCTAGCAACAAGGCAGGTTTGATCTGCAGGCCCTGGGGGAGAAACCAAGGGGGTTGAGTTGACATGGACTCTCCCGAGGATAGATCATAATGTGGGTTTAAGTCCATGGAGACCTTGGAATGGGGCGCTTGATCCGGGGCCCTGAAAGATTCTCCTAAACAGAGGTTTTTATAGAGCTCCAAAGAGTACATTTCCTATGTGGAGATGAGATTTTTCTGATGAGTGCCTCAGTAACCCCCCGTATTCTGGTATTGGAAACCAGGCCTCTGAGGAGAGATGCCTGGAAACAAAAGCAATGGATCTGATTAGAGCCTAAGTGCCTGTCCAGTTCAATCTTATTCTATGGGGATATCTGTCTCTGGGTCTGAGTGGAGGTAGTTTCCTAACTTGTGAAAGATCATCCCTGTTTGTCCTGGGCAGCCAACACTATTGGGATGGCCTCGGGGAGTTTGGAGGATTCTCCTAATCTATAGGGTTGTGGCCAATGGAAATGGCAGAATTCCCCTGGAGAGGGAAGCCAGAGTCCTGAGGTGTGGCTCCAGGGGCCCCAGCTTGGATGGTGTGTGGGCCAGGACTGTGGGGACAGAAGTCTGAAAACACAAACTCAGCTTAGGTTTGGGGATGTATGTATGAAGGTTCGATCTACAGACCGTGAGAATTTTCCGGGCTACGAACAAAGGGCGAGTATGTGGCGCTTGCTCAAGCTTTTGTCTCTGGATTTTGTGTCAACGGTGGCCGTGGAATGTCGGGGTGTCCTCAAGGTCCATGGACAATTCTTTCTCTGGTGATTTGGCCCGATCCCAAGGGGTTGGGATCATTCTGTGGATGGGGAGAGTCCTTTCTGTATTTTTTTTTTTTTACCTCAGGTGTTCCACCAAAGAGGGATTCCAGAGTAGAGCATTGAGTAGGGGTGACTAGACATCTCGAACTCTGGTTGAGATTGGGGGACTAGGGGCTTGGCAAGCCCCATATGTGGGCTGTTGTTCCAGTCACTAAGAGGCTTTACATGAGGATAGGGTTCACGCTGAGGGTCACAATGTGTGTTTGTGCAAATTGTGGCCCTCAGGGATAGGTGGGGCCTCATAGTCCATGCTGCTTTCTCCTACAATGAACATTGGACAACATGCCAACCACTAGGTTTCTTGCCAAGGCGAAGGAGAAGTTCTGATTCTTGCATCACGTTCACTCCTGAGCAGTGAGTGGAGATAATGTCTAGGTTCTGAAGGTGAAAACTGAGGTTGGGTAGAGATGATGGCCTAAAGCCATTGTGGGTGGGATATGCTCTGTGTACGGCCAGCTGTCTGGGTGTTGGACTGGAGGTCTGCCCTCAGGCTGTGTCAGACAGGGCTTTAGTGCACAAGCTAGACTGTATAATTGGGGTATGGTTGAGTGGCATGCAGGTTGTTACTCATTTGGCGTTTCTGGTTAGCCCTATAGGGCAACATTTTTCTTCTGGAGGGCAGGCAGAGTGCTGCATTGTGTCTCCAGAATTGCCAAACTGGAGGGGTGTGACCAGGATTGTGAGGAAGGAAGTCTGAAAACACAAGCTAGCACGAGTTTTGGGACCAAGAGCATGGCAGGTCCACTCTGCAGAGGCTGAATTGAGATCTCCTGCAGTGAGGTCAGGGCGAGTATCACATGTTGCCTCAAGCTGGAGTTTGTGTCTATGACGACCCTTACATGAAGGGGGTGGGGGCGTCATGAGGCCAGGGAGGTTTCCCTACACTGGGAGTTGTGAGCTGCTCCAAACTTCAAAGTTTCCTTCTTCAGGACAGTCGAGTACTATTGGATGGTCCCTTGATGCCCCATACAGAAAGACTCGAGAGCAGGGGCCTAAGCATGGATGCGCTTGGATGAGACACGCCAACTCACCTTCCCATTGCCTGGTCGAGACAAGGCACGCTCAATCTGCGCGCTCTTGGGTGAGATACCCAGAAGGCTGAGTTCAAATGGACTCTCCTGAGGATGAGTCATAATGTGGTTTAGTGGCCATGGAGACCTTGGAATGTGGCAGTAGCTAAGGGACTCTGCAGGATTCTCCAACCCGAAGGGCTTGACACAACTCCAACAAGGAAGCTTCCCATGTGGAGATGAGAGGTCTTCTGTGTGGTGCCTCAGGAAAGCCCCGTATGCTGGTCTTCGAACCCAGGCCTCTGAGGAGTGATACCTGGACACCAAAGCAAGAGTTCATAATAGGGCCTAGGGGCCTGTCTGGTTCAATCTTCTGTCTCTGCGGATATCTGTCTGTGTGTCTGCATGGAGGTAGTAGTTGCTCAGCTTGTGTCATAATGCCCCTATTTGTCCAGTGCGGCTTGCGGTAGTGGGATGTCCTTGGGGACCTTGAGGTTTCTACTATTTTGTAGAGTTGTGGCCAATGGAATGGGCAGTTTCTTAGGAGAGAGCAGGCACAGTTCTGTGGTGTGGCTCCAGAGACCCCATCCTGGAGGCCGTGTGGGCCATGGCTGTGCAGACAGACATCCAAAAACCCAAACTCAGCTCAGGTTTGGGGATGAGGTTACGGCAGGCCTGATCTACAGTCCATGAGGGGAGCTCCTCTGGATATGAAAGAAGGGTGAGAGGGAGGCAGTCGCTCAGTCTTTTGTCTCTGGATGTTTTGTCCACAATGGCCGTTTAATGTAGGAGTTGCCTCATGGGTCGTAGAAGTCTCCCTCTCTGGTAGTTTGTTCAGCCCCCAAGAGTTTGGGGTCATTCTGTGGGAAGGGAAGTGTCCTGTTTTCTGCTTCATGTGTCCCCCCTGTAGAGGGAATCTAGAGCATAGCACTGGGTACTGACAACTGGAATACTCGCCCTCTGGTTAAGCCTGGGGGCCTATGGATATGACAAGCCCCATATGCAGGATCTTGGTCCAGCCACTGAGAGGCGTTACTTTAATACGGGACTCATGCTGCAGGTCACAATGCATGTCTGTGCCCTAGGCAGCCCTCAATCACTGGCGTGGCCTTTCAGACAATGCAGAATTTCCCACATTGAACGTTGGACAACATGCCAACCACAAGGTTTCCGGCCATGGGGAAGGAGGAATTCTAATTTCTGCATCACGTTCACCCCTGGGCAGTGATTGGAGATAAGGTCTAGGTTCTGAAGCCTGAAAACCGAGGTTGGGAAGAGATGACGACCTACAGCCATAGCGGGTCCTATGTGTCCAGGTTGGGGCCAGCTGTCTGGGTGTCGTTTGGGATGTCTTGTCTCAGGCTGTGCCAGACAGGGCATTAGTATACAGGGTAGGCTGTATAATTGCTTTACAATCGAGTGGCATGCATTAGAAAATCATTTGGGGTTTCTTATTAGCAGCATAGGGCAAAGTTTTTCTTCTGGAGGGCAGGCAGAGTGCTGCATTGTGGCATCGGAATTCCCAAACTGGAGGGCTTGTGGGCCAGGAGAGTGAGGACGGAAGTCTGAGAACACAAGCTAGGCTTAGGTTTCGGGGCAAGGACATGGCAGGCACACTCTGCAGAGCTGAATTGAGATCCAATGCATCTGAAATCAGGTCGAGGATCAGACTTTGGCTCAGGTTTGAGTTTCTGTCCATGTGGGCCCCTTCATGAAGGGGGGACATTATGAGCCCATGGGGGTTTTCCCACTATTGGAGTTGTGAGATGCTCCAAACCGCAAGGATTCCTTCTGTGGGACAATTAAGATTTGTTGGATGGCTCCAGGACGTCTTATAAGGTGTTTTTCCAGAACAGGGTTCTAAGTATGAATGCCTGGGCAGCCAGCCTCACATTCCAATTGTCTCCTAGCAACAAGAAACGTTTGATCTGCTGTCTTGGGGTAGCAACAGAGGGGGCTGAGTTGAAATGGACTTTCCTGAGGATGGTCTTAATGTTGGTTTGAGTCCATGGAGACCTTAGTATGGTGCAGTGGCACCAGGGCCCTGAAGGATTCGCCTAACCAGAGGTTATGACAAAGCTCCAATGAGCAAGTTTTCCATGAGGAGACGAGATTTCTTCTTATTGGTGCCTCAGGAAACCACCATATGCTGGTATTGGAAACGAGGCCTCTGAGGAGAGATGCCTAAAAACCAAAGCAATGGATCTGATTAGGGCCTAGGGGCCTGTCCGGTTCAATATTCTTCTCTGGGGACATCTGTTTTCTGAGTGGAGGTAGTTGCTCAGCGGATTTGATATCACCCCTGTTTGTCCTGGGCGGCCAACACTAATGGGATGGCCTCGGTGACTTTGGAGGTTTTTCCTCATTTGCAAGGTTGTGGCCAATGGAATGGGAAGAATTCCCTTGAAAGGGAAGCACAGTCCTGAGGTGTGGCTCCAGGGACCCAAGTGTGGAGCGTGTGTGGTCCAGGGCTATTTGGACAAAAGTCTGAAAACACAAACTCCACTTAGGTTGGGGGATGTAGGTATGGCTGGCCCGATCTATAGACCGTGCGGAGAACTCATCGGGATATGAGCAAAGGGCGAATGTGAGGTGCTGGCTCATGCTTTTTTTTTTTTTTTTTTCTGGAAATGTGTCACCGATTGCCATGGAATGTCGGGGTGTCCTCATGGGCCATCGATGAGACTCCTTTTCTGGGGATTTGACCTGATCCCAAGAGTTTGGGGTCATTCTGTGGGAAGGGAGGAGGCCTTTCTTGTTTTTTTGTTTATTTTTTTATTATTATTATTATTTTTTTTACCTAAGGTGGACCACCAAAAGAGGGATTCCAGAGCAGAGTCCTGGAGAGGGGCGACTGGACAACCAGACCTCTGGTTAACATTGGGACCTAAGAACATGGCAAGCCCCATATGTGGGCTCTTGGTCCAGACACTGAGAGGCCTTCCTTGAGGATAGGTCTCACACTGAGTTTCACAATGTGTTTTTGTGCCCAAGGAGCCCCTCAAGTCAGGGCGTGGCCTAATGTACCATGCTGGTTTCTCCTACACGGAACGTTGGACAATATGGCAACCACAAGTTTTCTGGCCATGGGGAAGAAGGAGTTCTAATTTCTGCAACACTTTCACTCCTGGACTGTGATTGGATTTAAGATCTAGGTTCTGAAGCCTGAAAACTGAGGTTGGGAAGAGATGAAGACCTAAGGCCATGGTGTGGCTGATGTGCTCAGTGTTCGGCCAGCTGTTGAGTGTGGATTGGGAGGTGCAGGCTCAGGCTGTGGCAGACAGGGAATTAGTGCCCAGGCTAGACTGAATCATTGGGGTGCAGTCGAGTTTCGTGCAGGATGGTACTCATTTGTGGTTACTGGGTAGCCCCAGAGGGCAACGTTTTTCTTCTGGAGGGAAGACACAGTGCCACATAGTGGCTCCAGAATTCCCAAACTGGAAGGCTTGTGGGCCAGGAGTGTGAGGAAAAAATTCTGAGAACACAAGCCAGACTTAGATTTCGGGGTGAGGGGACGGCAGGCACCCTCTGCAGAGATGATTCGAGATCCCGTATGCCTGAAGACAGAGCTAGGATCAGATGTTGGCTTACGTCGGTGTTTCTCTCCATGATGGCCCCTTCATGAAGGGGACGGTGTCGCGAGGACATGGAGGTTTTCCCACGATGGGAATTGTGAGATGCTCCAAACCGCAATGATTCCTTCTGTGGGACAGTCGAGACCTGTGGGATGGCTCCAGGACATCCCATAAGGAAGTTATCCAGAGCAGGGTTCTAAGGATGGATGCCTTGGCAGCCTGCCTCCCATTCCAGGTATCTCATAGCGCCAAGGCATGTTCGCCTGCTGGATCTAGGGGAGCAACCGAGGCGGGTGTGTTGAAATGGGTGAGTTGAGGATGGGTCATAATGTGCATTTGTGTCGATGTAGACCTTGGAATGGGGTGCTTGATCCGGGGCCTTGAGGGATGTTCATAACCGGAGGTTTTGATGGCCTCTAAAGAGTACGTTTCCTATGTAGAGAAGAGAATTGTTTTGATGAGTGCCTAAGGAATCTCCCATATGCTGGTATTGGAAACCAGGCCTCTGAGGAGAGATGACTGGAAACAAAAGCAATTGAGATGATTAGGGCCTAGGTGCCTGTCCGGTTCAATCTCTTTCCTGAGGATACGTGTCTAAGGATCTGAGGGGATGTAGTTGCTCAGCTTGTGTCAGATCGCCCCTGTTTGTCCTGGGCAGCCTATAATATTGGGATGGCCTTAGGACTTTGGAGTTTCTCCTAATCTATAGGGTTGTGGCCAATGGAATGGGCAGAAATCCCCTGGAGAGGGCAAGCACAGTTCTGAGTTTGGCTCTAGGGGCCCAGCCTTGAGGCTGTGTGGGCCAGGCCTGTGGGGACAAAAGTCTGAAAACACAAACTCCGCTTAGGATTGGGGACATAGGTATGGCACGCCCAATCTACAGACCGTGATAACACTTAGGGATATGAAAAAGGGTGAGTTTGAGGTGCTTGCTCAGGTTTTGTCTCTGGATTTGTGTCAACAATGTGGGTGGAATGCTGGCGTGGCCTCATGGGTTGTGGATGGCTTTCCTTCTCTGAAGATTTGACCCAATCCCAAGAGTTTGGGTACATTCTGTGGGATGGGGGGAGTCTTTTCTGTTTTTTATTTTATTTTATTTTATGTTTTATTTTATGTACCTCAAGTGTCCCAATAAAAGAGGGATTCCAGAGCAGAGTCCTTGGGAGGGACAACTGGATATCCCCACCTCTCTTTAAGTTTGGGGGCCTAGGGGCATGGCAAGTCCAATAGGCAGGCTCTTGATTCAGACACTGAGAGGCCTTCCTTGAGGACAGGGCTCATGCTGAGGGTCACAATGCCTATTTGTGCCCAACAAGGCCCTCAAGCATGGGAAGTGCCTCATGGGCCACGCTGGATTCTCCGACACTGAACGTTGGAGAGTATGCCAACCACAAGGTTTCCAGCCATGGCGAAGGAAGAGTTGTGATTTCTGCATCACGTTCACCCCTGGACAGTGATTGGAGTTTAGGTCTAGGTTCTGAAACCCGAAAACTGAGGTTGGGAAGAGATGAAGACCTAAGGACCTGATGGGTCCAATGAGCTCAGTGTGCGGCCAGCTGTTGAGCGTAGGTCTGGAGGTGTGGGCTCATGCTGTGTCAGACAAGGCATTAGACAGGGTAGACTGCATATTTGGGGTGCAGTCGAGTGGCGTTCAGTTGATCCTTATTCGGGTTTCTAGGTAGCTCCATAAGGCAACGTTTTTCTTCTGGAGGGCAGGCAGTGTGCTGCATTATGGCCCCAGTATTGCCAATCTGTAGGGCTTTTGGGGCAGGGGTGTGAGGACGGTAGCCTGAGAACACAAGCTAGGCTTAGTTTTGGGGGTGAGTGCACAGAAGGCACACTCTGCAGAGCTGAATCAAGATCTCATGCACCTGAAGTCAGGGCGAATATCAGACGTTTGCTCAGGTTGGAGTTTCTGTCCATGATGGCCCCTTTATAAAGTGGAGCGTCTCAAGAGGCCATGTAGATTTTCCCACAATGGGAGTTGTGAGATGCTCCAGACTGCAAAGATTCCTTCTGTGGGACACTTGAGACCTGTTGGATGGCTCTAGGATGTCCCATGTGGAACGACTCCAGAGTAGGGTTCTAAGGATGGATGCCTGGGCAGCCCGCCTCCCATTCTAGTTGTCTCCTAGCAACAAGGCAGGTTTGATCTGCAGGCCCTGGGGGAGAAACCAAGGGGGTTGAGTTGACATGGACTCTCCCGAGGATAGATCATAATGTGGGTTTAAGTCCATGGAGACCTTGGAATGGGGCGCTTGATCCGGGGCCCTGAAAGATTCTCCTAAACAGAGGTTTTTATAGAGCTCCAAAGAGTACATTTCCTATGTGGAGATGAGATTTTTCTGATGAGTGCCTCAGTAACCCCCCGTATTCTGGTATTGGAAACCAGGCCTCTGAGGAGAGATGCCTGGAAACAAAAGCAATGGATCTGATTAGAGCCTAAGTGCCTGTCCAGTTCAATCTTATTCTATGGGGATATCTGTCTCTGGGTCTGAGTGGAGGTAGTTTCCTAACTTGTGAAAGATCATCCCTGTTTGTCCTGGGCAGCCAACACTATTGGGATGGCCTCGGGGAGTTTGGAGGATTCTCCTAATCTATAGGGTTGTGGCCAATGGAAATGGCAGAATTCCCCTGGAGAGGGAAGCCAGAGTCCTGAGGTGTGGCTCCAGGGGCCCCAGCTTGGATGGTGTGTGGGCCAGGACTGTGGGGACAGAAGTCTGAAAACACAAACTCAGCTTAGGTTTGGGGATGTATGTATGAAGGTTCGATCTACAGACCGTGAGAATTTTCCGGGCTATGAACAAAGGGCGAGTATGTGGCGCTTGCTCAAGCTTTTGTCTCTGGATTTTGTGTCAACGGTGGCCGTGGAATGTCGGGGTGTCCTCAAGGTCCATGGACAATTCTTTCTCTGGTGATTTGGCCCGATCCCAAGGGGTTGGGATCATTCTGTGGATGGGGAGAGTCCTTTCTGTATTTTTTTTTTTTTTACCTCAGGTGTTCCACCAAAGAGGGATTCCAGAGTAGAGCATTGAGTAGGGGTGACTAGACATCTCGAACTCTGGTTGAGATTGGGGGACTAGGGGCTTGGCAAGCCCCATATGTGGGCTGTTGTTCCAGTCACTAAGAGGCTTTACATGAGGATAGGGTTCACGCTGAGGGTCACAATGTGTGTTTGTGCAAATTGTGGCCCTCAGGGATAGGTGGGGCCTCATAGTCCATGCTGCTTTCTCCTACAATGAACATTGGACAACATGCCAACCACTAGGTTTCTTGCCAAGGCGAAGGAGAAGTTCTGATTCTTGCATCACGTTCACTCCTGAGCAGTGAGTGGAGATAATGTCTAGGTTCTGAAGGTGAAAACTGAGGTTGGGTAGAGATGATGGCCTAAAGCCATTGTGGGTGGGATATGCTCTGTGTACGGCCAGCTGTCTGGGTGTTGGACTGGAGGTCTGCCCTCAGGCTGTGTCAGACAGGGCTTTAGTGCACAAGCTAGACTGTATAATTGGGGTATGGTTGAGTGGCATGCAGGTTGTTACTCATTTGGCGTTTCTGGTTAGCCCTATAGGGCAACATTTTTCTTCTGGAGGGCAGGCAGAGTGCTGCATTGTGTCTCCAGAATTGCCAAACTGGAGGGGTGTGACCAGGATTGTGAGGAAGGAAGTCTGAAAACACAAGCTAGCACGAGTTTTGGGACCAAGAGCATGGCAGGTCCACTCTGCAGAGGCTGAATTGAGATCTCCTGCAGTGAGGTCAGGGCGAGTATCACATGTTGCCTCAAGCTGGAGTTTGTGTCTATGACGACACTTACATGAAGGGGGTGGGGGCGTCATGAGGCCAGGGAGGTTTCCCTACACTGGGAGTTGTGAGCTGCTCCAAACTTCAAAGTTTCCTTCTTCAGGACAGTCGAGTACTATTGGATGGTCCCTTGATGCCCCATACAGAAAGACTCGAGAGCAGGGGCCTAAGCATGGATGCCGAGACACGCCAACTCACCTTCCCATTGCCTGGTCGAGACAAGGCACGCTCAATCTGCGCGCTCTTGGGTGAGATACCCAGAAGGCTGAGTTTAAATGGACTCTCCTGAGGATGAGTCATAATGTGGTTTAGTGGCCATGGAGACCTTGGAATGTGGCAGTAGCTAAGGGACTCTGCAGGATTCTCCAACCCGAAGGGCTTGACACAACTCCAACAAGGAAGCTTCCCATGTGGAGATGAGAGGTCTTCTGTCTGGTACCTCAGGAAAGCCCCGTATGCTGGTCTTCGAACCCAGGCCTCTGAGGAGTGATACCTGGACACCAAAGCAAGAGTTCATAATAGGGCCTAGGGGCCTGTCTGGTTCAATCTTCTGTCTCTGCGGATATCTGTCTGTGTGTCTGCATGGAGGTAGTAGTTGCTCAGCTTGTGTCATAATGCCCCTATTTGTCCAGTGCGGCTTGCGGTAGTGGGATGTCCTTGGGGACCTTGAGGTTTCTACTATTTTGTAGAGTTGTGGCCAATGGAATGGGCAGTTTCTTAGGAGAGAGCAGGCACAGTTCTGTGGTGTGGCTCCAGAGACCCCATCCTGGAGGCCGTGTGGGCCATGGCTGTGCAGACAGACATCCAAAAACCCTAACTCAGCTGAGGTTTGGGGCCGAGGTTACGGCAGGCCTGATCTACAGTCCATGAGGGGAGCTCCTCTGGATATGAAAGAAGGGTGAGAGGGAGGCAGTCGCTCAGGCTTTTGTCTCTGGATGTTTTGTCCACAATGGCCGTTTAATGTAGGAGTTGCCTCATGGGTCGTAGAAGTCTCCCTCTCTGGTAGTTTGTCCAGCCCCCAAGAGTTTGGGGTCATTCTGTGGGAAGGGAAGTGTCCTGTGTTCTGCTTCATGTGTCCCCCCAGTAGAGGGATTCTAGAGCATAGCAGTGGGTATTGACAACTGGAATACTCGCCCTCTGGTTAGGCTGGGGGCCTATGGATATGACAAGCCCCATATGCAGGATCTTGGTCCAGCCACTGAGAGGCGTTACTTTAATACGGGACTCTCGCTGCAGGTCACAATGCATGTCTGTGCCCTAGGCGGCCCTCAAGCACTGGCGTGGCCTTTCGGACAATGCAGGTTTTCCCACATAGAACGTTGGACAACATGCCAACCACAAGGTTTCTGGCCATGGGGAAGGAGGAATTCTAATTTCTGCATCACGTTCACCTCTGGGCAGTGATTGGAGATAAGGTCTAGGTTCTGAAGCCTGAAACCGAGGTTGGGAAGAGATGACGACCTACAGCCATAGCGGTTCCTATGTGTCCAGGTTGGGGCCAGCTGTCTGGGTGTCGTTTGGGATGTCTTGTCTCAGGCTGTGCCAGACAGGGCATTAGAATACAGGGTGGGCTGTATAATTGCTTTACAATCGAGTGGCATGCATTAGAAAATCATTTGGGGTTTCTTATTAGCAGCATAGGGCAAAGTTTTTCTTCTGGAGGGCAGGCAGAGTGCTGCATTGTGGCTTCGGAATTCCCAAACTGGAGGGCTTGTGGGCCAGGAGAGTGAGGAAGGAAGTCTGAGAACACAAGCTAGGCTTAGGTTTCGGGGCAAGGACATGGCAGGCACACTCTGCAGAGCTGAATTGAGATCTCATGCGTCTGAAGTCAGGTCGAGGTTCAGACTTTGGCTCAGGTTTGAGTTTCTGTCCATGTGGGCCACTTCAGGAAGGGGGGGGCATTATGAGGCCATGGGGGTTTTCCCACTATTGGAGTTGTGAGATGCTCCAAACCGCAAGGATTCCTTCTGTGGGACAATTAAGATTTGTTGGATGGCTCCAGGACGTCTTATAAGGTATTTTTCCAGAACAGGGTTCTAAGTATGGATGCCTGGGCAGCCAGCCTCACATTCCAATTGTCTCCTAGCAACAAGAAACGTTTGATCTGCTGTCTTGGGGTAGCAACAGAGGGGGCTGAGTTGAAATGGACTTTCCTGAGGATGGTCTTAATGTTGGTTTGAGTCCATGGAGACCTTGGTATGGGGCAGTGGCACCAGGGCCCTGAAGGATTCTCCTAACCAGAGGCTATGACAAAGCTCCAATGAGCAAGTTTTCCATGGGGAGACGAGATTTGTTCTTATGGTGCCTCAGGAAACCACCATATGCTGGTATTGGAAACGAGGCCTCTGAGGAGAGATGCCTGGAAACCAAAGCATTGGATCTGATTAGGGCCTAGGGGCCTGTCCGGTTCAATATTCTTTTCTGGGGACATCTGTTGTCTGAGTGGAGGTAGTTGCTCAGCTGGTTTGAGATCACCCCTGTTTGTCCTGGTCGGCCTAAACTATTGGGATGGCCTCGGTGACTTTGGAGGTTTTTCCTCATTTGCAAGGTTGTGGCCAATGGAATGAGAAGAATTCCCTTGAAAGGGAAGCACAGTCCTGAGGTGTGGCTCTAGGGACCCAAGTGTGGTGCGTGTGTGGTCCAGGGCTATTTGGACAAAAGTCTGAAAACACAAACTCCACTTAGGTTGGGGGATGTTGGTATGGCCGGCCCGATCTATAGACCGTGAGGAGAACTCTTCGGGATATGAACAAAGGGCGAATGTGAGGTGCTTGCTCATGCTTTTTTTTTTTTTTTTCTGGAAATCTGTCACCGATTGCCATGGAATGTCGGGGTGTCCTCATGGGCCATCGATGAGACTCCCTTTCTGGGGATTTGACCTGATCCCAAGAGTTTGGGGTCATTCTGTGGGAAGGGAGGAGGCCTTTCTGGTTTTTTTGTTTATTTTTTGTTTATTATTTTTTTTTTTTACCTCAGGTGGACCACCAAAAGAGGGATTCCAGAGCAGAGTCGTGGGTGGGGGCAACTGGACAACCAGACCTCTGGTTAACATTGGGACCTAAGAACATGGCAAGCCCCATATGTGGGCTCTTGGTCCAGACACTGAGAGGCCTTCCTTGAGGATAGGTCTCACACTGAGTTTCACAATGTGTTTTTGAGGCCAAGGAGCCCCTCAAGGCAGGGCGTGGCCTAATGTACCATGCTGGTTTCTCCTACACTGAACATTGCACAATATGGCAACCACAAGTTTTCTGGCCATGGGGAAGAAGGAGTTCTAATTTCTGCAACACTTTCACTCCTGGACTATGATTGGATTTAAGGTCTAGGTTCTGAAGCCTGAAAACCGAGGTTGGGAAGAGATGACGACCTACAGCAATAGCGGGTCCTATGTGTCCAGGTTGGGGCCAGCTGTCTGGGTGTCGTTTGGGATGTCCTGTCTCAGGCTGTGCCAGACAGGGCATTAGTATACAGGGTAGGCTGTATAATTGCTTTACCATCGAGTGACATGCATTAGAAAATCATTTGGGGTTTCTTATTAGCAGCATAGGGCAAAGTTTTTCTTCTGGAGGGCAGGCAGAGTGCTGCATTGTGGCTTCGGAATTCCCAAACTGGAGGGCTTGTGGGCCAGGAGAGTGAGGATGGAAGCTGAGAACACAAGCTAGGCTTAGGTTTCGGGGCAAGGGCATGGCAGGCACACTCTGCAGAGCTGAATTGAGATCTCATGCGTCTGAAGTTAGGTCGAGGATCAGACTTTGGCTCATGTTTGAGTTTCTGTCCATGTGGGCCACTTCAGGAAGGGGGGGGGCATTATGAGGCCATGGGGGTTTTCCCACTATTGGAGTTGTGAGATGCTTTAAACCGCAAGGATTCCTTCTGTGGGACAATTAAGATTTGTTGGATGGCTCCAGGACGTCTTATAAGGTATTTTTCCAGAACAGGATTCTACGTATGGATGCCTGGGCAGCAGCCTCACATTCCAATTGTCTCCTAGCAACAAGAAACGTTTGATCTGCTGGCTTGGGGTAGCAACAGAGGGGGCTGAGTTGAATGGACTTTCCTGAGGATGGTCTTAATGTTGGTTTGAGTCCATGGAGACCTTGGTATGGGGCAGTGGCAACAGGGCCCTGAAGGATTCTCCTAACCAGAGGTTATGACAAAGCTCCATTGAGCAAGTTTTCCATGGGGAGACGAGATTTGTTCTTATTGGTGCCTCAGGAAACCACCATATGCTGGTATTGGAAACGAGGCCTCTGAGGAGAGATGCCTGGAAACCAAAGCAATGGATCTGATTATGGCCTAGGGTCCTGTCCGGTTCAATATTTTTCTCTGGGGACATCTGTTGTCTGAGTGGAGGTAGTTGCTCAGGTGGTTTGAGATCACCCCTGTTTGTCCTGGTCGGCCTAAACTATTGGGATGGCCTCGGTGCCTTTGAGGTTTTTCCTATTTTGCAAGGTTGTTGCCAATGGAATGGGAAGAATTCCCTTGAAAGGGAAGCACAGTCCTGAGGTGTGGCTCCAGGGACCCAAGTGTGGAGCGTGTGTGGTCCAGGGCTATTTGGACAAAAGTCTGAAAACACAAACTCCACTTAGGTTGGGGTATGAAGGTGTGGCCGGCCAGATCTATAGACCGTGAGGAGACCTCTTCGGGATATGAACAAAGGGCGAATGTGATGTGCATGCTCATGCTTCTTTTTTTTTTTTTTCTGGAAATGTGTCACCGATTGCCATGGAATGTCGGGGGGTCCTCATGGGCCATCGATGAGGCTCCCTTTCTGGGGATTTGACCTGATCCCAAGAGCTTGGGGTCATTCTGTCGGAAGGAAGGAGGTCTTTCTGGTTTTTTTTTTTTTTTTACCTCAGGTGGACCACCAAAAGAGGCATTCCAGAGCAGAGTCCTGGGGAGGGGCGACTGGACAACCAGACCTCTGGTTAACATTGGGACCTAAGAACATGGCAAGCCCCATATTTGGGCTCTTGGTCCAGACACTGAGAAGCCTTCCTTGAGGATAGGTCTCACACTGAGTTTCACAATGTGTTTTTGTGCCCAAGGAGCCCCTCAAGTCAGGGCGTGGCCTAATGTACCATGCTGGTTTCTCCTACACTGAACGTTGCACAATATGGCAACCACAAGTTTTCTGGCCATGGGGAAGAAGGAGTTCTAATTTCTGCAACACTTTCACTCCTGGACTGTGATTGGATTTAAGGTCTAGGTTCTGAAGCCTGAAAACTGAGGTTGGGAAGAGATGAAGCCCTAAGGCCATGGTGTGTCTGATGTGCTCAGTTTTCGGCCAGCTCTTGAGTGTGGGTTGGGAGGTTCAGGCTCAGGCTGTGGCAGACAGCGAATTAGTGTCCAGGCTAGACTGTATCATTGGGGTGCAGTCGAGTTTCGTGCAGGATGGTACTCATTTGTGGTTACTGGGTAGCCCCAGAGGGCAACGTTTTTCTTCTGGAGGGAAGACACAGTGTCACATACTGGCTCCAGAATTCCCAAACTGGAAGGCTTGTGGGCCAGGAGTGTGAGGAAAAAATTCTGAGAACACAAGCCAGACTTAGATTTCGGGGTGAAGGGACGGCAGGCACCCTCTGCAGAGATGATTCGAGATCCCGTATACCTGAAGACAGAGCTAGGATCAGACGTTGGCTTAGGTCGGAGTTTCTGTCCATGACGGCCCCTTCATGAATGGGAGGGTGTCACGAGGACACGGAGGTTTTCCCACGATTTGAATTGAGAGATGCTCCAAACCGCAATGATTCCTTCTGTGGGACAGGTGAGACCGGTGGATGGCTCCAGGACATCCCATAAGGAAGTTATCCAGAGCAGGGTTCTAAGGATGGATGCCTGGGCAGCCTGCCTCCCATTCCAGGTGTCTCATAGAGCCAAGGCAAGTTCTATCTGCCTGATCTAGTGGAGCAACCGAATCGGGTGTGTTGAAATGGGTGAGTTGAGGATGGGTCATAATGTGCATTTGTGTCCATGGAGACCTTGGAATGGGTTCTTGATCCGGGTCCTTGAGGGATGTTCATAACCGGAGGTTTTGATGGAGCTCTAAAGAGTGTTTCCTATGTAGAGAAGAGAATTGTTTTGATGAGTGCCTAAGGAATCTCCCATATGCTGGTATTGGAAAACAGGCCTCTGAGGAGAGATGACTGGAAACAAAAGCAATGGATATGATTAGAGCCTAGGTGCCTGTCCGGTTCAATCTCTTTGCTGGGCATACGTGTCTAAGTATCTGAGGTGAGTTAGTTGCTCAGATTGTGTCAGATCGCCCCTGTTTGTCCTGGGCGACCTATAATATTGGAATGGCCTCGGGACTTTGGAGTTTCTCCTAATCTATATGGTTGTGGTCAATGGAATGGGCAGAAATCCCCTGGAGAGGGCAGGCAAAGTTCTGAGTTTGGCTCTAGGGGCCCAACCTTGAGGGTGTGTGGGCCAGGCCTGTGGAGCAAAAATCTGAAAACACAAACTCCGCTTAGGATTGGGGACATAGTTATGGCACGCCCAATCTACAGACCGTGATAACACTTCAGGATATGAAAAAGTGTGAGTTTGAGGTGCTTGCTCAGATTTTGTCTCTGGATTTGTGTCAACAATGTGGGTGGAATGCTGGCGTGGCCTCATGGGTTCTGGACGGCTTTCCTTCTCTGAGGATTTGACCCAATCCCAAGAGTTTGTGTATGTTCTGTGGGATGGGAGGAGTCTTTTCTGTTTTTTATTTTATTGTATTTTATTTTTTGTACCTCATGTGTCCCAATAAAGGAGGGATTCCAGAGCAGAGTCCTCGGGAGGGACAACTGGACAACCCCACCTCTGTTTTAGTTTGGGGGCCTAGGGTTATGGCAAGTCCAATATGTGGGCTCTTGATTCAGACACTGAGAGGCCTTCCTTGAGGACAGGGCTCATGCTGAGGGTCACAATGCCTATTTGTGCCAACAAGGCCCTCAAGCATGGGAAGGGCCTCATGGGCCACGCTGGATTCTCCGACACTGAACGTTGGAGAGTATGCCAACCACAAGGTTTCTGGCCATGGCGAAGGAAGAGTTGTGACTTCTGCATCACGTTAACCCCTGGACAGTGATTGGAGTTTAGGTCTAGGTTCTGAAACCCGAAAACTGAGGTTGGGAAGAGATGAAGACCTAAGGACCTGTTGGTTCCAATGAGCTCAGTGTGCGGCCAGCTGTTGAGCGTAGGTCTGGAGGTGTGGGCTCATGCTGTGTCAGACAAGGCATTAGACAGGGTAGACTGAATATTGGGGTGCAGTCGAGTGGCGTTCAATTGATCCTCATTCGGGTCTCTAGGTAGTTCCATAAGGCAACGTTTTTTCTCTGGGAGGGCAGGCAGAGTGCTGCATTGTGGCCCCAGTATTGCCAAACTGTAGGGATTTGGGGCCAGGGGTGTGAGGACTGTAGTCTGAGAACACAAGCTAGGCTTAGTTTTTGGGGTGAGGGCACAGAAGGCACACTCTGCAGAGCTGAATCATGATCTTATGCACCTGAAGTCAGGGCGAATATCAGACGTTTGCTCAGGTTGGAGTTTCTTTCCATGATGGCCACTTTATAAAGTGGAGCGTCTCAAGAGGCCATGTAGATTTTCCCACAATGGGAGTTCTGAGATGCTCCAGACTGCAAAGATTCCTTCTGTGGGACACTTGAGACTTGTTGGATGGCTCTAGGATGTCCCATATGGAATGACTCCAGAGTAGGGTTCTAAGGACTGATGCCTAGGCAGCCCACCTCCCATTCTAGTTGTCTCCTAGCGACAAGGCAGGTTTGATCTGCAGGCCCTGGGGGAGAAACCAAGGGGGTTGAGTTGACATGGACGCTCCCGAGGATAGATCATAATGTGGGTTTAAGTCCATGGAGACCTTGGAATGGGGCGCTTGATCCGGGGCCCTGAAAGATTCTCCTAAACAGAGGTTTTTATAGAGCTCCAAAGAGTACATTTCCTATGTGGAGACGAGATTTTTCTGATGAGTGCCTCAGTAATCCCCCGTATTCTGGTATTGGAAACCAGGCCTCTGAGGAGAGATGCCTGGAAACAAAAGCAATGGATCTGATTAGGGCCTAAGTGCCTGTCCAGTTCAATCTTATTCTATGGGGATATCTGTCTCTGGGTCTGAGTGGAGGTAGTTTCCTAACTTGTGAAAGATCATCCCTGTTTTTCCTGGGCAGCCAACACTATTGGGATGGCCTCGGGGAGTTTGGAGGTTTCTCCTAATCTATAAGGTTGTGGCCAATGGAAATGGCAGAATTCCCCTGGAGAGGGAAGCCACAGTCCTGAGGTGTGGCTCCAGGGGCCCCAGCTTGGATGGTGTGTGGGCCAGGACTGTGGGGACAGAAGTCTGAAAACACAAACTCAGCTTAGGTTTGGGGATGTATGTATGAAGGCTCGATCTACAGAACGTGAGAATTTTCCGGGCTATGAACAAAGGCCGAGTATGTGGCGCTTGCTCAGGCTTTTGTCTCTGGATTTTGTGTCAACGGTGGCCATGGAATGTCGGGGTGTCCTCAAGGGCCATGGACAATTCTTTCTCTGGTGATTTGGCCTGATCCCAAGGGGTTGGGATCATTCTGTGGATGGGAAAAGTCCTTTCTGTATTTTTTTTTTTTTTTACCTCAGGTGTCCCACCAAAGAGGGATTCCAGAGCAGAGCCCTGAGTCGGGTGACTAGACATCTCGAACTCTGGTTGAGATTGGGTGACTAGGGGCTTCGCAAGCCCCATATGTGGGCTGTTGTTCCAGTCACTAAGAGGCTTCACATGAGGATAGGGCTCACGCTGAGGGTCACAATATGTGTTTGTGCAAATTTTGGCCCTCAGGGATAGGTGGGACCTCATAGTCCATGCTGCTTTCTCCTACAATGAACGTTGGACAACATGCCAACCACAAGGTTTCTTGCCATGGCGAAGGAGAAGTTCTGATTCTTGCATCACGTTCACTCCTGAGCAGTGAGTGTAGATAAGGTCTAGGTTCTGAAGGTGAAAATTGAGGTTGGGTAGAGATGATGGTCTAAAGCCATTGTGGGTATGATATGCTCAGTGTACAGCCAGCTGTCCTGGTGTTCGACTGGAGGTCTGCCCTCAGGCTGTGTCAGACAGGGCTTTAGTGCACAGGCTAGACTGTATAATTGGGGTATGGTCGAGTGGCATGCAGGTTGTTACTCATTTGGCGTTTCTGGTTAGCCCTATAGGGCAACATTTTTCTTCTGGAGGGCAGGCAGAGTGCTGCATTGTGTCTCCAGAATTTCCAAACTGGAGGGTTATGGCCAGGATTCTGAGGACGGAAGTCTGAGAACACAAGATAGGCTTAGGTTTCAAGGCGAGGGCCCAGCAGGCACACTCTCAAGTGCTGAATCGAGATCTCATGCTTCTGAATTCAGGGCGAGGATCAGACTTTGGCTTAGGATGGAGTTTCTGTCCATGATGGCCCATTTATGAAGGTGTGGGGCATCATGAGGAAATGGAGGTTTTCTCACAGTGTTATTGTGTGATGCTTCAAACCACAAGGATTCATTCTGCGAGACAGTCAAGACAGGTTGGTTGGATTCAAGACGTCCCATAAAGAAGTTCTCCAGAGCAGGGTTCTAAGGATGGATGCCTGGGCAGCCCGCCTCCCATTCTAACTGTCTCCTAGTGACAAGGAAGGTTTGATCTGCTGGCTCTGGGTGAGCAGCCGAGTGGGCTGATTTGAAATGGACTCTCCTGAGAATGGTTCATAATGTAAGTTTGTGTCCTTGGAGACCTTGGGATTGGGCCATGGTGCCAGCGCCCTGAAGGATCCTCCTAACCTGAGGTATTGACACAGCTCCAAAGAGCAAGTTTCCCATGTGGAGATGAGATCTGTTCTGATTGTTTCCTTAGGAAACCCCCATATTCTGATATTGGAAACCAGGCCTCTGAGGAGAGATACCTAGAAACCAAAGCAATGCATCAGAAGTTGGCTCAGGTTGGAGTTTCTGTCCATGATGGCCCCTTTATAAAGGGGAGCATCTCATGAGGCCATGTAGGTTTTCCCACGATAGGAGTTGTGAGATGCTCCAATCTGCAAGGATTCCTTCTGTGGGACAGTCAAGACCTGTTGGAAGGCTCCAGGACATCCCATATGGAACGGCGCCAGAGCAGGATTCCATGGATGGATGCCTAGAGAGTCTGCTTTGCATTCCAGTTGTCTCCTAGCGACAAGGCAGGTTTGATATTCTGCCTCTGGGGGAGTAATCGACGGGGCTGAGTTGAAATGTACTCTCCTGCCGAATGGTCATAATGCGGGTATGTGTCCATGGAGACCTTGGAATAGGGCGGTTGTTCCGGCTACCTGAAGGTTTCTCCTAACTGGAGCCTTTTACAGAGCTCCAAAGGATAAGTTTCCCATGTGAAGACAAGATTTGTTCTGATTGGTATCTCTGGAATCCCCCATATGCTGGTATTGGAAAACAGGCCTCTGAGGAGAGATGCTTAGAAAAAAAAGCAATGGAACCAATTACATTCTAGGGGCCAGTCCAGTTTAATCTTCTTCTCTTGGGTTATCTGTCTACGGGTGAGTTGACGTCGTTGCTCAGCTTGTGAGAGATCGCCCCTCTTTGTCCTGGGTGGCCTACACTATTGGAATGGCCTCTGGGACTTTGGAGGTTTCTCCTTATCTGTAGGGTTGTGGCCAATGGAATGGGAAGAATTTCCTTGGAGAGGGCAGGCACAGTCCTGAGGTGTGGCTCCAGGGGCCTCAGTCTGGAGGGTGTGTGGGACAGGGATGTCAGGATAGAAGTCTGAAAACACAAACTCGGCTTAGGTTTGGGGACGTAGGTATGGCAGGCCCAATCTACAGACTATGAGGAGAATTTTTTGGGCTATGACCTAAGGGTGAGTGTGAACGCTTGCTGAAGCTTATGTCTCTGGATTTTGTGTCAATAGTGGCCGTGGAATGTCGGGCTGGCCTCATGGGCCATGGACGAGTCTTTCTCTCTGGACCCCAATCACTTGGGATGGCCCAATCCCAAGTGATTGGGGTCATTCTGTGAGTGGAAGGAGTCCTTTCTGTGTTTATTTACCTCAAATGTCCCACCAAAGAGGGATTCCAGAGCAGAGCCCTGAGTAGGGGTGACTAGATGTCTCTACCTCTGGTTAAGATTGGGTGACTTGGGCATGGCAGGCCCCATATGCGGGCTCATGGTCCAGCCACTGAGAGGCTTTACTTGAGGACAGGGCTCAAACTGAGGGTCCCAATGTGTGTTTGAGCCCACCGCAGCTCTTAAGCATAGGTAGGGCCTCAGGGACCCTACACTACCCTCAGGGGCCCTACTACTACCCCTGTAGGCCCTACAGGGGTCCTACACTGAACGTTGGACAAGATGCCAACCACAAGATTCTGGCGAGAGGGAAGGAGGAGTTCTGATTTCTGCATCACGTTCACCCATGGGAAGTGAGTAGAGATAAGGTCTAGGATTCTGTAGCCTGAAAACCGAAGTTGGAAAGAGATGGCGACCTAAGGCCATGGCGGTTCAGATGTTCTCAGTGTACTGCAAGCTGTCTGGGTGTCGGTTGGGAATTCAGGCCTCAGGTTCTGTCAGAAAGGGCATTAGTGCACAGGCTAGACTATATAATTGGTGTACAGTTGAGTGACGTGCAGGTTTATCCTCATTGGAGGTTTCTGGGTAGACCCATAGGGCAATATTTTTCTTCTAGAGGGCAGGCAGAGTGCAGCACTGTGTCATCGGAAATCCCAAAATAGAGGGCGTGTGGTCCAGGAGAGTGAGGACGGAAGTCGGAGAACACTAGCTATGCTTAGGTTTTGGGTGAGGGCACAGCAGGTACACTCTGAAGAGCTGAATCAAGATCTCGTGCATCTGAAGTCAAGGCGAAGATCAGCTGTTGGCTCAGGTTGGAGTTTCTTTCCATGATCTGCCTTCATGAAGATTGGGGGCATCATGTGACCTTGGAAGCTTTCCATGATATGAGTTGTTAGGTGGTCCATGCACAAGGACTCCTGTGGGACAGTCGAGACCTGTTGGATGGCTCAAGGATGTCCCATAAGGAATGACGCAAGAGCAGGGTTCTAAGGATGGATGCCTGAAGAGCCCAACTCGCATTTCAATTGTCTCCTAGCGACAAGGCAGGTTCAATCTGCTGGCTCTGGAGTAGCAACCGAGGGGGTTTAGTTGAAATGGACTCTCCTGAGGATGGGTCATAATTTGGGATTGTGTCCATGGAGATATTCAATTGGGGCAGTGGCTCCAGTGACCTGAAGTTTTCTCCTAACTGGAGGTTATGACACAGCTCCATAGAGCAAGATTCCCATGTGGAGACGAGATTTTTTCTGATAGGTAGCTCTGGAAACCCCCTTATGCTGGTATTGGAATCCAGGTCTCTGAGGAGAGATGCCTGAAAACAAAAGCAATGGATCCAATTAGGGCCTAGGTGCCTGTCCTGTTCAATATTCTTTTCTATGGATATCTGTCTAAGGTTCTGATTGGAGGTAGTGGCTCAGCTTGTGCCAGAGGGTCCCTGTATGTCCAGGACATCCTACACTATTGGGATGGCCTCAGAGATTTTGGATGATTCTCCTAATCTGTCAGGTTGTGCCACATGAATGAGCAGAATTCCCTTGGAGAGGGCAGGCACAGTCCTGAGGTGTGGCTCCATGGGGCCCAGCCTTTAGAATGTGTGGGTGAGGACAATGGAGACAGAAGTCTGAAAACACAAACTAGGCTTAGGTTTGGGGACATAGCTATGGCAGGCCCGATCTACAGACCTTGAGAATTTGGGGGGCTCTGAACAAAGGGCAAGTGTGTGGCGCTTTTTCAGGTTTTTGTCTCCGGATTTTGTGTCAATGGTGGCCGTGGAATGTCAGGCTGGCCTCATCGACCATGGACGAGTATTTCTCTCTGTGGATTTGGCCAGATTCCCAGATTCCAAGTGTTTGGGGTCATTCTTTGGATGGTAGGAGTCCTTACTTTTTTTTTTCTTTATCTTGGTGTTTTTTTGTTTTTTTTTTTTTGTTTTTTTTTTTTTTTTTACCTTATGTGTCCCACCAAAGAGGGATTACAGAAAAGAGCTCTGAATAAGGTTGACTAGACTTCTCAAGCTCTGGCTAGGATTGGGGGAGTAGGGGCATGGCAAGTCCCATATGCAGGCTCTTGGTCCAGCCCCGGAGAGGCTTTACTTGAGGCCAGGGTTCATGCTTAGGGTCCTAATGTCTGTTTGTGCCCATCGCAGCCCTCAAGCAGGTCTGAGGCCTCATGGGCCATGCTGGGTTCTCATATACTGAACGTTGTACAACATGCCAACCACAAGGTTTCTGGTCATGGGGAAGGTGAAGTTCTGATTTCTTCATCACGTACATCACTTAGTTGTGAGTGGAGATAATGTCTAGGTTCTGAAGCCTGAAGACCAAGGTTGGGAAGAGATGATGACCTAAGGCCATGGCATGTTCGATGTGTTCAGTGTGAGGCCAGGTGTCTGGGTGTCGGTCACGAGGTCTGGGGTCAGGCTGTGTCAGACAGGGCATTAGTGCCCAGGCTAGACTGTATAATTGGGGTACAGTCTAGAGAATTGCAGGTTGATCCTCATTTGATGTTTCTGGGTAGACCCCTAGGGCAAAGTCTCTCTTCTGGAGGGCAGGCAGAGTGCTGCATTTTGTCTCCAGAATTCCCAAAGTGGAAGGCTTGTGGGCCAGGAGTGTGAGGACGGAAGTCTGAGAACGTGAGCTGGCTTAGGTTTTGGGGCGAGGGCAAGGCAGGCACACTCTGCAGAGCTGAATTGAGATCTCATGCATCTGAAGTCAGGGCGAGGATCAGACGGGAGTTTCTGTCCATGATGTCCTCTACCTGAAGGTGGAGGCATCACGAGGCCATGGAGGTTTTCCCACGGTGCGAGTGTGTGATGCTGCAAACCACAAGGATTCCTTCTGCAGGACAGTTGAGACCTGTTGAATGGATCAAGGACACCCCATTAGGAATTTCTCCAGAGCAGAGTTCTAACAACGGATACCTGGGCAACGAACTCGCATTCCAATTGTCTCCTAGTGACAAATCAGGTTTGATCTGCTGGCACTGGGTGAGCAACCGCCAGGTTTGAGTTGAAATGGACTCTCCTGAGGATGGGTCATAATGTGGGATTGTGTCCATTGAGACATTGGAATGGGGCGGTGGCTCCAGTGACGTGAAATTTTCTCCTAACTGGAGGTTTTGACACAGTTCCATATAGCATGATTCCCATGTGGCATGCGATTTGTTCTGATTGGTAGCTCCAGAAACCCCCATGTGCTGGTATTGGAATCCAGGCCTCTGAGGAGAGATACGTGAAAACAAAAGCAATGGATCCGCTTAGGGCCTAGGTGCCTGTCCTGTTCAATCTTCTTTTCTATGGATATCTATCTACAGGTCTGATTGGAGGTAGTGGCTCAGCTTGTGGCAGATGGTCCCTGTTTGTCCCGGACATCCTACAATATTGGGGTGGCCTTGGGGACTTCGGATGTTTCTCCTAATCTGTCAGGTTGTGCCAAAGGAATGAGCAGAATTCCCATGGAGAGGGCAGGCACAGTCCTGAGGTGTGGCTCCATGGGGCCAAGCCTTGAGGGTGTGTGGGCCAGGACAATGGAGACAGAAGTCTGAAAACACAAACGTGGCTTAGGTTTGGGGACATAGGTATGGCAGGCCCGATCTACAGACCGTGAGAATTTTTCAGGCTTTGAACCAAGGGCGAGTGTGTGGTGCTTTTTCAGGCTTTTGTCTCCGGATTTTGTGTCAATGGTGGCCGTGGAATGTGAGGATGGCCTCATCAGCCATGGACGAGTATTTCTCTCTGTGAATTTGGCCCAATTCCAAGTGTTTGCGGTCATTCTTTGGACGGTAGGAGTCCTTTCTCTATTTTTTTTTTTAACCTCATGTGTCCCACCAAGGAGGGATTCTAGAGAAGAGATCTGAGTAGGGGTGACTAGACTTCTCAAGCACTGGTTAAGGCTTGGGGAGTAGGGGCATGGTAATCTCCATATGTGGGCTCTTGGTCCATCCCCGGAGAGGCTTTACTTGAGGCCAGGGATCATGCTTAGGATCCTAATGTGTGTTTGTGCCCATCGCAGCCCTCAAGCATGTCTGAGGCCTCATGGGCCATGCTGGTTTCTCCTACACTGCACGTTGGACAACATGCCAACCACAGGGTTTCTGGTCATGGGGAAGGAGGAGTTCTGATTTCTGCATCACGTACACGGCATGGCAGTGAGTAGAGATAAGGTCTAGATTCTGAAGCCTGAAAACCGAGGTTGGTAAGAGATGACAACCTAAGGCCATGGTGGGTCCGATGCACTTAGTGTGCGGCCAGATGTCTGTGTCCATCATGAGGTCTGGGCTCAGGCTGTGTCAGGCAGGGCATAGTCCTCAGGCTAGACTGTATAATTGGGGTACAGTCGAGTGATGTGAAGGTTGGTCCTCATTTGGGGTTTCTGGTTGGCCCCATAGGGCAAAGATTTTCTTCTGGAGGGCAGGCAGAGTGCTGCATTCTGGCTCCAGAATTGCCAACTTCAGGGCTTGTGGGCCAGGTGTTTTAGGACAGAAGTCTGAGAACACAAGTTCAGCTTTGAATTCGCAGCGGTGACATGGCAGGCACACTCTACAGACCTGAAATGAGATCTCGTGCATCTGAAGTCAGGGCGAGGATCAGATGTTGGCTTAGGTTGGAGTTTCTGTACATGATGTCCGCTTCATGAAGGTGGGGGGGGCATCAGGAAACCATGGAAGATTTCCAACTTTGTGAGTGTGTGATGCTCCAAACCACAAGGATTCCGTCAGCGGGACAGTCACGACCTTTTGGATGGATCAAGGACGTCCCATAAGAAATGCTCCAAAGCACAGTTCTAATGATGGATGCCTGGGCAGTCCAACTTGCATTCCAGTTGTGTCCTAGTGAAAAGGAGGGTTTGATCTGCTGTCACTGGGGGAACAACCGAGGGGGCTGAATTGAAATGGAATCTCATGAGGATCAGTCGATGTGGATTTGTGTCCATGGATCCCTTGGAATGGGGCAGTGGCTCTGTTGCCCTGAAGAATTTTCCTAGCCTGAGGTTTTGATGCAGCTCCAAAGAGCAAGTTTCCCATGTAGAGACGAGATTTGTTCTGAAACCCCCACAACCTGGTATTGGAAACCAAGCATCTGGGGAACAATGCCTGTAATCCAAAGCAATGGATCTGATTACGGTCTAGGGGCCTGTCCTTTTCAATATTCTCCTCTGAGTGTCTCTGTCTAAGATTCAGAATGGAGGTCACTGCTCAGCTTGTGTCAGATCACCCATGTTTGTTGGGGGAGGCCAACACTATTGGACTGGTCTTGGGAATTGGAGGTTTCTCCTAATCTGTAAGGTTGTGGCAAATGAAACGGGCAGAGTTCCCTTGGAGAGCACTGGCACAGGCCTTAGGTGTGACACCACCTTTCTGGGTGTCATCGAGGAGGTCCAGGCTCAGGCTGTGTCAGACAGGGCTTTAGTGCCAAGCTTAGACTGTATAATTGGAGTAAAGTTGAGTGGCATGCAGGTTGATCCTCATTTGGGGTTTCTGGGTAGCCCCAGGGGCAACGTTTTTCTTCTGGAGGGAAGGAAGAGTGCTGCATTGTGGCGACGGAATTCTCACACTGGAGGGCTTGTGGGCCAGAATTGTGAGGAAGGAAGTGTGAGAACACAAGCTAGGCTTAGGTTTTGGGTCAAGATCATGGCAGGCACACTCTGTAGAGCTAAATCTAAATCTCATGCATCTGAAGTAGGGCGAGGATCAGACGTAGGCTCAGGTTGAAGTTTCTGGATGGCCCCTTCATGATGGTGGGGGGCATCATGGGGCTATGGAGACTTTCCCACGATTGGCATTGTATGTTGCTCCAATCGGCAAGGATTCCTTCTACGGGACAGTCGAGACCGGTCAGATTGCTCCAGGACGTCCCATGCGGAACCACGGCAGTGCAGGGTTCTAAGGATGGATTCCTGGAGTGCCCGCCTCACATTCCTATTGTCTCCTAGTGACAAGGCAGGTTCGATCTGCTTCTTTTGGGGAGCAACCAAAGGGGATGTGTTGAAATGGACTCGCCTGCGGATGGGTAATAATGTGGGTTTGTGTCCATGGAGACCTTGGAATGGGGTGTTGGCTGCTGGGACCTGAAGGTTTCCCTTAACTGGAGGTTGTGACACAGCTCCAAAATGCATGTTTCCCATGTGGAAATGAGATTTGTTCAGACTGGTACCTCCAGAAGAACATATATGCTGGTATTGGAAACCAGGCCTCTGAGGAGAGATGCCTGGAATCAAAAGCAATGGATCTGATTAGGTCCTAGGAGCTTGTCCGGTTCAATCTTCTTCTCTGGGGTTATCTGTCTATGGGTCTGAGTTGAGGTAGTTGCTCATCTTGGGACAGATCACCCTGTTTGCCCTGAGTGGCCAACACTATTGGGATGGCCTCAGGGACGTTGGAGTGTTCTCCTAATCTTTAGGGTTGTGGCCAATGGAATGGGCAGAATTTGCTTGGAGAAGGCAGACACAGTCCTGAGGCATGGCTCCAGGGGCCCCAGCCTGGAGGGTGTGTGGGCCAGGACAGTGGGGACAGAAATCTGAAAACCCAAACTCAGCTTAGGTTTGGGGACGTAGGTATGACAGGCCTGATCTATAGACCGTGAGGAGAATTTTTCAGGCTATGAACAAAGGGCAAGTGTGAGGCATATCTCCAGGCTTTTGTCTCTAGATTTTGTGTCAATGGTGGCCATGGAATGACGGGATGGCCTCTTTGGCCATGGATGATTCTTTCTCTTTTAAGATTTGGTCAGATCCCAAGTTTTGGGGCTCATTCAGGGGATGGAGGAGACCCTTCGATGTTTTTTTCCTCAGAGGTTCCAGAGCAGAGACCTGAATAGGGGTGACTAGACCTCTCAACCTCTCATTAATATTGGGGGACTAGGGATGGCAATGCGGGTTCTTGGTCCAGCCCCTGAGAGGCTTTACTTGAGGACAGGGCTCACACTGAGGGTCCCAATGTGTTTGTGCCCATTGCGGTTCTCAAGCATGGGCGGGGACTCATGGGCTACACTGGATTCTCCTACACTGAACGTTGGAAAACATGCCAACCACAAGGTTTCTTGCCTTGAGGAAGAAGGAGTTTCATTTCTGCATCACGTTCACCCCTGGGTAGTGAGTATATATAAGGTCTAGGTCTGAAGCCTGAAAACCAAGGTTGGGAAGAGATGATGACCTAAAGCCATGGCGGGTCTGATGTGCTCAGTGTACAGCCAGCTGTCTGGGTGTCGGTTGGGAATTCAGACCTCAGGCTGTACAAGACAGGGCATTAACGCCGAAGCGAAACTGTATAATTGGGGTAGAGTCAAGTGGCATGCAGGTTGATCCTCATTTGGTGTTTCTGGTTAGCCCCATAGGACAACGTTTCTCTTCTGGAGGGCAGTCAGATTGCTGCATTGTGTCTCTCCAGAATTCCCTAACTGGAGGGCTGGTGGGCTCGGAGTGTGAGGACGAAGTCTGAGAACAATAGCTAGGTTTTGCTTCGGGGCGGGGTTTCGGCAGGCACACTCTGCAGAGTTGAATCAAGATTTCGTGCATCTGAAGTCAGGGCGAGGATTAGACGTTGGCTCAGGTTGGAGTTTCTGTCCAAGATGGCTCTTTCATGAAGGGGACGGTGCACCACGAGGCCACAGAGCTTTTCCCATGATGGGAGTTGTGAGGTGCTCCAAAGCGCAAGGATTCCTTCTGCAGGACAGCTGTGACCTGTTGGATGGCTCCAGGACGTCCCATATGGAATTACTTCAGAGTAGCTTTCTACAGATGGATGCCTAGCCAGCCCGCCTCACATTCCAATTGTCTCCTAGTGACAAGATAGGTTCGATCTGCTGGCTCTAGGGGAGCACCCAAGGGCACTGAGTTGAAATAGACTCTCCTGCAGATGGGTCCTAATGTGGGATTGTGTCCATGGAGACATTGGAATGAGGTGGTGGCACCGGGGCCCTGAAGGATTTTCCTAGCCGGAGGTTTTGACACAGCTTGAAAGAGCACGTTTCCCATGTGGAGAAGACATTTGTTCTGACTGATGACTCAGGAAACCCCCATATGGTGGTATTGAAAACCAATCCTCTGAGGTTCTGACATAGCTCCACGAGCAAGTTTCCAATGTGCAGACAAGACTTGCTCTGAAGGGGCCTCTGGAAACCCCATAGGCTGGTATTGGAAACCAGGCCTCTGAGAAGAGATGCCTGGAAACCAAAGCAATGGATCTGATTAGGGCCTAGGGGCCTGTCCAGTTCAATGTTCTTCTCTGGGGACATCTGTCTCCGAGTTGGTGTGGAGCTAGTTGCTCAGCTAGTGTCAGATCACCCCTGTTTGTTCCAAGCGGCTTACAAAATTGGTATGGTCCCAGGGATATTGGAGATTTCTCCTGATTTATATGGTTGTGGCCAATGGAATATGAAGAATTCCCTTTGAGGGGGCAGGAACAATCCTGAGGTGTGGTTCCAGGGGCCCTAGCCTGGAGGGTGTGTGTTTTCAGACAACTGTCCAAACAGCCCAGGCCTACACAACCTACAGGATCAGGCCCCTGGAGCCAAACCTGAGGACTGTACTTGCCCTCTCCAAGGGAATTGTGTGTGCCCATTCCAATGGCCACAACCCTTCTAATAGGATAAACCTCCAAAGTCCCTGATTCATCTCAATAGTGGTGACTTCCCAGGAAAAACAGGGGCAATCTGAGCCCAACTGAGCAACTACCTGCACTCAGACCCATAGACAGTTGTCCCCAGAGGTAAAAAGGAAAGAACAGGCCCCTAGGCACTAATCAGATCCATTGCTTTGGTTTCCAGGCATCTCTCCTCAGAGGCATGGATTTCAAAAGCAGCATATAGCTGTTTCTTGACCCACACATCAGAAAACATCTCATCTACACATGGGAAACTTGCACGTTGGAGCTGTGTCAAAGCCTCTGTTTAGGAGAACCCTTTAGGGCCCCAGTGCCACCGCTTCATTCCAAGGTCTCCATAGACACAAAAGCACGTTAGGACCCATCCCCAGGGGTGTCCATTTCAACTCAGCGTCCTCGGTTGCTCCCCACAGATCCAGGAGATCTAACCTGTCTTGTTGCTAGGAGACAATTGGAATGCGAGGTGGGCTACCCAGCCATCCATCCTTAGAACCCTGCTCAGAATCATTGGCCTGGAGCCAAACAACAGGTCTCAATTGTCCTGCAGAAGACTCTCTGCAGTTTGGAGCTTCTCACAAATCCCATCGTGGGAAAAAACCCATGGCCTCGTGATGCCCCGCCCATTCATGAAGGGGCCATCAGGGACAGAAACTCCAACCTTAGCGATCATCTGATCCTCGCCCTGACTTCAGATGCACGAGATCTCGATTCAGGTCTGTAGAAGGTGCGTGCCATGGCCTCACCCAGAAACCTAAGCCTAGCTTGTGTTCTCAGACTTTTGTCGTCAGACTACTGGCCCACAAGCCCTCCAGTTTGGCAATCCAGAACTACAATGCAGCACTCTGCCGGCCCTCCAGAAGAAAAACATTGTCCTCTGGTGCTACCCAGTAATCCCAAATGAGGATCAACCTGCACCGAGCTTGGCTGTACCCCAAATACATAGGCTGACCAGGGCACTAATGCCCTTTCTGACACAGCCTGAGCCTGGACCCCCTGGCCCCTCCCAGACAGCTGGCCGCACACTGAGCACATCGAGCCGCCATGGCCTTAGGTCGTCATCTCTTCCCAACATCAGTTTTCAGGTTTCAGAACCTAGACATTATATCCAATCACTGCCCAGGGTTGAAGGTGATGCAGAAATCAGAACTCCTTCCCCATGGCAAGAAACCTTGTGGTTGGCATGTTGTCCAACGTTCAGTGTAGTTGAAACCAGTGTGGCCCATGAGGCCCCGCTCATGTTTGCGGGCCACATTGGTCACAAACACACATTGTGACGCTCAGGCTGAGCCCAGTCCTCAAGTAAGGCCACTCAGTGGCTGGATGAAGAGATATCATATTGGGCTTGCCATGCCCCTAGGCCCCAATTTTTAACCATAGTTCGGGTTGTCCCTTCAGTCTTCCCCACGGCTTGGCTTTGGAATTCCTCTTTTGGTGGGACACCTGAGGTAACAAAACTGAAATGAGTCCTCCCATCCCACAGATTGACGAAAAACAATTGGAAATCAGGCCAAATCCTCAGAGAGGAAGATTCGTCCATGGCCCATGAGGCGTCCCCGACATTCCACGGCCATCGCTGATACAAAATCCAGAGACAAAAGCCTGAGCAAGAGCCTCAGACTCGCACTTTCTTCATATCCTGAAGAGTTCATCTCATGGTTTGTAGATCGGGCCTGCCATACCTATGTCCCCAAACCTAAGCTGAGTTTGTGTTTTCAGACTTCTGTCCTCAAAGTCTTGGGCCACACACCCTCCAGGCTGGGCCCCTGGAGCCACACATTAGGACTGTGCCTACCAATCCATGGGAATTCTGCCCATTCCATGGTCCAAAATCGTACAAATTAGGAGAAATCTCCAAAGTCCCTGAGGCCATCCCAATAGTGTAGGTAGCCCGGAACAAACAAGGGCTGTCTGACACCAGCTGATAATCGACCTCCACTCATACCATAGATGGATGTCCCCAGAGAAGAAGATTGAACCAGACAGGACCCTAGGCCATAATAGGATCAATTGCTTTGGGTTACAGGCATGTGTCCTCAAAAGCCTGATTCCAATACGAGCATAGGGGTTTTCCTGAGGCACCCATCAGAACTCATCTCGTCTCCACAAGGAAACCTGTGCATGGGAGCCATGTCCAAAGCTTAGGAGAGTACTTCAGGGTCCCGGTGCCACCGCCCCATCCCAAGGCCCTCATGGACACAAAAACACATTAGGACCCATCCTCAGGAAAGTCCATTTCAACTCAGCCACCCCGGTTGCTCCCGCAGAGCCATCAGATCTAAACTGTCTTGTTGCTAGGAGACAATTGGAATGCGAGGCGGGCTTCCCAGGCATCCATCCGCGAACGGTGCTCTGGAGTCATTCCATATGGGATGTCCTGGAGCTGTCCAACAGGTCTCAATTGTCCCGCAGAAGGAATCCATGAAGGGGGCATCCCACAACTCCCAACGTGGGAAAACCTCAATGGCCTCGAGATTCCGCTCCCTTCATGAAGCGGCCGTCATGCTCAGAAACTCCCACCTGAGCCATGTCTGATCCTCGCCCTGACTTCAGATGCATGAGATATTGGTTCAGATATGTAGGGGGTACCTGCCGTGCCCTCGCCCTGAAACCCAAGTCTAGCTTGTCTTCTCAGACTTCCGTCCTCACACTCCTGGCCCCGAAGCCCTCAAGTTTGGCAATTCCGGACCCACAATGCAGCACTCTGCCTGCCCTCTAGAAAAAAAATTATTGCCTCATGAGCTGCCCAGGCACCTTAAATGAGGGTAAACCTACAGAGCACTCGACTTTACCCAAATTATATAGTCTAACCTGGGCACTAATGCACTGTCGAACACATCCTGAGCCCGGACCTCCTGACCAACACCCAGAAAGCTGACCGCACACTGAGCACATAAAACCCGCCATAGCCTTAGGTCATCATCTCTTCCCAACCTCAGTTTTCAGGCTTCAGAACCGAGACCTTATCTCCAATCACTTCCCAGGGGTGAGTGTGATGCAGAAATCAGAACTCCTCCTTACCCATGGCAAGAACCCTGTGGTTGGCACGTTGTCCAACGTTCAGTGTAGGAGAAACCAGCATTCACCCTGAGGCCCCGCCCATTCTTGAGTGCGACGAGGGCATACACACGCATTGTGACCCTCAGCATGAGTCCTGTCCTCTAGTAAGTCCTCTCAGTTGCTGGACCATTAGATATCATAATGGGCTTGACATGTCCCTAGGCCCCAAATTTAACCAAATTTCTGATGGTCCAGTCGCCCCTCCCCAGGGCTCTACTCTGGAATCCCTCATTTGGTGGGACACCTGAGGATAAAAAAGAAAAAAACAAGAATAAAAAAAAAAAAAAACGGACTTCTTCCAGCCCACAGAATGACCCCAAACTCTTTGGACGGGGCCAAACCACCAGAGAGTAAGACTCGTCCATTTCCCATGAAGTCACCCAGAAATTCCACGACCATGATTGACACGATATCCAGAGACAAAAACTTGAGCAGGAGCCTCACACTCGCTCTTCTTTCAAATCCCGAAGAGTTCTCCTCATGGTCTGTAGATCAGTCCTGCCATACCTATGACCCGAAACATAAGCCGAGTTTGTGTTTTCAGACAACTGTCCAAACAGCCCTGGCCTACACAACCTACAGGCTCAGGCCCCTGGAGCCAAACCTGAGGACTGTACTTGCCCTCTCCAAGGGAATTGTGTGTGCCCATTCCAATGGCCACAACCCTTCTAATAGGATAAACCTCCAAAGTCCCTGATCCATCTCAATAGTGGTGGCTTCCCAGGAAAAACAGGGGCAATCTGAGCCCAAATGAGGCCCTACCTGCACTCAGACCCATAGACAGATGTCCTCAGAGGTAAAAAGGAAAGAACAGGCCCCTAGGCACTAATCAGATCCATTGCTTTGGTTTCCAGGCATCTCTCCTCAGAGGCCTGGATTTCAAAAGCAGCATATAGCTGTTTCTTGACTCACCCATCAGAAAACATCTCATCTACACATGGGAAACTTGCACGTTGGAGCTGTGTCAAAGCCTCTGTTTAGGAGAACCCTTTAGGGCCCCAGTGCCACCGCTTCATTCCAAGGTCTCCATAGACACAAAAGCACGTTAGGACCCATCCCCAGGGGTGTCCATTTCAACTCAGCGTCCTCGGTTGCTCCCCACAGATCCAGGAGGTCTAACCTGTCTTGTTGCTAGGAGACAATTGGAATGCGAGGTGGGCTACCCAGCCATCCATCCTTTGAACCCTGCTCAGAATCTTTGGCCTGGAGCCAAACAACAGGTCTCAATTTTCCTGCAGAAGACTCTCTGCAGTTTGGAGCTTCTCACAACTCCCATCGTGGGAAAACCCCATGGCCTCGTGATGCCCCCGCCTATTCATAAGGGGCCATCAGGGACAGAAACTGTAACCTGAGCGATCGTCTGATCCTCGCCCTGACTTCAGATGCACGAGATCTCGATTCAGGTCTGTAGATTGTGCGTGCCATGGCCTCACCCAGAAACCTAAGCCTAGCTTGTGTTCTCAGACTTTTGTCGTCAGACTACTGGCCCACAAGCACTCCAGTTTGGCAATGCAGAACTACAATGCAGCACTCTGCCGGCCCTCCAGAAGAAAAACATTGTCCTCTGGTGCTACCCAGTAATCCCAAATGAGGATCAACCTTCACCGACCTTGGCTGTACCCCAAATACATAGGCTGACCAGGGCACTAATGCCCTTTTTGACACAGCCTGAGCCTGGACACCCTGGCCCCTCCCAGACAGCTGGCCGCACACTGAGCACATCGAGCCGCCATGGCCTTAGGTCGTCATCTCTTCCCAACATCAGTTTTCAGGTTTCAGAACCTAGACCTTATATCCAATCACTGCCTAGGGTTGAAGGTGATGCAGAAATCAGAACTCCTTCCCCATGGCAAGAAACCTTGTGGTTGGCATGTTGTCCAACGTTCAGTGTAGTTGAAACCAGTGTGGCCCATGAGGCCCCGCCCATGCTCGCGGGCCACATTGGTCACAAACACACATTGTGACGCTCAGGCTGAGCCCAGACCTCAAGTAAGACCACTCAGTGGCTGGATGAAGAGATATCATATTGGGCTTGCCATGCCCCTAGGCCCCAATTTTTAACCATAGTTCGGGTTGTCCCTTCAGTCTTCCCCACGGCTTGGCTTTGGAATTCCTCTTTTGGTGGGACACCTGAGGTAACAAAACTGAAATGAGTCATCCCATCCCACAGATTGACGAAAAGCAATTGGGAATCGGGCCAAATCCTCAGAGAGGAAGATTCGTCCATGGCCCATGACGCGTCCCCGACATTCCATGGCCATCGCTGATACAAAATCCAGAGACAAAAGCCTGAGCAAGAGCCTCAGACTCGCACTTTCTTCAAATCCGGAAGAGTTCTTCTCATGGTTTGTAGATCGGGCCTGCCATAACTACGTCCCCAAACCTAAGCTGAGTTTGTGTTTTTAGACTTCTGTCCTCAAAGTCTTGGGCCACACACCCTCCAGGCTGGGCCCCTGGAGCCACACATTAGGACTTTGCCTACCAATCCATGGGAATTCTGTCCATTCCATGGTCCAAAATCGTACAAATTAGGAGAAATCTCCAAAGTCCCTGAGGCCATCCCAATAGTGTAGGTCGCCCGGAACAAACAAGGGCTGTCTGACACCAGCTGATAATCGACCTCCACTCATACCATAGATGGATGTCCCCAGAGAAGAAGATTGAACCAAACAGGACCCTAGGCCATAATAGGATCCATTGCTTTGGGTTACAGGCATGTGTCCTCAAAAGCCTGATTCCAATACGAGCATAGGGGTTTTCCTGAGGCACCCATCAGAACTCATCTCGTCTCCACAAGGAAACCTGTGCATGGGAGCCATGTCCAAAGCTTAGGAGAGTACTTCAGGGTCCCGGGGCCACCGCCCCATTCCAAGGCCCTCATGGACACAAAAACACATGAGGACCCATCCTCAGGAAAGTCCATTTCAACTCAGCCACCCCGGTTGCTCCCGCAGAGCCATCAGATCTAAACTGTCTTGTTGCTAGGAGACAATTGGAATGCGAGGCGGGCTTCCCAGGCATCCATCCGCGAACGGTGCTCTGGAGTCATTCCATATGGGATGTCCTGGAGCTGTCCAACTAGTCTCAATTGTCCCGCAGAAGGAATCCATGAAGGGGGCATCCCACAACTCCCAACGTGGGAAAACCTCAATGGCCTCGAGATTCCGCTCCCTTCATGAAGCGGCCGTCATGCTCAGAAACTCCAAACTGAGCCAACGTCTGATCCTCGCCCTGACTTCAGATGCATGAGATATTGGTTCAGATCTGCAGGGCGTACCTGCCGTGCCCTCGCCCTAAAACCCAAGTCTAGCTTGTCTTCTCAGACTTCCGTCCTCACACTCCTGGCCCCGAAGCCCTCAAGTTTGGCAATTCCGGACCCACAATGCAGCACTCTGCCTGCCCTCTAGAAAAAAAATTATTGCCTCATAAGCTGCCCAGGCACCTTAAATGAGGGTAAACCTACACAGCACTCGACTTTACCCAAATTATATAGTCTATCCTGGGCACTAATGCACTTTCGAACACAACCTGAGCCCGGACATCCTGACCAACACCCAGAAAGCTGACCGCACACTGAGCACATAAAACCCGCCATGGCCTTAGGTCATCATCTCTTCCCTACCTCAGTTTTCAGGCTTCAGAACCGAGACCTTATCTCCAATCACTTCCCAGGGGTGAGTGTGATGCAGAAATCAGAACTCCTCCTTACCCATGGCAAGAACCCTGTGCTTGGCACGTTGTCCAACGTTCAGTGTAGGAGAAACCAGCATTCACCCTGAGGCCCCGCCCATTCTTGAGTGCGACGAGGGCATACACACGCATTGTGACCCTCAGCATGAGTCCTGTCCTCTAGTAAGTCCTCTCAGTTGCTGGACCATTAGATGTCATAATGGGCTTGACATGTCCCTAGGCCCCAAATTTAACCAAATTTCTGATGGTCCAGTCGCCCCTCCCCAGGGCTCTACTCTGGAATCCCTCATTTGGTGGGACACCTGAGGATAAAAAAGAAAAAAACAAGAATAAAAAAAAAAAAACGGACTTCTTCCAGCCCACAGAATGACCCCAAACTCTTTGGACGGGGCCAAACCACCAGAGAGTAAGACTCGTCCATTTCCCATGAAGTCACCCAGAAATTCCACGACCATGATTGACACGATATCCAGAGACAAAAACTTGAGCAGGAGCCTCACACTCGCTCTTCTTTCAAATCCCGAAGAGTTCTCCTCATGGTCTGTAGATCAGTCCTGCCATACCTATGACCCGAAACATAAGCCGAGTTTGTGTTTTCAGACAACTGTCCAAACAGCCCTGGCCTACACAACCTACAGGCTCAGGCCCCTGGAGCCAAACCTGAGGACTGTACTTGCCCTCTCCAAGGGAATTGTGTGTGCCCATTCCAATGGCCACAACCCTTCTAATAGGATAAACCTCCAAAGTCCCTGATCCATCTCAATAGTGGTGGCTTCCCAGGAAAAACAGGGGCAATCTGAGCCCAAATGAGGCCCTACCTGCACTCAGACCCATAGACAGATGTCCTCAGAGGTAAAAAGGAAAGAACAGGCCCCTAGGCACTAATCAGATCCATTGCTTTGGTTTCCAGGCATCTCTCCTCAGAGGCCTGGATTTCAAAAGCAGCATATAGCTGTTTCTTGACTCACCCATCAGAAAACATCTCATCTACACATGGGAAACTTGCACGTTGGAGCTGTGTCAAAGCCTCTGTTTAGGAGAACCCTTTAGGGCCCCAGTGCCACCGCTTCATTCCAAGGTCTCCATAGACACAAAAGCACGTTAGGACCCATCCCCAGGGGTGTCCATTTCAACTCAGCGTCCTCGGTTGCTCCCCACAGATCCAGGAGGTCTAACCTGTCTTGTTGCTAGGAGACAATTGGAATGCGAGGTGGGCTACCCAGCCATCCATCCTTAGAACCCTGCTCAGAATCATTGGCCTGGAGCCAAACAACAGGTCTCAATTGTCCTGCAGAAGACTCTCTGCTGTTTGGAGCTTCTCACAACTCCCATCGTGGGAAAACCCCCATGGCCTCGTGATGCCCCCGCCCATTCACGAAGGGGCCAACAGGGACAGAAACTCCAACCTGAGCGATCGTCTGATCCTCGCCCTGACTTCAGATGCACGAGATCTCGATTCAGGTTTGTAGATTGTGCGTGCCTTGGCCTCACCCAGAAACTTAAGCCTAGCTTGTGTTCTCAGACTTTTGTCGTCAGACTACTGGCCCACAAGCCCTCCAGTTTGGCAATCCAGAACTACAATGCAGCACTCTGCCGGCCCTCCAGAACAAAAACATTGTCCTCTGGTGCTACCCAGTAATCCCAAATGAGGATCAACCTGCACCGACCTTGGCTGTACCCCAAATACATAGGCTGACCAGGGCACTAATGCCCTTTCTGACACAGCCTGAGCCTGGACCCCCTGGCCGCTCCCAGACAGCAGGCCGCACACTGAGCACATTGAGCCGCCATGGCCTTAGGTCGTCATCTCTTCCCAACATCAGTTTTCAGGTTTCAGAACCTAGACCTTATATCCAATCACTGCCCAGGGTTGAAGGTGATGCAGAAATCAGAACTCCTTCCCCATGGCAAGAAACCTTGTGGTTGGCATGTTGTCCAACGTTCAGTGTAGTTGAAACCAGTGTGGCCCATGAGGCCCCGCCCATGCTCGCGGGCCACATTGGTCACAAACACACATTGTGAGGCTCAGGCTGAGCCCAGTCCTCAAGTAAGGCCACTCAGTGGCTGGATGAAGAGATAGCATATTGGACTTGCCATGCCCCTAGGCCCCAATTTTTAACGACAGTTCGGGTTGTCCCTTCAGTCTTCCCCACGGCTTTGCTTTGGAATTCCTCTTTTGGTGGGACACCTGAGGTAACAAAACTGAAATGAGTCCTCCCATCCCACAGATTGACGAAAAGCAATTGGGAATCGGGCCAAATCCTCAGAGAGGAAGATTCGTCCATGGCCAATGAGGCGTCCCCGACATTCCACGGCCATCGCTGATACAAAATCCAGAGACAAAAGCCTCAGACTCTGTCTTTCTTCATATCCTGAAGAGTTCTTCTCATGGTTTGTAGATCGGGCCTGCCATACCTACGTCCCCAAACCTAAGCTGAGTTTGTGTTTTCAGACTTCTGTCCTCAAAGTCTTGGGCCACACACCCTCCAGGCTGGGCCCCTGGAGCCACACATTAGGACTTTGCCTACCAATCCATGGGAATTCTGCCCATTCCATGGTCCAAAATCGTACAAATTAGGAGAAATCTCCAAAGTCCCTGAGGCCATCCCAATAGTGTAGGTAGCCCGGAACAAACAAGGGCTGTCTGACACCAGCTGATAATCGACCTCCACTCATAGCATAGATGGATGTCCCCAGAGAAGAAGATTGAACCAGACAGGACCCTAGGCCATAATAGGATCCATTGCTTTGGGTTACAGGCATGTGTCCTCAAAAGCCTGATTCCAATACGAGCATAGGGGTTTTCCTGAGGCACCCATCAGAACTCATCTCGTCTCCACAAGGAAACCTGTGCATGGGAGCCATGTCCAAAGCTTAGGAGAGTACTTCAGGGTCCCGGTGCCACCGCCCCATTCCAAGGCCCTCATGGACCCAAAAACACATTAGGACCCATCCTCAGGAAAGTCCATTTCAACTCAGCCACCCCGGTTGCTCCACCAGAGCCATCAGATCTAAACTGTCTTGTTGCTAGGAGACAATTGGAATGCGAGGCGGGCTTCCCAGGCATCCATCCGCGAACGGTGCTCTGGAGTCATTCCATATGGGATGTCCTGGAGCTGTCCAACAGGTCTCAATTGTCCCGCAGAAGGAATTCATGAAGGGGGCATCCCACAACTCCCAACGTGGGAAAACCTCAATGGCCTCGAGATTCCGCTCCCTTCATGAAGCGGCCGTCATGCTCAGAAACTCCAACCTGAGCCAACGTCTGATCCTCGCCCTGACTTCAGATGCATGAGATATTGGTTCAGATCTGCAGGGGGTACCTGCCGTGCCCTCGCCCTGAAACCCAAGTCTAGCTTGTCTTCTCAGACTTCCGTCCTCACACTCCTGGCCCCGAAGCCCTCAAGTTTGGCAATTCCGGACCCACAATGCAGCACTCTGCCTGCCCTCTAGAAAAAAAATTATTGCCTCATGAGCTGCCCAGGCACCTTAAATGAGGGTAAACCTACACAGCACTCGACTTTACCCAAATTATATAGTCTAACCTGGGCACTAATGCACTGTCGAACACAACCTGAGCCCAGACCTCCTGACCAACACCCAGAAAGCTGAGCGCACACTGAGCACATAAAACCCGCCATGGCCTTAGGTCATCATCTCTTCCCTACCTCAGTTTTCAGGCTTCAGAACCGAGACCTTATCTCCAATCACTTCCCAGGGGTGAGTGTGATGCAGAAATCAGAACTCCTCCTTACCCATGGCAAGAACCCTGTGCTTGGCACGTTGTCCAACGTTCAGTGTAGGAGAAACCAGCATTCACCCTGAGGCCCCGCCCATTCTTGAGTGCGACGAGGGCATACACACGCATTGTGACCCTCAGCATGAGTCCTGTCCTCTAGTAAGTCCTCTCAGTTGCTGGACCATTAGATGTCATAACGGGCTTGACATGTCCCTAGGCCCCAAATTTAACCAAATTTCTGATGGTCCAGTCGCCCCTCCCCAGGGCTCTACTCTGGAATCCCTCATTTGGTGGGACACCTGAGGATAAAAAAGAAAAAAACAAGAATAAAAAAAAAAAAAAACGGACTTCTTCCAGCCCACAGAATGACCCCAAACTCTTTGGACGGGGCCAAACCACCAGAGAGTAAGACTCGTCCATTTCCCATGAAGTCACCCAGAAATTCCACGACCATGATTGACACGATATCCAGAGACAAAAACTTGAGCAGGAGCCTCACACTCGCTCTTCTTTCAAATCCCGAAGAGTTCTCCTCATGGTCTGTAGATCAGTCCTGCCATACCTATGACCCGAAACATAAGCCGAGTTTGTGTTTTCAGACAACTGTCCAAACAGCCCTGGCCTACACAACCTACAGGCTCAGGCCCCTGGAGCCAAACCTGAGGACTGTACTTGCCCTCTCCAAGGGAATTGTGTGTGCCCATTCCAATGGCCACAACCCTTCTAATAGGATAAACCTCCAAAGTCCCTGATCCATCTCAATAGTGGTGGCTTCCCAGGAAAAACAGGGGCAATCTGAGCCCAAATGAGGCCCTACCTGCACTCAGACCCATAGACAGATGTCCTCAGAGGTAAAAAGGAAAGAACAGGCCCCTAGGCACTAATCAGATCCATTGCTTTGGTTTCCAGGCATCTCTCCTCAGAGGCCTGGATTTCAAAAGCAGCATATAGCTGTTTCTTGACTCACCCATCAGAAAACATCTCATCTACACATGGGAAACTTGCACGTTGGAGCTGTGTCAAAGCCTCTGTTTAGGAGAACCCTTTAGGGCCCCAGTGCCACCGCTTCATTCCAAGGTCTCCATAGACACAAAAGCACGTTAGGACCCATCCCCAGGGGTGTCCATTTCAACTCAGCGTCCTCGGTTGCTCCCCACAGATCCAGGAGGTCTAACCTGTCTTGTTGCTAGGAGACAATTGGAATGCGAGGTGGGCTACCCAGCCATCCATCCTTAGAACCCTGCGCAGAAACATTGGCCTGGAGCCAAACAACAGGTCTCAATTGTCCTGCAGAAGACTCTCTGCAGTTTGGAGCTTCTCACAACTCCCATCGTGGGAAAACCCCATGGCCTCGTGATGCCCCCGCCCATTCATAAGGGGCCATCAGGGACAGAAACTGTAACCTGAGCGATCGTCTGATCCTCGCCCTGACTTCAGATGCACGAGATCTCGATTCAGGTCTGTAGATTGTGCGTGCCATGGCCTCACCCAGAAACCTAAGCCTAGCTTGTGTTCTCAGACTTTTGTCGTCAGACTACTGGCCCACAAGCACTCCAGTTTGGCAATGCAGAACTACAATGCAGCACTCTGCCGGCCCTCCAGAAGAAAAACATTGTCCTCTTGTGCTACCCAGTAATCCCAAATGAGGATCAACCTGCACCGACCTTGGCTGTACCCCAAATACATAGGCTGACCAGGGCACTAATGCCCTTTCTGACACAGCCTGAGCCTGGACCCCCTGGCCCCTCCCAGACAGCTGGCCGCACACTGAGCACATCGAGCCGCCATGGCCTTAGGTCGTCATCTCTTCCCAACATCAGTTTTCAGGTTTCAGAACCTAGACCTTATATCCAATCACTGCCCAGGGTTGAAGGTGATGCAGAAATCAGAACTCCTTCCCCATGGCAAGAAACCTTGTGGTTGGCATGTTGTCCAACGTTCAATGTAGTTGAAACCAGTGTGGCCCATGAGGCCCCGCCCATGCTCGCGGGCCACATTGGTCACAAACACACATTGTGACGCTCAGGCTGAGCCCAGACCTCAAGTAAGACCACTCAGTGGCTGGATGAAGAGATATCATATTGGGCTTGCCATGCCCCTAGGCCCCAATTTTTAACCATAGTTCGGGTTGTCCCTTCAGTCTTCCCCACGGCTTGGCTTTGGAATTCCTCTTTTGGTGGGACACCTGAGGTAACAAAACTGAAATGAGTCATCCCATCCCACGGATTGACGAAAAGCAATTGGGAATCGGGCCAAATCCTCAGAGAGGAAGATTCGTCCATGGCCCATGAGGCGTCCCCGACATTCCATGGCCATCGCTGATACAAAATCCAGAGACAAAAGCCTGAGCAAGAGCCTCAGACTCTCTCTTTCTTCATATCCTGAAGAGTTCTTATCATGGTTTGTAGATCGGGCCTGCCATACCTACGTCCCCAAACCTAAGGTGAGTTTGTGTTTTTAGACTTCTGTCCTCAAAGTCTTGGGCCACACACCCTCCAGGCTGGGCCCCTGGAGCCACACATTAGGACTTTGCCTACCAATCCATGGGAATTCTGTCCATTCCATGGTCCAAAATCGTACAAATTAGGAGAAATCTCCAAAGTCCCTGAGGCCATCCCAATAGTGTAGGTCGCCCGGAACAAACAAGGGCTGTCTGACACCAGCTGATAATCGACCTCCACTCATACCATAGATGAATGTCCCCAGAGAAGAAGATTGAACCAAACAGGACCCTAGGCCATAATAGGATCCATTGCTTTGGGTTACAGGCATGTGTCCTCAAAAGCCTGATTCCAATACGAGCATAGGGGTTTTCCTGAGGCACCCATCAGAACTCATCTCATCTCCACAAGGAAACCTGTGCATGGGAGCCATGTCCAAAGCTTAGGAGAGTACTTCAGGGTCCCGGGGCCACCGCCCCATTCCAAGGCCCTCATGGACACAAAAACACATTAGGACCTATCCTCAGGAAAGTCCATTTCAACTCAGCCACCCCGGTTGCTCCACCAGAGCCATCAGATCTAAACTGTCTTGTTGCTAGGAGACAATTGGAATGCGAGGCGGGCTTCCCAGGCATCCATCCGCGAACGGTGCTCTGGAGTCATTCCATATGGGATGTCCTGGAGCTGTCCAACAGGTCTCAATTGTCCCGCAGAAGGAATTCATGAAGGGGGCATCCCACAACTCCCAACGTGGGAAAACCTCAATGGCCTCGAGATTCTGCTCCCTTCATGAAGCGGCCGTCATGCTCAGAAACTCCAACCTGAGCCAACGTCTGATCCTCGCCCTGACTTCAGATGCATGAGATATTGGTTCAGATCTGCAGGGGGTACCTGCCGTGCCCTCGCCCTGAACCCAAGTCTAGCTTGTCTTCTCAGACTTGCGTCCTCACACTCCTGGCCCCGAAGCCCTCAAGTTTGGCAATTCCGGACCCACAATGCAGCACTCTGCCTGCCCTCTAGAAAAAAAAATTATTGCCTCATGAGCTGCCCAGGCACCTTAAATGAGGGTAAACCTACACAGCACTCGACTTTACCCAAATTATATAGTCTAACCTGGGCACTAATGCACTGTCGAACACAACCTGAGCCCGGACCTCCTGACCAACACCCAGAAAGCTGACCGCACACTGAGCACATAAAACCCGCCATGGCCTTAGGTCATCATCTCTTCCCTACCTCAGTTTTCAGGCTTCAGAACCGAGACCTTATCTCCAATCACTTCCCAGGGGTGAGTGTGATGCAGAAATCAGAACTCCTCCTTACCCATGGCAAGAACCCTGTGGTTGGCATGTTGTCCAACGTTCAGTGTAGGAGAAACCAGCATTCACCCTGAGGCCCCGCCCATTCTTGAGTGCGACGAGGGCATACACACGCATTGTGACCCTCAGCATGAGTCCTGTCCTCTAGTAAGTCCTCTCAGTTGCTGGACCATTAGATGTCATAATGGGCTTGACACGTCCCTAGGCCCCAATTTTTAACCAAATTTCTGATGGTCCAGTCGCCCCTCCCCAGGGCTCTATTCTGGAATCCCTCATTTGGTGGGACACCTGAGGATAAAAAAGAAAAAAACAAGAATAAAAAAAAAAAAAACGGAATTCTTCCAGCCCACAGAATGACCCCAAACTCTTTGGACGGGGCCAAACCACCAGAGAGTAAGACTCGTCCATTTCCCATGAAGAAACCCAGAAATTCCACGACCATGAGTGACACGATATCCAGAGACAAACACTTGAGCAGGAGCCTCACCCTCGCCCTTCTTTCAAATCCCGAAGTGTTCTCCTCATGGTCTGTAGATCAGTCCTGCCATACCTATGACCCGAAACATAAGCCGAGTTTGTGTTTTCAGACAACTGTCCAAACAGCCCTGGCCTACACAACCTACAGGCTCAGGCCCCTGTAGCCAAACCTGAGGACTGTCCTTGCCCTCTCCAAGGGAATTGTGTGTGCCCATTCCAATGGCCACAATCCTTCTAATAGGATAAACCTCCAAAGTCCCTGATCCATCTCAATAGTGGTGGCTTCCCAGGAAAAACAGGGGCAGTCTGAGCCCAACTGAGCACCTACCTGCAATCAGACCCATAGACAGATGACCCCAGAGGTAAAAAGGAAAGAACAGGCCCTAGGCACTAATGAGATCCATTGCTTTGGTTTCCAGGCAACTCTCCTCAGAGGCCTGGATTTCAAAAGCAGCATATAGCTGTTTCTTGACTCATCCATCAGAAAACATCTCATCTACACATGGGAAACTTGCACGTTGGAGCTGTGTCAAAGCCTCTGTTTAGGAGAACCCTTTAGGGCCCCAGTGCCACCGATTCATTCCAAGGTCTCCATAGACACAAAAGCACGTTTGGACCCATCCCCAGGGGTGTCCATTTCAACTCAGCGTCCTCGGTTGCTCCCCACAGATCCAGGAGATCTAACCTTTCTTGTTGCTAGGAGACAATTGGAATGCGAGGTGGGCTACCCAGCCATCCATCCTTAGAACCCTGCTCAGAATCATTGGCCTGGAGCCAAACTACAGGTCTCAATTGTCCTGCAGAAGACTCTCTGCAGTTTGGAGCTTCTCACAACTCCCATCGTGGGAAAACACCCATGGCCTCGTGATGCCCCCCCCATTCATGAAGGAGCCATCAGGGACAGAAACTCCAACCTCAGCGATTGTCTGATCCTCGCGCTGACTTCAGATGCACGAGACCTCGATTCAGGTCTGTAGATTGTGCGTGCCATGGCCTCACCCAGAAACCTAAGCTTAGCTTGTGTTCTCAGACTTTTGTCGTCAGACTACTGGCCCACAAGCCCTCCAGTTTGGCAATTCAGAACTACAATGCAGCACTCTGCCTGCTCTGCAGAAGAAAAACATTGTCTTCTTGGGCTAACCAGTAACCCCATATGAGGATCAACCTGCACCGACCTTGGCTGTACCCCAAATACATAGGCTGACCAGGGCACTAATGCCCTTTCTGACACAGCCTGAGCCTGGACCCCCTGTCCCCTCCCAGACAGCTGGCCGCACACTGAGCACATCGAGCCGTCATGGCCTTAGGTCGTCATTTCTTCCCAACATCAGTTTTCAGGTTTCAGAACCTAGATCTTATATCCAATCACTGCCCAGGGTTGAAGGTGATGCAGAAATCAGAACTCCTTCCCCATGGCAAGAAACCTTGTGTTTGGCATGTTGTCCAACGTTCAGTGTAGTTGAAACCAGTGTGGCCCATGAGGCCCCACCCATGCTCGCGGGCCACATTGGTCACAAACACACATTGTGACGCCTAGGCGAGCCCAGTCTCAAGTAAGGCCACTCAGTGTCTGGATCAAGAGATAGCATATTGGGCTTGCCATGCCCCTAGACCCCAATTTGTAACCATAGTTCGGGTTCTTCCTTCAGTCTTCCACACGGCTTGGCTTTGGAATTCCTCTTTTGGTGGGACACCTGAGGTAACAAAACTGAAATGAGTCCTCCCATCCCACAGATTGACGAAAAGCAATTGGGAATCGGGCCAAATCCTCAGAGAGGAAGATTCGTCCATGGCCCATGAGGCCTCCCCGACATTCCACGGCCATCGCTGATACAAAATAAAGAGACAAAAGCCTGAGCAAGCGCCTTAGACTCGCACTTTCTTCATATCCTGAAGAGTTCTTCTCATGGTTTGTAGATCGGGCCTGCCATACATACGTCCCCAAAACTAAGGTTAGTTTGTGTTTTCAGACTTCTGTCCTCAAAGTCTTGGGCCACACACCCTCCAGGCTGGGCCCCTGGAGCCACACATTAGGACTGTGCCTACCAATCCATGGGAATTCTGCCCATTCCATGGTCCAAAATCGTACAAATTAGGAGAAACCTCCAAAGTCCCTGAGGCCATCCCAATAGTGTAGGTCGCCCGGAACAAACAAGGGCTGTCTGACACCAGCTGATAATCGACCTCCACTCATACCATAGATGGATGTCTCCAGAGAAGAAGATTGAACCAGACAGGACCCTAGGCCATAATAGGATCCATTGCTTTGGGTTACAGGCATGTGTACTCAAAATTCTGATTCCAATACGAGCATAGGGGTTTTCATGAGGCACCCATCAGAACTCATCTCGTCTCCACAAGGAAACCTGTGCATGGGAGCCATGTCCAAAGCTTAGGAGAGTACTTCAGGGTCCCGGTGCCACCGCCCCATTCCAAGGCCCTCATGGACACAAAAACATATTAGGACTCATCCTCAGGAAAGTCCATTTCAACTCAGCCACCTCGGTTGCTCCCGAAGAGCCATCAGATCTAAACTGTCTTGTTTCTAGGAGACAATTCGAATGCGAGGCGGGCTTCCCAGGCATCCATCCCCGAACGGTACTCTGGAGTCATTCCATATGGGATGTCCTGGAGCTGTCCAACAGGTCTCAATTGTCCCGCAGAAGGAATCCTTGAAGGGGGCATCCCACAACTCCCAACTTGGGAAAACCTCAATGGCCTCGAGATTCCGCTCCCTTCATGAAGCGGCCGTCATGCTCAGAAACTCCAACCTGAGCCAACGTCTGATCCTTGCCCTGACTTCAGATGCATGAGATATTGGTTCAGATCTGCAGGGGGTACCTGCCGTGCCCTCGCCCTGAAACCCAAGTCTAGCTTGTCTTCTCAGACTTCCGTCCTCACACTCCTGGCCCCGAAGCCCTCAAGTTTGGCAATTCCGGACCCACAATGCAGCACTCTGCCTGCCCTCTAGAAAAAAAATTATTGCCTCATGAGCTGCCCAGGCACCTTAAATGGGGGTAAACCTACACAGCACTCGACTTTACCCAAATTATATAGTCTAACCTGGGCACTAATGCACTGTCGAACACAACCTGAGCCCGGACCTCCTGACCAACACCCAGAAAGCTGAACGCACACTGAGCACATAAAAGGCGCCATGGCCTTAGGTCATCATCTCTTCCCTACCTCAGTTTTCAGGCTTCAGAACCGAGACCTTATCTCCTATCACTGCCCAGGGGTGAGTGTGATGCAGAAATCAGAACTCCTCCTTACCCATGGCAAGAACCCTTGTGTTGGCACGTTATTCAACGTTCAGTGTAGGAGAAACCAGCATTCACCCTGAGGCCCAGCCCATTCTTGAGTGTTACGAGGGCATACACACGCATTGTGACCCTCAGCATGAGTACTGTCCTCTAGTAAGTCCTCTCAGTGGCTGGACCATTAGATGTCATAATGGGCTTGACAGGTACCTAGGCCCCAATTTTTAACCAGATTTCTGATTGTCAAGTCGCCCCTCCCCAGGGCTTTACTCTGGAATCCCTCATTCGGTGGGACACCTGAGGAAAAAAAGAAAAACAACAACAACAACAAAAAAAAAAAAAACGGACTTCTTCCAGCCCACAGAATGAACCCAAACTCTTTGGACTGGACCAAACCACCAGAGAGTAAGACTCGTCCATTTCCCATGAAGTCACCCAGAAATTCCACGACCATGAGTGACACGATATCCAGAGTCAAACACTTGAGCAGGAGCCTCACAATCGCCCTTCTTTCAAATCCCGAAGAGTTCTCCTCATGGTCTGTAGATCAGTCCTGCCATACCTATGACCCGAAATATAAGCCGAGTTTGTGTTTTCAGACAACTGTCCAAACAGCCCTGGCCTACACAACCTACAGGCTCAGGCCCCTGGAGCCAAACCTGAGGACTGTACTTGCCCTCTCCAAGGGAATTGTGTGTGCCCATTCCAATGGCCACAAGCCTTTTAATAGGATAAACCTCCAAAGTCCCTGATCCATCTCAATCGTGGTGGCTTCCCAGGAAAAAAAGGGGCAATCTGAGCCCAACTGAGCACCTACCTGCACTCAGACCCATAGACAGATGTCCCCAGAGGTAAAAAGGAAAGAACAGGACCCTAGGCACTAATCAGATCCATTGCTTTAGTTTCCAGGCATTTCTCCTCAGAGGCATGGATTTCAAAAGCAGCATATAGCTGTTTCTTGACTCACCCATCAGAAAACATCTCATCCACATGGGAAACTTGCACGTTGGAGCTGTGTCAAAGCCTCTGTTTAGGAGAACCCTTTAGGGCCCCAGTGCCACCGCTTCATTCCAAGGTCTCCATAGACAGAAAGCACATTAGGACCCATCCCCAGGGGTGTCTATTTCAACACAGCGTCCTTGGTTGCTCCCCACAGATCCAGGAGATCTAACCTGTCTTGTTGCTAGGAGACTACTGGAATGCGAGGTGGGCTACCCAGCCATCCATCCTTAGAACCCTGCTCAGAATCATTGGCCTGGAGCCAAACAACTGGTCTCAATTGTCCTGCGGAAGACTCTCTGCAGTTTGGAGCTTCTCACAACTCCCATCGTGGGAAAACACCCATGGCCTCGTGATGCCCCCCCCATTCATGAAGGGGCCATCAGGGACAGAAACTCCAACCTGAGCGATCGTCTGATCCTCGCCCTGACTTCAGATGCACGAGATCTCGATTCAGGTCTGTAGATTGTGCCTGCCATGGCCTCACCCAGAAACCTAAGCCTAGCTTGTGTTCTCAGACTTTTGTCGTCAGACTACTGGCCCACAAGCCCTCCAGTTTGGCAATCCAAAACTACAATGCAGCACTCTGCCGGCCCTCCAGAAGAAAAACATTGTCCTCTGGGGCTGCCCAGTATCCCCAAATGAGGATCAACCTGCACCAAACTTGGCTGTACCCCAAATACATAGGCTGACCAGGGCACTAATGCCCTTTCTGGTACAGCCTGAGCCTGGACCCTCTGGCTCCTCCCAGACAGCTGGCCGCACACTGAGCACATCGAGCCGCCATGGCCTTAGATCGTCATCTCTTCCCAACCTCGGTTTTCAGGTTTCAGAACCTAGACCTTATCTCCAATCACTGCCCAGGGTTGAAGGTGATGCAGAAATCAGAACTCCTTCCCCATGGCAAGAAACCTTGTGGTTGGCATGTTGTCCAATGTTCAGTGTAGTTGAAAGCAGTGTGGCCAATGAGGCCCCGCCCATGCTCACGGGCCACATTGGTCACAAACACACATTGTGACGCTCAGGCTGAGCCCAGTCCTCAAGTAAGGCCACTCAGTGGCTGGATGAAGAGATAGCATATAGGGTTTGCCATGCCCCTAGGCCCCAATTTTTAACCATAGTTCGGGTTGTCCCTTCAGTCTTCCCTACGGCTTGGCTTTGGAATTCCTCTTTTGGTGGGACACCTGAGGTAACAAAACTGAAATGAGTCCTCCCATCCCACAGATTGACGAAAAGCAATTGGGAATCGGGCCAAATCCTCATAGAGGAAGATTCGTCCATGGCCCATGAGGCCTCCCCAACATTCCACGGCCATCGCTGATACAAAATCCAGAGACAAAAGCCTGAGCAAGCGCCTCAGACACGCACTTTCTTCATATCCTGAAGAGTTCTTCTCATTGTTTGTCGATCGGGCCTGACATACCTACGTCCCCAAACCTAAGCTGAGTTTGTGTTTTCAGACTTCTGTCCTCAAAGTCTTGGGCCACACACCCTCCAGCCTGGGCCCCTGTAGCCACACATTCGGACTGTGCCTACCAATCCATGGGAATTCTGCCCATCCATGGTCCAAAATCGTACAAATTAGGAGAAACCTCCTAAGTCCCTGAGGCCATCCCAATAGTGTAGGTCGCCCGGAAGAAACAAGGGCTGTCTGACACCAGCTGATAATCGACCTCCACTCATACCATAGATGGATGTCCCCAGAGAAGAAGATTGAACCAGACAGGACCCTAGGCCATAATAGGATCCATTGCTTTGGGTTACAGGCATGTGTCCTCAAAAGCCTGATTCCAATACGAGCATATGTGTTTTCATGAGGCACCCATCAGAACTCATCTCATCTCCACAAGGAAACCTGTACATGGGAGCCATGTCCAAAGCTTAGGAGAGTACTTCAGGATCCCGGTGTCAGCGCCCCATTCCAAGGCCCATATGGACACAAAAACACATTAGGACCCATCCTCATGAAAGTCCATTTCAACTCAGCCACCCCGGTTGCTCCCGCAGAGCCATCAGATCTAAACTGTCTTGTTGCTAGGAGACAATTGGAATGAGAGGCGGGCTTCCCAGGCATCCATCCGCGAACGGTGCTCTGGAGTCATTCCATATGGGATGTCCTGGAGCTGTCCAACAGGTCTCAATTGTCCCGCAGAAGGAATCCTTGAAGGGGGCATCCCACAACTCCCAACGTGGGAAAACCTCAATGGCCTCGAGATTCTGCTCCCTTCATGAAGCGGCCGTCATGCTCAGTAACTTCAACCTGAGCCAACGTCTGATCCTCGCCCTGACTTCAGATGCATGAGATATTGGTTCAGATCTGCAGGGGGTACCTGCCGTGCCCTCGCCCTGAAACCCAAGTCTAGCTTGTCTTCTCAGACTTCCGTCCTCACACTCCTGGCCCCGAAGCCCTCAAGTTTGGCAATTCCAGACCCACAATGCAGCACTCTGCCTGCCCTGTAGAAAAAAAATTATTGCCTCATGAGCTGCCCAGGCACCTTAAATGAGGGTAAACCTACACAGCACTCGACTTTACCCAAATTATATAGTCTAACCTGGGCACTAATGCACTGTCGAACACAACCTGAGCCCGGACCTCCTGACCAACACCCAGAAAGCTGACCGCACACTGAGCACATAAAACCCGCCATGGCCTTAGGTCATCATCTCTTCCCTACCTCAGTCTTCAGGCTTCAGAACGAGACCTTATCTCCTATCACTGCCCAGGGGTGAGTGTGATGCAGAAATCAGAACTCCTCCTTACCCATGGCAAGAACCCTGTGGTTGGCACGTTTTCCAACGTTCAGTGTAGGAGAAACCAGCATTCACCCTGAGGCCCCGCCCATTCTTGAGTGCGACGAGGGCATACACACGCACTGTGACCCTAATCATGAGTCCTGTCCTCTAGTAAGTCCTCTCAGTGGCTGGACCATTAGATGTCATAATGGGCTTGACATGTCCCTAGGCCCCAATTTTTAACCAGATTTCTGATGGTCCAGTCGCCCCTCCCCAGGGCTCTACTCTGGAATCCCTCATTTTGTGGGACACCTGAGGTTAAAAAAGAAAAGAACAACAACAACAAAACGGACGTCTTCCATCCCACAGAATGACCCTAAACTCTTTGGACGGGGCCAAATCACCATAGAGTAAGACTCATCCATTTCCCATGAAGTCACCCAGAAATTTCACCACCGTGAGTGACACGATATCCAGAGACAGCTGTCCGCACACTGAGCACATCGAGGCGCCATGGCCTTAGGTTGTCATCTCTTCCCAACCTCGGTTTTCAGGCTTTAGATTCTAGACCTTATCTCCAATCACTGCCCAGGGTTGAACCTGATGCAGAAATCAGAACTCCTTCCCAATGGCAAGAAACCTTGTGGTTGGCATGTTGTCCAACTTTCAGTGTAGTTGAATCCAGTGTTGCCCATGAGGCCCCTCCATGCTCGCAGGCTACATTGGTCACAAACACACATTGTGACCGTCAGCCTGACCAAAGTCCTCAAGTAAGGCCTCTCAGTGGCTGGATGAAGAGATAGCATATTGGGCTTGCCATGCCCCTAGGCCCCAATTTTTAAACATAGTTCGGGTGGTCCCTTCAGTCTTCCCCACGGCTTTGCTTTGGAATTCCTCTTTTCGTGGGACACCTGAGGTAACAAAACTGAAAGGAGTCCTCCCATCCCACAGATTGACGAAAAATAATTGGGAATCGGGCGAAATCTTCATAGAGGTAGATTCGTCCATGGCCCATGAGGCATCCCCGACATTCCACGGAGTTCCCTGATACAAATTCTTGAGACAAATGCCTGAGCAAGCGCCTCAGACTCACTCTATATTCAAATCTACATGAGTTCTTCTCATGGTTTGTAGATTGGGCCTGCCATACCGATGTTCCCAAACAAAGCTGAGTTTGAGTATCGGAATCACAATCAGAACTCTGCCTTCCACATGGCTGTAATGCTTGTTCTTCGCATGGAGTCACACCTTCACGTGGGGAACCCTTCATGGCCCCTGATGCCGCGCCCAAACATGAGTGCTGCTTGGGGACAAATTCACACTGTGACCCTAGAATGAGCCCCATGACAAAGAAAGGCCTGTCAGGTTCGGGACGAAGATCCTGCATATAGTCCTTGCCATGCCCATAGTCACCCAGGACTAACTAGATGGTGTGTATTCCAGTTGAGGGAACCCACTGCTGTGCTCTAGAGTCCCTCTCCTGGGAGGTCCTTTGTGGCAGAAAACAGTACTCTTCACTTCCCACAGAATGAACCCAAACATTGGGAGCTTGGACAAACCCCGAGAGGAAGGCTCTTCCTCGGACCCTGAGGCAACCCCTACCCTGACCGGACACTGTGAACGCAACACCCAGAGACAAAAGCCTGAGCGACTGCCTCCCACTTGCCCTCCTTTGATATCCAGAGGATCTCCACTCACGGACTGGAGATCAGGCCTGCCATTACCTTGGCTCCTACCTGAGCCAAGTTTGCTCTTTCAGACATCAGTCCCCACAGCCCTGGCAAACACAGCCTCTAGGCTGGGTCCTCTGGAGCCATACCACAGGACCGTGCCTGCTCTCTCCTGGGAAACTGTGTCCATTCCTTTGGCCACACACCTTCACAATATGAGAAACCTCAAGGCCCCCGAGGTCATCCCACTACTGGGAGCCTCCCTGGACACACAGGGGCATTCGGACACAAGCTGAGCAGCTACCTCCACGAAGGCATGCACACAGATGTCAACAGAGATAGAAGGTTGAGCTGGACAGGCCCTTAGGCCCTAATCTCAACTCTTGCTTTGGGTTCCAGGTGTTACTCCTCAGAGGCTTTGATTCGAAGAACAGGATATGGGGCTTTCCTGAGGCACTGAACAGAACTCCTCTCGTCTCCACATGGGAAGCTTCCTTGTTGGAGCTGTGTCAAACACCTCAGTTTGGAAAACCCTGCAGAGTCCCCGAGCCACCTCCACATTCCAAGGTCTCCCAGGCCACGAAGCCACAGTAGAACTCATCTTCAGGAGAGTCCATTTCAACTCTCCCCTCTAGGTAGCTCACCCAGGAGCCTGCAGATTGAGCCTGACTTGTCCTGACTAAAGAGTGGGAACATGAGGTGGCGTTCCCAGGCATCCATTCTTAGACACCTGCTCTCGAGTCTTTCCGTATGGGGCCTCCTGGAACCATCCAATAGGACTCGACTGTCGTGAAGAAGGAAATCTTGAGGTTTGGAGTAGTTCACAAATCCCATCGTAGGCAAACGTCCCTGGCTTCATGAAGCCCCCACACCCTTCAGGAAGAGGCCATGCTGCACAAGAACTCTAGCATGAGGCACGTCTCATAGTTGACATGACCTCAGTGCAGGATATCTCGATTCAGCCTCTGCAGAGTGGGCCTGCCGTGCCCTCGGTCCCAAACCTCACGCTAGCTTGTGATTTCCGACTTCCTTCCTCACACTCCTGGCAAACAAGTCCTCCGGACTAGGAACTCCGGAACCAACACCTCCACATTCCAAGGTCTCCCAGGCCACCAAGCCAGAGTAGGACTCATCTTCAGGAGAGTCCATTTCAACTCTCCCCTCTGGGTAGCTCACCCAGGAGCTCGCAGATTGAGTCTGCCTTGTCCTGACTAAAGAGTGGCGTTCCCAGGCATCCATGCTTAGACACCTGCTCTCGAGTCTTTCCATATGGGGCCTCTTGGAACTATCCAATAGTACTCGACTGTCGTGCAGAAGGTAACCTTCAGTTTTGGAGCAGTTCACAAATCCCATCATAGGCAAAACGTTCTAGCCTCATGAAGCCCCCAAACCCTTCAGGAAGAGGCCATGCTGGACAAAAACACTAGCCTGAGGCACGTCTCATAGTTGACATGACCTCAGTGCAGGAGATCTCGATTCAGCCTCTGCAGAGTGGGCCTGCCGTGCCCTCGGTCCCAAACCTCACGCTAGCTTGTGATTTCCGACTTCCTTCCTCACACTCCTGGCAAACAAGTCCTCCGGACTAGGAACTCCGGAACCAAAACCCAGCCCAGTGTCTGCCCAACGGAAGAAAAACGTTTCCCTGTGGGGCTCTACAGAAAACCCAGATGAGGATCAACCTGCTCGGGCCTCGACGGTACCCGAACTGGATAGGCTGCTCTGGGCACTCATGCTCTGCCTGACACAGCCTGAAGCCAGACGTCCAGACAGACAAGGAGACAGCTGGCCGCACACCCAGCACTTCGGACACGCCATGGTCTTATGCCGTCACCTCATCCTAACCTTGGTTTTCAGATAACTGAACCTAGACATTATATCAATTCTCCACACAGCTGGGTATAGCAAGCACAAAACAGAACTCCTCCTTCCCCATGGCTGTCAAGCTTGCTCTTGGCATGGAGTCACACCTTCAGGGTGGGAGAAACCTTCATGGCCCCTGATGCCACGCCCAAACTTGAGTGCTGCTTGGGCACAAATTCACACTGTGACCCTCAGCATGAGCCCCATGTCAAAGAAAGGCCTGTCAGGGCCTGGACCAAGAGCCCACATATGGGGCTTGCCAAGCCCCTATGCACCCAATCCTCACCACGGTTTGAATTTTCCAGTCGCCCCGCCCGTACCTGGAGCTCTGCTCTGGAATCCCTTTCTTGGAGAGACCCATGAGCCAGACAACACGACTCCACCCTTCCCACAAAATGACCCCAAACTCTTGGGAGCTGGGACAAATCCCCAGAGAGGGATACTCGTCCACAGTACCTGAGGCCACCGCTCCAATCCACGGCTATCCCGGACACAACATCCAGAGACAAAAGCCTGAAGGAACGCCTCCCACTCGCCCTTGTTTCAGAGGCCCAGGAGCTCCCTCTCGGGCTGTACATCCGGCCTGCCATACCCTAGGCGCCACTCATAAGCTGAGTTTGTGTATTCAGACTTCTGTGCCCACAGCCTGGACCCACACAACATCCAGGCTAGGGCCTCTGGACCAAACAGCGAAAGATTGTGCCTGCCCTCTCCAAGGAAAGTGTGCCCAATCCATTGACCACAACCCTACAGGTTAGGGAAAAGCTCCAAAGTCCCTGAGGCCATCAATAGTATAGGCCACCCTGGACTAAGAGGGGCTCTCTGACACCAGCGGAGCAACTAACTCCACTTAGACTCTCAGACAGTGTCCCCAGAGACAGAAGGTTGAAATGGACAGGCCACCAGGCCCTAATCTGAACCTTAGCTTTGGTTTCCATGTTTCCGTTCTCAGAGGACTGTTTTCGTAGACCAGCACATGGGGCTTTCCTGAGGCACCAAACCAAACATCTCTCATCTCCACATGGGCAGCTTTCTTACTGGAATGTATCAAACACTTCAGGTAGGAGAGTTCCGCAGGGCCACTGAACAACCAGCACATTCCAAGGTCTCCATGGACCCAAACGCACATTATGATGCATCCTCAGGAGAGGCCATTTCATCTCAGCCCCCTGGGTCGCGTGTTCCAGAGGCAGCAGATCAAACATATCTTGTCGATAATAGCCACTGGGAATGCGAGGCATGCAGTACAGGGATCCATCCTTCGAACCCTGCTCTCCAGTCCTTCCATATGGTATGTCCTAGAGCCATGCAACAGGACTCGAATGTCCCGCAGAAGGAAACCTTGTGGTTTGGGGCAACCTCCAAACTCAGCGTGGGAAAACTTCCTTGGCCTCATGAGGCCGCCACTTCATGAAGGTGCCATCATGGACACATACTCCAGCCTCAGCCAACGTCTGATCCTCAGCCTGACTTCAGATGCAGGAGATTTTGATTCAGCCTCTGCAGAGTGGGCCTGCTCTGCCCTTGGCTCCAATCCTCACACTAGCTTGTGTTTTCAGACTTCCGTCCTCACACTCCTGGCCCACAAACCCTCCCTACTGGGAATTCTGGGGCCACAATGAAGCACTGTGCCTGCCTCCCAGGAGAAAAACATTGTCTATGGCGCTGCCCAGAAACCCCAAATGAGGATCAACCTGCTTGGCCCTAGCAACACCCCAATTGCATAGGCTACCTTAAACAGTGATGCTCTGTCGCAAATAGCCTGAGCCCAGACCTTCCAACAGACACCGACACAGCTGGCTGCACACCCAGCACATTGGACCCGCCACTGCCTTAGGCCACCATCCATTCCCAACCTGGGTTTTCAGTCATCGGAAGCTAGACCTTATCTCCAATCCCTGCACAGGGGGGAACCTGATTCACAAGTCAGAACCCCTCCTTCCCCCAGGCAAGAAACCTTGCTGCTGGCAGTGAGTCAATCCTTCAGTGTAGGAGAAAACAGCATGGCCCATGAGGGCACGCCCAAGCGTGAGGTCCGCCTTGGGCACAAACACACATTGTGACCCTCAGCGTGAGTACCTTATTCAAGTAACGCCTCTCAGTGACTGGACCAAGAGCCCGCATATGTGGCTTGCCATGCCCATAGGCACCCAGGACTAACTAGATGGTGTGTATTCCAGTTGAGGGAACCCACTGCTGTGTTCTAGAGTCCCTCTCCTGGGGGGTCCCCTGTGGCAGAAAACAGTACTCTTCATTCCCACAGAATGAACACAAACACTTGGGAGCTTGGACAATCCCCCGAGAGGAAGGCTCTTCCACGGCCTCTGAGACAACCCCTACCCTGACCGGACACTGTAAATGCAACACCCAGGGATAAAATCCTGAGTGACTGCCTCCCACTTGCCCTACTTTGATTTCCAGAGGATCTCCTCTCACGGACTAGAGATCAGGCCTGCCATTACTTTGGCCCCTAGCTGAGCCAAGTTTGCTTTTTCAGACATCTGTCCCCACAGCCCTGGCAAACACAGCCTCTAGGCTGGGTCCTCTGGAGCCATACCACAGGACCGTGCCTGCTCTCTCCTGGGAAACTGTGTCCATTCCTTTGGCCACACACCTCCAGAATATGAGAAACCTCAAGGCCTCCGAGGACATCCCACTACTGGGAGATTCACTGGACTCACAGGGGCATTCGGACACAAGCTGAGCAGCTACATCCATGAATGCATACACACAGATGTCAACAGAGATAGAAGGTTGAGCCGGACAGGCCTTTAGGCCGTAGTCTCAACTCTTGCTTTGGTTTCCAGGTGTCACTCCTCAGAGGCTTTGGTTCGAAGAACAGGGTATGGGGCTTTCCTGAGGCACGGAACAGAACTCCTCTCGTCTCCACATGGGAAGTTTCCTTGTTGGAGCCGTGTCAAACACCTCATGTTGGAGAATCCTGCAGAGTCCCTGAGCCACCTCCACATTCCAAGGTCTCCCAGGGCACCAAGCCACAGTAGGACTCATCTTCAGGAGAGTCCATTTCAACTCTCCCCTCTGGGTAGCTCACCCAGGAGCCCGCAGATTGAGCCTGCCTTGTCCTGACTAAAGAGCGGGAATATGAGGTGGCGTTCCCAGGCATCCATGCTTAGACACCTGCTCTCGAGTCTTTCCATATGGGGCCTCTTGGAACCATGCAATAGGACTCGACTGTCGTGCAGAAGGTAACCTTCAGTTTTGGAGCAGTTCACAAATCCCATCGTAGGCAAAACTTTCTGGCCTCATGAAGCCCCCACACACTTCAGGAAGAGGCCATGCTGGACAAGAACTCTAGCCTGAGGCACGTCTCATAGTTGACATGACCTCAGTGCAGGAGATCTCGATTCAGCCTCTGCAGAGTGGGCCTGCCGTGCCCTCGGTCCCAAACCTCACGCTAGCTTGTGTTATACGACTTCCTTCCTCACACTCCTGGCAAACAAGCCCTCCGGACTAGGAACTCCGGAACCAAAACCCAGCCCAGTGTCTGCCCAACGGAAGAAAAACTTTTCCCTGTGGGGCTCTCCAGAAAACCCAGATGAGTATCAACCTGCTCGGGCCTCGACGGTACCCGAACTGGATAGGCTGCTCTGGGCACTCATGCTCTGCCTGACACAGCCTGAAGCCAGACGTCCAGACAGACAAGGAGACAGCTGGCCGCACACCCAGCACTTCGGACACGCCATGGTCTTATGCCGTCACCTCATCCTAACCTTGGTTTTCAGATATCTGAACCTAGACATTATATCAATTCTCCACACAGCTGGGTATAGCAAGCACAAAACAGAATTCCTCCTTCCCCATGGCTGTCAAGCTTGCTCTTGGCATGGAGTCACACCTTCAGGGTGGGAGAAACCTTCATGGCCCCTGATGCCACGCCCAAACTTGAGTGCTCCTTGGGCACAAATTCACACTGTGACCCTCAGCATGAGCCCCATGTCAAAGAAAGGCCTGTCAGGGCCTGGACCAAGAGCCCACATATGGGTTTGCCAAGCCCCTATGCACCCAATCCTTACCACGGTTTGAATTTTCCAGTCGCCCCGCCCGTACCTGGAGCTCTGCTCTGGAATCCCTTTCTTGGAGAGACCCATGAGCCAGACAACACGACTCCACCCTTCCCACAAAATGACCCCAAACTCTTGGGAGCTGGGACAAATCCCCAGAGAGGGATACTCGTCCACAGTACCTGAGGCCACTGCTCCAATCCACGGCTATCCCGGACACAACATCCAGAGACAAAAGCCTGAAGGAACACCTCCCACTCGCCCTTGTTTCAGAGGCCCAAGAGCTCCCTCTCGGGCTGTACATCCGGCCTGCCATACCCTAGGCGCCACTCATAAGCTGAGTTTGTGTATTCAGACTTCTGTGCCCACAGCCTGGACCCACACAACATCCAGGCTAGGGCCTCTGGACCAAACAGCGAAAGATTGTGTCTGCCCTCTCCAAGGAAAGTGTGCCCAATCCATTGACCACAACCCTACAGGTTAGGGAAAAGCTCCAAGGTCCCTGAGGCCATCAATAGTATAGGCCACCCTGGACTAAGAGGGGCTCTCTGACACCAGCGGAGCAACTATCTCCACTTAGACTCTCAGACAGTGTCCCCAGAGACAGAAGGTTGAAATGGACAGGCCCCCAGGCCCTAATCTGAACCTTAGCTTTGGTTTGCATGTTTCCGTTCTCAGAGGACTGTTTTCGTAGACCAGCACATGGGGCTTTTCTGAGGCACCAAACCAAACCTCTCTCATCTCCACATGGGCAGCATTCTTACTGGGATGTATCAAACACTTCAGGTAGGAGAGTTCCGCAGGGCCACTGAACAACCAGCACATTCCAAGGTCTCCATGGACCCAAACGCACATTATGACGCATCCTCAGGAGAGGCCATTTCATCTCAGCCCCCTGGGTCGCGTGTTCCAGAGGCAGCAGATCAAACATATCTTGTCGCTAATAGCCAATGGGAATGCGAGGCATGCAGTACAGGGATCCATCCTTCGAACCCTGCTCTCCAGTCCTTCCATATGGTATGTCCTGGAGCCATGCAACAGGACTCGAATGTCCCGCAGAAGGAAACCTTGTGGTTTGGGGCAACCTCCAAACTCAGCGTGGGAAAACTTCCTTGGCCTCATGAGGCCCCCACTTCATGAAGGTGCCATCATGGACACATACTCCAGCCTCAGCCAACGTCTGATCCTCAGCCTGACTTCAGATGCAGGAGATTTTGATTCAGCCTCTGCAGAGTGGGCCTGCCGTGCCCTCGGTCCCAAACCTCACGCTAGCTTGTGTTTTCCGACTTCCTTCCTCACACTCCTGGCCCACAAACCCTCCCTACTGGGAATTCTGGGGCCACAATGAAGCACTGTGCCTGCCTCCCAGGAGAAAAACATTGTCTATGGCGCTGCCCAGAAACCCCAAATGAGGATCAAACTGCTTGGCCCTCGGCAACACCCCAATTGCATAGGCTACCTTAAACAGTGATGCTCTGTCGCAAATAGCCTGAGCCCAGACCTTCCAACAGACACCGACACAGCTGGCTGCACACCCAGCACATTGGACCCACCACTGCCTTAGGCCACCATCCATTCCCAACCTGGGTTTTCAGTCATCGGAACCTAGACCTTATCTCCAATCCTTGCACAGGGGGGAACCTGATGCACAAGTCAGAACCCCTCCTTCCCCCTGGCAAGAAACCTTGCTGCTGGCAGTGAGTCAAACCTTCAGTGTAGGAGAAAACGGCATGGCCCATGAGGCCACGCCCAAGCGTGAGGGCCGCCTTGGGCACAAACACACATTGTGACCCTCAGCGTGAGTACCTTATTCAAGTAACGCCTCTCAGTGACTGGACCAAGAGCCCGCATATGTGGCTTGCCATGCCCATAGGCACCCAGGACTAACTAGATGGTGTGTATTCCAGTTGAGGGAACCCACTGCTGTGCTCTAGAGGCCCTCTCCTGGGGGGTCCCCTGTGGCAGAAAACAGTACTCTTCATTCCCACAGAATGAACACAAACACTTGGGAGCTTGGACAATCCCCCGAGAGGAAGGCTCTTCCTCGGCCTCTGAGACAACCCCTACCCTGACCGGACACTGTAAACGCAACACCCAGAGACAAAATCCTGAGTGACTGCCTCCCACTTGCCCTACTTTGATTTCCAGAGGATCTCCCCTCACGGACTAGAGATCTGGCCTGCCATTACATTGGCCCCTAGCTGAGCCAAGTTTGCTTTTTCAGACATCTGTCCCCACAGCCCTGGCAAACACAGCCTCTAGGCTGGGTCCTCTGGAGCCATACCACAGGACCGTGCCTGCTCTCTCCTGGGAAACTGTGTCCATTCCTTTGGCCACACTCCTCCAGAATATGAGAAACCTCAAGGCCTCCGAGGACATCCCACTACTGGGAGCCTCACTGGACTCAAAGGGGCATTCGGACACAAGCTGAGCAGCTACATCCATGAATGCATGCACACAGATGTCAACAGAGATAGAAGGTTGAGCCGGACAGGCCTTTAGGCCGTAGTCTCAACTCTTGCTTTGGTTTCCAGGTGTCACTCCTCAGAGGCTTTGGTTCGAAGAACAGGGTATGGGGCTTTCCTGAGGCACGGAACAGAACTCCTCTCGTCTCCACATGGGAAGTTTCCTTGTTGGAGCCGTGTCAAACACCTCATGTTGGAGAATCCTGCAGAGTCCCTGAGCCACCTCCACATTCCAAGGTCTCCCAGGGCACCAAGCCACAGTAGGACTCATCTTCAGGAGAGTCCATTTCAACTCTCCCCTCTGGGTAGCTCACCCAGGAGCCCGCAGATTGAGCCTGCCTTGTCCTGACTAAAGAGTGAGAATATGAGGTGGCGTTCCCAGGCATCCATGCTTAGACACCTGCTCTTGAGTCTTTCCATATGGGGCCTCTTGGAACCATGCAATAGGACTCGACTGTCGTGCAGAAGGTAACCTTCAGTTTTGGAGCAGTTCACAAATCCCATCGTAGGCAAAACTTTCTGGCCTCAAGAAGCCCCCACACCCTTCAGGAAGAGGCCATGCTGGACAAGAACTCTAGCCTGAGGCACGTCTCATATTGACATGACCTCAGTGCAGGAGATCTCGATTCAGCCTCTGCTGAGTGGGCCTGCCGTGCCCTCGGTCTCAAACCTCACGCTAGCTTGTGTTATCCGACTTCCTTCCTCACACTCCTGGCAAACAAGCCCTCCGAACTAGGAACTCCGGAACCAAAACCCAGCCCAGTGTCTGCCCAACGGAAGAAAAACGTTTCCCTGTGGGTTTCTCCAGAAAACCCAGATGAGGATCAACCTGCTCGGGCCTCGACGGTACCCGAACTGGATAGGCTGCTCTGGGCACTCATGCTCTGCCTAACACAGCCTGAAGCCAGACGTCCAGACAGACAAGGAGACAGCTGGCCGCACACCCAGCACTTCGGACACGCCATGGTCTTATGCCGTCACCTCATCCTAACCTTGGTTTTCAGATATCTGAACCTAGACATTATATCAATTCTCCACACAGCTGGGTATAGCAAGCACAAAACAGAACTCCTCCTTCCCCATGGCTGTCAAGCTTGCTCTTGGCATGGAGTCACACCTTCTGGGTGGGAGAAACCTTCATGGCCCCTGATGCCACGCCCAAACTTGAGTGCTGCTTGGGCACAAATTCACACTGTGACCCTCAGCATGAGCCCCATGTCAAAGAAAGGCCTGTCAGGGCCTGGACCAAGAGCCCACATATGGGGCTTGCCAAGCCCCTATGCACCCAATCCTCACCACGGTTTGAATTTTCCAGTCGCCCCGCCCGTACCTGGAGCTCTGCTCTGGAATCCCTTTCTTGGAGAGACCCATGAGCCAGACAACACGACTCCACCCTTCCCACAAAATGACCCCAAACTCTTGGGAGCTGGGACAAATCCCCAGAGAGGGATACTCGTCCACAGTACCTGAGGCCACCGCTCCAATCCACGGCTATCCCGGACACAACATCCAGAGACAAAAGCCTGAAGGAACGCCTCCCACTCGCCCTTGTTTCAGAGGCCCAGGAGCTCCCTCTCGGGCTGTACATCCGGCCTGCCATACCCTAGGCGCCACTCATAAGCTGAGTTTGTGTATTCAGACTTCTGTGCCCACAGCCTGGACCACACAACATCCAGGCTAGGGCCTCTGGACCAAACAGCGAAAGATTGTGCCTGCCCTCTCCAAGGAAAGTGTGCCCAATCCATTGACCACAACCCTACAGGTTAGGGAAAAGCTCCAAGGTCCCTGAGGCCATCAATAGTATAGGCCACCCTGGACAAAGAGGGGCTCTCTGACACCAGCGGAGCAACTATCTCCACTTAGACTCTCAGACAGTGTCCCCAGAGACAGAAGGTTGAAATGGACAGGCCCCCAGGCCCTAATCTGAACCTTAGCTTTGGTTTCCATGTTTCCGTTCTCAGAGGACTGTTTTCGTAGACCAGCACATGGGGCTTTTCTGAGGCACCAAACCAAACCTCTCTCATCTCCACATGGGCAGCTTTCTTACTGGGATGTATCAAACACTTCAGGTAGGAGAGTTCCGCAGGGCCACTGAACAACCAGCACATTCCAAGGTCTCCATGGACCCAAACGCACATTATGACGCATCCTCAGGAGAGGCCATTTCATCTCAGCCCCCTGGGTCGCGTGTTCCAGAGGCAGCAGATCAAACATATCTTGTCGCTAATAGCCAATGGGAATGCGAGGCATGCAGTACAGGGATCCATCCTTCGAACCCTGCTCTCCAGTCCTTCCATATGGTATGTCCTGGAGCCATGCAACAGGACTCGAATGTCCCGCAGAAGGAAACCTTGTGGTTTGGGGCAACCTCCAAACTCAGCGTGGGAAAACTTCCTTGGCCTCATGAGGCCCCCACTTCATGAAGGTGCCATCATGGACACATACTCCAGCCTCAGCCAACGTCTGATCCTCACCCTGACTTCAGATGCACGAGATTTTGATTCAGCCTCTGCAGAGTGGGCCTACTCTGCCCATGGCTCCAATCCTCACACTAGCTTGTGTTTTCAGACTTCCGTCCTCACACTCCTGGCCCACAAACCCTCCCTACTGGGAATTCTGGGGCCACAATGAAGCACTGTGCCTGCCTCCCAGGAGAAAAACATTGTCTATGGCGCTGCCCAGAAACCCCAAATGAGGATCAAACTGCTTGGCCCTCGGCAACACCCCAATTGCATAGGCTACCTTAAACAGTGATGCTCTGTCGCAAATATCCTAGCCCAGACCTTCCAACAGACACCGACACAGCTGGCTGCACACCCAGCACATTGGACCCGCCACTGCCTTAGGCCACCATCCATTCCCAACCTGGGTTTTCAGTCATCGGAACCTAGACCTTATCTCCAATCCCTGCACAGGGGGGAACCTGATGCACAAGTCAGAACCCCTCCTTCCCCCTGGCAAGAAACCTTGCTGCTGGCAGTGAGTCAATCCTTCAGTGTAGGAGAAAACGGCATGGCCCATGAGGCCACGCCCAAGCGTGAGGGCCGCCTTGGGCACAAACACACATTGTGACCCTCAGCGTGAGTACCTTATTCAAGTAACGCCTCTCAGTGACTGGACCAAGAGCCCGCATATGTGGCTTGCCATGCCCATAGGCACCCAGGACGAACTAGATGGTGTGTATTCCAGTTGAGGGAACCCACTGCTGTGCTCTAGAGTCCCTCTCCTGGGGGGTCCCCTGTGGCAGAAAGCAGTACTCTTCATTCCCACAGAATGAACACAAACACTTGGGAGCTTGGACAATCCCCCGAGAGGAAGGCTCTTCCTCGGCCTCTGAGACAACCCCTACCCTGACCGGACACTGTAAACGCAACACCCAGAGACAAAATCCTGAGTGACTGCCTCCCACTTGCCCTACTTTAATTTCCAGAGGATCTCCCCTCACGGACTAGAGATCAGGCCTGCCATTACATTGGCCCCTAGCTGAGCCAAGTTTGCTTTCTCAGACATCTGTCCCCACAGCCCTGGCAAACACAGCCTCTAGGTGGGTCCTCTGGAGCCATACCACAGGACCGTGCCTGCTCTCTCCTGGGAAACTGTATCCATTCCTTTGGCCACATACCTCCAGAATATGAGAAACCTCAAGGCCTCCGAGGACATCCCACTACTGGGAGCCTCACTGGACTCACAGGGGCATTCGGACACAAGCTGAGCAGCTACATCCATGAATGCATGCACACAGATGTCAACAGAGATAGAAGGTTGAGCCGGACAGGCCTTTAGGCCGTAGTCTCAACTCTTGCTTTGGTTTCCAGGTGTCACTCCTCAGAGGCTTTGGTTCGAAGAACAGGGTATGGGGCTTTCCTGAGGCACGGAACAGAACTCCTCTCGTCTCCACATGGGAAGTTTCCTTGTTGGAGCCGTGTCAAACACCTCATGTTGGAGAATCCTGCAGAGTCCCTGAGCCACCTCCACATTCCAAGGTCTCCCAGGCCACCAAGCCACAGTAGGACTCATCTTCAGGAGAGTCCATTTCAACTCTCCCCTCTGGGTAGCTCACCCAGGAGCCCGCAGATTGAGCCTGCCTTGTCCTGACTAAAGAGTGAGAATATGAGGTGGCGTTCCTAGGCATCCATGCTTAGACACCTGCTCTCGAGTCTTTCCATATGGGGCCTCTTGGAACCATGCAATAGGACTCGACTGTCGTGCAGAAGGTAAACTTCAGTTTTGGAGCAGTTCACAAATCCCATCGTAGGCAAAACTTTCTGGCCTCATGAAGCCCCCACACCCTTCAGGAAGAGGCCATGCTGGACAAGAACTCTAGCCTGAGGCACGTCTCATAGTTGACATGACCTCAGTGCAGGAGATCTCAATTCAGCCTCTGCTGAGTGGGCCTGCCGTGCCCTCGGTCCCAAACCTCACGCTAGCTTGTGTTATCCGACTTCCTTCCTCACACTCCTGGCAAACAAGCCCTCCAGACTAGGAACTCCGGAACCAAAACCCAGCCCAGTGTCTGCCCAACGGAAGAAAAACGTTTCCTTGTGGGGCTCTTCAGAAAACCCAGATGAGGATCAACCTGCTCGGGCCTCGACGGTACCCGAACTGGATAGGCTGCTCTGGGCACTCATGCTCTGCCTGACACAGCCTGAAGCCAGACGTCCAGACAGACAAGGAGACAGCTGGCCGCACACCCAGCACTTCGGACACGCCATGGTCTTATGCCGTCACCTCATCCTAACCTTGGTTTTCAGATATCTGAACCTAGACATTATATCAATTCTCCACACAGCTGGGTATAGGAAGCACAAAACAGAACTCCTCCTTCCCCATGGCTGTCAAGCTTGCTCTTGGCATGGAGTCACACCTTCAGGGTGGGAGAAACCTTCATGGCCCCTGATGCCATGCCCAAACTTGAGTGCTCCTTGGGCACAAATTCACACTGTGACCCTCAGCATGAGCCCCGTGTCAAAGAAAGGCCTGTCAGGGCCTGGACCAAGAGCACACATATGGGGCTTGCCAAGCCCCTATGCACACAATCCTCACCACGGTTTGAATTTTCCAGTCGCCCCGCCCGTACCTGGAGCTCTGCTCTGGAATCCCTTTCTTGGAGAGACCCATGAGCCAGACAACACGACTCCACCCTTCCCACAAAATGACCCTAAACTCTTGGGAGCAGGGACAAATCCCAAAGAGGGATACTCGTCCACAGTACCTGAGGCCATCCGCTCCAATCCACGGCTATCCCGGACACAACATCCAGAGACAAAAGCCTGAAGGAACGCCTCCCACTCGCCCTTGTTTCAGAGGCCCAGGAGCTCCCTCTCGGGCTGTACATCCGGCCTGCCATACCCTAGGCGCCACTCATAAGCTGAGTTTGTGTATTCAGACTTCTGTGCCCACAGCCTGGACCCACACAACATCCAGGCTAGGGCCTCTGGACCAAACAGCGAAAGATTGTGCCTGCCCTCTCCAAGGAAAGTGTGCCCAATCCATTGACCACAACCCTACAGGTTAGGGAAAAGCTCCAAGGTCCCTGAGGCCATCAATAGTATAGGCCACCCTGGACTAAGAGGGGCTCTCTGACACCAGCGGAGCAACTATCTCCACTTAGACTCTCAGACAGTGTCCCCAGAGACAGAAGGTTGAAATGGACAGGCCCGCAGGCCCTAATCTGAACCTTAGCTTTGGTTTCCATGTTTCCGTTCTCAGAGGACTGTTTTCGTAGACCAGCACATGGGGCTTTTCTGAGGCACCAAACCAAACCTCTCTCATCTCCACATGGGCAGCTTTCTTACTGGGATGTATCAAACACTTCAGGTAGGAGAGTTCCGCAGGGCCACTGAACAACCAGCACATTCCAAGGTCTCCATGGACCCAAACGCACATTATGACGCATCCTCAGGAGAGGCCATTTCATCTCAGCCCCCTGGGTCGCGTGTTCCAGAGGCAGCAGATCAAACATATCTTGTCCCTAATAGCCAATGGGAATGCGAGGCATGCAGTACAGGGATCCATCCTTCGAACCCTGCTCTCCAGTCCTTCCATATGGTATGTCCTGGAGCCATGCAACAGGACTCGAATGTCCCGCAGAAGGAAACCTTGTGGTTTGGGGCAACCTCCAAACTCAGCGTGGGAAAACTTCCTTGGCCTCATGAGGCCCCCACTTCATGAAGGTGCCATCATGGACACATACTCCAGCCTCTGGCAACGTCTGATACTCAGCCTGACTTCAGATGCAGGAGATTTTGATTCAGCCTCTGCAGAGTGGGCCTGCTCTGCCCTTGGCTCCAATCCTCACACTAGCTTGTGTTTTCAGACTTCCGTCCTCACACTCCTGGCCCACAAACCCTCCCTACTGGGAATTCTGGGGCCACAATGAAGCACTGTGCCTGCCTCCCAAGAGAAAAACCTTGTCTATGGCGCTGCCCAGAAACCCCAAATGAGGATCAAACTGCTTGGCCCTCGGCAACACCCCAATTGCATAGGCTACCTTAAACAGTGATGCTCTGTCGCAAATAGCCTGAGCCCAGACCTTCCAACAGACACTGACACAGCTGGCTGCACACCCAGCACATTGGACCCGCCACTGCCTTAGGCCACCATCCATTCCCAACCTGGGTTTTCAGTCATCGGAAGCTAGACCTTATCTCCAATCCCTGCACAGGGGGGAACCTGATGCACAAGTCAGAACCCCTCCTTCCCCCTGGCAAGAAACCTTGCTGCTGGCAGTGAGTCAAACCTTCAGTGTAGGAGAAAACGGCATGGCCCATGAGGCCACGCCCAAGCGTGAGGGCCGCCTTGGCAACAAACACACACTGTGACCCTAAGCGTGAGTACCTTATTCAAGTAACGCCTCTCAGTGACTGGACCAAGAGCCCGCATATGTGGCTTGCCATGCCCATAGGCACCCAGGCCTAACTAGATGGTGTGTATTCCAGTTGAGGGAACCCACTGCTGTGCTCTAGAGTCCCTCTCCTGGGGGGTCCCCTGTGGCAGAAAACAGTACTCTTCATTCCCACAGAATGAACACAAACACTTGGGAGCTTGGACAATCCCCCGAGAGGAAGGCTCTTCCTCGGCCTCTGAGACAACCCCTACCCTGACCGGACACTGTAAACGCAACACCCAGAGACAAAATCCTGAGTGACTGCCTCCCACTTGCCCTACTTTGATTTCCAGAGGATCTCCCCTCACGGACTAGAGATCAGGCCTGCCATTACATTGGCCCCTAGCTGAGCCAAGTTTGCTTTTTCAGACATCTGTCCCCACAGCCCTGGCAAACACAGCCTCTAGGCTGGGTCCTCTGGAGCCATACCACAGGACCGTGCCTGCTCTCTCCTGGGAAACTGTGTCCATTCCTTTGGCCACACACCTCCAGAATATGAGAAACCTCAAGGCCTCCGAGGACATCCCACTACTGGGAGCCTCACTGGACTCACAGGGGCATTCGGGCACAAGCTGAGAAGCTACATCCATGAATGCATGCACACAGATGTCAACAGAGATAGAAGGTTGAGCCGGACAGGCCTTTAGGCCGTAGTCTCAACTCTTGCTTTGGTTTCCAGGTGTCACTCCTCAGAGGCTTTGGTTCGAAGAACAGGGTATGGGGCTTTCCTGAGGCACGGAACAGAACTCCTCTCGTCTCCACATGGGAAGTTTCCTTGTTGGAGCCGTGTCAAACACCTCATGTTGGAGAATCCTGCAGAGTCCCTGAGCCACCTCCACATTCCAAGGTCTCCCAGGGCACCAAGCCACAGTAGGACTCATCTTCAGGAGAGTCCATTTCAACTCTCCCCTCTGGGTAGCTCACCCAGGAGCCCGCAAATTGAGCCTGCCTTGTCCTGACTAAAGAGTGGGAATATGAGGTGGCGTTCCCAGGCATCCATGCTTAGACACCTGCTCTCGAGTCTTTCCATATGGGGCCTCTTGGAACCATCCAATAGGACTCGACTGTCGTGCAGAAGGTAACCTTCAGTTTTGGAGTAGTTCACAAATCCCATCGTAGGCAAAACTTTCTGGCCTCATGAAGCCCCCACACCCTTCAGGAAGAGGCCATGCTGCACAAGAACTCTAGCCTGAGGCACGTCTCATAGTTGACATGACCTCAGTGCAGGAGATCTCGATTCAGCCTCTGCAGAGTGGGCCTGCCGTGCCCTCGGTCCCAAACCTCACGCTAGCTTGTGTTTTCCGACTTCCTTCCTCACACTCCTGGCAAACAAGCCCTCGGGACTAGGAACTCCGGAACCAAAACCCAGCCCAGTGTCTGCCCAACGGAAGAAAAACGTTTCCCTGTGGGGCTCTCCAGAAAACCCAGATGAGGATCAACCTGCTCGGGCCTCGACGGTACCCGAACTGGATAGGCTGCTCTGGGCACTCATGCTCTGCCTGACACAGCCTGAAACCAGACGTCCAGACAGACAAGGAGACAGCTGGCCGCACACCCAGCACTTCGGACACGCCATGGTCTTATGCCGTCACCTCATCCTAACCTTGGTTTTCAGATATCTGAACCTAGACATTATATCAATTCTCCACACAGCTGGGTATAGCAAGCACAAAACAGAACTCCTCCTTCCCCATGGCTGTCAAGCTTGCTCTTGGCATGGAGTCACACCTTCAGGGTGGGAGAAACCTTCATGGCCCCTGATGCCACGCCCAAACTTGAGTGCTGCTTGGGCACAAATTCACACTGTGACCCTCAGCATGAGCCCCATGTCAAAGAAAGGCCTGTCAGGGCCTGGACCAAGAGCCCACATATGGGGCTTGCCAAGCCCCTATGCACCCAATCCTTACCACGGTTTGAATTTTCCAGTCGCCCCGCCCGTACCTGGAGCTCTGCTCTGGAATCCCTTTCTTGGAGAGACCCATGAGCCAGACAACACGACTCCACCCTTCCCACAAAATGACCCCAAACTCTTGGGAGCAGGGACAAATCCCAAGAGAGGGATACTCGTCCACAGTACCTGAGGCCATCCGCTCCAATCCACGGCTATCCCGGACACAACATCCAGAGACAAAAGCCTGAAGGAACGCCTCCCACTCGCCCTTGTTTCAGAGGCCCAGGAGCTCCCTCTCGGGCTGTACATCCGGCCTGCCATACCCTAGGCGCCACTCATAAGCTGAGTTTGTGTATTCAGACTTCTGTGCCCACAGCCTGGACCACACAACATCCAGGCTAGGGCCTCTGGACCAAACAGCGAAAGATTGTGCCTGCCCTCTCCAAGGAAAGTGTGCCCAATCCATTGACCACAACCCTACAGGTTAGGGAAAAGCTCCAAGGTCCCTGAGGCCATCAATAGTGTAGGCCACCCTGGACAAAGAGGGGCTTTCTGACACCAGCGGAGCAACTATCTCCACTTAGACTTTCAGACAGTGTCCCCAGAGACAGAAGGTTGAAATGGACAGGCCCCCAGGCCCTAATCTGAACCTTAGCTTTGGTTTCCATGTTTCCGTTCTCAGAGGACTGTTTTCGTAGACCAGCACCTGGGGCTTTTCTGAGGCACCAAACCAAACATCTCTCATCTCCACATGGGCAGCTTTCTTACTGGGATGTATCAAACACTTCAGGTAGGAGAGTTCCGCAGGGCCACTGAACAACCAGCACATTCCAAGGTCTCCATGGACCCAAACGCACATTATGACGCATCCTCAGGAGAGGCCATTTCATCTCAGCCCCCTGGGTCGCGTGTTCCAGAGGCAGCAGATCAAACATATCTTGTCCCTAATAGCCAATGGGAATGCGAGGCATGCTGTACAGGGATCCATCCTTCGAACCCTGCTCTCCAGTCCTTCCATATGGTATGTCCTGGAGTCATGCAACAGGACTCGAATGTCCCGCAGAAGGAAACCTTGTGGTTTGGGGCAACCTCCAAACTCAGCGTGGGAAAACTTCCTTGGCCTCATGAGGCACCCACTTCATGAAGGTGCCATCATGGACACATACTCCAGCCTCAGCCAACGTCTGATCCTCAGCCTGACTTCAGATGCAGGAGATTTTGATTCAGCCTCTGCAGAGTGGGCCTGCTCTGCCCTTGGCTCCAATCCTCACACTAGCTTGTGTTTTCAGACTTCCGTATTCACACTCCTGGCCCACAAACCCTCCCTACTGGGAATTCTGGGGCCACAATGAAGCACTGTGCCTGCCTCCCAGGAGAAAAACCTTGTCTATGGCGCTGCCCAGAAACCCCAAATGAGGATCAAACTGCTTGGCCCTCGGCAACACCCCAATTGCATAGGCTACCTTAAACAGTGATGCTCTGTCGCAAATAGCCTGAGCCCAGACCTTCCAACAGACACCGACACAGCTGGCTGCACACCCAGCACATTGGACCCGCCACTGCCTTAGGCCACCATCCATTCCCAACCTGGGTTTTCAGTCATCGGAAGCTAGACCTTATCTCCAATCCCTGCACAGGGGGGAACCTGATGCACAAGTCAGAACCCCTCCTTCCCCCTGGCAAGAAACCTTGCTGCTGGCAGTGAGTCAAACCTTCAGTGTAGGAGAAAACGGCATGGCCCATGAGGCCACGCCCAAGCGTGAGGGCCGCCTTGGGCACAAACACACACTGTGACCCTCAGCGTGAGTACCTTATTCAAGTAACGCCTCTCAGTGACTGGACCAAGAGCCCGCATATGTGGCTTGCCATGCCCATAGGCACCGAGGACTAACTAGATGGTGTGTATTCCAGTTGAGGGAACCCACTGCTGTGCTCTAGAGTCCCTCTCCTGGGGGGTCCCCTGTGGCAGAAAACAGTACTCTTCATTCCCACAGAATGAACACAAACACTTGGGAGCTTGGACAATCCCCCGAGAGGAAGGCTCTTCCTCGGCCTCTGAGACAACCCCTACCCTGACCGGACACTGTAAACGCAACACCCAGAGACAAAATCCTGAGTGACTGCCTCCCACTTGCCCTACTTTGATTTCCAGAGGATCTCCCCTCACGGACTAGAGATCAGGCCTGCCATTACATTGGCCCCTAGCTGAGCCAAATTTGCTTTTTCAGACATCTGTCCCCACAGCCCTGGCAAACACAGCCTCTAGGCTGGGTCCTCTGGAGCCATACCACAGGACCGTGCCTGCTCTCTCCTGGGAAACTGTGTCCATTCCTTTGGCCACACACCTCCAGAATATGAGAAACCTCAAGGCCTCTGAGGACATCCCACTACTGGGAGCCTCACTGGACTCACAGGGGCATTCGGACACAAGCTGAGCAGCTACATCCATGAATGCATGCACACAGATGTCAACAGAGATAGAAGGTTGAGCCGGACAGGCCTTTAGGCCGTAGTCTCAACTCTTGCTTTGGTTTCCAGGTGTCACTCCTCAGAGGCTTTGGTTCGAAGAACAGGGTATGGGGCTTTCCTGAGGCACGGAACAGAACTCCTCTCGTCTCCACATGGGAAGTTTCCTTGTTGGAGCCGTGTCAAACACCTCATGTTGGAGAATCCTGCAGAGTCCCTGAGCCACCTCCACATTCCAAGGTCTCCCAGGGCACCAAGCCACAGTAGGACTCATCTTCAGGAGAGTCCATTTCAACTCTCCCCTCTGGGTAGCTCACCCAGGAGCCCGCAGATTGAGTCTGCCTTGTCCTGACTAAAGAGCGGGAATATGAGGTGGCGTTCCCAGGCATCCATGCTTAGACACCTGCTCTCGAGTCTTTCCATAAGGGGCCTCTTGGAACCATGCAATAGGACTCGACTGTCGTGCAGAAGGTATCCTTCAGTTTTGGAGCAGTTCACAAATCCCATCGTAGGCAAAACTTTCTGGCCTCATGAAGCCCCCACACCCTTCAGGAAGAGGCCATGCTGCACAAGAACTCTAGCCTGAGGCACGTCTCATAGTTGACATGACCTCAGTGCAGGAGATCTCGATTCAGCCTCTGCAGAGTGGGCCTGCCGTGCCCTCGGTCCCAAACCTCACGCTAGCTTGTGATTTCCGACTTCCTTCCTCACACTCCTGGCAAACAAGTCCTCCGGACTAGGAACTCCGGAACCAAAACCCAGCCCAGTGTCTGCCCAACGGAAGAAAAACGTTTCCCTGTGGGGCTCTACAGAAAACCCAGATGAGGATCAACCTGCTCGGGCCTCGACGGTACCCGAACTGGATAGGCTGCTCTGGGCACTCATGCTCTGCCTGACACAGCCTGAAGCCAGACGTCCAGACAGACAAGGAGACAGCTGGCCGCACACCCAGCACTTCGGACACGCCATGGTCTTATGCCGTCAACTCATCCTAACCTTGGTTTTCAGATATCTGAACCTAGACATTATATCAATTCTCCACACAGCTGGGTATAGCAAGCACAAAACAGAACTCCTCCTTCCCCATGGCTGTCAAGCTTGCTCTTGGCATGGAGTCACACCTTCAGGGTGGGAGAAACCTTCATGGCCCCTGATGCCACGCCCAAACTTGAGTGCTGCTTGGGCACAAATTCACACTGTGACCCTCAGCATGAGCCCCATGTCAAAGAAAGGCCTGTCATGGCCTGGACCTAGATCCCACATATCGGGCTTGCCAAGCCCCTATGCACCCAATCCTCACCACGGTTTGAATTTTCCAGTCGCCCCTTCCCGTACCTGGAGCTCTGCTCTGGAATCCCTTTCTTGGAGAGACCCATGAGCCAGACAACACGACTCCACCCTTCCCACAAAATGACCCCAAACTCTTGGGAGCTGGGACAAATCCCCAGAGAGGGATACTCGTCCACAGTACCTGAGGCCATCCGCTCCAATCCACGGCTATCCCGGACACAACATCCAGAGACAAAAGCCTGAAGGAACGCCTCCCACTCGCCCTTGTTTCAGAGGCCCAGGAGCTCCCTCTCGGGCTGTACATCCGGCCTGCCATACCCTAGGCGCCACTCATAAGCTGAGTTTGTGTATTCAGACTTCTGTGCCCACAGCCTGGACCCACACAACATCCAGGCTAGGGCCTCTGGACCAAACAGCGAAAGATTGTGCCTGCCCTCTCCAAGGAAAGTGTGCCCAATCCATTGACCACAACCCTACAGGTTAGGGAAAAGCTCCAAGGTCCCTGAGGCCATCAATAGTATAGGCCACCCTGGACTAAGAGGGGCTCTCTGACACCAGCGGAGCAACTATCTCCACTTAGACTTTCAGACAGTGTCCCCAGAGACAGAAGGTTGAAATGGACAGGCCCGCAGGCCCTAATCTGAACCTTAGCTTTGGTTTCCATGTTTCCGTTCTCAGAGGACTGTTTTCGTAGACCAGCACCTGGGGCTTTTCTGAGGCACCAAACCAAACATCTCTCATCTCCACATGGGCAGCTTTCTTACTGGGATGTATCAAACACTTCAGGTAGGAGAGTTCCGCAGGGCCACTGAACAACCAGCACATTCCAAGGTCTCCATGGACCCAAACGCACATTATGACGCATCCTCAGGAGAGGCCATTTCATCTCAGCCCCCTGGGTCGCGTGTTCCAGAGGCAGCAGATCAAACATATCTTGTCCCTAATAGCCAATGGGAATGCGAGGCATGCTGTACAGGGATCCATCCTTCGAACCCTGCTCTCCAGTCCTTCCATATGGTATGTCCTGGAGCCATGCAACAGGACTCGAATGTCCCGCAGAAGGAAACCTTGTGGTTTGGGGCAACCTCCAAACTCAGCGTGGGAAAACTTCCTTGGCCTCATGAGGCCCCCACTTCATGAAGGTGCCATCATGGACACATACTCCAGCCTCAGCCAACGTCTGATCCTCAGCCTGACTTCAGATGCAGGAGATTTTGATTCAGCCTCTGCAGAGTGGGCCTGCTCTGCCCTTGGCTCCAATCCTCACACTAGCTTGTGTTTTCAGACTTCCGTATTCACACTCCTGGCCCACAAACCCTCCCTACTGGGAATTCTGGGGCCACAATGAAGCACTGTGCCTGCCTCCCAGGAGAAAAACCTTGTCTATGGCGCTGCCCAGAAACCCCAAATGAGGATCAAACTGCTTGGCCCTCGGCAACACCCCAATTGCATAGGCTACCTTAAACAGTGATGCTCTGTCGCAAATAGCCTGAGCCCAGACCTTCCAACAGACACCGACACAGCTGGCTGCACACCCAGCACATTGGACCCGCCACTGCCTTAGGCCACCATCCATTCCCAACCTGGGTTTTCAGTCATCGGAAGCTAGACCTTATCTCCAATCCCTGCACAGGGGGGAACCTGATGCACAAGTCAGAACCCCTCCTTCCCCCTGGCAAGAAACCTTGCTGCTGGCAGTGAGTCAAACCTTCAGTGTAGGAGAAAACGGCATGGCCCATGAGGCCACGCCCAAGCGTGAGGGCCGCCTTGGGCACAAACACACACTGTGACCCTCAGCGTGAGTACCTTATTCAAGTAACGCCTCTCAGTGACTGGACCAAGAGCCCGCATATGTGGCTTGCCATGCCCATAGGCACCGAGGACTAACTAGATGGTGTGTATTCCAGTTGAGGGAACCCACTGCTGTGCTCTAGAGGCCCTCTCCTGGGGGGTCCCCTGTGGCAGAAAACAGTACTCTGCATTCCCACAGAATGAACACAAACACTTGGGAGCTTGGACAATCCCCCGAGAGGAAGGCTCTTCCTCGGCCTCTGAGACAACCCCTACCCTGACCGGACACTGTAAACGCAACACCCAGAGACAAAATCCTGAGTGACTGCCTCCCACTTGCCCTACTTTGATTTCCAGAGGATCTCCCCTCACGGACTAGAGATCAGGCCTGCCATTACATTGGCCCCTAGCTGAGCCAAGTTTGCTTTTTCAGACATCTGTCCCCACAGCCCTGGCAAACACAGCCTCTAGGCTGGGTCCTCTGGAGCCATACCACAGGACCGTGCCTGCTCTCTCCTGGGAAACTGTGTCCATTCCTTTGGCCACACACCTCCAGAATATGAGAAACCTCAAGGCCTCCGAGGACATCCCACTACTGGGAGCCTCACTGGACTCACAGGGGCATTCGGACACAAGCTGAGCAGCTACATCCATGAATGCATGCACACAGATGTCAACAGAGATAGAAGGTTGAGCCGGACAGGCCTTTAGGCCGTAGTCTCAACTCTTGCTTTGGTTTCCAGGTGTCACTCCTCAGAGGCTTTGGTTCGAAGAACAGGGTATGGGGCTTTCCTGAGGCACGGAACAGAACTCCTCTTGTCTCCACATGGGAAGTTTCCTTGTTGGAGCCGTGTCAAACACCTCATGTTGGAGAATCCTGCAGAGTCCCTGAGTCACCTCCACATTCCAAGGTCTCCCAGGGCACCAAGCCACAGTAGGACTCATCTTCAGGAGAGTCCATTTCAACTCTCCCCTCTGGGTAGCTCACCCAGGAGCCCGCAGATTGAGCCTGCCTTGTCCTGACTAAAGAGCGGGAATATGAGGTGGCGTTCCCAGGCATCCATGCTTAGACACCTGCTCTCGAGTCTTTCCATATGGGGCCTCTTGGAACCATCCAATAGGACTCGACTGTCGTGCAGAAGGTAACCTTCAGTTTTGGAGCAGTTCACAAATCCCATCGTATGCAAAACTTTCTGGCCTCATGAAGCCCCCACACCCTTCAGGAAGAGGCCATGCTGCACAAGAACTCTAGCCTGAGGCACGTCTCATAGTTGACATGACCTCAGTGCAGATCTCGATTCAGCCTCTGCAGAGTGGGCCTGCCGTGCCCTCGGTCCCAAACCTCACGCTAGCTTGTGTTTTCAGACTTCCTTCCTCACACTCCTGGCAAACAAGCCCTCCGGACTAGGAACTCCGGAACCAAAACCCAGCCCAGTGTCTGCCCAACGGAAGAAAAGCGATTCCCTGTGGGGCTCTCCAGAAAACCCAGATGAGGATCAACCTGCTCGGGCCTCGACGGTACCCGAACTGGATAGGCTGCTCTGGGCACTCATGCTCTGCCTGACACAGCCTGAAGCCAGACGTCCAGACAGACAAGGAGACAGCTGGCAGCACACCCTGCACTTCGGACACGCCATGGTCTTATGCCGTCACCTCATCCTAACCTTGGTTTTCAGATATCTGAACCTAGACATTATATCAATTCTCCACACAGCTGGGTATAGCAAGCACAAAACAGAACTCCTCCTTCCCCATGGCTGTCAAGCTTGCTCTTGGCATGGAGTCACACCTTCAGGGTGGGAGAAACCTTCATGGCCCCTGATGCCACGCCCAAACTTGAGTGCTGCTTGGGCACAAATTCACACTGTGACCCTCAGCATGAGCCCCATGTCAAAGAAAGGCCTGTCATGGCCTGGACCTAGATCCCACATATCGGGCTTGCCAAGCCCCTATGCACCCAATCCTCACCACGGTTTGAATTTTCCAGTCGCCCCGCGCGTACCTGGAGCTCTGCTCTGGAATCCCTTTCTTGGAGAGACCCATGAGCCAGACAACACGACTCCACCCTTCCCACAAAATGACCCCAAACTCTTGGGAGCTGGGACAAATCCCCAGAGAGGGATACTCGTCCACAGTACCTGAGGCCATCCGCTCCAATCCACGGCTATCCCGGACACAACATCCAGAGACAAAAGCCTGAAGGAACGCCTCCCACTCGCCCTTGTTTCAGAGGCCCAGGAGCACCCTCTCGGGCTGTACATCCGGCCTGCCATACCCTAGGCGCCACTCATAAGCTGAGTTTGTGTATTCAGACTTCTGTGCCCACAGCCTGGACCCACACAACATCCAGGCTAGGGCCTCTGGACCAAACAGCGAAAGATTGTGCCTGCCCTCTCCAAGGAAAGTGTGCCCAATCCATTGACCACAACCCTACAGGTTAGGGAAAAGCTCCAAGGTCCCTGAGGCCATCAATAGTATAGGCCACCCTGGACTAAGAGGGGCTCTCTGACACCAGCGGAGCAACTATCTCCACTTAGACTTTCAGACAGTGTCCCCAGAGACAGAAGGTTGAAATGGACAGGCCCGCAGGCCCTAATCTGAACCTTAGCTTTGGTTTCCATGTTTCCGTTCTCAGAGGACTGTTTTCGTAGACCAGCACCTGGGGCTTTTCTGAGGCACCAAACCAAACATCTCTCATCTCCACATGGGCAGCTTTCTTACTGGGATGTATCAAACACTTCAGGTAGGAGAGTTCCGCAGGGCCACTGAACAACCAGCACATTCCAAGGTCTCCATGGACCCAAACGCACATTATGACGCATCCTCAGGAGAGGCCATTTCATCTCAGCCCCCTGGGTCGCGTGTTCCAGAGGCAGCAGATCAAACATATCTTGTCCCTAATAGCCAATGGGAATGCGAGGCATGCTGTACAGGGATCCATCCTTCGAACCCTGCTCTCCAGTCCTTCCATATGGTATGTCCTGGAGCCATGCAACAGGACTCGAATGTCCCGCAGAAGGAAACCTTGTGGTTTGGGGCAACCTCCAAACTCAGCGTGGGAAAACTTCCTTGGCCTCATGAGGCCCCCACTTCATGAAGGTGCCATCATGGACACATACTCCAGCCTCAGCCAACGTCTGATCCTCAGCCTGACTTCAGATGCAGGAGATTTTGATTCAGCCTCTGCAGAGTGGGCCTGCTCTGCCCTTGGCTCCAATCCTCACACTAGCTTGTGTTTTCAGACTTCCGTATTCACACTCCTGGCCCACAAACCCTCCCTACTGGGAATTCTGGGGCCACAATGAAGCACTGTGCCTGCCTCCCAGGAGAAAAACCTTGTCTATGGCGCTGCCCAGAAACCCCAAATGAGGATCAAACTGCTTGGCCCTCGGCAACACCCCAATTGCATAGGCTACCTTAAACAGTGATGCTCTGTCGCAAATAGCCTGAGCCCAGACCTTCCAACAGACACCGACACAGCTGGCTGCACACCCAGCACATTGGACCCGCCACTGCCTTAGGCCACCATCCATTCCCAACCTGGGTTTTCAGTCATCGGAAGCTAGACCTTATCTCCAATCCCTGCACAGGGGGGAACCTGATGCACAAGTCAGAACCCCTCCTTCCCCCTGGCAAGAAACCTTGCTGCTGGCAGTGAGTCAAACCTTCAGTGTAGGAGAAAACGGCATGGCCCATGAGGCCACGCCCAAGCGTGAGGGCCGCCTTGGGCACAAACACACACTGTGACCCTCAGCGTGAGTACCTTATTCAAGTAACGCCTCTCAGTGACTGGACCAAGAGCCCGCATATGTGGCTTGCCATGCCCATAGGCACCGAGGACTAACTAGATGGTGTGTATTCCAGTTGAGGGAACCCACTGCTGTGCTCTAGAGGCCCTCTCCTGGGGGGTCCCCTGTGGCAGAAAACAGTACTCTTCATTCCCACAGAATGAACACAAACACTTGGGAGCTTGGACAATCCCCCGAGAGGAAGGCTCTTCCTCAGCCTCTGAGACAACCCCTACCCTGACCGGACACTGTAAACGCAACACCCAGAGACAAAATCCTGAGTGACTGCCTCCCACTTGCCCTACTTTGATTTCCAGAGGATCTCCCCTCACGGACTAGAGATCAGGCCTGCCATTACATTGGCCCCTAGCTGAGCCAAGTTTGCTTTTTCAGACATCTGTCCCCACAGCCCTGGCAAACACAGCCTCTAGGCTGGGTCCTCTGGAGCCATACCACAGGACCGTGCCTGCTCTCTCCTGGGAAACTGTGTCCATTCCTTTGGCCACACACCTCCAGAATATGAGAAACCTCAAGGCCTCCGAGGACATCCCACTACTGGGAGCCTCACTGGACTCACAGGGGCATTCGGACACAAGCTGAGCAGCTACATCCATGAATGCATGCACACAGATGTCAACAGAGATAGAAGGTTGAGCCGGACAGGCCTTTAGGCCGTAGTCTCAACTCTTGCTTTGGTTTCCAGGTGTCACTCCTCAGAGGCTTTGGTTCGAAGAACAGGGTATGGGGCTTTCCTGAGGCACGGAACAGAACTCCTCTCGTCTCCACATGGGAAGTTTCCTTGTTGGAGCCGTGTCAAACACCTCATGTTGGAGAATCCTGCAGAGTCCCTGAGCCACTTCCACATTCCAAGGTCTCCCAGGGCACCAAGCCACAGTAGGACTCATCTTCAGGAGAGTCCATTTCAACTCTCCCCTCTGGGTAGCTCACCCAGGAGCCCGCAGATTGAGCCTGCCTTGTCCTGACTAAAGAGCGGGAATATGAGGTGGCGTTCCCAGGCATCCATGCTTAGACACCTGCTCTCGAGTCTTTCCATATGGGGCCTCTTGGAACCATCCAATAGGACTCGACTGTCGTGCAGAAGGTAACCTTCAGTTTTGGAGCAGTTCACAAATCCCATCGTATGCAAAACTTTCTGGCCTCATGAAGCCCCCACACCCTTCAGGAAGAGGCCATGCTGCACAAGAACTCTAGCCTGAGGCACGTCTCATAGTTGACATGACCTCAGTGCAGATCTCGATTCAGCCTCTGCAGAGTGGGCCTGCCGTGCCCTCGGTCCCAAACCTCACGCTAGCTTGTGTTTTCAGACTTCCTTCCTCACACTCCTGGCAAACAAGCCCTCCGGACTAGGAACTCCGGAACCAAAACCCAGCCCAGTGTCTGCCCAACGGAAGAAAAGCGATTCCCTGTGGGGCTCTCCAGAAAACCCAGATGAGGATCAACCTGCTCGGGCCTCGACGGTACCCGAACTGGATAGGCTGCTCTGGGCACTCATGCTCTGCCTGACACAGCCTGAAGCCAGACGTCCAGACAGACAAGGAGACAGCTGGCAGCACACCCTGCACTTCGGACACGCCATGGTCTTATGCCGTCACCTCATCCTAACCTTGGTTTTCAGATATCTGAACCTAGACATTATATCAATTCTCCACACAGCTGGGTATAGCAAGCACAAAACAGAACTCCTTCCCCATGGCTGTCAAGCTTGCTCTTGGCATGGAGTCACACCTTCAGGGTGGGAGAAACCTTCATGGCCCCTGATGCCACGCCCAAACTTGAGTGCTGCTTGGGCACAAATTCACACTGTGACCCTCAGCATGAGCCCCATGTCAAAGAAAGGCCTGTCATGGCCTGGACCTAGATCCCACATATCGGGCTTGCCAAGCCCCTATGCACCCAATCCTCACCACGGTTTGAATTTTCCAGTCGCCCCGCGCGTACCTGGAGCTCTGCTCTGGAATCCCTTTCTTGGAGAGACCCATGAGCCAGACAACACGACTCCACCCTTCCCACAAAATGACCCCAAACTCTTGGGAGCTGGGACAAATCCCCAGAGAGGGATACTCGTCCACAGTACCTGAGGCCATCCGCTCCAATCCACGGCTATCCCGGACACAACATCCAGAGACAAAAGCCTGAAGGAACGCCTCCCACTCGCCCTTGTTTCAGAGGCCCAGGAGCTCCCTCTCGGGCTGTACATCCGGCCTGCCATACCCTAGGCGCCACTCATAAGCTGAGTTTGTGTATTCAGACTTCTGTGCCCACAGCCTGGACCCACACAACATCCAGGCTAGGGCCTCTGGACCAAACAGCGAAAGATTGTGCCTGCCCTCTCCAAGGAAAGTGTGCCCAATCCATTGACCACAACCCTACAGGTTAGGGAAAAGCTCCAAGGTCCCTGAGGCCATCAATAGTATAGGCCACCCTGGACTAAGAGGGGCTCTCTGACACCAGCGGAGCAACTATCTCCACTTAGACTTTCAGACAGTGTCCCCAGAGACAGAAGGTTGAAATGGACAGGCCCGCAGGCCCTAATCTGAACCTTAGCTTTGGTTTCCATGTTTCCGTTCTCAGAGGACTGTTTTCGTAGACCAGCACCTGGGGCTTTTCTGAGGCACCAAACCAAACATCTCTCATCTCCACATGGGCAGCTTTCTTACTGGGATGTATCAAACACTTCAGGTAGGAGAGTTCCGCAGGGCCACTGAACAACCAGCACATTCCAAGGTCTCCATGGACCCAAACGCACATTATGACGCATCCTCAGGAGAGGCCATTTCATCTCAGCCCCCTGGGTCGCGTGTTCCAGAGGCAGCAGATCAAACATATCTTGTCCCTAATAGCCAATGGGAATGCGAGGCATGCTGTACAGGGATCCATCCTTCGAACCCTGCTCTCCAGTCCTTCCATATGGTATGTCCTGGAGCCATGCAACAGGACTCGAATGTCCCGCAGAAGGAAACCTTGTGGTTTGGGGCAACCTCCAAACTCAGCGTGGGAAAACTTCCTTGGCCTCATGAGGCACCCACTTCATGAAGGTGCCATCATGGACACATACTCCAGCCTCAGCCAACGTCTGATCCTCAGCCTGACTTCAGATGCAGGAGATTTTGATTCAGCCTCTGCAGAGTGGGCCTGCTCTGCCCTTGGCTCCAATCCTCACACTAGCTTGTGTTTTCAGACTTCCGTATTCACACTCCTGGCCCACAAACCCTCCCTACTGGGAATTCGGGGGCCACAATGAAGCACTGTGCCTGCCTCCCAGGAGAAAAACCTTGTCTATGGCGCTGCCCAGAAACCCCAAATGAGGATCAAACTGCTTGGCCCTCGGCAACACCCCAATTGCATAGGCTACCTTAAACAGTGATGCTCTGTCGCAAATAGCCTGAGCCCAGACCTTCCAACAGACACCGACACAGCTGGCTGCACACCCAGCACATTGGACCCGCCACTGCCTTAGGCCACCATCCATTCCCAACCTGGGTTTTCAGTCATCGGAACCTAGACCTTATCTCCAATCCCTGCACAGGGGGGAACCTGATGCACAAGTCAGAACCCCTCCTTCCCCCTGGCAAGAAACCTTGCTGCTGGCAGTGAGTCAAACCTTCAGTGTAGGAGAAAACGGCATGGCCCATGAGGCCACGCCCAAGCGTGAGGGCCGCCTTGGGCACAAACACACACTGTGACCCTCAGCGTGAGTACCTTATTCAAGTAACGCCTCTCAGTGACTGGACCAAGAGCCCGCATATGTGGCTTGCCATGCCCATAGGCACCGAGGACTAACTAGATGGTGTGTATTCCAGTTGAGGGAACCCACTGCTGTGCTCTAGAGGCCCTCTCCTGGGGGGTCCCCTGTGGCAGAAAACAGTACTCTTCATTCCCACAGAATGAACACAAACACTTGGGAGCTTGGACAATCCCCCGAGAGGAAGGCTCTTCCTCGGCCTCTGAGACAACCCCTACCCTGACCGGACACTGTAAACGCAACACCCAGAGACAAAATCCTGAGTGACTGCCTCCCACTTGCCCTACTTTGATTTCCAGAGGATCTCCCCTCACGGACTAGAGATCAGGCCTGCCATTACATTGGCCCCTAGCTGAGCCAAGTTTGCTTTTTCAGACATCTGTCCCCACAGCCCTGGCAAACACAGCCTCTAGGCTGGGTCCTCTGGAGCCATACCACAGGACCGTGCCTGCTCTCTCCTGGGAAACTGTGTCCATTCCTTTGGCCACACACCTCCAGAATATGAGAAACCTCAAGGCCTCCGAGGACATCCCACTACTGGGAGCCTCACTGGACTCACAGGGGCATTCGGACACAAGCTGAGCAGCTACATCCATGAATGCATGCACACAGATGTCAACAGAGATAGAAGGTTGAGCCGGACAGGCCTTTAGGCCGTAGTCTCAACTCTTGCTTTGGTTTCCAGGTGTCACTCCTCAGAGGCTTTGGTTCGAAGAACAGGGTATGGGGCTTTCCTGAGGCACGGAACAGAACTCCTCTCGTCTCCACATGGGAAGTTTCCTTGTTGGAGCCGTGTCAAACACCTCATGTTGGAGAATCCTGCAGAGTCCCTGAGCCACCTCCACATTCCAAGGTCTCCCAGGGCACCAAGCCACAGTAGGACTCATCTTCAGGAGAGTCCATTTCAACTCTCCCCTCTGGGTAGCTCACCCAGGAGCCCGCAGATTGAGCCTGCCTTGTCCTGACTAAAGAGCGGGAATATGAGGTGGCGTTCCCAGGCATCCATGCTTAGACACCTGCTCTCGAGTCTTTCCATATGGGGCCTCTTGGAACCATCCAATAGGACTCGACTGTCGTGCAGAAGGTAACCTTCAGTTTTGGAGCAGTTCACAAATCCCATCGTATGCAAAACTTTCTGGCCTCATGAAGCCCCCACACCCTTCAGGAAGAGGCCATGCTGCACAAGAACTCTAGCCTGAGGCACGTCTCATAGTTGACATGACCTCAGTGCAGATCTCGATTCAGCCTCTGCAGAGTGGGCCTGCCGTGCCCTCTGTCCCAAACCTCACGCTAGCTTGTGTTTTCAGACTTCCTTCCTCACACTCCTGGCAAACAAGCCCTCCGGACTAGGAACTCCGGAACCAAAACCCAGCCCAGTGTCTGCCCAACGGAAGAAAAGCGATTCCCTGTGGGGCTCTCCAGAAAACCCAGATGAGGATCAACCTGCTCGGGCCTCGACGGTACCCGAACTGGATAGGCTGCTCTGGGCACTCATGCTCTGCCTGACACAGCCTGAAGCCAGACGTCCAGACAGACAAGGAGACAGCTGGCCGCACACCCAGCACTTCGGACACGCCATGGTCTTATGCCGTCACCTCATCCTAACCTTGGTTTTCAGATATCTGAACCTAGACATTATATCAATTCTCCACACAGCTGGGTATAGCAAGCACAAAACAGAACTCCTTCCCCATGGCTGTCAAGCTTGCTCTTGGCATGGAGTCACACCTTCAGGGTGGGAGAAACCTTCATGGCCCCTGATGCCACGCCCAAACTTGAGTGCTGCTTGGGCACAAATTCACACTGTGACCCTCAGCATGAGCCCCATGTCAAAGAAAGGCCTGTCATGGCCTGGACCTAGATCCCACATATCGGGCTTGCCAAGCCCCTATGCACCCAATCCTCACCACGGTTTGAATTTTCCAGTCGCCCCGCGCGTACCTGGAGCTCTGCTCTGGAATCCCTTTCTTGGAGAGACCCATGAGCCAGACAACACGACTCCACCCTTCCCACAAAATGACCCCAAACTCTTGGGAGCTGGGACAAATCCCCAGAGAGGGATACTCGTCCACAGTACCTGAGGCCATCCGCTCCAATCCACGGCTATCCCGGACACAACATCCAGAGACAAAAGCCTGAAGGAACGCCTCCCACTCGCCCTTGTTTCAGAGGCCCAGGAGCTCCCTCTCGGGCTGTACATCCGGCCTGCCATACCCTAGGCGCCACTCATAAGCTGAGTTTGTGTATTCAGACTTCTGTGCCCACAGCCTGGACCCACACAACATCCAGGCTAGGGCCTCTGGACCAAACAGCGAAAGATTGTGCCTGCCCTCTCCAAGGAAAGTGTGCCCAATCCATTGACCACAACCCTACAGGTTAGGGAAAAGCTCCAAGGTCCCTGAGGCCATCAATAGTATAGGCCACCCTGGACTAAGAGGGGCTCTCTGACACCAGCGGAGCAACTATCTCCACTTAGACTTTCAGACAGTGTCCCCAGAGACAGAAGGTTGAAATGGACAGGCCCGCAGGCCCTAATCTGAACCTTAGCTTTGGTTTCCATGTTTCCGTTCTCAGAGGACTGTTTTCGTAGACCAGCACCTGGGGCTTTTCTGAGGCACCAAACCAAACATCTCTCATCTCCACATGGGCAGCTTTCTTACTGGGATGTATCAAACACTTCAGGTAGGAGAGTTCCGCAGGGCCACTGAACAACCAGCACATTCCAAGGTCTCCATGGACCCAAACGCACATTATGACGCATCCTCAGGAGAGGCCATTTCATCTCAGCCCCCTGGGTCGCGTGTTCCAGAGGCAGCAGATCAAACATATCTTGTCCCTAATAGCCAATGGGAATGCGAGGCATGCTGTACAGGGATCCATCCTTCGAACCCTGCTCTCCAGTCCTTCCATATGGTATGTCCTGGAGCCATGCAACAGGACTCGAATGTCCCGCAGAAGGAAACCTTGTGGTTTGGGGCAACCTCCAAACTCAGCGTGGGAAAACTTCCTTGGCCTCATGAGGCCCCCACTTCATGAAGGTGCCATCATGGACACATACTCCAGCCTCAGCCAACGTCTGATCCTCAGCCTGACTTCAGATGCAGGAGATTTTGATTCAGCCTCTGCAGAGTGGGCCTGCTCTGCCCTTGGCTCCAATCCTCACACTAGCTTGTGTTTTCAGACTTCCGTATTCACACTCCTGGCCCACAAACCCTCCCTACTGGGAATTCGGGGGCCACAATGAAGCACTGTGCCTGCCTCCCAGGAGAAAAACCTTGTCTATGGCGCTGCCCAGAAACCCCAAATGAGGATCAAACTGCTTGGCCCTCGGCAACACCCCAATTGCATAGGCTACCTTAAACAGTGATGCTCTGTCGCAAATAGCCTGAGCCCAGACCTTCCAACAGACACCGACACAGCTGGCTGCACACCCAGCACATTGGACCCGCCACTGCCTTAGGCCACCATCCATTCCCAACCTGGGTTTTCAGTCATCGGAACCTAGACCTTATCTCCAATCCCTGCACAGGGGGGAACCTGATGCACAAGTCAGAACCCCTCCTTCCCCCTGGCAAGAAACCTTGCTGCTGGCAGTGAGTCAAACCTTCAGTGTAGGAGAAAACGGCATGGCCCATGAGGCCACGCCCAAGCGTGAGGGCCGCCTTGGGCACAAACACACACTGTGACCCTCAGCGTGAGTACCTTATTCAAGTAACGCCTCTCAGTGACTGGACCAAGAGCCCGCATATGTGGCTTGCCATGCCCCTAGGCACCCAGGCCTAACTAGATGGTGTGTATTCCAGTTGAGGGAACCCACTGCTGTGCTCTAGAGTCCCTCTCCTGGGGGGTCCCCTGTGGCAGAAAACAGTACTCTTCATTCCCACAGAATGAACACAAACACTTGGGAGCTTGGACAATCCCCCGAGAGGAAGGCTCTTCCTCGGCCTCTGAGACAACCCCTACCCTGACCGGACACTGTAAACGCAACACCCAGAGACAAAATCCTGAGTGACTGCCTCCCACTTGCCCTACTTTGATTTCCAGAGGATCTCCCCTCACGGACTAGAGATCAGGCCTGCCATTACATTGGCCCCTAGCTGAGCCAAGTTTGCTTTTTCAGACATCTGTCCCCACAGCCCTGGCAAACACAGCCTCTAGGCTGGGTCCTCTGGAGCCATACCACAGGACTGTGCCTGCTCTCTCCTGGGAAACTGTGTCCATTCCTTTGGCCACACACCTCCAGAATATGAGAAACCTCAAGGCCTCCGAGGACATCCCACTACTGGGAGCCTCACTGGACTCACAGGGGCATTCGGACACAAGCTGAGCAGCTACATCCATGAATGCATGCACACAGATGTCAACAGAGATAGAAGGTTGAGCCGGACAGGCCTTTAGGCCGTAGTCTCAACTCTTGCTTTGGTTTCCAGGTGTCACTCCTCAGAGGCTTTGGTTCGAAGAACAGGGTATGGGGCTTTCCTGAGGCACGGAACAGAACTCTCTCGTCTCCACATGGGAAGTTTCCTTGTTGGAGCCGTGTCAAACACCTCATGTTGGAGAATCCTGCAGAGTCCCTGAGCCACCTCCACATTCCAAGGTCTCCCAGGGCACCAAGCCACAGTAGGACTCATCTTCAGGAGAGTCCATTTCAACTCTCCCCTCTGGGTAGCTCACCCAGGAGCCCGCAGATTGAGCCTGCCTTGTCCTGACTAAAGAGTGGGAATATGAGGTGGCGTTCCCAGGCATCCATGCTTAGACACCTGCTCTCGAGTCTTTCCATATTGGGCCTCTTGGAACCATCCAATAGGACTCGACTGTCGTGCAGAAGGTAACCTTCAGTTTTGGAGCAGTTCACAAATCCCATCGTATGCAAAACTTTCTGGCCTCATGAAGCCCCCACACCCTTCAAGAAGAGGCCATGCTGCACAAGAACTCTAGCCTGAGGCACGTCTCATAGTTGACATGACCTCAGTGCAGATCTCGATTCAGCCTCTGCAGAGTGGGCCTGCCGTGCCCTCGGTCCCAAACCTCACGCTAGCTTGTGTTTTCAGACTTCCTTCCTCACACTCCTGGCAAACAAGCCCTCCGGACTAGGAACTCCGGAACCAAAACCCAGCCCAGTGTCTGCCCAACGGAAGAAAAGCGATTCCCTGTGGGGCTCTCCAGAAAACCCAGATGAGGATCAACCTGCTCGGGCCTCAACGGTACCCGAACTGGATAGGCTGCTCTGGGCACTCATGCTCTGCCTGACACAGCCTGAAGCCAGACGTCCAGACAGACAAGGAGACAGCTGGCCGCACACCCAGCACTTCGGACACGCCATGGTCTTATGCCGTCACCTCATCCTAACCTTGGTTTTCAGATATCTGAACCTAGACATTATATCAATTCTCCACACAGCTGGGTATAGCAAGCACAAAACAGAACTCCTCCTTCCCCATGGCTGTCAAGCTTGCTCTTGGCATGGAGTCACACCTTCAGGGTGGGAGAAACCTTCATGGCCCCTGATGGCACGCCCTAACTTGAGTGCTGCTTGGGCACAAATTCACACTGTGACCCTCAGCATGAGCCCCATGTCAAAGAAAGGCCTGTCATGGCCTGGACCTAGATCCCACATATCGGGCTTGCCAAGCCCCTATGCACCCAATCCTCACCACGGTTTGAATTTTCCAGTCGCCCCTTCCCGTACCTGGAGCTCTGCTCTGGAATCCCTTTCTTGGAGAGACCCATGAGCCAGACAACACGACTCCACCCTTCCCACAAAATGACCTCAAACTCTTGGGAGCTGGGACAAATCCCCAGAGAGGGATACTCGTCCACAGTACCTGAGGCCATCCGCTCCAATCCACGGCTATCCCGGACACAACATCCAGAGACAAAAGCCTGAAGGAACGCCTCCCACTCGCCCTTGTTTCAGAGGCCCAGGAGCTCCCTCTCGGGCTGTACATCCGGCCTGCCATACCCTAGGCGCCACTCATAAGCTGAGTTTGTATATTCAGACTTCTGTGCCCACAGCCTGGACCCACACAACATCCAGGCTAGGGCCTCTGGACCAAACAGCGAAAGATTGTGCCTGCCCTCTCCAAGGAAAGTGTGCCCAATCCATTGACCACAACCCTACAGGTTAGGGAAAAGCTCCAAGGTCCCTGAGGCCATCAATAGTATAGGCCACCCTGGACTAAGAGGGGCTCTCTGACACAAGCGGAGCAACTAACTCCACTTAGACTCTCAGACAGTGTCCCCAGAGACAGAAGGTTGAAATGGACAGGCCCCCAGGCCCTAATCTGAACCTTAGCTTTGGTTTCCATGTTTCCGTTCTCAGAGGACTGTTTTCGTAGACCAGCACCTGGGGCTTTTCTGAGGCACCAAATCAAACATCTCTCATCTCCACATGGGCAGCTTTCTTACTGGGATGTATCAAACACTTCAGGTAGGAGAGTTCCGCAGGGCCACTGAACAACCAGCACATTCCAAGGTCTCCATGGACCCAAACGCACATTATGACGCATCCTCAGGAGAGGCCATTTCATCTCAGCCCCCTGGGTCGCGTGTTCCAGAGGCAGCAGATCAAACATATCTTGTCGCTAATTGCCAATGGGAATGCGAGGCATGCAGTACAGGGATCCATCCTTCGAACCCTGCTCTCCAGTCCTTCCATATGGTATGTCCTGGAGCCATGCAACAGGACTCGAATGTCCCGCAAAAGAAGACCTTGTGGTTTGGGGCAACTTCCAAACTCAGCGTGGGAAAACTTCCTTGGCCTCATGAGGCCCCCACTTCATGAAGGTGCCATCATGGACACATACTCCAGCCTCAGCCAACGTCTGATCCTCAGCCTGACTTCAGATGCAGGATATTTTGATTCAGCCTCTGCAGAGTGGGCCTGCTCTGCCCTTGGCTCCAATCCTCACACTAGCTTGTGTTTTCAGACTTCCGTCCTCACATTCCTGGCCCACAAACCCTCCCTGCTGGGAATTCTGGGGCCACAATGAAGCACTGTGCCTGCCTCCCAGGAGAAAAACATTGTCTATGGCGCTGCCCAGAAACCCCAAATGAGGATCAAACTGCTTGGCCCTCGGCAACACCCCAATTGCATAGGCTACCTTAAACAGTGATGCTCTGTCGCAAATAGCCTGAGCCCAGACCTTCCAACAGACACCGACACAGCTGGCTGCACACCCAGCACATTGGACCCGCCACTGCCTTAGGCCACCATCCATTCCCAACCTGGGTTTTCAGTCATCGGAACCTAGACCTTATCTCCAATCCCTGCACAGGGGGGAACCTGATACACAAATCAGAACCCATCCTTCCCCCTGGCAAGAAACCTTGCTGCTGGCAGTGTGTCAAACCTTCAGTGTAGGAGAATACGGCATGGCCCATGAGGCCACGCCCAAGCGTGAGGCCCGCCTTGGGCACAAACACACATTGTGACCCTCAGCATGAGTACCTTATTCAAATAACGCCTCTCAGTGACTGGACCAAGAGCCCGCATATGTGGCTTGCCATGCCCATAGGCACCCAGGACTAACTAGATGGTGTGTATTCCTGTTGAGGGAACCCACTGCTGTGCTCTAGAGTCCCTCTCCTGGGGGGTCCCCTGTGGCAGAAAACAGTACTCTTCATTCCCACAGAATGAACACAAACACTTGGGAGCTTGGACAATCCCCCGAGAGGAAGGCTCTTCCTCGGCCTCTGAGACAACCCCTACCCTGACCGGACACTGTAAACGCAACACCCAGAGACAAAATCCTGAGTGACTGCCTCCCACTTGCCCTACTTTGATTTCCAGAGGATCTCCCCTCACGGACTAGAGATCAGGCCTGCCATTACATTGGCCCCTAGCTGAGCCAAGTTTGCTTTTTCAGACATCTGTCCCCACAGCCCTGGCAAACACAGCCTCTAGGCTGGGTCCTCTGGAGCCATACCACAGGACCGTGCCTGCTCTCTCCTGGGAAACTGTGTCCATTCCTTTGGCCACACACCTCCAGAATATGAGAAACCTCAAGGCCTCCGAGGACATCCCACTACTGGGAGCCTCACTGGACTCACAGGGGCATTCGGACACAAGCTGAGCAGCTACATCCATGAATGCATGCACACAGATGTTAACAGAGATAGAAGGTTGAGCCGGACAGGCCTTTAGGCCGTAGTCTCAACTCTTGCTTTGGTTTCCAGGTGTCACTCCTCAGAGGCTTTGGTTCGAAGAACAGGGTATGGGGCTTTCCTGAGGCACGGAACAGAACTCCTCTCGTCTCCACATGGGAAGTTTCCTTGTTGGAGCCGTGTCAAACACCTCATGTTGGAGAATCCTGCAGAGTCCCTGAGCCACCTCCACATTCCAAGGTCTCCCAGGCCACCAAGCCACAGTGGGACTCATCTTCAGGAGAGTCCATTTCAACTCTCCCCTCTGGGTAGCTCACCCAGGAGCCCGCAGATTGAGCCTGCCTTGTCCTGACTAAAGAGTGGCGTTCGCAGGCATCCATGCTTAGACCCCTGCTCTCGAGTCTTTCCATATGGGGCCTCTTGGAACCATCCAATAGGACTCGACTGTCGTGCAGAAGGTAACCTTCAGTTTTGGAGCAGTTCACAAATCCCATCGTAGGCAAAACTTTCTGGCCTCATGACCCCCCACACCCTTCAGGAAGAGGCCATGCTGGACAAAAACTCTAGCCTGAGGCACGTCTCATAGTTGACATGAGCTCAGTGCAGGAGATCTCGATTCAGCCTCTGCAGAGTGGGCCTGCCGTGCCCTCGGTCCCAAACCTCATGCTAGCTTGAGTTTTCCGACTTCCTTCCTCACACTCCTGGCAAACAAGCCCTCCGGACAAGGAACTCCGGAACCAATACCCAGCCCAGTGTCTGCCCAACGGAAGAAAAACGTTTCCCTGTGGGGCTCTCCAGAAAACCCAGATGAGGATCAACCTGCTCGGGCCTCGACGGTACCCGAACTGGATAGGCTGCTCTGGGCACTCATGCTCTGCCTGACACAGCCTGAAGCCAGACGTCCAGACAGACAAGGAGACAGCTGGCCGCACACCCAGCACTTCGGACACGCCATGGTCTTATGCCGTCACCTCATCCTAACCTTGGTTTTCAGATATCTGAACCTAGACATTATATCAATTCTCCACACAGCTGGATATAGCAAGCACAAAACAGAACTCCTCCTTCCCCATGGCTGTCAAGCTTGCTCTTGGCATGGAGTCACACCTTCAGGGTGGGAGAAACCTTCATGGCCCCTGATGCCACGCCCAAACTTGAGTGCTGCTTGGGCACAAATTCACACTGTGACCCTCAGCATGAGCCCCATGTCAGAGAAAGGCCTGTCAGGGCCTGGACCAATAGCCCACATATGGGGCTTGCCAAGCCCCTATGCACCCAATCCTCACCACGGTTTGAATTTTCCAGTCGCCCCGCCCATACCTGGAGCTCTGCTCTGGAATCCCTTTCTTGGAGAGACCCATGAGCCAGACAACACGACTCCACCCTTCCCACAAAATGACCCCAAACTCTTGGGAGCTGGGACAAATCCCCAGAGAGGGATACTCGTCCACAGTACCTGAGGCCATCCGCTCCAATCCACGGCTATCCCGGACACAACATCCAGAGACAAAAGCCTGAAGGAACGCCTCCCACTCGCCCTTGTTTCAGAGGCCCAGGAGCTCCCTCTCGGGCTGTACATCCGGCCTGCCATACCCTAGGCGCCACTCATAAGCTGAGTTTGTATATTCAGACTTCTGTGCCCACAGCCTGGACCCACACAACATCCAGGCTAGGGCCTCTGGACCAAACAGCGAAAGATTGTGCCTGCCCTCTCCAAGGAAAGTGTGCCCAATCCATTGACCACAACCCTACAGGTTAGGGAAAAGCTCCAAGGTCCCTGAGGCCATCAATAGTATAGGCCACCCTGGACTAAGAGGGGCTCTCTGACACAAGCGGAGCAACTAACTCCACTTAGACTCTCAGACAGTGTCCCCAGAGACAGAAGGTTGAAATGGACAGGCCCCCAGGCCCTAATCTGAACCTTAGCTTTGGTTTCCATGTTTCCGTTCTCAGAGGACTGTTTTCGTAGACCAGCACCTGGGGCTTTTCTGAGGCACCAAATCAAACATCTCTCATCTCCACATGGGCAGCTTTCTTACTGGGATGTATCAAACACTTCAGGTAGGAGAGTTCCGCAGGGCCACTGAACAACCAGCACATTCCAAGGTCTCCATGGACCCAAACGCACATTATGACGCATCCTCAGGAGAGGCCATTTCATCTCAGCCCCCTGGGTCGCGTGTTCCAGAGGCAGCAGATCAAACATATCTTGTCGCTAATTGCCAATGGGAATGCGAGGCATGCAGTACAGGGATCCATCCTTCGAACCCTGCTCTCCAGTCCTTCCATATGGTATGTCCTGGAGCCATGCAACAGGACTCGAATGTCCCGCAAAAGAAGACCTTGTGGTTTGGGGCAACTTCCAAACTCAGCGTGGGAAAACTTCCTTGGCCTCATGAGGCCCCCACTTCATGAAGGTGCCATCATGGACACATACTCCAGCCTCAGCCAACGTCTGATCCTCAGCCTGACTTCAGATGCAGGATATTTTGATTCAGCCTCTGCAGAGTGGGCCTGCTCTGCCCTTGGCTCCAATCCTCACACTAGCTTGTGTTTTCAGACTTCCGTCCTCACACTCCTGGCCCACAAACCCTCCCTGCTGGGAATTCTGGGGCCACAATGAAGCACTGTGCCTGACTCCCAGGAGAAAAACATTGTCTATGGCGCTGCCCAGAAACCCCAAATGAGGATCAAACTGCTTGGCCCTCGGCAACACCCCAATTGCATAGGCTACCTTAAACAGTGATGCTCTGTCGCAAATAGCCTGAGCCCAGACCTTCCAACAGACACCGACACAGCTGGCTGCACACCCAGCACATTGGACCCGCCACTGCCTTAGGCCACCATCCATTCCCAACCTGGGTTTTCAGTCATCGGAAGCTAGACCTTATCTCCAATCCCTGCACAGGGGGGAACCTGATACACAAGTCAGAACCCATCCTTCCCCCTGGCAAGAAACCTTGCTGCTGGCAGTGTGTCAAACCTTCAGTGTAGGAGAAAACGGCATGGCCCATGAGGCCACGCCCAAGCGTGAGGCCCGCCTTGGGCACAAACACACATTGTGACCCTCAGCGTGAGTACCTTATTCAAGTAACGCCTCAGTGACTGGACCAAGAGCCCGCATATGTGGCTTGCCATGCCCATAGGCACCCAGGACTAACTAGATGGTGTGTATTCCTGTTGAGGGAACCCACTGCTGTGCTCTAGAGTCCCTCTCCTGGGGGGTCCCCTGTGGCAGAAAACAGTACTCTTCATTCCCACAGAATGAACACAAACACTTGGGAGCTTGGACAATCCCCCGAGAGGAAGGCTCTTCCTCGGCCTCTGAGACAACCCCTACCCTGACCGGACACTGTAAACGCAACACCCAGAGACAAAATCCTGAGTGACTGCCTCCCACTTGCCCTACTTTGATTTCCAGAGGATCTCCCCTCACGGACTAGAGATCAGGCCTGCCATTACATTGGCCCCTAGCTGAGCCAAGTTTGCTTTTTCAGACATCTGTCCCCACAGCACTGGCAAACACAGCCTCTAGGCTGGGTCCTCTGGAGCCATACCACAGGACCGTGCCTGCTCTCTCCTGGGAAACTGTGTCCATTCCTTTGGCCACACACCTCCAGAATATGAGAAACCTCAAGGCCTCCGAGGACATCCCACTACTGGGAGCCTCACTGGACTCACAGGGGCATTCGGACACAAGCTGAGCAGCTACATCCATGAATGCATGCACACAGATGTTAACAGAGATAGAAGGTTGAGCCGGACAGGCCTTTAGGCCGTAGTCTCAACTCTTGCTTTGGTTTCCAGGTGTCACTCCTCAGAGGCTTTGGTTCGAAGAACAGGGTATGGGGCTTTCCTGAGGCACGGAACAGAACTCCTCTCGTCTCCACATGGGAAGTTTCCTTGTTGGAGCCGTGTCAAACACCTCATGTTGGAGAATCCTGCAGAGTCCCTGAGCCACCTCCACATTCCAAGGTCTCCCAGGCCACCAAGCCACAGTGGGACTCATCTTCAGGAGAGTCCATTTCAACTCTCCCCTCTGGGTAGCTCACCCAGGAGCCCGCAGATTGAGCCTGCCTTGTCCTGACTAAAGAGTGGCGTTCCCAGGCATCCATGCTTAGACCCCTGCTCTCGAGTCTTTCCATATGGGGCCTCTTGGAACCATCCAATAGGACTCGACTGTCGTGCAGAAGGTAACCTTCAGTTTTGGAGCAGTTCACAAATCCCATCGTAGGCAAAACTTTCTGGCCTCATGACCCCCAACACCCTTCAGGAAGAGGCCATGCTGGACAAAAACTCTAGCCTGAGGCACGTCTCATAGTTGACATGAGCTCAGTGCAGGGGATCTCGATTCAGCCTCTGCAGAGTGGGCCTGCCGTGCCCTCGGTCCCAAACCTCATGCTAGCTTGAGTTTTCCGACTTCCTTCCTCACACTGCTGGCAAACAAGCCCTCCGGACAAGGAACTCCGGAACCAATACCCAGCCCAGTGTCTGCCCAACGGAAGAAAAACGTTTCCCTGTGGGGCTCTCCAGAAAACCCAGATGAGGATCAACCTGCTCGGGCCTCGACGGTACCCGAACTGGATAGGCTGCTCTGGGCACTCATGCTCTGCCTGACACAGCCTGAAGCCAGACGTCCAGACAGACAAGGAGACAGCTGGCCGCACACCCAGCACTTCGGACACGCCATGGTCTTATGCCGTCACCTCATCCTAACCTTGGTTTTCAGATATCTGAACCTAGACATTATATCAATTCTCCACACAGCTGGATATAGCAAGCACAAAACAGAACTCCTCCTTCCCCATGTCTGTCAAGCTTGCTCTTGGCATGGAGTCACACCTTCAGGGTGGGAGAAACCTTCATGGCCCCTGATGCCACGCCCAAACTTGAGTGCTGCTTGGGCACAAATTCACACTGTGACCCTCAGCATGAGCCCCATGTCAGAGAAAGGCCTGTCAGGGCCTGGACCAAGAGCCCACATATGGGGCTTGCCAAGCCCCTATGCACCCAATCCTCACCACGGTTTGAATTTTCCAGTCGCCCCGCCCGTACCTGGAGCTCTGCTCTGGAATCCCTTTCTTGGAGAGACCCATGAGCCAGACAACACGACTCCACCCTTCCCACAAAATGACCCCAAACTCTTGGGAGCTGGGACAAATCCCCAGAGAGGGATACTCGTCCACAGTACCTGAGGCCATCCGCTCCAATCCACGGCTATCCCGGACACAACATCCAGAGACAAAAGCCTGAAGGAACGCCTCCCACTCGCCCTTGTTTCAGAGGCCCAGGAGCTCCCTCTCGGGCTGTACATCCGGCCTGCCATACCCTTGGCGCCACTCATAAGCTGAGTTTGTGTATTCAGACTTCTGTGCCCACAGCCTGGACCCACACAACATCCAGGCTAGGGCCTCTGGAACAAACAGCGAAAGATTGTGCCTGTCCTCTGCAAGGAAAGTGTGCCCAATCCATTGACCACAACCCTACAGGTTAGGGAAAAGCTCCAAGGTCCCTGAGGCCATCAATAGTATAGGCCACCCTGGACTAAGAGGGGCTCTCTGACACGAGCAGAGCAACTAACTCCACTTAGACTCTCAGACAGTGTCCCCAGAGACAGAAGGTTGAAATGGACAGGCCCCCAGGCCCTAATCTGAACCTTAGCTTTGGTTTCCATGTTTCCGTTCTCAGAGGACTGTTTTCATAGACCAGCACCTGGGGCTTTTCTGAGGCACCAAACCAAACATCTCTCATCTCCACATGGGCAGCTTTCTTACTGGGATGTATCAAACACTTCAGGTAGGAGAGTTCCGCAGGGCCACTGAACAACCAGCACATTCCAAGGTCTCCATGGACCCAAACGCACATTATGACGCATCCTCAGGAGAGGCCATTTCATCTCAGCCCCCTGGGTCGCGTGTTCCAGAGGCAGCAGATCAAACATATCTTGTCGCTAATAGCCAATGGGAATGCGAGGCATGCAGTACAGGGATCCATCCTTCGAACCCTGCTCTCCAGTCCTTCCATATGGTATGTCCTGGAGCCATGCAACAGGACTCGAATGTCCCGCAGAAGAAAACCTTGTGGTTTGGGGCAACTTCCAAACTCAGCGTGGGAAAACTTCCTTAACCTCATGAGGCCCCCACTTCATGAAGGTGCCATCATGGACACATACTCCAGCCTCAGCCAACGTCTGATCCTCAGCCTGACTTCAGATGCAGGAGATTTTGATTCAGCCTCTGCAGAGTGGGCCTGCTCTGCCCTTGGCTCCAATCCTCACACTAGCTTGTGTTTTCGGACTTCCGTCCTCACACTCCTGACCCACAAACCCTCCCTACTGGGAATTCGGGGGCCACAATGAAGCACTGTGCCTGCCTCCCAGGAGAAAAACCTTGTCTATGGCGCTGCCCAGAAACCCCAAATGAGGATCAAACTGCTTGGCCCTCGGCAACACCCCAATTGCATAGGCTACCTTAAACAGTGATGCTCTGTCGCAAATAGCCTGAGCCCAGACCTTCCAACAGACACCGACACAGCTGGCTGCACACCCAGCACATTGGACCCGCCACTGCCTTAGGCCACCATCCATTCCCAACCTGGGTTTTCAGTCATCGGAACCTAGACCTTATCTCCAATCCCTGCACAGGGGGGAACCTGATACACAAGTCAGAACCCATCCTTCCCCCTGGCAAGAAACCTTGCTGCTGGCAGTGAGTCAATCCTTCAGTGTAGGAGAAAACGGCATGGCCCATGAGGCCACGCCCAAGCGTGAGGCCCGCCTTGGGCACAAACACACATTGTGACCCTCAGCGTGAGTACCTTATTCAAGTAACGCCTCTCAGTGACTGGACCAAGAGCCCGCATATGTGGCTTGCCATGCCCATAGGCACCCAGGACTAACTAGATGGTGTGTATTCCAGTTGAGGGAACCCACTGCTGTGCTCTAGAGTCCCTCTCCTGGGGGGTCCCCTGTGGCAGAAAACAGTACTCTTCATTCCCACAGAATGAACACAAACACTTGGGAGCTTGGACAATCCCCCGAGAGGAAGGCTCTTCCTCGGCCTCTGAGACAACCCCTACCCTGACCGGACACTGTAAACGCAACACCCAGAGACAAAATCCTGAGTGACTGCCTCCCACTTGCCCTACTTTGATTTCCAGAGGATCTCCCATCACGGACTAGAGATCTGGCCTGCCATTACATTGGCCCCTAGCTGAGCCAAGTTTTCTTTTTCAGACATCTGTCCCCACAGCCCTGGCAAACACAGCCTCTAGGCTGGGTCCTCTGGAGCCATACCACAGGACCGTGCCTGCTCTCTCCTGGGAAACTGTGTCCATTCCTTTGGCCACACACCTCCAGAATATGAGAAACCTCAAGGCCTCCGAGGACATCCCACTACTGGGAGCCTCACTGGACTCACAGGGGCATTCGGACACAAGCTGAGCAGCTACATCCATGAATGCATGCACACAGATGTCAACAGAGATAGAAGGTTGAGCCGGACAGGCCTTTAGGCCGTAGTCTCAACTCTTGCTTTGGTTTCCAGGTGTCACTCCTCAGAGGCTTTGGTTCGAAGAACAGGGTATGGGGCTTTCCTGAGGCACGGAACAGAACTCCTCTCGTCTCCACATGGGAAGTTTCCTTGTTGGAGCCGTGTCAAACACCTCATGTTGGAGAATCCTGCAGAGTCCCTGAGCCACCTCCACATTCCAAGGTCTCCCAGGCCACCAAGCCACAGTGGGACTCATCTTCAGGAGAGTCCATTTCAACTCTCCCCTCTGGGTAGCTCACCCAGGAGCCCGCAGATTGAGCCTGCCTTGTCCTGACTAAAGAGTGGCGTTCCCAGGCATCCATGCTTAGACCCCTGCTCTCGAGTCTTTCCATATGGGGCCTCTTGGAACCATCCAATAGGACTCGACTGTCGTGCAGAAGGTAACCTTCAGTTTTGGAGCAGTTCACAAATCCCATCGTAGGCAAAACTTTCTGGCCTCATGACCCCCCACACCCTTCAGGAAGAGGCCATGCTGGACAAAACTCTAGCCTGAGGCACGTCTCATAGTTGACATGAGCTCAGTGCAGGAGATCTCGATTCAGCCTCTGCAGAGTGGGCCTGCCGTGCCCTCGGTCCCAAACCTCATGCTAGCTTGAGTTTTCCGACTTCCTTCCTCACACTCCTGGCAAACAAGCCCTCCGGACTAGGAACTCCGGAACCAATACCCAGCCCAGTGTCTGCCCAACGGAAGAAAAACGTTTCCCTGTGGGGCTCTCCAGAAAACCCAGATGAGGATCAACCTGCTCGGGCCTCGACGGTACCCGAACTGGATAGGCTGCTCTGGGCACTCATGCTCTGCCTGACACAGCCTGAAGCCAGACGTCCAGACAGACAAGGAGACAGCTGGCCGCACACCCAGCACTTCGGACACGCCATGGTCTTATGCCGTCACCTCATCCTAACCTTGATTTTCAGATATCTGAACCTAGACATTATATCAATTCTCCACACAGCTGGATATAGCAAGCACAAAACAGAACTCCTCCTTCCCCATGGCTGTCAAGCTTGCTCTTGGCATGGAGTCACACCTTCAGGGTGGGAGAAACCTTCATGGCCCCTGATGCCACGCCCAAACTTGAGTGCTGCTTGGGCACAAATTCACACTGTGACCCTCAGCATGAGCCCCATGTCAAAGAAAGGCCTGTCAGGGCCTGGACCAAGAGCCCACATATGGGGCTTGCCAAGCCCCTATGCACCCAATCCTCACCACTGTTTGAATTTTCCAGTCGCCCCGCCCGTACCTGGAGCTCTGCTCTGGAATCCCTTTCTTGGAGAGACCCATGAGCCAGACAACACGACTCCACCCTTCCCACAAAATGACCCCAAACTCTTGGGAGCTGGGACAAATCCCCAGAGAGGGATACTCGTCCACAGTACCTGAGGCCATCCGCTCCAATCCACGGCTATCCCGGACACAACATCCAGAGACAAAAGCCTGAAGGAACGCCTCCCACTCGCCCTTGTTTCAGAGGCCCAGGAGCTCCCTCTCGGGCTGTACATCCGGCCTGCCATACCCTAGGCGCCACTCATAAGCTGAGTTTGTGTATTCAGACTTCTGTGCCCACAGCCTGGACCCACACAACATCCAGGCTAGGGCCTCTGGACCAAACAGCGAAAGATTGTGCCTGCCCTCTCCAAGGAAAGTGTGCCCAATCCATTGACCATAACCCTACAGGTTAGGGAAAAGCTCCAAGGTCCCTGAGGCCATCAATAGTATAGGCCACCCTGGACTAAGAGGGGCTCTCTGACACCAGCGGAGCAACTATCTCCACTTAGACTCTCAGACAGTGTCCCCAGAGACAGAAGGTTGAAATGGACAGGCCCGCAGGCCCTAATCTGAACCTTAGCTTTGGTTTCCATGTTTCAGTTCTCAGAGGACTGTTTTCGTAGACCAGCACCTTGGGCTTTTCTGAGGCACCAAACCAAACATCTCTCATCTCCACATGGGCAGCTTTCTTACTGGGATGTATCAAACACTTCAGGTAGGAGAGTTCCGCAGGGCCACTGAACAACCAGCACATTCCAAGGTCTCCATGGACCCAAACGCACATTATGACGCATCCTCAGGAGAGGCCATTTTATCTCAGCCCCCTGGGTCGCGTGTTCCAGAGGCAGCAGATCAAACATATCTTGTCGCTAATAGCCAATGGGAATGCGAGACATGCAGTACAGGGATCCATCCTCGAACCCTGCTCTCCAGTCCTTCCATATGGTATGTCCTGGAGCCATGCAACAGGACTCGAATGTCCCGCAAAAGGAAACCTTGTGGTTTGGGGCAACCTCCAAACTCAGCGTGGGAAAACTTCCTTGGCCTCATGAGGCCCCCACTTCATGAAGGTGCCATCATGGACACATACTCCAGCCTCAGGCAACGTCTGATCCTCAGCCTGACTTCAGATGCAGGAGATTTTGATTCAGCCTCTGCAGAGTGGGCCTGCTCTGCCCTTGGCTCCAATCCTCACACTAGCTTGTGTTTTCAGACTTCCGTCCTCACACTCCTGGCCCACAAACCCTCCCTGCTGGGAATTCTGGGGCCACAATGAAGCACTGTGCCTGCCTCCCAGGAGAAAAACATTGTCTATGGCGCTGCCCAGAAACCCCAAATGAGGATCAAACTGCTTGGCCCTCGGCAACACCCCAATTGCATAGGCTACCTTAAACAGTGATGCTCTGTCGCAAATAGCCTGAGCCCAGACCTTCCAACAGACACCGACACAGCTGGCTGCACACCCAGCACATTGGACCCGCCACTGCCTTAGGCCACCATCCATTCCCAACCTGGGTTTTCAGTCATCGGAACCTAGACCTTATCTCCAATCCCTGCACAGGGGGGAACCTGATACACAAGTCAGAACCCATCCTTCCCCCTGGCAAGAAACCTTGCTGCTGGCAGTGAGTCAAACCTTCAGTGTAGGAGAAAACGGCATGGCCCATGAGGCCACGCCCAAGCGTGAGGGCCGCCTTGGGCACAAACACACACTGTGACCCTCAGCGTGAGTACCTTATTCAAGTAACGCCTCTCAGTGACTGGACCAAGAGCCCGCATATGTGGCTTGCCATGCCCATAGGCACCGAGGATTAACTAGATGGTGTGTATTCCAGTTGAGGGAACCCACTGCTGTGCTCTAGAGTCCCTCTCCTGGGGGGTCCCCTGTGGCAGAAAACAGTACTCTTCATTCCCACAGAATGAACACAAACACTTGGGAGCTTGGACAATCCCCCGAGAGGAAGGCTCTTCCTCGGCCTCTGAGACAACCCCTACCCTGACCGGACACTGTAAACGCAACACCCAGAGACAAAATCCTGAGTGACTGCCTCCCACTTGCCCTACTTTGATTTCCAGAGGATCTCTTCTCACGGACTACAGATCAGGCCTGCCATTACATTGGCCCCTAGCTGAGCCAAGTTTGCTTTTTCAGACATCTGTCCCCACAGCCCTGGCAAACACAGCTTCTAGGCTGGGTCCTCTGGAGCCATACCACAGGACCGTGCCTGCTCTCTCCTGGGAAACTGTGTCCATTCCTTTGGCCACACACCTCCAGAATATGAGAAACCTCAAGGCCTCCGAGGACATCCCACTACTGGGAGCCTCACTGGACTCACAGGGGCATTCGGACACAAGCTGAGCAGCTACATCCATGAATGCATGCACACAGATGTTAACAGAGATAGAAGGTTGAGCCGGACAGGCTTTTAGGCCGTAGTCTCAACTCTTGCTTTGGTTTCCAGGTGTCACTCCTCAGAGGCTTTGGTTCGAAGAACAGGGTATGGGGCTTTCCTGAGGCACGGAACAGAACTCCTCTCGTCTCCACATGGGAAGTTTCCTTGTTGGAGCCGTGTCAAACACCTCATGTTGGAGAATCCTGCAGAGTCCCTGAGCCACCTCCACATTCCAAGGTCTCCCAGGCCACCAAGCCACAGTGGGACTCATCTTCAGGAGAGTCCATTTCAACTCTCCCCTCTGGGTAGCTCACCCAGGAGCCCGCAGATTGAGCCTGCCTTGTCCTGACTAAAGAGTGGCATTCCCATGCATCCATGCTTAGACACCTGCTCTCGAGTCTTTCCATATGGGGCCTCTTGGAACCATCCAAAAGGACTCGACTGTCGTGCAGAAGGTAACCTTCAGTTTTGGAGCAGTTCACAAATCCCATCATAGGCAAAACTTTCTGGCCTCATGACCCCCCACACCCTTCAGGAAGAGGCCATGCTGGACAAAAACTCTAGCCTGAGGCACGTCTCATAGTTGACATGAGCTCAGTGCAGGAGATCTCGATTCAGCCTCTGCAGAGTGGGCCTGCCGTGCCCTCGGTCCCAAACCTCACGCTAGCTTGTGTTTTCCGACTTCCTTCCTGACACTCCTGGCAAACAAGCCCTCCGGACTAGGAACTCTGGAACCAAAACCCAGCCCAGTGTCTGCCCAACGGAAGAAAAACGTTTCCCTGTGGGGCTCACCAGAAAACCCAGATGAGGATCAACCTGCTCGGGCCTCGACGGTACCCGAACTGGATAGGCTGCTCTGGGCACTCATGCTCTGCCTGACACAGCCTGAAGCCAGACGTCCAGACAGACAAGGAGACAGCTGGCCGCACACCCAGCACTTCGGACACGCCATGGTCTTATGCCGTCACCTCATCCTAACCTTGGTTTTCAGATATCTGAACCTAGACATTATATCAATTCTCCACACAGCTGGGTATAGCAAGCACAAAACAGAACTCCTCCTTCCCCATGGCTGTCAAGCTTGCTCTTGGCATGGAGTCACACCTTCAGGGTGGGAGAAACCTTCATGGCCCCTGATGCCACGCCCAAACTTGAGTGCTGCTTGGGCACAAGTTCACACTGTGACCCTCAGCATGAGCCCCATGTCAAAGAAAGGCCTGTCAGGGCCTGGACCAAGAGCCCACATATGGGGCTTGCCAAGCCCCTATGCACCCAATCCTCACCACGGTTTGAATTTTCCAGTCGCCCAGCCCGTACCTGGAGCTCTGCTCTGGAATCCCTTTCTTGGAGAGACCCATGAGCCAGACAACACGACTCCACCCTTCCCACAAAATGACCCCAAACTCTTGGGAGCTGGGACAAATCCCCAGAGAGGGATACTCGTCCACAGTACCTGAGACCACCGCTCCAATCCACGGCTATCCCGGACACAACATCCAGAGACAAAAGCCTGAAGGAACGCCTCCCACTCGCCCTTGTTTCAGAGGCCCAGGAGCTCCCTCTCGGGCTGTACATCCGGCCTGCCATACCCTAGGCGCCACTCATAAGCTGAGTTTGTGTATTCAGACTTCTGTGCCCACAGCCTGGACCCACACAACATCCAGGCTAGGGCCACTGGACCAAACAGCGAACGATTGTGCCTGCCTCTCCAAGGAAAGTGTGACCAATCCATTGACCACAACACTACAGGTTAGGGAAAAGCTCCAAGGTCCCTGAGGCCATCAATATTATAGGCCACCCTGGACTAAGAGGGGCTCTCTGACACCAGCGGAGCAACTATCTCCACTTAGACTCTCAGACAGTGTCCCCAGAGACAGAAGGTTGAAATGGACAGGCCCCCAGGCCCTAATCGGAACCTTAGCTTTGGTTTCCATGTTTCCGTTCTCAGAGGACTGTTTTCGTAGACCAGCACCTGGGGCTTTTCTGAGGCACCAAACCAAACATCTCTCATCTCCACATGGGCAGCTTTCTTACTGGGATGTATCAAACACTTCAGGTAGGAGAGTTCCGCAGGGCCACTGAACAACCAGCACATTCCAAGGTCTCCATGGACCCAAACGCACATTATGACGCATCCTCAGGAGAGGCCATTTCATCTCAGCCCCCTGGGTCGCGTGTTCCAGAGGCAGCAGATCAAACATATCTTGTCGCTAATAGCCAATGGGAATGCGAGACATGCAGTACAGGGATCCATCCTTCGAACCCTGCTCTCCAGTCCTTCCATATGGTATGTCCTGGAGCCATGCAACAGGACTTGAATGTCCCACAGAAGGAAATCTTGTGGTTTGGGGCAACCTCCAAACTCAGCGTGGGAAAACTTCCTTGGCCTCATGAGGCCCCCACTTCATGAAGGTGCCATCATGGACACATACTCCAGCCTCAGGCAACGTCTGATCCTCAGCCTGACTTCAGATGCAGGAGATTTTGATTCAGCCTCTGCAGAGTGGGCCTGCTCTGCCCTTGGCTCCAATCCTCACACTAGCTTGTGTTTTCAGACTTCCGTCCTCACAATCCTGGCCCACAAACCCTCCCTGCTGGGAATTCTGGGGCCACAATGAAGCACTGTGTCTGCATGCCAGGAGAAAAACATTTTCTATGGCGCTGCCCAGAAACCCCAAATGAGGATCAAACTGCTTGGCCCTCGGAAACACCCCAATTGCATAGGCTATCTTAAACAGTGATGCTCTGTCGCAAATAGCCTGAGCCCAGACCTTCCAACAGACACCGACACAGCTGGCTGCACACCCAGCACATTGGACCCGCCACTGCCTTAGGCCACCATCCATTCCCAACCTGGGTTTTCAGTCATCGGAACCTAGACCTTATCTCCAATCCCTGCACAGGGGGGAACCTGATACACGAGTCAGAACCCATCCTTCCCCCTGGCAAGAAACCTTGCTGCTGGCAGTGTGTCAAACCTTCAGTGTAGGAGAAAACGGCATGGCCCATGAGGCCACGCCCAAGCGTGAGGCCCGCCTTGGGCACAAACACACATTGTGACCCTCAGCGTGAGTACCTTATTCAAGTAACGCCTCTCAGTGACTGGACCAAGAGCCCGCATATGTGGCTTGCCTTGCCCATAGGCACCCAGGACTAACTAGATGGTGTGTATTCCAGTTGAGGGAACCCACTGCTGTGCTCTAGAGTCCCTCTCCTGGGGGGTCCCCTGTGGCAGAAAACAGTACTCTTCATTCCCACAGAATGAACACAAACACTTGGGAGCTTGGACAATCCCCCGAGAGGAAAGCTCTTCCTCGGCCTCTGAGACAACCCCTACCCTGACCGGACACTGTAAACGCAACATCCAGAGACAAAATCCTGAGTGACTGCCTCCCACTTGCCCTACTTTGATTTCCAGAGGATCTCCCCTCACGGACTAGAGATCAGGCCTGCCATTACATTGGCCCCTAGCTGAGCCAAGTTTGCTTTTTCAGACATCTGTCCCCACAGCCCTGGCAAACACAGCCTCTAGGCTGGGTCCTCTGGAGCCATACCACAGGACCGTGCCTGCTCTCTCCTGGGAAACTGTGTCCATTCCTTTGGCCACACACCTCCAGAATATGAGAAACCTCAAGGCCTCCGAGGACATCCCACTACTGGGAGCCTCACTGGACTCACAGGGGCATTCGGACACAAGCTGAGCAGCTACATCCTTGAATGCATGCACACAGATGTCAACAGAGATAGAAGGTTGAGCCGGACAGGCCCTTAGGCCGTAGTCTCAACCCTTGCTTTGGTTTCCAGGTGTCACTCCTCAGAGGCTTTGGTTCGAAGAACAGGGTATGGGGCTTTCCTGAGGCACGGAACAGAACTCCTCTCGTCTCCACATGGGAAGTTTCCTTGTTGGAGCCGTGTCAAACACCTCATGTTGGAGAATCCTGCAGAGTCCCTGAGCCACCTCCACATTCCAAGGTATCCCAGGCCACCAAGCCACAGTAGGACTCATCTTCAGGAGAGTCCATTTCAACTCTCCCCTCTGGGTAGCTCACCCAGGAGCCCGCAGATTGAGCCTGCCTTGTCCTGACTAAAGAGTGGGAATATGAGGTGGCGTTCCCAGGCATCCATGCTTAGACACCTGCTCTCGAGTCTTTCCATATGGGGCCTCTTGGAACCATCCAATAGGACTCGACTGTCGTGCAGAAGGTAACCTTCAGTTTTGGAGCAGTTCACAAATCCCATCGTAGGCAAAATTTTCTGGCCTCATGAAGCCCCCACACCCTTCAGGAAGAGGCCATGCTGCACAAGAACTCTAGCCTGAGGCACGTCTCATAGTTGACATGACCTCAGTGCAGGAGATCTCGATTCAGCCTCTGCAGAGTGGGCCTGCCGTGTCCTCGGTCCCAAACCTCACGCTAGCTTGTGTTTTCCGACTTCCTTCCTCACACTCCTGGCAAACAAGCCCTCCGGACTAGGAACTCCGGAACCAAAACCCAGCCCAGTGTCTGCCCAACGGAAGAAAAACGTTTCCCTGTGGGGCTCTCCAGAAAACCCAGATGAGGATCAACTTGCTCGGGCCTCGACGGTACCCGAACTGGATAGGCTGCTCTGGGCACTCATGCTCTGCCTGACACAGCCTGAAGCCATACGTCCAGACAGACAAGGAGACAGCTGGCCTCACACCCAGCACTTCGGACACGCCAAGGTCTTATGCCGTCACCTCATCCTAACCTTGGTTTTCAGATATCTGAACCTAGACATTATATCAATTCTCCACACAGCTGGGTATAGCAAGCACAAAACAGAACTCCTCCTTCCCCATGGCTGTCAAGCTTGCTCTTGGCATGGAGTCACACCTTCAGGGTGGGAGAAACCTTCATGGCCCCTGATGCCACGCCCAAACTTGAGTGCTGCTTGGGCACAAATTCACACTGTGACCCTCAGCATGAGCCCCATGTCAAAGAAAGGCCTGTCAGGGCCTGGACCAAGAGCCCACATATGGGGCTTGCCAAGCCCCTATGCACCCAATCCTCACCACGGTTTGAATTTTCCAGTCGCCCCGCCCGTACCTGGAGCTCTGCTCTGGAATCCCTTTCTTGGAGAGACCCATGAGCCAGACAACACGACTCCACCCTTCCCACAAAATGACCCCAAACTCTTGGGAGCTGGGACCAATCCCCAGAGAGGGATACTCGTCCACAGTTCCTGAGGCCACCGCTCAAATCCACGGCTATCCCGGACACAACATCCAGAGACAAAAGCCTGAAGGAACGCCTCCCACTCACCCTTGTTTCAGGGGCCCAGGAGCTCCCTCTCGGGCTGTACATCCGGCCTGCCATACCCTAGGCGCCACTCATAAGCTGAGTTTGTGTATTCAGACTTCTGTGCCCACAGCCTGGACCCACACAACATCCAGGCTAGGGCCTCTGGACCAAACAGCGAAAGATTGTGCCTGCCCTCTCCAAGGAAAGTGTGCCCAATCCATTGACCACAACCCTACAGGTTAGGGAAAAGCTCCAAGGTCCCTGAGGCCATCAATAGTATAGGCCACCCTGGACTAAGAGGGGCTCTCTGACACCAGCGGAGCAACTATCTCCACTTAGACTCTCAGACAGTGTCCCCAGAGACAGAAGGTTGAAATGGACAGGCCCCCAGGCCCTAATCGGAACCTTAGCTTTGGTTTCCATGTTTCCGTTCTCAGAGGACTGTTTTCGTAGACCAGCACATGGGGCTTTTCTGAGGCACCAAACCAAACATCTCTCATCTCCACATGGGCAGCTTTCTTACTGGGATGTATCAAACACTTCAGGTAGGAGAGTTCCGCAGGGCCACTGAACAACCAGCACATTCTAAGGTCTCCATGGACCCAAACGCACATTATAACGCATCCTCAGGAGAGGCCATTTCATCTCAGCCCCCTGGGTCGCGTGTTCCAGAGGCAGCAGATCAGACATATCTTGTCCCTAATAGCCAATGGGAATGCGAGGCATGCAGTACAGGGATCCATCCTTCGAACCCTGCTCTCTAGTCCTTCCATATGGTATGTCCTGGAGCCATGCAACAGGACTCGAATGTCCCGCAAAAGGAAACCTTGTGGTTTGGGGCAACCTCCAAACTCAGCGTGGGAAAACTTCCTTGGCCTCATGAGGCCCCCACTTCATGAAGGTGCCATCATGGACACATACTCCAGCCTCAGCCAACGTCTGATCCTCAGCCTGACTTCAGATGCAGGAGATTTTGATTCAGCCTCTGCAGAGTGGGCCTGCTCTGCCCTTGGCTCCAATCCTCACACTAGCTTGTGTTTTCAGACTTCCGTCCTCACACTCCTGGCCCACAAACCCTCCCTACTGGGAATTCTGGGGCCACAATGAAGCACTGTGCCTGCCTCCCAGGAGAAAAACATTGTCTATGGCGCTGCCCAGAAACCCCAAATGAGGATCAAACTGCTTGGCCCTCGGCAACACCCCAATTGCATAGGCTACCTTAAACAGTGATGCTCTGTCGCAAATAGCCTGAGCCCAGACCTTCCAACAGACACCGACACAGACGGCTGCACACCCAGCACATTGGACCCGCCACTGCCTTAGGCCACCATCCATTCCCAACCTGGGTTTTCAGTCATCGGAACCTAGACCTTATCTCCAATCCCTGCACAGGGGGGAACCTGATGCACAAGTAAGAACCCCTCCTTCCCCCTGGCAAGAAACCTTGCTGCTGGCAGTGAGTCAATCCTTCAGTGTAGGAGAAAACGGCATGGCCCATGAGGCCACGCCCAAGCGTGAGGGCCGCCTTGGGCACAAACACACATTGTGACCCTCAGCGTGAGTACCTTATTCAAGTAACGCCTCTCAGTGACTGGAACAAGAGCCCGCATATGTGGCTTGCCATGCCCATAGGCACCCAGGACTAACTAGATGGTGTGTATTCCAGTTGAGGGAACCCACTGCTGTGCTCTAGAGTCCCTCTCCTGGGGGGTCCCCTGTGGCAGAAAACAGTACTCTTCATTCCCACAGAATGAACACAAACACTTGGGAGCTTGGACAATCCCCCGAGAGGAAGGCTCTTCCTCGGCCTCTGAGACAACCCCTACCCTGACCGGACACTGTAAACGCAACACCCAGAGACAAAATCCTGAGTGACTGCCTCCCACTTGCCCTACTTTGATTTCCAGAGGATCTCCCCTCACGGACTAGAGATCAGGCCTGCCATTACATTGGCCCCTGCTGAGCCAAGATTGCTTTTTCAGACATCTGTCCCCACAGCCCTGGCAAGCACAGCCTCTAGGCTGGGTCCTCTGGAGCCATACCACAGGACCGTGCCTGCTCTCTCCTGGGAAACTGTGTCCATTCCTTTGGCCACACACCTCCAGAATATGAGAAACCTCAAGGCCTCCGAGGACATCCCACTACTGGGAGCCTCACTGGACTCACAGGGGCATTCGGACACAAGCTGAGCAGCTACATCCATGAATGCATGCACACAGATGTCAACAGAGATAGAAGGTTGAGCCGGAAAGGCCTTTAGGCCGTAGTCTCAACTCTTGCTTTGGTTTCCAGGTGTCACTCCTCAGAGGCTTTGGTTCGAAGAACAGGGTATGGGGCTTTCCTGAGGCACGGAACAGAACTCCTCTCGTCTCCACATGGGAAGTTTCCTTGTTGGAGCCGTGTCAAGCACCTCATGTTGGAGAATCCTGCAGAGTCCCTGAGCCACCTCCACATTCCAAGGTCTCCCAGGCCACCAAGCCACAGTAGGACTCATCTTCAGGAGAGTCCATTTCAACTCTCCCCTCTGGGTAGCTCACCCAGGAGCCCGCAGATTGAGCCTGCCTTGTCCTGACTAAAGAGTGGGAATATGACGTGGCGTTCCCAGGCATCCATGCTTAGACACCTGCTCTCGAGTCTTTCCATATGGGGCCTCTTGGAACCATCCAATAGGACTCGACTGTCGTGCAGAAGGTAATCTTCTGTTTTGGAGCAGTTCACAAATCCCATCGTAGGCAAAACTTTCTGGCCTCATGAAGCCCCCACACCCTTCAGGAAGAGGCCATGCTGGACAAAAACTCTAGCCTGAGGCACGTATCATAGTTGACATGACCTCAGTGCAGGAGATCTCGATTCAGCCTCTGCAGAGTGGGCCTGCCGTGCCCTCGGTCCCAAACCTCACGCTAGCTTGTGTTTTTCGACTTCCTTCCTCACACTCCTGGCAAACAAGCCCTCCGGACTAGAAACTCTGGAACAAAACCCAGCCCAGTGTCGGCCCAACGGTAGAAAAACGTTTCCCTGTGGGGCTCTCCAGAAAACCCAGATGAGGATCAACCTGCTCGGGCCTCGACGGTACCCGAACTGGATAGGCTGCTCTGGGCACTCATGCTCTGCCTGACACAGCCTGAAGCCAGACGTCCAGACAGACAAGGAGACAGCTGGCGGCACACCCAGCACTTCGGACACGCCATGGTCTTATGCCGTCACCTCATCCTAACCTTGGTTTTCAGATATCTGAACCTAGACATTATATCAATTCTCCACACAGCTGGGTATAGCAAGCACAAAACAGAACTCCTCCTTCCCCATGGCTGTCAAGCTTGCTCTTGGCATGGAGTCACACCTTCAGGGTGGGAGAAACCTTCATGGCCCCTGATGCCACGCCCAAACTTGAGTGCTGCTTGGGCACAAATTCACACTGTGACCCTCAGCATGAGCCCCCTGTCAAAGAAAGGCCTGTCAGGGCCTGGACCAAGAGCCCACATATGGGGCTTGCCAAGCCCCTATGCACACAATCCTCACCACGGTTTGAATTTTCCAGTCGCCCCGCCCGTACCTGGAGCTCTGCTCTGGAATCCCTTTCTTGGAGAGACCCATGAGCCAGACAACACGACTCCACCCTTCCCACAAAATGACCCCAAACTCTTGGGAGCTGGGACCAATCCCCAGAGAGGGATACTCGTCCACAGTACCTGAGGCCACCGCTCCAATCCACTGCTATCCCGGACACAACATCCAGAGACAAAAGCCTGAAGGAACGCCTCCCACTCGCCCTTGTTTCAGAGGCCCAGGAGCTCCCTCTCGGGCTGTACATCCGGCCTGCCATACCCTAGGCGCCACTCATAAGCTGATTTTGTGTATTCAGACTTCTGTGCCCACAGCCTGGACCCACACAACATCCAGGCTAGGGCCTCTGGACCAAACAGCGAAAGATTGTGCCTGCCCTCTCCAAGGAAAGTGTGCCCAATCCATTGACCACAACCCTACAGGTTAGGGAAAAGCTCCAAGGTCCCTGAGGCCATCAATAGTATAGGCCACCCTGGACTAAGAGGGGCTCTCTGACACCAGCGGAGCAACTATCTCCACTTAGACTCTCAGACAGTGTCCCCAGAGACAGAAGGTTGAAATGGACAGGCCCCCAGGCCCTAATCGGAACCTTAGCTTTGGTTTCCATGTTTCCGTTCTCAGAGGACTGTTTTCGTAGACCAGCACATCGGGCTTTTCTGAGGCAACAAACCAAACATCTCTCATCTCCACATGGGCAGCTTTCTTACTGGGATGTATCAAACACTTCAGGTAGGAGAGTTCCGCAGGGCCACTGAACAACCAGCACATTCTAAGGTCTCCATGGACCCAAACGCACATTATAACGCATCCTCAGGAGAGGCCATTTCATCTCAGCCCCCTGGGTCGCGTGTTCCAGAGGCAGCAGATCAGACATATCTTGTCCCTAATAGCCAATGGGAATGCGAGGCATGCAGTACAGGGATCCATCCTTCGAACCCTGCTCTCTAGTCCTTCCATATGGTATGTCCTGGAGCCATGCAACAGGACTCGAATGTCCCGCAAAAGGAAACCTTGTGGTTTGGGGCAACCTCCAAACTCAGCGTGGGAAAACTTCCTTGGCCTCATGAGGCCCCCACTTCATGAAGGTGCCATCATGGACACATAGTCCAGCCTCAGCCAACGTCTGATCCTCAGCCTGACTTCAGATGCAGGAGATTTTGATTCAGCCTCTGCAGAGTGGGCCTGCTCTGCCCTTGGCTCCAATCCTCACACTAGCTTGTGTTTTCAGACTTCCGTCCTCACACTCCTGGCCCACAAACCCTCCCTACTGGGAATTCTGGGGCCACAATGAAGCACTGTGCCTGCCTCCCAGGAGAAAAACATTGTCTATGGCGCTGCCCAGAAACCCCAAATGAGGATCAAACTGCTTGGCCCTCGGCAACACCCCAATTGCATAGGCTACCTTAAACAGTGATGCTCTGTCGCAAATAGCCTGAGCCCAGACCTTCCAACAGACACCGACACAGACGGCTGCACGCCCAGCACATTGGACCCGCCACTGCCTTAGGCCACCATCCATTCCCAACCTGGGTTTTCAGTCATCAGAACCTAGATCTTATCTCCAATCCCTGCACAGGGGGGAACCTGATGCACAAGTAAGAACCCCTCCTTCCCCCTGGCAAGAAACCTTGCTGCTGGCAGTGAGTCAATCCTTCAGTGTAGGAGAAAACGGCATGGCCCATGAGGCCACGCCCAAGCGTGAGGGCCGCCTTGGGCACAAACACACATTGTGACCCTCAGCGTGAGTACCTTATTCAAGTAACGCCTCTCAGTGACTGGAACAAGAGCCCGCATATGTGGCTTGCCATGCCCATAGGCACCCAGGACTAACTAGATGGTGTGTATTCCAGTTGAGGGAACCCACTGCTGTGCTCTAGAGTCCCTCTCCTGGGGGGTCCCCTGTGGCAGAAAACAGTACTCTTCATTCCCACAGAATGAACACAAACACTTGGGAGCTTGGACAATCCCCCGAGAGGAAGGCTCTTCCTCGGCCTCTGAGACAACCCCTACCCTGACCGGACACTGTAAACGCAACACCCAGAGACAAAATCCAGAGTGACTGCCTCCCACTTGACCTACTTTGATTTCCAGAGGATCTCCCCTCACGGACTAGAGATCAGGCCTGCCATTACATTGGCCCCTGCTGAGCCAAGATTGCTTTTTCAGACATCTGTCCCCACAGCCCTGGCAAGCACAGCCTCTAGGCTGGGTCCTCTGGAGCCATACCACAGGACCGTGCCTGCTCTCTCCTGGGAAACTGTGTCCATTCCTTTGGCCACACACCTCCAGAATATGAGAAACCTCAAGGCCTCCGAGGACATCCCACTACTGGGAGCCTCACTGGACTCACAGGGGCATTCGGACACAAGCTGAGCAGCTACATCCATGAATGCATGCACACAGATGTCAACAGAGATAGAAGGTTGAGCCGGACAGGCCTTTAGGCCGTAGTCTCAACTCTTGCTTTGGTTTCCAGGTGTCACTCCTCAGAGGCTTTGGTTCGAAGAACAGGGTATGGGGCTTTCCTGAGGCACGGAACAGAACTCCTCTCGTCTCCACATGGGAAGTTTCCTTGTTGGAGCCGTGTCAAACACCTCATGTTGGAGAATCCTGCAGAGTCCCTGAGCCACCTCCACATTCCAAGGTCTCCCAGGCCACCAAGCCACAGTAGGACTCATCTTCAGGAGAGTCCATTTCAACTCTCCCCTCTGGGTAGCTCACCCAGGAGCCCGCAGATTGAGCCTGCCTTGTCCTGACTAAAGAGTGGGAATATGAGGTGGCGTTCCCAGGCATCCATGCTTAGACACCTGCTCTCGAGTCTTTCCATATGGGGCCTCTTGGAACCATCCAATAGGACTCGACTGTCGTGCAGAAGGTAACCTTCAGTTTTGGAGCAGTTCACAAATCCCATCGTAGGCAAAACTTTCTGGCCTCATGAAGCCCCCATACCCTTCAGGAAGAGGCCATGCTGGACAAAAACTCTAGCCTGAGGCACGTCTCATAGTTGACATGACCTCAGTGCAGGAGATCTCGATTCAGCCTCTGCAGAGTGGGCCTGCCGTGCCCTCGGTCCCAAACCTCACGCTAGCTTGTGTTTTCCGACTTCCTTCCTCACACTCCTGGCAAACAAGCCCTCCGGACTAGGAACTCCGGAACCAAAACCCAGCCCAGTGCCTGCCCAACGGAAGAAAAACGTTTCCCTGTGGGGCTCTCCAGAAAACCCAGATGAGGATCAACCTGCTCGGGCCTCGACGGTACCCGAACTGGATAGGCTGCTCTGGGCACTCATGCTCTGCCTGACACAGCCTGAAGCCAGATGTCCAGACAGATAAGGAGACAGCTGGCCGCACACCCAGCACTTCGGACACGCCATTGTCTTATGCCGTCACCTCATCCTAACCTTGGTTTTCAGATATCTGAACCTAGACATTATATCAATTCTCCACACAGCTGGGTATAGCAAGCACAAAACAGAACTCCTCCTTCCCCATGGCTGTCAAGCTTGCTCTTGGCATGGAGTCACACCTTCAGGGTGGGAGAAACCTTCATGGCTCCTGATGCCACGCCCAAACTTGAGTGCTGCTTGGGCACAAATTCACACTGTGACCCTCAGCATGAGCCCCATGTCAAAGAAAGGCCTGTCAGGGCCTGGACCAAGAGCCCACATATGGGGCTTGCCAAGCCCCTATGCACCCAATCCTCACCACGGTTTGAATTTTCCAGTCGCCCCGCCCGTACCTGGAGCTCTGCTCTGGAATCCCTTTCTTGGAGATACCCATGAGCCAGACAACACGACTCCACCCTTCCCACAAAATGACCCCAAACTCTTGGGAGCTGGGGCAAATCCCCAGAGAGGGATACTCGTCCACAGTACCTGAGGCCACCGCTCCAATCCACGGCTATCCCGGACACAACATCCAGAGACAAAAGCCTGAAGGAACTCCTCCCACTCGCCCTTGGTTCAGAGGCCCAGGAGCTCCCTCTCGGGCTGTACATCCGGCCGGCCATATCCTAGGCGCCACTCATAAGCTGAGTTTGTGTATTCAGACTTCTGTGCCCACAGCCTGGACCCACACAACATCCAGGCTAGGGCCTCTGGACCAAACAGCGAAAGATTGTGCCTGCCCTCTCCAAGGAAAGTGTGCCCAATCTATTGACCACAACCCTACAGGTTAGGGAAAAGCTCCAAGGTCCCTGAGGCCATCAATAGTATAGGCCATCCTGGACTAAGAGGGGCTCTCTGACACCAGCGGAGCAACTATCTCCACTTAGACTCTCAGACAGTGTCCCGAGATACAGAAGGTTGAAATGGACAGGCCTCCAGGCCCTAATCTGAACCTTAGCTTTGGTTTCCATGTTTCCGTTCTCAGAGGACTGTTTTCCTAGACCAGCACATGGGGCTTTTCTGAGGCACCAAACCAAACATCTCTCATCTCCACATGGGCAGCTTTCTTACTGGGATGTATCAAACACTTCAGGTAGGAGAGTTCCGCAGGGCCACTGAACAACCAGCACATTCCAAGGTCTCCATGGACCCAAACGCACATTATGACGCATTCTCAGGAGAGGCCATTTCAACTCAGCCCCCTGGGTCGCGTGTTCCAGAGGCAGCAGATCAAACATATCTTGTCCTTAATAGCCAATTGGAATGCGAGGCATGCAGTACAGGGATCCATCCTTCGAACCCTGCTCTCCAGTCCTTCCATATGGTATGTCCTGGAGCCATGCAACAGGACTCGAATGTCCCGCAGAAGGAAACCTTGTGGTTTGGAGCAACCTCCAAACTCAGCGTGGGAAAACTTCCTTGGCCTCATGAGGCCCCCACTTCATGAAGGTGCCATCATGGACACATACTCCAGCCTCAGCCAACGTCTGATCCTCAGCCTGACTTCAGATGCAGGAGATTTTGATTCAGCCTCTGCAGAGTGGGCCTGCTCTGCCCTTGGCTCCAATCCTCACACTAGCTTGTGTTTTCAGACTTCCGTCCTCACACTCCTGGCCCACAAACCCTCCCTACTGGGAATTCTGGGGCCACAATGAAGCACTGTGCCTGCCTCCCAGGAGAAAAACATTGTCTATGGCGCTGCCCAGAAACCCCAAATGAGGATCAAACTGCTTGGCCCTCGGCAACACCCCAATTGCATAGGCTACCTTAAACAGTGATGCTCTGTCGCAAATAGCCTGAGCCCAGACCTTCCAACAGACACCAACACAGCTGGCTGCACACCCAGCACATTGGACCCGCCACTGCCTTAGGCCACCATCCATTCCCAACCTGGGTTTTCAGTCATCGGAACCTAGACCTTATCTCCAATCCCTGCACAGGGGGGAACCTGATGCACAAGTCAGAACCCCTCCTTCCCCATGGCAAGAAACCTTGCTGCTGGCAGTGAGTCAAACCTCCAGTGTAGGAGAAAACGGCATGGCCCATGAGGCCACGCCCAAGCGTGAGGGCCGCCTTGGGCACAAACACACATTGTGACCCTCAGCGTGAGTACCTTATTCAAGTAACGCCTCTCAGTGACTGGACCAAGAGCCCGCATATGTGGCTTGCCATGCCCATAGGCACCCAGGACTAACTAGATGGTGTGTATTCCAGTTGAGGGAACCCACTGCTGTGCTCTAGAGTCCCTCTCCTGGGGGGTCCCCTGTGGCAGAAAACAGTACTCTTCATTCCCACAGAATGAACACAAACACTTGGGAGCTTGGACAATCCCCCGAGAGGAAGGCTTTTCCTCGGCCTCTGAGACAACCCCTACCCTGACCGGACACTGTAAACGCAACACCCAGAGACAAAATCCTGAGTGACTGCCTCCCACTTGCCCTACTTTGATTTCCAGAGGATCTCCCCTCACGGACTAGAGATCAGGCCTGCCATTTCATTGGTCCCTAGCTGAGCCAAGTTTGCTTTTTCAGACATCTGTCCCCACAGCCCTGGCAAACACAGCCTCTAGGCTGGGTCCTCTGGAGCCATACCACAGGACCGTGCCTGCTCTCTCCTGGGAAACTGTGTCCATTCCTTTGGCCACACACCTCCAGAATATGAGAAACCTCAAGGCCTCCGAGGACATCCCACTACTGGGAGCCTCACTGGACTCACAGGGGCATTCGGACACAAGCTGAGCAGCTACATCCATGAATGCATGCACACAGATGTCAACAGAGATAGAAGGTTGAGCCGGACAGGCCTTTAGGCCGTAGTCTCAACTCTTGCTTTGGTTTCCAGGTGTCACTCCTCAGAGGCTTTGGTTCGAAGAACAGGGTATGGGGCTTTCCTGAGGCACGGAACAGAACTCCTCTCGTCTCCACATGGGAAGTTTCCTTGTTGGAGCCGTGTCAAACACCTCATGTTGGAGAATCCTGCAGAGTCCCTGAGCCACCTCCACATTCCAAGGTCTCCCAGGCCACCAAGCCACAGTAGGACTCATCTTCAGGAGAGTCCATTTCAACTCTCCCCTCTGGGTAGCTCACCCAGGAGCCCGCAGATTGAGCCTGCCTTGTCCTGACTAAAGAGTGGGAATATGAGGTGGCGTTCCCAGGCATCCATGCTTAGACACCTGCTCTCGAGTCTTTCCATATGGGGCCTCTTGGAACCATCCAATAGGACTCGACTGTCGTGCAGAAGGTAACCTTCAGATTTGGAGCAGTTCACAAATCCCATCGTAGGCAAAACTTTCTGGCCTCATGAAGCCCCCACACCCTTCAGGAAGAGGCCGTGCTGGACAAAAACTCTAGCCTGAGGCACGTCTCATAGTTGACATGACCTCAGTGCAGGAGATCTCGATTTAGCCTCTGCAGAGTGGGCCTGCCGTGCCCTCGGTCCCAAACCTCACGCTAGCTTGTGTTTTCCGACTTCCTTCCTCACACTCCTGGCAAACAAGCCCTCCGGACTAGGAACTCCGGAACCAAAACCCAGCCCAGTGCCTGCCCAACGGAAGAAAAACGTTTCCCTGTGGGGCTCTCCAGAAAACCAAGATGAGGATCAACTTGCTCGGGCCTCGACGGTACCCGAACTGGATAGGCTGCTCTGGGCACTCATGCTCTGCCTGACACAGCCTGAAGCCATACGTCCAGACAGACAAGGAGACAGCTGGCCTCACACCCAGCACTTCGGACACGCCATGGTCTTATGCCGTCACCTCATCCTAACCTTGGTTTTCAGATATCTGAACCTAGACATTATATCAATTCTCCACACAGCTGGGTATAGCAAGCACAAAACAGAACTCCTCCTTCCCCATGGCTGTCAAGCTTGCTCTTGGCATGGAGTCACACCTTCAGGGTGGGAGAAACCTTCATGGCCCCTGATGCCACGCCCAAACTTGAGTGCTGCTTGGGCACAAATTCACACTGTGACCCTCAGCATGAGCCCCATGTCAAAGAAAGGCCTGTCAGGGCCTGGACCAAGAGCCCACATATGGGGCTTGCCAAGCCCCTATGCACCCAATCCTCACCACGGTTTGAATTTTCCAGTCGCCCCGCCCGTACCTGGAGCTCTGCTCTGGAATCCCTTTCTTGGAGAGACCCATGAGCCAGACAACACGACTCCACCCTTCCCACAAAATGACCCCAAACTCTTGGGAGCTGGGACCAATCCCCAGAGAGGGATACTCGTCCACAGTACCTGAGGCCACCGCTCCAATCCACGGCTATCCCGGACACAACATCCAGAGACAAAAGCCTGAAGGAACGCCTCCCACTCGCCCTTGTTTCAGGGGCCCAGGAGCTCCCTCTCGGGCTGTACATCCGGCCGGCCATACCCTAGGCGCCACTCATAAGCTGAGTTTGTGTATTCAGACTTCTGTGCCCACAGCCTGGACCCACACAACATCCAGGCTAGGGCCTCTGGACCAAACAGCGAAAGATTGTGCCTGCCCTCTCCAAGGAAAGTGTGCCCAATCCATTGACCACAACCCTACAGGTTAGGGAAAAGCTCCAAGGTCCCTAGGCCATCAATAGTATAGGCCACCCTGGACTAAGAGGGGCTCTCTGACACCAGCGGAGCAACTATCTCCACTTAGACTCTCAGACAGTGTCCCCAGAGACAGAAGGTTGAAATGGACAGGCCCCCAGGCCCTAATCTGAACCTTAGCTTTGGTTTCCATGTTTCCGTTCTCAGAGGACTGTTTTCGTAGACCAGCACATGGGGCTTTTCTGAGGCACCAAACCAAACATCTCTCATCTCCACATGGGCAGCTTTCTTACTGGGATGTATCAAACACTTCAGGTAGGAGAGTTCCGCAGGGCCACTGAACAACCAGCACATTCTAAGGTCTCCATGGACCCAAACGCACATTATAACGCATCCTCAGGAGAGGCCATTTCATCTCAGCCCCCTGGGTCGCGTGTTCCAGAGGCAGCAGATCAGACATATCTTGTCCCTAATAGCCAATGGGAATGCGAGGCATGCAGTACAGGGATCCATCCTTCGAACCCTGCTCTCTAGTCCTTCCATATGGTATGTCCTGGAGCCATGCAACAGGACTCGAATGTCCCGCAAAAGGAAACCTTGTGGTTTGGGGCAACCTCCAAACTCAGCGTGGGAAAACTTCCTTGGCCTCATGAGGCCCCCACTTCATGAAGGTGCCATCATGGACACATACTCCAGCCTCAGCCAACGTCTGATCCTCAGCCTGACTTCAGATGCAGGAGATTTTGATTCAGCCTCTGCAGAGTGGGCCTGCTCTGCCCTTGGCTCCAATCCTCACACTAGCTTGTGTTTTCAGACTTCCGTCCTCACACTCCTGGCCCACAAACCCTCCCTACTGGGAATTCTGGGGCCACAATGAAGCACTGTGCCTGCCTCCCAGGAGAAAAACATTGTCTATGGCGCTGCCCAGAAACCCCAAATGAGGATCAAACTGCTTGGCCCTCGGCAACACCCCAATTGCATAGGCTACCTTAAACAGTGATGCTCTGTCGCAAATAGCCTGAGCCCAGACCTTCCAACAGACACCGACACAGACGGCTGCACACCCAGCACATTGGACCCGCCACTGCCTTAGGCCACCATCCATTCCCAACCTGGGTTTTCAGTCATCAGAACCTAGACCTTATCTCCAATCCCTGCACAGGGGAGAACCTGATGCACAAGTAAGAACCCCTCCTTCCCCCTGGCAAGAAACCTTGCTGCTGGCAGTGAGTCAATCCTTCAGTGTAGGAGAAAACGGCATGGCCCATGAGGCCACGCCCAAGCGTGAGGGCCGCCTTGGGCACAAACACACATTGTGACCCTCAGCGTGAGTACCTTATTCAAGTAACGCCTCTCAGTGACTGGAACAAGAGCCCGCATATGTGGCTTGCCATGCCCATAGGCACCCAGGACTAACTAGATGGTGTGTATTCCAGTTGAGGGAACCCACTGCTGTGCTCTAGAGTCCCTCTCCTGGGGGGTCCCCTGTGGCAGAAAACAGTACTCTTCATTCCCACAGAATGAACACAAACACTTGGGAGCTTGGACAATCCCCCGAGAGGAAGGCTCTTCCTCGGCCTCTGAGACAACCCCTACCCTGACCGGACACTGTAAACGCAACACCCAGAGACAAAATCCAGAGTGACTGCCTCCCACTTGCCCTACTTTGATTTCCAGAGGATCTCCCCTCACGGACTAGAGATCAGGCCTGCCATTACATTGGCCCCTGCTGAGCCAAGATTGCTTTTTCAGACATCTGTCCCCACAGCCCTGGCAAGCACAGCCTCTAGGCTGGGTCCTCTGGAGCCATACCACAGGACCGTGCCTGCTCTCTCCTGGGAAACTGTGTCCATTCCTTTGGCCACACACCTCCAGAATATGAGAAACCTCAAGGCCTCCGAGGACATCCCACTACTGGGAGCCTCACTGGACTCACAGGGGCATTCGGACACAAGCTGAGCAGCTACATCCATGAATGCATGCACACAGATGTCAACAGAGATAGAAGGTTGAGCCGGACAGGCCTTTAGGCCGTAGTCTCAACTCTTGCTTTGGTTTCCAGGTGTCACTCCTCAGAGGCTTTGGTTCGAAGAACAGGGTATGGGGCTTTCCTGAGGCACGGAACAGAACTCCTCTCGTCTCCACATGGGAAGTTTCCTTGTTGGAGCCGTGTCAAACACCTCATGTTGGAGAATCCTGCAGAGTCCCTGAGCCACCTCCACATTCCAAGGTCTCCCAGGCCACCAAGCCACAGTAGGACTCATCTTCAGGAGAGTCCATTTCAACTCTCCCCTCTGGGTAGCTCACCCAGGAGCCCGCAGATTGAGCCTGCCTTGTCCTGACTAAAGAGTGGGAATATGAGGTGGCGTTCCCAGGCATCCATGCTTAGACACCTGCTCTCGAGTCTTTCCATATGGGGCCTCTTGGAACCATCCAATAGGACTCGACTGTCGTGCAGAAGGTAACCTTCAGATTTGGAGCAGTTCACAAATCCCATCGTAGGCAAAACTTTCTGGCTTCATGAAGCCCCCACACCATTCAGGAAGAGGCCATGCTGGACAAAAACTCTAGCCTGAGGCACGTCTCATAGTTGACATGACCTCAGTGCAGGAGATCTCGATTCAGCCTCTGCAGAGTGGGCCTGCCGTGCCCTCGGTCCCAAACCTCACGCTAGCTTGTGTTTTCCGACTTCCTTCCTCACACTCCTGGCAAACAAGCCCTCCGGACTAGGAACTCCGGAATCAAAACCCAGCCCAGTGCCTGCCCAACGGAAGAAAAACGTTTCCCTGTGGGGCTCTCCAGAAAACCCAGATGAGGATCAACCTGCTCGGGCCTCGACGGTACCCGAACTGGATAGGCTGCTCTGGGCACTCATGCTCTGCCTGACACAGCCTGAAGCCAGACGTCCAGACAGATAAGGAGACAGCTGGCCGCATACCCAGCACTTCGGACACGCCATGGTCTTATGCCGTCACCTCATCCTAACCTTGGTTTTCAGATATCTGAACCTAGACATTATATCAATTCTCCACACAGCTGGGTATAGGAAGCACAAAACAGAACTCCTCCTTCCCCATGGCTGTCAAGCTTGCTCTTGGCATGGAGTCACACCTACAGGGTGGGAGAAACCTTCATGGCCCCTGATGCCACGCCCAAAATTGAGTGCTGCTTGGGCACAAATTCACACTGTGACCCTCAGCATGAGCCCCATGTCAAAGAAAGGCCTGTCAGGGCCTGGACCAAGAGCCCACATATGGGGCTTGCCAAGCCCCTATGCAGCCAATCCTCACCACGGTTTGAATTTTCCAGTCACCCCGCCCGTACCTGGAGCTCTGCTCTGGAATCCCTTTCTTGGAGAGACCCATGAGCCAGACAACACGACTCCACCCTTCCCACAAAATGACCACAAACTCTTGGGAGCTGGGGCCAATCCCCAGAGAGGGATACTTGTTCACAGTACCTGAGGCCACCGCTCCAATCCACGGCTATCCCGGACACAACATCCAGAGACAAAAGCCTGAAGGAACGCCTCCCACTCGCCCTTGTTTCAGAGGCCCAGGAGCTCCCTCTCGGGCTGTACATCCGGCCGGCCATACCCTAGGCGCCACTCATAAGCTGAGTTTGTGTATTCAGACTTCTGTGCCCACAGCCTGGACCCACACAACATCCAGGCTAGGGCCTCTGGACCAAACAGGGAAAGATTGTGCCTGCCCTCTCCAAGGAAAGTGTGCCCAATCTATTGACCACAACCCTACAGGTTAGGGAAAAGCTCCAAGGTCCCTGAGGCCATCAATAGTATAGGCCACCCTGGACTAAGAGGGGCTCTCTGACACCAGCGGAGCAACTATCTCCACTTAGACTCTCAGACAGTGTTCCCAGAGACAGAAGGTTGAAATGGACAGGCCCCCAGGCCCTAATCTGAACCTTAGCTTTGGTTTCCATGTTTCCGTTCTCAGAGGACTGTTTTCGTAGACCAGCACATGGGGCTTTTCTGAGGCACCAAACCAAACATCTCTCATCTCCACATGGGCAGCTTTCTTACTGGGATGTATCAAACACTTCAGGTAGGAGAGTTCCGCAGGGCCACTGAACAACCAGCACATTCCAAGGTCTCCATGGACCCAAACGCACATTATGACGCATTCTCAGGAGAGGCCATTTCAACTCAGCCCCCTGGGTCGCGTGTTCCAGAGGCAGCAGATCAAACATATCTTGTCCTTAATAGCCAATGGGAATGCGAGGCATGCAGTACAGGGATCCATCCTTCGAACCCTGCTCTCCAGTCCTTCCATATGGTATGTCCTGGAGCCATGCAACAGTACTCGAATGTCCCGCAGAAGGAAACCTTGTGGTTTGGAGCAACCTCCAAACTCAGCGTGGGAAAACTTCCTTGGCCTCATGATGCCCCCACTTAATGAAGGTGCCATCATGGACACATACTCCAGCCTCAGCCAACGTCTGATCCTCAGCCTGACTTCAGATGCAGGAGATTTTGATTCAGCCTCTGCAGAGTGGGCCTTCTCTGCCCTTGGCTCCAATCCTCACACTAGCTTGTGTTTTCAGACTTCCGTCCTCACACTCCTGGCCCACAAACCCTCCCTACTGGGAATTCTGGGGCCACAATGAAGCACTGTGCCTGCCTCCCAGGAGAAAAACATTGTCTATGGCGCTGCCCAGAAACCCCAAATGAGGATCAAACTGCTTGGCCCTCGGCAACACCCCAATTGCATAGGCTACCTTAAACAGTGATGCTCTGTCGCAAATAGCCTGAGCCCAGACCTTCCAACAGACACCAACACAGCTGGCTGCACACCCAGCACATTGGACCCGCCACTGCCTAGGCCACCATCCATTCCCAACCTGGGTTTTCAGTCATCGGAACCTAGACCTTATCTCCAATCCCTGCACAGGGGGGAACCTGATGCACAAGTCAGAACCCCTCCTTCCCCCTGGCAAGAAACATTGCTGCTGGCAGTGAGTCAAACCTTCAGTGTAGGAGAAAACGGCATGGCCCATGAGGCCACGCCCAAGCGTGAGGGCCGCCTTGGGCACAAACACACATTGTGACCCTCAGCGTGAGTACCTTATTCAAGTAACGCCTCTCAGTGACTGGACCAAGAGCCCGCATATGTGGCTTGCCATGCCCATAGGCACCCAAGACTAACTAGATGGTGTGTATTCCAGTTGAGGGAACCCACTGCTGTGCTCTAGAGTCCCTCTCTTGGGGGGTCCCCTGTGGCAGAAAACAGTACTCTTCATTCCCACAGAATGAACACAAACACTTGAGAGCTTGGACAATCCCCCGAGAGGAAGGCTCTTCCTCGGCCTCTGAAACAACCCCTACCCTGACCGGACACTGTAAACGCAACACCCAGAGACAAAATCCTGAGTGACTGCCTCCCACTTGCCCTACTTTGATTTCCAGAGGATCTCCCCTCACGGACTAGAGATCAGGCCTGCCATTACATTGGCCCCTAGCTGAGCCAAGTTTGCTTTTTCAGACATCTGTCCCCACCGCCCTGGCAAACACAGCCTCTAGGCTGGGTCCTCTGGAGCCATACCACAGGACCGTGCCTGCTCTCTCCTGGGAAACTGTGTCCATTCCTTTGGCCACACACCTCCAGAATATGAGAAACCTCAAGGCCTCCGAGGACATCCCACTACTGGGAGCCTCACTGGACTCACAGGGGCATTCGGACACAAGCTGAGCAGCTACATCCATGAATGCATGCACACAGATGTCAACAGAGATAGAAGGTTGAGCTGGACAGGCCTTTAGGCCGTAGTCTCAACTCTTGCTTTGGTTTCCAGGTGTCACTCCTCAGAGGCTTTGGTTCGAAGAACAGGGTATGGGGCTTTCCTGAGGCATGGAACAGAACTCCTCTCGTCTCCACATGGGAAGTTTCCTTCTTGGAGCCGTGTCAATCACCTCATGTTGTAGAATCCTGCAGAGTCCCTGAGCCACCTCCACATTCCAAGTTCTCCCAGGCCACCAAGCCACAGTAGGACTCATCTTCAGGAGAGTCCATTTCAAGTCTCCCCTCTGGGTAGCTCACCCAGGAGACCGCAGATTGAGCCTGCCTTGTCCTGACTAAAGAGTGGGAATATGAGGTGGCGTTCCCAGGCATCCATGCTTAGACACCTGCTCTCGAGACTTTCCATATGGGGCCTCTTGGAACCATGCAATAGGACTCTGCTGTCGTGCAGAAGGTAACCTTCAGTTTTGGAGCAGTTCACAAATCCCATCGTAGGCAAAACTTTCTGGCCTCATGAAGCCCCCACACCCTTCAGGAAGAGGCCATGCTGCACAAGAACTCTAGCCTGAGGCACGTCTCATAGTTGACATGACCTCAGTGCAGGAGATCTCGATTCAGCCTCTGCAGAGTGGGCCTGCCGTGCCCTCGGTCCCAAACCTCACGCTAGCTTGTGTTTTCCGACTTCCTTCCTCACACTCCTGGCAAACAAGCCCTCCGGACTAGGAACTCCGGAACCAAAACCCAGCCCCGTGTCTGCCCAACGGAAGAAAAACGTTTCCCTGTGGGGCTCTCCAGAAAACCCAGATGAGGATCAACCTGCTCGGGCCTCGACGGTACCCGAACTGGATAGGCTGCTCTGGGCACTCATGCTCTGCCTGACACAGCCTGAAGCCAGACGTCCAGACAGACAAGGAGACAGCTGGCCGCACACCCAGCACTTCGGACACGCCATGGTCTTATGCCGTCACCTCATCCTAACCTTGGTTTTCAGATATCTGAACCTAGACATTATATCAATTCTCCACACAGCTGGGTATAGCAAGCACAAAACAGAACTCCTCCTTCCCCATGGCTGTCAAGCTTGCTCTTGGCATGGAGTCACACCTTCAGGGTGGGAGAAACCTTCATGGCCCCTGATGCCACGCCCAAACTAGAGTGCAGCTTGGGCACAAATTCACACTGTGACCCTCAGCATGAGCCCCATGTCAAAGAAAGGCCTGTCAGGGCCTGGACCAAGAGCCCACATATGGGGCTTGCCAAGCCCCTATGCACACAATCCTCACCACGGTTTGAATTTTCCAGTCGCCCCGCCCGTACCTGGAGCTCTGCTCTGGAATCCCTTTCTTGGAGAGACCCATGAGCCAGACAACACGACTCCACCCTTCCCACAAAATGACCCCAAACTCTTGGGAGCTGGGACCAATCCCCAGAGAGGGATACTCGTCCACAGTACCTGAGGCCACCGCTCCAATCCACGGCTATCCCGGACACAACATCCAGAGACAAAAGCCTGAAGGAACGCCTCCCACTCGCCCTTGTTTCAGAGGCCCAGGAGCTCCCTCTCGGGCTTTACATCTGGCCTGCCATACCCTAGGCGCTACTCATAAGCTGAGTTTGTGTATTCAGACTTCTGTGCCCACAGCCTGGACCCACACAACATCCAGGCTAGGGCCTCTGGACCAAACAGCGAAATATTGTGCCTGCCCTCTCCAAGGAAAGTGTGCCCAATCCATTGACCACAACCCTACAGGTTAGGGAAAAGCTCCAAGGTCCCTGAGGCCATCAATAGTATAGGCCACCCTGGACTAAGAGGGGCTCTCTGACACCAGCGGAGCAACTATCTCCACTTAGACTCTCAGACAGTGTCCCCAGAGACAGAAGGTTGAAATGGACAGGCCCCCAGGCCCTAATCTGAACCTTAGCTTTGGTTTCCATGTTTCCGTTCTCAGAGGACTGTTTTCGTAGACCAGCACATGGGGCTTTTCTGAGGCACCAAACCAAACCTCTCTCATCTCCACATGGGCAGCTTTCTTACTGGGATGTATCAAACACTTCAGGTAGGAGAGTTCCGCAGGGCCACTGAACAACCAGCACATTCCGAGGTCTCCATGGACCCAAATGCACATTATGACGCATCCTCAGGAGAGGCCATTTCAACTCAGCCCCCTGGGTCGCGTGTTCCAGAGGCAGCAGATCAAACATATCTTGTCGCTAATAGCCAATGGGAATGCGAGGCATGCAGTACAGGGATCCATCCTTCGAACCCTGCTCTCCAGTCCTTCCTAATGGTATGTCCTGGAGCCATACAACAGGACTCGAATGTCCCGCAGAAGGAAACCTTGTGGTTTGCAGCAACCTCCAAACTCAGCGTGGGAAAACTTCCTTGGCCTCATGAGGCCCCCACTTCATGAAGGTGCGATCATGGACACATACTCCAGCCTCAGCCAACATCTGATCCTCAGCCTGACTTCAGATGCAGGAGATTTTGATTCAGCCTCTGCAGAGTGGGCCTGCTCTGCCCTTGGCTCCAATCCTCACACTAGCTTGTGTTTTCAGACTTCCGTCCTCACACTCCTGGCCCACAAACCCTCCCTACTGGGAATTCTGGGGCCACAATGAAGCACTGTGCCTGCCTCCCAGGAGAAAAACATTGTCTATGGCGCTGCCCAGAAACCCCAAATGAGGATCAAACTGCTTGGCCCTCGGCAACACCCCAATTGCATAGGCTACCTTAAACAGTGATGCTCTGTCGCAAATAGCCTGAGCCCAGACCTTCCAAGAGACACCGACACAGCTGGCTGCACACCCAGCACATTGGACCCGCCCCTGCCTTAGGCCACCATCCATTCCCAACCTGGGTTTTCAGTCATCGGAACCTAGACCTTATCTCCAATTCCTGCACAGGGGGGAACCTGATGCACAAGTCAGAACCCCTCCTTCCGCATGGCAATAAACCTTGCTGCTGGCAGTGAGTCAAACCTTCAGTGTAGGAGAAAACGGCATGGCCCATGAGGCCACGCCCAAGCGTGAGGGCCGCCTCGGGCACAAACACACATTGTGACCCTCAGCGTGAGTACCTTATTCAAGTAACGCCTCTCAGTGACTGGACCAAGAGCCCGCATATGTGGCTTGCCATGCCCATAGGCACCCAGGACTAACTAGATGGTGTGTATTCCAGTTGAGGGAACCCACTGCTGTGCTCTAGAGTCCCTCTCCTGGGGGGTCCCCTGTGGCAGAAAACAGTACTCTTCATTCCCACAGAATGAACACAAACATTTGGGAGCTTGGACAATCCCCCGAGAGGTAGGATCTTCCTCGGCCTCTGAGACAACCCCTACCCTGACCGGACACTGTAAACGCAACACCCAGAGACAAAATCCTGAGTGACTGCCTCCCACTTGCCCTACTTTGATTTCCAGAGGATCTCCCCTCACGGACTAGAGATCAGGCCTGCCATTACATTGGCCCCTAGCTGAGCCAAGTTTGCTTTTTCAGACATCTGTCCCCACAGCCCTGGCAAACACAGCCTCTAGGCTGGGTCCTCTGGAGCCATACCACAGGACCGTGCCTGCTCTCTCCTGGGAAACTGTGTCCATTCCTTTGGCCACACACCTCCAGAATATGAGAAACCTCAAGGCCTCCGAGGACATCCCACTACTGGGAGCCTCACTGGACTCACAGGGGCATTCGGACACAAGCTGAGCAGCTACATCCATGAATGCATGCACACAGATGTCAACAGAGATAGAAGGTTGAGCCGGACAGGCCTTTAGGCCGTAGTCTCAACTCTTGCTTTGGTTTCCAGGTGTCACTCCTCAGAGGCTTTGGTTCGAAGAACAGGGTATGGGGCTTTCCTGAGGCACGGAACAGAACTCCTCTCGTCTCCACATGGGAAGTTTCCTTGTTGGAGCCGTGTCAAACACCTCATGTTGGAGAATCCTGCAGAGTCCCTGAGCCACCTCCACATTCCAAGGTCTCCCAGGCCACCAAGCCACAGTAGGACTCATCTTCAGGAGAGTCAGTTCAACTCTCCCCTCTGGGTACCTCACCCAGGAGCCCGCAGATTGAGCCTGCCTTGTCCTGACTAAAGAGTGGGAATATGAGGTGGCGTTCCCAGGCATCCATGCTTAGACACCTGCTTTCGTGTCTTTCCATATGGGGCCTCCTGGAACCATCCAATAGGACTCGACTGTCGTGCAGAAGGTAACCTTCAGTTTTGGAGCAGTTCACAAATCCCATCGTAGGCAAAACTTTCTGGCCTCATGAAGCCCCCACACCCTTCAGGAAGAGTCCATGCTGCACAAGAACTCTAGCCTGAGGCACGTCTCATAGTTGACATGACCTCAGTGCAGGAGATCTCGATTCAGCCTCTGCAGAGTGGGCCTGCCGTGCCCTCGGTCCCAAACCTCACGCTAGCTTGTGTTTTCAGACTTCCTTCCTCACACTCCTGGCAAACAAGACCTCCGGACTAGGAACTCCAGAACCACAACCCAGCCCAGTGTCTGCCCAACGGAAGAAAAACGTTTCCCTGTGGGGCTCTCCAGACAACCCAGATGAGGATCAACCTGCTCGGGCCTCGACGGTACCCGAACTGGATAGGCTGCTCTGGGCACTCATGCTCTGCCTGACACAGCCTGAAGTCAGTCGTCCAGACAGACAAGGAGACAGCTGGCCGCACACCCAGCACTTCGGACACGCCATGGTCTTATGCCGTCACCTCATCCTAACCTTGGTTTTCAGATATCTGAACCTAGACATTATATCAATTCTCCACACAGCTGGGTATAGCAAGCATAAAACAGATCTCCTCCTTCCCCATGGCTGTCAAGCTTGCTCTTGGCATGGAGTCACACCTTCAGGGTGGGAGAAACCTTCATGGCCCCTGATGCCACGCCCAAACTTGAGTGCTGCTTGGGCACAAATTCACACTGTGACCCTCAGCATGAGCCCCATGTCAAAGAAAGGCCTGTCAGGGCCTGGACCAAGAGCCCACATATGGGGCTTGCCAAGCCCCTATGCAGCCAATCCTCACCACGGTTTGAATTTTCCAGTCGCCCCGCCCGTACCTGGAGCTCTGCTCTGGAATCCCTTTCTTGGAGAGACCCATGAGCCAGACAACACGACTCCACCCTTCCCACAAAATGACCCCAAACTCTTGGGAGCTGGGACAAATCCCCAGAGAGGGATACTCGTCCACAGTACCTGAGGCCACCGCTCCAATCCACGGCTATCCCGGACACAACATCCAGAGACAAAAGCCTGAAGGAACGCCTCCCACTCGCCCTTGTTTCAGAGGCCCAGGAGCTCCCTCTCGGGCTGTACATCTGGCCCGCCATAACCTAGGCGCTACTCATAAGCTGAGTTTGTGTATTCAGACTTCTGTGCCCACAGCCTGGACCCACACAACATCCAGGCTAGGGCCTCTGGACCAAACAGCGAAAGATTGTGCCTGCCCTCTCCAAGGAAAGTGTGCCCAATCCATTGGCCACAACCCTACAGGTTAGGGAAAAGCTCCAAGGTCCCTGAGGCCATCAATAGTATAGGCCACCCTGGACTAAGAGGGGCTCTCTGACACCAGCGGAGCAACTATCTCCACTTAGACTCTCAGACAGTGTCCCCAGAGACAGAAGGTTGAAATGGACAGGCCCCCAGGCCCTAATCTGAACCTTAGCTTTGGTTTCCATGTTTCCATTCTCAGAGGACTGTTTTCGTAGACCAGCACATGGGGCTTTTCTGAGGCACCAAACCAAACCTCTCTCATCTCCACATGGGCAGCTTTCTTACTGGGATGTATCAAACACTTCAGGTAGGAGAGTTCCGCAGGGCCACTGAACAACCAGCACATTCCGAGGTCTCCATGGACCCAAATGCACATTATGACGCATCCTCAGGAGAGGCCATTTCAACTCAGCCCCCTGGGTCGCGTGTTCCAGAGGCAGCAGATCAAACATATCTTGTCGCTAATAGCCAATGGGAATGCGAGGCATGCAGTACAGGGATCCATCCTTCGAACCCTGCTCTCCAATCCTTCCTAATGGTATGTCCTGGAGCCATACAACAGGACTCGAATGTCCCGCAGAAGGAAACCTTGTGGTTTGCGGCAACCTCCAAACTCAGCGTGGGAAAACTTCCTTGGCCTCATGAGGCCCCCACTTCATGAAGGTGCCATCATGGACACATAGTCCAGCCTCAGCCAACGTCTGATCCTCAGCCTGACTTCAGATGCAGGAGATTTTGATTCAGCCTCTGCAGAGTGGGCCTGCTCTGCCCTTGGCTCCAATCCTCACACTAGCTTGTGTTTTCAGACTTCCGTCCTCACACTCCTGGCCCACAAACCCTCCCTACTGGGAATTCTGGGGCCACAATGAAGCACTGTGCCTGCCTCCCAGGAGAAAAACATTGTCTATGGCGCTGCCCAGAAACCCCAAATGAGGATCAAACTGCTTGGCCCTCGGCAACACCCCAATTGCATAGGCTACCTTAAACAGTGATGCTCTGTCGCAAATAGCCTGAGCCCAGACCTTCCAACAGACACCGACACAGCTGGCTGCACAGACAGCACATTGGACCCGCCACTGCCTTAGGTCACCATCCATTCCCAACCTGGGTTTTCAGTCATCGGAACCTAGACCTTATCTCCAATCCCTGCACAGGGGGGAACCTGATGCACAAGTCAGAACCCCTCCTTCCGCATGGCAAGAAACCTTGCTGCTGGCAGTGAGTCAAACCTTCAGTGTAGGAGAAAACGGCATGGCCCATGAGGCCACGCCCAAGCGTGAGGGCCGCCTCGGGCACAAACACACATTGTGACCCTCAGCGTGAGTACCTTATTCAAGTAACGCCTCTCAGTGACTGGACCAAGAGCCCGCATATGTGGCTTGCCATGCCCATAGGCACCCAGGACTAACTAGATGGTGTGTATTCCAGTTGAGGGAACCCACTGCTGTGCTCTAGAGTCCCTCTCCTGGGGGGTCCCCTGTGGCAGAAAACAGTACTCTTCATTCCCACAGAATGAACACAAACACTTGGGAGCTTGGACAATCCCCGAGAGGTAGGCTCTTCCTCGGCCTCTGACACAACACCTACCCTGACCGGACACTGTAAACGCAACACCCAGAGACAAAATCCTGAGTGACTGCCTCCCACTTGCCCTACTTTGATTTCCAGAGGATCTCCCCTCACGGACTAGAGATCAGGCCTGCCATTACATTGGCCCCTAGCTGAGCCAAGTTTGCTTTTTCAGACATCTGTCCCCACAGCCCTGGCAAACACAGCCTCTAGGCTGGGTCCTCTGGAGCCATACCACAGGACCGTGCCTGCTCTCTCCTGGGAAACTGTGTCCATTCCTTTGGCCACACACCTCCAGAATATGAGAAACCTCAAGGCCTCCGAGGACATCCCACTACTGGGAGCCTCACTGGACTCACAGGGGCATTCGGACACAAGCTGAGCAGCTACATCCTTGAATGCATGCACACAGATGTCAACAGAGATAGAAGGTTGAGCCGGACAGGCCCTTAGGCCGTAGTCTCAACCCTTGCTTTGGTTTCCAGGTGTCACTCCTCAGAGGCTTTGGTTTGAAGAACAGGTTATGGGGCTTTCCTGAGGCACGGAACAGAACTCCTCTCGTCTCCACATGGGAAGTTTCCTTGTTGGAGCCGTGTCAAACACCTCATGTTGGAAAATCCTGCAGAGTCCCTGAGCCACCTCCACATTCCAAGGTCTCCCAGGCCACCAAGCCACAGTAGGACTCATCTTCAGGAGAGTCCATTTCAACTCTCCCCTCTGGGTAGCTCACCCAGGAGCCCGCAGATTGAGCCTGCCTTGTCCTGACTAAAGAGTGGGAATATGAGGTGGCGTTCCCAGGCATCCATGCTTAGACACCTGCTCTCGAGTCTTTCCATATGGGGCCTCTTGGAACCATCCAATAGGACTCGACTGTCGTGCAGAAGGTAACCTTCAGTTTTGGAGCAGTTCACAAATCCCATCGTAGGCAAAATTTTCTGGCCTCATGAAGCCCCCACACCCTTCAGGAAGAGGCCATGCTGCACAAGAACTCTAGCCTGAGGCACGTCTCATAGTTGACATGACCTCAGTGCAGGAGATCTCGATTCAGCCTCTGCAGAGTGGGCCTGCCGTGTCCTCGGTCCCAAACCTCACGCTAGCTTGTGTTTTCCGACTTCCTTCCTCACACTCCTGGCAAACAAGCCCTCCGGACTAGGAACTCCGGAACCAAAACCCAGCCCAGTGTCTGCCCAACGGAAGAAAAACGTTTCCCTGTGGGGCTCTCCAGAAAACCCAGATGAGGATCAACTTGCTCGGGCCTCGACGGTACCCGAACTGGATAGGCTGCTCTGGGCACTCATGCTCTGCCTGACACAGCCTGAAGCCATACGTCCAGACAGAGAAGGAGACAGCTGGCCTCACACCCAGCACTTCGGACACGCCAAGGTCTTATGCCGTCACCTCATCCTAACCTTGGTTTTCAGATATCTGAACCTAGACATTATATCAATTCTCCACACAGCTGGGTATAGCAAGCACAAAACAGAACTCCTCCTTCCCCATGGCTGTCAAGCTTGCTCTTGGCATGGAGTCACACCTTCAGGGTGGGAGAAACCTTCATGGCCCCTGATGCCACGCCCAAACTTGAGTGCTGCTTGGGCACAAATTCACACTGTGACCCTCAGCATGAGCCCCATGTCAAAGAAAGGCCTGTCAGGGCCTGGACCAAGAGCCCACATATGGGGCTTGCCAAGCCCCTATGCACCCAATCCTCACCACGGTTTGAATTTTCCAGTCGCCCCGCCCGTACCTGGAGCTCTGCTCTGGAATCCCTTTCTTGGAGAGACCCATGAGCCAGACAACACGACTCCACCCTTCCCACAAAATGACCCCAAACTCTTGGGAGCTGGGACCAATCCCCAGAGAGGGATACTCGTCCACAGTTCCTGAGGCCACCGCTCAAATCCACGGCTATCCCGGACACAACATCCAGAGACAAAAGCCTGAAGGAACGCCTCCCACTCACCCTTGTTTCAGGGGCCCAGGAGCTCCCTCTCGGGCTGTACATCCGGCCTGCCATACCCTAGGCGCCACTCATAAGCTGAGTTTGTGTATTCAGACTTCTGTGCCCACAGCCTGGACCCACACAACATCCAGGCTAGGGCCTCTGGACCAAACAGCGAAAGATTGTGCCTGCCCTCTCCAAGGAAAGTGTGCCCAATCCATTGACCACAACCCTACAGGTTAGGGAAAAGCTCCAAGGTCCCTGAGGCCATCAATAGTATAGGCCACCCTGGACTAAGAGGGGCTCTCTGACACCAGCGGAGCAACTATCTCCACTTAGACTCTCAGACAGTGTCCCCAGAGACAGAAGGTTGAAATGGACAGGCCCCCAGGCCCTAATCGGAACCTTAGCTTTGGTTTCCATGTTTCCGTTCTCAGAGGACTGTTTTCGTAGACCAGCACATGGGGCTTTTCTGAGGCACCAAACCAAACATCTCTCATCTCCACATGGGCAGCTTTCTTACTGGGATGTATCAAACACTTCAGGTAGGAGAGTTCCGCAGGGCCACTGAACAACCAGCACATTCTAAGGTCTCCATGGACCCAAACGCACATTATAACGCATCCTCAGGAGAGGCCATTTCATCTCAGCCCCCTGGGTCGCGTGTTCCAGAGGCAGCAGATCAGACATATCTTGTCCCTAATAGCCAATGGGAATGCGAGGCATGCAGTACAGGGATCCATCCTTCGAACCCTGCTCTCTAGTCCTTCCATATGGTATGTCCTGGAGCCATGCAACAGGACTCGAATGTCCCGCAAAAGGAAACCTTGTGGTTTGGGGCAACCTCCAAACTCAGCGTGGGAAAACTTCCTTGGCCTCATGAGGCCCCCACTTCATGAAGGTGCCATCATGGACACATACTCCAGCCTCAGCCAACGTCTGATCCTCAGCCTGACTTCAGATGCAGGAGATTTTGATTCAGCCTCTGCAGAGTGGGCCTGCTCTGCCCTTGGCTCCAATCCTCACACTAGCTTGTGTTTTCAGACTTCCGTCCTCACACTCCTGGCCCACAAACCCTCCCTACTGGGAATTCTGGGGCCACAATGAAGCACTGTGCCTGCCTCCCAGGAGAAAAACATTGTCTATGGCGCTGCCCAGAAACCCCAAATGAGGATCAAACTGCTTGGCCCTCGGCAACACCCCAATTGCATAGGCTACCTTAAACAGTGATGCTCTGTCGCAAATAGCCTGAGCCCAGACCTTCCAACAGACACCGACACAGACGGCTGCACACCCAGCACATTGGACCCGCCACTGCCTTAGGCCACCATCCATTCCCAACCTGGGTTTTCAGTCATCGGAACCTAGACCTTATCTCCAATCCCTGCACAGGGGGGAACCTGATGCACAAGTAAGAACCCCTCCTTCCCCCTGGCAAGAAACCTTGCTGCTGGCAGTGAGTCAATCCTTCAGTGTAGGAGAAAACGGCATGGCCCATGAGGCCACGCCCAAGCGTGAGGGCCGCCTTGGGCACAAACACACATTGTGACCCTCAGCGTGAGTACCTTATTCAAGTAACGCCTCTCAGTGACTGGAACAAGAGCCCGCATATGTGGCTTGCCATGCCCATAGGCACCCAGGACTAACTAGATGGTGTGTATTCCAGTTGAGGGAACCCACTGCTGTGCTCTAGAGTCCCTCTCCTGGGGGGTCCCCTGTGGCAGAAAACAGTACTCTTCATTCCCACAGAATGAACACAAACACTTGGGAGCTTGGACAATCCCCCGAGAGGAAGGCTCTTCCTCGGCCTCTGAGACAACCCCTACCCTGACCGGACACTGTAAACGCAACACCCAGAGACAAAATCCTGAGTGACTGCCTCCCACTTGCCCTACTTTGATTTCCAGAGGATCTCCCCTCACGGACTAGAGATCAGGCCTGCCATTACATTGGCCCCTGCTGAGCCAAGATTGCTTTTTCAGACATCTGTCCCCACAGCCCTGGCAAGCACAGCCTCTAGGCTGGGTCCTCTGGAGCCATACCACAGGACCGTGCCTGCTCTCTCCTGGGAAACTGTGTCCATTCCTTTGGCCACACACCTCCAGAATATGAGAAACCTCAAGGCCTCCGAGGACATCCCACTACTGGGAGCCTCACTGGACTCACAGGGGCATTCGGACACAAGCTGAGCAGCTACATCCATGAATGCATGCACACAGATGTCAACAGAGATAGAAGGTTGAGCCGGAAAGGCCTTTAGGCCGTAGTCTCAACTCTTGCTTTGGTTTCCAGGTGTCACTCCTCAGAGGCTTTGGTTCGAAGAACAGGGTATGGGGCTTTCCTGAGGCACGGAACAGAACTCCTCTCGTCTCCACATGGGAAGTTTCCTTGTTGGAGCCGTGTCAAACACCTCATGTTGGAGAATCCTGCAGAGTCCCTGAGCCACCTCCACATTCCAAGGTCTCCCAGGCCACCAAGCCACAGTAGGACTCATCTTCAGGAGAGTCCATTTCAACTCTCCCCTCTGGGTAGCTCACCCAGGAGCCCGCAGATTGAGCCTGCCTTGTCCTGACTAAAGAGTGGGAATATGACGTGGCGTTCCCAGGCATCCATGCTTAGACACCTGCTCTCGAGTCTTTCCATATGGGGCCTCTTGGAACCATCCAATAGGACTCGACTGTCGTGCAGAAGGTAATCTTCTGTTTTGGAGCAGTTCACAAATCCCATCGTAGGCAAAACTTTCTGGCCTCATGAAGCCCCCACACCCTTCAGGAAGAGGCCATGCTGGACAAAAACTCTAGCCTGAGGCACGTATCATAGTTGACATGACCTCAGTGCAGGAGATCTCGATTCAGCCTCTGCAGAGTGGGCCTGCCGTGCCCTCGGTCCCAAACCTCACGCTAGCTTGTGTTTTTCGACTTCCTTCCTCACACTCCTGGCAAACAAGCCCTCCGGACTAGAAACTCTGGAACAAAACCCAGCCCAGTGTCTGCCCAACGGTAGAAAAACGTTTCCCTGTGGGGCTCTCCAGAAAAGCCAGATGAGGATCAACCTGCTCGGGCCTCGACGGTACCCGAACTGGATAGGCTGCTCTGGGCACTCATGCTCTGCCTGACACAGCCTGAAGCCAGACGTCCAGACAGACAAGGAGACAGCTGGCGGCACACCCAGCACTTCGGACACGCCATGGTCTTATGCCGTCACCTCATCCTAACCTTGGTTTTCAGATATCTGAACCTACACATTATATCAATTCTCCACACAGCTGGGTATAGCAAGCACAAAACAGAACTCCTCCTTCCCCATGGCTGTCAAGCTTGCTCTTGGCATGGAGTCACACCTTCAGGGTGGGAGAAACCTTCATGGCCCCTGATGCCACGCCCAAACTTGAGTGCTGCTTGGGCACAAATTCACACTGTGACCCTCAGCATGAGCCCCCTGTCAAAGAAAGGCCTGTCAGGGCCTGGACCAAGAGCCCACATATGGGGCTTGGCAAGCCCCTATGCACACAATCCTCACCACGGTTTGAATTTTCCAGTCGCCCCGCCCGTACCTGGAGCTCTGCTCTGGAATCCCTTTCTTGGAGAGACCCATGAGCCAGACAACACGACTCCACCCTTCCCACAAAATGACCCCAAACTCTTGGGAGCTGGGACCAATCCCCAGAGAGGGATACTCGTCCACAGTACCTGAGGCCACCGCTCCAATCCACTGCTATCCCGGACACAACATCCAGAGACAAAAGCCTGAAGGAACGCCTCCCACTCGCCCTTGTTTCAGAGGCCCAGGAGCTCCCTCTCGGGCTGTACATCCGGCCTGCCATACCCTAGGCGCCACTCATAAGCTGATTTTGTGTATTCAGACTTCTGTGCCCACAGCCTGGACCCACACAACATCCAGGCTACGGCCTCTGGACCAAACAGCGAAAGATTGTGCCTGCCCTCTCCAAGGAAAGTGTGCCCAATCCATTGACCACAACCCTACAGGTTAGGGAAAAGCTCCAAGGTCCCTGAGGCCATCAATAGTATAGGCCACCCTGGACTAAGAGGGGCTCTCTGACACCAGCGGAGCAACTATCTCCACTTAGACTCTCAGACAGTGTCCCCAGAGACAGAAGGTTGAAATGGACAGGCCCCCAGGCCCTAATCGGAACCTTAGCTTTGGTTTCCATGTTTCCGTTCTCAGAGGACTGTTTTCGTAGACCAGCACATGGGGCTTTTCTGAGGCACCAAACCAAACATCTCTCATCTCCACATGGGCAGCTTTCTTACTGGGATGTATCAAACACTTCAGGTAGGAGAGTTCCGCAGGGCCACTGAACAACCAGCACATTCGAAGGTCTCCATGGACCCAAACGCACATTATAACGCATCCTCAGGAGAGGCCATTTCATCTCAGCCCCCTGGGTCGCGTGTTCCAGAGGCAGCAGATCAGACATATCTTGTCCCTAATAGCCAATGGGAATGCGAGGCATGCAGTACAGGGATCCATCCTTCGAACCCTGCTCTCTAGTCCTTCCATATGGTATGTCCTGGAGCCATGCAACAGGACTCGAATGTCCCGCAAAAGGAAACCTTGTGGTTTGGGGCAACCTCCAAACTCAGCGTGGGAAAACTTCCTTGGCCTCATGAGGCCCCCACTTCATGAAGGTGCCATCATGGACACATACTCCAGCCTCAGCCAACGTCTGATCCTCAGCCTGACTTCAGATGCAGGAGATTTTGATTCAGCCTCTGCAGAGTGGGCCTGCTCTGCCCTTGGCTCCAATCCTCACACTAGCTTGTGTTTTCAGACTTCCGTCCTCACACTCCTGGCCCACAAACCCTCCCTACTGGGAATTCTGGGGCCACAATGAAGCACTGTGCCTGCCTCCCAGGAGAAAAACATTGTCTATGGCGCTGCCCAGAAACCCCAAATGAGGATCAAACTGCTTGGCCCTCGGCAACACCCCAATTGCATAGGCTACCTTAAACAGTGATGCTCTGTCGCAAATAGCCTGAGCCCAGACCTTCCAACAGACACCGACACAGACGGCTGCACGCCCAGCACATTGGACCCGCCACTGCCTTAGGCCACCATCCATTCCCAACCTGGGTTTTCAGTCATCAGAACCTAGACCTTATCTCCAATCCCTGCACAGGGGGGAACCTGATGCACAAGTAAGAACCCCTCCTTCCCCCTGGCAAGAAACCTTGCTGCTGGCAGTGAGTCAATCCTTCAGTGTAGGAGAAAACGGCATGGCCCATGAGGCCACGCCCAAGCGTGAGGGCCGCCTTGGGCACAAACACACATTGTGACCCTCAGCGTGAGTACCTTATTCAAGTAACGCCTCTCAGTGACTGGAACAAGAGCCCGCATATGTGGCTTGCCATGCCCATAGGCACCCAGGACTAACTAGATGGTGTGTATTCCAGTTGAGGGAACCCACTGCTGTGCTCTAGAGTCCCTCTCCTGGGGGGTCCCCTGTGGCAGAAAACAGTACTCTTCATTCCCACAGAATGAACACAAACACTTGGGAGCTTGGACAATCCCCCGAGAGGAAGGCTCTTCCTCGGCCTCTGAGACAACCCCTACCCTGACCGGACACTGTAAACGCAACACCCAGAGACAAAATCCTGAGTGACTGCCTCCCACTTGCCCTACTTTGATTTCCAGAGGATCTCCCCTCACGGACTAGAGATCAGGCCTGCCATTACATTGGCCCCTGCTGAGCCAAGATTGCTTTTTCAGACATCTGTCCCCACAGCCCTGGCAAGCACAGCCTCTAGGCTGGGTCCTCTGGAGCCATACCACAGGACCGTGCCTGCTCTCTCCTGGGAAACTGTGTCCATTCCTTTGGCCACACACCTCCAGAATATGAGAAACCTCAAGGCCTCCGAGGACATCCCACTACTGGGAGCCTCACTGGACTCACAGGGGCATTCGGACACAAGCTGAGCAGCTACATCCATGAATGCATGCACACAGATGTCAACAGAGATAGAAGGTTGAGCCGGAAAGGCCTTTAGGCCGTAGTCTCAACTCTTGCTTTGGTTTCCAGGTGTCACTCCTCAGAGGCTTTGGTTCGAAGAACAGGGTATGGGGCTTTCCTGAGGCACGGAACAGAACTCCTCTCGTCTCCACATGGGAAGTTTCCTTGTTGGAGCCGTGTCAAACACCTCATGTTGGAGAATCCTGCAGAGTCCCTGAGCCACCTCCACATTCCAAGGTCTCCCAGGCCACCAAGCCACAGTAGGACTCATCTTCAGGAGAGTCCATTTCAACTCTCCCCTCTGGGTAGCTCACCCAGGAGCCCGCAGATTGAGCCTGCCTTGTCCTGACTAAAGAGTGGGAATATGAGGTGGCGTTCCCAGGCATCCATGCTTAGACACCTGCTCTCGAGTCTTTCCATATGGGGCCTCTTGGAACCATCCAATAGGACTCGACTGTCGTGCAGAAGGTAACCTTCAGTTTTGGAGCAGTTCACAAATCCCATCGTAGGCAAAATTTTCTGGCCTCATGAAGCCCCCACACCCTTCAGGAAGAGGCCATGCTGCACAAGAACTCTAGCCTGAGGCACGTCTCATAGTTGACATGACCTCAGTGCAGGAGATCTCGATTCAGCCTCTGCAGAGTGGGCCTGCCGTGCCCTCGGTCCCAAACCTCACGCTAGCTTGTGTTTTCCGACTTCCTTCCTCACACTCCTGGCAAACAAGCCCTCCGGACTAGGAACTCCGGAACCAAAACCCAGCCCAGTGTCTGCCCAACGGAAGAAAAACGTTTCCCTGTGGGGCTCTCCAGAAAACCCAGATGAGGATCAACTTGCTCGGGCCTCGACGGTACCCGAACTGGATAGTCTGCTCTGGGCACTCATGCTCTGCCTGACACAGCCTGAAGCCAGACGTCCAGACAGACAAGGAGACAGCTGGCCTCACACCCAGCACTTCGGACACGCCATGGTCTTATGCCGTCACCTCATCCTAACCTTGGTTTTCAGATATCTGAACCTAGACATTATATCAATTCTCCACACAGCTGGGTATAGCAAGCACAAAACAGAACTCCTCCTTCCCCATGGCTGTCAAGCTTGCTCTTGGCATGGAGTCACACCTTCAGGGTGGGAGAAACCTTCATGGCCCCTGATGCCACGCCCAAACTTGAGTGCTGCTTGGGCACAAATTCACACTGTGACCCTCAGCATGAGCCCCATGTCAAAGAAAGGCCTGTCAGGGCCTGGACCAAGAGCCCACATATGGGGCTTGCCAAGCCCCTATGCACCCAATCCTCACCACGGTTTGAATTTTCCAGTCGCCCCGCCCGTACCTGGAGCTCTGATCTGGAATCCCTTTCTTGGAGAGACCCATGAGCCAGACAACACGACTCCACCCTTCCCACAAAATGACCCCAAACTCTTGGGAGCTGGGACCAATCCCCAGAGAGGGATACTCGTCCACAGTACCTGAGGCCACCGCTCCAATCCACGGCTATCCCGGACACAACATCCAGAGACAAAAGCCTGAAGGAACGCCTCCCACTCGCCCTTGTTTCAGGGGCCCAGGAGCTCCCTCTCGGGCTGTACATCCGGCCTGCCATACCCTAGGCGCCACTCATAAGCTGAGTTTGTGTATTCAGACTTCTGTGCCCACAGCCTGGACCCACACAACATCCAGGCTAGGGCCTCTGGACCAAACAGCGAAAGATTGTGCCTGCCCTCTCCAAGGAAAGTGTGCCCAATCCATTGACCACAACCCTACAGGTTAGGGAAAAGCTCCAAGGTCCCTGAGGCCATCAATAGTATAGGCCACCCTGGACTAAGAGGGGCTCTCTGACACCAGCGGAGCAACTATCTCCACTTAGACTCTCAGACAGTGTCCCCAGAGACAGAAGGTTGAAATGGACAGGCCCCCAGGCCCTAATCGGAACCTTAGCTTTGGTTTCCATGTTTCCGTTCTCAGAGGACTGTTTTCGTAGACCAGCACATGGGGCTTTTCTGAGGCACCAAACCAAACATCTCTCATCTCCACATGGGCAGCTTTCTTACTGGGATGTATCAAACACTTCAGGTAGGAGAGTTCCGCAGGGCCACTGAACAACCAGCACATTCTAAGGTCTCCATGGACCCAAACGCACATTATAACGCATCCTCAGGAGAGGCCATTTCATCTCAGCCCCCTGGGTCGCGTGTTCCAGAGGCAGCAGATCAGACATATCTTGTCCCTAATAGCCAATGGGAATGCGAGGCATGCAGTACAGGGATCCATCCTTTGAACCCTGCTCTCTAGTCCTTCCATATGGTATGTCCTGGAGCCATGCAACAGGACTCGAATGTCCCGCAAAATGAAACCTTGTGGTTTGGGGCAACCTCCAAACTCAGCGTGGGAAAACTTCCTTGGCCTCATGAGGCCCCCACTTCATGAAGGTGCCATCATGGACACATAGTCCAGCCTCAGCCAACGTCTGATCCTCAGCCTGACTTCAGATGCAGGAGATTTTGATTCAGCCTCTGCAGAGTGGGCCTGCTCTGCCCTTGGCTCCAATCCTCACACTAGCTTGTGTTTTCAGACTTCCGTCCTCACACTCCTGGCCCACAAACCCTCCCTACTGGGAATTCTGGGGCCACAATGAAGCACTGTGCCTGCCTCCCAGGAGAAAAACATTGTCTATGGCGCTGCCCAGAAACCCCAAATGAGGATCAAACTGCTTGGCCCTCGGCAACACCCCAATTGCATAGGCTACCTTAAACAGTGATGCTCTGTCGCAAATAGCCTGAGCCCAGACCTTCCAACAGACACCGACACAGACGGCTGCACGCCCAGCACATTGGACCCGCCACTGCCTTAGGCCACCATCCATTCCCAACCTGGGTTTTCAGTCATCAGAACCTAGATCTTATCTCCAATCCCTGCACAGGGGGGAACCTGATGCACAAGTAAGAACCCCTCCTTCCCCCTGGCAAGAAACCTTGCTGCTGGCAGTGAGTCAATCCTTCAGTGTAGGAGAAAACGGCATGGCCCATGAGGCCACGCCCAAGCGTGAGGGCCGCCTTGGGCACAAACACACATTGTGACCCTCAGCGTGAGTACCTTATTCAAGTAACGCCTCTCAGTGACTGGAACAAGAGCCCGCATATGTGGCTTGCCATGCCCATAGGCACCCAGGACTAACTAGATGGTGTGTATTCCAGTTGAGGGAACCCACTGCTGTGCTCTAGAGTCCCTCTCCTGGGGGGTCCCCTGTGGCAGAAAACAGTACTCTTCATTCCCACAGAATGAACACAAACACTTGGGAGATTGGACAATCCCCCGAGAGGAAGGCTCTTCCTCGGCCTCTGAGACAACCCCTACCCTGACCGGACACTTTAAACGCAACACCCAGAGACAAAATCCTGAGTGACTGCCTCCCACTTGCCCTACTTTGATTTCCAGAGGATCTCCCCTCACGGACTAGAGATCAGGCCTGCCATTACATTGGCCCCTGCTGAGCCAAGATTGCTTTTTCAGACATCTGTCCCCACAGCCCTGGCAAGCACAGCCTCTAGGCTGGGTCCTCTGGAGCCATACCACAGGACCGTGCCTGCTCTCTCCTGGGAAACTGTGTCAATTCCTTTGGCCACACACCTCCAGAATATGAGAAACCTCAAGCCTCCGAGGACATCCCACTACTGGGAGCCTCACTGGACTCACAGGGGCATTCGGACACAAGCTGAGCAGCTACATCCATGAATGCATGCACACAGATGTCAACAGAGATAGAAGGTTGAGCCGGACAGGCCTTTAGGCCGTAGTCTCAACTCTTGCTTTGGTTTCCAGGTGTCACTCCTCAGAGGCTTTGGTTCGAAGAACAGGGTATGGGGCTTTCCTGAGGCACGGAACAGAACTCCTCTCGTCTCCACATGGGAAGTTTCCTTGTTGGAGCCGTGTCAAACACCTCATGTTGGAGAATCCTGCAGAGTCCCTGAGCCACCTCCACATTCCAAGGTCTCCCAGGCCACCAAGCCACAGTAGGACTCATCTTCAGGAGAGTCCATTTCAACTCTCCCCTCTGGGTACCTCACCCAGGAGCCCGCAGATTGAGCCTGCCTTGTCCTGACTAAAGAGTGGGAATATGAGGTGGCGTTCCCAGGCATCCATGCTTAGACACCTGCTCTCGAGTCTTTCCATATGGGGCCTCTTGGAACCATCCAATAGGACTCGACTGTCGTGCAGAAGGTAACCTTCAGTTTTGGAGCAGTTCACAAATCCCATCGTAGGCAAAACTTTCTGGCCTCATGAAGCCCCCATACCCTTCAGGAAGAGGCCATGCTGGACAAAAACTCTAGCCTGAGGCACGTCTCATAGTTGACATGACCTCAGTGCAGGAGATCTCGATTCAGCCTCTGCAGAGTGGGCCTGCCGTGCCCTCGGTCCCAAACCTCACGCTAGCTTGTGTTTTCCGACTTCCTTCCTCACACTCCTGGCAAACAAGCCCTCCGGACTAGGAACTCCGGAACCAAAACCCAGCCCAGTGCCTGCCCAACGGAAGAAAAACGTTTCCCTGTGGGGCTCTCCAGAAAACCCAGATGAGGATCAACCTGCTCGGGCCTCGACGGTACCCGAACTGGATAGGCTGCTCTGGGCACTCATGCTCTGCCTGACACAGCCTGAAGCCAGACGTCCAGACAGATAAGGAGACAGCTGGCCGCACACCCAGCACTTCGGACACGCCATTGTCTTATGCCGTCACCTCATCCTAACCTTGGTTTTCAGATATCTGAACCTAGACATTATATCAATTCTCCACACAGCTGGGTATAGCAAGCACAAAACAGAACTCCTCCTTCCCCATGGCTGTCAAGCTTGCTCTTGGCATGGAGTCACACCTTCAGGGTGGGAGAAACCTTCATGGCTCCTGATGCCACGCCCAAAATTGAGTGCTGCTTGGGCACAAATTCACACTGTGACCCTCAGCATGAGCCCCATGTCAAAGAAAGGCCTGTCAGGGCCTGGACCAAGAGCCCACATATGGGGCTTGCCAAGCCCCTATGCACCCAATCCTCACCACGGTTTGAATTTTCCAGTCGCCCCGCCCGTACCTGGAGCTCTGCTCTGGAATCCCTTTCTTGGAGATACCCATGAGCCAGACAACACGACTCCACCCTTCCCACAAAATGACCCCAAACTCTTGGGAGCTGGGGCAAATCCCCAGAGAGGGATACTCGTCCACAGTACCTGAGGCCACCGCTCCAATCCACGGCTATCCCGGACACAACATCCAGAGACAAAAGCCTGAAGGAACTCCTCCCACTAGCCCTTGGTTCAGAGGCCCAGGAGCTCCCTCTCGGGCTGTACATCCGGCCGGCCATATCCTAGGCGCCACTCATAAGCTGAGTTTGTGTATTCAGACTTCTGTGCCCACAGCCTGGACCCACACAACATCCAGGCTAGGGCCTCTGGACCAAACAGCGAAAGATTGTGCCTGCCCTCTCCAAGGAAAGTGTGCCCAATCTATTGACCACAACCCTACAGGTTAGGGAAAAGCTCCAAGGTCCCTGAGGCCATCAATAGTATAGGCCACCCTGGACTAAGAGGGGCTCTCTGACACCAGCGGAGCAACTATCTCCACTTAGACTCTCAGACAGTGTCCCGAGATACAGAAGGTTGAAATGGACAGGCCCCCAGGCCCTAATCTGAACCTTAGCTTTGGTTTCCATGTTTCCGTTCTCAGAGGACTGTTTTCCTAGACCAGCACATGGGGCTTTTCTGAGACACCAAACCAAACATCTCTCATCTCCACATGGGCAGCTTTCTTACTGGGATGTATCAAACACTTCAGGTAGGAGAGTTCCGCAGGGCCACTGAACAACCAGCACATTCCAAGGTCTCCATGGACCCAAACGCACATTATGACGCATTCTCAGGAGAGGCCATTTCAACTCAGCCCCCTGGGTCGCGTGTTCCAGAGGCAGCAGATCAAACATATCTTGTCCTTAATAGCCAATTGGAATTCGAGGCATGCAGTACAGGGATCCATCCTTCGAACCCTGCTCTCCAGTCCTTCCATATGGTATGTCCTGGAGCCATGCAACAGGACTCGAATGTCCCGCAGAAGGAAACCTTGTGGTTTGGAGCAACCTCCAAACTCAGCGTGGGAAAACTTCCTTGGCCTCATGAGGCCCCCACTTCATGAAGGTGCCATCATGGACACATACTCCAGCCTCAGCCAACGTCTGATCCTCAGCCTGACTTCAGATGCAGGAGATTTTGATTCAGCCTCTGCAGAGTGGGCCTCCTCTGCCCTTGGCTCCAATCCTCACACTAGCTTGTGTTTTCAGACTTCCGTCCTCACACTCCTGGCCCACAAACCCTCCCTACTGGGAATTCTGGGGCCACAATGAAGCACTGTGCCTGCCTCCCAGGAGAAAAACATTGTCTATGGCGCTGCCCAGAAACCCCAAATGAGGATCAAACTGCTTGGCCCTCGGCAACACCCCAATTGCATAGGCTACCTTAAACAGTGATGCTCTGTCGCAAATAGCCTGAGCCCAGACCTTCCAACAGACACCAACACAGCTGGCTGCACACCCAGCACATTGGACCCGCCACTGCCTTAGGCCACCATCCATTCCCAACCTGGGTTTTCAGTCATCGGAACCTAGACCTTATCTCCAATCCCTGCACAGGGGGGAACCTGATGCACAAGTCAGAACCCCTCCTTCCCCATGGCAAGAAACCTTGCTGCTGGCAGTGAGTCAAACCTCCAGTGTAGGAGAAAACGGCATGGCCCATGAGGCCACGCCCAAGCGTGAGGGCCGCCTTGGGCACAAACACACATTGTGACCCTCAGCGTGAGTACCTTATTCAAGTAACGCCTCTCAGTGACTGGACCAAGAGCCCGCATATGTGGCTTGCCATGCCCATAGGCACCCAGGACTAACTAGATGGTGTGTATTCCAGTTGAGGGAAACCACTGCTGTGCTCTAGAGTCCCTCTCCTGGGGGGTCCCCTGTGGCAGAAATCAGTACTCTTCATTCCCACAGAATGAACACAAACACTTGGGAGCTTGGACAATCCCCCGAGAGGAAGGCTTTTCCTCGGCCTCTGAGACAACCCCTACCCTGACCGGACACTGTAAACGCAACACCCAGAGACAAAATCCTGAGTGACTGCCTCCCACTTGCCCTACTTTGATTTCCAGAGGATCTCCCCTCACGGACTAGAGATCAGGCCTGCCATTTCATTGGTCCCTAGCTGAGCCAAGTTTGCTTTTTCAGACATCTGTCCCCACAGCTCTGGCAAACACAGCCTCTAGGCTGGGTCCTCTGGAGCCATACCACAGGACCGTGCCTGCTCTCTCCTGGGAAACTGTGTCCATTCCTTTGGCCACACACCTCCAGAATATGAGAAACCTCAAGGCCTCCGAGGACATCCCACTACTGGGAGCCTCACTGGACTCACAGGGGCATTCGGACACAAGCTGAGCAGCTACATCCATGAATGCATGCACACAGATGTCAACAGAGATAGAAGGTTGAGCCGGACAGGCCTTTAGGCCGTAGTCTCAACTCTTGCTTTGGTTTCCAGGTGTCACTCCTCAGAGGCTTTGGTTCGAAGAACAGGGTATGGGGCTTTCCTGAGGCACGGAACAGAACTCCTCTCGTCTCCACATGGGAAGTTTCCTTGTTGGAGCCGTGTCAAACACCTCATGTTGGAGAATCCTGCAGAGTCCCTGAGCCACCTCCACATTCCAAGGTCTCCCAGGCCACCAAGCCACAGTAGGACTCATCTTCAGGAGAGTCCATTTCAACTCTCCCCTCTGGGTAGCTCACCCAGGAGCCCGCAGATTGAGCCTGCCTTGTCCTGACTAAAGAGTGGGAATATGAGGTGGCGTTCCCAGGCATCCATGCTTAGACACCTGCTCTCGAGTCTTTCCATATGGGGCCTCTTGGAACCATCCAATAGGACTCGACTGTCGTGCAGAAGGTAACCTTCAGTTTTGGAGCAGTTCACAAATCCCATCGTAGGCAAAACTTTCTGGCCTCATGAAGCCCCCACACCCTTCAGGAAGAGGCCATGCTGCACAAGAACTCTAGCCTGAGGCATGTCTCATAGTTGACATGACCTCAGTGCAGGAGATCTCGATTCAGCCTCTGCAGAGTGGGCCTGCCGTGCCCTCGGTCCCAAACCTCACGCTAGCTTGTGTTTTCCGACTTCCTTCCTCACACTCCTGGCAAACAAGCCCTCCGGACTAGGAACTCCGGAACAAAAACCCAGCCCAGTGTCTGCCCAACGGAAGAAAAACGTTTCCCTGTGGGGCTCTCCAGAAAACCAAGATTAGGATCAACTTGCTCGGGCCTCGACGGTACCCGAACTGGATAGGCTGCTCTGGGCACTCATGCTCTGCCTGACACAGCCTGAAGCCATACGTCCAGACAGACAAGGAGACAGCTGGCCTCACACCCAGCACTTCGGACACGCCATGGTCTTATGCCGTCACCTCATCCTAACCTTGGTTTTCAGATATCTGAACCTAGACATTATATCAATTCTCCACACAGCTGGGTATAGCAAGCACAAAACAGAACTCCTCCTTCCCCATGGCTGTCAAGCTTGCTCTTGGCATGGAGTCACACCTTCAGGGTGGGAGAAACCTTCATGGCCCCTGATGCCACGCCCAAACTTGAGTGCTGCTTGGGCACAAATTCACACTGTGACCCTCAGCATGAGCCCCATGTCAAAGAAAGGCCTGTCAGGGCCTGGACCAAGAGCCCACATATGGGGCTTGCCAAGCCCCTATGCACCCAATCCTCACCACGGTTTGAATTTTCCAGTCGCCCCGCCCGTACCTGGAGCTCTGCTCTGGAATCCCTTTCTTGGAGAGACCCATGAGCCAGACAACACGACTCCACCCTTCCCACAAAATGACCCCAAACTCTTGGGAGCTGGGACCAATCCCCAGAGAGGGATACTCGTCCACAGTACCTGAGGCCACCGCTCCAATCCACGGCTATCCCGGACACAACATCCAGACACAAAAGCCTGAAGGAACGCCTCCCACTCGCCCTTGTTTCAGGGGCCCAGGAGCTCCCTCTCGGGCTTTACATCCGGCCGGCCATACCCTAGGCGCCACTCATAAGCTGAGTTTGTGTATTCAGACTTCTGTGCCCACAGCCTGGACCCACACAACATCCAGGCTAGGGCCTCTGGACCAAACAGCGAAAGATTGTGCCTGCCCTCTCCAAGGAAAGTGTGCCCAATCCATTGACCACAACCCTACAGGTTAGGGAAAAGCTCCAAGGTCCCTGAGGCCATCAATAGTATAGGCCACCCTGGACTAAGAGGGGCTCTCTGACACCAGCGGAGCAACTATCTCCACTTAGACTCTCAGACAGTGTCCCCAGAGACAGAAGGTTGAAATGGACAGGCCCCCAGGCCCTAATCGGAACCTTAGCTTTGGTTTCCATGTTTCCGTTCTCAGAGGACTGTTTTCGTAGACCAGCACATGGGGCTTTTCTGAGGCACCAAACCAAACATCTCTCATCTCCACATGGGCAGCTTTCTTACTGGGATGTATCAAACACTTCAGGTAGGAGAGTTCCGCAGGGCCACTGAACAACCAGCACATTCTAAGGTCTCCATGGACCCAAACGCACATTATAACGCATCCTCAGGAGAGGCCATTTCATCTCAGCCCCCTGGGTCGCGTGTTCCAGAGGCAGCAGATCAGACATATCTTGTCCCTAATAGCCAATGGGAATGCGAGGCATGCAGTACAGGGATCCATCCTTCGAACCCTGCTCTCTAGTCCTTCCATATGGTATGTCCTGGAGCCATGCAACAGGACTCGAATGTCCCGCAAAAGGAAACCTTGTGGTTTGGGGCAACCTCCAAACTCAGCGTGGGAAAACTTCCTTGGCCTCATGAGGCCCCCACTTCATGAAGGTGCCATCATGGACACATACTCCAGCCTCAGCCAACGTCTGATCCTCAGCCTGACTTCAGATGCAGGAGATTTTGATTCAGCCTCTGCAGAGTGGGCCTGCTCTGCCCTTGGCTCCAATCCTCACACTAGCTTGTGTTTTCAGACTTCCGTCCTCACACTCCTGGCCCACAAACCCTCCCTACTGGGAATTCTGGGGCCACAATGAAGCACTGTGCCTGCCTCCCAGGAGAAAAACATTGTCTATGGCGCTGCCCAGAAACCCCAAATGAGGATCAAACTGCTTGGCCCTCGGCAACACCCCAATTGCATAGGCTACCTTAAACAGTGATGCTCTGTCGCAAATAGCCTGAGCCCAGACCTTCCAACAGACACCGACACAGACGGCTGCACACCCAGCACATTGGACCCGCCACTGCCTTAGGCCACCATCCATTCCCAACCTGGGTTTTCAGTCATCAGAACCTAGACCTTATCTCCAATCCCTGCACAGGGGAGAACCTGATGCACAAGTAAGAACCCCTCCTTCCCCCTGGCAAGAAACCTTGCTGCTGGCAGTGAGTCAATCCTTCAGTGTAGGAGAAAACGGCATGGCCCATGAGGCCACGCCCAAGCGTGAGGGCCGCCTTGGGCACAAACACACATTGTGACCCTCAGCGTGAGTACCTTATTCAAGTAACGCCTCTCAGTGACTGGAACAAGAGCCCGCATATGTGGCTTGCCATGCCCATAGGCACCCAGGACTAACTAGATGGTGTGTATTCCAGTTGAGGGAACCCACTGCTGTGCTCTAGAGTCCCTCTCCTGGGGGGTCCCCTGTGGCAGAAAACAGTACTCTTCATTCCCACAGAATGAACACAAACACTTGGGAGCTTGGACAATCCCCCGAGAGGAAGGCTCTTCCTCGGCCTCTGAGACAACCCCTACCCTGACCGGACACTGTAAACGCAACACCCAGAGACAAAATCCAGAGTGACTGCCTCCCACTTGCCCTACTTTGATTTCCAGAGGATCTCCCCTCACGGACTAGAGATCAGGCCTGCCATTACATTGGCCCCTGCTGAGCCAAGATTGCTTTTTCAGACATCTGTCCCCACAGCCCTGGCAAGCACAGCCTCTAGGCTGGGTCCTCTGGAGCCATACCACAGGACCGTGCCTGCTCTCTCCTGGGAAACTGTGTCCATTCCTTTGGCCACACACCTCCAGAATATGAGAAACCTCAAGGCCTCCGAGGACATCCCACTACTGGGAGCCTCACTGGACTCACAGGGGCATTCGGACACAAGCTGAGCAGCTACATCCATGAATGCATGCACACAGATGTCAACAGAGATAGAAGGTTGAGCCGGACAGGCCTTTAGGCCGTAGTCTCAACTCTTGCTTTGGTTTCCAGGTGTCACTCCTCAGAGGCTTTGGTTCGAAGAACAGGGTATGGGGCTTTCCTGAGGCACGGAACAGAACTCCTCTCGTCTCCACATGGGAAGTTTCCTTGTTGGAGCCGTGTCAAACACCTCATGTTGGAGAATCCTGCAGAGTCCCTGAGCCACCTCCACATTCCAAGGTCTCCCAGGCCACCAAGCCCAGTAGGACTCATCTTCAGGAGAGTCCATTTCAACTCTCCCCTCTGGGTAGCTCACCCAGGAGCCCGCAGATTGAGCCTGCCTTGTCCTGACTAAAGAGTGGGAATATGAGGTGGCGTTCCCAGGCATCCATGCTTAGACACCTGCTCTCGAGTCTTTCCATATGGGGCCTCTTGGAACCATCCAATAGGACTCGACTGTCGTGCAGAAGGTAACCTTCAGTTTTGGAGCAGTTCACAAATCCCATCGTAGGCAAAACTTTCTGGCCTCATGAAGCCCCCATACCCTTCAGGAAGAGGCCATGCTGGACAAAAACTCTAGCCTGAGGCACGTCTCATAGTTGACATGACCTCAGTGCAGGAGATCTCGATTCAGCCTCTGCAGAGTGGGCCTGCCGTGCCCTCGGTCCCAAACCTCACGCTAGCTTGTGTTTTCCGACTTCCTTCCTCACACTCCTGGCAAACAAGCCCTCCGGACTAGGAACTCCGGAACCAAAACCCAGCCCAGTGCCTGCCCAACGGAAGAAAAACGTTTCCCTGTGGGGCTCTCCAGAAAACCCAGATGAGGATCAACTTGCTCGGGCCTCGACGGTACCCGAACTGTATAGGCTGCTCTGGGCACTCATGCTCTGCCTGACACAGCCTGAAGCCAGACGTCCAGACAGATAAGGAGACAGCTGGCCGCACACCCAGCACTTCGGACACGCCATTGTCTTATGCCGTCACCTCATCCTAACCTTGGTTTTCAGATATCTGAACCTAGACATTATATCAATTCTCCACACAGCTGGGTATAGCAAGCACAAAACAGAACTCCTCCTTCCCCATGGCTGTCAAGCTTGCTCTTGGCATGGAGTCACACCTTCAGGGTGGGAGAAACCTTCATGGCTCCTGATGCCACGCCCAAAATTGAGTGCTGCTTGGGCACAAATTCACACTGTGACCCTCAGCATGAGCCCCATGTCAAAGAAAGGCCTGTCAGGGCATGGACCAAGAGCCCACATATGGGGCTTGCCAAGCCCCTATGCACCCAATCCTCACCACGGTTTGAATTTTCCAGTCGCCCCGCCCGTACCTGGAGCTCTGCTCTGGAATCCCTTTCTTGGAGATACCCATGAGCCAGACAACACGACTCCACCCTTCCCACAAAATGACCCCAAACTCTTGGGAGCTGGGGCAAATCCCCAGAGAGGGATACTCGTCCACAGTACCTGAGGCCACCGCTCCAATCCACGGCTATCCCGGACACAACATCCAGAGACAAAAGCCTGAAGGAACTCCTCCCACTCGCCCTTGGTTCAGAGGCCCAGGAGCTCCCTCTCGGGCTGTACATCCGGCCGGCCATATCCTAGGCGCCACTCATAAGCTGAGTTTGTGTATTCAGACTTCTGTGCCCACAGCCTGGACCCACACAACATCCAGGCTAGGGCCTCTGGACCAAACAGCGAAAGATTGTGCCTGCCCTCTCCAAGGAAAGTGTGCCCAATCTATTGACCACAACCCTACAGGTTAGGGAAAAGCTCCAAGGTCCCTGAGGCCATCAATAGTATAGGCCACCCTGGACTAAGAGGGGCTCTCTGACACCAGCGGAGCAACTATCTCCACTTAGACTCTCAGACAGTGTCCCGAGATACAGAAGGTTGAAATGGACAGGCCCCCAGGCCCTAATCTGAACCTTAGCTTTGGTTTCCATGTTTCCGTTCTCAGAGGACTGTTTTCCTAGACCAGCACATGGGGCTTTTCTGAGGCACCAAACCAAACATCTCTCATCTCCACATGGGCAGCTTTCTTACTGGGATGTATCAAACACTTCAGGTAGGAGAGTTCCGCAGGGCCACTGAACAACCAGCACATTCCAAGGTCTCCATGGACCCAAACGCACATTATGACGCATTCTCAGGAGAGGCCATTTCAACTCAGCCCCCTGGGTCGCGTGTTCCAGAGGCAGCAGATCAAACATATCTTGTCCTTAATAGCCAATTGGAATGCGAGGCATGCAGTACAGGGATCCATCCTTCGAACCCTGCTCTCCAGTCCTTCCATATGGTATGTCCTGGAGCCATGCAACAGGACTCGAATGTCCCGCAGAAGGAAACCTTGTGGTTTGGAGCAACCTCCAAACTCAGCGTGGGAAAACTTCCTTGGCCTCATGAGGCCCCCACTTCATGAAGGTGCCATCATGGACACATACTCCAGCCTCAGCCAACGTCTGATCCTCAGCCTGACTTCAGATGCAGGAGATTTTGATTCAGCCTCTGCAGAGTGGGCCTGCTCTGCCCTTGGCTCCAATCCTCACACTAGCTTGTGTTTTCAGACTTCCGTCCTCACACTCCTGGCCCACAAACCCTCCCTACTGGGAATTCTGGGGCCACAATGAAGCACTGTGCCTGCCTCCCAGGAGAAAAACATTGTCTATGGCGCTGCCCAGAAACCCCAAATGAGGATCAAACTGCTTGGCCCTCGGCAACACCCCAATTGCATAGGCTACCTTAAACAGTGATGCTCTCGCAAATAGCCTGAGCCCAGACCTTCCAACAGACACCAACACAGCTGGCTGCACACCCAGCACATTGGACCCGCCACTGCCTTAGGCCACCATCCATTCCCAACCTGGGTTTTCAGTCATCGGAACCTAGACCTTATCTCCAATCCCTGCACAGGGGGGAACCTGATGCACAAGTCAGAACCCCTCCTTCCCCATGGCAAGAAACCTTGCTGCTGGCAGTGAGTCAAACCTCCAGTGTAGGAGAAAAAGGCATGGCCCATGAGGCCACGCCCAAGCGTGAGGGCCGCCTCGGGCACAAACACACATTGTGATCCTCAGCGTGAGTACCTTATTCAAGTAACGCCTCTCAGTGACTGGACCAAGAGCCCGCATATGTGGCTTGCCATGCCCATAGGCACCCAGGACTAACTAGATGGTGTGTATTCCAGTTGAGGGAACCCACTGCTGTGCTCTAGAGTCCCTCTCCTGGGGGGTCCCCTGTGGCAGAAAACAGTACTCTTCATTCCCACAGAATGAACACAAACACTTGGGAGCTTGGACAATCCCCCGAGAGGAAGGCTTTTCCTCGGCCTCTGAGACAACCCCTACCCTGACCGGACACTGTAAACGCAACACCCAGAGACAAAATCCTGAGTGACTGCCTCCCACTTGCCCTACTTTGATTTCCAGAGGATCTCCCCTCACGGACTAGAGATCAGGCCTGCCATTTCATTGGTCCCTAGCTGAGCCAAGTTTGCTTTTTCAGACATCTGTCCCCACAGCCCTGGCAAACACAGCCTCTAGGCTGGGTCCTCTGGAGCCATACCACAGGACCGTGCCTGCTCTCTCCTGGGAAACTGTGTCCATTCCTTTGGCCACACACCTCCAGAATATGAGAAACCTCAAGGCCTCCGAGGACATCCCACTACTGGGAGCCTCACTGGACTCACAGGGGCATTCGGACACAAGCTGAGCAGCTACATCCATGAATGCATGCACACAGATGTCAACAGAGATAGAAGGTTGAGCCGGACAGGCCTTTAGGCCGTAGTCTCAACTCTTGCTTTGGTTTCCAGGTGTCACTCCTCAGAGGCTTTGGTTCGAAGAACAGGGTATGGGGCTTTCCTGAGGCACGGAACAGAACTCCTCTCGTCTCCACATGGGAAGTTTCCTTGTTGGAGCCGTGTCAAACACCTCATGTTGGAGAATCCTGCAGAGTCCCTGAGCCACCTCCACATTCCAAGGTCTCCCAGGCCACCAAGCCACAGTAGGACTCATCTTCAGGAGAGTCCATTTCAACTCTCCCCTCTGGGTAGCTCACCCAGGAGCCCGCAGATTGAGCCTGCCTTGTCCTGACTAAAGAGTGGGAATATGAGGTGGCGTTCCCAGGCATCCATGCTTAGACACCTGCTCTCGAGTCTTTCCATATGGGGCCTCTTGGAACCATCCAATAGGACTCGACTGTCGTGCAGAAGGTAACCTTCAGTTTTGGAGCAGTTCACAAATCCCATCGTAGGCAAAACTTTCTGGCCTCATGAAGCCCCCATACCCTTCAGGAAGAGGCCATGCTGGACAAAAACTCTAGCCTGAGGCACGTCTCATAGTTGACATGACCTCAGTGCAGGAGATCTCGATTCAGCCTCTGCAGAGTGGGCCTGCCGTGCCCTCGGTCCCAAACCTCACGCTAGCTTGTGTTTTCCGACTTCCTTCCTCACACTCCTGGCAAACAAGCCCTCCGGACTAGGAACTCCGGAACCAAAACCCAGCCCAGTGTCTGCCCAACGGAAGAAAAACGTTTCCCTGTGGGGCTCTCCAGAAAACCCAGATGAGGATCAACCTGCTCGGGCCTCGACGGTACCCGAACTGGATAGGCTGCTCTGGGCACTCATGCTCTGCCTGACACAGCCTGAAGCCAGACGTCCAGACAGATAAGGAGACAGCTGGCCGCACACCCAGCACTTCGGACACGCCATTGTCTTATGCCGTCACCTCATCCTAACCTTGGTTTTCAGATATCTGAACCTAGACATTATATCAATTCTCCACACAGCTGGGTATAGCAAGCACAAAACAGAACTCCTCCTTCCCCATGGCTGTCAAGCTTGCTCTTGGCATGGAGTCACACCTTCAGGGTGGGAGAAACCTTCATGGCTCCTGATGCCACGCCCAAAATTGAGTGCTGCTTGGGCACAAATTCACACTGTGACCCTCAGCATGAGCCCCATGTCAAAGAAAGGCCTGTCAGGGCATGGACCAAGAGCCCACATATGGGGCTTGCCAAGCCCCTATGCACCCAATCCTCACCACGGTTTGAATTTTCCAGTCGCCCCGCCCGTACCTGGAGCTCTGCTCTGGAATCCCTTTCTTGGAGATACCCATGAGCCAGACAACACGACTCCACCCTTCCCACAAAATGACCCCAAACTCTTGGGAGCTGGGGCAAATCCCCAGAGAGGGATACTCGTCCACAGTACCTGAGGCCACCGCTCCAATCCACGGCTATCCCGGACACAACATCCAGAGACAAAAGCCTGAAGGAACTCCTCCCACTCGCCCTTGGTTCAGAGGCCCAGGAGCTCCCTCTCGGGCTGTACATCCGGCCGGCCATATCCTAGGCGCCACTCATAAGCTGAGTTTGTGTATTCAGACTTCTGTGCCCACAGCCTGGACCCACACAACATCCAGGCTAGGGCCTCTGGACCAAACAGCGAAAGATTGTGCCTGCCCTCTCCAAGGAAAGTGTGCCCAATCTATTGACCACAACCCTACAGGTTAGGGAAAAGCTCCAAGGTCCCTGAGGCCATCAATAGTATAGGCCACCCTGGACTAAGAGGGGCTCTCTGACACCAGCGGAGCAACTATCTCCACTTAGACTCTCAGACAGTGTCCCGAGATACAGAAGGTTGAAATGGACAGGCCCCCAGGCCCTAATCTGAACCTTAGCTTTGGTTTCCATGTTTCCGTTCTCAGAGGACTGTTTTCCTAGACCAGCACATGGGGCTTTTCTGAGGCACCAAACCAAACATCTCTCATCTCCACATGGGCAGCTTTCTTACTGGGATGTATCAAACACTTCAGGTAGGAGAGTTCCGCAGGGCCACTGAACAACCAGCACATTCCAAGGTCTCCATGGACCCAAACGCACATTATGACGCATTCTCAGGAGAGGCCATTTCAACTCAGCCCCCTGGGTCGCGTGTTCCAGAGGCAGCAGATCAAACATATCTTGTCCTTAATAGCCAATTGGAATGCGAGGCATGCAGTACAGGGATCCATCCTTCGAACCCTGCTCTCCAGTCCTTCCATATGGTATGTCCTGGAGCCATGCAACAGGACTCGAATGTCCCGCAGAAGGAAACCTTGTGGTTTGGAGCAACCTCCAAACTCAGCGTGGGAAAACTTCCTTGGCCTCATGAGGCCCCCACTTCATGAAGGTGCCATCATGGACACATACTCCAGCCTCAGCCAACGTCTGATCCTCAGCCTGACTTCAGATGCAGGAGATTTTGATTCAGCCTCTGCAGAGTGGGCCTGCTCTGCCCTTGGCTCCAATCCTCACACTAGCTTGTGTTTTCAGACTTCCGTCCTCACACTCCTGGCCCACAAACCCTCCCTACTGGGAATTCTGGGGCCACAATGAAGCACTGTGCCTGCCTCCCAGGAGAAAAACATTGTCTATGGCGCTGCCCAGAAACCCCAAATGAGGATCAAACTGCTTGGCCCTCGGCAACACCCCAATTGCATAGGCTACCTTAAACAGTGATGCTCTGTCGCAAATAGCCTGAGCCCAGACCTTCCAACAGACACCAACACAGCTGGCTGCACACCCAGCACATTGGACCCGCCACTGCCTTAGGCCACCATCCATTCCCAACCTGGGTTTTCAGTCATCGGAACCTAGACCTTATCTCCAATCCCTGCACAGGGGGGAACCTGATGCACAAGTCAGAACCCCTCCTTCCCCATGGCAAGAAACCTTGCTGCTGGCAGTGAGTCAAACCTCCAGTGTAGGAGAAAAAGGCATGGCCCATGAGGCCACGCCCAAGCGTGAGGGCCGCCTCGGGCACAAACACACATTGTGACCCTCAGCGTGAGTACCTTATTCAAGTAACGCCTCTCAGTGACTGGACCAAGAGCCCGCATATGTGGCTTGCCATGCCCATAGGCACCCAGGACTAACTAGATGGTGTGTATTCCAGTTGAGGGAACCCACTGCTGTGCTCTAGAGTCCCTCTCCTGGGGGGTCCCCTGTGGCAGAAAACAGTACTCTTCATTCCCACAGAATGAACACAAACACTTGGGAGCTTGGACAATCCCCCGAGAGGAAGGCTTTTCCTCGGCCTCTGAGACAACCCCTACCCTGACCGGACACTGTAAACGCAACACCCAGAGACAAAATCCTGAGTGACTGCCTCCCACTTGCCCTACTTTGATTTCCAGAGGATCTCCCCTCACGGACTAGAGATCAGGCCTGCCATTTCATTGGTCCCTAGCTGAGCCAAGTTTGCTTTTTCAGACATCTGTCCCCACAGCCCTGGCAAACACAGCCTCTAGGCTGGGTCCTCTGGAGCCATACCACAGGACCGTGCCTGCTCTCTCCTGGGAAACTGTGTCCATTCCTTTGGCCACACACCTCCAGAATATGAGAAACCTCAAGGCCTCCGAGGACATCCCACTACTGGGAGCCTCACTGGACTCACAGGGGCATTCGGACACAAGCTGAGCAGCTACATCCATGAATGCATGCACACAGATGTCAACAGAGATAGAAGGTTGAGCCGGACAGGCCTTTAGGCCGTAGTCTCAACTCTTGCTTTGGTTTCCAGGTGTCACTCCTCAGAGGCTTTGGTTCGAAGAACAGGGTATGGGGCTTTCCTGAGGCACGGAACAGAACTCCTCTCGTCTCCACATGGGAAGTTTCCTTGTTGGAGCCGTGTCAAACACCTCATGTTGGAGAATCCTGCAGAGTCCCTGAGCCACCTCCACATTCCAAGGTCTCCCAGGCCACCAAGCCACAGTAGGACTGATCTTCAGGAGAGTCCATTTCAACTCTCCCCTCTGGGTAGCTCACCCAGGAGCCCGCAGATTGAGCCTGCCTTGTCCTGACTAAAGAGTGGGAATATGAGGTGGCGTTCCCAGGCATCCATGCTTAGACACCTGCTCTCGAGTCTTTCCATATGGGGCCTCTTGGAACCATCCAATAGGACTCGACTGTCGTGCAGAAGGTAACCTTCAGTTTTGGAGCAGTTCACAAATACCATCGTAGGCAAAACTTTCTGGCCTCATGAAGCCCCCACACCCTTCAGGAAGAGGCCATGCTGGACAAAAACTCTAGCCTGAGGCACGTCTCATAGTTGACATGACCTCAGTGCAGGAGATCTCGATTCAGCCTCTGCAGAGTGGGCCTGCCGTGCCCTCGGTCCCAAACCTCACGCTAGCTTGTGTTTTCCGACTTCCTTCCTCACACTCCTGGCAAACAAGCCCTCCGGACTAGGAACTCCGGAACCAAAACCCAGCCCAGTGCCTGCCCAACGGAAGAAAAACGTTTCCCTGTGGGGCTCTCCAGAAAACCAAGATGAGGATCAACTTGCTCGGGCCTCGACGGTACCCGAACTGGATAGGCTGCTCTGGGCACTCATGCTCTGCCTGACACAGCCTGAAGCCATACGTCCAGACAGACAAGGAGACAGCTGGCCTCACACCCAGCACTTCGGACACGCCATGGTCTTATGCCGTCACCTCATCCTAACCTTGGTTTTCAGATATCTGAACCTAGACATTATATCAATTCTCCACACAGCTGGGTATAGCAAGCACAAAACAGAACTCCTCCTTCCCCATGGCTGTCAAGCTTGCTCTTGGCATGGAGTCACACCTTCAGGGTGGGAGAAACCTTCATGGCCCCTGATGCCACGCCCAAACTTGAGTGCTGCTTGGGCACAAATTCACACTGTGACCCTCAGCATGAGCCCCATGTCAAAGAAAGGCCTGTCAGGGCCTGGACCAAGAGCCCACATATAGGCTTGCCAAGCCCCTATGCACCCAATCCTCACCACGGTTTGAATTTTCCAGTCGCCCCGCCCGTACCTGGAGCTCTGCTCTGGAATCCCTTTCTTGGAGAGACCCATGAGCCAGACAACACGACTCCACCCTTCCCACAAAATGACCCCAAACTCTTGGGAGCTGGGACCAATCCCCAGAGAGGGATACTCGTCCACAGTACCTGAGGCCACCGCTCCAATCCACGGCTATCCCGGACACAACATCCAGAGACAAAAGCCTGAAGGAACGCCTCCCACTCGCCCTTGTTTCAGGGGCCCAGGAGCTCCCTCTCGGGCTGTACATCCGGCCGGCCATACCCTAGGCGCCACTCATAAGCTGAGTTTGTGTATTCAGACTTCTGTGCCCACAGCCTGGACCCACACAACATCCAGGCTAGGGCCTCTGGACCAAACAGCGAAAGATTGTGCCTGCCCTCTCCAAGGAAAGTGTGCCCAATCCATTGACCACAACCCTACAGGTTAGGGAAAAGCTCCAAGGTCCCTGAGGCCATCAATAGTATAGGCCACCCTGGACTAAGAGGGGCTCTCTGACACCAGCGGAGCAACTATCTCCACTTAGACTCTCAGACAGTGTCCCCAGAGACAGAAGGTTGAAATGGACAGGCCCCCAGGCCCTAATCGGAACCTTAGCTTTGGTTTCCATGTTTCCGTTCTCAGAGGACTGTTTTCGTAGACCAGCACATGGGGCTTTTCTGAGGCACCAAACCAAACATCTCTCATCTCCACATGGGCAGCTTTCTTACTGAGATGTATCAAACACTTCAGGTAGGAGAGTTCCGCAGGGCCACTGAACAACCAGCACATTCTAAGGTCTCCATGGACCCAAACGCACATTATAACGCATCCTCAGGAGAGGCCATTTCATCTCAGCCCCCTGGGTCGCGTGTTCCAGAGGCAGCAGATCAGACATATCTTGTCCCTAATAGCCAATGGGAATGCGAGGCATGCAGTACAGGGATCCATCCTTCGAACCCTGCTCTCTAGTCCTTCCATATGGTATGTCCTGGAGCCATGCAACAGGACTCGAATGTCCCGCAAAAGGAAACCTTGTGGTTTGGGGCAACCTCCAAACTCAGCGTGGGAAAACTTCCTTGGCCTCATGAGGCCCCCACTTCATGAAGGTGCCATCATGGACACATACTCCAGCCTCAGCCAACGTCTGATCCTCAGCCTGACTTCAGATGCAGGAGATTTTGATTCAGCCTCTGCAGAGTGGGCCTGCTCTGCCCTTGGCTCCAATCCTCACACTAGCTTGTGTTTTCAGACTTCCGTCCTCACACTCCTGGCCCACAAACCCTCCCTACTGGGAATTCTGGGGCCACAATGAAGCACTGTGCCTGCCTCCCAGGAGAAAAACATTGTCTATGGCGCTGCCCAGAAACCCCAAATGAGGATCAAACTGCTTGGCCCTCGGCAACACCCCAATTGCATAGGCTACCTTAAACAGTGATGCTCTGTCGCAAATAGCCTGAGCCCAGACCTTCCAACAGACACCGACACAGACGGCTGCACACCCAGCACATTGGACCCGCCACTGCCTTAGGCCACCATCCATTCCCAACCTGGGTTTTCAGTCATCAGAACCTAGACCTTATCTCCAATCCCTGCACAGGGGAGAACCTGATGCACAAGTAAGAACCCCTCCTTCCCCCTGGCAAGAAACCTTGCTGCTGGCAGTGAGTCAATCCTTCAGTGTAGGAGAAAACGGCATGGCCCATGAGGCCACGCCCAAGCGTGAGGGCCGCCTTGGGCACAAACACACATTGTGACCCTCAGCGTGAGTACCTTATTCAAGTAACGCCTCTCAGTGACTGGAACAAGAGCCCGCATATGTGGCTTGCCATGCCCATAGGCACCCAGGACTAACTAGATGGTGTGTATTCCAGTTGAGGGAACCCACTGCTGTGCTCTAGAGTCCCTCTCCTGGGGGGTCCCCTGTGGCAGAAAACAGTACTCTTCATTCCCACAGAATGAACACAAACACTTGGGAGCTTGGACAATCCCCCGAGAGGAAGGCTCTTCCTCGGCCTCTGAGACAACCCCTACCCTGACCGGACACTGTAAACGCAACACCCAGAGACAAAATCCAGAGTGACTGCCTCCCACTTGCCCTACTTTGATTTCCAGAGGATCTCCCCTCACGGACTAGAGATCAGGCCTGCCATTACATTGGCCCCTGCTGAGCCAAGATTGCTTTTTCAGACATCTGTCCCCACAGCCCTGGCAAGCACAGCCTCTAGGCTGGGTCCTCTGGAGCCATACCACAGGACCGTGCCTGCTCTCTCCTGGGAAACTGTGTCCATTCCTTTGGCCACACACCTCCAGAATATGAGAAACCTCAAGGCCTCCGAGGACATCCCACTACTGGGAGCCTCACTGGACTCACAGGGGCATTCGGACACAAGCTGAGCAGCTACATCCATGAATGCATGCACACAGATGTCAACAGAGATAGAAGGTTGAGCCGGACAGGCCTTTAGGCCGTAGTCTCAACTCTTGCTTTGGTTTCCAGGTGTCACTCCTCAGAGGCTTTGGTTCGAAGAACAGGGTATGGGGCTTTCCTGAGGCACGGAACAGAACTCCTCTCGTCTCCACATGGGAAGTTTCCTTGTTGGAGCCGTGTCAAACACCTCATGTTGGAGAATCCTGCAGAGTCCCTGAGCCACCTCCACATTCCAAGGTCTCCCAGGCCACCAAGCCACAGTAGGACTCATCTTCAGGAGAGTCCATTTCAACTCTCCCCTCTGGGTAGCTCACCCAGGAGCCCGCAGATTGAGCCTGCCTTGTCCTGACTAAAGAGTGGGAATATGAGGTGGCGTTCCCAGGCATCCATGCTTAGACACCTGCTCTCGAGTCTTTCCATATGGGGCCTCTTGGAACCATCCAATAGGACTCGACTGTCGTGCAGAAGGTAACCTTCAGTTTTGGAGCAGTTCACAAATCCCATCGTAGGCAAAATTTTCTGGCCTCATGAAGCCCCCATACCCTTCAGGAAGAGGCCATGCTGGACAAAAACTCTAGCCTGAGGCACGTCTCATAGTTGACATGACCTCAGTGCAGGAGATCTCGATTCAGCCTCTGCAGAGTGGGCCTGCCGTGCCCTCGGTCCCAAACCTCACGCTAGCTTGTGTTTTCCGACTTCCTTCCTCACACTCCTGGCAAACAAGCCCTCCGGACTAGGAACTCCGGAACCAAAACCCAGCCCAGTGCCTGCCCAACGGAAGAAAAACGTTTCCCTGTGGGGCTCTCCAGAAAACCCAGATGAGGATCAACTTGCTCGGGCCTCGACGGTACCCGAACTGGATAGGCTGCTCTGGGCACTCATGCTCTGCCTGACACAGCCTGAAGCCAGACGTCCAGACAGATAAGGAGACAGCTGGCCGCACACCCAGCACTTCGGACACGCCATTGTCTTATGCCGTCACCTCATCCTAACCTTGGTTTTCAGATATCTGAACCTAGACATTATATCAATTCTCCACACAGCTGGGTATAGCAAGCACAAAACAGAACTCCTCCTTCCCCATGGCTGTCAAGCTTGCTCTTGGCATGGAGTCACACCTTCAGGGTGGGAGAAACCTTCATGGCTCCTGATGCCACGCCCAAAATTGAGTGCTGCTTGGGCACAAATTCACACTGTGACCCTCAGCATGAGCCCCATGTCAAAGAAAGGCCTGTCAGGGCCTGGACCAAGAGCCCACATATGGGGCTTGCCAAGCCCCTATGCACCCAATCCTCACCACGGTTTGAATTTTCCAGTCGCCCCGCCCGTACCTGGAGCTCTGCTCTGGAATCCCTTTCTTGGAGATACCCATGAGCCAGACAACACGACTCCACCCTTCCCACAAAATGACCCCAAACTCTTGGGAGCTGGGGCAAATCCCCAGAGAGGGATACTCGTCCACAGTACCTGAGGCCACCGCTCCAATCCACGGCTATCCCGGACACATCATCCAGAGACAAAAGCCTGAAGGAACTCCTCCCACTCGCCCTTGGTTCAGAGGCCCAGGAGCTCCCTCTCGGGCTGTACATCCGGCCGGCCATATCCTAGGCGCCACTCATAAGCTGAGTTTGTGTATTCAGACTTCTGTGCCCACAGCCTGGACCCACACAACATCCAGGCTAGGGCCTCTGGACCAAACAGCGAAAGATTGTGCCTGCCCTCTCCAAGGAAAGTGTGCCCAATCTATTGACCACAACCCTACAGGTTAGGGAAAAGCTCCAAGGTCCCTGAGGCCATCAATAGTATAGGCCATCCTGGACTAAGAGGGGCTCTCTGACACCAGCGGAGCAACTATCTCCACTTAGACTCTCAGACAGTGTCCCGAGATACAGAAGGTTGAAATGGACAGGCCCCCAGGCCCTAATCTGAACCTTAGCTTTGGTTTCCATGTTTCCGTTCTCAGAGGACTGTTTTCCTAGACCAGCACATGGGGCTTTTCTGAGGCACCACACCAAACATCTCTCATCTCCACATGGGCAGCTTTCTTACTGGGATGTATCAAACACTTCAGGTAGGAGAGTTCCGCAGGGCCACTGAACAACCAGCACATTCCAAGGTCTCCATGGACCCAAACGCACATTATGACGCATTCTCAGGAGAGGCCATTTCAACTCAGCCCCCTGGGTCGCGTGTTCCAGAGGCAGCAGATCAAACATATCTTGTCCTTAATAGCCAATGGGAATGCGAGGCATGCAGTACAGGGATCCATCCTTCGAACCCTGCTCTCCAGTCCTTCCATATGGTATGTCCTGGAGCCATGCAACAGTACTCGAATGTCCCGCAGAAGGAAACCTTGTGGTTTGGATCAACCTCCAAACTCAGCGTGGGAAAACTTCCTTGGCCTCATGAGGCCCCCACTTAATGAAGGTGCCATCATGGACACATACTCCAGCCTCAGCCAACGTCTGATCCTCAGCCTGACTTCAGATGCAGGAGATTTTGATTCAGCCTCTGCAGAGTGGGCCTGCTCTGCCCTTGGCTCCAATCCTCACACTAGCTTGTGTTTTCAGACTTCCGTCCTCACACTCCTGGCCCACAAACCCTCCCTACTGGGAATTCTGGGGCCACAATGAAGCACTGTGCCTGCCTCCCAGGAGAAAAACATTGTCTATGGCGCTGCCCAGAAACCCCCAATGAGGATCAAACTGCTTGGCCCTCGGCAACACCCCAATTGCATAGGCTACCTTAAACAGTGATGCTCTGTCGCAAATAGCCTGAGCCCAGACCTTCCAACAGACACCAACACAGCTGGCTGCACACCCAGCACATTGGACCCGCCACTGCCTTAGGCCACCATCCATTCCCAACCTGGGTTTTCAGTCATCGGAACCTAGACCTTATCTCCAATCCCTGCACAGGGGGGAACCTGATGCACAAGTCAGAACCCCTCCTTCCCCCTGGCAAGAAACATTGCTGCTGGCAGTGAGTCAAACCTTCAGTGTAGGAGAAAACGGCATGGCCCATGAGGCCACGCCCAAGCGTGAGGGCCGCCTTGGGCACAAACACACATTGTGACCCTCAGCGTGAGTACCTTATTCAAGTAACGCCTCTCAGTGACTGGACCAAGAGCCCGCATATGTGGCTTGCTTTGCCTATAGGCACCCAAGACTAACTAGATGGTGTGTATTCCAGTTGAGGGAACCCACTGCTGTGCTCTAGAGTCCCTCTCTTGGGGGGTCCCCTGTGGCAGAAAACAGTACTCTTCATTCCCACAGAATGAACACAAACACTTGAGAGCTTGGACAATCCCCCGAGAGGAAGGCTCTTCCTCGGCCTCTGAAACAACCCCTACCCTGACCGGACACTGTAAACGCAACACCCAGAGACAAAATCCTGAGTGACTGCCTCCCACTTGCCCTACTTTGATTTCCAGAGGATCTCCCCTCACGGACTAGAGATCAGGCCTGCCATTACATTGGCCCCTAGCTGAGCCAAGTTTGCTTTTTCAGACATCTGTCCCCACCGCCCTGGCAAACACAGCCTCTAGGCTGGGTCCTCTGGAGCCATACCACAGGACCGTGCCTGCTCTCTCCTGGGAAACTGTGTCCATTCCTTTGGCCACACACCTCCAGAATATGAGAAACCTCAAGGCCTCCGAGGACATCCCACTACTGGGAGCCTCACTGGACTCACAGGGGCATTCGGACACAAGCTGAGCAGCTACATCCATGAATGCATGCACACAGATGTCAACAGAGATAGAAGGTTGAGCTGGACAGGCCTTTAGGCCGTAGTCTCAACTCTTGCTTTGGTTTCCAGGTGTCACTCCTCAGAGGCTTTGGTTCGAAGAACAGGGTATGGGGCTTTCCTGAGGCATGGAACAGAACTCCTCTCGTCTCCACATGGGAAGTTTCCTTCTTGGAGCCGTGTCAATCACCTCATGTTGTAGAATCCTGCAGAGTCCCTGAGCCACCTCCACATTCCAAGTTCTCCCAGGCCACCAAGCCACAGTAGGACTCATCTTCAGGAGAGTCCATTTCAAGTCTCCCCTCTGGGTAGCTCACCCAGGAGACCGCAGATTGAGCCTGCCTTGTCCTGACTAAAGAGTGGGAATATGAGGTGGCGTTCCCAGGCATCCATGCTTAGACACCTGCTCTCGAGACTTTCCATATGGGGCCTCTTGGAACCATGCAATAGGACTCGACTGTCGTGCAGAAGGTAACCTTCAGTTTTGGAGCAGTTCACAAATCCCATCGTAGGCAAAACTTTCTGGCCTCATGAAGCCCCCACACCCTTCAGGAAGAGGCCATGCTGCACAAGAACTCTAGCCTGAGGCACGTCTCATAGTTGACATGACCTCAGTGCAGGAGATCTCGATTCAGCCTCTGCAGATGGGCCTGCCGTGCCCTCGGTCCCAAACCTCACGCTAGCTTGTGTTTTCCGACTTCCTTCCTCACACTCCTGGCAAACAAGCCCTCCGGACTAGGAACTCCGGAACCAAAACCCAGCCCCGTGTCTGCCCAACGGAAGAAAAACGTTTCCCTGTGGGGCTCTCCAGAAAACCCAGATGAGGATCAACCTGCTCGGGCCTCGACGGTACCCGAACTGGATAGGCTGCTCTGGGCACTCATGCTCTGCCTGACACAGCCTGAAGCCAGACGTCCAGACAGACAAGGAGACAGCTGGCCGCACACCCAGCACTTCGGACACGCCATGGTCTTATGCCGTCACCTCATCCTAACCTTGGTTTTCAGATATCTGAACCTAGACATTATATCAATTCTCCACACAGCTGGGTATAGCAAGCACAAAACAGAACTCCTCCTTCCCCATGGCTGTCAAGCTTGCTCTTGGCATGGAGTCACACCTTCAGGGTGGGAGAAACCTTCATGGCCCCTGATGCCACGCCCAAACTAGAGTGCAGCTTGGGCACAAATTCACACTGTGACCCTCAGCATGAGCCCCATGTCAAAGAAAGGCCTGTCAGGGCCTGGACCAAGAGCCCACATATGGGGCTTGCCAAGCCCCTATGCAGCCAATCCTCACCACGGTTTGAATTTTCCAGTCGCCCCGCCCGTACCTGGAGCTCTGCTCTGGAATCCCTTTCTTGGAGAGACCCATGAGCCAGACAACACGACTCCACCCTTCCTACAAAATGACCCCAAACTCTTGGGAGCTGGGACAAATCCCCAGAGAGGGATACTCCTCCACAGTACCTGAGGCCACCGCTCCAATCCACGGCTATCCCGGACACAACATCCAGAGACAAAAGCCTGAAGGAACGCCTCCCACTCGCCCTTGTTTCAGAGGCCCAGGAGCTCCCTCTCGGGCTTTACATCTGGCCTGCCATACCCTAGGCGCTACTCATAAGCTGAGTTTGTGTATTCAGACTTCTGTGCCCACAGCCTGGACCCACACAACATCCAGGCTAGGGCCTCTGGACCAAACAGCGAAATATTGTGCCTGCCCTCTCCAAGGAAAGTGTGCCCAATCCATTGACCACAACCCTACAGGTTAGGGAAAAGCTCCAAGGTCCCTGAGGCCATCAATAGTATAGGCCACCCTGGACTAAGAGGGGCTCTCTGACACCAGCGGAGCAACTATCTCCACTTAGACTCTCAGACAGTGTCCCCAGAGACAGAAGGTTGAAATGGACAGGCCCCCAGGCCCTAATCTGAACCTTAGCTTTGGTTTCCATGTTTCCGTTCTCAGAGGTCTGTTTTCGTAGACCAGCACATGGGGCTTTTCTGAGGCACCAAACCAAACCTCTCTCATCTCCACATGGGCAGCTTTCTTACTGGGATGTATCAAACACTTCAGGTAGGAGAGTTCCGCAGGGCCACTGAACAACCAGCACATTCCGAGGTCTCCATGGACCCAAATGCACATTATGACGCATCCTCAGGAGAGGCCATTTCAACTCAGCCCCCTGGGTCGCGTGTTCCAGAGGCAGCAGATCAAACATATCTTGTTGCTAATAGCCAATGGGAATGCGAGGCATGCAGTACAGGGATCCATCCTTCGAACCCTGCTCTCCAGTCCTTCCTAATGGTATGTCCTGGAGCCATACAACAGGACTCGAATGTCCCGCAGAAGGAAACCTTGTGGTTTGCAGCAACCTCCAAACTCAGCGTGGGAAAACTTCCTTGGCCTCATGAGGCCCCCACTTCATGAAGGTGCGATCATGGACACATACTCCAGCCTCAGCCAACATCTGATCCTCAGCCTGACTTCAGATGCAGGAGATTTTGATTCAGCCTCTGCAGAGTGGGCCTGCTCTGCCCTTGGCTCCAATCCTCACACTAGCTTGTGTTTTCAGACTTCCGTCCTCACACTCCTGGCCCACAAACCCTCCCTACTGGGAATTCTGGGGCCACAATGAAGCACTGTGCCTGCCTCCCAGGAGAAAAACATTGTCTATGGCGCTGCCCAGAAACCCCAAATGAGGATCAAACTGCTTGGCCCTCGGCAACACCCCAATTGCATAGGCTACCTTAAACAGTGATGCTCTGTCACAAATAGCCTGAGCCCAGACCTTCCAAGAGACACCGACACAGCTGGCTGCACACCCAGCACATTGGACCCGCCCCTGCCTTAGGCCACCATCCATTCCCAACCTGGGTTTTCAGTCATCGGAACCTAGACCTTATCTCCAATTCCTGCACAGGGGGGAACCTGATGCACAAGTCAGAACCCCTCCTTCCGCATGGCAATAAACCTTGCTGCTGGCAGTGAGTCAAACCTTCAGTGTAGGAGAAAACGGCATGGCCCATGAGGCCACGCCCAAGCGTGAGGGCCGCCTCGGGCACAAACACACATTGTGACCCTCAGCGTGAGTACCTTATTCAAGTAACGCCTCTCAGTGACTGGACCAAGAGCCCGCATATGTGGCTTGCCATGCCCATAGGCACCCAGGACTAACTAGATGGTGTGTATTCCAGTTGAGGGAACCCACTGCTGTGCTCTAGAGTCCCTCTCCTGGGGGGTCCCCTGTGGCAGAAAACAGTACTCTTCATTCCCACAGAATGAACACAAACATTTGGGAGCTTGGACAATCCCCCGAGAGGTAGGATCTTCCTCGGCCTCTGAGACAACCCCTACCCTGACCGGACACTGTAAACGCAACACCCAGAGACAAAATCCTGAGTGACTGCCTCCCACTTGCCCTACTTTGATTTCCAGAGGATCTCCCCTCACGGACTAGAGATCAGGCCTGCCATTACATTGGCCCCTAGCTGAGCCAAGTTTGCTTTTTCAGACATCTGTCCCCACAGCCCTGGCAAACACAGCCTCTAGGCTGGGTCCTCTGGAGCCATACCACAGGACCGTGCCTGCTCTCTCCTGGGAAACTGTGTCCATTCCTTTGGCCACACACCTCCAGAATATGAGAAACCTCAAGGCCTCCGAGGACATCCCACTACTGGGAGCCTCACTGGACTCACAGGGGCATTCGGACACAAGCTGAGCAGCTACATCCATGAATGCATGCACACAGATGTCAACAGAGATAGAAGGTTGAGCCGGACAGGCCTTTAGGCCGTAGTCTCAACTCTTGCTTTGGTTTCCAGGTGTCACTCCTCAGAAGCTTTGGTTCGAAGAACAGGGTATGGGGCTTTCCTGAGGCATGGAACAGAACTCCTCTCGTCTCCACATGGGAAGTTTCCTTGTTGGAGCCGTGTCAAACACCTCATGTTGGAGAATCCTGCAGAGTCCCTGAGCCACCTCCACATTCCAAGGTCTCCCAGGCCACCAAGCCACAGTAGGACTGATCTTCAGGAGAGTCCATTTCAACTCTCCCCTCTGGGTACCTCACCCAGGAGCCCGCAGATTGAGCCTGCCTTGTCCTGACTAAAGAGTGGGAATATGAGGTGGCGTTCCCAGGCATCCATGCTTAGACACCTGCTCTCGTGTCTTTCCATATGGGGCCTCCTTGAACCATCCAATAGGACTCGACTGTCGTGCAGAAGGTAACCTTCAGTTTTGGAGCAGTTCACAAATCCCATCGTAGGCAAAACTTTCTGGCCTCATGAAGCCCCCACACCCTTCAGGAAGAGTCCATGCTGCACAAGAACTCTAGCCTGAGGCACGTCTCATAGTTGACATGACCTCAGTGCAGGAGATCTCGATTCAGCCTCTGCAGAGTGGGCCTGCCGTGCCCTCGGTCCCAAACCTCACGCTAGCTTGTGTTTTCAGACTTCCTTCCTCACACTCCTGGCAAACAAGACCTCTGGACTAGGAACTCCAGAACCACAACCCAGCCCAGTGTCTGCCCAACGGAAGAAAAACGTTTCCCTGTGGGGCTCTCCAGAAAACCCAGATGAGGATCAACCTGCTCGGGCCTCGACGGTACCCGAACTGGATAGGCTGCTCTGGGCACTCATGCTCTGCCTGACACAGCCTGAAGTCAGTCGTCCAGACAGACAAGGAGACAGCTGGCCGCACACCCAGCACTTCGGACACGCCATGGTCTTATGCCGTCACCTCATCCTAACCTTGGTTTTCAGATATCTGAACCTAGACATTATATCAATTCTCCACACAGCTGGGTATAGCAAGCATAAAACAGATCTCCTCCTTCCCCATGGCTGTCAAGCTTGCTCTTGGCATGGAGTCACACCTTCAGGGTGGGAGAAACCTTCATGGCCCCTGATGCCACGCCCAAACTTGAGTGCTGCTTGGGCACAAATTCACACTGTGACCCTCAGCATGAGCCCCATGTCAAAGAAAGGCCTGTCAGGGCCTGGACCAAGAGCCCACATATGGGGCTTGCCAAGCCCCTATGCAGCCAATCCTCACCACGGTTTGAATTTTCCAGTCGCCCCGCCCGTACCTGGAGCTCTGCTCTGGAATCCCTTTCTTGGAGAGACCCATGAGCCAGACAACACGACTCCACCCTTCCCACAAAATGACCCCAAACTCTTGGGAGCTGGGACAAATCCCCAGAGAGGGATACTCGTCCACAGTACCTGAGGCCACCGCTCCAATCCACGGCTATCCCGGACACAACATCCAGAGACAAAAGCCTGAAGGAACGCCTCCCACTCGCCCTTGTTTCAGAGGCCCAGGAGCTCCCTCTCGGGCTGTACATCTGGCCCGCCATAACCTAGGCGCTACTCATAAGCTGAGTTTGTGTATTCAGACTTCTGTGCCCACAGCCTGGACCCACACAACATCCAGGCTAGGGCCTCTGGACCAAACAGCGAAAGATTGTGCCTGCCCTCTCCAAGGAAAGTGTGCCCAATCCATTGACCACAACCCTACAGGATAGGGAAAAGCTCCAAGGTCCCTGAGGCCATCAATAGTATAGGCCACCCTGGACTAAGAGGGGCTCTCTGACACCAGCGGAGCAACTATCTCCACTTAGACTCTCAGACAGTGTCCCCAGAGACAGAAGGTTGAAATGGACAGGCCCCCAGGCCCTAATCTGAACCTTAGCTTTGGTTTCCATGTTTCCGTTCTCAGAGGACTGTTTTCGTAGACCAGCACATGGGGCTTTTCTGAGGCACCAAACCAAACCTCTCTCATCTCCACATGGGCAGCTTTCTTACTGGGATGTATCAAACACTTCAGGTAGGAGAGTTCCGCAGGGCCACTGAACAACCAGCACATTCCGAGGTCTCCATGGACCCAAATGCACATTATGACGCATCCTCAGGAGAGGCCATTTCAACTCAGCCCCCTGGGTCGCGTGTTCCAGAGGCAGCAGATCAAACATATCTTGTCGCTAATAGCCAATGGGAATGCGAGGCATGCAGTACAGGGATCCATCCTTCGAACCCTGCTCTCCAATCCTTCCTAATGGTATGTCCTGGAGCCATACAACAGGACTCGAATGTCCCGCAGAAGGAAACCTTGTGGTTTGCGGCAACCTCCAAACTCAGCGTGGGAAAACTTCCTTGGCCTCATGAGGCCCCACTTCATGAAGGTGCCATCATGGACACATAGTCCAGCCTCAGCCAACGTCTGATCCTCAGCCTGACTTCAGATGCAGGAGATTTTGATTCAGCCTCTGCAGAGTGGGCCTGCTCTGCCCTTGGCTCCAATCCTCACACTAGCTTGTGTTTTCAGACTTCCGTCCTCACACTCCTGGCCCACAAACCCTCCCTACTGGGAATTCTGGGGCCACAATGAAGCACTGTGCCTGCCTCCCAGGAGAAAAACATTGTCTATGGCGCTGCCCAGAAACCCCAAATGAGGATCAAACTGCTTGGCCCTCGGCAACACCCCAATTGCATAGGCTACCTTAAACAGTGATGCTCTGTCGCAAATAGCCTGAGCCCAGACCTTCCAACAGACACCGACACAGCTGGCTGCACAGACAGCACATTGGACCCGCCACTGCCTTAGGTCACCATCCATTCCCAACCTGGGTTTTCAGTCATCGGAACCTAGACCTTATCTCCAATCCCTGCACAGGGGGGAACCTGATGCACAAGTCAGAACCCCTCCTTCCGCATGGCAAGAAACCTTGCTGCTGGCAGTGAGTCAAACCTTCAGTGTAGGAGAAAACGGCATGGCCCATGAGGCCACGCCCAAGCGTGAGGGCCGCCTCGGGCACAAACACACATTGTGACCCTCAGCGTGAGTACCTTATTCAAGTAACGCCTCTCAGTGACTGGACCAAGAGCCCGCATATGTGGCTTGCCATGCCCATAGGCACCCAGGACTAACTAGATGGTGTGTATTCCAGTAGAGGGAACCCACTGCTGTGCTCTAGAGTCCCTCTCCTGGGGGGTCCCCTGTGGCAGAAAACAGTACTCTTCATTCCCACAGAATGAACACAAACACTTGGGAGCTTGGACAATCCCCGAGAGGTAGGCTCTTCCTCGGCCTCTGACACAACACCTACCCTGACCGGACACTGTAAACGCAACACCCAGAGACAAAATCCTGAGTGACTGCCTCCCACTTGCCCTACTTTGATTTCCAGAGGATCTCCCCTCACGGACTAGAGATCAGGCCTGCCATTACATTGGCCCCTAGCTGAGCCAAGTTTGCTTTTTCAGACATCTGTCCCCACAGCCCTGGCAAACACAGCCTCTAGGCTGGGTCCTCTGGAGCCATACCACAGGACCGTGCCTGCTCTCTCCTGGGAAACTGTGTCCATTCCTTTGGCCACACACCTCCAGAATATGAGAAACCTCAAGGCCTCCGAGGACATCCCACTACTGGGAGCCTCACTGGACTCACAGGGGCATTCGGACACAAGCTGAGCAGCTACATCCTTGAATGCATGCACACAGATGTCAACAGAGATAGAAGGTTGAGCCGGACAGGCCCTTAGGCCGTAGTCTCAACCCTTGCTTTGGTTTCCAGGTGTCACTTCTCAGAGGCTTTGGTTTGAAGAACAGGTTATGGGGCTTTCCTGAGGCACGGAACAGAACTCCTCTCGTCTCCACATGGGAAGTTTCCTTGTTGGAGCCGTGTCAAACACCTCATGTTGGAGAATCCTGCAGAGTCCCTGAGCCACCTCCACATTCCAAGGTCTCCCAGGCCACCAAGCCACAGTAGGACTCATATTCAGGAGAGTCCATTTCAACTCTCCCCTCTGGGTAGCTCACCCAGGAGCCCGCAGATTGAGCCTGCCTTGTCCTCACTAAAGAGTGGGAATATGACGTGGCGTTCCCAGGCATCCATGCTTAGACACCTGCTCTCGAGTCTTTCCATATGGGGCCTCCTGGAACCATCCAATAGGACTCGACTGTCGTGCAGAAGGTAACCTTCAGTTTTGGAGCAGTTCACAAATCCCATCGTAGGCAAAACTTTCTGGCCTCATGAAGCCCCCACACCCTTCAGGAAGAGGCCATGCTGCACAAGAACTCTAGCCTGAGGCACGTCTCTTAGTTGACATGACCTCAGTGCAGGAGATCTCGATTCAGCCTCTGCAGAGTGGGCCTGCCGTGCCCTCGGTCCCAAACCTCACGCTAGCTTGTGTTTTCAGACTTCCTTCCTCACACTCCTGGCAAACAAGACCTCCGGACTAGGAACTCCAGAACCACAACCCAGCCCAGTGTCTGCCCAACGGAAGAAAAACGTTTCCCTGTGGGGCTCTCCAGAAAACCCAGATGAGGATCAACCTGCTCGGGCCTCGACGTACCCGAACTGGATAGGCTGCTCTGGGCACTCATGCTCTGCCTGACACAGCCTGAAGCCAGACGTCCAGACAGACAAGGAGACAGCTGGCCGCACACCCAGCACTTCGGACACGCCATGGTCTTATGCCGCCACCTCATCCTAACCTTGGTTTTCAGATATCTGAACCTAGACATTATATCAATTCTCCACACAGCTGGGTATAGCAAGCACAAAACAGAACTCCTCCTTCCCCATGGCTGTCAAGCTTGCTCTTGGCATGGAGTCACACCTTCAGGGTGGGAGAAACCTTCATGGCCCCTGATGCCACGCCCAAGCTTGAGTGCTGCTTGGGCACAAATTCACACTGTGACCCTCAGCATGAGCCCCATGTCAAAGAAAGGCCTGTCAGGGCCTGGACCAAGAGCCCACATATGGGGCTTGCCAAGCCCCTATGCAGCCAATCCTCACCACGGTTTGAATTTTCCAGTCGCCCCGCCCGTACCTGGAGCTCTGCTCTGGAATCCCTTTCTTGGAGAGACCCATGAGCCAGACAACACGACTCCACCCTTCCCACAAAATGACCCCAAACTCTTGGGAGCTGGGACAAATCCCCAGAGAGGGATACTCGTCCACAGTACCTGAGGCCACCGCTCCAATCCATGGCTATCCCGGACACAACATCCAGAGACAAAAGCCTGAAGGAACGCCTCCCACTCGCCCTTGTTTCAGAGGCACAGGAGCTCCCTCTCGGGCTGTACATCTGGCCTGCCATACCCTAGGCGCTACTCATAAGCTGAGTTTGTGTATTCAGACTTCTGTGCCCACAGCCTGGACCCACACAACATCCAGGCTAGGGCCTCTGGACCAAACAGCGAAAGATTGTGCCTGCCCTCTCCAAGGAAAGTGTGCCCAATCCATTGGCCACAACCCTACAGGTTAGGGAAAAGCTCCAAGGTCCCTGAGGCCATCAATAGTATAGGCCACCCTGGACTAAGAGGGGCTCTCTGACACCAGCGGAGCAACTATCTCCACTTAGACTCTCAGACAGTGTCCCCAGAGACAGAAGGTTGAAATGGATAGGCCCCCAGGCTCTAATCTGAACCTTAGCTTTGGTTTCCATGTTTCCGTTCTCAGAGGACTGTTTTCGTAGACCAGCACATGGGGCTTTTCTGAGGCACCAAACCAAACCTCTCTCATCTCCACATGGGCAGCTTTCTTACTGGGATGTATCAAACACTTCAGGTAGGAGAGTTCCGCAGGGCCACTGAACAACCAGCACATTCCGAGGTCTCCATGGACCCAAATGCACATTATGACGCATCCTCAGGAGAGGCCATTTCAACTCAGCCCCCTGGGTCGCGTGTTCCAGAGGCAGCAGATCAAACATATCTTGTCGCTAATAGCCAATGGGAATGCGAGGCATGCAGTACAGGGATCCATCCTTCGAACCCTGCTCTCCAGTCCTTCCTAATGGTATGTCCTGGAGCCATACAACAGGACTCGAATGTCCCGCAGAAGGAAACCTTGTGGTTTGCGGCAACCTCCAAACTCAGCGTGGGAAAACTTCCTTGGCCTCATGAGGCCCCCACTTCATGAAGGTGCCATCATGGACACATACTCCAGCCTCAGCCAACGTCTGATCCTCAGCCTGACTTCAGATGCAGGAGATTTTGATTCAGCCTCTGCAGAGTGGGCCTGCTCTGCCCTTGGCTCCAATCCTCACACTAGCTTGTGTTTTCAGACTTCCGTCCTCACACTCCTGGCCCACAAACCCTCCCTACTGGGAATTCTGGGGCCACAATGAAGCACTGTGCCTGCCTCCCAGGAGAAAAACATTGTCTATGGCGCTGCCCAGAAACCCCAAATGAGGATCAAACTGCTTGGCCCTCGGCAACACCCCAATTGCATAGGCTACCTTAAACAGTGATGCTCTGTCGCAAATAGCCTGAGCCCAGACCTTCCAAGAGACACCGACACAGCTGGCTGCACACCCAGCACATTGGACCCGCCCCTTCCTTAGGCCACCATCCATTCCCAACCTGGGTTTTCAGTCATCGGAACCTAGACCTTATCTCCAATCCCTGCACAGGGGGGAACCTGATGCACAAGTCAGAACCCCTCCTTCCGCATGGCAAGAAACCTTGCTGCTGGCAGTGAGTCAAACCTTCAGTGTAGGAGAAAATGGCATGGCCCATGAGGCCACGCCCAAGCGTGAGGGCCGCCTTGGGCACAAACACACATTGTGACCCTCAGCGTGAGTACCTTATTCAAGTAACGCCTCTCAGTGACTGGACCAAGAGCCCGCATATGTGGCTTGCCATGCCCATAGGCACCCAGGACTAACTAGATGGTGTGTATTCCAGTTGAGGTAACCCACTGCTGTGCTCTAAAGTCCCTCTCCTGGGGGGTCCCCTGTGGCAGAAAACAGTACTCTTCATTCCCACAGAATGAACACAAACATTTGGGAGCTTGGACAATCCCCCGAGAGGTAGGATCTTCCTCGGCCTCTGACACAACACCTACGCTGACCGGACACTGTAAACGCAACACCCAGAGACAAAATCCTGAGTGACTGCCTCCCAATTGCCCTACTTTGATTTCCAGAGGATCTGCCCTCACGGACTAGAGATCAGGCCTGCCATTACATTGGCCCCTAGCTGAGCCAAGTTTGCTTTTTCAGACATCTGTCCCCACAGCCCTGGCAAACACAGCCTCTAGGCTGGGTCCTCTGGAGCCATACCACAGGACCATGCCTGCTCTGTCCTGGGAAACTGTGTCCATTCCTTTGGCCACACACCTCCAGAATATGAGAAACCTCAAGGCCTCCGAGGACATCCCACTACTGGGAGCCTCACTGGACTCACAGGGGCATTCGGACACAAGCTGAGCAGCTACATCCATGAATGCATGCACACAGATGTCAACAGAGATAGAAGGTTGAGCCGGACAGGCCTTTAGGCCGTAGTCTCAACTCTTGCTTTGGTTTCCAGGTGTCACTCCTCAGAGGCTTTGGTTCGAAGAACAGGGTATGGGGCTTTCCTGAGGCACGGAACAGAACTCCTCTCGTCTCCACATGGGAAGTTTCCTTGTTGGAGCCGTGTCAAACACCTCATGTTGGAGAATCCTGCAGAGTCCCTGAGCCACCTCCACATTCCAAGGTCTCCCAGGCCACCAAGCCACAGTAGGACTCATCTTCAGGAGAGTCCATTTCAACTCTCCCCTCTGGGTACCTCACCCAGGAATCCGCAGATTGAGCCTGCCTTGTCCTGACTAAAGAGTGGGAATATGAGGTGGCGTTCCCAGGCATCCATTCTTAGACACCTGCTCTCGAGTCTTTCCATATGGGGCCTCCTGGAACCATCCAATAGGACTCGACTGTCGTGCAGAAGGTAACCTTCAGTTTTGGAGCAGTTCACAAATCCCATCGTAGGCAAAACTTTCTGGCCTCATGAAGCCCCCACACCCTTCAGGAAGAGGCCATGCTGGACAAGAACTCTAGCCTGAGGCACGTCTCATAGTTGACTTGACCTCAGTGCAGGAGATCTCGATTCAGCCTCTGCAGAGTGGGCCTGCCGTGCCCTCGGTCCCAAACCTCACGCTAGCTTGTGTTTTCAGACTTCCTTCCTCACACTCCTGGCAAACAAGCCCTCCGGACTAGAAACTCCAGAACCACAACCCAGCCCAGTGTCTGCCCAACGGAAGAAAAACGTTTCCCTGTGGGGCTCTCCAGAAAACCCAGATGAGGATCAACCTGCTCGGGCCTCGACGGTACCCGAACTGGATAGGCTGCTCTGGGCACTCATGCTCTGCCTGACACAGCCTGAAGCCAGACGTCCAGACAGACAAGGAGACAGCTGGCCGCACACCCAGCACTTCGGACACGCCATGGTCTTATGCCGTCACCTCATCCTAACCTTGGTTTTCAGATATCTGAACCTAGACATTATATCAATTCTCAACACAGCTGGGTATAGCAAGCACAAAACAGATCTCCTCCTTCCCCATGGCTGTCAATCTTGCTCTTGGCATGGAGTCACACCTTCAGGGTGGGAGAAACCTTCATGGCCCCTGATGCCACGCCCAAACTTGAGTGCTGCTTGGGCAGAAATTCACACTGTGACCCTCAGCATGAGCCCCATGTCAAAGAAAGGCCTGTCAGGGCCTGGACCAAGAGCCCACATATGGGGCTTGCCAAGCCCCTATGCACCCAATCCTCACCACGGTTTGAATTTTCCAGTCGCCCCGCCCGTACCTGGAGCTCTGCTCTGGAATCCCTTTCTTGGAGAGACCCATGAGCCAGACAACACGACTCCACCCTTCCCACAAAATGACCCCAAACTCTTGGGAGCTGGGACAAATCCCCAGAGAGGGATACTCGTCCACAGTACCTGAGGCCACCGCTCCAATCCATGGCTATCCCGGACACAACATCCAGAGACAAAAGCCTGAAGGAACGCCTCCCACTCGCCCTTGTTTCAGAGGCCCAGGAGCTCCCTCTCGGGCTGTACATCCGGCCTGCCATACCCTAGGCGCCACTCATAAGCTGAGTTTGTGTATTCAGACTTCTGTGCCCACAGCCTGGACCCACACAACATCCAGGCTAGGGCCTCTGGACCAAACAGCGAAAGATTGTGCCAGCCCTCTCCAAGGAAAATGTGCCCAATCCATTGACCACAACCCTACAGGTTAGGGAAAATCTCCAAGGTCCCTGAGGCCATCAACAGTATAGGCCACCCTGGACTAAGAGGGGCTCTCTGACACCAGCGGAGCAACTATCTCCACTTAGACTCTCAGATAGTGTCCCCAGAGACAGAAGGTTGAAATGGACAGGCCCCCAGGCCCTAATCTGACCCTTAGCTTTGGTTTCCATGTTTCCGTTCTCAGAGCACTGTTTTCGTGGACCAGCACATGGGGCTTTTCTGAGGCACCAAACCAAACCTCTCTCATCTCCACATGGGCAGCTTTCTTACTGGGATGTATCAAACACTTCAGGTAGGAGAGTTCCGCAGGGCCACTGAACAACCAGCACATTCCGAGGTCTCCATGGACCCAAATGCACATTATGACGCATCCTCAGGAGAGGCCATTTCAACTCAGCCCCCTGGGTCGCGTGTTCCAGAGGCAGCAGATCAAACATATCTTGTCGCTAATAGCCAATGGGAATGCGAGGCATGCTGTACAGGGATCCATCCTTCGAACCCTGCTCTCCAGTCCTTCCATATGGTATGTCCTGGAGCCATACAACAGGACTCGAATGTCCCGCAGAAGGAAACCTTGTGGTTTGGTGCAACCTCCAAACTCAGCGTGGAAAACTTCCTTGGCCTCATGAGGCCCCCACTTCATGAAGGTGCCATCATGGACACATACTCCAGCCTCAGCCAACGTCTGATCCTCAGCCTGACTTCAGATGCAGGAGATTTTGATTCAGCCTCTGCAGAGTGGGCCTGCTCTGCCCTTGGCTCCAATCCTCACACTAGCTTGTGTTTTCAGACTTCCGTCCTCACACTCCTGGCCCACAAACCCTCCCTACTGGGAATTCTGGGGCCACAGTGAAGCACTGTGCCTGCCTCCCAGGAGAAAAACATTGTCTATGGCGCTTCCCAGAAACCCCAAATGAGGATCAAACTGCTTGGCCCTCGGCAACACCCCAATTGCATAGGCTACCTTAAACAGTGATGCTCTGTCGCAAATAGCCTGAGCCCAGACCTTCCAACAGACACCGACACAGCTGGCTGCACACCCAGCACATTGGACCCGCCACTGCCTTAGGCCACCATCCATTCCCAACCTGGGTTTTCAGTCATCGGAACCTAGACCTTATCTCCAATCCCTGCACAGGGGGGAACCTGATGCACAAGTCAGAACCCATCCTTCCCCATGGCAAGAAACCTTGCTGCTGGCAGTGAGTCAAACCTTCAGTGTAGGAGAAAACGGCATGGCCCATGAGGCCACGCCCAAGCGTGAGGGCCGCCTTGGGCACAAACACACATTGTGACCCTCAGCGTGAGTACCTTATTCAAGTAACGCCTCTCAGTGACTGGACCAAGAGCCCGCATATGTGGCTTGCCATGGCCATAGGCACCCAGGACTAACTAGAGGGTGTGTATTCCAGTTGAGTGAACCCACTGCTGTGCTCTAAAGTCCCTCTCCTGGGGGGTCCCCTGTGGCAGAAAACAGTACTCTTCATTCCCACTCCCTGCCTCTGAGACAACCCCTACCCTGACCAGACACTGTACACGCAACACCCAGAGACAAAATCCTGAGTGACTGCCTCCCACTTGCCCTACTTTGATTTCCAGAGTATCTCCCCTCACGGACTAGAGATCAGGCCTGCCATTACATTGGCCCCTAGCTGAGCCAAGTTTGCTTTTACAGACATCTGTCCCCACAGCCCTGGCAAACACAGCCTCTAGGCTGGGTCCTCTGGAGCCATACCACAGGACCGTGCCTGCTCTCTCCTGGGAAACTGTGTCCATTCCTTTGGCCACACACCTCCAGAATATGAGAAACCTCAAGGCCTCCGAGGACATCCCACTACTGGGAGCCTCACTGGACTCACAGGGGCATTCGGACACAAGCTGAGCAGCTACATCCATGAATGCATGCACACAGATGTCAACAGAGATAGAAGGTTGAGCCGGACAGGCCTTTAGGCCGTAGTCTCAACTCTTGCTTTGGTTTCCAGGTGTCACTCCTCAGAGGCTTTGGTTCGAAGAACAGGGTATGGGGCTTTCCTGAGGCATGGAACAGAACTCCTCTCGTCTCCACATGGGAAGTTTCCTTGTTGGAGCCGTGTCAAACACCTCATGTTGGAGAAACCTGCAGAGTCCCTGAGCCACCTCTACATTCCAAGGTCTTCCAGGCCACCAAGTCATAGTAGGACTCATCTTCAGGCGAGTCCATTTCAACTCTCCCCTCTGGGTAGCTCACCCAGGAGCCCGCAGATTGAGCCTGCCTTGTCCTGACTAAAGAGTGGGAATATGAGGTGGCGTTCCCAGGCATCCATGCTTAGACACCTGCTCTCGAGTCTTTCCATAAGGGGCCTCTTGGAACCATGCAATAGGACTCGACTGTCGTGCAGAAGGTATCCTTCAGTTTTGGAGCAGTTCACAAATCCCATCGTAGGCAAAACTTTCTGGCCTCATGAAGCCCCCACACCCTTCAGGAAGAGGCCATGCTGCACAAGAACTCTAGCCTGAGGCACGTCTCATAGTTGACATGACCTCAGTGCAGGAGATCTCGATTCAGCCTCTGCAGAGTGGGCCTGCCGTGCCCTCGGTCCCAAACCTCACGCTAGCTTGTGTTTTCAGACTTCCTTCCTCACACTCCTGGCAAACAAGCCCTCCGGACTAGGAACTCCGGAACCAAAACCCAGCCCAGTGTCTGCCCAACGGAAGAAAAGCGTTTCCCTGTGGGGCTCTCCAGAAAACCCAGATAAGGATCAACCTGCTCGGGCCTCGACGGTACCCGAACTGGATAGGCTGCTCTGGGCACTCATGCTCTGCCTGACACAGCCTGAAGCCAGACGTCCAGACAGACAAGGAGACAGCTGGCCGCACACCCAGCACTTCGGACACGGCATGGTCTTATGCCATCACCTCATCCTAACCTTGGTTTTCAGATATCTGAACCTAGACATTATATCAATTCTCCACACAGCTGGGTATAGCAAGCACAAAACATAACTCCTCCCCATGGCTGTCAAGCTTGCTCTTGACATGGAGTCACACCTTCAGGGTGGGAGAAACCTTCATGGCCCCTGATGCCACGCCCAAACTTGAGTGCTGCTTGGGCACAAATTCACACTGTGACCCTCAGCATGAGAACCATGTCAAAGAAAGGCCTGTCAGGGCCTGGACCAAGAGCCGACATATGGGGCTTGCCAAGCCCCTATGCAGCCAATCCTCACCACGGTTTGAATTTTCCAGTCGCCCCGCCCGTACCTGGAGCTCTGCTCTGGAATCCCTTTCTTGGAGAGACCCATGAGCCAGACAACACGACTCCACCCTTCCCACAAAATGACCCCAAACTCTTGGGAGCTGGGACCAATCCCCAGAGATGGATACTCGTCCACAGTACCTGAGGCCACCACTCCAATCCATGGCTATCCCGGACACAACATCCAGAGACAAAAGCCTGAAGGAACGCCTCCCACTCGCCCTTGTTTCAGAGGCCCAGGAGCTCCCTCTCGGGCTGTACATCCGGCCTGCCATACCCTAGGCGCCACTCATAAGCTGAGTTTGTGTATTCAGACTTCTGTGCCCACAGCCTGGAACCACACAACATCCAGGCTAGGGCCTCTGGACCAAACAGCGAAAGATTGTGCCTGCCCTCTCCAAGGAAAGTGTGCCCAATCCATTGACCACAACCCTACAGGTTAGGGAAAAGCTCCAAGGTCCCTGAGGCCATCAATAGTATAGGCCACCCTGGACTAAGAGGGGCTCTCTGACACCAGCGGAGCAACTATCTCCACTTAGACTCTCAGACAGTGTCCCCAGAGACAGAAGGTTGAAATGGACAGGCCCCCAGGCCCTAATCTGAACCTTAGCTTTGGTTTCCATGTTTCCGTTCTCAGAGGACTGTTTTCGTAGACCAGCCCCTGAGGCTTTTCTGAGGCACCAAACCAAAGATCTCTCATCTCCACATGGGCAGCTTTCTTACTGGGATGTATCAAACACTTCAGGTAGGAGAGTTCCGCAGGGCCACTGAACAACCAGCACATTCCAAGGTCTCCATGGACCCAAACGCACATTATGACGCATCCTCAGGAGAGGCCATTTCATCTCAGCCCCCTGGGTAGCGTGCCCCAGAGGCAGCAGAACAAACATATTTTGTCGCTAATGGCCAAGGGGAATGCGAGGCATGCTGTACAGGGATCCATCCTTCGAACCCTGCTCTCCAGTCCTTCCATATGGTATGTCCTGGAGTCAGGAAACAGGACTCTAATGTCCCGCAGAAGGAAACCTTGTGCTTTGGGGCATCCTCCAAACTTAGCGTGGGAACACTTCCTTGGCTTCATGATGCCCCCGCTTCTAGAAGGTGCCATCATGGACACATGCTCCAGCCTCAGCCAACGTCTGATCCTCAGCCTGACTTCAGATGCAGGAGATTTTGATTCAGCCTCTGCAGATTGGGCCTGCTCTGCCCTTGGCTCCAATCCTCACCCTAGCTTGTGTTTTCAGACTTCCGTCCTCACACTCCTGGCCCACAAACCCTCCCTACTGGGAATTCTGGGGCCACACTGAAGCACTCTTCCTGCCTCCCAGGAGAAAAACATTGTCTATGGTGCTGCACAGAAACGGCAAATGAGGATCAAACTGCTTGGCCCTCGGCAACACCCCAATTGCATAGGCTACCTTAAACACTGATGCTCTGTCGCAAAAGCCTGAGCCCAGACCTTCCAACAGACACCGACACAGCTGGCTGCACACCCAGCACATTGGACTCGCCACTGCCTTAGGCCACCATCCATTCCCAACCTGGGTTTTCAGTCAGCGGAACCTAGACCTTATCTCCAATCCCTGCACAGGGGGAACCTGATGCACAAGTCAGAACCCCTCATTCCCCATGGCAAGAAATCTTGCTGCTGGCAGTGAGTCAAACCTTCAGTGTAGGAGAAAACGGCATGGCCCATGAGGCCACGCCCAAGCGTGAGGGCCGCCTTGGGCACAAACACACATTGTGACCCTCAGCGTGAGTACCTTATTCAAGTAACGCCTCTCAGTGACTGGACCAAAAGCCGGCATATTTGGCTTGCCTTGCCCATAGGCACCCAGGACTAACTAGATGGTTTGTATTCCAGGTGAGGGAACCCATTGCTGTGCTCTAGAGTCCCTCTCCTGGGGGGTCCCCTGTGGCAGAAAACAGTACTCTTCCCTTCCCACAGAATGAACCCAAACACTTGGGAGCTTGGACAATTCCCCGAGGGGAAGGCTGTTCCTCGGCCCCTGAAGCAACCCCTACCATGAACGGCCACTGTGAACGCAACACCCAGATACAAAAGCCTGAGCGACTGCCTCTCACTTGCTCTCCTTTGATATCCAGAGGATCTCCCCTCACGGGTTGGAGATCAGGCCTGCCATTACCTTGGCCCCTAGCTGAGCCAAGTTTGCTTTTTCAGCCATCTGACCCCACAGCCCTGGCAAACACAGCCTCTAGGCTGGGTCCTCTGGAGCCATTCCACAGGACTATGCCTCCTGTCTCCTAGGTAACTGTGTGCATTCTTTTGGCCAAACACCTCCAGAATATGAGAAACCTCAAGGCCCCCGAGGACATCCCACTACTGGGAGCCTCACTGGACTCACAGGGGCATTCGGACACAAGCTGAGCAGCTACCTCCACGAAGGCATGAACACAGATGTCAACAGAGATAGAAGGTTTAGCAGGACAGGCCCTTAGACCCTAATCTCAACTCTTGCGTGGTTCCCAGGTGTCACTCCTCAGAGGCTTTGGTTCGAAGAACATGGTATGGGGCTTTCCTGAGGCACTGAACAGAACTCCTCTCGTCTACACATGGGAAGTTTCCTTGTTGGAGCAGTGTCATACACCTCATGTTGGAGAATCCTACAGAGTCCCTGAGCCACCTCCACATTCCAAGGTCTCCCAGGCCACCAAGCCACAGTAGGACTCATCTTCAGGAGAGTCCATTCCAACTTTCCCCTCTGGGTAGCTCACCCAGGAGCCCGCAGATTGAGCCTGCCTTGTCCTGACTAAAGAGTGGGAATATGAGGTGGCGTTCCCAGGCATCCATGCTTAGACACCTGCTCTCGAGTCTTTCCGTATGGGGCCTCTGGGAACCATCCAATAGGACTCGACTGTCGTGCAGAAGGAAACCTTGAGGTTTAGAGCAGTTCACAAATCCCATCGTAGGCAAACTTCCCTGGCCTCATGTAGCCCCCACACCCTCAGGAAGAGGCCATGCTGGACAAAAACTCTAGCCTGAGGCACGTCTCATGGTTGACATGACCTCAGTGCAGGAGATCTCGATTCAGCCTCTGCAGAGTGGCCCTGCCGTGCCCTCGGTCCCAAACCTCATGGTAGCTTGTGTTTTCAGACTTCCTTCCTCACACTCCTGGCAAACAAGCCCTCCGGACTAGGAACTCCAGAACCACAACCCAGCCCAGTGTCTGCCCAATGGAAGAAAAACGTTTCCCTGTGGGGCTCTCCAGAAAACCCAGATGAGGATCAACCTGCTCGAGCCTCGATGGTACCCGATCTGGATAGGCTCCTCAGGGCACTCTTGCTCTGTCTGACACAGCCTGAAGCCAGACGTCCAGACAGACAAGGAGACAGCTGGCCGCACACCCAGCACTTCGGACACGCCATGGCCTTATGCCGTCACCTCTTCCTAACCCTGGTTTTCAGATATCTGAACCTAGACATTATATCAATTCTCCACACAGCTGGGTATCGCAAGCCCAAAACAGAACTCCTCCTTCCCCATGGCTGTCAAGCTTGCTCTTGGCATGGAGTCACACCTTCAGGGTGGGAGAAACCTTCATGGCCCCTGATGCCACGCCCAAACTTGAGTGCTGCTTGGGCACAAATTCACACTGTGACCCTCAGCATGAGCCCCATGTCAAAGAAAGGCCTGTCAGGGCCTGGACCAAGAGCCCACATATGGGGCTTGCCAAGCCCCTATGCACCCAATCCTCACCAGGTTTTGAGTTTTCCAGTCGCCCCACCTGTACCTGGGGCTCTGCTCTTGAATCCCTTTCTTGGAGAGACCCATGAGCCAGACAACACGACTCCACCCTTCCCACAAAATGACCCCAAACTCTTGGGAGCTGGGACAAATCCCAAGAGAGGGATACCTCTCCACAGTCCCTAAGGCCACCCCTCCAATCCACGGCTATCCCGGACACAACATCCAGAGACAAAAGCCTGAAGGAATGCCTCCCACTCGCCCTTGTTTCAGAGGCCCAGGAGCTCCCTCTCGGGCTGTACATCAGGCCTGCCATACCGTAGGCGCCACTCTTATGCTCAGTTTGTGTTTTCAGACTTCTGTGTTCACAGCCTGGACACACACAACCTCCAGGCGAGGGCCTCTGGAGCCACAGCGAAAAATTGTGCCTGCCCTCTCCAAGGAAAGTGTGCCCAATCCATTGACCACAACCCTAGAGGTTAGGGAAAAGCTCCAAGCCCCTGAGGCCATCAATAGTGGAGGCCACCCTGGACTAAGAGGGGTTCTCTGACACCAGCGGAGCAACTATCTCCACTTAGACACTCAGACAGTGTCCCCAGAGACAGAAGGTTGAAATGGACAGGCCCCCAGGCCCTAATCTGAACCTTAGCTTTGGTTTCCATGTGTCCGTCCTCAGAGGACTGTTTTCGTAGACCAGCACACGGGGCTTTTCTGAGGCACCAAACCAAACCTCTCTCGTCTCCACATGGGGAGCTTTCTTACTGGGGATGTATCAAACCCTTCAGGTAGGAGAGTTCCGCAGGGCCACTGAACAACCAGCACATTCCAAGGTCTCCATGGACCCCAAACGCACATTATGACGCATCCTCAGGAGAGGCTTTTTCAACACAGCCCCCGGGGTAGCGTGCCCCAGAGGCAGCAGATCAAACATATCTTGTTGCTTATGGTCAAGGGGAATGCGAGGCATGCTGTACAGTGATCCATCCTTCGAACCCTGCTCTCCAGTCCTTCCGTATGGTATGTCCTGGAGCCATGCACAGGACTTGAATGTCCCGCAGAAGGAAATCTTGTGGTTTGGGGCAACCTCCAAACTCAGCGTGGGAAAACCTCCTTGGCCTCATGAGGCCCCCGCTTCATGAAGGTGCCATCATGGACACATACTCCAGTCTCAGCCAACGTCTGATCCTCAGCCTGACTTCAGATGCAGGAGATTTTGATTCAGCCTCTGCAGAGTGGGCCTGCTCTGCCCTTGGCTCCAATCCTCACACTAGCTTGTGTTTTCAGACTTCCGTCCTCACACTCCTGGCCCACAAACCCTCCCTACTGGGAATTCTGTGGCCACAATGAAGCACTCTGCCTCCCTCCCAGGAGAAAAACATTGTCAATGGCGCTGCCCAGAAACCCCAAATGAGGTTCAAACTGCTTGGCCCTCGGCAACACCCCAATTGCATAGGCTACCTTAAACACTGATGCTCTGTCGCAAAAGCCTGAGCCCAGACCTTCCAACAGACACCGACACAGCTGGCTGCACACCCAGCACATTGGACCCGCCACTGCCTTAGGCCACCATCCATTCCCAACCTGGGTTTTCAGTCATCGGAACCTAGACCTTATCTCCAATCCCTGCACAGGGGGGAACCTGATGCATAAGTCAGAACCCCTCCTTCCCCCTGGCAAGAAACCTTGCTGCTGGCCGTGAGTCAAACCTTCAGTGTAGGAGAAAACGGCAAACCTGCCGGGCCTCATGAAGCCCCCATATCCTTCAGGGAGAGGCCATCATGGTCAAAAACTCTAGCTTGAAGCACGTCTCATAGTAGACATGACCGCAATGCAGGAGATCTTGATTCAGCCTCTGCAGAGTGGCCTGCCGTGCCCTCGGTCCCAAACCTCACGCTAGCTTGTGTTTTCAGACTTCCTTCCTCACACTCCTGGCAAACAATCCCTCCAGAGTAGGAATTGCAGAACCACAAGCCTGCCCAGTTACTGCCCACCGGTAGAAAACGTTTCCTTGTGGGGCTTTCCATAAAACCCAGATGAGGATCAACCTGCTCTTGCCTCGACGGCACTCAGATTTGATAGGCTGCTCTGGTCACTAATGCTCTGCCTTTCACAGCCTGATGCCAGACGTCCAGACAGGCAAGGAGACAGCTGGCCACCCACCTAGCACTTCTGACACGCCATGGTCTTATGCCGTTATCTCTTCCTTACCTTGGTTTTCCGATATCTAAACCCAGATATTATATCAATTCCCCACACAGTGGCATCTGAAGCACAAATCAGAACTCCTTCTTCCCCATGGCTGTAAGGCTTGCTCTTGGCATGGAGTCACACCTTCAGGGTGGGAGAAACCTTCATTTCCCCTGAAACCACGCCCAAACTTGAGTGCTGCCTTGGGCACAAATTCACTCTGTGACCCACAGCATGAGCCCAATATCAAAGAAAGGCCTGTCAGGGCCTTGACCAAGAGCCCTCATATGGGGCGTGCCAAGCCCCTATACACCCAATCCTCACCAGTGTTTGAGTTTTCCAGTCTCCCCCCTGTTCCTGGGGCTCTGCTCTGGAATCACTTTCTTGGAGAGACACATGAGCCAGACAACAGGACTCCACCCTTCCCACAAAATGACCCCAAACTCCTGTTAGCTGGGACAAATCCCCAGAGAGGTTACTCGTCCACAGTCACTGAGGCCACCCCCTACAATCCACGGCTATCCTGGACGCATCCAGAGACAAAAGCCTGAAGGAATCTCGCCCTTGATTCACAAGCCAAGAGGCTCACTCTTTATCTGTACATCCGGCCTGCCATACCCTCGGTACCACTCATAAGCTGAGTTTTTGTTTTCAGACTTATGTGCCACAGCCTGGACCCACACACCCTCCAGGCTAGGGCATCTGGAGCCACAGTGAAAGATTGTGCCTGCCATCTCCAAGGAAAGTGTGCCCAATCCATTGACCACAACACTACAGGTTAGGGAAAAGTTCCAAGGCCCCTGAGGCCATCCTGATAGTGTAGGCTACCCTGGACTAAAAGGGGCACTCTGACACCAGCTGAGCCATTATCACCACTTAGACTTTCAGACAGTGTCCCCAGAGACAGAAGATTGAAATGGACAGGCCCTTAGGCCCTAATATGAACCTTAGCTTTAGTTTTCATGTGTCTGTCCTCAGAGGACTGGTTTCTTATAACAGCATATTAGGTTTTTCTGAGGCTCCAAACCAAACCTCTCTCGTCTCCACATGGAGTGCTTTCTTACTGGATCTGTATCAAACCCTTCTGGTCGGAGAATTCCGCAGGGCCACAGTACAACCATCACATTCCAAGGTCTCCATGGACAGAAACCCACATTATGACGCATCCTCAGGAGAGGCCATTTCAACTCAGCCCACTGGTTAGCTTGCCCCAGAGCCAGCAGAACAAATATATCTTGTCGTTAATGGCCAAAGGGAATGCGAGGCATGTTGTTCAGGGATCCATCCTTTGAACCCTCCTCTTCAGTCCTTCCGTATGGTATGTACTGGAGCCATTCAACAGGACTCGACTGTCTCGCAGAAGGAAACCTTGTGGTTTGTGGCAACCTCCAAACTCAGCGTGGGAAAACTTCGTTGGCCTCATGAGGCACCTGCTTCATGAAGGTGCCATCAAAGGCACAATCCAACCTCAGGCAATGTCTGATCCTCAGCCTGACTTCAGATGCATGAGATATCCTTTCAGCCTTTGCAGAGTGGGCCTGCTCCCAACCTCACCCTATGTTTTGTTTTCAGACTCTACCCTAGCACTCCTGGCCCAAAAGCCCTCATGATTGGGAATTCTGGTTCCAGAACGAAGCACTCTGCCTGCCCCCCAAAGAAAAACATTGTCTATGGCATTGCTCAGAAACCCCAAATGAAAATCAACCTGCTCAGCCCTCGGCAACACCCCAATTGCATAGGCTACCCTAAACACTATGCTCTGTCTTACATAGCCTGAGCCCAGACCTTGTGAGAGACATTGAGACAGTTGGCTTCACACACAGCACATCGAACCTGCCATGGGTTAGGCCATTTCATCCGTTCCCATTGACCTGGGTGTCTTCCTGGAGGTATATTCTGAGGCTGTGTCAGACTATGCATTTATCTGGAGCTTCCTATGGAATTGGGGTGGTATTAGGGGCCTTGCAATTTTCTCTTAATCTGGTGGGTTGGGAAACTGAGACAGGCTGACATTCCTTGGGAGAGCTGGCCCAGTGCTGTTGTGTGTTCCTGGAGGCCCCATCCTGGAGGGCATATGGGTCAGGACTCTGGGTCCAAAGTCTTCAGACACAAACTCGGGTAAGAGTTAAGCTCGAGGTGATGGCAGACCCAATCTGCAGACCCTGAGCGAAGCATCTCCAGATATGAAATTCGGACGGCTGTGAGGCAGGAGCACAGTCTTTTCTGTCTGACTTGTTTGTCTATGATGACCACGAAATGGAGGGGTGGCCTCATGGGTCCATGTGAGATTCTACCTCTCTGGGAATTCTGCTCGGCACCCAAGAGTTTGGTGTATTTCCGGGGGATGGGAGGAGCGCAGTTTTCTGAGTCAGGGATCCCGTCCAAACAGCCATTCCAGAGATGGGTCCTGGGTTCTGGAGCCTGGATCACCGCAACAAGGCTTAGGATTTGGGCCTAGGGTCCTGCTCTATGTTTTCCTGGTACAGCTCCCGAGTGTTCTTGTTGGAAATGGGTCTCATTCTGAGGGTCACAATGCCTGTTTTTGCCCAGATGCCCATGCTGAGTGGGTGTGACCTCATGGGCTATGCACTTGGCTCCCACTCTGAGGGTTGGACTGCCATCTCAACATTCAGTTTTCCTGCCATGGGGAAGGAGGTGTACTTTTTTATGCTTCAGGTTCCCCCATGGGCAGGAATTTGAGCTAAGTTCTGGGACAGGTGCCTGAATACCCAGTTCACTTTGAGATGAGGTCCTCGGGCCAAGGCAGGACCCACCTGCAGAAAATGAGGCCTGCTTTCTGGGTGGCTGTCAGGAGCTCGGGCTCGAGCTGTGTCAGACAGAACATTCGTGGAGAGTACGGCCTATGATATTGGGGTGCTTTTGAGAGCTGTGCAACTGGATCCTCATGGGGGATTTTTGCACAGACCCTTTCTTCACTTCTTCTATCTGGTGAGCAGGCAGATGGCTGCATTACGGCTCCAGAATATCCAAGTTGGAGGGTTTGCAGGCGAGGAGTGTGAGGACAGAAGTATGAAAACATAAGCTACGGTTACGCTCAGTGCCGAGCACATGTCTATTCCAATGTACAGCAGTTGTTTCGAGATCTTCAGCACCTGGGCGAGGGGAAGATGTCTGCTCACGCTGGAGTTTGTATCCATGATGGCCAACAAATGGTGGGGAGGCCTCAAGAATTCTTGGAGGTTTTTCCAAGCTGGAGCTTGTGAGCTGCTCCAAACATCAAGGTGTCCTACTAAGGGACAGCAGAAGTCTTCTTACAGGGCTCCAGGGTCCCCCATATGGAAGATTCGATAGCAATGCTCTCTGAATGGAGGCCTGGGAAGCCAATCTCTTGTTACCATTGCAGCTGAGGAACAGGGTAAGCTTGAACAAATGACACTGATTTCAAGTTCCAAGTGATTTGCGTTGATGGAAGTTCTCAGTCTAACAGGTCCCAATGCTGCTTGGTGTCCAGGGAGACCTTAGAATGTGGTGGCGGCTCTCTGACCATTGAGGATTCTCTATCCTTAGGATTAGACCCAGTACCCAGGAGCCAGGTTTCCTTCTTGGGACAGGAGGTGTGCTCTTGTATGGCTCACGGACCACAGGTTGGACCATATGCTTGAATTTCCAGAACAGACCTCTAGGGAGAGAGACCTCAAAACATAAGCTAGGGTTCTGATGAGGTTTTAGGGCCATGGAAGTTTCAATCTTCGGACTAAGTGCCATTGGCCTGCATGTCATCCTGGAGGTAGGTGCTGAGGCTGTGTCAGGCTGTGCACTTTTTGCAGAGTGGCCTATGATATTGGGGTGCAGTCAGGGGCCTTGCAGTTTTCTCCTAATCTGGACATTTTGGGAAACTGAGATGGGCAGGGTTTCCTCAGGAGAGCAGGGCCAGTGATGTCATGTGTTTCTCGAGGACCCATCCTGGAGGTCATGTGTGTCAGGACTTTGGGACCAAAGACTTTAGACACAACCTCGCATAAGAGATAGGAGTGAGGTGTTGGCAGTCCGAATCTGAAGACCCTGAGGGAAGCTCCTCGGGATTTGAAATTCAGGTGGCTGGGAGGGAGGAGCACAGGCTTTTCTCTCTGGATTTTGTGTCTAGGATGGCCACTAAATGGAGGGGTGAACTCATGTGTCCATGGGATATTCTTCCACTCTAGTGATTCTGCTTGGCACCCAAGAGTTTGATTTCTTTCTGGGGAAGAGGAAAAGACTGTATTCCATCTCTGGGATCCTGTCCAAACAGGGATTCCAGAGATGGGTTCTGGGTCCAGACACTGGGAAAACTTAACCAAAGCTTCGATTTGGGTTCCTGGTCCTGATCCCAAGGGGGATCTTTGGAAAGGGGTCTCATTCTGAGGGTCACAATGCCTGTTTGTGCCCAGCTGCCCATCCTGTGTAGGCGTGGTCTCATGGACCATGCACCTGGTTCCCACTCAGGGTTGTACAGCCATCTCAACATTCAGTTTTCTGGCCATGGGGAAGGAGGAGCACTCTTTTGTGCTTCCGAGTCCCCTATGGGCAGGAATTTGAGCTAAGTCTGGGACAGGTACCTGAATATCCAGGTTGCTTCAAGATGATGGCCTCGGGCCAAGGTTGGACCCACCTGGAGGATATGGGGCCCACTATCTGGGTGGCTGACAGGAGGTCGGGGATCAGGCGATGTCAGACAGACAATTTATGCAGAGGTCGGTCTATTATATTGGGGTGCCATTGAGGGCCGTGCAGGAGGATCCTCATGTGGGTTTCTGCGAAGACCCATAGGGCACTTCTTCTTTCTGGTGGGCAGGCAGAAAGCTGCACTGTGGCTTCAGAATTCCCAATATGGAGGGCTTGTAGGCGAGGAGTGTGAAGACAGAAGTCTGAAAACACAAGCCACGGATAAGCTCAGTGCCGACCACAGGACCATTCCATTGTGCAGTGGTTGTTTCGAGATTTCCAGCAGCTGAGTATGGGCGAGGGTCAGATGTCTGCTCACGCTGGGTTTGCATCCATGATGGTCAACGAATTGTGGGGTGGCCTCAAGAATTCTTGGAGATTTTCCCAAGCAGGACCTTGTGAGCTGCTCCAAACAGCAAGGTGTCCTACTGTGGGACAGGGGAAGTCCGCTTACAAGGCTCCAGGGTCCCCCATATAGAAAGATTCGACAGCAGAGGTCTCTGAATGGGGGCCTGGGAAGTCTTCCTTGCATGACCATTGTAGCTGAGAAACATTGCAGGCTTGATCTGCTGGTTTTTGTTCAAATTTCCAAGTGATCTAAGTTGACGGATGTTCTCAGTCTAATGAGTCACAATGCTGCTTGGTGTCCAGGGAGACCTTAGAATGTGGTGGTGAGGGTGCCTGGGTGGCTCAATGGGCTAAGCCGCTGCCTTCGGCTCAGGTCATGATCTCAGGGTCCTGGGATTGAGTCCCGCATCGGGCTCTCTGCTCAGCAGGGAGCCTGCTCCTTCCTCTCTCTCTCTCTGCCTTCCTCTATGCCTACTTGTGATCTCTCTCTGTCAAATAAATAAATAAAATCTATATAAAAAAAAGAATGTGGTTGTGGGTCTGTGGCCATGCAGGATTCTCCTACCTGAGGGTTAGACCCAGTTCCCAGGAGCCAGGTTCCCTTCTCGGGACAGGAGGGGTTCTCTTGTATGGCTCAGGGACCACATGTCGGATCATATGTTGGATTTCAAGACCAGGCCTCTGGGCACAGAGGCCTGAATATCTAGGCTAGGGTTCTTATGAGGTTGTAGGGGCATGTCATCCTCAACCTCGGACTTAGGGACTGTGACCTGTGAGTCTTCCTGGAGGTAGATGCTCAGGCTGTGTCAGGCTGTGCATTTTTTCCAGAGTGGCCTATGAAATTGGGGTGGGCTCAGGGGCCTTGCAGGCTTTTCCTAATCTGGAGGGTTTGTGCAACTGAGACGGCAGAATTTCATCCAGAGATCAGGCCCAGTGATGTAGTGTGGTTCTGTCAGCCCCATCCTGCAGGGAATGTGGTTAAGGGCTCTGGGACCAAAGTCTTCAGACACAAAATTGTGTATCAATTAGGAGGGAGGTGATGGCAGCCCCGATCTGCAGACGCTGAGGGCAGCTCCTCAGGATTTGAAATTCGTGTGGCTGGGAGGCAGGAGCAAAGACTTTTCTGTCTGGATTGTGTCTAGGATGGCCTTGGAATGGTGGGGTGTCCTCATGTGTCCATGGAATATTCTACCTCTCTGGGGATTCTGCCCAGCACCCAAGAGTTTGGTGTCTCACTGGGAAGGAGAGAGCGTGGTTTACTGTTTCAGGGTTTCTGTCAACACAGGGATTCCAGAGATGGGTTATAGGTCCCTGTGCCTGGATAACCCTACAAAGGCTTAGTATTTGGGCCTAGAGGCTTGACTGCCTGGCTCTGTGGGGCTTTGGTTCAGCTCCCATGGAGACCTGTTGGAAATGGATCTCAGGGTAAGGGTCACAATGCCTGTTTGTGCCCAGATGCCCATCCTGAGTGGGCATTGGCTCTTGTTCCATGCACCTGGATCCCAATATGAGGGTTGGACCACCATATCAACATTTAATTTTCCTTCTATGAGGAAGGAGAAGTACTCTTTTGTGCTTCAGATTCCCCCATGCACAGTAATTTGAGCTATGTTCTGGGACTGGTACGTGAATAACCAGGTTGGTTTGAGATGAAGGACTCAGGTCAAGGCAGGTCACACCTGCCAGATATGGGTCCCGCTATCTAGGTGGCTACCAGGAGGTCGGGGCTCGAGCTGTGTCAGACAAAGCATTAGTTCACAAGGTGGCCTATGATATTGTGGTGCTATAGATGGCTGTGCTGGTGGAATCTTATATGGAGTTTCACACAGACCCATAGGGCGCCTCTTTTTTCTGGTGGGCAGGCAGAAGGCTGCATTGTGGCTCCCAAATTCCCAATATGGGGGACTTGAAGGCGAGGAGTGTGAGAACAGAAGGCAGAAAACACAATCTATGCTTAATCTCAGTGCCGAGAACATGGCCGTTCCAATGTGCAGTGGTTTTTTTCGAGATCTCCAGCATCTGAGTACAGGCGAGGGTCAGATGTCTGCTCATGATAGAGTTTGTATCTATCGTGGCCAACAAATGAAATATCCAGCACCTGAGTTAAGGTGGATTTCAGATGTTTACGCACACTGGAGTTTGTGTCTCTGATGACCGAATGGAGGAGTGGCATCAAGAGGCTGATGCATGTGAGATGCTCCAAACAGCAAGGTTGTTTTTTCTACTGGACAGTTAGAGTCTGGTATGTTTTCTGCAGGGCCCCCCATGTGAAAAGTATGGGTAGCAGAGCCCTTCCACATGGATGCCTGGAAAGCACACCTCCATTGACCAATGCAGCTGAGGAACATGCAGGTTCTTTACGGTGCTTCTGGGGCGAAGCACCAAGGTCTTGAGTTGACATGGAATCTCTTGAAGATGGGTCACAATGCTGTTTTTTTTTTACCAGGTAGATCTTAGAATGTGTTGGTGGCTAAGGTGCCTGCAGGATTCTCCTACCCTGAGGGTTTAACACAGGTCGAAGAGCACGGTTACCTTCTGGGGACAGGAGATGTAGTGTTTTGTGGCTCAGGGACCACATGCCGTATCATAAGTTCCTATTCAAGAACAGGCCTCTGAAGACAGATGCCCGACAACCTAATCTAGGGTTCCAATGAGTCCCAGGGGCATGAGAGGTTCAATCTTCAGACTTAGGACAGTTGACTTGGGTGTCTGCCAGGATGTAGGTGATCAGGGAGTTTCAGACTGTGCACTTATGTCCAGAGTAACCTCCAATATTGGGGTGGACACAGGGGCCTTGAATGTTTCAACCAACTCTGGAGGGTTTGGTTAACTGACATGCACAATTTCCATGGGGATGGCAAGCACAGTCCTGTGGTGTGGCTCCAGAGACTCCACCCTGGAGGGCATGTGAGCCATGGTTCTGGGAGGGAAGTCTGCAAACACAAACTTGGGTTAGGTTTAGTGGCTAGGTTATCGCAGGGCAATGTGTAGACCTGGAAGGCTACTCGTCAGGAACAGTAACTGGAATGACCCGAAGGCGGAGCACAGGCTTTTATATCTGGATTGTGTGTCTAGGGTGACGTCAGAATGTAGCTGTGGCCTCATGGGTCAATGGGAGATTTTTCCTCTAAAAATACAGGCGGCTCCCAATATTTTGATGACTTTTTGGTATGGTAAGACTGCTATTTTCGATCTTAGGTGTGCCCCAAAACAGAGATTCCAGAGATGGCCTCTGGGTCTAGGCGCCTGGAAAATCCCACCAAGGGTTGGGATTTGGGCTTATGGGCAGACCAGGCCTGCAATGCAGGATCTTGGTGGTGCAACTGAGAGGGCTTGTTTGGAAACATGCTCAGGCTGAGCATTACAATGCCTGTTTGTGCCCAGGGTGGCCCTCAGGAGTGGGCGTGGTCCCATTGTCCATTTTCTGGCTCCCACACTGAGGGATGGACACACATTCCAATGGCCAGGTTTCCAGCCATGGGGAAGGAGGAAATATCTATTGTGCTTCATGTTCCCCCATAGGCAGGGATTACAGCAAAGGTCTGGGGACAGATGCCTGAATACCAAGGATGCATAGAGATGACAGATTTGGGCCATGGCCGTTCTCACATGCTGGATATGGGCCCCGCTCTCTGGGTGGCTGACACGAGGTCTGGGCTCAGGCTGTGTCAGACACAGCACTAGTGGCCAGAGAAGTCTATATATTTGGGTTCTCTCCAGGGCCGAGTAAATTGATCCTCATGTAGGGTTTCTGGCGAGACTCACGAAGCACTTCTTTCTGTGGGGCAGGCAGAATGCTGCCTTATGGATCCAGAATTCCCTATCAAGAGGGTTTGGGGACAAATAGGGTGAGAATGCAATTGTAAACACCAGCTATGCTTAAATTGAGTGCCAAGCGGAAGTCAGTTTCAATGTGCAGCAGCTTATACGAGATATCCAGCACCTGAGTAAGGGCAGATGTCAGATATTTGCTCACACTGGAGTTTGTGTCTAGGATGACGACTAATGGAGGGGTGGCTTCAGGAGGCAATGGAGGATTACCCACGCTTAAGATTGTGAGATGCTCCAAACAACAAGGTTTCCTTCTAATGGACAGGAGGAGTCTGTTTTTTTTTCCTCCTGGGTCCCTCAAGTGGAAGTTTGCGTAGCAGAGCCCTCCCGCATGGATGACTGGAAAGCACACGTCCAATGACCATTGCAGCTGAGGAACATGACAGGTTCGTTTTGGTGGTTCTGGTGCCAAGTACCAAGGCCTTGAGTTGACTTGGAATCTCTTACAGATGTGTCCCAAAACTGGTTTGTTACAAGGGAGGTCTTAGAATGTATTGGTGGCTATGGGCCACGCTGAGGGTTTGGCACAGGTCGATGTGAACAGTTTCCATGTTGGGAGAGGAGATGTTCTGTTTTGTGGCTCAGGGTACATATGTTGTATCCTGACTTGGTATTCAAGAACAGGCCTCTGAGGATTGATGCTGGCAACCTAATCTAGAGATCCAATGATGTCCTTGGTGCCCATCAGGTTCAATTTTCTACTAAGGACCATTGATATGGTTGTCTGACTGGATGTAGGTGATCAGGGTGTTTCAGACTGTGCATTTGCATCCAGAGCCACTTCCACTATTGGGGTGGGCTCAGGGGCCTTGCAGGTTTCTCCTAACTTGGAGGCCTTGGGGAACTGTGATGGGCACAGTTTCCTTGGGGATGGCAGGCCCAGTCCTGTGGTAAGGCTTCAGAGACCACCTCCTTGAGGATATGAGAGCCATGGTTTTGGGAGGGAAGTCTGCAAACACAAATTTGGGTCAGGGATAGTGGCAAGGTGATCGCAGGTCCAATGCATAGGCCTAGAAGGCATCACGTCAGGAACTGTAATTAGGGTGACTGAAAGCTGGTAGCACAGGCTTTTCTATCTGGATTGTGTGTCCAGGATGGGCTCTGAATGTAGACGTGGTCTCATGGTTCAATGGGAGACTTTTCCTCTCTAAGGATCCTGGTGGATCTCCATAGATTGGTGGTTTTTCAGAGAAGAAAAGAGTGCTCTTTTCCATCTTAGGGGTGCTCCAAAACAGGGAAGAATGCTGTTTTCCAACCTAGGCTTATGCCAAAACAGGGATTCCAGAGACGGGCTCTGGGTCTGGGTGCCCGGATATCCCACCAAGTGTTAGGATTTGGGCCTAGGGGCATTCCAGGCCTGCAATGCAGGATCCTAATGGTGTAACAGAGAGGGCTCGTTTGAAAGCATGCTCAGGCTGAGGGTCATCATGCATCTTTGTGCCCAGGGGGGCCCTCAGGAGAGGGCGTAGTCTCATTGGCCATATAGCTGGATCCCACTTTGAGGGTTGGACACCCATTGCAAGAGCCAGGCTTCCTGCAATGGAAAGAGGAGTTCTCTATTGTGCTTCAGGTTCCCCCATTGGCAGGGTTACAGGAAAGGTCTGTGGAAAGTTGCCTTAATACCAAGGATGTGTACAGATGACAGGCTAAGAATTCCCAGGTAACAAAACAGCATTGTTACCCATGTTCATGACATTCCATGTAAAAATAAGCCCTTAGTACTTCGCCCCAGAGCCACCAGAATGAACTTGCCATGTTCCCAAGCTGCAATGGTCAGTGGAGGTGTGGTTTCCAGGCAACCATACGGGGGTGCTCTGCTACACAAACTTTGCAATTGGCTGAGACCCTTGAGACACAAAAACAGAATGTCCCTGTCCGGTAGAAGGAAACCTTCTGTTTGGAGCATCTCACAAGCCCCAGCGTGGGAAATCCTCCATTTCCTCTTGAAGCCACCACTCCATTTGTCAGTCATCATAGACACAAACTCCAGCATGAGCAAACATCTGACATCCGCCCTTACTCAGGTGCTGGATTTCAATTCGATCGCTGCACACTGGAACTGCCTTTAGTTTGACTGAATTAAGCCATAGCTTGGGTTTACAATTCCATCCTCAGTCTACTGGTCCACAAGCCCTATTGTGAGGGAATTCTGGAGCTACAACACAATATTCTGCCTTCCCCATAGAAAGAAAAAGGGCCTGGAGAGTCTGCCCAGAAACACCATATGATGGTCAATCTTCTCGGTGCTAGACGGAACCCTGATTCATAGGCTGCCCTGGGCACTAGTGCTGTGTCTGACATAGCCGGAGCCAGGACCTAGTGTCAGCCACGGAGAGATCAGGGCCCATATCCAGCATGTGAGACCAGCTATGGCCCAAGTCTGTCTTCTCTTCTATTCTTGGTATTCAGGCATCTGTACCCACACCTTTGCTGAAATCCTTGCCATTGGGGGAACCTGTAGCACAATAGAGAACTCCTCCTTCCCCATGGAAGGTATTCTGACAGTTGGGATAGTTGCTCAACCCTCAAAGTGGAAGGCAGCTCCATGGCCAAGGAGACCATGTGCACTCATGATGGCTTCCCCGGGCACAAGCAGGCACTGTGACCTCAGCCTGAGCATGCTTTCAACCAAACGCTCTCAATTGCATCTCTGGGACCCCGAATTGCAGGCCTAGTACACACCTAGGCCCAAATCCTAACCCTGGTGGGATTTTACAGGGGCCCAGACACAGAGCCCATCTCTGGAATCCCTATTTTGGGGGACCCTTAAGATGGAAAACAGCACTCTTCCCTTCCCCGAGATAGTCACCAAACTCTTGGTAGCCACCAGGATCCTTGAGTGGAAAAATCTGCCATAGACCCATGAGAACACACCTGAATTCCGAGGCCATCCTGGACATACAATCCAGATACATATCATGTGCTATCACCTTTGAGTCATCGGATTTACATTTCCTGACGAGCTGCCTTCCAGGTCTATGCATTAGGCCTGCAATCACCTTGCCATTAACCTAAACTGAGTTTGTGTTTGCAGACTTCCTTCCTAAAACCATGGCTCACATGACCTCCAGGTTCTGGCATCTGAAGCCACACCACAAGACTGTGCCTGAGATCCTCAAGGAAACTGTGCCCATCACTTTTGCCCGATACCTTTAGATTAGGAGAAACCTGCAAGGCCCCTGAGTGCAGCCAAATAATGGAGGCCGCTCTGGGCACAAATGCACAGTCTGAGACACCCTGATCACCTCCATACAGGCAGACACCCAAGTCAATGCTCCTGAGTCAGAAGATTGAACCTGACATGCCCCGAGGACTTCATTGGCACACTAGATTAGGTTTACAGGTATCTGTCGTCAGAGGCCTGCTCTGGAATATCAACTTATGATAAAATATATAGTCCCTGAGCCACAGAACAGAATATGTCCTCCCCAAAAAGGAAGCCATGCTCCTGGAATTGTGTCATACCCTTAGGGTATTTGGATCCTGAATGGCCCCTTAGCAACCAGCACATTCTATGATATTCCTGATAACAAACCGTCATTGTGCCCCATCTTCATGAGACTCCATGTCAACTCAAGGTCTCGATATATTGCCCCAGAGCCACCAGAATGCATCTGCCATGTTCCTCAGGTGCAATGGTCAAATGAGGGGTGATTTCCAGGCATCCCTGTGGGGTTCTCTGCTACAAAACTTTCCACATGGAGAAACCAGAGAAAACAAACCAGACTTCTCCTGTCCGGTAGAAAGAAACTTTGCTATTTGGAGCATCTCACAAGCCCCAGCATGGGAAATCCTCCATGGCCTCTTGACGCCACCCTTCCATTTGTGGGTAATCACAGACACAAACTCCAATGTGAGCAAACATCTGACATCCACCCTTACTCAGGTGCTGGATATTCGAAACGGCAGCTGCACACTGGAACTGCCTTTTGCTTTTCACTGAACTTAACCATAGCTTTGTATTACTATTCTATCCTCACCACACTGGTCCACAATATCTCTTGATAGGGAATTCTGGAGCCACAACGCAGTATTCTGCCTTCCACATAGAAAGAAGAAGGACCTGTTGAGTCTGCCCAGAAACCTCACATGAGGATCAATCTACTCAGACCACGAGGCAACCCTGATTAATAGATTTCCCTGACCACTAGTGCTGTGTCTGACAGAGTCTAAGCTCCGACCTCGTGTCAGCCACCCAGAGTTGAGGGCCCATATTTAGCATGAGAGATCGGCCATGGCCCTGGGCCATCATCTGTACCCATCCTTGGTATCCAGTCATCTGTCCCCCAAACTTTGCTGGAATTCCTGCCAATGGCGAACCTGAAACACAATAGAGAACACCTCCTTCCCCATGGCAGGAATATTGGTTGTCCAACCCGTAGCGTGGGAGCCAGCTGCATGGCCAAGGAGACCATGCCCACTCCTGAGGGCCGACATGGGCACAGGCAGGCATGGTGATCCTCAGCCTGAGCATGTTTTCAAACAAACACTCTCAGTTGCTCCTCCAGTACCAGCATTGCAGGCCTGGTATGCCCCTAGGCCCAAATCCTAACCCTTGGTGGGATTTTCCAGGTGCCCAGACCCAGAGTCCGTCTCAGAATCCCTGTTTGGGGCACCATTAAGATGGAAAACAGCACTCTTCCCTTCCCTGAGAAAGGCACCAAACTATTGGGAGCCGCCAGGATCCTTAGAGAGAAAAAATCTCCCATGGACCCATGAAAACAAACCTGCATTCCGAGGCCATCCTGTCCACACAATCCAGAGAGAAAAGTCTTTGCTACCGCCTTCGAGTCATCCTATTTACATTTCCTGACGAGCTGCCCTCCATGTCTATGCATTGGGCCTGTGATCATCTCGACACTAACCCTAACCCCAGTTTGTGTTTGCCGACTTCTCTCCCAAAACCATGGCTTACATGCCCACCAAGATGTGGTCCCTCAAGCCACATCACAGGAAAGTTCCTGCCATCCCCAAGAAAACTGTGCCCATCAGGTTGTCCAAACCCTCCAGATTAGGAGAAACCTGCCAGGCCCCTGAACCCACCCCAATATTGGCGGTTGCTCTGGATGCAAACGTGCAGTCTGAAACACCCTGAGCACCTCCATCGAGGCAGAAAGCCAAGTCAATGGTTCTGAGTCAGATGATTGAACCTGACATGCCCCTAGGACTTCACTGGAACCCTAGATTGGGTCTTCAGACATCTGTTCTCAGAGTCCTGTTCTGGAATACCAAGTTATGATACAACATGTGGTCCCTGATTCCCACAACAGAACATCTCCTGTCTCCAGAAGGAAAATGTGCTCTTGGATCTATGTCCAACTTTCAGGGTAGATGGATCCTGCATGACCCATTAGCCCCAGCACCTTCTATGATCTCCCTGGTAACAAACCAGCATTGTGACCCAACTTCCTGAGACTTGATGCCAACTCAAGGTGTTGGTACTTTGCCCAAGAGCCATGAAACGAATCTGCCATGTTCCTCAGGTACAAAGGTCAATGGACGTGTGCTTTCTAGGCATCCAAGAGGTAGTTCTCTGCTACACAAAAATTCCACATAGGGAACCCTAGAGCAAACAAATAAGACTGCTCCTGTCAGGTTGAAGGAAACCTTGGTTGTTTGGAGCATCTCACAAGCCCCAGCCTGGGAAGTCCTCCACATTCTCTTGATGCCAACCCTCCATTTGTTAGTCATCATAGACACAAATTCCAGCATGAGCAAACATCTGACATCTGCTCTTACTCAGGTGCTGGATATTCGAATCAGTCACGCACACTGGAAATACCTTTCACTTGACACTGTATTCTTGCATAGTTTGGGTTTACAATTCCATCCTCACCCTACTGGACTGCAAGTCCTCTTGAGAGGGAATTAGGGAGACAAAACGTAACATTCTGCCTTCCCCATAGAAAGAAGAAGGGCCTGGTGAGTCTGCCCAGAAACTCCCCATGAAGATCAATCTACTTGGCCCTCGAGGGAACCCCGATTTATACTTTGCGCTGGCCACTGGTGCTGTGTCTGAGAGAGCCTGAGCCCCAACCTCGTGTCAGCCACCCAGAGTGTGGGGCCCTTATCCAGCATGTGGGACTGGCCATGGCCCAGTCATCTCTACCCATCCTTGGTATTCCGGCAACTATCCCAGACCTTTGCTGGAATCCCTACCAGTGGGGGAACCTGAAGCACAATTGAGAACTCCTCCTTCCCCATGGCAGGAAGCCTGGCTGTTGCTATGGGTGCCCAACCCTCAGAATTAGAACCAGGTGCATGGCCAATGAGACAACGCCCAATCATAAGGGCCGCCTGGGCCAAAGCAGGCATTGTGTCCCTCAACCTTAGCATGCATTCAAACAAATGCTCTCAGTTGTTTCTGCAGGGTCCCGCATCGCAGGCCTGGTATGCCCTTAGGACCAAATCCTAACACTTCGTGGGATTTTCCATGCCAACATAACCAGAGCCCGTCTCTGGAATCTCTGTTTTGAAGCACCCCTATGATGGAAAACAACACTCTTCCCTCCCCTGAGAAAACTATTAGGAGCTGCCAGGATGCGTAGAGAGGAAAAATCTCCCAGGGCTCCATAAGACCACACCTTCATTCCGAGGCCATCCGGGACACACAATCCAGATACAAGAGACTGTGCTACCACCTTCGAATCACCTGGTTTACAGTTCCAGACGAGCTGCCCTACAGATCTACGCATTGGGCCTGTGATCACCTCGCCATTAACCCTACCCCAAGTTTGTGTTTACAGACTTCTTTCCCAAAACCATGGCTCACATGCCCTCTATGATGGGTCTCTGTAGCCACACCACAGGAAAGATCCTGCTATCCCCAATGAAACTGTGTCCATCACAGTTGCCCAAACCCTCCAGATTAGGAGAGACCTGCAAGTCCCCTGAGCCCAGTCCAATATTGGAGGCCACTCTGGACACAAATGCACAGTGTGGAACACCCTGATCACCTCCATCCAGGAAGACACCCAAGTCAATGGTCCTGCGTCAGAAGATTGGTCCCTGAACCCCACAATAGAATATCTCCTGTCCCCAGATGGAATTCGTGCTCTTCAACTTGTGTCAAGGGTCGGGGTATATGAATTATGCACAGCCCCTTAGCCCCCAGCACATTCTAAGATCTCTCTGGTAACAAACAAACAGCATTGTGATCCATCTTCATGAGATTCCATGTCACTTCAAGTCCTTGGTAATTCGCCCCAGAGCCACCAGAATGAACCTGCCATGTTCCTCACCTGATATGGTCAGTGGAGGTGTGCTTTCCAGGCATCCATGTGGGAGTGCTCTTCTACTTATTCTTTCCACATGTGGGACCCTGGAGCAAACAAACCAGACTGCCACTGACCAGTAGAAGGGAACCCTCTGTTTGGAGCATCTCAGAAGCACCAGCAGGAGAAATCCTCCATGGCCCTTGACACAACCCCTCCATTTGTCAGTCATCATAGACAAAAACTCCAGCATGAGAAAACATCTGAAATCTGCCGTTATTTAGATTCTGCATTTTCTTTTCCACCACTGCACACTAGAACTGCGTTTCACTTGACACTGAATTTATCCATAGCTTGGGTTTAGAATTCCATCCTCAGCCTCCTGGTCTGCAAGCCCTCTAGAGAGGGAATTTGGAGCCACAAGGCAACATTCTCCATTCACACTAGAAAGAAATAGGGCCTGGTGAATCTTCCCAGAAACTCCACATGAGGTTCAATCTACTTGGCACTCGATGGAACCTTGATATATAGGCTGTCCTGGGCACTAGTACTAGTACTAGTACTAGTACTGTGTCTGACAGAGACTGAGCCAAGACCTAGTTTCAGGCACCCAGAGATATGAGCCCATATCCAGCATGTGAGATTGGCCAGGGCCCAAGTCCATCATCTCTACCCATCCTTGGTATTCAGGCACCTGTCCCCAGACCTTTTATGTAATCCCTACCAATGGGGTAACCTAAAGCACAATAGAGAACTCCTCCTTCCCCATGGTAGGAATCCTGGCTGTTGATATGGGTGTCCAAACCTCAAAGTGGGAGCCAGCTGCATGGCCAAGGAGACAATGCCCACTCATGAGGGTTGCCCTGGGCACAAGTAGCCACTGTAACCCTCAGCTTGATTAAGCCTTCAAAAAAATGCTCTTAGTTGCACCTCCAGGATCCTGCATTGCAGGCCTGATATGCCCTTAAGCCCAAATCCTAACACATCATGGGATGTTCCATGTGCACATACCCAGAGCCCGTCACTGGAATCCCTGTTTTGAGGCACCCCTAAGATGGAAAACAGCACTCTTCACTTTCCTGAGAAAGCCACCAAACTAATGGGATCCCCCAGGATCCTTGAGAAGAAGAATCTCCCATGGTCCCATGAGTCCACACCTGTATTCCGAGGCCAGCGTGGATATGCTATCCAGATACAAGAGACTGTGCTACTGGCTTCGAGTCACCTGATTTACAGTTCCTGACGTGCTGCCCTCCAGATCTTTGAATTGGGGCTGTGAACACCTCTCCATTAACCTTATCCCGAGTTTGTGTTTGCAGATCTCTCTCTAAAAACCATTGCTCACATGTCCTCCAGGATGGGGCCCCTAGAGTCACACCACAAGACTGTGCTTGCCATCCCCAAGGAAACTGGGCCCATCACAGTTGCCCAAACCCTCCTGATTAGGAGAAACCTGGAAGGCTCCTGAGCACATCCCAATATTGGAGGCTGCTCTGGATGCAAATGCACAGTCTGAAACACCCTGATCACCTCCATCCAGGCAGACACCCAAATCAATGGTCCTGAGTCAGATAATTGAACCTGACATGGCCCTAGGACCTCATTGGAAGAGGGATTAACTTTTCAGGCACCTGTCCTCAGAGGCCTCTTCTGGAATACCAACTTATGATACAAATTATGGCCCCTGAGCCCCAGGGTGGGAAATCCTCCATGGCCTCTTGACGCCACCTCTCCATTTGTTGGTCATCATAGACACAAACTCCAGCCTGAGCAAACATCTGACATCCGCCCATATTCAGGCGCTGATATTGGAATCAGCTGCTGCACACTGGAACTGCCTTTCGCTTTGCAATGAATTTAAGCCTAGCTTCAGACTACAATTTCATCCTCACCCTACTGGTCTGCCATATCTCTTGATAGGGAATTCTGGAGCCACAACGCAACATTCTGCCTTCTTCATAGATAGAAGGACCTGGTGAGTCTGCCCATAAACTGCACATGAAGATCAATATACTCAGCCCAGGAGGGAACCCCTATTTATAGTTTGCCCTAGCCACTAGTGCTGTGTCTGACAGAGCCTGAGCCCCTACCTCGTGTCAGCAACCCAGAGGGTGGGGCCCACATTAACCATGTGAGACCGGCCATGGCCCAGGGCTGTCATTACTACCCATCCTTGGTATTCAGGCATCTGTCCCCTAGATCTTAGCTGGAATCCCTACCAATGGGGGGACCTGAAGCACAATAGAGAATTCATCCTTCGCCATGGCAGGAATCCTGGCTTTTGGATGGGTGTCCAACCCTAGGAATGGGAACTGGCTGCATGGCTGAGTAGACATCGCCCAATCCTGATGGCCTCCGGGGCACAAGCAGGCATTGGGACCCTCAGCTTGACCATACTTTCAAACAAACGCTCTCAGTTGCACCTCCAGGATCCCGCATTGCAGGCCTGGTATGGCCCTAGGCCTAAATATTAACCCTTGGTGGGATTTTCCAAGCACTTAGACCCAGAGCTCATCTCTGGAATGCCTGTTTTGGGGCACGCCTAAGCTGGAAAACAGTACTCATCCCTTCCCGGAGAAATCCAACAAACTATTGAGAACCGCCAGGATCCTTGAGAGGAGAAATCTCCCATGGACCCTTGAGACAACACCTGCAATAAAGGCCATTCTGGAAATTAAATCCAGATACAATTACCTGTGCTACCACCTTTGAGTTACGTGATTTACAGTTCCAGACTTGCTGCCCTCCTGGTCTATGGATTGGGACTATGATCACCTTGCCACTAACCCTAACCTAAGTTTGTGTTTGCAGACTTCTCTCTCAAAATCATGGCGCACATGTCCTCCAGGATGGGGTCTCTGGAGTCACACCACAGGACAGTTCCTGCAATCCCCAAGGAAACTGCCCATCACAGTTGTCCAAAAACCCCATATAAGGAGAAACCTGCAAGGAACCTGAGCCAACCCTAGTATTGGATGCCACTCTGGACACAAATGCACAGTCTGAAACACCCTCATCACCTGCATCCAGTCAGACACCAGAGTCAATGATCCTGAGTCAGAAGATTGAATGACATTCCCCTAGGGCCTCATTCAAACCCTTTATTAGGTTTTCAGGCTTCTGTCCTCAGAGACCTGTTCTGGATTACCAATTTATGATACAACATATGGCCGCTGAGCCCCACAACAGAATATCTCCTGCCCCCAGATGCAATCCGGGCTCTTGGGCCTGTGTCAAATCCTCAGGCTAGATGAATCCTGCATGGCCCATTAACCACCAGCACATTCTACGATCTCCCTGGTAACAAACCAACATTTTGACCCATCTTCATGAGGTTCCATGTCCAATCCAGTCTTTATATCTTCGCCTCAAAGCCACCAGATGCCATGTTCCTTCACTGTCATGGTCAATGAAGGTGTGCTTTCCAGTCACCCATGTGGGAGATCTATGTTATCCGATCTTTCGACATGGGGAACCATGGAGGAAACAAATCAGACTGCCCCTGTCTGGTAGAAGGAAACCTTGCTGTTTGGAGCATCTCAAAAACACCAGATTGGGAAATCCTCCATAACCTCTTGACGCCACCCCTCCATTTTTGTGTCATCATAGACACAAACTCCAGCATGAGCAAATATCTGACATCCACCCTCACTCAAGTGCTGAATATTGGATTCAAACATTGCACACTGGAAATTCCTTTTGCTTGATACAGAATGTAACCATAGCTTAGGTTTACAATTCCATCCTCAGCCTCCTGGTCCACAAGCCCTCTTGATAGTGAATTCTAGAGCCACAAAGCAGCATTCTGCCTTCCCCTTACAAACAAGAAGGGCCTGGTGAGTCTGCCCAGAAACCATACATGAGGATCAATCTGTTCGGCACTTGAGGGAATTCCAATTTATAGGCTGCCCTGGGCACTAGTGCTGTGTCTGACAGAGCCTGAGCCAAGACCTAGTGTCAGCCACCCAGTGATCGGGGCCCATATCCACGATTTGATACTGGCCATGGCCCATGTCCATCATCTTTACCCATCCTTGGTATTCAGGCCTCTGTCCCCAGACCTTTGCTGGAATCCCCGCTAATGGGGGAACCTGAAGCACTATAGAGAACTCCTCTTTCCCCATGGCAGGATTCTGGCTGTTGGGATGGTTTTCCAACCCTCAAAGTGGGAGCCAGTTGCATGGCCAATGTGACCACGCCCACTCATGAGGGCCACCTGGGCATAAGCAAGTATTGTGACCCTCAGCCTGAGAATGATTTCAAACAAGCCCTCTCAGTTGCACCTCCAGGATCCTGCATGCAGGCCTAGTAAGCCATTAGGCCTAAATCCTAACACTTGGTGGGATTTTCCAGGGGACCAAACCCAGAGTCCGTCTCTGGAATCCATATTTTGGGGCACCCCTAACATGAAAAAAAGCACTCTTCCCTTCCCCGAAAAAGCCACCAACTATTGGGAGCCACCAGGATCCTTAGAGAGGAAAAATCTCCCATGGACCCATGAGGCCACAACTGCATTCTGAGGCCATCCTGCACACAATACAGAGAAAAAAGCCTGTGATTCTGCCTTTGAGTCACCCGATTAACAGTTCCTGAAGAGCTGCCATCCATGTCTATGCATTGGGCCTGTGATAACCTTGCCACTAACCCTAACCCAAGTTTGTGTTTTCAGACTTCCCTCCCAAAACCATGGCTCACATGCCCTCCAGTTTGTGATAACTGGAGCCACACCACGGGATTGTACCTATCTTCCCAAAGGAAACTGTGATTGTCACTATTAAACAAACCCTCTAGATTAGGAGAAACCTGCAAGGCCCCTAAGCCCAGCCCAATATTGGAGGCCACTCTGGACGCAAATGCACAGTCTGACACACCATATCACCTACATCCAGGCTGATATCCAAGTCAATGGTCCTCAGACAGAAGATTGAACCTGACATGCTCCGAGGATTCACTGGAACACTAGAATAGGTTTTCAGGTATCTGTACTCAGAAGGCTGTTCTGAATATCAATGTATGATACAATATGGTCACTGAGCCACACAAAAGAACATCTCCTGTCCTTAGAAGAAAGCTGTGCTCTGGACCTGTGTCAAACACTCTGGGTAGATGAATCCTTCAAGGCCCCCTGGCAACCAGCACATTCTATGATCTCCCTGACAACATACCAGCATTGTGACCCATCTTCATGAGACTCCATGACAACTCCAGCCCTTTGTACTTCGGCCCAGAGCCACCAGAATGAAACTGCCATGTTCCTCTGCTGCCATGGTCAATGTAGGTGTACTTTCCAGGCATCCAGCGGGAGTGCTCTGATACCAACTTTCCACATGGGGAGCCCTGGAGGAAACAAACCAGACTCTCCTGTACGGTAAAAGGAATCTTTGCTGTATGGAGTATCTCAAGCCTGAGGGTGGGTAATCCTCCATGGCCTCTTGAGGCCACCCATCCATTTGTTGGTCATCATAGACACTAACTCCAGCGTGAGCAATCAACTGACATCTGCACTTACTCAAGTACTGGATATTTGAATCAGCTGCTACACACTGGAATTGCCTTATGCTTGGCACTGAATTTAAAAGTAGCTTGGCGGGACGCCTGGGTGGCTCAGTTGGTTAAACAGCTGCCTTCGGCTCAGGTCATGATCCCAGCGTCCTGGGATCGAGTCCCACATCAGGCTCCTTGCTCCGCAGGGAGCCTGCTTCTCCGTCTGACTCTGCCTTCCACTCTGTCTGCCTGTGCTTGCTCTCGCTCGCTCTCTGACAAATAAATAAAATCTTGAAAAAAAAAAGTAGCTTGGGTTTGCAATTCCATCCTCACCCTGGTGTTCAGTAAGCTCTCTTGATAGGGAATTCTGAAGCCACAACACAGCATTCTGCCTTCCCCATAGCAAGAAAAAACAGCCTGGAGAGACTGCCCAGAAACCCTACATGAGGATAAATCTACTCGACCCTCGAGTGAACCCCATTTATAGGTTTACATGGCCACTAGCGCTGAGTCTGACAGAACCTCGTCTCTGACCTCGTGTCAGGACCCAGAGACTGGGCTCCAACTCCAGAATGTGAGACCAGCCATGTCCCAGGGCTGTCATCTCTACCCATTCTTGATTCAGGAATCTGTCCCCAGACATTTGCTGAAATCCCTGCCAATGGGGGAACCAGAAGCACAATAGGGAAATCCTCCTTCCCCATGGCAGGAATGATGGCTCTTGGGATGGGTTTCCAGACCTCAGAGTGGTAGCCAGCTGAATGGCCAATGATAACCCGCCCACTCATGAGGGCCGCCCTGGACACAAGCAGGCATTGTGACCCCCAACATGAGCATGCTTTCAAACAAACAATCTCAGTTGCATTCCAGAATCCAAATTTGCAGGCCTGATATGCCCCTAAGCACAAATCCTAACACCTGGTGGGATTTTTCAGGGGCCCAGAAACACAGCCTTTCTCTGGAATCCCTGTTTTTGACACCCCTAAGTTGGAAAATAGCACTCTCCCCTTCGCCAAGAAAGCCACCATAGTATAGGGAGCCGCTAGGATCCTTGAGAGGAAAAATCTCCCATGGATCCATGAGACCACACCTGTATTCCGAGGCCATCCTGGACACAAAAGCCAGATACACAAGCCTGTGCTACCACTTTCAAGGCAACTAATTTATAGTTCCAGACGAGCTGCCCTCCAGGTCTATGCATTGGGCCTGCGATCACCTCACCGCTAACCTTAACCCGAGTTTGTGCTTACAGACTTCTATCCCGAAACCATGGCTCATATTTCCTCCAGGATGGGGTTTCTGGAGCCACACCAAAGGACTGTGCCTGCCATCCCCAAGGAAAATGTGTCCGTCACATTTGCCTAAAACTTCGAGATAAGGAGAAACCTGCAAGGCCCCTTAGCCCACCCCAATACTGGAGGCCTCTCTGGACACAAATGTGCAGTCTGAAATACGCTGATCACCTGAATCCAGGCAGATACCCAAGTCAGTGTTTCTCAGTCAGAAGATTGAACCTGACATGCTCCTATGACCTCATTGTAACCCCTGATTAGGTTTTCAGGCATCTGTAATCAGAGACCTGTTCTGGAGTACCAACTTAAGATACAACATATGGTCCCTGATCCCCACAACAGAACATCTCCTTTCTCTAGATGGAAGCCGTGCTCTTGGAACTGTGTCAAACCCTCAGGGTAGATGAATCCTACTTGGCCCGTAGCCACCAGCAGATTCTAAGATCTCACTGGTAACAAGCCAGCATTGTGAGCCATCTTCATGAGATTCCATGTCAACTACAGGCCTTGGTACTTCACCCCAGAGCCTTCAGAAAGAACCTGTCATGTTCCTCAGCTGCAATGTTCAGTGGAAGTGTGCTTTCCAGGCATCCATGTGGGAGTGCTCTGCTACCCAAACTTTCCACATGGGGGACTCTCGAGCAAACAAATCTGACTGCCCTGTCCTGTAGAAGGAAACCTGGCTGTTTGGAGCATCTCACAAGCTCAAGTGTGGGAAATCCTCTATGACCTCTTTTCAACTCCTCTCCATTTGTCGGTCATTATAGACACAAACTCCAGCTTGAGCAAACATCTGACGTCTGCGCTTACTCAGGTGCTGGATATTCGAATCAGCCGCTGCACACTGGAAATGCCATTCGTTTGTCACTGAATTTATTCATAGCTTGGGTTTACAATTCCATCCTCACCCTACTGGTCCACAAGCCCTCATGATAGGGAATTCTGCAGCCACAACACAGCATTCTGCCTTCCCAATAGAAAGAAGAAGGGCCTGGTGAGTCTGCCCAGAAACTCCACATTATGATCAATCTCCTTGTCCCTTGAGGGAACCCTGAATTATAGACAGCCCTGGCCCCTAGTGTTGTGTCTGACAGAGCCTAAGCCCCGACCTCGTGTCAGCCACCAAGAAGGCGGGGCCCATATCCCGCATGTTAGACTGGCCACGGAACAGAGCCGTCATCTTTACCCATCCTTGGTATTCAGGCATGTGTCCCCAGACCTTTCCTGGAATCCCTACCAATGAGGGAACCTGAATCACAATAGAGAAATCCTCATTCCCCATGGCAGGATTCCTGTAAGTTCGGAAGGGTGTCCAACACTCAGAGTGTTAGCCTACTGAATGGCCATTGAGACCACCCCCATTCCTGAGGGCCACCCTATGCAAAAGCTTGCATAGTGACCCTCAGCCTGAGCATGCTTTCAAACAAACGCTCTCAGTTGTATCTCCAGGACTTGCATTGGAGGCCTGGTAAGCCCCTATGCCCAAATCATAACCCTTGGTGGGTATTTCCAGGTGCCCAGAGCCAGAGCACTTCTCTGCAATCCCTGTTATGGGACACCCTTAATATGGAAAACAGAACTCTTTCCTCTCTGAGAAAGCCACCACATTATAAGGAGCCGCCAGGATACTTGAGAGGAAATATCACCCATGGACACCTGAGACCACACCTGCATTCTTAGTCCATCGTGGATACACAATCCAGATAAAAAAGCCTGTGCTACCTCCTTTGAGGCATGCGATTTACATTTCACACGGAGCTTCCCTCCAGGAGTATGCATTGGGCCTACAATCACTTCGCCACTAAACCTAACCCGCATTTGTGTTTGCAGACTTCCCTCCGAAAACCATGGCTCTCATGCCCTCCAGCATGGGGTCTTTGGAGCCACACCACAGGACTGTGCCCACCATTGCCAAGGAAACTGTGCCCATCAAATTGCCCTATCTTTCCAGATTAGGAGAAACCTGCAAGGCCCCTGAGCCCACCCCAATACTGGTTGCCACTCTGTACACAAATGCACAGTCTGGAACACCCTGATCACCTACATCTAGGCAGACTTTGAAGTCAATGATACTGAGTCAGAGGATTGAACCTGACATTCCGTTAGGATTTTATTGGAACCCTAGATTAAATTTTCAGGCATCTATCCTCAGAGGCCTGTTCTGCAATACCAAATTATGATACATTTGGTCCGTTAGCCCCACATCAGAACATCTCTGGTCCGAGAAGGAAACCGTGCCCTTTGACCAGTGTCAAACCCTCAGGGTAGATGAATCCTACATGGTCCCTTAGCCACCAGCACACTGTAAGGTCTCCATGGTAACAAACCTGCATTATGACCCATCTTCATGAGACTTCATGTCAACTCCAGGCCTTGGTAATTCGCCCAAGAGCCACCAGAACGAATTGGCCATGTTTCTCAGCTGCAATTTTAATGGAGGTGTGCTTTTCAGGCATCCACGTGGGAGTGCTCTGCTACCCAAACTTTCCACATGGGGGACCCTGGAGCAAATAAACCAGACTCCCCCTGTGTGGTAGAAGGAAACTTTGCTGTTTGAAGCATCTCACAAGCCCCAGCATGTGAAATCCTCCATGGCCTCTTGACGCCACCCCTCCATTCATCGGTCATCATAGACATAAACTCCAGCATGAGGAAATGTCTGACTTTCACCTTTACTCAGGTGCTGGATATCTGGAATCAGACACTGCACAATGGAACTGCCTTTTGCTTGGCACTGAATTGAACCTTAGCTTAAGTTTACAATTCCATCCTCACCCTACTGGTCCCCAAGCCCGCTTGATAGGGAATTCTGGGGCCACAACGGAGCTTTTTGCCTTCCCCTTAGAAAGAAGAAGGGCATGGTGATTCTGCCCAGAAACTCTGCATGAGGATCAATCTGCTCAGCCCTTGAGGGATCCCTGATTCATACTCAGCCCTGACCACTAGTTCTGTTTCTGACAGAGCCTGAGTGCTCAATTCATGTCAGCTACTCAGAGAGTCAGGCATGTGAGACTGGCCATGTCTCAGGTCCCTCATCTCTACCCATCCTTGGTATTCAGGCATCTGTCCCCAGACATTTGCTAGAATACCTGCTAATGGGGGAACCTGAGGCACAATAGAGAATTCTTCCTTTTCCATGGCAGGAATCCTGGTAGTTGGGATTGGTGTCCTACATTAAAGTGGTAGCCAGCTGCATGGCCAAGGAGACAACTCCCACTCATAAGGGCTGCCCTAATCACATCAGGCATTGTGACACTCAGACTAGCATGCTTTCAAACAAACGCTCTCAGTTGTACCTCCAAGTCACACATTGTAGGCCTGGTACTCCCCTAGGCCCAAATCCTAATCCTGGTGGGATTTTCCAAGCACCCAGACTCACAGCCCTTCTCTGGATCCCTTTTTGGGGAACATCTAAGATTGAAAACAGCACTCTTCCATTCAAACGAGAAAGCCACCATACTATTGGGAGCTTCCAGGATCCGTAGAGAGGAAAATACTCTCATGGAAACATTAGAACACACCTGCATTCCAAGGCTATCATGGACACACAATGCAGATACAAAAGCCAGTGCTAGTGCCTTCGAGGTACGTGATTTACAGTTCCTGACGATCTGCCCTCCAGGTCTATGCATTGGGCCTACGATCACCTCGCAACTCAACCTAATCCGAGTTTGTGATTGCAGACTTCTCTCCCAAAACCATGGCTTACATGCCCTCCACGATGGAGTCTCTGGAGCCACACCACAGGACTGTGCCTGCCACCCCCAAGGAAACCGTGCCCACAAATTTGCCTAAACCTTCAAGATTAGGAGAAACCTGCAAGGCCCCAGAGCCCACCCCAATATTGGAGGCCACTCTGTACACAAAGGCACAGTCAGAAACACCCTGGTTGCCTACATATAGGCAGACACTGAAGTCAATGGTCCTGAGTCTGATGATTCAACCTGAAATTCCCCTTGGACTTCATTGGAACCCTAGATGAAGTTTTTAGGCATCTGTCCTCAGAGGCCTGTTCTGGAATTCCAACTTATGATACAACATTTGGTCCGTGAGCCCCACAACAGAACATCTCTGATACCCAGAAAAAAACCGTGTTCTTCGACCGGTGTCATACCATCAGGATAGACTAATCATACATGGCCCCTTAGCCACCAGCACATAGTAAGATTTCCGTGGTAACAAAACTGCATTGTGACCCAACTTCATTAGAATCCAGGCCTTGGTGCTTTGCCCTAGAGCAACCAGAAAGAACCTGCCATGTTCCTTAGGTGCAATGGTTAATGTAGGTGTGCTTTCCAGTATCCACGTGCGAGTACTATGCTACCCAAACTTTGCACATGCGGGAACCTGGTGTAAACAAACCAGACCTCCCCTGTCCAGTAGAAGGAAACCTTATGTTTGGATCAACTCACAGGCCTCAGCGTGTAAACTGCTCCATGGCCTCTTGATGCCACCACTCCATTGGTCGGTCATCATAGACACAAACTCCAGTCTAAGCAAACATCTGACATGCACCCTTATCCCAGTGCTGGATGTCTTGAATAAATCACTGCACATTGGAACTGCCTTCCACTTGGCACTGAATTGAACCATAGCTTGTGTTTACAATTCCATCCTCACCTGACTGGTCTCTAAGCCCTCTTGATAGGGAAATCTGGGGCCAAAACGCAGCATTCTGCCTTCCCCATCGAATGAAGAAATGCCTGGTGAGTCTGCCCTGAAAACCCACATGAGGATCAATCAGGTCGGCCCTCGAGTCAACACCGATTTATAGGCTGCCATGGCCACTAGTGCCGTGTCTGACAGAGCCTGAGCTCAACTGAGTTTCAGCCACTAGAGAGCAGGCCCCATATCTAGCATTTGGGATTGCCATGGCCCAAGTATGTCATCTCTACCCATCCTTGATATTCAGGCACCTGTCCCCAGACCTTGGCAGGGATCCCTGCCAATTAGGGAACTTGAAGCACAATAGAGAACTCTTCTTTCCCCATGGCAATAAACCTGGCTTTTGGGATGGGTGTTCTACCCTCAAATGGGGAGCCAGTTACAACATCAATGACACCACACACACTCCTGAGGACTACCCTTGGCAAAAAACAGGCATTGTGACCCTCACCCTGAGCATGCTTTCAAAAAATCCCTCTCAGATTCACCACAATGATGCCTCATTTCAGGCCTGGTATGCCTGTAGGGTCAAATCATAAAACTTGGTGGGATTTTCGAGGTGCCCAGACCCAGAGACCATCTCTGGAATTTTTGTTTTGGTGCACCCTTCAGATGGAAAACAGCACTCATCCCTTCCCCAAAAATGTCACCAAATTATGAGGAGCCACCAGGATCCATAGAGAGGCAATGTCTCCCATGGACCCATGAGAACACACCTGCATTCCGAGGCCATCCTGGACACACAATCCGGAGAGAAAAGCCTGTGCTACTGCCTTCCATTCACCCTAATTACAGTTCCAGATGAGCTGCTCTCAAGGTATATGCATTGGGCCTGTGATCACCTCGCCACTCACCCTAATTCGAATTTGTGTTTGCAGACTTATCTACCAAAACCATGGCGCACATGCCCTCCAGGATGGGGTCTCTGGATCCACACTGCAGGACTGTCCCTGCCATCCACAAGGAAACTGTTTCCATCACAGTTGCCCAAACTGTCTAGATTAGGAGAAACCTACAAGGCCTCTGGGCCTACCCCAATTTCGGCGGCCACTCTGAACACAAATGCACAGTCTGAAATACCCTGATCTCCTACATCCAGGAACACAGCCAAGTCAATGGTCCTGAGTCAGAATAATGAAGCTAACATGCCCCTAGGACGTCATTGGAACCATTGATTCGGTTTTCAGACATGTGTCCTCAGAGGCCTGTTCTAGAATGCGAACTTATGATACAACATGTGGTGGCTGGGCCACACAACAGAACATCTCCTGTCCCCAGAAGGAAACCGTGCCCTACAATCTGTGCAAAATCCCAGAGTAGTAGATTCCTGCACAACTACTAAGCCACCAGCACATTCTAAGATCTACCTGGTAACAAACCAGCTGTGTGGCCCATCTGCAAGAGATTCCATGTCAAATCAAGGACTTGGTACTTTGCTACAGAGACACCAGAATAAAGCTGCCATGTTCTTCAGTTGCAATGGTCAATGAAGTTGAACATTCCAGGCATCCATGCGGTAGAGCTCTGCTACCCAAACTTTCCACATGGGGGACCCTGGAGCAAATAAACCACACTCCACCTGTCCAGTAGAATGAAACCTTGCTATTTGGAGCAGCTCATGAGTCTCAACGTGAAAATCCCTCCATGGCTTCTTGACGCCACCCCTCCATTTGTCAGTCATCATAGACACAAACTCCAGTGAGAGCAAATATCCGACGTCCTCCCTTACTAAGGTGCTGGATATCTCGAAAAAGCTGCTGGACACAGGAACTGCCTTCCGCTTGGCAGTGAATTGAACTGTAGCTTGTGTTTACAATTCCTTCCTCACCCGACTGGTCCCCAAGCCTTCTTGATAGCGAATTATGGAGACACAACACAGCATTCTGCCTTCCCGATAGAAATAAGTGCCTGGTGAGTCTGGCCAGAAACCCCACATGAGGATCAATCTGCTCGGCCCTATATCGGAGGGACCCTGATTTATAGGTTGCCCTGGCCACTAGTGCTGTGTCTGACAGAGCCTGAGCCCAGACCTAGTGTCAGTCACCAGAGTTTGAGCCCCACATCTAGTATTTGGGAATGCCATGGCTCAAGTATTTCATCTCTACCCATCCTTGGTATTCAGGCACCTGTCCCCAGACCTTTGCTGGAATCCCTGATAATGGGGCATCCTGAAGCACAATCGAGAACTCCTCCTTCTTCATATCAGGAAACTTGGCTGTTAGGATGGGTGTTCAACCCTGAAAGGGGGAGTCATTTACAAGTCCAGTGAGACCACACAAACTCCTCAGGGATGCCCTGGAGGCAAACAGGCCTTGTGACCCTCAGCCTGAGCATGCTTTCAAACAATCCTTCTCTGTTGCACCACCATGAACCCGCATTGCAGGCCTAATATGCCCCTAAGCCCAAATCCTAGCACTTGTTGTGATGTCCCAGATGCCATGAACCAGAGCCCGTCTCTGGAATCCCTGTTTTGGGGCACCCATAAGGTGGAAAACATCACTCTCCCCTTCCCCGAAAAAGCCACCAAACTATGGAGAGCCACCAGGATCCATAGAGAGGAAAAGACTCCCATGGACCCATGAGACCACACCTGCATTCCAAGGCCATCCTGGACACACAATCCAGAGAGAAAAGCCTGTGCTACTGCCTTCCAGTCTCCCTAATTATAGTTCATGACGAGCTTCCCTCCAGGTCTACGCATTGGGCCTGTGATCACCTCGCCACTCACCCTAATTTGTATTTGTGTTTGCAGACTTCTCTCCCAAAACCATGGCTCACATGCCCACCAGAATGTTATCTCTGGAGCCACACCACAGAACTCTGGCTGCCAACCCCAAGGACACTGTGCATATCAGATTTGCCCAAACCTTCCAGATTAGGAGAAACCTGTGTGGCCCCTAGCCCACACCAATATTGCCGGCCACTCGGGATGGAAATGCGCAGTCTGAAACACCCTTATCACCTACATCCAGGGAAATAGCCAAGTCAATGATTGTGAGATAGACGATTGAACCTAAAATGCCCCAAGGCTCTCAATGGAACCTCATTAGGTTTTCAGGCATCTGTCCTCAGGGGCCTGTTCTGGAATACCAATTTATGACACATCATGTGGTCCCTGACCCACACGACAGAACACCTCCTGTCCCCAGAAGGATACAGCGTTCTTCGACCTGTGCCAAACCGTCAGGGTAGGAGAATCCTGCATGGCACCTTAGCAACCAGCACATTCTAAGTTCTCCCTGGTAACAAACAAGCATTGTGACCCATCTGCAAGAGATCCCATGTCAACTCAAGGCCTTGGCACTTTGTCCCAGAGCCACCAGAACGAATCTGCCATGTTCCTCAGCTGCAATTGTCAATGGAGGTGTGCTTTCCTGGCATCCATGCCGGAGAGCTCTTCTTCACAAACTTTCCACATGGGGAAACCTAGAGTAAACAAACAAGACTTGACCTACTCTGTACAAAGAAATGTTACTTTTTGCAGCAGTTCACAGGCCTCAGCATGTGAACTCCTCCATGGCCTCTTTATACGACCCCTCCACTTGTCGGTCATCATAGACAAAAACTCTAGTGTGAGCAAGCATCTGACATCCACCCTTATTCCAGTGCTGGATGTCTCGAGTAAACTGCTACCAATTGGAACTGCCTTCTGCTTGGCACTGAATTGAACCATAGCTTTTCTTTACAATTCCACCCAAAACTGACTGGTCCCCAAGCTCTCGTGATTGGGAAATCTGGAGCCACAACACAGCATTCTGCCTTCCCTATTGAATAAACAAATGCCTGGGAATCTTCCCAAGAAACTCCACATGAGGATCAATCTGCTCCGCCCTCGAATCCACTCTGATATAAAGACTGCCATGGCCACTAGCGCTGTGTCTGACAGAGCCTGAGCCCCGACCGAGTTTTAGGCCTCATATCTAGCATTTGGGATTGCTATGGCCCAAGTACGTCATCTCCACCCATCCTTGGTATTCAGGCACCTATCTCGAGACCTTGCTGGAAACCCTGCAAATGGGGCAACCTGAAGCACAGAGGAACCTGACAGAAGAGAACTCATCCTTCCTCATGGCAGGACATTTGGCTGTTGGGTTGGGTGTCCAACTCTCTAAGAGGGAGCCAGATATATGACCAATGAGACCACTCCCACTCCTGAGGGCCGCCATGGGAGCAAACAGGCATTGTGAGACTCAGCCGGAGCAAGCTTTCAAACAATCCCTCTCAGTTGCACCATCACGATCCCGCATTGCAGGCCTCATACACCCCTAGGTGCAAATCCTAACCCTTGGTGGGAAGTCCCAGATGCCCAGAAAAAGAGCCTGTATCTGGAATCCCTGTTTTGGGGCACCAATAAGATGGAAAACAACACTCTTCCCTTCCCCAAAAAAGCCACCAAACTATGAGCTGCACAGATCCATAGAGAGGAAAAGTTTGCCATGGACCCATGAGACTATACCTGCATTCCGAAGCCATCCTGGACACACAATATAGAGAGAAAAGCCTGTGCTACTGCCTTCCAGTCACCCTAATTACAACTCTTGACAAGCTGCACTCCAGGTCTACTCATTGGGCCTATGATCACCTTTCCACTAACCATAACCCACATTTGTGTTTGCAGACTTCTCTCCCAAAACCATGGCTCATATGCCCTCCAGGACAGGGTCTCTGGATCCACAACACATGACTGGGCCTGCCATCCCCAAGGAAACTGTGCCCGTCAAACCTGCCCAAACCTTCCAGTTTAGGAGAAACACGCAAGAGCCCTGAGCCCAACCCAATATTGTCGGCAGCACTGGACACAAATGCCAGTCTGAAACGCCCTGATCACCTACATCCAAGCAGACAGCCATTTCAATGTTCCTGGGTCAGAAGATTGTACCTGACATGCTCCTAGGACGTCATTGGAACACTAGATTAGGTTTTCAGGCATCTGTCCTCAGGGTCCTGTTCTGAAATACCAACTTAGGATACAACATGTGGTCCCTGAGCCACACAATATAATATCTCCTGTCCCCAGTAGGAAACCATGCCCTTCGACCTGTGCCAAACCCTCAAGATTGGAGAATCCTGCACAGCTCCTTAGACACCAGCACAAACTCTAGTTTGTGCGTTGACCCATACCACAAGCTTTCCATCTGCTGGACAGTCGAGTCCTGTTGAATGGCTCCAGGATGTCCCATACGGAAAGACTGGAGAGCAGGATTCGAAGGATGGATGCCTGTACAGCATACCTCACATTTTCATTGGCTCTTTGTGACAAGACATGTTTGAACTACTGGCTCTGGGGCGAGCTAACTAGGGGGCTGAATTAAAATGGACTCTCCTGCGGATGGGTCATAGTGTGGGTTTTTGTGCATGGAGACTTTGGAATATGTTGGCAGCTCAGGGGCCATAAAGTATTCGCCTAACCGAAGGGTGTAATATTGCTCCAATTAAAAAGAGATCCCTATGTGGAGATGAGACAGGTTCTCTTTGGTGCCTCAGAAAAGCCCCAGATACTGGTCTTCAAACCAGTTCTCTGAGTAAAGACACCTGGAAACCAAAGCTAGGGTTCAGATTAGAGCTTAGATGCCTGTCCGTTTCAATCTTCTGTCTCTGGGGACACTGTCTGAGTATCTAAGTGGAGATAGTTGCTCAGCTGGTGTCAGAGTGCCCCTATTAGTCCATGGCCGAGGCATGGCCTTGGAGACCTTATTGGATTCTCATAATCTCTAGGGTTGTGGCCAATGGATTGGGTACAGTTTTCTTGGAGAGGACTGGCACAGTCCTTCAGTGTGTCTCCATAGGTCCTAGCCTGGAGGGTGTGTGGGTCCGGGCTGTGGGCACAGAAGTCTGAAAACACAAACTCGGCTTGGGTGCGGAGCCGAGAGCATGGCAGGATGGACCCACAGACCGTGAGAGGAGATCCTCAGATTATGAAATAAGGGAAAATGGGAGGCAGTCACGCAAGCTTTTGTCTTTGGATGTTTTGTCTCCCATAGCCGTGGAATGTAGGGGTGACCTCAGGGGCTATGGAAGAGTCTCCCTCTCTGAGGAGTTGGTCCAGCTCTTAAGATTTTGGGGACATTTTGTGGGAAGGGTGGAGTCCTGCTGTCTGGCTCAGGTGTTCTTCCAGGAGAGGGACTCCAGATCACAGTCCTGGGTTTGATCAAATGGAATACTCGAGCTCTTGAGAAGATTGGGATCATAGGGGCTTGGCAAGCCCCATATGCGGGCTCTTAGTCCAGGCCCTGAGAGACCTTACTTCGACATGGGGCCCCTGCTGATGCTCCCAATGCGAGTTTGTACCCAAGGAGGCACTCAAGTTTAGGCTTGGCCTCAGGGGCCATGAAGGTTTCTCCTACACTGAAGGTATGACTCCATGCCAACAGCAAGCTTTCCAGCCATGGGGAAGGAGAAGATCTGATTTGTGCTTCAGTTACCCACGTTTTCCAGGATTTGATATAATATCTAGGGTCAGATGTCTGAAAACCCAGGTTGGGAAGAGATGACGGCATAAGGCTATGGCCTGTCTGATGTGCTTAGTGTGCAGCCAGCTGTTTCCTTGTCTGTCGGGACGTCAGGCTGTGTCAGACAGAGCATTACTGACCAGGGTAGCCTTTCCAGTTAGGGTGCAGTCGAGGCCAGAGCAGGTTGGTTCTCATTTGTGGTTTCTGGAGAGCCCCATAGGGCAACGTTTTTCTTCTGGAGGGCAGGCAGAAAACTGTGTTGTGGTTCTGGAATTCCCAGTCTGGAGGGCTTGTTTGCCAGGAGTGTGAAGAGGGAAGTCTGAAAACACAAGCTAGCGTTAGGTTTGGGGCCGAGGGCATGGCAGGCCCACTCTGCAGAGACTGAATCAAGATCTCCTGCATCTGAGGTCAGGGCGAGTATCAGACGTTGCCTCAGGTTGGAGTTTGTGTCCATTATGGCCCCTTCCTGAAGGGGGTGGGGGCGTCATGAGGCCAGGGAGGTTTCCCAACGCTGGGAGTTATGAGCTGCCCCAAACATCAAGGTTTCCTCTGTAGGACAGTCGAGTACTATGAGATGGTTCTAGGATGACCCCTACAGAAAGACTCGAGAGAAGGGGTCTAAGCATGAATGTCTGCAAATGCCACCTCACATTCCCACTGGCTGCTTGGGGCAAGGCAGGCTCAATCTGCAGGCTCTTGGGCGGGTTTCTCAGAGGGCTGAGTTGAAATGGACTCTCCTGAGGATGAGTCATACTGTGGGTTGGTGGCCATGGAGACCTTGGAATGTGGCGGTGGCTCAGGGACTCTGCAGGTTTCTTCAAACCGAAGGGTTTGACACAGCTCCAACAATGAAGCTTCCCATGTGGAGACGATAGTTGTTCTGTTTGGTGTCTCAGGAAAGCCCCAGATGCTGGTCTTCAAACCCAGGCCTCTGAGGAGTGACACCTGGAAACCAAAGCAAGAGTTCAGATTAGGGCCCAGGGGCCTGTCTGGTTCAATCTACTGTCTCTGCCGACATCTGTCTGTGTTTCTGCATGGAGGTAGTTGCTCAGCTTGTGTCAGGATGCCTTTGTCCAGAGAGGCTTATAGTAGTGGGATGTCCTCGGGGGCCTTGAGGTTTCTCCTATTCTGTGGGGTTATGGGCAAAGGAATGGGCATAGTCTCCTAGGAGAGAGCAGGACAGTCCTGTGGTGTGGCTCCAGAGGCCCCAGCCTGGCGGCTGTGTGGGCCAGGGCTGTGGGGACAGACATCCAAAAACACAAACTCGGCTGAGGTTTGGGGCTGAGGTTATGGCAGGAGTGATCTACAGTCCGTGAGGGGAGCTCATTGTGATTAGAAAGTAAGGCGAGTGAGAGGCGGTCGTTCAGGCTTATGTCTCTGGATGTTGTATTCATGATGGTCATTTAATGTAAGCATGGTCTCATGGGCCATGGAAGCCTCCCTCTCTGGTGATTTGTCCGGCTCCCAAGAGATTGGGGTCATTTTGTGGGAAGGGAGGAGTCCTGTTTTCTGCCTCATGTGTCCCCACAATAGAGGGATTCTAGAGCAGAGCACTGGGTACATACAACTGGAATACCCACCCTCTGGTTAGGCCTGGGGTCCTATGGGCATGGCAAGCCCATATGCAGATTCTTGGTCCAGCCACTGAGAGACGTTACTTGAATAGTGGACTCATGCTGAGGGTCACAATGTGTGTTTGTGCCCAAGGTGGTCCTCAATATTGGGTGGGACCTCATTGAGCTTGCAGGTTTCTCCTACACTAAACCTTGGACATGCCAACCTCAGGGTTTCTGGCCATGGGAAAGGACGAGTTTTGATTTCTGCAACACGTTCCCCTCTGGGCACTAATTGGAGATAAGGTCTAGGCTCTGAAGCCTGAAAACCGAGGTTTGGAAGAGATGACGACCTAAGGCCATGGCGGGTCCGATGTGTTCAGTTTGGGGCCAGCTTACTAGGTGTCGTTCAGGAGGTCTGCACTCAGGCTGTGCCAGACAGGGCATTCGTGCCCAGATACGCTGTATAATTGGGGTACAGTTGAGTGGCATGCAGAAGATAATTATGTGGGGTTTCTCCGTAGCCCCATAGGGCAAAGTCTTTCTTCTGGAGGGCAGGCAGAGTGCTGCATTCTGGCTCCGGAACTGCCAAACTGGAGGCCTTGCGGCCAGGAATGCAAGGATGTAAGTCTGAGAACAGAAGCTTTGCTTTGGTTTCAGGGCGAGGAAATGGCAGGCACACTCTGCAGAGCTGAATTGAGATTTCATGCATCTGAGGTCAGGGTGAGGGTCATATGTTGGCTCAGGTTGGAGTTTCTGTCCATGATGGCCCCTTCATGAAGGGGGGTCATCACACCGCCATTGGTGTTTTCCCATGATGGCAGTAGTGAGATGCTCCAAACCACAAGGATTTTCTGCGGGTCAGTTGAAACCTGTTGGATGGCTCCAGGACATCCCATATGGAACAATTGCAGAGCAGGGTTCTAAGGATGGATGCCTGGGCATCCGGCCTTGCATTCCAATTGTCTCCTAGCGAAACGGCACGTTTGATTGTTGCCTATGATGTAGCAGCCGAGGGGGCTGAGTTGAAATGCATTCTCCTGAGGATCGGTCATAATGTGGGATTGTGTCCATGGAGACCTTGGAATGGGGCAGTGGCACCAGGGCTCTGAAGGATGCTCCTAACCAGAGGTTTTGACACAGCTCCAAGAAGCATTTTTCCCATGGGGAAACAAGATTTGTTCTCATTGGTGCTTCAGTAACCCCCAATATGCTGGTATTGGAAACCAGAACTCTGAGGAGAGATGCCCGGAAAACAAGGCAATGGATCTGATTAGGGCCTGGGGCCTGTCTGGTTTAATCTTCTTCTCTCGGTTCATCTGTCTATGGGATTGAGTGGAGGTAGTTCCTCAGCTGGTGTCAGATTGCCCCTATTTGTCCTGGGAAGTCTACACTATTGGGATGGCCACTTTGACTTTGGAGGTTTCTCCTAATTTGCAAGTTTGTGGCCAATGAAATGGGCAGAATTCCTTTGGGGAGGGAAGGCACAATCCTGAGGTGTGGCTCTAGGGGCTCAAGCATGGCGGGTGTGTGGGTCAGAGCTGTGGGGACAGAAGTCTGAAAACAGAAACTCGTCTTAGGTTTGGGGACATAGGTATGGGAGGCCCGATCTACAGACCTTGAGAACTCTTCAGGATATGAACAAAGAGTGAGTGTGAGGCACTTGCTCAGGCTTTTGACTCTGGATTTTGTGTCACTGATGGCCGTGGAATGTAGGGGCGTCCTCATGGACCATGGGTGAGACTTCCTCTATGGGGATTTGGATGATCCCAATATTTTGGGGTCATTCCGTGGGATGGGAGGAGTCCATTCTGTTTTTTTTTTTTTTTTTTTTTACCCCAGGTGTGCCACTAAAGAGGGATTCCAGAGCAGAACCCTGGGAAGGGGCGACTGGACAACCCGAACTCTGTATAAGATTGGGGGCCTAAGGGCATGGCAATCCCCATATGGGGTACCTTGGTCCAGCCACTGAGAGGTCTTACTTGAGTACAGTGCTCACACTGAGGGTCACAATGCATGTTTGTGCCCAATGTAGGCATCAAGCATGGGCGGGGACTCATGGGCCATGCTTGATTCTCCTACACTGAACTTTGGACAACATACGAACCACAAGGTTTCTTTCCATGGGGAAGGAGGAATTCTGATTTCTGCATCATGTTCACCCCTGGGCAGTGACTGGAGATAAGATCTAAGTTCTGAATCCAGAAAATCGAGGTTGGGATGAGATGATAACCTAAGGTCATGGAGGGTCCGATGTGCTCAGTGTGCGGTCAGCTTTCTGGGTGTTGTTCAGGAGGTATGGATTCAGGCTGTGTCAGACTGTGCATTAGTGCCCAGGTTAGAATGTATAATTTGGGTACAGTTGAGTTCCATGTAGGTTCATCCTCATTTATTGTGTCAGGGAAGCTCACTGGGGCAACATTTTTCTTCTGGTGGGCAGGCAGAGTGCAGCATTGTGGGTCCAGAATTGCCAAACTTGAGGGCGTCGGGACCAGGAGTGTGAGGACGTAAGTCTGAGATCATAAGCTAGACTTAAGTTTCAGGGCGAGGGCACGGCAGGCACCCTCTGCAGATCCGAATCAAAATCTCATTCATCTGAAGTCAGGACGAGGATCAGACTTAGGCGCAGGTTGGAGTTTCTGTCCATGATGGCCCCTTCATCAAAGGGGTGGAATCTCGAGGCCATGGAGGTTTTCCCACGTTGGGAGTTGTGGGATGCTCCAAACTGCAAGGATTCCTTCTGCGGGAAAATTGAGAACTGTTGGATGGCTCCAGGACATCCCATATGGAATGACTCCAGAGCCGGGTTCTAAGGATGGATGCCTGAGCAGACTGCCTCTTACACCAATTGTCTCCCTGCCACAAGACAGGTACGATCTGATGGCTATGCAGGAGCAATCGTGGGAGCTGAGTTGAAATGGACTCTCCTGAAGATGGGTCTTAATGTGTGTTTGTGTCCATGAGGACGTTGGAATGGGGTGGTGGCCCCAGGGCTCTAAAGGATTCTAACCGGAGATTTTGAAACAACTCGAAAGAGCAAGTTTTCCATGTGGAGACAAGATTTGTTCTAATTGGTGCCTCAGGAAACCCACATATGCTGGTATTAGAACCAGGCCTCTGAGGAGAGATACATAGAAACCACAGCAATGCATCCAATTAGGTCCTAGGAGCCTCTCTGGTTCAATCTTCTTCTCTGTCGACATCTGTCTATTTTATGAAATGGAGGTAGTTGCTCAGCTGGTGTCAGACCGCTCCTGTTTGTCCGGGCGGCCTACACTATAGGGATGGCCTCGGGGACTTTGGAGGTTTCTCCTAAATTGTATGATTATGGACAATGGAATGGGCAGAATTCCTGTGGAGTGGGCAGGCACAGACCTGATGTGTGGCTCCAAGGGCCCAGCCTTGAGGGTGTGTGGGCAAGGACTGTGGGGACAGATGTCTGAAAACACAAACTCAGCTTAGGTTTGGGGACGTAGGTATGGCAGGCCCGATTTACAGACTATGAGGAGAACTTTTTGAGATATGAATAAAGGGTGAAAGTGTGACACTTGTCAGGCTTTTGCCCCTGGATTTTGTGTCAATGATGGCCGTGGAATGTCGAGGAGTCCTCATGAGCCATGGAAGAGTCTTTCTCTCTGTGGATTTGGCCAGATCCCAATTGTTTTGGGTTAATCTGTGGGATTCAGTTTTGTTAACTAAGGTGTCCCACCAAAAGAGGGATTCCAGAGCAGAGCCCTGGACAACAAGAAATCTAACTAAAAATACGGGCCTAGGGGCATGGCAAGCCCAATATGCCTTCTAATGGTCCAGCCACTGAGAGGTCTTCATTGAGGACAGAACTCATGCTGAGGGTGACAATGCGTGTTTATGCCCTCGTGGTACTCAAGCATGGGTGGGGACTCATGGTGCATGCTTGTTTCTCCTACACTGAATGATAGTCAACATGTCAACCACATGAGTTCTTGCCATGGGGAAGTATTAATTCTGATTTCTGCATGTCATTCACCCCTGGGCAGTGATTAGAGATAAGGTCTAGGTTGTGAAGTCTAAAAACCGAGGTTGGGAAGAGATGACGACCTAAGACCATGTCGGGTCTGATATGCTCAGCGTGGAGCCAGCTGTCTGGGTGTTGGTCGGGAGGTCCAAGCTTGGGCTGTGTCAGACAGGGCATTAGTGCCCATGGTTGATTGTATAATTGGGGTACAACTGAGTGCCGTGCAGGTTGATCTTTATTTGGCATTTCTGGGTAGCCCCAAGGGCAATGTTTTTCTTCTGGAGAACAGGCAGAGTGCTGCATTGTGGCTCCGGAATTTCCAAAGTGGATGCCTTGTGGACGGGGAGTGTGAGGACGGAAGTCTGAGAACACATGTTAGGCGTAGGTTCTGGGTGAGGGCACGGCAGGCACCCTCTGCAGATCTGAATCGGGATATCATGAATCTGAAGTCAGGGCGAGGTTCAAACCTAGGCTTAGGTTTGAATTTCTGTCCATTCTGGCCACTTTATGAAGGGGACAGCATCTCCAGTCCATGGAGGTTTACCCACGATGGGAGTTGTGAGATGCTCCAAACAACAAGGATTCCTTCTGATCAACAATTGAGACCTTTTGTAACACTCCAGTACATACCATACAGAATGACACCAGAGCAGGGATCTAAGGATGGATGCATGGGAAGCCCGCCTCACATTGCAGTTGTCTCTTGGCAAATAGACAGGTTTGATATGCTGGCTCTTTCAGAGCAACCAAGGGGGCTGAGTTGAAATGGACTCTCCTGAGGATGGATGCTAATGTGGTTTTGTGTCCATGGAGACCTTGGAATGGGGCGTTGGTGCATGGGCCCTGAAGGATTCTCCTAACCGGAGGTTTTGAGACATCTCCAAAGGACAAGTTTCCCATGTGGAGACGAGATTTGTTCTGATTGGTGCCTCAGGAAACCCCCATATACTGTTATTGGAATATAGGCCTCTGAAGAGAGATAACTGGAAACCAAAGCAATGGCTCCGTTTAGAGCCTAGGGGCCTGTCCGGTTAAATCTTCTTCTCTGTGTACATCCATCTAAGGTATTAGTGGAGTTAGATGCTCAGCTGGTGTCAGATGGCCCTTGTTTGTCCCAGGCGGCCTACACTATTGTGAAGGCCTTGGGGACTTTGAAGGTTTCTCCTAATTTTATGATTATGGACAATGGAATGGGCAGAATTCCCGTGAAGATGGAAGGCACAGTTTTGATATGTGGCTCCAGGGGCCCCAGCCTGCAGGGTGTGTGCACCAGGACTGTGGAGACAGAAGTCTAAAACACAAACTCAGTTTAGGTTTAGGGACGTAGGTATGGCAGGCCCGATCTACAGACCGTGAGGAGAATTCTTCCGGATATGAAGAAAGAGAGATTGTGAGGCACTTGTTCAGGCTTTTGTTTCTGGATTTTGTGTCAACGATGGGCGTGGAATGTCGGGGAGGCTTCATGGGCCATGGACGAGTCTTCCGCTCTGTGGATTTGGCCCAATTCCAATTGTTTTGGGTCAAACTGTGGGATGGGAGGAGTCCTTTCAGTTTTGTTACCTCAGGTGTCCCACCAAAAGAGGGATTCCAAAGACAAGCCCTGGGGAGGGGAGACTGGACAACCAGAAATCTGGTTAAAAATTGGGGCCTAGGGGCATGGCAAGCCCAATATGCTGTCTTTTGGTCCAGCCACTGAGAGGCCTTACTTGAGAACTGGGCTCACGTTGAGGGTCAGAATGCATGTTTGTGACCAACTTGGTCCTCAAGCATCTGCAGGGCCTCATGGGCCACCCTGGTTTCAACTACACTTTACGTTGGACAACATGCCAACCACAAGGTTTCTTGCCATGGGGAAGGAGTTCTGATTCCTGCATCATGTTCAAACCTGGGTGGTGACTGGAGATAAGGTTTAAGTTCTGAAGCCTGAAAACCGAGGTTGGAAAGAGATGATGACCTAAGGCCATGGCGGGTCCGATGTGCTCAGTGTGTGGCTAGCTGGGTGAGTGCGAGCCAGGAGGTTCAGTCTCAGGCTGTGCCAGAAAGGGCAGTAGTGCCCAGGGCAGCCTGTATAATTGGGGTCCAGTCAAGTGGCATGCAGGTTTATCCTCATTTGGGGAATCTGGGTAGCCCCAGAGGGCAATGTTTTTCTTCCGGAAAGCAGGCAGAGTGCTGCCTTGTAGTTCTGGAATTGCCAAACTGGAGGGCTTGTGGGCCAGGAATGTGAGGATGGAAGATGAGAACACAAACTAGACTTACGTTTCTGGGCAAGGGCACGGCAGGCACACTCTGCAGAGCTGAATCAAGATGTCCTGCATCTGCAGTCAGGGCGAGGGTCAGACGATCGCTCAGGTTGGAGCTTCTGTCCCTGATGGCCCCTTCATGAAGCGCAGGGGGCGGGATCACGAGGCCATGGAGGTTTGCCCACGATGGGAGTTGTGAGATGCTCCAAACAGTAAAGATTCTTCTGCGGGACCATTGAGACCTGTTGGTTGGCTCCAGGACTTCCCATACAGCATCATTCTGAGAATGGTTCTAAGTATGGATGGCTGGGAAGCCTGCCTCTCATTCCAATCATCTCCTAGCGACAAGACAGGTTAGATCTGCTGGATCAGGGGGAGAAACTGAGGGGGCTGAGTTGAAATGGACTCTCCTGTGAATGGGTCCTAATGTGGGTGTGTCTCCATGGAGACCTTGGAATGAGGCGCTGGCACCGGGAACCTGAAATGTCCTTCTAACCAGAGGCTTTGAGAGAGCTCCAACATGCAAGTTTCCCATGTGTAGACGAGATTTGTTCTGATGGGTGCCTCAGGAGAAGCCCTCAGCTGGTATTGGAAACCAGGCTTTTGAGGAGACATGCCTGTAAACCAAAGCTATGGATCCCATTATGGCCTGGGGTCCTGTCTGGTCAATCTTCTTCTCTGGGGACATCCATCTATGGTATGAGTGGAGGTAGATGCTCAGCTGGTGTCAGACGGCCCTTGTTTGTCCCGGACAACCTACACCATTGGTATGGCCTCAGGGAATTTGGAGGTTTCTCCTAATTTGTACGGTTTTGGATAATGGAATGGGCAGAATTCCCATGGATTAGTTAGGCCCAGTCCTAATGTGTGGTTCCAGGGGCCCAGACTGCAGGGTGTGTGGCCCAGGACTTTGAGGACAGAACTCAAAAAACACAAACTCAGCTTAGGTTTGGAGACGTAGGTATGCCACGGCCGAACTACAAATCATGAGAAGAACTCTTCAGGATATGAAGAAAGAGGGAGTCTGAGGCGCTTTCTCAGGCTTTTGTCTCTGGATTTTGTATCAGCGATTGCCGTGGAATGTCGGGGAGACCTCATGGGCCATGAACGAATCTTCCTCTCTGTGGATTTGGCCCTATCCCAATTCTTTTTCGTGAATCTGTGGGATGGGAGGACTACTTTAAGGTTTGTTACCTGAGGTGTCCCACCAAAAGAGGAATTCCAAAGCAGAGCCCTGGGCAAGAGTGTAGGGACAATCCGAACTATGGTTAAAAATTGGGGTCTAGGGGCATGGCAAGCCCAATATGCTGTTTCTTCATGCAGCCACTGAGAGGCCTTGCCTGAGGACCGGGCTCAGGCTGAGGGTCACAATGTGTGTTTGAGACCAATGTGGCCCTCAAGCATGGGCTGGGTCTCATGTGCCACACTGGTTTCAACTACACTGAACGTTGGACAACATGCCAACAACGAGGTTTCTTGCCAAGGGAACGAGTTCGGATTTCTGCAACATTTTCAAACCTGGGCAGTGATTGGAGATAAGGTCAAGGTTCTGAAGCCTGAAAACCGAGGTTGGGTAGAGATGACGACCTAAGGCCATGGCGGGTCCGATGTGCTCAGTGTGCGGCCAGCTGTCTGGGTGGGGCCAGGAGTTCCAGGCTCAGGCTGTGTCAGAATGGGCAATTGTGCCCACTTCAGCCTATATATTTGGTGTACAGCCAAATGGCGTGCAGGTTGATCCTCATTTGGGGTTTCTGGGTAGCCCCAGAGGGCAATGTTCTTCTTCCAGGGAGCAGGCAGAGTGCCGCATTGTACTTCTGGATTGCCAAACAGGAGGGCTTGTGGGCCAGTAGTCTGAGGGCTGAAGTCTGAGAACACAAGCTAGGCTTAGTTTTTATGGGTGAGGACATGGCAGGCACAATCTACAGACCTGAATCGAAATCTCGTGCATCTGAAGTCAGGGTGAGGATCAGACGATCTTCAGGTTGGACATTCTGTCCCTGATGGCCCCTTCATGAAGGGGGGGAATCACGAGGCCATTGGGGTTTTCGCACGATGGGAGAAGCTCCAAACTGCAAAGATTCTTCTCCAGGACAATTGAGACCTGTTAGTTGGCGCCAGGCCAAGGATTCCAAGCATGGTTCTGAGGATGGATGGCTGGGTACCCCACCTCGCATTCCAATTTTTTCCTAGCTACAAGAAAGGTTAGATCTGCTGGATCTGGGGGAGCAACTGAGGAGGCTGAGTTGAAATTGAGTCGCCTGTGGATGTGTCCTAATATGTTTTTGTGTCTATGGAGACCTTGGAATGAAGCGGTGGCACTGGTTCCCTGATGGGTTCTTCTAAACGGAGACTTTGACACAGCTCCACCGTGCAAATTTCCCATGTGTAGATGAGATTTGTTCTGATGGGTGAGTCAAGAAACAGCCATATGCTGGTATTGAAATCCAGGCCTCTGAGGAGACATGCCTGGAAACCATAGCAATGGATCCAATTAGTGCCTAGTGGTCTGTTCATTCCTTTTTTCCTCTGGGGACATCAGTCTACGGGTCTGAGTGCAGGTAGGTGCTCTGATGTGCTCAGATTGCTCCTGTTTGTCCTGGGAAGCCACCACTATTGGGATGGCCAATTGGAGGTTTATCCTATTAGTAGGATTGTGGCCATTGGAATGGGTACACACAATTCCCTTGGAGAGGGCATGTACAGTCCTCAGGTTTGGCTCCAAGGGCCTGAGCCTGTGGGGTGTGTAGGCCAGGGCTGTTTGGACAGTTGTCTGAAAACACAACCTTGGCTTATGTTTCGGGTCATAGGTATGGCAGGACTGATCTACAGAACATGAGAAGAACTCTTCGGGATATGAAAAAAGGGCGAGTGTGAGGCTCTTGCTCAAGTTTATCTCTGGATATCGTGTCACTCATGGTCGTGAAATTTCCGGGTGACTTCATGGGAAATGGACGAGTCTTACTCTTTTGAAGGTTGGCCTCGTCCAAAGAGTTTGGTGTGTTTATGCCCCCGTCGCACTTGAGAATGGGCTGGGCCTCAGGGTGAATGCTGGTTTCTCCTACACTGAACGTTGGACAACATGCCAACCACAAGGTTTCTTGCCATGGGTAAGGAGGAGTTCTGATTTCTACATACCATCACCCCTGGGCAGTGATTGGAGAAAAGGTCTAGGTTCTGAAGCCTGAAAACTGAGGTATGGAAGAGAAGATGTCCGAGGGCCATGGCTGGTCTGTTGTGCTCAGTGTGTGGTCAGCTGTATGTGTGTTGGTCAGGAGGTCCGGGCTCAGGTGTGTCAGACCGTGCATTAGTGCACAGGTTAGAGTATATAATTTAGGTACAGTCAAGTGGCGTGTAGGTTTATCCTCATATAATGTGCCTGGGCAGCTCATGAGGCAATATTTTTTTTCTAGAAGGCAGGCAGAGTGCTGCACAGTGGGTTCGGAATTGCCAAACTTGAGGTCTTCTGAGCCAGGAGTGTGAGGACGGAAGTCTGAGAACACAAGCTAGACTTGGGTTTCAGGTCGAGGGCACGGCAGGTACCTCGGCAGATCTGATCCAATATCTCATGCATCTGAATTCAGGGCGAGGATCAGACATTGGATCAGGTTGGAGTTTCTGTACATGACGGCCCATTCATGAAGGGAGAGGAATCTCCAGGCCATGGAGGTTTTCCCACGTTGGGAGTTTTTAGATGGCCCTTCAAAGATTCCTTCTGTGGGACAATTGAGACCTGTTGGACAGCTCCAGGACATCAATTATGGAATGACTCGAGAGCACCATTTGAGGATGGATGCCTGGGAAGCCCGCCTCGCATTCCAATTTTCTTCTAGCAACAAGTCAGTATAGATCTGATGGCTCTGTAGGTTTTACCGGGGTGGCTGAGTTGAAATGGACTTTCCGGAGGATGGGTCCTAATGTTTGTTTGTGTCCCTGAGGGCCTTGGAATGGGGCGGTGGCACCGGCACCCTGAAGTATTCTCCTAAGCCTTTGACATAGCTCCCATGCATAAGTTTCCTTGTGGAGACGAGATTTGTTCTGATGGGTGCCTCAGGAGAAGCCCTATGCTGGTATTGGAATCCAGGCTTTTGAGGAGACATGCCTGAAAACCAAAGCTATGGATCCCATTATGTCCTAGGGTCCTGCCTGGTTCAATCTTCTTCTCTGGGGACATCCATCTATGGTATGAGTGGAGGTTGATGCTCAGCTGGTGTCAGACGGCCCTTGTTTGTCCGGGACAACCTACACTATTGGGATGGCCTCAGGGACTATGGAGGGTTCTCCTAATTTGAACGGTTTGGGACAATGGCATGGGCAGAATTCCCATGGATTGGGTAGGCACAGTACTAATGTGTGGCTCCAGGGGCTCAGTCTGGAGGGTATGTGGCCCAGGAATTTGAGGACAGAAAACAAAAAACACAAACTCATCTTAGGTTTGGGAACGTAGGTATGGCAAGCCCGACCTACAAACCAGGAGAAGAACTCTTCAGGATATGAAGAAAGAGCGAGTCTGAGGCGCTTGCTCAGGCTTTTGTCTATGGATTTTGTATCAGCGATGGCCAAGGAATGTCGGGGAGGCCTCCTGGGCCATGGACGAATCTTCCTCTCTGTGGATCTGGTCCGATCCCAATTCTTTTTCGTGAATCTGTGGGATGGGAGGAATCCTTCAAGGTTTGTTACCTGAGGTGTCCCACCAAAAGAGGAATTCCAAAGCAGAGCCCTGGGCAAGAGTGAAGGGACAACTCGAACTATGGTTAAAAATTGGGTTCTAGGGGCATGGCAAGCCCAATATGCTGTTTCTTCATGCAGCCACTGAGAGGCCTTGCCTGAGGACTGGGCTCAGGCTGAGGGTCACAATGTGTGTTTGAGACCAATGTGGCCCTCAAGCATGGGCTGGGTCTCATGTGCCACACTGGTTTCAACTACACTGAACGTTGGACAACATGCCAACCACAAGGTTTCTTGCCAAGGGAACGAGTTCTGATTTCTGCATCATTTTCAAACCTGGGCAGTGATTGGAGATAAGGTCTAGGTACTGAAGCCTGAAAACCGAGGTTGGGAAGAGATGACGAACTAAGGCCATGGCGGGTCCAATGTGCCTAGTGTACGGCCAGCTGTCTGGGTGGGGCCAGGAGGTCCAGGCTCAGGCTGTGTCAGAAAAGGCAATGATGCCCAGATCAGCCTATATATTTGGTGTACAGCCAAATGGCGTGCAGGTTGATCTTCATTTGGGGTTTCTAGGTAGCCCCAGAGGGCAATGTTTCTCTTGGAGGGCCCACAGAGTGCTGCATTGTACTTCCGGATTGCCAATCTGGAGGGCTTGTGGGCCGGTAGTCTGATTACGGAACTCTGAGAACACAAGCTAGGCTTAGGTTTTATGGGTGAGGACATGGCAGGCACGATCTACAGACCTGAATCGAGATCTCGTGCACCTGAAGTCAGGTTGAGCATCAGACGATGCCTCAGGTTTGACTTTCTGTCCCTGATGTCCCCTTCATAAAGGGGGGGAATCACGAGGCCGTGGGGGTTTTCCCACCATGGGAGTTGTGAGAAGCTCCAAACTGCAAAGATTCTACTGTGGGACAATTGAGACCAGTTGGTTGGCTCCAGGCCAACGATTCTGAGCAGGGTTCTAAGGATGGATGGCTGGGTAGCCCACCTCGCATTCCAATATTCTCCTAGCTACAAGACAGGCTAGATCTGTTGGATCTCGGGGAGCAACCGAGGAGGCTGAGTTTAAATGGACTCTCCTGTGGATGGGTCCTAATATGTTTTTGTGTTTATGGAGACTGTGGCATTAAGCGGTGGCACTAGGGCCCTGAAGGCTTCTCCTAAACAGAGGTTTGACACAGCTCCACCATGCAAGTTTCCCATGTGTAGAAGAGATTTGTTCTGATGGGTGAGTCAAGAAACAGCCATATTCTGGTATTGAAATCCAGGCCTTTGAGGAGAGATGCCTGGAAACCAAAGCAATGGATCCGATTAGTGCCTAGGGGCCTGTTGGTTTCTTTTTACCTCGGGCGACATCTATCTATGGGTCAGAGTACAGGTAGGTGCTCAGATGAACTCAGATTGCCCGTGTTTGTCCTTGGAAGCCAACACTATGGGATGGCCTCAGGGAATTTAAAGGTTTATACTTTTAGTTGCGTTGTCGCCATTGGAATGGGCTCACACAATTCCCTTGCGAGGGCAAGAACAGCCCTCAGATTTGGCTTCAGGGGCCTGAGCCTATAGGGTGTGTAGGCCAGGGATGTTTGGACAGTTGTCTGAAAACACAAACTCGACTTCTGTTTCGGGTTATAGGTAGGGCAGGACTGATCTACAGAACATGAGGAGAACATTTCGGTATATGAAAAAAGGGCGAGTGTGAGGCTATTGCTCATGTTTTTGTCTCTGCATATCATGTCACTCATGGTCGTGAAATTTCCGGGTAACTTCATGGGAAATGGACGAGTCTTACTCTCTGGGGATTTGGCCCCTTCCAAAGAGGTTGGGGTCATTCTGTGTGATGGAAGAAGTCGTTTTTTTTGTTGTTGTTGTTGTTCCTTTGTTTTGTTTCATTTTTTAACCTCTGTTGTCCCACCAAATGAGGAATTCCAGAGTAGAGCTCTGGGGAGGGGTGACTGGACAACCAGAAATCTGGTTAAAAATTGGGGCCTAGGGCTATGTCAAGCCCATTATGACATCTAGTCATCCAGGCTCTGAGAGGACTTACTAGAGGACAGGACTCACCCTGAGGGTCGCAATGCATATTTATGCCCTCGTCGCACTCAAGAATAGGCGGGCCTCAGGGTGAATGCTAGTTTCTCCTACAATGAACGTTGGACAACATGCCAACCACAAGGTTTCTTGCCATGTGTAAGGAGAAGTTCTGATTTCTGCATCACACTCACCCCTGGGCAGTGATTGTAGATAAAATCTAGTTTCTGAGGCCTGAAAACTGAGGTAGGGAAGAGATGATGACCTAAGGCCATGGCGGGTCTGATGTGCTCAGTGTGCGGTCAGCTGTCTGGGTGTTGGTCAGGAAGTCCGGGCTCAGGTTGTGTCAGACAGTGCATTAGTGCCCAGGTTAGACTATATAATTCGGGCAAAGTCGAGTACCGTGTAGGTTTATCTTCATATAAGGTGCCTTGGCAGCTCTTTAGGCAATATTTTTTTTCCAGAAAGCAGGCCATGTGCTGCATTGTGGGACCGGATTTACCAATCATGATGGCTTTGAGGCCAGGAGAATGAGGTCGGAATTCTGAGAACAAAAGCTATACTTGGGCTCAGGGCAAGGGCACGGCAGGTACCCCCTGCAGATTTGAACCAATATCTCATCCATTTCAAGTCAGGGAGAGAATTAGAATTTGGCTTAGGTTGGAGTTTCTGTGCCTGACGGCCCCTTCATGAAGGGAGCGGAATCTCGTGTCCATGGAGTTTTTCCCACGTGGGAGTTGTGGGTTGCCCCCTTCAAGAATTCCTTCTGCGGGACAATTGAGACCTTTGGGTAGCTCCAGGACATCCCATATGGAATGACTCCAGAGCACCGTTCGAGGGAGGATGCGTGGGAAGCCAGCCTCGCATTCCAATTGTCTCCTAGCAACAAGCCAGTTTAGATCTGATGGCTCTGCGGGAGCAACCGGGGTGGCTGACTTGAAATGGACTTTCCTGAGGATGGGTCCTAATGTGTGTTTGTGTCCATGGGGCCTTGGAATGGGGCCGTGGCACCGGGACCCTGAAGTATTCTCCTAAGCTGTTGACAGAGCTCGATGCACATGTTTCCTTGTGGAGACGAGATTTGTTCTGATTGCTGCCTCAGGAAAACCCCTATGCTTGTATGGGAATCCAGGCTATTGAGGAGACATGCATGTAACCAAAGCAATGGATCCGATATGGCCAGGGTCCTGTCTGGTTCAATCTTCTTCTCTGGGGACATCCATCTATGGTATGAGTGGAGGTTGATGCTCAGCTGCTATCAGACCGCGCTTGTTTGTCACGGGCGACCTGCACTATTGGGATGGCCTCAGGGATTTGGAGGGTTCTCCTAATTTTACGGTTTTGGACAATGGAATGGGCAGAGTTCCCATGGATTGGGTAGGCACAGTCCTTATGTGTGGTTCCGGGGACCGCAGCCTGGAGGGTGTGTGGCCCAGGACTTTGAAGACAGAAGTCTGAAAACATAAACTCAGCTTAGGTTTGGAGACGTAGGTATGGCAGGCCCGATCTATAAACCATGAGAAGAACTCTTCAGGATATGAAGAAAGAGCGAGTCTGAGGTGCTTGTTCAGTCTTTTGTCTCTAGATTCGGTATCAGCGATGGCCGCGGATTGTCTGGGAAACCTCATGGGCCATGGACGAATCTTCCTCTCTGTGGAATTGGACCGATCCCAGTTCTTTTTCGTCAATCTGTGGAATGGGAGGTTTCCTTTCAGGTTGGTTACCTTAGGTGTCCCGCCAAAAGAGGAATTCCAAAGAAGAGCCCTGGGGAAAAGCAAAGGGACAACCCGAACTATGGGTAAAATTTGGG